>NC_080089.1:1215666-2431333 GCF_950005125.1 Chionomys nivalis
AGTTTTATCAGGACCTAAGTTCTCAAAATTCATTTCAACACTCATCTTAGTTTCAAGATGCCTTAAGAAGTACAAAATTTGCTGGTCAGTGGTGGTACATTCCTTTACTCCCAGTACTCAAGAGGCAGAGGCAGGGGGATCTCTGTGAGTTTGAGAAGAGTCTACAGAAGAAATACAAAATCACTTTAGCTAAGACATTTGAATTGGAAGTATTATCTCTGTTTGACCAAGATCTCCCATATTTTGTCATTACAAGGTCAATTAGCAAGACTATTGTAATAGCTATTGCTTATGCATTAACTACTCCTGGATTCTTTTTATAGAAGACTGAAGTGAGAAAGGATTTATGTTCTACGGGTGCTTAAATAAAGCAAGTTTTCACATACTAGTCCTTCTAAAATCATTCCTCATCAAAGAACTCATTGAAACATTTTTTTTGTACAAATTTTAAAAAGTTGAAGTCTACAGTCATCAGGCTGGTAGTCATAGACACACAAAAACCTGACAAGCTTGCTTTCTATGTCTACTTCTGAATGCCACTCAGGATCAAGTGAGATAATTGTATCAGGATTTTAGCTTAGTGATACATGGCGTTAATAAATTAAAATTCATCCTAAGGAATGTAGTGGGAAGAAATGATAATGTAATCAAGTTGAATTTAATTTGCTAGATATTTTATAATGACATTTTAAGTCATAAGCAACTGTAATATACTTTACTATTAGAAACTCTTTTAATTAATGCAGGCCACCTTATTCCCATGTGGTTATGCCGTGGCAGTATCTGTGAAAAATTCTTCAGAGCAGGTAATAGGGATATGTTACATCTCTTTTTATCTTCTTTTTTTTTTTCTGAGACAAGCTTGTCTATTTAACAGTCTTGGCTGTGTCCCTTTTTTACCTTTTATGTTAATTCTTTAAAAACAACTACTTCTTTACTTTATTTATTGTATTATGTGTAGTTGGAATTTTCCTTTGGGCCACCAAGAAACTCCCAAATAATTTATTATGAATGCTTCTTATTAATTATAAGTGCTTAGTCTTAGCTTAGGCTCGTCCTGCTAGCTTTTTGAACTTAATTTAACCTGTTTCTATTCATCTACATTTTTCCTTGGGGCTTTTTACCTTTTATTCTGTATGTCTTGGTTTCCTGCTTCCTCCATGTGTGTCTGATTGGCCACTGGTTTCTCCCTGGTATCTCTTTTTCTTTCTTCCTTTCTAAGCCTAAATTCCTCCTGCTACTCAGTTTCCCTGCCTGCAAGTCCTGCCTATACCTCTTTCTTGCTATTGGCCATTTAGCTTTTTGTTAGACTAATCAGGTGCCTTAGGCAGACAAGGTAAAACAGCAACACATTTTTACATATAATTCAACAAATGCAACACGTCTTTACATAGTTATACAAATATTTTGTAACAATGAAACATCATTTCTCCTTTTACTTTTTTTCTTCAAACACGCTCTTATATGCCTCCTTGTTCCCTTTCAAATTCATGGATTTTTCATTAATTTTGTTACATGCGTATGTGTATGTAACCTTCCCAATCTGTATGTTACTTGTCTGTATGCTGTCAGGGTTATAATTAGGTTGAAGGGAGATAAATACACAGGGAGAAAGGAGAGCAAAATAATAGTATGGATATGTGAAAAAAATCACAAGGATTCATACTGTTAAGTACCTAAGAAACTATAACACACACATACTTTAATTTAGTATAATGTTATTTGTATGTATGATTCAGGGCTCACCATTTGGTATTGGATAAGCATTTCGTGTACTCTTCCCACAGTATGACTAAAACATTTCTACACTCCCAGCATTTGTGAGTTCCCTATAGTTCTTTGTGTAGGGCTGGTTGGCCCCTTGTCCCTTATAGATTGCCTCTTGTCCTTATTCAGCTCATACTTAAGCAGCCATGTTAATAAGATTTTATTGGTGTAGATTCTGACATTCCTAGGAGATACAATGTCACAGCAAACTCCATGATGCTCTGGCTCTTATAATCTATGTGTCCCCTCCTTTACAATGTTTCGTGATACTTACGTGTAGTGATATTTCATTTGTATTTTAATAAAGAAAGTTTAGCTGAAGATCAGAGAGTAAGTGGTAGCACATACCTTTAATCACAGTAGCCACACTAGTTTGCCATAGAAACCTGGCGGTGCACGCCTTTAATCCCAGTGGTGCACATCTTTAATCCCCACCTAAAGAATGGAATGCAAGACAGAAGGAGAAAGCTCTCAGACACAGTCTCATCACCCTGTTATTTGATTTCTCTGTTAGATTGCCTTCACATATGCATTTATTTCAGGAAGCATCGACTGTATCAATACCCATGCCACTGCTCACTACTTCCGTGGCCTTAGTTTTAGCTGTTTCTCCCTGTATACACTCCCTCGTCCCTCTATTTCTCTCCTTGCACCTCCCCTCACCAGCCTGTACCTTTCTATTCTATTTCTTCTTTCCTGATGAGATGCTTCTCTCCTCCTTAGTCTGTTACTCTATGCTTAAGCTCTGTGATTCTGTATATCCACATGTAAGCTAATACATGCCACATTTGGCTTTCTGTGTCTGGGTACCTCACTCAGGGTGATTTCTCCCCCTAGTTCTACCCATTTACTGTGAATTTAATTCTTTATAATGGCTGAGTAATATTCATTTGTATAAAGGTTCCAATTTTTATTATCCATTCATATTCATGTCTTGAATATGTTATCCAATCTCTGGGCATTATTAATAGAGCAGCAATGGACATGGTTGAGTAAGCGTCTCTGTGGTAGGATGAAGTTTCCTTTGGGTAAATGCCCAAGAGTGATAGAGCTGGATCACGAGGTAGATCAGTTCCCATCTCTCTAAGGTAAATCCACACTCATTTCCATAGTGACTGTATGAGTCTGCACTCCTACCAGCAGTGGATGAGTGTACCCCTTATTCTATGTCCTTGCCAGCAGGAACTGTCACTCGTATTATTGATCCTAAGGATTCTGACAGGTGTAAAATGGACTCTCAAAGCAGACTTGGTTTGCATTTCACTAATGACTGAGAATGTTGAACATTTAAGTCTTTCTCAGCCACTTAAGATTCCCTATTGAGAATTCTCTGTTTAAAAATTCCCAGTTTTAATTGAGTCATTTGTTTTCTTGATATCTAGCCTTTTGAGTTCTTTATACATTTTGTTTGAGTTTTTTTGTATAATTTTGGATATTAGCCCTCTATTGGGTGTGTAGTTGATAAAAAAATATTTTACCATTCTGTAAGCTGCCACTTTGTCTGAATGATGGGATCTTTTGTCATGCAGAAGCTTTTCAGTTTCATGAGATCCCATTTATTAATTGTTGAAATTAGTGTCTGTGTTAATAGTGTTCTGCTCAGAAAGTCTTTTCCTATGTCATTGATTTCAGGGATCTTCCCTTCTTTTTCTTCTGTTAGGTTCAAGATATCTGGTTTTAGGTTGAGGTCTGTGTGGGAATTCCTTTCCATTAAATATTTTTTGGGATGTGGGGGTGTGTCAGCAATAGGGTGGCTTCTGTGTGCTGACATGATCTCTTATAAGGGAGAGAATGGTCTCCCATGTATTTCTGGTTTCTTCATCAAAGATCAGGAGTCCGTAGGCACTTGAATTACACCTGACTTCTCAGTGGAAACCATGAAAGCCAGAATGTCTTAGATAGATGTGCTGCCAACACTAAGAGACCATGAAGGCAATCCCAGAGTACTATTCACAGCAAAGCTTGCATTCTCCATCAATGGAGAAAAAAGATATTCCAGGACAAAAACAGATTTAAATAATAGGTAGCCACAAACCCAGCCTTACAGAAACTACTAGAAGGCAAAGCACAAACCAAGGAAGCTAAGAACACCCATAATAACACAGACATCTGACAACTCTCCACCACCACAACTCAAAGAAGGGAAACACACACTCTAATAGTAGGTTTCAACACTCCTCTCTCACCAATGGACAGGCTAAACAGACAGAAACTTAATGGAGCAATAAGAGATATCACAGATGTAGTGAAACAAATGAAATTAATAGACATCTATAGAACATTCCACCCAACAGAAAAGAAAATACCCTCTTCTCAGCATCTCATGGAACCTTCTCAAAAATTGATCACATAATCAGTAACAAAGCAAACATTCACAGATACAAAAGAAAATGTAGTAACCAGCTGTGTACTATTGGATTACCATGGAATAATGCTAGAATTCAACAACAATTCTACCCCCAGAATGCCTACAAACTCATGAAAACTGAACAGTCAACTACTCTCCAGAAGATGACATCAGATACCTTAGAATTAGAGATATAAGGGATTGTGAGTTGCCATATGGGTGCTGTTAACTGAACCTTTGTCCTCTGCAAGAGCGGCAAGTGCTCTTAATCATGGATTCATCAACCCAGCCCTAGAAGGTACTTCATTTTTTCTCTTAAACCCAGATGTCATTAGGAAAGATCCTTTTACAGATGGTGCTGAGAAAACTGGGTATGTACCTGTAGAAGAATGAAATCAGGTCGAGTCTCAAACTACATGAAACATTGAAAATAGATCACAGACTTCACGTGAAGACAGGGCATGCTGAAACTGCATGGAAGACACATCAACTATGTCCCGTGTCAACAATCATCCTATGCAGAGGTAGGAACTTCTGAATGGACTGTGACAGCAGAGAACACAACCCAAGGACTGACACATGGATTATAGCAAACTAAAAACCTGCCTAACAATGGAAGGAACCTCACAACTGAAGAGACAGCTTACAGATTTGAGAAATCATTGCCAACTCTGTATCGCATAGGGTTCTATTATGTAAAAACAGCCAAGATTAAACCAAATCCAATCCATACATGAGGTAATGAGGTGAGCAGACAGTCCTCAAAGGAAGAAATAGAAATGTCAAATAATATTTGATGATGGGTTCAACATCCTAAGCCATCAGGGAAAGGTGAAATTAAAATGATTTATACTGTCACCTTACTAGCTCAGAATGACTTTCATCAAGAAAACAGAACAACAGATGCTGGCAGGAATTTGAGGAAAGAGGAAACTTTACTCACTGCTAGTGAGCATAAATTGCAGCTACTGAGGAAATCAGTAAGTAGGTTTGTCAAAAATGAGAAAGTGGTGGGACAGATGTCTCAGGGAAAAGCACTGGCTGCTCTTACAGAGGAACTGGGTTTGGTTCCCAGCACCCACTTGGTGGCTCAGAACCATCTATAACTCCAGTTCCAGGGAATCCCTTTCTGGCCTCCACAGTCACCACGGATGTACACATATATTGCAGGAAAAATATTCACACACATAAAAATAAAAGATAAACAAATCTTTGAGGACGACAACCAAAACTATCACATGATCTGCCTATATGCCTCAGTGATAAAGAGCACTTCTTGTTCTTCCAGAGGACCAGCATTTGATTCCCAACACTCAAACCAGGCAGTTCACAACCACCTGTAACACAAGCCCCAGGAGGGTCTGACATCTCTCATCTCTGTGGTCACACACACACACACACACAGATTTAAAAGTAAAAAAATTGACATTTGTAGGAAAATGGGTGAAATTTCAATTCAGAATGTTAGCTGAAATAAACTGCGTTCAGATAAGCACTATGTTTTCTCTCATGTGTGTAGCCTTGATTGAAGTTTCTATGTGTGAGTGGGTCGGTGTCCATGTGTGGATGACTCATGAAACTAGAGAACTGTGAGAGGGAAAAAGAGACCTGAAGGATTAGGGTACAGGAACACTGACAGAAGATAATGCAATATTGTACTGGGAGAGCAGAAATTAGGTTGTTGTGGTCAATGGAAAAACAGCAAGAATGGGACAGAGGGGAGGGCAAGGCAAAGGCCAGAGGGCAGGGTGTGGAAGAAGAAAACATGTGTAAAAATGCCATTATGAGCTTGTCCCATCCAGCTTGCATCCAGAACCCTTCTTCCTTCTGTCCCCTTTCCTCTTTGGGCACATAAGGCCATCCAGGTCAGTCTGTCTGGCGCTGGGGCCAAATCCTCAGGGCAAGTAGGCAGGCGAGACCTCCTTTGTCTCACTGGCCCGCCTGAACCAACCAAGGTAGGCGCTTTGTTTACGAACTACCCAACCTGCACGGAGATCTGATCTCTGCACCAGGAGAGACAGCAGTGCGGTGAGTTTGTGACCAGCAGCGGCGGAAGCATCCCTGGACAGGGAACTCTGAAGTTCCTCATCCCCCTCCCTATACTCCCCGGGCTCCCTGCAGGGGCTCTACCCCCCCCCCCCTACTGCCTCTCTCTTCTTGTCCCACCCAGCTTGCATCCAGAACCCTTTTTCCTTCTGTCCCCTTTCCTCTTTGGGCACATAACACCATCCAGCTCAGTCTGTCTGGCGCTGGGGCAAATCCTCAGGGCAAGTAGGCAGGCGAGACCTCCTTTGTCTCACTGGCCCACCTGGACCAACCAAGGAAGGCGCTTTGTTTACGAACTACCCAACCTGCACGGAGATCTGATCTTGGCACCAGGAGAGACAGCAGTGCGGCAAGTTTGTGACCAGCGGCGGCGGAAGCAGCCCTGGACAGGGAACTCTGAAGTTCCTCATCCCCCTCCCTATACTCCCCGGGCTCCCTGCAGGGGCTCTACCCCCCCATACTGCCTCTCTCTTCTTGCCCCACCCAGCTTGCATCCAGAACCCTTCTTCCCTCTGTCCCCTTTCCTCTTTGGGCACATATCACCATCCAGCTCAGTCTGTCTGGCGCTAGGGGCAAATCCTCAGGGCAAGTAGGCAGGCGAGACCTCCTTTGTTTCACTGGCCCGCCTGCACCAACCAAGGTAGGCGCTTTGTTTACGAACTACCCAACCTGCACGGAGATCTGATCTCTGCACCAGGAGAGACAGCAGTGCGGTGAGTTTGTGACCAGCAGCGGCGGAAGCAGCCCTGGACAGGGAAATCTGAAGTTCCTCATCCCCCTCCCTGTACTCCCCGGGCTCCCTGCAGGGGCTCTACCCCCCCATACTGCCTCTCTCTTCTTGGCCCCCCCAGCTTGCATCCAGAACCCTTCTTCCTTCTGTCCCCTTTCCTCTTTGGGCACATAACACCATCCAGCTCAGTCTGTCTGGTGCTGGGGGAAAATCCTCAGGGCAAGTAGGCAGGCGAGACTTCCTTTGTTTCACTGGCCTGCCTGCAACAAGCAAGGAGAGACATCACTAGAACACCAGGAGAGCTAGTACTGCAGAGAGCCATCACTGGGAAGGTACATCAGTAGGCAAGGAGACCTGATCCGGTAAAAGAAGATCCAGAGGGGAGCATTCGGAGAAAGAGATGGGCAGGCGCCAATGCAAGAATTCACCTAACAATCTGAAAAACTATATGAAACCACCAGAACCCAGCGCCATCCCAACAGGTGGACATGAACACCTTAATCATGAAGAAGTAGATAAAATTGACTTTATGAAAGTGATTGACGCCCTTAAACAACATGTAAAAAATGCCCTTATAGAAATGGATGAGAAGTATAACAGAAAGTTTGAAGAATTGAGTAAATCAGTGAATGATACCCTAGGAAACCAAGGAAAAACAATCAAACAGATAATGGAAACAGTTCAAGACTTAAAAACTGAAATGGAGGCAAAGAAGAAAACACAAACAGAAGGCCAGCTGGACAGGGAAAATCTAGGTAAACGAATAGAGACTACAGAAGCAAGCATAACCAACAGAATACAAGAGATAGAAGAAAGAATCTCAGATTCTGAAGATACCATAGAGAAAATAAACACGCTGATCAAAGAAAACAGCAAGGCCAACAAATTCTCATCACAAAACATTCAGGAAATATGGGACACAATAAAAAGACCAAACCTAAGAATAATAGGAATAGAAGAAGGAGAAGAAGCGCAGCTCAACGGTCCAGAAAATATATTTAATAAAATTATAGAAGAAAACTTTCCCAACCTAAAGAAAGATATACCTATGAAGGTTCAAGAAGCATACAGAACACCGAATAGGCTGGATCAAAAAAAAACATCCTCTCGCCATATAATAATCAAAACAAAAAGCATACAGAATAAAGAAAGAATACTAAGAGCAGCGAAGGAAAAAGGCCAAGTTACTTATAAAGGTAAACCTATCAGACTTACACCTGACTTCTCTATGGAAACCATGAAAGCCAGAAGGTCCTGGATAGATGTACTGCAGAAACTAAGAGACCATGGATGCAAGCCCAGACTACTATACCCAGCCAAGCTTTCGTTCACTATAAATGGAGAAAACAAAATTTTCCAGGATAAAAACCAATTTAAACAATACGTAGCCACAAATCCAGCCTTACAGAAAGTAATAGAAGGAAAATCACTAACCAAGGAGTCCAACAATGACCACAATATCTCAGACAACTAGAGACCCTTCACCAGCGCAACACAAAGAAGGGGAACACACAAAATTTACAACTTAAAAAATGACCGGAGTTAACAACCACTGGTCATTAATATCACTTAATGTCAATGGACTCAACTCTCCTATAAAAAGGCACAGACTAAGAGATTGGATAAGAAAACAGGATCCAATATTCTGCTGTTTACAAGAAACACACCTCAACCACAAAGACAGGCACCTACTCAGAGTAAAGGGTTGGGATAAGGCTTATCAAGTAAATGGACCTAAGAAACAAGCAGGGGTGGCCATACTAATTTCTAACAAAGTTGACTTCAAACTTAAATCATTCAGGAGAGATGGAGAGGGACATTTTCTACTCATAACAGGAACAATTCATCAGGATGAAGTCTCAATCCTGAATATCTATGCCCCTAATATAAAAGCACCCACGTACGTAAAAGAAACATTGTTAAAACTCAAGGCAGCCATCAAACCGCACACATTAATAGTAGGAGACTTTAATACTCCTCTCTCACCAATGGACAGGTCAAGTAGACAGAAACCTAACAGAGAAATAAGAGAATTAATGGAGGTAATGAATCAAATGGACTTAACAGACATCTATAGAATATTCCACCCAAATAGGAAAGAATATACCTTCTTCTCTGCAGCTCATGGAACCTTCTCAAAAATCGACCACATACTCGGTAACAAAGCAAACATCCACAGTTACAAAAAAATATTAAGAACCACTTGTATCTTATCAGATCACCATGGATTAAAGCTAGAATTCAGCAACAATGCTACCCCCAGAAAGCCTACAAACTCATGGAAACTGAATAGTCAACTACTGAACCATACCTGGATTAAGGAAGAAATAAAGAAAGAAATTAAAGTCTTCCTTGAAGACAATGAAAATAAAGAAACAACATACTCAAACCTATGGGACACTATGAAAGCAGTTCCGAGAGGAAAGTTCATAGCACTAACTGCCCACTTAAAGAAAACAGAGAAAGCACACATTGGAGACTTAACAGCCCACCTGAAAGCTCTAGAAAAAAAAGAAGCAGACTCACCTAGAAGGGGTAGAAGACTGGAAATAATCAAACTGAGGGCTGAAATCAACAAAATAGAAACACAGAAAACAATTGAAAGAATCAATGAATCAAAAAGCTGGTTCCTGGAGAAAATCAACAAGATTGATAAACCCCTATCCAAACTAATCAAACGGCAGAGAGAGAATTTGCAAATTAATAAGATCAGAAATGAAAAGGGAGACATAACCACAGACACAGAGGAAATTCAGAGAATCATTAGATCTTACTACAAAAGCCTGTATGCCACAAAACTGGAAAATGCAAAAGAAATGGACGCTTTTTTAGATAAATACCATTTACCAAAGTTAAACCAGGACCAGGTGAACAACCTAAATAGACCTGTTAGTCGTGAAGAATTAGAAGCGGTTATCAAAAACCTCCCTTCCAAAAAAAGTCCAGGACCAGATGGTTTCAATGCGGAATTCTACCAGAACTTCCAAGAAGACCTAATACCTATTCTCCTTAATGTATTTCACAATATAGAAACAGAAGAGTCATTGCCAAATTCCTTTTATGAAGCTACAGTAACTCTGATACCAAAACCACACAAAGACCCAACCAAGAAAGAGAATTACAGGCCAATCTCACTCATGAACATCGACGCAAAAATCCTCAACAAAATTCTGGCAAACCGAATCCAAGAACACATTAGAAAAATTATCAATTATGATCAAGTAGGCTTCATACCAGAGATGCAGGGCTGGTTTAACATACGCAAATCTATCAATGTAATCCATCATATAAATAAACTGAAAGAAAAAAAACCATATGATCGTTTCATTAGATGCTGAAAAAGCATTTGACAAAATTCAACATCCCTTTATGGTAAAAGTCTTGGAGAGATTAGGGATACAAGGGTCATACCTAAATATAATTAAAGCGATATACAGCAAGCCGACAGCTAATATCAAACTAAATGGAGAGAAACTTAAAGCCATCCCACTAAAATCAGGAACACGCCAAGGCTGTCCACTCTCTCCATACCTCTTCAATATAGTTCTCGAAGTTTTAGCAATAGCAATAAGACAACATAAGGGGATAAAGGGGATTCAAATTGGAAAGGAAGAAGTTAAACTTGCATTATTTGCAGATGATATGATAGTGTACATGAGCGACCCCAAAAACTCCTCCAAAGAACTCCTACAGCTGATAAACGCCTTTAGTAACGTGGCAGGATACAAGATCAACTCCAAAAAATCAGTCGCCCTCTTATACACAAAGGATCTGGAAGCAGAGAGAGAAATAAGAGAATCATCACCTTTCACGATAGCCACAAACAGCATAAAATATCTTGGGGTAACTCTAACCAAGGAAGTGAAAGATCTATTTGACAAAAACTTTAAGGCATTGAAGAAAGAAATTGAAAAGGATACCAGAAAATGGAAGGATCTCCCTTGCTCTTGGATTGGGAGAATCAACATAGTGAAAATGGCAATTCTACCAAGGGCAATTTATAGATTCAATGCAATCCCCATTAAAATCCCATCAAAATTCTTCACAGATCTTGAAAGGACAATAATCAACTTTATATGGAGAAACAAAAAACCCAGGATAGCCAAAACAATCTTATACAATAAAGGAACTTCTGGAGGCATTACCATCCCTGATTTCAAACTCTATTACAGAGCTACAGTAATGAAAACAGCGTGGTACTGGCATAAAAACAGAGAAGTCGACCAATGGAATCATATAGAAGACCCGGATTTTAACCCACAAACCTATGAACAACTGATTTTCGATAAAGGAGCTAAAAGTATACAATGGAAGAAAGAAAGCATCTTCAACAAATGGTGCTGACACAATTGGATGTCAACCTGTAGAAGAATGAAAATAGACCCATATCTATCACCATGCACAAAACTCAAGTCCAAATGGATCAAAGACCTCAATATCAATCTGAACACACTGAACCTGATAGAAGAGAAAATGGGAAGTACCCTACAACATATGGGCACTGGAGATCGCTTCCTATGTATAACCCCAGCAGCACAGACATTAAGGCAACATTGAATAAATGGGACCTCCTGAAACTGAGAAGCTTCTGTAAAGCAAAGGACACTGTCATTAAGACAAAAAGGCAGCCTACTGACTGGGAGAAGATCTTCACCAACCCCGCAACAGACAAAGGTCTGATCTCCAAAATATATAAAGAACTCAAGAAACTAGACTTTAAAAGGATAATTAACCCAATTAAAAAATGGGGCACTGAACTGAACAGAGAATTCTCAACAGAAGAAGTTAAAATGGCCAAAAGATACTTAAGGTCATGCTCAACCTCCTTAGCGATCAGAGAAATGCAAATCAAAACAACTTTGAGATATCATCTTACACCTGTCAGAATGGCTAAAATCAAAAACACCCAGGATAGCCTTTGCTGGAGAGGTTGTGGAGAAAGGGGTACCCTCATCCATTGCTGGTGGGACTGCAAACTTGTGCAACCACTTTGGAAATCAGTGTGGAGGTTTCTCAGAAAAATTGGGATCAACCTACCCCTGGACCCAGCAATACCACTCTTGGGAATATACCCAAGAGATGCCCTATCATATGACAAAAGCATTTGTCCAACTATGTTCATAGCAGCATTATTTGTAATAGCCAGAACCTGGAAGCAACCTAGATGCCCTTCAATGGAAGAATGGATGAAGAGAGTGTGGAATATATACACATTAGAGTACTACTCTGCGGTAAAAAACAATGACTTCTCGAATTTTGCATGCAAATGGATGGAAATAGAAAATACGATCCTTAGTGAGGTAACCCAGACCCAAAAAGAAGAACATGGGATGTACTCACTCATAATTGGTTTCTAGCCATGGATAGGGGCCACTGAGTCTATAATTTGTGATCCTAAAGAAGCTAAACAAGAGGGTAAACCCAAGGAAAAACATATAGATATCCTCCCAGCTATGGGAAATAGACATGACTGATGGGCAAAAAATTGGAATCTTGGGGGTGGGGTGGGATGGGGATGAGGGGTGATGGGGAGAGAAAACTGTGAAGGAGAGGATGAGGGGAACTGGGGGAATCGGGGTGATTGGGGATAAAGGAAGGTTGGATAGGGGAGCAGGGAAACTCATACCTTAGGTAAGGGAGCCACCTAAGGGGTGGCAAGAGACTTGAACTTGGAATGGCTACCAGATGCCCAGGGTAATGTCCCCAGTTAGTTCATTGGGGCACCTGAGGATAGGGAACCTGAAATGAACCTATCCTATAATCATACTGATGAATATCTTGCATATCGCCATAGAACCTTCATCTAGCGATGGATGGAGATAGAGCCAGAGACCCACACTGGAGCACCGGACTGAGCTCCCAAGGTTATAATGAGGAGCAGAAGGAGAGAGAACATGAACAAGGAAGTCAGGACCATGAGGGGTGCACCCAACCACTGAGACAGTGGGGCCGATCTATTGGGAGCTCACCAAGGTCAGCTGGACTGCTACTGAAAAAACATGGGATAAAACCGGACTCTCGGAATGTGGCGGACAATGAGAGCTGACGAGAGGCCAAGGAGAATGGCACAGGAACTTTCAACTGGCGATAGATCGAGAGAGAGACAGAGACCCAAATTGGAGCAACGGTCTGAGCTCTTAAGGTCCAAATGAGGAGCAGAAGGAGGGAGAACATGAGCAAGGAAATCAGGACCACGAGGCGTGCACCCACCCACTGTGACAGTGGAACTGATCTATTGGGAGCTCTTCAAGGCCAGCTGGACTGGGACTGAATAAGCATGGGTTGAAACTGGACTCTCTGAACATGGCGGACAATGAAGGCTGATGAGAAGCCAAGGACAATGGCACTAGGTTTCGATCCTAATACATGAACTGGCTTTGTGGGAGCTTAGCCTGTTTGGATGTTCACCTTCCTGGGCCTGGATGGAAGTGGGAGGACCTTGGTCTTCCTGTAGGGCAGGGAATTTGGACTGCTCTTCAGTATCGAGAGGGAGGGGGAATGGACTGGGGGGAGGAGAAGAGGAGTGGGGATGGGGGAGGGGGGGGAGGGGGCAATGTGTGGGAGGAGGGGAGGGAAATGGGAAACAGGGAGCAGTTGGAAATTTTAATTAAAAAAGAATAAAAAAAAAGAAAAAAAAAGAAAAAAAAATGCCATTATGAAATCTACTACTTTGTAGCTAACTTAATAATCTGGTAATGGGAAATACTTGTTCCTGTAGCCATCGTCAAACTTGAAATGGAGTCCATGGGGCAGGTGTTGTGCTATATTAGTTCAGACATCTATTACAGTACCAGGCATATGGTCATGCGTAAAGCATTTGCTGAGCCAGTTGTTGCCATGCATGCATCTAATTCCAGCATTTAGAGGACTAAGGAAGGCCCAAAGATTCTGGCTAGAGACTCACCTAATCTGAGCAAGACCTTATCTTAAATAATAATTGCCTATTTGCCAAATACATTTTGATAGCAATTATTGAGCTTTGTATATTATGTCTGTCGGTGATTGGTTTGATTTTATTATGATGCCTATAAGTTGTTGTACACGCATATAGTAGCCTCTTGATAATTGTGTTTATGTTCTATGACAACTCTCATGTTTAAAAACCATCGGACCTTTAATTATTTGAAAGCATTCATCTGTAAAATAATTTGTTAATAAATCATTTTGTGAGTTAATATTTGATTTTTTTCTGGTTATTTTGACTTTTCCATTTTGATATTTTATTGTTTATGCTGTAATCCCTCTTAATATCTATTTTCTAAAATTTAGAAAGGTTTTGGCTATACATACCAGGGTAACCTTGGACTTGTTATGTAGCTCAGGCTAACCTTGAACTCAAGATTCTCCTCTCAGCTTCCAGAGTGCTGGGATTACTGGCATGCACCACCATGTCTTGCTCAATTATTTTTAAAATAAATTATGTGTCTAGGTGTTTTGTAAACTTTGTACATCATGTGCACACAATGTTCAGGTAGGCCAGAAGAGGGCATCAGATCCAGGGGACTGGAGTTACTGAGGGTTGTGATTGACCAAGCAGGTGCTGGCAATGAACACAGGCCCTTTGGAAGAACAAGTGCTCTTAACTGCTGAGCTACCTCTTCAGCCTCTCGTCAATTATTATGTACATGTATATTTATGCATATAAACATCTTCACTGCATGTAAGCATGTGTGTTGTGTGCTCCTAGATGAGAAGAACTGCAGTTACAGATGGTTTGAGTTTCTGTGTGAGTGCCAGAAATTGAATTCAGGTCCTCTGCAAGAGCAAACAGTTTTCTTAATCACAGAAAAAACCCTCCAGTCCTACATACATATAGTTTTTCTTTTCTTTTATTCTTCTTTTTTTTTTGAGTCATGAGTTTACATAGCCCAGAACAATGGATTCTCCTGCTTTCCAAATCTGGGATTATAGGTATGTCCTACTGCACAAATATTTAGATCATCAACTCTTTTGGTTTTATGGGACAGGGTTTCTTTGTGTAGGCTTGGCTGTCTTGGAGCTCACTCTGTAGCCCAGGCTGGCCTCTAACGCATAGAGATCTTCCTGCCTCTGGCTCCTGAGTGCTGGGATTAAAGGCATGTGCTCCCACCACTACCACCACCGGGCTTCATCAACTTTTTCTTCCTTCATTTCTTTTCCTTCCTTCCTTCCTTCCTTCCTTCCTTCCTTCCTTCCTTCCTTCCTTCCTTTTTTTCTTTAAAAACTTATTTTTATTTATATGAGTACTCTACCTGCACGTCCAACTTTATGTCAGACGAGGACATGGGATCACACTATAGACAGTTGTGAGCCAGTATGTGGTTACTGGGAACTGAACTCAGCACCTCTGGAAGAGTAAGCAGTGTTCTTAGATGCTGAGCCACCTCTTCAGACCCTCATCAACATTTTCTTATAGACTGATTTTTGTTTAAATTTTTCATGACTCAAACTAACTTGCACTATTACTAAACATAGACCATTTTTCATTTTAAGATTTCCTGGCTGTTATGTATTTTAGATAGGGTCTTACTATGTGACCCTGCCTGACCTGGAACTTGCAATCCCCCCAGTGTCTGATAAGAAAGTGCTGGAATTGATGATACAAGGCACACTCCTGACCTCTCTTTTATTGAGGAAGGGAAAAGGGTCTTCCTAGTAAAAAGTAGTTGTTTTGTTTTGTTTTGTTCTTTTTGGTGGTACTGGGAATTGAGCCCAGGTCTGAAGCCACATGCTAAGAAAGTACTTTACCACAGGGCCATGTTTGTAGCCCATGTCAAATGCCATAGAAATTGTTAACGGTGAAAACAACTTTGTGTGGATCACTTGAATAGCTATTTTTGTAAAATTGTGGGTTTTACTTATACATTGCTTTTAAAAAAACAATAAAACTGGGTGCTAGTGGCTCACACCTTTAATCCCAGCAAATCCCAGCACTCCTGAGCCAGAGGCAGGCAGATGTCTGTGAGTTCAAGGCCAGCCTGGTCTACAGAGTGAGTTCCACTGACAGCCAGAGCTAGACAGAGAAACCCTGTCTCAGACAAACCAGAATTTAAACCACACTTCAAAATCACTCAAATCAGACAATTTAATACCTTATATAGATGTTGGATATTTTTCTGAATAAATACTTTATCATGGATAGGTCTTGTATCCTTTATATTTTTAGAACTTGAAAACATACCAAGTTGCATATTAAGAAGGTAATCAAAAACATTTCCTCCTCTGTTCAAGTCTGCATTATTTCAAGGCTATCCATCACACACACACACACACACACACACACACACACATCATAAGAACAGCATCAAACATTAGTCTTTAAGCTTTAAATAACTAAAGACAATGCATTCCTAAAAGCAGGAGAGCATACCATGAAGTTACAGCAGTTTTAGGTATAAAATATGGGGGGAATGAAATGTACTTCTGTGACAGGGATATATCTCAGTGTTTTGTTCAGCTTGTGCTCAATCCTCAGCACCACAAATAACAAACCAAATTTCCTTGTGCATGACATTATCAACACATATATTATCCTTAAAGGTGTGTTTCAGGCCCATAGATCTTCTGTACCAAGTAGTCTAAAGGCCTGTTCAATAACCTAAACACTTTCGTCTCTATTTATGCCCCTATAACTGCTCCCTTTTTTGTACTCCCTTGTTGGCCATTGTGCCTTAAGGGAAAGTTGTCACCGAGTATCAAGAGTTAATATGCATGAAGAACTTAAGAGAAGTTGACCTATATAAACACTCAATAAATATTCAGAACAACTTGTAAAGGAGAGTCTACCATTATCTCCATTAAAAAAGTGAAAAGTTCTATTTTATATTCTATGTATATTTTGTTTGTATAGGCATAACCACACATGCACGAGAGTGCCTATGGAGGTCACAAAAGGGGCACCAGATCTCCTTGAGCTGGAGTCACAGGCGGTTGTGACCTGCCCAATGTGGGTACTGGGAACTGAATTTGGGTCCTGTGGTAGAATAGGAACGACTCTAAACCACTGAGCAATCTCCCAGTATCTCCACTCTTTTTCTTTCTTTTTTTGGAAGACAGGTTTTTCTGTGTAGCTCTGGTTGTCTTGGAATTTGTCTGTAGACCAGGCTGGCCTCAAACCCAGAGATTAGACTGCCTCCGTTTAATTAAATACGTGCACCACCGCTCAACCTATCCCCATTCTTATACACAAGGGATTCAAAGTACAAAAAGGTGAGGTCATACCCCAGGTCATACAAATAACAGACTGTTTCCTGTCAATCTGTATCAAACTTCCATACCTCCAATCCAGACAACTGCTGATCTAGACTAGACATGTTCTCCAAGGTATGTATATCTAGGTATCACTACATCAAAACTAAGATGTTGTTTGTTCTTCTCATGCTCATCCTTTCATGCATACATTGCTACCTAGAGACTGGCTGCTAGGACAATCTGAATGCAGCAGCAGAATAGATTCTGTCTTTCATTAGTCAGATATTAAAGGGATCTGACGTTAAAAGGGGAGACCATGTTTTGCTGCCCAATGAAATTGTTTTGCATTGGAAATATTTTAACTTTATTACATTTATTATTGTGTGTGTATGTGTGTGTGTGTGTGTGTGTGAGAGAGAGAGAGAGAGAGAGAGAGAGAGAGAGAGAGAGACAGAAAGAGAGCGAGCAGCTGGTGGTCAGTAGCTGCTGATGCAGCAGGTTCTCTTCTACCATGTGGGTCTGGGGATTGAAAGCAGGTGTTTGGGTTTGTTGATAAGTGCCTTTACCTGCTGAGTCATCTTGCTTACCCAGATTTTTTTTTAAATTAAAAGCATTGTAGGTGGTGGTGGCACGCACCTTTAATCTGAGCACTTTGGAAGCAGAGAAAGGTATATCCCAAAGTTCGATGCTAACCTGGTCTACAGAGTGAATGCCAGGAAAACTAGGGCTGCATCGAGAAATCTTGTCTCCAAAACAAACCAAAACAAACAAAGAAGCAAATAAATAAATAAAACCATTTTAGTTTTGAAACCTTATAATAAGATTGTTATTTTAAATTGAGTTTATATTGACATTTTCTTAGATTAGTTGCTAATATAATTAATACTGCCAGACTTAGACAGTAAAACCAAAGCTCTCTGAAGGAATTACTAACCTTTGGAGAGTGAGCGACTCAAGTGTGGAACTAGAGAAGACCCACTTTCACCATCTGATTCTACAGTTTCTGAGAACTAGGTACAGAACATGGCAGCATGCAGCTGAGATCCATAGTTGGAGGCACTTACGCTTGACGGGTATAAAGGTCTGGTTCGTCGAGGTCCTGAGATCTTAATTCCTGTGTGGAGAGGCAGCCAGCACCACCGGTGGAAATGGAACTGCGCTTCATGCTCAGAACCTAATTCATGATTTCAATATCAGAAAAATGTTCCAGATGCAAGTGGATCATTAAGCAATAATTGTCACTTTTATTCTGAAGTAGAAGAGTAACTAAGTTTATTCCTTTACGATAGTATTTTCCCTGTGTGCTGTATTTGTTTGTCATGTATACTTAAGTCCTCACTAAAGATAACACCTATGCAACTTCAAGTATTCAATACACTCGAGCAAGACAATGCAAAAATGAACATATATGATTCCTGCATCACTCGGCAATCCATGATCGCAAAATTTCAATGTGTTATCCCGAATACATCACTGGTATCTCTTATGTCTATTTCAATGGTAACTCACAGACTGCTTGACAAGAAATCTCAGGCTCCTTAACTCTCCTCAAAATGTTTCCTTTGGCTTCAAAATCAGGATTCATTCTCTTTTCCTAATATCTACTTTTCTTGCTTTATGTTTAACCCCATAGTTTAATACCCACTATTGTCTTTCTGGTTCTAATCTCCCTTTCAGTAAAAACAAGCAATCCGTTCCATAACATAATGTAGAGGCTGCTTCCATTCTCAAAATATTTTAGTATCATAAGCATACCTATGTCAGACCCTGTCTTCGTCTCTGCAGCACTAGACGCTAGCCACTCAGCTTTTTCTGGTCCTGCCCTGGCTTCTTTCTAGGATAAGACAGAACTCACTGTTGATAAAATTATATATATATATAATTTTATATATATATATATATGTAGTGAAGAGAAGTCACGCTATGCGATAAGACTTATACATGAGGCTTATTGGAAGATGAGAGAGAAGGGACAGAGAAGGCAGAGAGGGGAGCAGACTAGTCCCATGGGGTAAAGAGTGCGGGAGAGAGAGGGAGGTAGACACAGGAGAAGGGGGAGGTTAGGGGTAGGTCCATCTGTTACAAGGAACCATAGCAAATGTGCCCAGAAGTGGCTACAGGTGAAGTGCTCTTAGTGGCTACAGGTGAGGAGGTTTCCTGTCAGGACCCTAAGGACAGGCAGGCCAATGCAGATTCCCAAATACTAACACCAAATAATAACACCCACTTTATTGTTTGTTTGAGCTGGGGACTTTAGCACAATAGGCTGTGCACTGAGTCACATCACTCCTTGTTCGACTGCTTACATTCCACTTAGGTCTTATTCTCAAGCCTTCAGTTTCCCAGACTTTTTCTTCTTACATGGCTTTTCACATGCTGCATTACCACAGGAACGCAGTGTTTTAACCTGTCCCTCCCAGGCAGTCCTCCCCTTCTCCCCCTCCCTGCGGAACACCTTGGTCAGCAATCAGCATCCTCTTTTCCCTCTCCAGGCGCTGCCCACACAAACTTACTGATCCCTGAACCCAGAACCTGGCAGATGCCGCCCCAGGTCTCTGATGCCACAGAGTTTCTTAGCAGGAACAGAGTTAACCCCATACCAGCAGTTACCTTTCTCTCTGGTTCTTGACCCCCAGTGCCCACTTCCAGTAAAATGCACAACTGCTTAGGAAGACACCCACCAATGCCAACCAGGAGCCATTTGGATTTTAAAGTCTCTGCCTGCGTGACGTCAGAAAGCCTCTTGCGAGTACTCTTAAGCAAGAAGGCTATGCCAGTTCCCAGACAGTGGTGGGAAGTCCTAGGGCAAAAGCTTAGATTTCTAAATCTTGCAGCTGTTGTGCCTCTGGCTAGAATTGTAGTTTTGTCCCTAGCAGCCCTTTTGAGTTTCAGTCTTTCCTAGCCATCAGTGTGTCTCCTCATCTGTATTTGAGACAATCAAGTACTTTTGCAGCAGTGCCCAGTTGTTTTCCATAGTATCTTTTATTGTTGTTTTGTTTTGTAAAATATCCCTGGGGCTGGTGAAATGGCTCCATGGGTAAGAGCACTGCCTGCTCTTCCAAAGAAATGGGTTAAATCCCCAGGACCCATAACTATAACTCTAATTTCAGGAGGTCTGATGCCCTCTTCTGGCCTTGGTGGGCACCAGACACACGTGTGGTATACAGACATACATGTAGGCAAAACACTTTATACATAAAATAAAAATAATAAAGATCTTTTTTAAAAAAATAAAGGCAAATCAAAAGTATTCTTGTACAGTTTTATCAGGACCTAAGTTCTCAAAATTCATTTCAACACTCATCTTAGTTTCAAGATGCCTTAAGAAGTACAAAATTTGCTGGTCAGTGGTGGTACATTCCTTTACTCCCAGTACTCAAGAGGCAGAGGCAGGGGGATCTCTGTGAGTTTGAGAAGAGTCTACAGAAGAAATACAAAATCACTTTAGCTAAGACATTTGAATTGGAAGTATTATCTCTGTTTGACCAAGATCTCCCATATTTTGTCATTACAAGGTCAATTAGCAAGACTATTGTAATAGCTATTGCTTATGCATTAACTACTCCTGGATTCTTTTTATAGAAGACTGAAGTGAGAAAGGATTAATGTTCTAAGGGTGCTTAAATAAAGCAAGTTTTCACATATTAGTCCTTCTAAAATCATTCCTCATCAAAGAACTCATTGAAACATTTTTTTTGTACAAATTTTTAAAAGTTGAAGTCTACAGTCATCAGGCTGGTAGTCATAGACACACAAAAACCTGACAAGCTTGCTTTCTATGTCTACTTCTGAATGCCACTCAGGATCAAGTGAGATAATTGTATCAGGATTTTAGCTTAGTGATACATGGCATTAATAAATTAAAATTCATCCTAAGGAATGTAGTGGGAAGAAATGATAATGTAATCAAGTTGAATTTAATTTGCTAGATATTTTATAATGACATTTTAAGTCATAAGCAACTGTAATATACTTTACTATTAGAAACTCTTTTAATTAATGCAGGCCACCTTATTCCCATGTGGTTATGCCGTGGCAGTATCTGTGAAAAATTCTTCAGAGCAGGTAATAGGGATATGTTACATCTCTTTTTATCTTCTTTTTTTTTCTGAGACAAGCTTGTCTATTTAACAGTCTTGGCTGTGTCCCTTTTTTACCTTTTATGTTAATTCTTTAAAAACAACTACTTCTTTATTTTATTTATTGTATTATGTGTAGTTGGAATTTTCCTTTGGGCCACCAAGAAACTCCCAAATAATTTATTATGAATGCTTCTTATTAATTATAAGTGCTTAGTCTTAGCTTAGGCTCGTCCTGCTAGCTTTTTGAACTTAATTTAACCTGTTTCTATTCATCTACATTTTTCCTTGGGGCTTTTTACCTTTCTTTTATTCTGTATGTCTTGGTTTCCTGCTTCCTCCATGTGTGTCTGATTGGCCACTGGTTTCTCCCTGGTATCTCTTTTTCTTTCTTCCTTTCTAAGCCTAAATTCCTCCTGCTACTCAGTTTCCCTGCCTGCAAGTCCTGCCTATACCTCTTTCTTGCTATTGGCCATTTAGCTTTTTGTTAGACTAATCAGGTGCCTTAGGCAGACAAGGTAAAACAGCAACACATTTTTACATATAATTCAACAAATGCAACACGTCTTTACATAGTTATACAAATATTTTGTAACAATGAAACATCATTTCTCCTTTTACTTTTTTTCTTCAAACCCGCTCTTATATGCCTCCTTGTTCCCTTTCAAATTCATGGATTTTTCATTAATTTTGTTACATGCGTATGTGTATGTAATCTGCCCAATCTGTATGTTACTTGTCTGTATGCTGTCAGGGTTATAATTAGGTTGAAGGGAGATAAATACACAGGGAGAAAGGAGAGCAAAATAATAGTATGGATATGTGAAAAAAATCACAAGGATTCATACTGTTAAGTACCTAAGAAACTATAACACACACATACTTTAATTTAGTATAATGTTATTTGTATGTATGATTCAGGGCTCACCATTTGGTATTGGATAAGCATTTCGTGTACTCTTCCCACAGTAGGACTAAAACTGTTTCTCCACTCCCGGCATTTGTGAGTTCCCTATAGTTCTTTGTGTAGGGCTGGTTGGCCCCTTGTCCCTTATAGATTGCCTCTTGTCCTTATTCAGCTCATACTTAAGCAGCCATGTTAATAAGATTTTATTGGTGTAGATTCTGACATTCCTAGGAGATACAATGTCACAGCAAACTCCATGATGCTCTGGCTCTTATAATCTATGTGTCCCCTCCTTTACAATGTTTCGTGATACTTACTTGTAGTGATATTTCATTAGTATTTTAATAAAGAAAGTTTAGCTGAAGATCAGAGAGTAAGTGGTAGCACATACCTTTAATCACAGTAGCCACACTAGTTTGCCATAGAAACCTGGCGGTGCACGCCTTTAATCCCAGTGGTGCACATCTTTAATCCCCACCCAAAGAATGGAATGCAAGACAGAAGGAGAAAGCTCTCAGACACAGTCTCATCACCCTGTTATTTGATTTCTCTGTTAGATTGCCTTCACATATGCATTTATTTCAGGAAGCATCGACTGTATCAATACCCATGCCACTGCTCACTACTTCCGTGGCCTTAGTTTTAGCTGTTTCTCCCTGTATACACTCCCTCGTCCCTCTATTTCTCTCCTTGCACCTCCCCTCACCAGCCTGTACCTTTCTATTCTATTTCTTCTTTCCTGATGAGATGCTTCTCTCCTCCTTAGTCTGTTACTCTATGCTTAAGCTCTGTGATTCTGTATATCCACATGTAAGCTAATACATGCCACATTTGGCTTTCTGTGTCTGGGTACCTCACTCAGGGTGATTTCTCCCCCTAGTTCTACCCATTTACTGTGAATTTAATTCTTTATAATGGCTGAGTAATATTCATTTGTATAAAGGTTCCAATTTTTATTATCCATTCATATTCATGTCTTGAATATGTTATCCAATTTCTGGGCATTATTAATAGAGCAGCAATGGACATGGGTGAGTAAGCGTCTCTGTGGTAGGATGAAGTTTCCTTTGGGTAAATGCCCAAGAGTGATAGAGCTGGATCACGAGGTAGATCAGTTCCCATCTCTCTAAGGTAAATCCACACTCATTTCCATAGTGACTGTATGAGTCTGCACTGCTACCAGCAGTGGATGAGTGTATCCCTTATTCTATGTCCTTGCCAGCAGGAACTGTCACTCGTATTATTGATCCTAAGGATTCTGACAGGTGTAAAATGGACTCTCAAAGCAGACTTGGTTTGCATTTCACTAATGACTGAGAATGTTGAACATTTAAGTCTTTCTCAGCCACTTAAGATTCCCTATTGAGAATTCTCTGTTTAAAAATTCCCAGTTTTAATTGAGTCATTTGTTTTCTTGATATCTAGCCTTTTGAGTTCTTTATACATTTTGTTTGAGTTTTTTTGTATAATTTTGGATATTAGCCCTCTATTGGGTGTGTAGTTGATAAAAAAATATTTTACCATTCTGTAAGCTGCCACTTTGTCTGAATGATGGGATCTTTTGTCATGCAGAAGCTTTTCAGTTTCATGAGATCCCATTTATTAATTGTTGAAATTAGTGTCTGTGTTAATAGTGTTCTGCTCAGAAAGTCTTTTCCTATGTCATTGATTTCAGGGATCTTCCCTTCTTTTTCTTCTGTTAGGTTCAAGATATCTGGTTTTAGGTTGAGGTCTGTGTGGGAATTCCTTTCCATTAAATATTTTTGGGATGTGGGGGTGTGTCAGCAATAGGGTGGCTTCTGTGTGCTGACATGATCTCTTATAAGGGAGAGAATGGTCTCCCATGTATTTCTGGTTTCTTCATCAAAGATCAGGAGTCCGTAGGCACTTGAATTACACCTGACTTCTCAGTGGAAACCATGAAAGCCAGAATGTCTTAGATAGATGTGCTGCCAACACTAAGAGACCATGAAGGCAATCACAGAGTACTATTAACAGCAAAGCTTGCATTCTCCATCAATGGAGAAAAAAGATATTCCAGGACAAAAACAGATATAAATAATAGGTAGCCACAAACCCAGCCTTACAGAAACTACTAGAAGGCAAAGCACAAACCAAGGAAGCTAAGAACACCCATAATAACACAGACATCTGACAACTCTCCACCACCACAACTCAAAGAAGGGAAACACACACTCTAATAGTAGGTTTCAACACTCCTCTCTCACCAATGGACAGGCTAAACAGACAGAAACTTAATGGAGCAATAAGAGATATCACAGATGTAGTGAAACAAATGAAATTAATAGACATCTATAGAACATTCCACCCAACAGAAAAGAAAATACCTTCTTCTCAGCATCTCATGGAACCTTCTCAAAAATTGATCACATAATCAGTAACAAAGCAAACATTCACAGATACAAAAGAAAATGTAGTAACCAGCTGTGTACTATTGGATTACCATGGAATAATGCTAGAATTCAACAACAATTCTACCCCCAGAATGCCTACAAACTCATGAAAACTGAACAGTCAACTACTCTCCAGAAGATGACATCAGATACCTTAGAATTAGAGATATAAGGGATTGTGAGCTGCCATATGGGTGCTGTTAACTGAACCTTTGTCCTCTGCAAGAGCGGCAAGTGCTCTTAATCATGGATTCATCAACCCAGCCCTAGAAGGTACTTCATTTTTTCTCTTAATCCCAGATGTCATAGAAAAGATCCTTTTACAGATGGTGCTGAGAAAACTGGGTATGTACCTGTAGAAGAATGAAATCAGGTCGAGTCTCAAACTACATGAAACATTGAAAATAGATCACAGACTTCACGTGAAGACAGGGCATGCTGAAACTGCATGGAAGACACATCAACTATGTCCCGTGTCAACAATCATCCTATGCAGAGGTAGGAACTTCTGAATGGACTGTGACAGCAGAGAACACAACCCAAGGACTGACACATGGATTATAGCAAACTAAAAACCTGCCTAACAATGGAAGGAACCTCACAACTGAAGAGACAGCTTACAGATTTGAGAAATCATTGCCAACTCTGTATCGCATAGGGTTCTATTATGTAAAAACAGCCAAGATTAAACCAAATCCAATCCATACATGAGGTAATGAGGTGAGCAGACAGTCCTCAAAGGAAGAAATAGAAATGGCAAATAATATTTGATGATGGGTTCAACATCCTAAGCCATCAGGGAAAGGTGAAATTAAAATGATTTATACTGTCACCTTACTAGCTCAGAATGACTTTCATCAAGAAAACAGAACAACAGATGCTGGCAGGAATTTGAGGAAAGAGGAAACTTTACTCACTGCTAGTGAGCATAAATTGCAGCTACTGAGGAAATCAGTAAGTAGGTTTGTCAAAAATGAGAAAGTGGTGGGACAGATGTCTCAGGGAAAAGCACTGGCTGCTCTTACAGAGGAACTGGGTTTGGTTCCCAGCACCCACTTGGTGGCTCAGAACCATCTATAACTCCAGTTCCAGAGAATCCCTTTCTGGCCTCCACAGTCACCACGGATGTACACATATATTGCAGGAAAAATATTCACACACATAAAAATAAAAGATAAACAAATCTTTGAGGACGACAACCAAAACTATCACATGATCTGCCTATATGCCTCAGTGATAAAGAGCACTTCTTGTTCTTCCAGAGGACCAGCATTTGATTCCCAACACTCAAACCGGGCAGTTCACAACCACCTGTAACACAAGCCCCAGGAGGGTCTGACATCTCTCATCTCTGTGGTCACACACACACACACACACACACACACAGATTTAAAAGTAAAAAAATGACATTTGTAGGAAAATGGGTGAAATTTCAATTCAGAATGTTAGCTGAAATAAACTGCGTTCAGAAAAACACTATGTTTTCTCTCATGTGTGTATTCTTGATTGAAGTTTCTATGTGTGAGTGGGTCGGTGTCCATGTGTGGATGACTCATGAAACTAGAGAACTGTGAGAGGGAAAAAGAGACCTGAAGGATTAGGGTACAGGAACACTGACAGAAGATAATGCAATATTGTACTGGGAGAGCAGAAATTAGGTTGTTGTGGGCAATGGAAAAACAGCAAGAATGGGACAGAGGGGAGGGCAAGGCAAAGGCCAGAGGGCAGGGTGTGGAAGAAGAAAACATGTGTAAAAATGCCAGTATGAGCTTGTCCCATCCAGCTTGCATCCAGAACCCTTCTTCCTTCTGTCCCCTTTCCTCTTTGGGCACATAAGGCCATCCAGGTCAGTCTGTCTGGCGCTGGGGCCAAATCCTCAGGGCAAGTAGGCAGGCGAGACCTCCTTTGTCTCACTGGCCCGCCTGCACCAACCAAGGTAGGCGCTTTGTTTACGAACTACCCAACCTGCACGGAGATCTGATCTCGGCACCAGGAGAGACAGCAGTGCGGTGAGTTTGTGACCAGCGGCGTCCGAAGCAACCCTGGACAGGGAACTCTGAAGTTCCTCATCCCCCTCCCTATACTCCCCGGGCTCCCTGCAGGGGCTCTACCCCCCCATACTGCCTCTCTCTTCTTGTCCCACCCAGCTTGCATCCAGAACCCTTCTTCCTTCTGTCCCCTTTCCTCTTTGGGCACATAACACCATCCAGCTCAGTCTGTCTGGTGCTGGGGGAAAATCCTCAGGGCAAGTAGGCAGGCGAGACTTCCTTTGTTTCACTGGCCTGCCTGCAACAAGCAAGGAGAGACATCACTAGAACTCCAGGAGAGCTAGCACTGCAGAGAGCCATCACTGGGAAGGTACATCAGTAGGCAAGGAGACCTGATCCGGTAAAAGAAGATCCAGAGGGGAGCATTCGGAGAAAGAGATGGGCAGGCGCCAATGCAAGAATTCACCTAACAATCTGAAAAACTATATGAAACCACCAGAACCCAGCGACATCCCAACAGGTGGACATGAACACCTTAATCATGAAGAAGTAGATAAAATTGACTTTATGAAAGTGATTGACGCCCTTAAACAACATGTAAAAAATGCCCTTATAGAAATGGATGAGAAGTATAACAGAAAGTTTGAAGAATTGAGTAAATCAGTGAATGATACCCTAGGAAACCAAGGAAAAACAATCAAACAGATAATGGAAACAGTTCAAGACTTAAAAACTGAAATGGAGGCAAAGAAGAAAACACAAACAGAAGGCCAGCTGGACAGGGAAAATCTAGGTAAACGAATAGAGACTACAGAAGCAAGCATAACCAACAGAATACAAGAGATAGAAGAAAGAATCTCAGATTCTGAAGATACCATAGAGAAAATAAACACGCTGATCAAAGAAAACAGCAAGGCCAACAAATTCTCATCACAAAACATTCAGGAAATATGGGACACAATAAAAAGACCAAACCTAAGAATAATAGGAATAGAAGAAGGAGAAGAAGCGCAGCTCAAAGGTCCAGAAAATATATTTAATAAAATTATAGAAGAAAACTTTCCCAACCTAAAGAAAGATATACCTATGAAGGTTCAAGAAGCATACAGAACACCGAATAGGCTGGATCAAAAAAAAACATCCTCTCGCCATATAATAATCAAAACAAAAAGCATACAGAATAAAGAAAGAATACTAAGAGCAGCGAAGGAAAAAGGCCAAGTTACTTATAAAGGTAAACCTATCAGACTTACACCTGACTTCTCTATGGAAACCATGAAAGCCAGAAGGTCCTGGATAGATGTACTGCAGAAACAAAGAGACCATGGATGCAAGCCCAGACTACTATACCCAGCCAAGCTTTCGTTCACTATAAATGGAGAAAAAAAATTTTCCAGGATAAAAACAAATTTAAACAATACGTAGCCACAAATCCAGCCTTACAGAAAGTAATAGAACGAAAATCACTAACCATGGAGTCCAACAATGACCAAAATATCTCAGACAACTAGAGACCCTTCACCAGCGCAACACAAAGAAGGGGAACACACAAAATTTACAACTTAAAAAATGACCGGAGTTAACAACCACTGGTCATTAACATCACTTAATGTCAATGGACTCAACTCTCCTATAAAAAGGCACAGACTAAGAGATTGGATACGAAAACAGGATCCAACATTCTGCTGTTTACAAGAAACACACCTCAACCACAAAGACAGGCACCTACTCAGAGTAAAGGGTTGGGATAAGGCTTATCAAGTAAATGGACCTAAGAAACAAGCAGAGGCGGCCATACTAATTTCTAACAAAGTTGACTTCAAACTTAAATCATTCATGAGAGATGGAGAGGGACATTTTCTACTCATAACAGGAACAATTCATCAGGATGAAGTCTCAATCCTGAATATCTATGCCCCTAATATAAAAGCACCCACGTACGTAAAAGAAACATTGTTAAAACTCAAGGCAGCCATCAAACCGCACACATTAATAGTAGGAGACTTTAATACTCCTCTCTCACCAATGGACAGGTCACGTAGACAGAAACCTAACAGAGAAATAAGAGAATTAATGGAGGTAATGAATCAAATGGACTTAACAGACATCTATAGAATATTCCACCCAAATAGGAAAGAATATACCTTCTTCTCTGCAGATCATGGAACCTTCTCAAAAATAGACCACATACTCGGTAACAAAGCAAACATCCACAGTTACAAAAAAATATTCATAACCACCTGTATCTTATCAGATCACCATGGATTAAAGCTAGAATTCAGCAACAATGCTACCCCCAGAAAGCCTACAAACTCATGGAAACTGAATAGTCAACTACTGAACCATACCTGGATTAAGGAAGAAATAAAGAAAGAAATTAAAGTCTTCCTTGAAGACAATGAAAATAAAGAAACAACATACTCAAACCTATGGGACACTATGAAAGCAGTTCCGAGAGGAAAGTTCATAGCACTAACTGCCCACTTAAAGAAAACAGAGAAAGCACACATTGGAGACTTAACAGCCCACCTGAAAGCTCTAGAAAAAAAAGAAGCAGACTCACCTAGAAGGGGTAGAAGACTGGAAATAATCAAACTGAGGGCTGAAATCAACAAAATAGAGACACAGAAAACAATTGAAAGAATCAATGAATCAAAAAGCTGGTTCCTGGAGAAAATCAACAAGATTGATAAACCCCTATCCAAACTAATCAAACGGCAGAGAGAGAATTTGCAAATTAATAAGATCAGAAATGAAAAGGGAGACATAACCACAGACACAGAGGAAATTCAGAGACTCATTAGATCTTACTACAAAAGCCTGTATGCCACAAAACTGGAAAATGCAAAAGAAATGGACGCTTTTTTAGATAAATACCATTTACCAAAGTTAAACCAGGACCAGGTGAACAACCTAAATAGACCTGTTAGTCGTGAAGAATTAGAAGCGGTTATCAAAAACCTCCCTTCCAAAAAAAGTCCAGGACCAGATGGTTTCAATGCGGAATTCTACCAGAACTTCCAAGAAGACCTAATACCTATTCTCCTTAATGTATTTCACAATATAGAAACAGAAGAGTCATTGCCAAATTCCTTTTATGAAGCTACAGTAACTCTGATACCAAAACCACACAAAGACCCAACCAAGAAAGAGAATTACAGGCCAATCTCACTCATGAACATCGACGCAAAAATCCTCAACAAAATTCTGGCAAACCGAATCCAAGAACACATTAGAAAAATTATCAATTATGATCAAGTAGGCTTCATACCAGAGATGCAGGGCTGGTTTAACATACGCAAATCTATCAATGTAATCCATCATATAAATAAACTGAAAGAAAAAACCATATGATCGTTTCATTAGATGCTGAAAAAGCATTTGACAAAATTCAACATCCCTTTATGATAAAAGTCTTGGAGAGATTAGGGATACAAGGGTCATACCTAAATATAATTAAAGCTATATACAGCAAGCCGACAGCTAATATCAAACTAAATGGAGAGAAACTTAAAGCCATCCCACTAAAATCAGGAACACACCAAGGCTGTCCACTCTCTCCATACCTCTTCAATATAGTTCTCGAAGTTTTAGCAATAGCAATAAGACAACATAAGGGGATAAAGGGGATTCAAATTGGAAAGGAAGAAGTTAAACTTGCATTATTTGCAGATGATATGATAGTGTACATGAGCGACCCCAAAAACTCCTCCAAAGAACTCCTACAGCTGATAAACGCCTTTAGTAACGTGGCAGGATACAAGATCAACTCCAAAAAATCAGTCGCCCTCTTATACACAAAGGATCTGGAAGCAGAGAGAGAAATAAGAGAATCATCACCTTTCACGATAGCCACAAACAGCATAAAATATCTTGGGGTAACTCTAACCAAGGAAGTGAAAGATCTATTTGACAAAAACTTTAAGGCATTGAAGAAAGAAATTGAAAAGGATACCAGAAAATGGAAGGATCTCCCTTGCTCTTGGATTGGGAGAATCAACATAGTAAAAATGGCAATTCTACCAAGGGCAATTTATAGATTCAATGCAATCCCCATTAAAATCCCATCAAAATTCTTCACAGATCTTGAAAGGACAATAATCAACTTTATATGGAGAAACAAAAAACCCAGGATAGCCAAAACAATCTTATACAATAAAGGAACTTCTGGAGGCATTACCATCCCTGACTTCAAACTCTATTACAGAGCTACAGTAATGAAAACAGCGTGGTACTGGCATAAAAACAGAGAAGTCGACGAATGGAATCGTATAGAAGACCCGGATTTTAACCCACAAACCTATGAACAACTGATTTTCGATAAAGGAGCTAAAAGTATACAATGGAAGAAAGAAAGCATCTTCAACAAATGGTGCTGGCACAATTGGATGTCAACCTGTAGAAGAATGAAAATAGACCCATATCTATCACCATGCACAAAACTCAAGTCCAAATGGATCAAAGACCTCAATATCAATCTGAACACACTGAACCTGATAGAAGAGAAAATGGGAAGTACCCTACAACATATGGGCACTGGAGATCGCTTCCTATGTATAACCCCAGCAGCACAGACATTAAGGGCAACATTGAATAAATGGGACCTCCTGAAACTGAGAAGCTTCTGTAAAGCAAAGGACACTGTCATTAAGACAAAAAGGCAGCCTACTGACTGGGAGAAGATCTTCACCAACCCCGCAACAGACAAAGGTCTGATCTCCAAAATATATAAAGAACTCAAGAAACTAGACTTTAAAAGGATAATTAACCCAATTAAAAAATGGGGCACTGAACTGAACAGAGAATTCTCAACAGAAGAAGTTAAAATGGCCAAAAGATACTTAAGGTCATGCTCAACCTCCTTAGCGATCAGAGAAATGCAAATCAAAACAACTTTGAGATATCATCTTACACCTGTGAGAATGGCTAAAATCAAAAACACCCAGGATAGCCTTTGCTGGAGAGGTTGTGGAGAAAGGGGTACCCTCATCCATTGCTGGTGGGACTGCAAACTTGTGCAACCACTTTGGAAATCAGTGTGGCGGTTTCTCAGAAAAATTGGGATCAACCTACCCCTGGACCCAGCAATACCACTCTTGGGAATATACCCAAGAGATGCCCTATCATATGACAAAAGCATTTGTCCAACTATGTTCATAGCAGCATCATTTGTAATAGCCAGAACCTGGAAGCAACCTAGATGCCCTTCAATGGAAGAATGGATGAAGAAAGTGTGGAATATATACACATTAGAGTACTACTCTGCGGTAAAAAACAATGACTTCTCGAATTTTGCATGCAAATGGATGGAAATAGAAAATACGATCCTTAGTGAGGTAACCCAGACCCAAAAAGAAGAACATGGGATGTACTCACTCATAATTGGTTTCTAGCCATGGATAGGGGCCACTGAGTCTATAATTTGTGATCCTAAAGAAGCTAAACAAGAGGGTAAACCCAAGGAAAAACATATAGATATCCTCCCAGCTATGGGAAATAGACATGACTGATGGGCAAAAAATTGGAATCTTGGGGGTGGGGTGGGATGGGGATGAGGGGTGATGGGGAGAGAAAACTGTGAAGGAGAGGATGAGGGGAACTGGGGGAATCGGGGTGATTGGGGATAAAGGAAGGTTGGATAGGGGAGCAGGGAAACTCATACCTTAGGTAAGGGAGCCACCTAAGGGGTGGCAAGAGACTTGAACTTGGAATGGCTACCAGATGCCCAGGGCAATGTCCCCAGTTAGTTCATTGGGGCACCTGAGGATAGGGAACCTGAAATGAACCTATCCTATAATCATACTGATGAATATCTTGCATATCGCCATAGAACCTTCATCTAGCGATGGATGGAGATAGAGCCAGAGACCCACACTGGAGCACCGGACTGAGCTCCCAAGGTTATAATGAGGAGCAGAAGGAGAGAGAACATGAACAAGGAAGTCAGGACCATGAGGGGTGCACCCAACCACTGAGACAGTGGGGCTGATCTATTGGGAGCTCACCAAGGTCAGCTGGACTGCTACTGAAAAAACATGGGATAAAACCGGACTCTCGGAATGTGGCGGACAATGAGAGCTGACGAGAGGCCAAGGAGAATGGCACAGGAACTTTCAACTGGCGATAGATCGAGAGAGAGACAGAGACCCAAATTGGAGCAACGGTCTGAGCTCTTAAGGTCCAAATGAGGAGCAGAAGGAGGGAGAACATGAGCAAGGAAATCAGAACCACGAGGCGTGCACCCACCCACTGTGACAGTGGAACTGATCTATTGGGAGCTCTTCAAGGCCAGCTGGACTGGGACTGAATAAGCATGGGTTGAAACTGGACTCTCTGAACATGGCGGACAATGAAGGCTGATGAGAAGCCAAGGACAATGGCACTAGGTTTCGATCCTAATACATGAACTGGCTTTGTGGGAGCTTAGCCTGTTTGGATGCTCACCTTCCTGGGCCTGGATGGAAGTGGGAGGACCTTGGTCTTCCTGTAGGGCAGGGAATTTGGACTGCTCTTCAGTATCGAGAGGGAGGGGGAATGGACTGCGGGGAGGAGAAGAGGAGTGGGGATGGGGGAGGGGAGTGGGGGGAGGGGGCAATGTGTGGGTTGAGAGGGAGGGAAATGGGAAACGGGGAGCAGTTGGAAATTTTAATTAAAAAAGAATAAAAAAAAAAGAAAAAAAAGAAAAAAAATGCCATTATGAAATCTACTACTTTGTAGCTAACTTAATAATCTTGTAATGGGAAATACTTGTTCCTGTAGCCATCGTCCCACTTGAAATGGAGTCCATGGGGCAGGTGTTGTGCTATATTAGTTCAGACATCTATTACAGTACCAGGCATATGGTCATGCGTAAAGCATTTGCTGAGCCAGTTGTTGCCATGCATGCATCTAATTCCAGCATTTAGAGGACTAAGGAAGGCCCAAAGATTCTGGCTAGAGACTCACCTAATCTGAGCAAGACCTTATCTTAAATAATAATTGCCTATTTGCCAAATACATTTTGATAGCAATTATTGAGCTTTGTATATTATGTCTGTCGGTGATTGGTTTGATTTTATTATGATGCCTATAAGTTGTTGTACACGCATATAGTAGCCTCTTGATAATTGTGTTTATGTTCTATGACAACTGTTTAAAAACCATCTGACCTTTAATTATTTGAAAGCATTCATCTGTTAAATAATTTGTTAATAAATCATTTTGTGAGAGTTAATATTTGATTTTTTTCTGGTTATTTTGACTTTTCCATTTTGATATTTTATTGTTTATGCTGTAATCCCTCTTAATATCTATTTTCTAAAATTTAGAAAGGTTTTTGCTATACATACCAGGGTAACCTTGGACTTGTTATGTAGCTCAGGCTAACCTTGAACTCAAGATTCTCCTCTCAGCTTCCAGAGTGCTGGGATTACTGGCATGCACCACCATGTCTTGCTCAATTATTTTTAAAATAAATTATGTGTCTAGGTGTTTTGTAAACTTTGTACATCATGTGCACACAATGTTCAGGTAGGCCAGAAGAGGGCATCAGATCCAGGGGACTGGAGTTACTGAGGGTTGTGATTGACCAAGCAGGTGCTGGCAATGAACACAGGCCCTTTGGAAGAACAAGTGCTCTTAACTGCTGAGCTACCTCTTCAGCCTCTCGTCAATTATTATGTACATGTATATTTATGCATATAAACATCTTCACTGCATGTAAGCATGTGTGTTGTGTGCTCCTAGATGAGAACAACTGCAGTTACAGATGGTTTGAGTTTCTGTGTGAGTGCCAGAAATTGAATTCAGGTCCTCTGCAAGAGCAAACAGTTTTCTTAATCACAGAAAAAACCCTCCAGTCCTACATACATATAGTTTTTCTTTTCTTTTCTTCTTCTTTTTTTTTGAGTCATGAGTTTACATAGCCCAGAACAATGGATTCTCCTGCTTTCCAAATCTGGGATTATAGGTATGTCCTACTGCACAAATATTTAGATCATCAACTCTTTTGGTTTTATGGGACAGGGTTTCTTTGTGTAGGCTTGGCTGTCTTGGAGCTCACTCTGTAGCCCAGGCTGGCCTCTAACGCATAGAGCTCTTCCTGCCTCTGGCTCCTGAGTGCTGGGATTAAAGGCATGTGCTCCCACCACTACCACCACCGGGCTTCATCAACTTTTTCTTCCTTCATTTCTTTTCCTTCCTTCCTTCCTTCCTTTTTTTCTTTAAAAACTTATTTTTATTTATATGAGTACTCTACCTGCACGTCCAACTTTATGTCAGACGAGGACATGGGATCACACTATAGACAGTTGTGAGCCAGTATGTGGTTACTGGGAACTGAACTCAGCACCTCTGGAAGAGTAAGCAGTGTTCTTAGATGCTGAGCCACCTCTTCAGACCCTCATCAACATTTTCTTATAGACTGATTTTTGTTTAAATTTTTCATGACTCAAACTAACTTGCACTATTACTAAACATAGACCATTTTTCATTTTAAGATTTCCTGGCTGTTATGTATTTTAGATAGGGTCTTACTATGTGACCCTGCCTGACCTGGAACTTGCAATCCCCCCAGTGTCTGATAAGAAAGTGCTGGAATTGATGATACAAGGCACACTCCTGACCTCTCTTTTATTGAGGAAGGGAAAAGGGTCTTCCTAGTAAAAAGTAGTTGTTTTGTTTTGTTTTGTTCTTTTTGGTGGTACTGGGAATTGAGCCCAGGTCTGAAGCCACATGCTAAGAAAGTACTTTACCACAGGGCCATGTTTGTAGCCCATGTCAAATGCCATAGAAATTGTTAACGGTGAAAACAACCTTGTGTGGATTACTTGAATAGCTATTTTTGTAAAACTGTGGGTTTTACTTATACATTGCTTTTAAAAAAACAATAAAACTGGGTGCTAGTGGCTCACACCTTTAATCCCAGCAAATCCCAGCACTCCTGAGCCAGAGGCAGGCAGATGTCTGTGAGTTCAAGGCCAGCCTGGTCTACAGAGTGAGTTCCACTGACAGCCAGAGCTAGACAGAGAAACCCTGTCTCAGACAAACCAGAATTTAAACCACACTGCAAAATCACTCAAATCAGACAATTTAATACCTTATATAGATGTTGGATATTTTTCTGAATAAATACTTTATCATGGATAGGTCTTGTATCCTTTATTTTTTTAGAACTTGAAAACATACCAAGTTGCATATTAAGAAGGCAATCAAAAACATTTCCTCCTCTGTTCAAGTCTGCATTATTTCAAGGCTATCCATCACACACACACACACACACACATCATAAGAACAGCATCAAACATTAGTCTTTAAGCTTTAAATAACTAAAGACAATGCATTCCTAAAAGCAGGAGAGCATACCATGAAGTTACAGCAGTTTTAGGTATAAAATATGGGGGGAATGAAATGTACTTCTGTGACAGGGATATATCTCAGTGTTTTGTTCAGCTTGTGCTCAATCCTCAGCACCACAAATAACAAACCAAATTTCCTTGTGCATGACATTATCAACACATATATTATCCTTAAAGGTGTGTTTCAGGCCCATAGATCTTCTGTACCAAGTAGTCTAAAGGCCTGTTCAATAACCTAAACACTTTCGTCTCTATTTATGCCCCTATAACTGCTCCCTTTTTTGTACTCCCTTGTTTGCCATTGTGCCTTAAGGGAAAGTTGTCACCGAGTATCAAGAGTTAATATGCATGAAGAACTTAAGAGCAGTTGACCTATATAAAAACTCAATAAATATTCAGAACAACTTGTAAAGGAGAGTCTGCCATTATCTCCATTAAAAAAGTGAAAAGTTCTATTTTATATTCTATGTATATTTTGTTTGTATAGGCATAACCACACATGCACGAGAGTGCCTATGGAGGTCACAAAAGGGGCACCAGATCTCCTTGAGCTGGAGTCACAGGCGGTTGTGACCTGCCCAATGTGGGTACTGGGAACTGAATTTGAGTCCTGTGGTAGAATAGGAACGACTCTAAACCACTGAGCAATCTCACAGTATCTCCACTCTTTTTCTTTCTTTTTTTGGAAGACAGGTTTTTCTGTGTAGCTCTGGTTGTCTTGGAATTTGTCTGTAGACCAGGCTGGCCTCAAACCCAGAGATTAGACTGCCTCTGTTTAATTAAATACGTGCACCACCGCTCAACCTATCCCCATTCTTATACACAAGGGATTCAAAGTACAAAAAGGTGAGGTCATACCCCAGGTCATACAAATAACAGACTGTTTCCTGTCAATCTGTATCAAACTTCCACACCTCCAATCCAGACAACTGCTGATCTAGACTAGACATGTTCTCCAAGGTATGTATATCTAGGTATCACTACATCAAAACTAAGATGTTGTTTGTTCTTCTCATGCTCATCCTTTCATGCATACATTGCTACCTAGAGACTGGCTGCTAGGACAGTCTGAATGCAGCAGCAGAATAGATTCTAACTGTCTTTCATTAGTCAGATATTAAAGGGATCTGACGTTAAAAGGGGAGACCATGTTTTGCTGCCCAATGAAATTGTTTTGCATTGGAAATACTTTAACTTTATTACATTTATTATTGTGTGTGTGTGTGTGTGTGAGAGAGAGAGAGAGAGAGAGAGAGAGACAGAAAGAGAGCGAGCAGCTGGTGGTCAGTAGCTGCTGATGCAGCAGGTTCTCTTCTACCATGTGGGTCTGGGGATTGAAAGCAGGTGTTTGGGTTTGTTGATAAGTGCCTTTACCTGCTGAGTCATCTTGCTTACCCAGATTTTTTTTTAAATTAAAAGCATTGTAGGTGGTGGTGGCACGCACCTTTAATCTGAGCACTTTGGAAGCAGAGAAAGGTATATCCCAAAGTTCGATGCTAACCTGGTCTACAGAGTGAATGCCAGGAAAACTAGGGCTGCATCGAGAAATCTTGTCTCCAAAACAAACCAAAACAAACAAAGAAGCAAATAAATAAATAAAACCATTTTAGTTTTGAAACCTTATAATAAGATTGTTATTTTAAATTGAGTTTATATTGACATTTTCTTAGTTTAGTTGCTAATATAATTAATACTGCCAGACTTAGACAGTAAAACCAAAGCTCTCTGAAGGAATTACTAACCTTTGGAGAGTGAGCGACTCAAGTGTGGAACTAGAGAAGACCCACTTTCACCATCTGATTCTACAGTTTCTGAGAACTAGGTACAGAACATGGCAGCATGCAGCTGAGATCCATAGTTGGAGGCACTTACGCTTGACGGGTATAAAGGTCTGTTTAATCGAGGTCCTGAGATCTTAATTCCTGTGTGGAGAGGCAGCCAGCACCACCGGTGGAAATGGAACTGCGCTTCATGCTCAGAACCTAATTTATGATTTCAATATCAGAAAAATGTTCCAGATGCAAGTGGATCATTAAGCAATAATTGTCACTTTTATTCTGAAGTAGAAGAGTAACTAAGTTTATTCCTTTACGATAGTATTTTCCCTGTGTGCTGTATTTGTTTGTCATGTATACTTAAGTCCTCACTAAAGATAACACCTATGCAACATCAGGTATTCAATACACTCGAGCAAGACAATGCAAAAATGAACATATATGATTCCTGCATCACACGGCAATCCATGATCGCAAAATTTCAATGTGTTATCCCGAATACATCACTGGTATCTCTTATGTCTATTTCAATGGTAACTCACAGACTGCTTGACAAGAAATCTCAGGCTCCTTAACTCTCCTCAAAATGTTTCCTTTGGCTTCAAAATCAGGATTCATTCTCTTTTCCTAATATCTACTTTTCTTGCTTTATGTTTAACCCCATAGTTTAATACCCACTATTGTCTTTCTGGTTCTAATCTCCCTTTCAGTAAAGACAAGCAATCCGTTCCATAACATAATGTAGAGGCTGCTTCCATTCTCAAAATATTTTAGTATCATAAGCATACCTATGTCAGACCCTGTCTTCGTCTCTGCAGCACTAGACGCTAGCCACTCAGCTTTTTCTGGTCCTGCCCTGGCTTCTTTCTAGGATAAGACAGAACTCACTGTTGATAAAATTATATATATATATATATATATATATATATATATATATATATATGTATGTAGTGAAGAGAAGTCACGCTATGCGATAAGGCTTATACAGGAGGCTTATTGGAAGATGAGAGAGAAGGGACAGAGAAGGCAGAGAGGGGAGCAGACTAGTCCCATGGGGTAAAGAGTGCGGGAGAGAGAGGGAGGTAGACACAGGAGAAGGGGGAGGTTAGGGGTAGGTCCACCTGTTACAAGGAACCATAGCAAATGTGCCCAGAAGTGGCTACAGGTGAAGTGCTCTTAGTGGCTACAGGTGAGGAGGTTTCCTGTCAGGACCCTAAGGACAGGCAGGCCAATGCAGATTCCCAAATACTAACACCAAATAATAACACCCACTTTATTGTTTGTTTGAGCTGGGGACTTTAGCACAATAGGCTGTGCACTGAGTCACATCACTCCTTGTTCGACTGCTTACATTCCACTTAGGTCTTATTCTCAAGCCTTCAGTTTCCCAGACTTTTTCTTCTTACATGGCTTTTCAGATGCTGCATTACCACAAGAACGCAGTGTTTTAACCTGTCCCTCCCAGGCAGTCCTCCCCTTCTCCCCCTCCCTGCGGAACACCTTGGTCAGCAATCAGCATCCTCTTTTCCCTCTCCAGGCGCTGCCCACACAAACTTACTGATCCCTGAACCCAGAACCTGGCAGATGCCGCCCCAGGTCTCTGATGCCACAGAGTTTCTTAGCAGGAACAGAGTTAACCCCATACCAGCAGTTACCTTTCTCTCTGGTTCTTGACCCCCAGCGCCCACTTCCAGTAAAATGCACAACTGCTTAGGAAGACACCCACCAATGCCAACCAGGAGCCATTTGGATTTTAAAGTCTCCGCCTGCGTGACGTCAGAAAGCCTCTTGCGAGTACTCTTAAGCAAGAAGGCTATGCCAGTTCCCAGACAGTGGTGGGAAGTCCTAGGGCAAAAGCTTAGATTTCTAAATCTTGCAGCTGTTGTGCCTCTGGCTAGAATTGTAGTTTTGTCCCTAGCAGCCCTTTTGAGTTTCAGTCTTTCCTAGCCATCAGTGTGTCTCCTCATCTGTATTTGAGACAATCAAGTACTTTTGCAGCAGTGCCCAGTTGTTTTCCATAGTATCTTTTATTGTTGTTTTGTTTTGTAAAATATCCCTGGGCCTGGTGAAATGGCTCCATGGGTAAGAGCACTGCCTGCTCTTCCAAAGAAATGGGTAAAATCCCCAGGACCCATAACTATAACTCTAATTTCAGGAGGTCTGATGCCCTCTTCTGGCCTTGGTGGGCACCAGACACACGTGTGCTATACAGACATACATGTAGGCAAAACACTTTATACATAAAATAAAAATAATAAAGATCTTTTTTAAAAAAATAAAGGCAAATCAAAAGTATTCTTGTACAGTTTTATCAGGACCTAAGTTCTCAAAATTCATTTCAACACTCATCTTAGTTTCAAGATGCCTTAAGAAGTACAAAATTTGCTGGTCAGTGGTGGTACATTCCTTTACTCCCAGTACTCAAGAGGCAGAGGCAGGGGGATCTCTGTGAGTTTGAGAAGAGTCTACAGAAGAAATACAAAATCACTTTAGCTAAGACATTTGAATTGGAAGTATTATCTCTGTTTGACCAAGATCTCCCATATTTTGTCATTACAAGGTCAATTAGCAAGACTATTGTAATAGCTATTGCTTATGCATTAACTACTCCTGGATTCTTTTTATAGAAGACTGAAGTGAGAAAGGATTAATGTTCTACGGGTGCTTAAATAAAGCAAGTTTTCACATACTAGTCCTTCTGAAATCATTCCTCATCAAAGAACTCATTGAAACATTTTTTTTGTACAAATTTTAAAAAGTTGAAGTCTACAGTCATCAGGCTGGTAGTCATAGACACACAAAAACCTGACAAGCTTGCTTTCTATGTCTACTTCTGAATGCCACTCAGGATCAAGTGAGATAATTGTATCAGGATTTTAGCTTAGTGATACATGGCGTTAATAAATTAAAATTCATCCTAAGGAATGTAGTGGGAAGAAATGATAATGTAATCAAGTTGAATTTAATTTGCTAGATATTTTATAATGACATTTTAAGTCATAAGCAACTGTAATATACTTTACTATTAGAAACTCTTTTAATTAATGCAGGCCACCTTATTCCCATGTGGTTATGCCGTGGCAGTATCTGTGGAAAATTCTTCAGAGCAGGTAATAGGGATATGTTACATCTCTTTTTATCTTCTTTTTTTTTTCTGAGACAAGCTTGTCTATTTAACAGTCTTGGCTGTGTCCCTTTTTTACCTTTTATGTTAATTCTTTAAAAACAACTACTTCTTTATTTTATTTATTGTATTATGTGTAGTTGGAATTTTCCTTTGGGCCACCAAGAAACTCCCAAATAATTTATTATGAATGCTTCTTATTAATTATAAGTGCTTAGTCTTAGCTTAGGCTCGTCCTGCTAGCTTTTTGAACTTAATTTAACCTGTTTCTATTCATCTACATTTTTCCTTGGGGCTTTTTACCTTTCTTTTATTCTGTATGTCTTGGTTTCCTGCTTCCTCCATGTGTGTCTGATTGGCCACTGGTTTCTCCCTGGTATCTCTTTTTCTTTCTTCCTTTCTAAGCCTAAATTCCTCCTGCTACTCAGTTTCCCTGCCTGCAAGTCCTGCCTATACCTCTTTCTTGCTATTGGCCATTTAGCTTTTTGTTAGACTAATCAGGTGCCTTAGGCAGACAAGGTAAAACAGCAACACATTTTTACATATAATTCAACAAATGCAACACGTCTTTACATAGTTATACAAATATTTTGTAACAATGAAACATCATTTCTCCTTTTACTTTTTTTCTTCAAACACGCTCTTATATGCCTCCTTGTTCCCTTTCAAATTCATGGATTTTTCATTAATTTTGTTACATGCATATGTGTATGTAACCTGCCCGATCTGTATGTTACTTGTCTGAATGCTGTAAGGGTTATAATTAGGTTGAAGGGAGATAAATACACAGGGAGAAAGGAGAGCAAAATAATAGTATGGATATGTGAAAAAAATCACAAGGATTCATACTGTTAAGTACCTAAGAAACTATAACACACGCATACTTTAATTTAGTATAATGTTATTTGTATGTATGATTCAGGGCTCACCATTTGGTATTGGATAAGCATTTCGTGTACTCTTCCCACAGTAGGACTAAAACTGTTTCTCCACTCCCGGCATTTGTGAGTTCCCTATAGTTCTTTGTGTAGGGCTGGTTGGCCCCTTGTCCCTTATAGATTGCCTCTTGTCCTTATTCAGCTCATACTTAAGCAGCCATGTTAATAAGATTTTATTGGTGTAGATTCTGACATTCCTAGGAGATACAATGTCACAGCAAACTCCATGATGCTCTGGCTCTTATAATCTATGTGTCCCCTCCTTTACAATGTTTTGTGATACTTACGTGTATTGATATTTCATTTGTATTTTAATAAAGAAAGTTTAGCTGAAGATCAGAGAGTAAGTGGTAGCACACACCTTTAATCTCAGTAGCCACACTAGTTTGCCATAGAAACCTGGCGGTGCACGCCTTTAATCCCAGTGGTGCACATCTTTAATCCCAACCTAAAGAATGGAATGCAAGACAGAAGGAGAAAGCTCTCAGACACAGTCTCATCACCCTGTTATTTGATTTCTCTGTTAGATTGCCTTCACATATGCACTTATTTCAGGAAGCATCGACTGTATCAATACCCATGCCACTGCACACTACTTCCGTGGCCTTAGTTTTAGCTGTTTCTCCCTGTATACACTCCCTCGTCCCTCTATTTCTCTCCTTGCACCTCCCCTCACCAGCCTGTACCTTTCTATTCTATTTCTTCTTTCCTGATGAGATGCTTCTCTCCTCCTTAGTCTGTTACTCTATGCTTAATCTCTGTGATTCTGTATATCCACATGTAAGCTAATACATGCCACATTTGGCTTTCTGTGTCTGGGTACCTCACTCAGGGTGATTTCTCCCCCTAGTTCTACCCATTTACTGTGAATTTAATTCTTTATAATGGCTGAGTAATATTCATTTGTATAAAGGTTCCAATTTTTATTATCCATTCATATTCATGTCTTGAATATGTTATCCAATTTCTGGGCATTATTAATAGAGCAGCAATGGACATGGTTGAGTAAGCGTCTCTGTGGTAGGATGAAGTTTCCTTTGGGTAAATGCCCAAGAGTGATAGAGCTGGATCACGAGGTAGATCAGTTCCCATCTCTCTAAGGTAAATCCACACTCATTTCCATAGTGACTGTATGAGTCTGCACTCCTACCAGCAGTGGATGAGTGTACCCCTTATTCTATGTCCTTGCCAGCAGGAACTGTCACTCGTATTATTGATCCTAGGGATTCTGACAGGTGTAAAATGGACTCTCAAAGCAGACTTGGTTTGCATTTAACTAATGACTGAGAATGTTGAACATTTAAGTCTTTCTCAGCCACTTAAGATTCCCTATTGAGAATTCTCTGTTTAAAAATTCCCAGTTTTAATTGAGTCATTTGTTTTCTTGATATCTAGCCTTTTGAGTTCTTTATACATTTTGTTTGAGTTTTTTTGTATAATTTTGGATATTAGCCCTCTATTGGGTGTGTAGTTGATAAAAAAATATTTTACCATTCTGTAAGCTGCCACTTTGTCTGAATGATGGGATCTTTTGTCATGCAGAAGCTTTTCAGTTTCATGAGATCCCATTTATTAATTGTTGAAATTAGTGTCTGTGTTAATAGTGTTCTGCTCAGAAAGTCTTTTCCTATGTCATTGATTTCAGGGATCTTCCCTTCTTTTTCTTCTGTTAGGTTCAAGATATCTGGTTTTAGGTTGAGGTCTGTGTGGGAATTCCTTTCCATTAAATATTTTTTGGGATGTGGGGGTGTGTCAGCAATAGGGTGGCTTCTGTGTGCTGACATGATCTCTTATAAGGGAGAGAATGGTCTCCCATGTATTTCTGGTTTCTTCATCAAAGATCAGGAGTCCGTAGGCACTTGAATTACACCTGACTTCTCAGTGGAAACCATGAAAGCCAGAATGTCTTAGATAGATGTGCTGCCAACACTAAGAGACCATGAAGGCAATCCCAGAGTACTATTCACAGCAAAGCTTGCATTCACCATCAATGGAGAAAAAAGATATTCCAGGACAAAAACAGATTTAAATAATAGGTAGCCACAAACCCAGCCTTACAGAAACTACTAGAAGGCAAAGCACAAACCAAGGAAGCTAAGAACACCCATAATAACACAGACATCTGACAACTCTCCACCACCACAACTCAAAGAAGGGAAACACACACTCTAATAGTAGGTTTCAACACTCCTCTCTCACCAATGGACAGGCTAAACAGACAGAAACTTAATGGAGCAATAAGAGATATCACAGATGTAGTGAAACAAATGAAATTAATAGACATCTATAGAACATTCCACCCAACAGAAAAGAAAATACCTTCTTCTCAGCATCTCATGGAACCTTCTCAAAAATTGATCACATAATCAGTAACAAAGCAAACATTCACAGATACAAAAGAAAATGTAGTAACCAGCTGTGTACTATTGGATTACCGTGGAATAATGCTAGAATTCAACAACAATTCTACCCCCAGAATGCCTACAAACTCATGAAAACTGAACAGTCAACTACTCTCCAGAAGATGACATCAGATACCTTAGAATTAGAGATATAAGGGATTGTGAGCTGCCATATGGGTGCTGTTATCTGAACCTTTGTCCTCTGCAAGAGCGGCAAGTGCTCTTAATCATGGATTCATCAACCCAGCCCTAGAAGGTACTTCATTTTTTCCCTTAAACCCAGATGTCATTAGGAAAGATCCTTTTACAGATGGTGCTGAGAAAACTGGGTATGTACCTGTAGAAGAATGAAATCAGGTCGAGTCTCAAAGTACATGAAACATTGAAAATAGATCACAGACTTCATGTGAAGACAGGACATGCTGAAACTGCAGGGAAGACACATCAACTATGTCCCGTGTCAACAATCATCCTATGCAGAGGTAGGAACTTCTGAATGGACTGTGACAGCAGAGAACACAACCCAAGGACTGACACATGGATTATAGCAAACTAAAAACCTGCCTAACAATGGAAGGAACCTGACAACTGAAGAGACAGCTTACAGATTTGAGAAATCATTGCCAACTCTGTATCGCATAGGGTTCTATTATGTAAAAACAGCCAAGATTAAACCAAATCCAATCCATACATGAGGTAATGAGGTGAGCAGACAGTCCTCAAAGGAAGAAATAGAAATGGCAAATAATATTTGATGATGGGTTCAACATCCTAAGCCATCAGGGAAAGGTGAAATTAAAATGATTTATACTGTCACCTTACTAGCTCAGAATGACTTTCATCAAGAAAACAGAACAACAGATGCTGGCAGGAATTTGAGGAAAGAGGAAACTTTACTCACTGCTAGTGAGCATAAATTGCAGCTACTGAGGAAATCAGTAAGTAGGTTTGTCAAAAATGAGAAAGTGGTGGGACAGATGTCTCAGGGAAAAGCACTGGCTGCTCTTACAGAGGAACTGGGTTTGGTTCCCAGCACCCACTTGGTGGCTCAGAACCATCTATAACTCCAGTTCCCGGGAATCCCTTTCTGGCCTCCACAGTCACCACGGATGTACACATATATTGCAGGAAAAATATTCACACACATAAAAATAAAAGATAAACAAATCTTTGAGGACGACAACCAAAACTATCACATGATCTACCTATATGCCTCAGAGATAAAGAGCACTTCTTGTTCTTCCAGAGGACCAGCATTTGATTCCCAACACTCAAACCAGGCAGTTCACAACCACCTGTAACACAAGCCCCAGGAGGGTCTGACATCTCTCATCTCTGTGGTCACACACACACACACACACACACACAGAGATTTAAAAGTAAAAAAATGACATTTGTAGGAAAATGGGTGAAATTTCAATTCAGAATGTTAGCTGAAATAAACTGCGTTCAGATAAGCACTATGTTTTCTCTCATATGTGTAGCCTTGATTGAAGTTTCTATGTGTGAGTGGGTCGGTGTCCATGTGTGGATGACTCATGAAACTAGAGAACTGTGAGAGGGAAAAAGAGACCTGAAGGATTAGGGTACAGGAACACTGACAGAAGATAATGCAATATTGTACTGGGAGAGCAGAAATTAGGTTGTTGTGGGCAATGGAAAAACAGCAAGAATGGGACAGAAGGGAGGGCAAGGCAAAGGCCAGAGGGCAGGGTGTGGAAGAAGAAAACATGTGTAAAAATGCCATTATGAAATCTACTACTTTGTAGCTAACTTAATAATCTTGTAATGGGAAATACTTGTTCCTGTAGCCATCGTCCCACTTGAAATGGAGTCCATGGGGCAGGTGTTGTGCTATATTAGTTCAGACATCTATTACAGTACCAGGCATATGGTCATGTGTAAAGCATTTGCTGAGCCAGTTGTTGCCATGCATGCATCTAATTCCAGCATTTAGAGGACCTAGGAAGGCCCAAAGATTCTGGCTAGAGACTCACCTAATCTGAGCAAGACCTTATCTTAAATAATAATTGCCTATTTGCCAAATACATTTTGATAGCAATTACTGAGCTTTGTATATTATGTCTGTCGGTGATTGGTTTGATTTTATTATGATGCCTATAAGTTGTTGTACACGCATATAGTAGCCTCTTGATAATTGTGTTTATGTTCTATGACAACTCTCATGTTTAAAAACCATCTGACCTTTAATTATTTGAAAGCATTCATCTGTAAAATAATTTGTTAATAAATCATTTTGTGAGAGTTAATATTTGATTTTTTTCTGGTTATTTTGACTTTTCCATTTTGATATTTTATTGTTTATGCTGTAATCCCTCTTAATATCTATTTTCTAAAATTTAGAAAGGTTTTTGCTATACATACCAGGGTAACCTTGGACTTGTTATGTAGCTCAGGCTAACCTTGAACTCAAGATTCTCCTCTCAGCTTCCAGAGTGCTGGGATTACTGGCATGCACCACCATGTCTTGCTCAATTATTTTTAAAATAAATTATGTGTCTAGGTGTTTTGTAAACTTTGTACATCATGTGCACACAATGTTCAGGTAGGCCAGAAGAGGGCATCAGATCCAGGGGACTGGAGTTACTGAGGGTTGTGATTGACCAAGCAGGTGCTGGCAATGAACACAGGCCCTTTGGAAGAACAAGTGCTCTTAACTGCTGAGCTACCTCTTCAGCCTCTCGTCAATTATTATGTACATGTATATTTATGCATATAAACATCTTCACTGCATGTAAGCATGTGTGTTGTGTGCTCCTAGATGAGAAGAACTGCAGTTACAGATGGTTTGAGTTTCTGTGTGAGTGCCAGAAATTGAATTCAGGTCCTCTGCAAGAGCAAACAGTTTTCTTAATCACAGAAAAAACCCTCCAGTCCTACATACATATAGTTTTTCTTTTCTTTTATTCTTCTTTTTTTTTTTTTGAGTCATGAGTTTACATAGCCCAGAACAATGGATTCTCCTGCTTTCCAAATCTGGGATTATAGGTATGTCCTACTGCACAAATATTTAGATCATCAACTCTTTTGGTTTTATGGGACAGGGTTTCTTTGTGTAGGCTTGGCTGTCTTGGAGCTCACTCTGTAGCCCAGGCTGGCCTCTAACGCATAGAGCTCTTCCTGCCTCTGGCTCCTGAGTGCTGGGATTAAAGGCATGTGCTCCCACCACTACCACCACCGGGCTTCATCAATTTTTCTTCCTTCATTTCTTTTCCTTCCTTCCTTCCTTTTTTTCTTTAAAAACTTATTTTTATTTATATGAGTACTCTACCTGCACGTCCAACTTTATGTCAGACGAGGACATGGGATCACACTATAGACAGTTGTGAGCCAGTATGTGGTTACTGGGAACTGAACTCAGCACCTCTGGAAGAGTAAGCAGTGTTCTTAGATGCTGAGCCACCTCTTCAGACCCTCATCAACATTTTCTTATAGACTGATTTTTGTTTAAATTTTTCATGACTCAAACTAACTTGCACTATTACTAAACATAGACCATTTTTCATTTTAAGATTTCCTGGCTGTTATGTATTTTAGATAGGGTCTTACTATGTGACCCTGCCTGACCTGGAACTTGCAATCCCCCCAGTGTCTGATAAGAAAGTGCTGGAATTGATGATACAAGGCACACTCCTGACCTCTCTTTTATTGAGGAAGGGAAAAGGGTCTTCCTAGTAAAAATTAGTTGTTTTGTTTTGTTTTGTTCTTTTTGGTGGTACTGGGAATTGAGCCCAGGTCTGAAGCCACATGCTAAGAAAGTACTTTACCACAGGGCCATGTTTGTAGCCCATGTCAAATGCCATAGAAATTGTTAACGGTGAAAACAACTTTGTGTGGATTACTTGAATAGCTATTTTTGTAAAACTGTGGGTTTTACTTATACATTGCTTTTAAAAAAAACAATAAAACTGGGTGGCTCACACCTTTAATCCCAGCAAATCCCAGCACTCCTGAGCCAGAGGCAGGCAGATGTCTGTGAGTTCAAGGCCAGCCTGGTCTACAGAGTGAGTTCCACTGACAGCCAGAGCTAGACAGAGAAACCCTGTCTCAGACAAACCAGAATTTAAACCACACTTCAAAATCACTCAAATCAGACAATTTAATACCTCATATAGATGTTGGATATTTTTCTGAATAAATACTTTATCATGGATAGGTCTTGTATCCTTTATTTTTTTAGAACTTGAAAACATACCAAGTTGCATATTAAGAAGGCAATCAAAAACATTTCCTCCTCTGTTCAAGTCTGCATTATTTCAAGGCTATCCATCACACACACACACACACACACATCATAAGAACAGCATCAAACATTAGTCTTTAAGCTTTAAATAACTAAAGACAATGCATTCCTAAAAGCAGGAGAGCATACCATGAAGTTACAGCAGTTTTAGGTATAAAATATGGGGGGAATGAAATGTACTTCTGTGACAGGGATATATCTCAGTGTTTTGTTCAGCTTGTGCTCAATCCTCAGCACCACAAATAACAAACCAAATTTCCTTGTGCATGACATTATCAACACATATATTATCCTTAAAGGTGTGTTTCAGGCCCATAGATCTTCTGTACCAAGTAGTCTAAAGGCCTGTTCAATAACCTAAACACTTTCGTCTCTATTTATGCCCCTATAACTGCTCCCTTTTTTGTACTCCCTTGTTTGCCATTGTGCCTTAAGGGAAAGTTGTCACCGAGTATCAAGAGTTAATATGCATGAAGAACTTAAGAGCAGTTGACCTATATAAAAACTCAATAAATATTCAGAACAACTTGTAAAGGAGAGTCTGCCATTATCTCCATTAAAAAAGTGAAAAGTTCTATTTTATATTCTATGTATATTTTGTTTGTATAGGCATAACCACACATGCACGAGAGTGCCTATGGAGGTCACAAAAGGGGCACCAGATCTCCTTGAGCTGGAGTCACAGGCGGTTGTGACCTGCCCAATGTGGGTACTGGGAACTGAATTTGAGTCCTGTGGTAGAATAGGAACGACTCTAAACCACTGAGCAATCTCACAGTATCTCCACTCTTTTTCTTTCTTTTTTTGGAAGACAGGTTTTTCTGTGTAGCTCTGGTTGTCTTGGAATTTGTCTGTAGACCAGGCTGGCCTCAAACCCAGAGATTAGACTGCCTCTGTTTAATTAAATACGTGCACCACCGCTCAACCTATCCCCATTCTTATACACAAGGGATTCAAAGTACAAAAAGGTGAGGTCATACCCCAGGTCATACAAATAACAGACTGTTTCCTGTCAATCTGTATCAAACTTCCACACCTCCAATCCAGACAACTGCTGATCTAGACTAGACATGTTCTCCAAGGTATGTATATCTAGGTATCACTACATCAAAACTAAGATGTTGTTTGTTCTTCTCATGCTCATCCTTTCATGCATACATTGCTACCTAGAGACTGGCTGCTAGGACAGTCTGAATGCAGCAGCAGAATAGATTCTAACTGTCTTTCATTAGTCAGATATTAAAGGGATCTGACGTTAAAAGGGGAGACCATGTTTTGCTGCCCAATGAAATTGTTTTGCATTGGAAATACTTTAACTTTATTACATTTATTATTGTGTGTGTGTGTGTGTGTGAGAGAGAGAGAGAGAGAGAGAGAGAGACAGAAAGAGAGCGAGCAGCTGGTGGTCAGTAGCTGCTGATGCAGCAGGTTCTCTTCTACCATGTGGGTCTGGGGATTGAAAGCAGGTGTTTGGGTTTGTTGATAAGTGCCTTTACCTGCTGAGTCATCTTGCTTACCCAGATTTTTTTTTAAATTAAAAGCATTGTAGGTGGTGGTGGCACGCACCTTTAATCTGAGCACTTTGGAAGCAGAGAAAGGTATATCCCAAAGTTCGATGCTAACCTGGTCTACAGAGTGAATGCCAGGAAAACTAGGGCTGCATCGAGAAATCTTGTCTCCAAAACAAACCAAAACAAACAAAGAAGCAAATAAATAAATAAAACCATTTTAGTTTTGAAACCTTATAATAAGATTGTTATTTTAAATTGAGTTTATATTGACATTTTCTTAGTTTAGTTGCTAATATAATTAATACTGCCAGACTTAGACAGTAAAACCAAAGCTCTCTGAAGGAATTACTAACCTTTGGAGAGTGAGCGACTCAAGTGTGGAACTAGAGAAGACCCACTTTCACCATCTGATTCTACAGTTTCTGAGAACTAGGTACAGAACATGGCAGCATGCAGCTGAGATCCATAGTTGGAGGCACTTACGCTTGACGGGTATAAAGGTCTGTTTAATCGAGGTCCTGAGATCTTAATTCCTGTGTGGAGAGGCAGCCAGCACCACCGGTGGAAATGGAACTGCGCTTCATGCTCAGAACCTAATTTATGATTTCAATATCAGAAAAATGTTCCAGATGCAAGTGGATCATTAAGCAATAATTGTCACTTTTATTCTGAAGTAGAAGAGTAACTAAGTTTATTCCTTTACGATAGTATTTTCCCTGTGTGCTGTATTTGTTTGTCATGTATACTTAAGTCCTCACTAAAGATAACACCTATGCAACATCAGGTATTCAATACACTCGAGCAAGACAATGCAAAAATGAACATATATGATTCCTGCATCACACGGCAATCCATGATCGCAAAATTTCAATGTGTTATCCCGAATACATCACTGGTATCTCTTATGTCTATTTCAATGGTAACTCACAGACTGCTTGACAAGAAATCTCAGGCTCCTTAACTCTCCTCAAAATGTTTCCTTTGGCTTCAAAATCAGGATTCATTCTCTTTTCCTAATATCTACTTTTCTTGCTTTATGTTTAACCCCATAGTTTAATACCCACTATTGTCTTTCTGGTTCTAATCTCCCTTTCAGTAAAGACAAGCAATCCGTTCCATAACATAATGTAGAGGCTGCTTCCATTCTCAAAATATTTTAGTATCATAAGCATACCTATGTCAGACCCTGTCTTCGTCTCTGCAGCACTAGACGCTAGCCACTCAGCTTTTTCTGGTCCTGCCCTGGCTTCTTTCTAGGATAAGACAGAACTCACTGTTGATAAAATTATATATATATATATATATATATATATATATATATATATATATATATGTATGTAGTGAAGAGAAGTCACGCTATGCGATAAGGCTTATACAGGAGGCTTATTGGAAGATGAGAGAGAAGGGACAGAGAAGGCAGAGAGGGGAGCAGACTAGTCCCATGGGGTAAAGAGTGCGGGAGAGAGAGGGAGGTAGACACAGGAGAAGGGGGAGGTTAGGGGTAGGTCCACCTGTTACAAGGAACCATAGCAAATGTGCCCAGAAGTGGCTACAGGTGAAGTGCTCTTAGTGGCTACAGGTGAGGAGGTTTCCTGTCAGGACCCTAAGGACAGGCAGGCCAATGCAGATTCCCAAATACTAACACCAAATAATAACACCCACTTTATTGTTTGTTTGAGCTGGGGACTTTAGCACAATAGGCTGTGCACTGAGTCACATCACTCCTTGTTCGACTGCTTACATTCCACTTAGGTCTTATTCTCAAGCCTTCAGTTTCCCAGACTTTTTCTTCTTACATGGCTTTTCAGATGCTGCATTACCACAAGAACGCAGTGTTTTAACCTGTCCCTCCCAGGCAGTCCTCCCCTTCTCCCCCTCCCTGCGGAACACCTTGGTCAGCAATCAGCATCCTCTTTTCCCTCTCCAGGCGCTGCCCACACAAACTTACTGATCCCTGAACCCAGAACCTGGCAGATGCCGCCCCAGGTCTCTGATGCCACAGAGTTTCTTAGCAGGAACAGAGTTAACCCCATACCAGCAGTTACCTTTCTCTCTGGTTCTTGACCCCCAGCGCCCACTTCCAGTAAAATGCACAACTGCTTAGGAAGACACCCACCAATGCCAACCAGGAGCCATTTGGATTTTAAAGTCTCCGCCTGCGTGACGTCAGAAAGCCTCTTGCGAGTACTCTTAAGCAAGAAGGCTATGCCAGTTCCCAGACAGTGGTGGGAAGTCCTAGGGCAAAAGCTTAGATTTCTAAATCTTGCAGCTGTTGTGCCTCTGGCTAGAATTGTAGTTTTGTCCCTAGCAGCCCTTTTGAGTTTCAGTCTTTCCTAGCCATCAGTGTGTCTCCTCATCTGTATTTGAGACAATCAAGTACTTTTGCAGCAGTGCCCAGTTGTTTTCCATAGTATCTTTTATTGTTGTTTTGTTTTGTAAAATATCCCTGGGCCTGGTGAAATGGCTCCATGGGTAAGAGCACTGCCTGCTCTTCCAAAGAAATGGGTAAAATCCCCAGGACCCATAACTATAACTCTAATTTCAGGAGGTCTGATGCCCTCTTCTGGCCTTGGTGGGCACCAGACACACGTGTGCTATACAGACATACATGTAGGCAAAACACTTTATACATAAAATAAAAATAATAAAGATCTTTTTTAAAAAAATAAAGGCAAATCAAAAGTATTCTTGTACAGTTTTATCAGGACCTAAGTTCTCAAAATTCATTTCAACACTCATCTTAGTTTCAAGATGCCTTAAGAAGTACAAAATTTGCTGGTCAGTGGTGGTACATTCCTTTACTCCCAGTACTCAAGAGGCAGAGGCAGGGGGATCTCTGTGAGTTTGAGAAGAGTCTACAGAAGAAATACAAAATCACTTTAGCTAAGACATTTGAATTGGAAGTATTATCTCTGTTTGACCAAGATCTCCCATATTTTGTCATTACAAGGTCAATTAGCAAGACTATTGTAATAGCTATTGCTTATGCATTAACTACTCCTGGATTCTTTTTATAGAAGACTGAAGTGAGGAAGGATTAATGTTCTACGGGTGCTTAAATAAAGCAAGTTTTCACATACTAGTCCTTCTGAAATCATTCCTCATCAAAGAACTCATTGAAACATTTTTTTTGTACAAATTTTAAAAAGTTGAAGTCTACAGTCATCAGGCTGGTAGTCATAGACACACAAAAACCTGACAAGCTTGCTTTCTATGTCTACTTCTGAATGCCACTCAGGATCAAGTGAGATAATTGTATCAGGATTTTAGCTTAGTGATACATGGCGTTAATAAATTAAAATTCATCCTAAGGAATGTAGTGGGAAGAAATGATAATGTAATCAAGTTGAATTTAATTTGCTAGATATTTTATAATGACATTTTAAGTCATAAGCAACTGTAATATACTTTACTATTAGAAACTCTTTTAATTAATGCAGGCCACCTTATTCCCATGTGGTTATGCCGTGGCAGTATCTGTGGAAAATTCTTCAGAGCAGGTAATAGGGATATGTTACATCTCTTTTTATCTTCTTTTTTTTTTCTGAGACAAGCTTGTCTATTTAACAGTCTTGGCTGTGTCCCTTTTTTACCTTTTATGTTAATTCTTTAAAAACAACTACTTCTTTATTTTATTTATTGTATTATGTGTAGTTGGAATTTTCCTTTGGGCCACCAAGAAACTCCCAAATAATTTATTATGAATGCTTCTTATTAATTATAAGTGCTTAGTCTTAGCTTAGGCTCGTCCTGCTAGCTTTTTGAACTTAATTTAACCTGTTTCTATTCATCTACATTTTTCCTTGGGGCTTTTTACCTTTCTTTTATTCTGTATGTCTTGGTTTCCTGCTTCCTCCATGTGTGTCTGATTGGCCACTGGTTTCTCCCTGGTATCTCTTTTTCTTTCTTCCTTTCTAAGCCTAAATTCCTCCTGCTACTCAGTTTCCCTGCCTGCAAGTCCTGCCTATACCTCTTTCTTGCTATTGGCCATTTAGCTTTTTGTTAGACTAATCAGGTGCCTTAGGCAGACAAGGTAAAACAGCAACACATTTTTACATATAATTCAACAAATGCAACACGTCTTTACATAGTTATACAAATATTTTGTAACAATGAAACATCATTTCTCCTTTTACTTTTTTTCTTCAAACACGCTCTTATATGCCTCCTTGTTCCCTTTCAAATTCATGGATTTTTCATTAATTTTGTTACATGCATATGTGTATGTAACCTGCCCGATCTGTATGTTACTTGTCTGAATGCTGTAAGGGTTATAATTAGGTTGAAGGGAGATAAATACACAGGGAGAAAGGAGAGCAAAATAATAGTATGGATATGTGAAAAAAATCACAAGGATTCATACTGTTAAGTACCTAAGAAACTATAACACACGCATACTTTAATTTAGTATAATGTTATTTGTATGTATGATTCAGGGCTCACCATTTGGTATTGGATAAGCATTTCGTGTACTCTTCCCACAGTAGGACTAAAACTGTTTCTCCACTCCCGGCATTTGTGAGTTCCCTATAGTTCTTTGTGTAGGGCTGGTTGGCCCCTTGTCCCTTATAGATTGCCTCTTGTCCTTATTCAGCTCATACTTAAGCAGCCATGTTAATAAGATTTTATTGGTGTAGATTCTGACATTCCTAGGAGATACAATGTCACAGCAAACTCCATGATGCTCTGGCTCTTATAATCTATGTGTCCCCTCCTTTACAATGTTTTGTGATACTTACGTGTATTGATATTTCATTTGTATTTTAATAAAGAAAGTTTAGCTGAAGATCAGAGAGTAAGTGGTAGCACACACCTTTAATCTCAGTAGCCACACTAGTTTGCCATAGAAACCTGGCGGTGCACGCCTTTAATCCCAGTGGTGCACATCTTTAATCCCAACCTAAAGAATGGAATGCAAGACAGAAGGAGAAAGCTCTCAGACACAGTCTCATCACCCTGTTATTTGATTTCTCTGTTAGATTGCCTTCACATATGCACTTATTTCAGGAAGCATCGACTGTATCAATACCCATGCCACTGCACACTACTTCCGTGGCCTTAGTTTTAGCTGTTTCTCCCTGTATACACTCCCTCGTCCCTCTATTTCTCTCCTTGCACCTCCCCTCACCAGCCTGTACCTTTCTATTCTATTTCTTCTTTCCTGATGAGATGCTTCTCTCCTCCTTAGTCTGTTACTCTATGCTTAATCTCTGTGATTCTGTATATCCACATGTAAGCTAATACATGCCACATTTGGCTTTCTGTGTCTGGGTACCTCACTCAGGGTGATTTCTCCCCCTAGTTCTACCCATTTACTGTGAATTTAATTCTTTATAATGGCTGAGTAATATTCATTTGTATAAAGGTTCCAATTTTTATTATCCATTCATATTCATGTCTTGAATATGTTATCCAATTTCTGGGCATTATTAATAGAGCAGCAATGGACATGGTTGAGTAAGCGTCTCTGTGGTAGGATGAAGTTTCCTTTGGGTAAATGCCCAAGAGTGATAGAGCTGGATCACGAGGTAGATCAGTTCCCATCTCTCTAAGGTAAATCCACACTCATTTCCATAGTGACTGTATGAGTCTGCACTCCTACCAGCAGTGGATGAGTGTACCCCTTATTCTATGTCCTTGCCAGCAGGAACTGTCACTCGTATTATTGATCCTAGGGATTCTGACAGGTGTAAAATGGACTCTCAAAGCAGACTTGGTTTGCATTTAACTAATGACTGAGAATGTTGAACATTTAAGTCTTTCTCAGCCACTTAAGATTCCCTATTGAGAATTCTCTGTTTAAAAATTCCCAGTTTTAATTGAGTCATTTGTTTTCTTGATATCTAGCCTTTTGAGTTCTTTATACATTTTGTTTGAGTTTTTTTGTATAATTTTGGATATTAGCCCTCTATTGGGTGTGTAGTTGATAAAAAAATATTTTACCATTCTGTAAGCTGCCACTTTGTCTGAATGATGGGATCTTTTGTCATGCAGAAGCTTTTCAGTTTCATGAGATCCCATTTATTAATTGTTGAAATTAGTGTCTGTGTTAATAGTGTTCTGCTCAGAAAGTCTTTTCCTATGTCATTGATTTCAGGGATCTTCCCTTCTTTTTCTTCTGTTAGGTTCAAGATATCTGGTTTTAGGTTGAGGTCTGTGTGGGAATTCCTTTCCATTAAATATTTTTTGGGATGTGGGGGTGTGTCAGCAATAGGGTGGCTTCTGTGTGCTGACATGATCTCTTATAAGGGAGAGAATGGTCTCCCATGTATTTCTGGTTTCTTCATCAAAGATCAGGAGTCCGTAGGCACTTGAATTACACCTGACTTCTCAGTGGAAACCATGAAAGCCAGAATGTCTTAGATAGATGTGCTGCCAACACTAAGAGACCATGAAGGCAATCCCAGAGTACTATTCACAGCAAAGCTTGCATTCACCATCAATGGAGAAAAAAGATATTCCAGGACAAAAACAGATTTAAATAATAGGTAGCCACAAACCCAGCCTTACAGAAACTACTAGAAGGCAAAGCACAAACCAAGGAAGCTAAGAACACCCATAATAACACAGACATCTGACAACTCTCCACCACCACAACTCAAAGAAGGGAAACACACACTCTAATAGTAGGTTTCAACACTCCTCTCTCACCAATGGACAGGCTAAACAGACAGAAACTTAATGGAGCAATAAGAGATATCACAGATGTAGTGAAACAAATGAAATTAATAGACATCTATAGAACATTCCACCCAACAGAAAAGAAAATACCTTCTTCTCAGCATCTCATGGAACCTTCTCAAAAATTGATCACATAATCAGTAACAAAGCAAACATTCACAGATACAAAAGAAAATGTAGTAACCAGCTGTGTACTATTGGATTACCGTGGAATAATGCTAGAATTCAACAACAATTCTACCCCCAGAATGCCTACAAACTCATGAAAACTGAACAGTCAACTACTCTCCAGAAGATGACATCAGATACCTTAGAATTAGAGATATAAGGGATTGTGAGCTGCCATATGGGTGCTGTTATCTGAACCTTTGTCCTCTGCAAGAGCGGCAAGTGCTCTTAATCATGGATTCATCAACCCAGCCCTAGAAGGTACTTCATTTTTTCCCTTAAACCCAGATGTCATTAGGAAAGATCCTTTTACAGATGGTGCTGAGAAAACTGGGTATGTACCTGTAGAAGAATGAAATCAGGTCGAGTCTCAAAGTACATGAAACATTGAAAATAGATCACAGACTTCATGTGAAGACAGGACATGCTGAAACTGCAGGGAAGACACATCAACTATGTCCCGTGTCAACAATCATCCTATGCAGAGGTAGGAACTTCTGAATGGACTGTGACAGCAGAGAACACAACCCAAGGACTGACACATGGATTATAGCAAACTAAAAACCTGCCTAACAATGGAAGGAACCTCACAACTGAAGAGACAGCTTACAGATTTGAGAAATCATTGCCAACTCTGTATCGCATAGGGTTCTATTATGTAAAAACAGCCAAGATTAAACCAAATCCAATCCATACATGAGGTAATGAGGTGAGCAGACAGTCCTCAAAGGAAGAAATAGAAATGGCAAATAATATTTGATGATGGGTTCAACATCCTAAGCCATCAGGGAAAGGTGAAATTAAAATGATTTATACTGTCACCTTACTAGCTCAGAATGACTTTCATCAAGAAAACAGAACAACAGATGCTGGCAGGAATTTGAGGAAAGAGGAAACTTTACTCACTGCTAGTGAGCATAAATTGCAGCTACTGAGGAAATCAGTAAGTAGGTTTGTCAAAAATGAGAAAGTGGTGGGACAGATGTCTCAGGGAAAAGCACTGGCTGCTCTTACAGAGGAACTGGGTTTGGTTCCCAGCACCCACTTGGTGGCTCAGAACCATCTATAACTCCAGTTCCCGGGAATCCCTTTCTGGCCTCCACAGTCACCACGGATGTACACATATATTGCAGGAAAAATATTCACACACATAAAAATAAAAGATAAACAAATCTTTGAGGACGACAACCAAAACTATCACATGATCTACCTATATGCCTCAGAGATAAAGAGCACTTCTTGTTCTTCCAGAGGACCAGCATTTGATTCCCAACACTCAAACCAGGCAGTTCACAACCACCTGTAACACAAGCCCCAGGAGGGTCTGACATCTCTCATCTCTGTGGTCACACACACACACACACACACACACAGAGATTTAAAAGTAAAAAAATGACATTTGTAGGAAAATGGGTGAAATTTCAATTCAGAATGTTAGCTGAAATAAACTGCGTTCAGATAAGCACTATGTTTTCTCTCATATGTGTAGCCTTGATTGAAGTTTCTATGTGTGAGTGGGTCGGTGTCCATGTGTGGATGACTCATGAAACTAGAGAACTGTGAGAGGGAAAAAGAGACCTGAAGGATTAGGGTACAGGAACACTGACAGAAGATAATGCAATATTGTACTGGGAGAGCAGAAATTAGGTTGTTGTGGGCAATGGAAAAACAGCAAGAATGGGACAGAAGGGAGGGCAAGGCAAAGGCCAGAGGGCAGGGTGTGGAAGAAGAAAACATGTGTAAAAATGCCATTATGAAATCTACTACTTTGTAGCTAACTTAATAATCTTGTAATGGGAAATACTTGTTCCTGTAGCCATCGTCCCACTTGAAATGGAGTCCATGGGGCAGGTGTTGTGCTATATTAGTTCAGACATCTATTACAGTACCAGGCATATGGTCATGTGTAAAGCATTTGCTGAGCCAGTTGTTGCCATGCATGCATCTAATTCCAGCATTTAGAGGACCTAGGAAGGCCCAAAGATTCTGGCTAGAGACTCACCTAATCTGAGCAAGACCTTATCTTAAATAATAATTGCCTATTTGCCAAATACATTTTGATAGCAATTACTGAGCTTTGTATATTATGTCTGTCGGTGATTGGTTTGATTTTATTATGATGCCTATAAGTTGTTGTACACGCATATAGTAGCCTCTTGATAATTGTGTTTATGTTCTATGACAACTCTCATGTTTAAAAACCATCTGACCTTTAATTATTTGAAAGCATTCATCTGTAAAATAATTTGTTAATAAATCATTTTGTGAGAGTTAATATTTGATTTTTTTCTGGTTATTTTGACTTTTCCATTTTGATATTTTATTGTTTATGCTGTAATCCCTCTTAATATCTATTTTCTAAAATTTAGAAAGGTTTTTGCTATACATACCAGGGTAACCTTGGACTTGTTATGTAGCTCAGGCTAACCTTGAACTCAAGATTCTCCTCTCAGCTTCCAGAGTGCTGGGATTACTGGCATGCACCACCATGTCTTGCTCAATTATTTTTAAAATAAATTATGTGTCTAGGTGTTTTGTAAACTTTGTACATCATGTGCACACAATGTTCAGGTAGGCCAGAAGAGGGCATCAGATCCAGGGGACTGGAGTTACTGAGGGTTGTGATTGACCAAGCAGGTGCTGGCAATGAACACAGGCCCTTTGGAAGAACAAGTGCTCTTAACTGCTGAGCTACCTCTTCAGCCTCTCGTCAATTATTATGTACATGTATATTTATGCATATAAACATCTTCACTGCATGTAAGCATGTGTGTTGTGTGCTCCTAGATGAGAAGAACTGCAGTTACAGATGGTTTGAGTTTCTGTGTGAGTGCCAGAAATTGAATTCAGGTCCTCTGCAAGAGCAAACAGTTTTCTTAATCACAGAAAAAACCCTCCAGTCCTACATACATATAGTTTTTCTTTTCTTTTATTCTTCTTTTTTTTTTTTGAGTCATGAGTTTACATAGCCCAGAACAATGGATTCTCCTGCTTTCCAAATCTGGGATTATAGGTATGTCCTACTGCACAAATATTTAGATCATCAACTCTTTTGGTTTTATGGGACAGGGTTTCTTTGTGTAGGCTTGGCTGTCTTGGAGCTCACTCTGTAGCCCAGGCTGGCCTCTAACGCATAGAGCTCTTCCTGCCTCTGGCTCCTGAGTGCTGGGATTAAAGGCATGTGCTCCCACCACTACCACCACCGGGCTTCATCAATTTTTCTTCCTTCATTTCTTTTCCTTCCTTCCTTCCTTTTTTTCTTTAAAAACTTATTTTTATTTATATGAGTACTCTACCTGCACGTCCAACTTTATGTCAGACGAGGACATGGGATCACACTATAGACAGTTGTGAGCCAGTATGTGGTTACTGGGAACTGAACTCAGCACCTCTGGAAGAGTAAGCAGTGTTCTTAGATGCTGAGCCACCTCTTCAGACCCTCATCAACATTTTCTTATAGACTGATTTTTGTTTAAATTTTTCATGACTCAAACTAACTTGCACTATTACTAAACATAGACCATTTTTCATTTTAAGATTTCCTGGCTGTTATGTATTTTAGATAGGGTCTTACTATGTGACCCTGCCTGACCTGGAACTTGCAATCCCCCCAGTGTCTGATAAGAAAGTGCTGGAATTGATGATACAAGGCACACTCCTGACCTCTCTTTTATTGAGGAAGGGAAAAGGGTCTTCCTAGTAAAAATTAGTTGTTTTGTTTTGTTTTGTTCTTTTTGGTGGTACTGGGAATTGAGCCCAGGTCTGAAGCCACATGCTAAGAAAGTACTTTACCACAGGGCCATGTTTGTAGCCCATGTCAAATGCCATAGAAATTGTTAACGGTGAAAACAACTTTGTGTGGATTACTTGAATAGCTATTTTTGTAAAACTGTGGGTTTTACTTATACATTGCTTTTAAAAAAAACAATAAAACTGGGTGGCTCACACCTTTAATCCCAGCAAATCCCAGCACTCCTGAGCCAGAGGCAGGCAGATGTCTGTGAGTTCAAGGCCAGCCTGGTCTACAGAGTGAGTTCCACTGACAGCCAGAGCTAGACAGAGAAACCCTGTCTCAGACAAACCAGAATTTAAACCACACTTCAAAATCACTCAAATCAGACAATTTAATACCTCATATAGATGTTGGATATTTTTCTGAATAAATACTTTATCATGGATAGGTCTTGTATCCTTTATTTTTTTAGAACTTGAAAACATACCAAGTTGCATATTAAGAAGGCAATCAAAAACATTTCCTCCTCTGTTCAAGTCTGCATTATTTCAAGGCTATCCATCACACACACACACACACACACACACACACACACACACACATCGTAAGAACAGCATCAAACATTAGTCTTTAAGCTTTAAATAACTAAAGACAATGCATTCCTAAAAGCAGGAGAGCATACCATGAAGTTACAGCAGTTTTAGGTATAAAATATGGGGGGAATGAAATGTACTTCTGTGACAGGGATATATCTCAGTGTTTTGTTCAGCTTGTGCTCAATCCTCAGCACCACAAATAACAAACCAAATTTCCTTGTGCATGACATTATCAACACATATATTCCTTAAAGGTGTGTTTCAGGCCCATAGATCTTCTGTACCAAGTAGTCTAAAGGCCTGTTCAATAACCTAAACACTTTCGTCTCTATTTATGCCCCTATAACTGCTCCCTTTTTTGTACTCCCTTGTTTGCCATTGTGCCTTAAGGGAAAGTTGTCACCGAGTATCAAGAGTTAATATGCATGAAGAACTTAAGAGCAGTTGACCTATATAAACACTCAATAAATATTCAGAACAACTTGTAAAGGAGAGTCTGCCATTATCTCCATTAAAAAAGTGAAAAGTTCTATTTTATATTCTATGTATATTTTGTTTGTATAGGCATAACCACACATGCACGAGAGTGCCTATGGAGGTCACAAAAGGGGCACCAGATCTCCTTGAGCTGGAGTCACAGGCGGTTGTGACCTGCCCAATGTGGGTACTGGGAACTGAATTTGGGTCCTGTGGTAGAATAGGAACGACTCTAAACCACTGAGCAATCTCCCAGTATCTCCACTCTTTTTCTTTCTTTTTTTGGAAGACAGGTTTTTCTGTGTAGCTCTGGTTGTCTTGGAATTTGTCTGTAGACCAGGCTGGCCTCAAACCCAGAGATTAGACTGCCTCCGTTTAATTAAATACGTGCACCACCGCTCAACCTATCCCCATTCTTATACACAAGGGATTCAAAGTACAAAAAGGTGAGGTCATACCCCAGGTCATACAAATAACAGACTGTTTCCTGTCAATCTGTATCAAACTTCCACACCTCCAATCCAGACAACTGCTGATCTAGACTAGACATGTTCTCCAAGGTATGTATATCTAGGTATCACTACATCAAAACTAAGATGTTGTTTGTTCTTCTCATGCTCATCCTTTCATGCATACATTGCTACCTAGAGACTGGCTGCTAGGACAGTCTGAATGCAGCAGCAGAATAGATTCTAACTGTCTTTCATTAGTCAGATATTAAAGGGATCTGACGTTAAAAGGGGAGACCATGTTTTGCTGCCCAATGAAATTGTTTTGCATTGGAAATATTTTAACTTTATTACATTTATTATTGTGTGTGTGTGTGTGTGTGTGAGAGAGAGAGAGAGAGAGAGAGAGAGAGAGAGAGAGAGACAGAAAGAGAGCGAGCAGCTGGTGGTCAGTAGCTGCTGATGCAGCAGGTTCTCTTCTACCATGTGGGTCTGGGGATTGAAAGCAGGTGTTTGGGTTTGTTGATAAGTGCCTTTACCTGCTGAGTCATCTTGCTTACCCAGATTTTTTTTTAAATTAAAAGCATTGTAGGTGGTGGTGGCACGCACCTTTAATCTGAGCACTTTGGAAGCAGAGAAAGGTATATCCCAAAGTTCGATGCTAACCTGGTCTACAGAGTGAATGCCAGGAAAACTAGGGCTGCATCGAGAAATCTTGTCTCCAAAACAAACCAAAACAAACAAAGAAGCAAATAAATAAATAAAACCATTTTAGTTTTGAAACCTTATAATAAGATTGTTATTTTAAATTGAGTTTATATTGACATTTTCTTAGTTTAATTGCTAATATAATTAATACTGCCAGACTTAGACAGTAAAACCAAAGCTCTCTGAAGGAATTACTAACCTTTGGAGAGTGAGCGACTCAAGTGTGGAACTAGAGAAGACCCGCTTTCACCATCTGATTCTACAGTTTCTGAGAACTAGGTACAGAACATGGCAGCATGCAGCTGAGATCCATAGTTGGAGGCACTTACGCTTGACGGGTATAAAGGTCTGGTTCGTCGAGGTCCTGAGATCTTAATTCCTGTGTGGAGAGGCAGCCAGCACCACCGGTGGAAATGGAACTGCGCTTCATGCTCAGAACCTAATTCATGATTTCAATATCAGAAAAATGTTCCAGATGCAAGTGGATCATTAAGCAATAATTGTCACTTTTATTCTGAAGTAGAAGAGTAACTAAGTTTATTCCTTTACGATAGTATTTTCCCTGTGTGCTGTATTTGTTTGTCATGTATACTTAAGTCCTCACTAAAGATAACACCTATGCAACATCAGGTATTCAATACACTCGAGCAAGACAATGCAAAAATGAACATATATGATTCCTGCATCACACGGCAATCCATGATCGCAAAATTTCAATGTGTTATCCCGAATACATCACTGGTATCTCTTATGTCTATTTCAATGGTAACTCACAGACTGCTTGACAAGAAATCTCAGGCTCCTTAACTCTCCTCAAAATGTTTCCTTTGGCTTCAAAATCAGGATTCATTCTCTTTTCCTAATATCTACTTTTCTTGCTTTATGTTTAACCCCATAGTTTAATACCCACTATTGTCTTTCTGGTTCTAATCTCCCTTTCAGTAAAGACAAGCAATCCGTTCCATAACATAATGTAGAGGCTGCTTCCATTCTCAAAATATTTTAGTATCATAAGCATACCTATGTCAGACCCTGTCTTCGTCTCTGCAGCACTAGACGCTAGCCACTCAGCTTTTTCTGGTCCTGCCCTGGCTTCTTTCTAGGATAAGACAGAACTCACTGTTGATAAAATTATATATTTATATATATATATATATATATATATATATATATGTAGTGAAGAGAAGTCACGCTATGCGATAAGGCTTATACAGGAGGCTTATTGGAAGATGAGAGAGAAGGGACAGAGAAGGCAGAGAGGGGAGCAGACTAGTCCCATGGGGTAAAAAGTGCGGGAGAGAGAGGGAGGTAGACACAGGAGAAGGGGGAGGTTAGGGGTAGGTCCACCTGTTACAAGGAACCATAGCAAATGTGCCCAGAAGTGGCTACAGGTGAAGTGCTCTTAGTGGCTACAGGTGAGGAGGTTTCCTGTCAGGACCCTAAGGACAGGCAGGCCAATGCAGATTCCCAAATACTAACACCAAATAATAACACCCACTTTATTGTTTGTTTGAGCTGGGGACTTTAGCACAATAGGCTGTGCACTGAGTCACATCACTCCTTGTTCGACTGCTTACATTCCACTTAGGTCTTATTCTCAAGCCTTCAGTTTCCCAGACTTTTTCTTCTTACATGGCTTTTCAGATGCTGCATTACCACAAGAACGCAGTGTTTTAACCTGTCCCTCCCAGGCAGTCCTCCCCTTCTCCCCCTCCCTGCGGAACACCTTGGTCAGCAATCAGCATCCTCTTTTCCCTCTCCAGGCGCTGCCCACACAAACTTACTGATCCCTGAACCCAGAACCTGGCAGATGCCGCCCCAGGTCTCTGATGCCACAGAGTTTCTTAGCAGGAACAGAGTTAACCCCATACCAGCAGTTACCTTTCTCTCTGGTTCTTGACCCCCAGCGCCCACTTCCAGTAAAATGCACAACTGCTTAGGAAGACACCCACCAATGCCAACCAGGAGCCATTTGGATTTTAAAGTCTCCGCCTGCGTGACGTCAGAAAGCCTCTTGCGAGTACTCTTAAGCAAGAAGGCTATGCCAGTTCCCAGACAGTGGTGGGAAGTCCTAGGGCAAAAGCTTAGATTTCTAAATCTTGCAGCTGTTGTGCCTCTGGCTAGAATTGTAGTTTTGTCCCTAGCAGCCCTTTTGAGTTTCAGTCTTTCCTAGCCATCAGTGTGTCTCCTCATCTGTATTTGAGACAATCAAGTACTTTTGCAGCAGTGCCCAGTTGTTTTCCATAGTATCTTTTATTGTTGTTTTGTTTTGTAAAATATCCCTGGGCCTGGTGAAATGGCTCCATGGGTAAGAGCACTGCCTGCTCTTCCAAAGAAATGGGTAAAATCCCCAGGACCCATAACTATAACTCTAATTTCAGGAGGTCTGATGCCCTCTTCTGGCCTTGGTGGGCACCAGACACACGTGTGCTATACAGACATACATGTAGGCAAAACACTTTATACATAAAATAAAAATAATAAAGATCTTTTTTAAAAAAATAAAGGCAAATCAAAAGTATTCTTGTACAGTTTTATCAGGACCTAAGTTCTCAAAATTCATTTCAACACTCATCTTAGTTTCAAGATGCCTTAAGAAGTACAAAATTTGCTGGTCAGTGGTGGTACATTCCTTTACTCCCAGTACTCAAGAGGCAGAGGCAGGGGGATCTCTGTGAGTTTGAGAAGAGTCTACAGAAGAAATACAAAATCACTTTAGCTAAGACATTTGAATTGGAAGTATTATCTCTGTTTGACCAAGATCTCCCATATTTTGTCATTACAAGGTCAATTAGCAAGACTATTGTAATAGCTATTGCTTATGCATTAACTACTCCTGGATTCTTTTTATAGAAGACTGAAGTGAGAAAGGATTAATGTTCTACGGGTGCTTAAATAAAGCAAGTTTTCACATACTAGTCCTTCTGAAATCATTCCTCATCAAAGAACTCATTGAAACATTTTTTTTGTACAAATTTTAAAAAGTTGAAGTCTACAGTCATCAGGCTGGTAGTCATAGACACACAAAAACCTGACAAGCTTGCTTTCTATGTCTACTTCTGAATGCCACTCAGGATCAAGTGAGATAATTGTATCAGGATTTTAGCTTAGTGATACATGGCGTTAATAAATTAAAATTCATCCTAAGGAATGTAGTGGGAAGAAATGATAATGTAATCAAGTTGAATTTAATTTGCTAGATATTTTATAATGACATTTTAAGTCATAAGCAACTGTAATATACTTTACTATTAGAAACTCTTTTAATTAATGCAGGCCACCTTATTCCCATGTGGTTATGCCGTGGCAGTATCTGTGGAAAATTCTTCAGAGCAGGTAATAGGGATATGTTACATCTCTTTTTATCTTCTTTTTTTTTTCTGAGACAAGCTTGTCTATTTAACAGTCTTGGCTGTGTCCCTTTTTTACCTTTTATGTTAATTCTTTAAAAACAACTACTTCTTTATTTTATTTATTGTATTATGTGTAGTTGGAATTTTCCTTTGGGCCACCAAGAAACTCCCAAATAATTTATTATGAATGCTTCTTATTAATTATAAGTGCTTAGTCTTAGCTTAGGCTCGTCCTGCTAGCTTTTTGAACTTAATTTAACCTGTTTCTATTCATCTACATTTTTCCTTGGGGCTTTTTACCTTTCTTTTATTCTGTATGTCTTGGTTTCCTGCTTCCTCCATGTGTGTCTGATTGGCCACTGGTTTCTCCCTGGTATCTCTTTTTCTTTCTTCCTTTCTAAGCCTAAATTCCTCCTGCTACTCAGTTTCCCTGCCTGCAAGTCCTGCCTATACCTCTTTCTTGCTATTGGCCATTTAGCTTTTTGTTAGACTAATCAGGTGCCTTAGGCAGACAAGGTAAAACAGCAACACATTTTTACATATAATTCAACAAATGCAACACGTCTTTACATAGTTATACAAATATTTTGTAACAATGAAACATCATTTCTCCTTTTACTTTTTTTCTTCAAACACGCTCTTATATGCCTCCTTGTTCCCTTTCAAATTCATGGATTTTTCATTAATTTTGTTACATGCATATGTGTATGTAACCTGCCCGATCTGTATGTTACTTGTCTGAATGCTGTAAGGGTTATAATTAGGTTGAAGGGAGATAAATACACAGGGAGAAAGGAGAGCAAAATAATAGTATGGATATGTGAAAAAAATCACAAGGATTCATACTGTTAAGTACCTAAGAAACTATAACACACGCATACTTTAATTTAGTATAATGTTATTTGTATGTATGATTCAGGGCTCACCATTTGGTATTGGATAAGCATTTCGTGTACTCTTCCCACAGTAGGACTAAAACTGTTTCTCCACTCCCGGCATTTGTGAGTTCCCTATAGTTCTTTGTGTAGGGCTGGTTGGCCCCTTGTCCCTTATAGATTGCCTCTTGTCCTTATTCAGCTCATACTTAAGCAGCCATGTTAATAAGATTTTATTGGTGTAGATTCTGACATTCCTAGGAGATACAATGTCACAGCAAACTCCATGATGCTCTGGCTCTTATAATCTATGTGTCCCCTCCTTTACAATGTTTTGTGATACTTACGTGTATTGATATTTCATTTGTATTTTAATAAAGAAAGTTTAGCTGAAGATCAGAGAGTAAGTGGTAGCACACACCTTTAATCTCAGTAGCCACACTAGTTTGCCATAGAAACCTGGCGGTGCACACCTTTAATCCCAGTGGTGCACATCTTTAATCCCAACCTAAAGAATGGAATGCAAGACAGAAGGAGAAAGCTCTCAGACACAGTCTCATCACCCTGTTATTTGATTTCTCTGTTAGATTGCCTTCACATATGCACTTATTTCAGGAAGCATCGACTGTATCAATACCCATGCCACTGCACACTACTTCCGTGGCCTTAGTTTTAGCTGTTTCTCCCTGTATACACTCCCTCGTCCCTCTATTTCTCTCCTTGCACCTCCCCTCACCAGCCTGTACCTTTCTATTCTATTTCTTCTTTCCTGATGAGATGCTTCTCTCCTCCTTAGTCTGTTACTCTATGCTTAATCTCTGTGATTCTGTATATCCACATGTAAGCTAATACATGCCACATTTGGCTTTCTGTGTCTGGGTACCTCACTCAGGGTGATTTCTCCCCCTAGTTCTACCCATTTACTGTGAATTTAATTCTTTATAATGGCTGAGTAATATTCATTTGTATAAAGGTTCCAATTTTTATTATCCATTCATATTCATGTCTTGAATATGTTATCCAATTTCTGGGCATTATTAATAGAGCAGCAATGGACATGGTTGAGTAAGCGTCTCTGTGGTAGGATGAAGTTTCCTTTGGGTAAATGCCCAAGAGTGATAGAGCTGGATCACGAGGTAGATCAGTTCCCATCTCTCTAAGGTAAATCCACACTCATTTCCATAGTGACTGTATGAGTCTGCACTCCTACCAGCAGTGGATGAGTGTACCCCTTATTCTATGTCCTTGCCAGCAGGAACTGTCACTCGTATTATTGATCCTAGGGATTCTGACAGGTGTAAAATGGACTCTCAAAGCAGACTTGGTTTGCATTTAACTAATGACTGAGAATGTTGAACATTTAAGTCTTTCTCAGCCACTTAAGATTCCCTATTGAGAATTCTCTGTTTAAAAATTCCCAGTTTTAATTGAGTCATTTGTTTTCTTGATATCTAGCCTTTTGAGTTCTTTATACATTTTGTTTGAGTTTTTTTGTATAATTTTGGATATTAGCCCTCTATTGGGTGTGTAGTTGATAAAAAAATATTTTACCATTCTGTAAGCTGCCACTTTGTCTGAATGATGGGATCTTTTGTCATGCAGAAGCTTTTCAGTTTCATGAGATCCCATTTATTAATTGTTGAAATTAGTGTCTGTGTTAATAGTGTTCTGCTCAGAAAGTCTTTTCCTATGTCATTGATTTCAGGGATCTTCCCTTCTTTTTCTTCTGTTAGGTTCAAGATATCTGGTTTTAGGTTGAGGTCTGTGTGGGAATTCCTTTCCATTAAATATTTTTTGGGATGTGGGGGTGTGTCAGCAATAGGGTGGCTTCTGTGTGCTGACATGATCTCTTATAAGGGAGAGAATGGTCTCCCATGTATTTCTGGTTTCTTCATCAAAGATCAGGAGTCCGTAGGCACTTGAATTACACCTGACTTCTCAGTGGAAACCATGAAAGCCAGAATGTCTTAGATAGATGTGCTGCCAACACTAAGAGACCATGAAGGCAATCCCAGAGTACTATTCACAGCAAAGCTTGCATTCACCATCAATGGAGAAAAAAGATATTCCAGGACAAAAACAGATTTAAATAATAGGTAGCCACAAACCCAGCCTTACAGAAACTACTAGAAGGCAAAGCACAAACCAAGGAAGCTAAGAACACCCATAATAACACAGACATCTGACAACTCTCCACCACCACAACTCAAAGAAGGGAAACACACACTCTAATAGTAGGTTTCAACACTCCTCTCTCACCAATGGACAGGCTAAACAGACAGAAACTTAATGGAGCAATAAGAGATATCACAGATGTAGTGAAACAAATGAAATTAATAGACATCTATAGAACATTCCACCCAACAGAAAAGAAAATACCTTCTTCTCAGCATCTCATGGAACCTTCTCAAAAATTGATCACATAATCAGTAACAAAGCAAACATTCACAGATACAAAAGAAAATGTAGTAACCAGCTGTGTACTATTGGATTACCGTGGAATAATGCTAGAATTCAACAACAATTCTACCCCCAGAATGCCTACAAACTCATGAAAACTGAACAGTCAACTACTCTCCAGAAGATGACATCAGATACCTTAGAATTAGAGATATAAGGGATTGTGAGCTGCCATATGGGTGCTGTTATCTGAACCTTTGTCCTCTGCAAGAGCGGCAAGTGCTCTTAATCATGGATTCATCAACCCAGCCCTAGAAGGTACTTCATTTTTTCCCTTAAACCCAGATGTCATTAGGAAAGATCCTTTTACAGATGGTGCTGAGAAAACTGGGTATGTACCTGTAGAAGAATGAAATCAGGTCGAGTCTCAAAGTACATGAAACATTGAAAATAGATCACAGACTTCATGTGAAGACAGGACATGCTGAAACTGCAGGGAAGACACATCAACTATGTCCCGTGTCAACAATCATCCTATGCAGAGGTAGGAACTTCTGAATGGACTGTGACAGCAGAGAACACAACCCAAGGACTGACACATGGATTATAGCAAACTAAAAACCTGCCTAACAATGGAAGGAACCTGACAACTGAAGAGACAGCTTACAGATTTGAGAAATCATTGCCAACTCTGTATCGCATAGGGTTCTATTATGTAAAAACAGCCAAGATTAAACCAAATCCAATCCATACATGAGGTAATGAGGTGAGCAGACAGTCCTCAAAGGAAGAAATAGAAATGGCAAATAATATTTGATGATGGGTTCAACATCCTAAGCCATCAGGGAAAGGTGAAATTAAAATGATTTATACTGTCACCTTACTAGCTCAGAATGACTTTCATCAAGAAAACAGAACAACAGATGCTGGCAGGAATTTGAGGAAAGAGGAAACTTTACTCACTGCTAGTGAGCATAAATTGCAGCTACTGAGGAAATCAGTAAGTAGGTTTGTCAAAAATGAGAAAGTGGTGGGACAGATGTCTCAGGGAAAAGCACTGGCTGCTCTTACAGAGGAACTGGGTTTGGTTCCCAGCACCCACTTGGTGGCTCAGAACCATCTATAACTCCAGTTCCCGGGAATCCCTTTCTGGCCTCCACAGTCACCACGGATGTACACATATATTGCAGGAAAAATATTCACACACATAAAAATAAAAGATAAACAAATCTTTGAGGACGACAACCAAAACTATCACATGATCTACCTATATGCCTCAGAGATAAAGAGCACTTCTTGTTCTTCCAGAGGACCAGCATTTGATTCCCAACACTCAAACCAGGCAGTTCACAACCACCTGTAACACAAGCCCCAGGAGGGTCTGACATCTCTCATCTCTGTGGTCACACACACACACACACACACACACACAGAGATTTAAAAGTAAAAAAATGACATTTGTAGGAAAATGGGTGAAATTTCAATTCAGAATGTTAGCTGAAATAAACTGCGTTCAGATAAGCACTATGTTTTCTCTCATATGTGTAGCCTTGATTGAAGTTTCTATGTGTGAGTGGGTCGGTGTCCATGTGTGGATGACTCATGAAACTAGAGAACTGTGAGAGGGAAAAAGAGACCTGAAGGATTAGGGTACAGGAACACTGACAGAAGATAATGCAATATTGTACTGGGAGAGCAGAAATTAGGTTGTTGTGGGCAATGGAAAAACAGCAAGAATGGGACAGAAGGGAGGGCAAGGCAAAGGCCAGAGGGCAGGGTGTGGAAGAAGAAAACATGTGTAAAAATGCCATTATGAAATCTACTACTTTGTAGCTAACTTAATAATCTTGTAATGGGAAATACTTGTTCCTGTAGCCATCGTCCCACTTGAAATGGAGTCCATGGGGCAGGTGTTGTGCTATATTAGTTCAGACATCTATTACAGTACCAGGCATATGGTCATGTGTAAAGCATTTGCTGAGCCAGTTGTTGCCATGCATGCATCTAATTCCAGCATTTAGAGGACCTAGGAAGGCCCAAAGATTCTGGCTAGAGACTCACCTAATCTGAGCAAGACCTTATCTTAAATAATAATTGCCTATTTGCCAAATACATTTTGATAGCAATTACTGAGCTTTGTATATTATGTCTGTCGGTGATTGGTTTGATTTTATTATGATGCCTATAAGTTGTTGTACACGCATATAGTAGCCTCTTGATAATTGTGTTTATGTTCTATGACAACTCTCATGTTTAAAAACCATCTGACCTTTAATTATTTGAAAGCATTCATCTGTAAAATAATTTGTTAATAAATCATTTTGTGAGAGTTAATATTTGATTTTTTTCTGGTTATTTTGACTTTTCCATTTTGATATTTTATTGTTTATGCTGTAATCCCTCTTAATATCTATTTTCTAAAATTTAGAAAGGTTTTTGCTATACATACCAGGGTAACCTTGGACTTGTTATGTAGCTCAGGCTAACCTTGAACTCAAGATTCTCCTCTCAGCTTCCAGAGTGCTGGGATTACTGGCATGCACCACCATGTCTTGCTCAATTATTTTTAAAATAAATTATGTGTCTAGGTGTTTTGTAAACTTTGTACATCATGTGCACACAATGTTCAGGTAGGCCAGAAGAGGGCATCAGATCCAGGGGACTGGAGTTACTGAGGGTTGTGATTGACCAAGCAGGTGCTGGCAATGAACACAGGCCCTTTGGAAGAACAAGTGCTCTTAACTGCTGAGCTACCTCTTCAGCCTCTCGTCAATTATTATGTACATGTATATTTATGCATATAAACATCTTCACTGCATGTAAGCATGTGTGTTGTGTGCTCCTAGATGAGAACAACTGCAGTTACAGATGGTTTGAGTTTCTGTGTGAGTGCCAGAAATTGAATTCAGGTCCTCTGCAAGAGCAAACAGTTTTCTTAATCACAGAAAAAACCCTCCAGTCCTACATACATATAGTTTTTCTTTTCTTTTATTCTTCTTTTTTTTTTTTTTGAGTCATGAGTTTACATAGCCCAGAACAATGGATTCTCCTGCTTTCCAAATCTGGGATTATAGGTATGTCCTACTGCACAAATATTTAGATCATCAACTCTTTTGGTTTTATGGGACAGGGTTTCTTTGTGTAGGCTTGGCTGTCTTGGAGCTCACTCTGTAGCCCAGGCTGGCCTCTAACGCATAGAGCTCTTCCTGCCTCTGGCTCCTGAGTGCTGGGATTAAAGGCATGTGCTCCCACCACTACCACCACCGGGCTTCATCAATTTTTCTTCCTTCATTTCTTTTCCTTCCTTCCTTCCTTTTTTTCTTTAAAAACTTATTTTTATTTATATGAGTACTCTACCTGCACGTCCAACTTTATGTCAGACGAGGACATGGGATCACACTATAGACAGTTGTGAGCCAGTATGTGGTTACTGGGAACTGAACTCAGCACCTCTGGAAGAGTAAGCAGTGTTCTTAGATGCTGAGCCACCTCTTCAGACCCTCATCAACATTTTCTTATAGACTGATTTTTGTTTAAATTTTTCATGACTCAAACTAACTTGCACTATTACTAAACATAGACCATTTTTCATTTTAAGATTTCCTGGCTGTTATGTATTTTAGATAGGGTCTTACTATGTGACCCTGCCTGACCTGGAACTTGCAATCCCCCCAGTGTCTGATAAGAAAGTGCTGGAATTGATGATACAAGGCACACTCCTGACCTCTCTTTTATTGAGGAAGGGAAAAGGGTCTTCCTAGTAAAAATTAGTTGTTTTGTTTTGTTTTGTTCTTTTTGGTGGTACTGGGAATTGAGCCCAGGTCTGAAGCCACATGCTAAGAAAGTACTTTACCACAGGGCCATGTTTGTAGCCCATGTCAAATGCCATAGAAATTGTTAACGGTGAAAACAACTTTGTGTGGATTACTTGAATAGCTATTTTTGTAAAACTGTGGGTTTTACTTATACATTGCTTTTAAAAAAAACAATAAAACTGGGTGGCTCACACCTTTAATCCCAGCAAATCCCAGCACTCCTGAGCCAGAGGCAGGCAGATGTCTGTGAGTTCAAGGCCAGCCTGGTCTACAGAGTGAGTTCCACTGACAGCCAGAGCTAGACAGAGAAACCCTGTCTCAGACAAACCAGAATTTAAACCACACTTCAAAATCACTCAAATCAGACAATTTAATACCTCATATAGATGTTGGATATTTTTCTGAATAAATACTTTATCATGGATAGGTCTTGTATCCTTTATTTTTTTAGAACTTGAAAACATACCAAGTTGCATATTAAGAAGGCAATCAAAAACATTTCCTCCTCTGTTCAAGTCTGCATTATTTCAAGGCTATCCATCACACACACACACACACACACACACACACACACACACACATCGTAAGAACAGCATCAAACATTAGTCTTTAAGCTTTAAATAACTAAAGACAATGCATTCCTAAAAGCAGGAGAGCATACCATGAAGTTAGAGCAGTTTTAGGTATAAAATATGGGGGGAATGAAATGTACTTCTGTGACAGGGATATATCTCAGTGTTTTGTTCAGCTTGTGCTCAATCCTCAGCACCACAAATAACAAACCAAATTTCCTTGTGCATGACATTATCAACACATATATTCCTTAAAGGTGTGTTTCAGGCCCATAGATCTTCTGTACCAAGTAGTCTAAAGGCCTGTTCAATAACCTAAACACTTTCGTCTCTATTTATGCCCCTATAACTGCTCCCTTTTTTGTACTCCCTTGTTTGCCATTGTGCCTTAAGGGAAAGTTGTCACCGAGTATCAAGAGTTAATATGCATGAAGAACTTAAGAGCAGTTGACCTATATAAACACTCAATAAATATTCAGAACAACTTGTAAAGGAGAGTCTGCCATTATCTCCATTAAAAAAGTGAAAAGTTCTATTTTATATTCTATGTATATTTTGTTTGTATAGGCATAACCACACATGCACGAGAGTGCCTATGGAGGTCACAAAAGGGGCACCAGATCTCCTTGAGCTGGAGTCACAGGCGGTTGTGACCTGCCCAATGTGGGTACTGGGAACTGAATTTGGGTCCTGTGGTAGAATAGGAACGACTCTAAACCACTGAGCAATCTCCCAGTATCTCCACTCTTTTTCTTTCTTTTTTTGGAAGACAGGTTTTTCTGTGTAGCTCTGGTTGTCTTGGAATTTGTCTGTAGACCAGGCTGGCCTCAAACCCAGAGATTAGACTGCCTCCGTTTAATTAAATACGTGCACCACCGCTCAACCTATCCCCATTCTTATACACAAGGGATTCAAAGTACAAAAAGGTGAGGTCATACCCCAGGTCATACAAATAACAGACTGTTTCCTGTCAATCTGTATCAAACTTCCACACCTCCAATCCAGACAACTGCTGATCTAGACTAGACATGTTCTCCAAGGTATGTATATCTAGGTATCACTACATCAAAACTAAGATGTTGTTTGTTCTTCTCATGCTCATCCTTTCATGCATACATTGCTACCTAGAGACTGGCTGCTAGGACAGTCTGAATGCAGCAGCAGAATAGATTCTAACTGTCTTTCATTAGTCAGATATTAAAGGGATCTGACGTTAAAAGGGGAGACCATGTTTTGCTGCCCAATGAAATTGTTTTGCATTGGAAATATTTTAACTTTATTACATTTATTATTGTGTGTGTGTGTGTGTGTGTGTGTGAGAGAGAGAGAGAGAGAGAGAGAGAGAGACAGAAAGAGAGCGAGCAGCTGGTGGTCAGTAGCTGCTGATGCAGCAGGTTCTCTTCTACCATGTGGGTCTGGGGATTGAAAGCAGGTGTTTGGGTTTGTTGATAAGTGCCTTTACCTGCTGAGTCATCTTGCTTACCCAGATTTTTTTTTAAATTAAAAGCATTGTAGGTGGTGGTGGCACGCACCTTTAATCTGAGCACTTTGGAAGCAGAGAAAGGTATATCCCAAAGTTCGATGCTAACCTGGTCTACAGAGTGAATGCCAGGAAAACTAGGGCTGCATCGAGAAATCTTGTCTCCAAAACAAACCAAAACAAACAAAGAAGCAAATAAATAAATAAAACCATTTTAGTTTTGAAACCTTATAATAAGATTGTTATTTTAAATTGAGTTTATATTGACATTTTCTTAGTTTAATTGCTAATATAATTAATACTGCCAGACTTAGACAGTAAAACCAAAGCTCTCTGAAGGAATTACTAACCTTTGGAGAGTGAGCGACTCAAGTGTGGAACTAGAGAAGACCCGCTTTCACCATCTGATTCTACAGTTTCTGAGAACTAGGTACAGAACATGGCAGCATGCAGCTGAGATCCATAGTTGGAGGCACTTACGCTTGACGGGTATAAAGGTCTGGTTCGTCGAGGTCCTGAGATCTTAATTCCTGTGTGGAGAGGCAGCCAGCACCACCGGTGGAAATGGAACTGCGCTTCATGCTCAGAACCTAATTCATGATTTCAATATCAGAAAAATGTTCCAGATGCAAGTGGATCATTAAGCAATAATTGTCACTTTTATTCTGAAGTAGAAGAGTAACTAAGTTTATTCCTTTACGATAGTATTTTCCCTGTGTGCTGTATTTGTTTGTCATGTATACTTAAGTCCTCACTAAAGATAACACCTATGCAACATCAGGTATTCAATACACTCGAGCAAGACAATGCAAAAATGAACATATATGATTCCTGCATCACACGGCAATCCATGATCGCAAAATTTCAATGTGTTATCCCGAATACATCACTGGTATCTCTTATGTCTATTTCAATGGTAACTCACAGACTGCTTGACAAGAAATCTCAGGCTCCTTAACTCTCCTCAAAATGTTTCCTTTGGCTTCAAAATCAGGATTCATTCTCTTTTCCTAATATCTACTTTTCTTGCTTTATGTTTAACCCCATAGTTTAATACCCACTATTGTCTTTCTGGTTCTAATCTCCCTTTCAGTAAAGACAAGCAATCCGTTCCATAACATAATGTAGAGGCTGCTTCCATTCTCAAAATATTTTAGTATCATAAGCATACCTATGTCAGACCCTGTCTTCGTCTCTGCAGCACTAGACGCTAGCCACTCAGCTTTTTCTGGTCCTGCCCTGGCTTCTTTCTAGGATAAGACAGAACTCACTGTTGATAAAATTATATATTTATATATATATATATATATATATATATATATATATATGTATGTAGTGAAGAGAAGTCACGCTATGCGATAAGGCTTATACAGGAGGCTTATTGGAAGATGAGAGAGAAGGGACAGAGAAGGCAGAGAGGGGAGCAGACTAGTCCCATGGGGTAAAAAGTGCGGGAGAGAGAGGGAGGTAGACACAGGAGAAGGGGGAGGTTAGGGGTAGGTCCACCTGTTACAAGGAACCATAGCAAATGTGCCCAGAAGTGGCTACAGGTGAAGTGCTCTTAGTGGCTACAGGTGAGGAGGTTTCCTGTCAGGACCCTAAGGACAGGCAGGCCAATGCAGATTCCCAAATACTAACACCAAATAATAACACCCACTTTATTGTTTGTTTGAGCTGGGGACTTTAGCACAATAGGCTGTGCACTGAGTCACATCACTCCTTGTTCGACTGCTTACATTCCACTTAGGTCTTATTCTCAAGCCTTCAGTTTCCCAGACTTTTTCTTCTTACATGGCTTTTCAGATGCTGCATTACCACAAGAACGCAGTGTTTTAACCTGTCCCTCCCAGGCAGTCCTCCCCTTCTCCCCCTCCCTGCGGAACACCTTGGTCAGCAATCAGCATCCTCTTTTCCCTCTCCAGGCGCTGCCCACACAAACTTACTGATCCCTGAACCCAGAACCTGGCAGATGCCGCCCCAGGTCTCTGATGCCACAGAGTTTCTTAGCAGGAACAGAGTTAACCCCATACCAGCAGTTACCTTTCTCTCTGGTTCTTGACCCCCAGCGCCCACTTCCAGTAAAATGCACAACTGCTTAGGAAGACACCCACCAATGCCAACCAGGAGCCATTTGGATTTTAAAGTCTCCGCCTGCGTGACGTCAGAAAGCCTCTTGCGAGTACTCTTAAGCAAGAAGGCTATGCCAGTTCCCAGACAGTGGTGGGAAGTCCTAGGGCAAAAGCTTAGATTTCTAAATCTTGCAGCTGTTGTGCCTCTGGCTAGAATTGTAGTTTTGTCCCTAGCAGCCCTTTTGAGTTTCAGTCTTTCCTAGCCATCAGTGTGTCTCCTCATCTGTATTTGAGACAATCAAGTACTTTTGCAGCAGTGCCCAGTTGTTTTCCATAGTATCTTTTATTGTTGTTTTGTTTTGTAAAATATCCCTGGGCCTGGTGAAATGGCTCCATGGGTAAGAGCACTGCCTGCTCTTCCAAAGAAATGGGTAAAATCCCCAGGACCCATAACTATAACTCTAATTTCAGGAGGTCTGATGCCCTCTTCTGGCCTTGGTGGGCACCAGACACACGTGTGCTATACAGACATACATGTAGGCAAAACACTTTATACATAAAATAAAAATAATAAAGATCTTTTTTAAAAAAATAAAGGCAAATCAAAAGTATTCTTGTACAGTTTTATCAGGACCTAAGTTCTCAAAATTCATTTCAACACTCATCTTAGTTTCAAGATGCCTTAAGAAGTACAAAATTTGCTGGTCAGTGGTGGTACATTCCTTTACTCCCAGTACTCAAGAGGCAGAGGCAGGGGGATCTCTGTGAGTTTGAGAAGAGTCTACAGAAGAAATACAAAATCACTTTAGCTAAGACATTTGAATTGGAAGTATTATCTCTGTTTGACCAAGATCTCCCATATTTTGTCATTACAAGGTCAATTAGCAAGACTATTGTAATAGCTATTGCTTATGCATTAACTACTCCTGGATTCTTTTTATAGAAGACTGAAGTGAGAAAGGATTAATGTTCTACGGGTGCTTAAATAAAGCAAGTTTTCACATACTAGTCCTTCTGAAATCATTCCTCATCAAAGAACTCATTGAAACATTTTTTTTGTACAAATTTTAAAAAGTTGAAGTCTACAGTCATCAGGCTGGTAGTCATAGACACACAAAAACCTGACAAGCTTGCTTTCTATGTCTACTTCTGAATGCCACTCAGGATCAAGTGAGATAATTGTATCAGGATTTTAGCTTAGTGATACATGGCGTTAATAAATTAAAATTCATCCTAAGGAATGTAGTGGGAAGAAATGATAATGTAATCAAGTTGAATTTAATTTGCTAGATATTTTATAATGACATTTTAAGTCATAAGCAACTGTAATATACTTTACTATTAGAAACTCTTTTAATTAATGCAGGCCACCTTATTCCCATGTGGTTATGCCGTGGCAGTATCTGTGGAAAATTCTTCAGAGCAGGTAATAGGGATATGTTACATCTCTTTTTATCTTCTTTTTTTTTTCTGAGACAAGCTTGTCTATTTAACAGTCTTGGCTGTGTCCCTTTTTTACCTTTTATGTTAATTCTTTAAAAACAACTACTTCTTTATTTTATTTATTGTATTATGTGTAGTTGGAATTTTCCTTTGGGCCACCAAGAAACTCCCAAATAATTTATTATGAATGCTTCTTATTAATTATAAGTGCTTAGTCTTAGCTTAGGCTCGTCCTGCTAGCTTTTTGAACTTAATTTAACCTGTTTCTATTCATCTACATTTTTCCTTGGGGCTTTTTACCTTTCTTTTATTCTGTATGTCTTGGTTTCCTGCTTCCTCCATGTGTGTCTGATTGGCCACTGGTTTCTCCCTGGTATCTCTTTTTCTTTCTTCCTTTCTAAGCCTAAATTCCTCCTGCTACTCAGTTTCCCTGCCTGCAAGTCCTGCCTATACCTCTTTCTTGCTATTGGCCATTTAGCTTTTTGTTAGACTAATCAGGTGCCTTAGGCAGACAAGGTAAAACAGCAACACATTTTTACATATAATTCAACAAATGCAACACGTCTTTACATAGTTATACAAATATTTTGTAACAATGAAACATCATTTCTCCTTTTACTTTTTTTCTTCAAACACGCTCTTATATGCCTCCTTGTTCCCTTTCAAATTCATGGATTTTTCATTAATTTTGTTACATGCATATGTGTATGTAACCTGCCCGATCTGTATGTTACTTGTCTGAATGCTGTAAGGGTTATAATTAGGTTGAAGGGAGATAAATACACAGGGAGAAAGGAGAGCAAAATAATAGTATGGATATGTGAAAAAAATCACAAGGATTCATACTGTTAAGTACCTAAGAAACTATAACACACGCATACTTTAATTTAGTATAATGTTATTTGTATGTATGATTCAGGGCTCACCATTTGGTATTGGATAAGCATTTCGTGTACTCTTCCCACAGTAGGACTAAAACTGTTTCTCCACTCCCGGCATTTGTGAGTTCCCTATAGTTCTTTGTGTAGGGCTGGTTGGCCCCTTGTCCCTTATAGATTGCCTCTTGTCCTTATTCAGCTCATACTTAAGCAGCCATGTTAATAAGATTTTATTGGTGTAGATTCTGACATTCCTAGGAGATACAATGTCACAGCAAACTCCATGATGCTCTGGCTCTTATAATCTATGTGTCCCCTCCTTTACAATGTTTTGTGATACTTACGTGTATTGATATTTCATTTGTATTTTAATAAAGAAAGTTTAGCTGAAGATCAGAGAGTAAGTGGTAGCACACACCTTTAATCTCAGTAGCCACACTAGTTTGCCATAGAAACCTGGCGGTGCACGCCTTTAATCCCAGTGGTGCACATCTTTAATCCCAACCTAAAGAATGGAATGCAAGACAGAAGGAGAAAGCTCTCAGACACAGTCTCATCACCCTGTTATTTGATTTCTCTGTTAGATTGCCTTCACATATGCACTTATTTCAGGAAGCATCGACTGTATCAATACCCATGCCACTGCACACTACTTCCGTGGCCTTAGTTTTAGCTGTTTCTCCCTGTATACACTCCCTCGTCCCTCTATTTCTCTCCTTGCACCTCCCCTCACCAGCCTGTACCTTTCTATTCTATTTCTTCTTTCCTGATGAGATGCTTCTCTCCTCCTTAGTCTGTTACTCTATGCTTAATCTCTGTGATTCTGTATATCCACATGTAAGCTAATACATGCCACATTTGGCTTTCTGTGTCTGGGTACCTCACTCAGGGTGATTTCTCCCCCTAGTTCTACCCATTTACTGTGAATTTAATTCTTTATAATGGCTGAGTAATATTCATTTGTATAAAGGTTCCAATTTTTATTATCCATTCATATTCATGTCTTGAATATGTTATCCAATTTCTGGGCATTATTAATAGAGCAGCAATGGACATGGTTGAGTAAGCGTCTCTGTGGTAGGATGAAGTTTCCTTTGGGTAAATGCCCAAGAGTGATAGAGCTGGATCACGAGGTAGATCAGTTCCCATCTCTCTAAGGTAAATCCACACTCATTTCCATAGTGACTGTATGAGTCTGCACTCCTACCAGCAGTGGATGAGTGTACCCCTTATTCTATGTCCTTGCCAGCAGGAACTGTCACTCGTATTATTGATCCTAGGGATTCTGACAGGTGTAAAATGGACTCTCAAAGCAGACTTGGTTTGCATTTAACTAATGACTGAGAATGTTGAACATTTAAGTCTTTCTCAGCCACTTAAGATTCCCTATTGAGAATTCTCTGTTTAAAAATTCCCAGTTTTAATTGAGTCATTTGTTTTCTTGATATCTAGCCTTTTGAGTTCTTTATACATTTTGTTTGAGTTTTTTTGTATAATTTTGGATATTAGCCCTCTATTGGGTGTGTAGTTGATAAAAAAATATTTTACCATTCTGTAAGCTGCCACTTTGTCTGAATGATGGGATCTTTTGTCATGCAGAAGCTTTTCAGTTTCATGAGATCCCATTTATTAATTGTTGAAATTAGTGTCTGTGTTAATAGTGTTCTGCTCAGAAAGTCTTTTCCTATGTCATTGATTTCAGGGATCTTCCCTTCTTTTTCTTCTGTTAGGTTCAAGATATCTGGTTTTAGGTTGAGGTCTGTGTGGGAATTCCTTTCCATTAAATATTTTTTGGGATGTGGGGGTGTGTCAGCAATAGGGTGGCTTCTGTGTGCTGACATGATCTCTTATAAGGGAGAGAATGGTCTCCCATGTATTTCTGGTTTCTTCATCAAAGATCAGGAGTCCGTAGGCACTTGAATTACACCTGACTTCTCAGTGGAAACCATGAAAGCCAGAATGTCTTAGATAGATGTGCTGCCAACACTAAGAGACCATGAAGGCAATCCCAGAGTACTATTCACAGCAAAGCTTGCATTCACCATCAATGGAGAAAAAAGATATTCCAGGACAAAAACAGATTTAAATAATAGGTAGCCACAAACCCAGCCTTACAGAAACTACTAGAAGGCAAAGCACAAACCAAGGAAGCTAAGAACACCCATAATAACACAGACATCTGACAACTCTCCACCACCACAACTCAAAGAAGGGAAACACACACTCTAATAGTAGGTTTCAACACTCCTCTCTCACCAATGGACAGGCTAAACAGACAGAAACTTAATGGAGCAATAAGAGATATCACAGATGTAGTGAAACAAATGAAATTAATAGACATCTATAGAACATTCCACCCAACAGAAAAGAAAATACCTTCTTCTCAGCATCTCATGGAACCTTCTCAAAAATTGATCACATAATCAGTAACAAAGCAAACATTCACAGATACAAAAGAAAATGTAGTAACCAGCTGTGTACTATTGGATTACCATGGAATAATGCTAGAATTCAACAACAATTCTACCCCCAGAATGCCTACAAACTCATGAAAACTGAACAGTCAACTACTCTCCAGAAGATGACATCAGATACCTTAGAATTAGAGATATAAGGGATTGTGAGCTGCCATATGGGTGCTGTTATCTGAACCTTTGTCCTCTGCAAGAGCGGCAAGTGCTCTTAATCATGGATTCATCAACCCAGCCCTAGAAGGTACTTCATTTTTTCCCTTAAACCCAGATGTCATTAGGAAAGATCCTTTTACAGATGGTGCTGAGAAAACTGGGTATGTACCTGTAGAAGAATGAAATCAGGTCGAGTCTCAAACTACATGAAACATTGAAAATAGATCACAGACTTCATGTGAAGACAGGACATGCTGAAACTGCAGGGAAGACACATCAACTATGTCCCGTGTCAACAATCATCCTATGCAGAGGTAGGAACTTCTGAATGGACTGTGACAGCAGAGAACACAACCCAAGGACTGACACATGGATTATAGCAAACAAAAAACCTGCCTAACAATGGAAGGAACCTCACAACTGAAGAGACAGCTTACAGATTTGAGAAATCATTGCCAACTCTGTATCGCATAGGGTTCTATTATGTAAAAACAGCCAAGATTAAACCAAATCCAATCCATACATGAGGTAATGAGGTGAGCAGACAGTCCTCAAAGGAAGAAATAGAAATGGCAAATAATATTTGATGATGGGTTCAACATCCTAAGCCATCAGGGAAAGGTGAAATTAAAATGATTTATACTGTCACCTTACTAGCTCAGAATGACTTTCATCAAGAAATCAGAACAACAGATGCTGGCAGAAATTTGAGGAAAGAGGAAACTTTACTCACTGCTAGTGAGCATAAATTGCAGCTACTGAGGAAATCAGTAAGTAGGTTTGTCAAAAATGAGAAAGTGGTGGAACAGATGTCTCAGGGAAAAGCACTGGCTGCTCTTACAGAGGAACTGGGTTTGGTTCCCAGCACCCACTTGGTGGCTCAGAACCATCTATAACTCCAGTTCCCGGGAATCCCTTTCTGGCCTCCACAGTCACCACGGATGTACACATATATTGCAGGAAAAATATTCACACACATAAAAATAAAAGATAAACAAATCTTTGAGGACGACAACCAAAACTATCACATGATCTACCTATATGCCTCAGTGATAAAGAGCACTTCTTGTTCTTCCAGAGGACCAGCATTTGATTCCCAACACTCAAACCAGGCAGTTCACAACCACCTGTAACACAAGCCCCAGGAGGGTCTGACATCTCTCATCTCTGTGGTCACACACACACACACACACACACACACAGAGATTTAAAAGTAAAAAAATGACATTTGTAGGAAAATGGGTGAAATTTCAATTCAGAATGTTAGCTGAAATAAACTGCGTTCAGATAAACACTATGTTTTCTCTCATGTGTGTATTCTTGATTGAAGTTTCTATGTGTGAGTGGGTCGGTGTCCATGTGTGGATGACTCATGAAACTAGAGAACTGTGAGAGGGAAAAAGAGACCTGAAGGATTAGGGTACAGGAACAGTGACAGAAGATAATGCAATATTGTACTGGGAGAGCAGAAATTAGGTTGCTGTGGGCAATGGAAAAACAGCAAGAATGGGACAGAGGGGAGGGCAAGGCAAAGGCCAGAGGGCAGGGTGTGGAAGAAGAAAACATTTGTAAAAATGCCATTATGAGCTTGTTCCATCCAGCTTGCATCCAGAACCCTTCTTCCTTCTGTCCCCTTTCCTCTTTGGGCACATAAGGCCATCCAGCTCAGTCTGTCTGGCGCTGGGGCCAAATCCTCAGGGCAAGTAGGCAGGCGAGACCTCCTTTGTCTCACTGGCCCGCCTGCACCAACCAAGGTAGGTGCTTTGTTTACGAACTACCCAACCTGCATGGAGATCCGATCTCGGCACCAGGAGAGACAGCAGTGTGGTGAGTTTGTGACCAGCAGCGGCGGAAGCAGCTCTGGACAGGGAACTCTGAAGTTCCTCATCCCCCACCCTATACTCCCCGGGCTCCCTGCAGGGGCTCTACCCCCCCATACTGCCTCTCTCTTCTTGCCCCACCCAGCTTGCATCCAGAACCCTTCTTCCCTCTGTCCCCTTTCCTCTTTGGGCACATATCACCATCCAGCTCAGTCTGTCTGGCGCTGGGGGCAAATCCTCAGGGCAAGTAGGCAGGCGAGACCTCCTTTGTTTCCCTGGCCCGCCTGCACCAACCAAGGTAGGCGCTTTGTTTATGAACTACCCAACCTGCACGGAGATCTGATCTCTGCACCAGGAGAGACAGCAGTGCGGTGAGTTTGTGACAAGCGGCGGCGGAAGCAGCCCTGGACAGGGAACTCTGAAGTTCCTCATCCCCCTCCCTATACTCCCCGGGCTCCCTGCAGGGGCTCTACCCCCCCATACTGCCTCTCTCTTCTTGCCCCACCCAGCTTGCATCCAGAACCCTTCTTCCCTCTGTCCCCTTTCCTCTTTGGGCACATATCACCATCCAGCTCAGTCTGTCTGGCGCTAGGGGCAAATCCTCAGGGCAAGTAGGCAGGCGAGACCTCCTTTGTTTCACTGGCCCGCCTGCACCAACCAAGGTAGGCGCTTTGTTTACGAACTACCCAACCTGCACGGAGATCTGATCTCGGCACCAGGAGAGACAGCAGTGCGGTGAGTTTGTGACCAGCGGCGGCGGAAGCAACCCTGGACAGGGAACTCTGAAGTTCCTCATCCCCCTCCCTATACTCCCCGGGCTCCCTGCAGGGGCTCTACCCTCCCCCACTGCCTCTCTCTTCTTGTCCCACCCAGCTTGCATCCAGAACCCTTTTTCCTTCTGTCCCCTTTCCTCTTTGGGCACATAACACCATCCAGCTCAGTCTGTCTGGCGCTGGGGGCAAATCCTCTGGGCAAGTAGGCAGGCGAGACTTCCTTTGGTTCACTGGCCTGCCTGCACCAAACAAGGTAAGGCCTTTGTTTACGAACTACCCAACCTGCACGGAGACCTGCTCCTGGCACCAGGAGAGCCATCAGTGGTAGAGCTAATCGGGGTACCAGGATTGCCGTCTTTGGGCACGGAGATCTGATATTGGTAACAGGAGAGACATCACTGGAGCACCAGGAGAGCTATCACTTCAGGGTGCCATCACTGGGAAAGTACATCAGTAGGCAAGGAGACCTGATCCGGTAAAAGAAGATCCATAGGGGAGCATTCAGAGAAAGAGATGGGCAGGCGCCAATGCAAGAATTCACCCAACAATCTGAAAAGCTATATGAAACCACCAGAACCCAGCGACCTCACAACAGGAGGACATGAACACCTTAATCATGAAGAAGTAGATAAAATTGACTTTATGAAAGTGATTGATGCCCTTAAACAGCATGTAAAAAATGCCCTTATAGAAATGGATGAGAAGTATAACAGAAAGTTTGAAGAATTGAGTAAATCAGTGAATGATACCCTAGGAAACCAAGGAAAAACAATCAAACAGATAATGGAAACAGTTCAAGACTTAAAAACTGAAATGGAGGCAAAGAAGAAAACACAAACAGAAGGCCAGCTGGACAGGGAAAATCTAGGTAAACGAATAGAGACTACAGAAGCAAGCATAACCAACAGAATACAAGAGATAGAAGAAAGAATCTCAGATTCTGAAGATACCATAGAGAAAATAAACACGCTGATCAAAGAAAACAGCAAGGCCAACAAATTCTCATCACAAAACATTCAGGAAATATGGGACACAATAAAAAGACCAAACCTAAGAATAATAGGAATAGAAGAAGGAGAAGAAGCGCAGCTCAACGGTCCAGAAAATATATTTAATAAAATTATAGAAGAAAACTTTCCCAACCTAAAGAAAGATATACCTATGAAGGTTCAAGAAGCATACAGAACACCGAATAGGCTGGATCAAAAAAAAACGTCCTCTCGCCATATAATAATCAAAACACAAAGCATACAGAATAAAGAAAGAATACTAAGAGCAGCGAAGGAAAAAGGCCAAGTTACTTATAAAGGTAAACCTATCAGACTTACACCTGACTTCTCTATGGAAACCATGAAAGCCAGAAGGTCCTGGATAGATGTACTGCAGAAACTAAGAGACCATGGATGCAAGCCCAGACTACTATACAAAGCCAAGCTTTCGTTCACTATAAATGGAGAAAACAAAATTTTCAAGGATAAAAACCAATTTAAACAATACGTAGCCACAAATCCAGCCTTACAGAAAGTAATAGAAGGAAAATCACTAACCAAGGAGTCCAACAATGACCACAGTAACTCAGACATCTAGAAACCCTTTACCAGCATATCTCAATAAAGGGAAACACACAAAATCTACTACTAAAAAAAAATGACCGGAGTTAACAACCACTGGTCATTAATATCACTTAATGTCAATGGACTCAACTCACCTATAAAAAGGCACAGACTAAGAGATTGGATACGAAAACAGGATCCAATATTCTGCTGTTTACAAGAAACACACCTCAACCACAAAGACAGGCACCTACTCAGAGTAAAGGGCTGGGATAAGGCTTATCAAGTAAATGGACCTAGAAAACAAGCAGGTGTGGCCATACTAATTTCTAACAAACTTGACTTCAAACTTAAATCATTCAGGAGAGATGGAGAGGGACATTTTCTACTCATAACAGGAACAATTCATCAGGATGAAGTCTCAATCCTGAATATCTATGCCCCTAATATAAAAGCACCCACGTACGTAAAAGAAACATTGTTAAAACTCAAGGCAGCCATCAAACCGCACACATTAATAGTAGGAGACTTTAATACTCCTCTCTCACCAATGGACAGGTCAAGTAGACAGAAACCTAACAGAGAAATAAGAGAATTAACGGAGGTAATGAATCAAATGGACTTAACAGACATCTATAGAATATTCCACCCAAATAGGAAAGAATATACCTTCTTCTCTGCAGCTCATGGAACCTTCTCAAAAATCGACCACATACTCGGTAACAAAGCAAACATTCACAGTTACAAAAAAATATTCATAACCACCTGTATCTTATCAGATCACCATGGATTAAAGCTAGAATTCAGCAACAATGCTACCCCCAGAAAGCCTACAAACTCATGGAAACTGAATAGTCAACTACTGAACCATACCTGGATTAAGGAAGAAATAAAGAAAGAAATTAAAGTCTTCCTTGAAGACAATGAAAATAAAGAAACAACATACTCAAACCTATGGGACACTATGAAAGCAGTTCCGAGAGGAAAGTTCATAGCACTAACTGCCCACTTAAAGAAAACAGAGAAAGCACACATTGGAGACTTAACAGCCCACCTGAAAGCTCTAGAAAAAAAAGAAGCAGACTCACCTAGAAGGGGTAGAAGACTGGAAATAATCAAACTGAGGGCTGAAATCAACAAAATAGAGACACAGAAAACAATTGAAAGAATCAATGAATCAAAAAGCTGGTTCCTGGAGAAAATCAACAAGATTGATAAACCCCTATCCAAACTAATCAAACGGCAGAGAGAGAATTTGCAAATTAATAAGATCAGAAATGAAAAGGGAGACATAACCACAGACACAGAGGAAATTCAGAGAATCATTAGATCTTACTACAAAAGCCTGTATGCCACAAAACTGGAAAATGCAAAAGAAATGGACGCTTTTTTAGATAAATACCATTTACCAAAGTTAAACCAGGACCAGGTGAACAACCTAAATAGACCTGTTAGTCGTGAAGAATTAGAAGCGGTTATCAAAAACCTCCCTTCCAAAAAAAGTCCAGGACCAGATGGTTTCAATGCGGAATTCTACCAGAACTTCCAAGAAGACCTAATACCTATTCTCCTTAATGTATTTCACAATATAGAAACAGAAGAGTCATTGCCAAATTCCTTTTATGAAGCTACAGTAACTCTGATACCAAAACCACACAAAGACCCAACCAAGAAAGAGAATTACAGGCCAATCTCACTCATGAACATCGACGCAAAAATCCTCAACAAAATTCTGGCAAACCGAATCCAAGAACACATTAGAAAAATTATCAATTATGATCAAGTAGGCTTCATACCAGAGATGCAGGGCTGGTTTAACATACGCAAATCTATCAATGTAATCCATCATATAAATAAACTGAAAGAAAAAAAACCATATGATCGTTTCATTAGATGCTGAAAAAGCATTTGACAAAATTCAACATCCCTTTATGATAAAAGTCTTGGAGAGATTAGGGATACAAGGGTCATACCTAAATATAATTAAAGCTATATACAGCAAGCCGACAGCTAATATCAAACTAAATGGAGAGAAACTTAAAGCCATCCCACTAAAATCAGGAACACGCCAAGGCTGTCCACTCTCTCCATACCTCTTCAATATAGTTCTCGAAGTTTTAGCAATAGCAATAAGACAACATAAGGGGATAAAGGGGATTCAAATTGGAAAGGAAGAAGTTAAACTTGCATTATTTGCAGATGATATGATAGTGTACATGAGCGACCCCAAAAACTCCTCCAAAGAACTCCTACAGCTGATAAACGCCTTTAGTAACGTGGCAGGATACAAGATCAACTCCAAAAAATCAGTCGCCCTCTTATACACAAAGGATCTGGAAGCAGAGAGAGAAATAAGAGAATCATCACCTTTCACGATAGCCACAAACAGCATAAAATATCTTGGGGTAACTCTAACCAAGGAAGTGAAAGATCTATTTGACAAAAACTTTAAGGCATTGAAGAAAGAAATTGAAAAGGATACCAGAAAATGGAAGGATCTCCCTTGCTCTTGGATTGGGAGAATCAACATAGTAAAAATGGCAATTCTACCAAGGGCAATTTATAGATTCAATGCAATCCCCATTAAAATCCCATCAAAATTCTTCACAGATCTTGAAAGGACAATAATCAACTTTATATGGAGAAACAAAAAACCCAGGATAGCCAAAACAATCTTATACAATAAAGGAACTTCTGGAGACATTACCATCCCTGACTTCAAACTCTATTACAGAGCTACAGTAATGAAAACAGCGTGGTACTGGCATAAAAACAGAGAAGTCGACGAATGGAATCGTATAGAAGACCCGGATTTTAACCCACAAACCTATGAACAACTGATTTTCGATAAAGGAGCTAAAAGTATGCAATGGAAGAAAGAAAGCATCTTCAACAAATGGTGCTGGCACAATTGGATGTCAACCTGTAGAAGAATGAAAATAGACCCATATCTATCACCATGCACAAAACTCAAGTCCAAATGGATCAAAGACCTCAATATCAATCTGAACACACTGAACCTGATAGAAGAGAAATTGGGAAGTACCCTACAACATATGGGCACTGGAGATCGCTTCCTATGTATAACCCCAGCAGCACAGACATTAAGGGCAACATTGAATAAATGGGACCTCCTGAAACTGAGAAGCTTCTGTAAAGCAAAGGACACTGTCATTAAGACAAAAAGGCAGCCTACTGACTGGGAGAAGATCTTCACCAACCCCGCAACAGACAAAGGTCTGATCTCCAAAATATATAAAGAACTCAAGAAACTAGACTTTAAAAGGATAATTAACCCAATTAAAAAATGGGGCACTGAACTGAACAGAGAATTCTCAACAGAAGAAGTTAAAATGGCCAAAAGATACTTAAGGTCATGCTCAACCTCCTTAGCGATCAGAGAAATGCAAATCAAAACAACTTTGAGATATCATCTTACACCTGTCAGAATGGCTAAAATCAAAAACACCCAGGATAGCCTTTGCTGGAGAGGTTGTGGAGAAAGGGGTACCCTCATCCATTGCTGGTGGGACTGCAAACTTGTGCAACCACTTTGGAAATCAGTGTGGCGGTTTCTCAGAAAAATTGGGATCAACCTACCCCTGGACCCAGCAATACCACTCTTGGGAATATACCCAAGAGATGCCCTATCATATGACAAAAGCATTTGTCCAACTATGTTCATAGCAGCATTATTTGTAATAGCCAGAACCTGGAAGCAACCTAGATGCCCTTCAATGGAAGAATGGATGAAGAAAGTGTGGAATATATACACATTAGAGTACTACTCTGCGGTAAAAAACAATGACTTCTCGAATTTTGCATGCAAATGGATGGAAATAGAAAATACGATCCTTAGTGAGGTAACCCAGACCCAAAAAGAAGAACATGGGATGTACTCACTCATAATTGGTTTCTAGCCATGGATAGGGGCCACTGAGTCTATAATTTGTGATCCTAAAGAAGCTAAACAAGAGGGTAAACCCAAGGAAAAACATATAGATATCCTCCCAGCTATGGGAAATAGACATGACTGATGGGCAAAAAATTGGAATCTTGGGGGTGGGGTGGGATGGGGATGAGGGGTGATGGGGAGAGAAAACTGTGAAGGAGAGGATGAGGGGAACTGGGGGAATCGGGGTGATTGGGGATAAAGGAAGGTTGGATAGGGGAGCAGGGAAACTCATACCTTAGGTAAGGGAGCCACCTAAGGGGTGGCAAGAGACTTGAACTTGGAATGGCTACCAGATGCCCAGGGCAATGTCCCCAGTTAGTTCATTGGGGCACCTGAGGATAGGGAACCTGAAATGAACCTATCCTATAATCATACTGATGAATATCTTGCATATCGCCATAGAACCTTCATCTAGCGATGGATGGAGATAGAGCCAGAGACCCACACTGGAGCACCGGACTGAGCTCCCAAGGTTATAATGAGGAGCAGAAGGAGAGAGAACATGAACAAGGAAGTCAGGACCATGAGGGGTGCACCCAACCACTGAGACAGTGGGGCTGATCTATTGGGAGCTCACCAAGGTCAGCTGGACTGCTACTGAAAAAACATGGGATAAAACCGGACTCTCGGAATGTGGCGGACAATGAGAGCTGACGAGAGGCCAAGGAGAATGGCACAGGAACTTTCAACTGGCGATAGATCGAGAGAGAGACAGAGACCCAAATTGGAGCAACGGTCTGAGCTCTTAAGGTCCAAATGAGGAGCAGAAGGAGGGAGAACATGAGCAAGGAAATCAGAACCACGAGGCGTGCACCCACCCACTGTGACAGTGGAACTGATCTACTGGGAGCTCTTCAAGGCCAGCTGGACTGGGACTGAATAAGCATGGGTTGAAACTGGACTCTCTGAACATGGCGGACAATGAAGGCTGATGAGAAGCCAAGGACAATGGCACTAGGTTTCGATCCTAATACATGAACTGGCTTTGTGGGAGCTTAGCCTGTTTGGATGCTCACCTTCCTGGGCCTGGATGGAAGTGGGAGGACCTTGGTCTTCCGGTAGGGCAGGGAATTTGGACTGCTCTTCAGTATCGAGAGGGAGGGGGAATGGACTGGGGGGAGGAGAAGAGGAGTGGGGATGGGGGAGGGGAGTGGGGGGAGGGGGCAATGTGTGGGATGAGAGGGAGGGAAATGGGAAACGGGGAGCAGTTGGAAATTTTAATTAAAAAAGAATAAAAAAAAAAGAAAAAAAAGAAAAAAAAATGCCATTATGAAATCTACTACTTTGTAGCTAACTTAATAATCTTGTAATGGGAAATACTTGTTCCTGTAGCCATCGTCCCACTTGAAATGGAGTCCATGGGGCAGGTGTTGTGCTATATTAGTTCAGACATCTATTACAGTACCAGGCATATGGTCATGCATAAAGCATTTGCTGAGCCAGTTGTTGCCATGCATGCATCTAATTCCAGCATTTAGAGGACTAAGGAAGGCCCAAAGATTCTGGCTAGAGACTCACCTAATCTGAGCAAGACCTTATCTTAAATAATAATTGCCTATTTGCCAAATACATTTTGATAGCAATTATTGAGCTTTGTATATTATGTCTGTCGGTGATTGGTTTGATTTTATTATGATGCCTATAAGTTGTTGTACACGCATATAGTAGCCTCTTGATAATTGTGTTTATGTTCTATGACAACTCTCATGTTTAAAAACCATCTGACCTTTAAACTGATAGAGTTTCCTATTATGCATTGGATCAACCACATTGTATCTATGGTGCATATGGGTCATATAATAATGATGAAACAAAATAAGAAATCTTGAATGTACATATGTATTCTTTTCTTTTCATTTTTTTTGGGGGGGGGGGGTCGAGACAGGGTTTCTCTGTGGCTTTGGTGCCCGTCCTGGAACTAGCTTTTGTAGACCGGGCTGGCCTCGAACTCCCAGAGGTCCGCCTGCGTCTGCCTCCCGAGTGCTGGGATTGAAGGCCTGCGCCACCACCGCCCGGCTACATATGTATTCTTATAATTAGATCTTTTTCCTTTGCTCGTTCTTCCTCCAAGTGAAGATGGCATCTATGATTGGATCATTCTGCTGCTGAGAGCATGCTCTAACTAGGGTATGACAAGTGAATACAGAACTTTAAGTCAGTGACAAAGCTTCTGATTCAGTGAGTACTGCATATTATATAGCAGGAATAATTGAAGGAAAACAATTAGGGTATGCTAGTCATACTATGTTCCAATTTCAGACAGACATTCCCAAACTCCCATTGTTCATCGACATCTCACAACTACTCTGTGAAATGGAAATTATCTTTAATGTGAAGACAAATTAATGTTTTCCTTACTTAAAATCCATTGAATCAGTGCAAAAAAATGTATCTGTTATTTTTCCATTGAACATTTTCGCAGATTTTTTTCACATTGATTGTGTCTGTAAACTGTGATGCTTCTTTTTCACTATTAGAAAATATGACACCACTGTGCAGATGCAGTGCTTAGCTGGGCATGTTTGCAAGCCGTTCTAGTCTCATAAATTCCTTGAGTGTGCATGAATCACAAGATACAAATAGATAGCCATATTTTTCTTAATTACTTTTCTGTGATGGGAAACCATATTTCTACTTTGGCAAATTGGGGCTTTTTCTTTTCTCCCTATTTGTTTTGTTCCAGTTTGGTTTTGCTTGTTCACTGAATAAGATTTTTTTTTATTGTTTTGTTTTCTGTTTTTTTCTTTGAGTGCCAAACATGCTTTGAAATACTTAGGTCTTGGTATCTGGGTGATAAAGGAAATCACTACTTTTGTTAACTGCAGATAGCTTACATTCTATTAAGGAGAGGCAGAAATAAGCACAAAAACTAAAAGGACTTTGGTTTGTTTTGAAAACTGTTCACGGAAATTTCATGGAAGGACGGGAGATTGAGGTAGCTAATTCTTATTTTCAGATACGCCTTTCTAAGGAAGTCAAAATAGAATTGATACTTGACAGTTAATAGAACCAACGATGCAAAGATCTAAGGAAGATCATTCCAGACTTACAGAACAAGAACAAAAGGCTCATGGAGAGCATGAAAAGCTCTGAAAGCCAGTGCGACTGGAGTTCACTTACTAAGGAGACAGTTGATAAAAGTGGAGAGGAAGAATTTAGAAAGGCATATACATCATTGGGGGTTTTGAATTGTGTGGGCAACACCGTCTGAGTCAATCACTGAAAACCTCCCCTCCAGCTGTAGAAATGCATGAGTAATCTCGGTTGGAGGCTGTTGACAGAAAATGTGTCATGGAAGATGATAATGGCTAATATCTTGGATGTACAAAATAGAGAGAACCCTGTCACAAACTGACAGTGCTGGCTGGCGCCTGGAACACCAGACTGCAAATTTTCTGAACCATGAGCTAAACTAATACAGTTTGGATTAAGAAATTGTGAGATTTCCAGTTTACATGCCATTTTCTTGCTAAAATAGAATAGATTGACCTTGACCTAAAGTAGATTTCTAGATTTTACTTCAGACTTGCTAAAGTGCAATAGTGAGTCTGGGAATCTGTGTTCTTGGTAGCTTGAGGGCAACTGGCAAGCTCAGTATGTATCTTATTTTCTCATTGTGGAGGCAGAAATAGGAAATAGAGCTGGAGAGTCCCATTGAGATTGCTCCTACAGGGGTGAACTGAGTCTCGGGGCCTTCCCAATCTAAAGACAGCACTTAATTGAAGACAAGACATTAAATGAAACAAAATGAGTTTTGTTTTCATAACATGAGAAGGAACTACTCATACAGAGAAGACAAATACTGGAAAGTCAAGAAGTCATAAATATGTGGAGTGAAAATAGCATGTCCCAAGCCTAATGATCAAGAAAAATAATATAAAGAGGTGAGGCAAAGTGCCAAGAGGAACAGTAGAGAATGAATGTGAGCAGTTGGGGAAATATTTTGGTAACTGAGAATATAAACATTGCTGTAATTACTAACTAAAAATTTATTCAACATGATGCCATGATGATTTAATTAGTCATCATTAAGCTGAGGACTTTTTCATTAAGTTTCATTTCATTTTTAATATATTGATTTACTTTTGTTTTAATTTTAAATTATTTATTTTTTTGATATACCATACTTATATAATGTACCCCTTCGTTTTATTCTGGTATGGGAGATCCTTCTGTCTATGTGTTGCTTTGATTGGTTAATGAATCAAGGAACTGCTTTGGGCCTATAGCAGAGCTATAGGGGAACAGAGATAGGCAGGGAAAACTAAACAGAATTCTGGAGAAAGAGGGCGGAGTCAGAGATCCCAAGGTGGCCAGAGGCAGACATGCTGAATTTTACCCAGTAAGCCACTGCCACGTGGCGATACACAGATTAATAGAAATGGGTTAAATTAATATAAAAGTTAGCCAAAAAGAAGCTAGAGCTAATGGGCCAAGCAGTGATTTAATTAATACAGTTTCTTTGTGGTTATTTCAGGCCTAAGCTAGCCAGGTGGCCAGGATGAACAAGTGGCCCCTCCTTGTAACATTATTTTATCCCTCCAATCCCTCCTTCATTCCCTCCAAACTATGACAAATACCCCCTTTTGTTGGATTTCAAAATCATGGCCTCTTTCTGCACTAATTCTTATTACATAAATGTATGCTTTTGTGTAAATAAATATATTCCTGTATTCCTAAATGAAAAAAAAAAACCATCTGACCTTTAATTATTTGAAAGCATTCATCTGTAAAATAATTTGTTAATAAATCATTTTGTGAGAGTTAATATTTGATTTTTTTCTGGTTATTTTGACTTTTCCATTTTGATATTTTATTGTTTATGCTGTAATCCCTCTTAATATCTATTTTCTAAAATTTAGAAAGGTTTTTGCTATACATACCAGGGTAACCTTGGACTTGTTATGTAGCTCAGGCTAACCTTGAACTCAAGATTCTCCTCTCAGCTTCCAGAGTGCTGGGATTACTGGCATGCACCACCATGTCTTGCTCAATTATTTTTAAAATAAATTATGTGTCTAGGTGTTTTGTAAACTTTGTACATCATGTGCACACAATGTTCAAGTAGGCCAGAAGAGGGCATCAGATCCAGGGGACTGGAGTTACTGAGGGTTGTGATTGACCAAGCAGGTGCTGGCAATGAACACAGGCCCTTTGGAAGAACAAGTGCTCTTAACTGCTGAGCTACCTCTTCAGCCTCTCGTCAATTATTATGTACATGTATATTTATGCATATAAACATCTTCACTGCATGTAAGCATGTGTGTTGTGTGCTCCTAGATGAGAAGAACTGCAGTTACAGATGGTTTGAGTTTCTGTGTGAGTGCCAGAAATTGAATTCAGGTCCTCTGCAAGAGCAAACAGTTTTCTTAATCACAGAAAAAACCCTCCAGTCCTACATACATATAGTTTTTCTTTTCTTTTATTCTTCTTTTTTTTTTTTTTGAGTCATGAGTTTACATAGCCCAGAACAATGGATTCTCCTGCTTTCCAAATCTGGGATTATAGGTATGTCCTACTGCACAAATATTTAGATCATCAACTCTTTTGGTTTTATGGGACAGGGTTTCTTTGTGTAGGCTTGGCTGTCTTGGAGCTCACTCTGTAGCCCAGGCTGGCCTCTAACGCATAGAGCTCTTCCTGCCTCTGGCTCCTGAGTGCTGGGATTAAAGGCATGTGCTCCCACCACTACCACCACCGGGCTTCATCAATTTTTCTTCCTTCATTTCTTTTCCTTCCTTCCTTCCTTTTTTTCTTTAAAAACTTATTTTTATTTATATGAGTACTCTACCTGCACGTCCAACTTTATGTCAGACGAGGACATGGGATCACACTATAGACAGTTGTGAGCCAGTATGTGGTTACTGGGAACTGAACTCAGCACCTCTGGAAGAGTAAGCAGTGTTCTTAGATGCTGAGCCACCTCTTCAGACCCTCATCAACATTTTCTTATAGACTGATTTTTGTTTAAATTTTTCATGACTCAAACTAACTTGCACTATTACTAAACATAGACCATTTTTCATTTTAAGATTTCCTGGCTGTTATGTATTTTAGATAGGGTCTTACTATGTGACCCTGCCTGACCTGGAACTTGCAATCCCCCCAGTGTCTGATAAGAAAGTGCTGGAATTGATGATACAAGGCACACTCCTGACCTCTCTTTTATTGAGGAAGGGAAAAGGGTCTTCCTAGTAAAAATTAGTTGTTTTGTTTTGTTTTGTTCTTTTTGGTGGTACTGGGAATTGAGCCCAGGTCTGAAGCCACATGCTAAGAAAGTACTTTACCACAGGGCCATGTTTGTAGCCCATGTCAAATGCCATAGAAATTGTTAACGGTGAAAACAACTTTGTGTGGATTACTTGAATAGCTATTTTTGTAAAACTGTGGGTTTTACTTATACATTGCTTTTAAAAAAACCAATAAAACTGGGTGGCTCACACCTTTAATCCCAGCAAATCCCAGCACTCCTGAGCCAGAGGCAGGCAGATGTCTGTGAGTTCAAGGCCAGCCTGGTCTACAGAGTGAGTTCCACTGACAGCCAGAGCTAGACAGAGAAACCCTGTCTCAGACAAACCAGAATTTAAACCACACTTCAAAATCACTCAAATCAGACAATTTAATACCTCATATAGATGTTGGATATTTTTCTGAATAAATACTTTATCATGGATAGGTCTTGTATCCTTTATTTTTTTAGAACTTGAAAACATACCAAGTTGCATATTAAGAAGGCAATCAAAAACATTTCCTCCTCTGTTCAAGTCTGCATTATTTCAAGGCTATCCATCACACACACACACACACACACACACACACACACACACATCGTAAGAACAGCATCAAACATTAGTCTTTAAGCTTTAAATAACTAAAGACAATGCATTCCTAAAAGCAGGAGAGCATACCATGAAGTTAGAGCAGTTTTAGGTATAAAATATGGGGGGAATGAAATGTACTTCTGTGACAGGGATATATCTCAGTGTTTTGTTCAGCTTGTGCTCAATCCTCAGCACCACAAATAACAAACCAAATTTCCTTGTGCATGACATTATCAACACATATATTCCTTAAAGGTGTGTTTCAGGCCCATAGATCTTCTGTACCAAGTAGTCTAAAGGCCTGTTCAATAACCTAAACACTTTCGTCTCTATTTATGCCCCTATAACTGCTCCCTTTTTTGTACTCCCTTGTTTGCCATTGTGCCTTAAGGGAAAGTTGTCACCGAGTATCAAGAGTTAATATGCATGAAGAACTTAAGAGCAGTTGACCTATATAAACACTCAATAAATATTCAGAACAACTTGTAAAGGAGAGTCTGCCATTATCTCCATTAAAAAAGTGAAAAGTTCTATTTTATATTCTATGTATATTTTGTTTGTATAGGCATAACCACACATGCACGAGAGTGCCTATGGAGGTCACAAAAGGGGCACCAGATCTCCTTGAGCTGGAGTCACAGGCGGTTGTGACCTGCCCAATGTGGGTACTGGGAACTGAATTTGGGTCCTGTGGTAGAATAGGAACGACTCTAAACCACTGAGCAATCTCCCAGTATCTCCACTCTTTTTCTTTCTTTTTTTGGAAGACAGGTTTTTCTGTGTAGCTCTGGTTGTCTTGGAATTTGTCTGTAGACCAGGCTGGCCTCAAACCCAGAGATTAGACTGCCTCCGTTTAATTAAATACGTGCACCACCGCTCAACCTATCCCCATTCTTATACACAAGGGATTCAAAGTACAAAAAGGTGAGGTCATACCCCAGGTCATACAAATAACAGACTGTTTCCTGTCAATCTGTATCAAACTTCCACACCTCCAATCCAGACAACTGCTGATCTAGACTAGACATGTTCTCCAAGGTATGTATATCTAGGTATCACTACATCAAAACTAAGATGTTGTTTGTTCTTCTCATGCTCATCCTTTCATGCATACATTGCTACCTAGAGACTGGCTGCTAGGACAGTCTGAATGCAGCAGCAGAATAGATTCTAACTGTCTTTCATTAGTCAGATATTAAAGGGATCTGACGTTAAAAGGGGAGACCATGTTTTGCTGCCCAATGAAATTGTTTTGCATTGGAAATATTTTAACTTTATTACATTTATTATTGTGTGTGTGTGTGTGTGTGTGTGTGTGTGAGAGAGAGAGAGAGAGAGAGAGAGAGAGAGAGAGAGAGACAGAAAGAGAGCGAGCAGCTGGTGGTCAGTAGCTGCTGATGCAGCAGGTTCTCTTCTACCATGTGGGTCTGGGGATTGAAAGCAGGTGTTTGGGTTTGTTGATAAGTGCCTTTACCTGCTGAGTCATCTTGCTTACCCAGATTTTTTTTTAAATTAAAAGCATTGTAGGTGGTGGTGGCACGCACCTTTAATCTGAGCACTTTGGAAGCAGAGAAAGGTATATCCCAAAGTTCGATGCTAACCTGGTCTACAGAGTGAATGCCAGGAAAACTAGGGCTGCATCGAGAAATCTTGTCTCCAAAACAAACCAAAACAAACAAAGAAGCAAATAAATAAATAAAACCATTTTAGTTTTGAAACCTTATAATAAGATTGTTATTTTAAATTGAGTTTATATTGACATTTTCTTAGTTTAATTGCTAATATAATTAATACTGCCAGACTTAGACAGTAAAACCAAAGCTCTCTGAAGGAATTACTAACCTTTGGAGAGTGAGCGACTCAAGTGTGGAACTAGAGAAGACCCGCTTTCACCATCTGATTCTACAGTTTCTGAGAACTAGGTACAGAACATGGCAGCATGCAGCTGAGATCCATAGTTGGAGGCACTTACGCTTGACGGGTATAAAGGTCTGGTTCGTCGAGGTCCTGAGATCTTAATTCCTGTGTGGAGAGGCAGCCAGCACCACCGGTGGAAATGGAACTGCGCTTCATGCTCAGAACCTAATTCATGATTTCAATATCAGAAAAATGTTCCAGATGCAAGTGGATCATTAAGCAATAATTGTCACTTTTATTCTGAAGTAGAAGAGTAACTAAGTTTATTCCTTTACGATAGTATTTTCCCTGTGTGCTGTATTTGTTTGTCATGTATACTTAAGTCCTCACTAAAGATAACACCTATGCAACATCAGGTATTCAATACACTCGAGCAAGACAATGCAAAAATGAACATATATGATTCCTGCATCACACGGCAATCCATGATCGCAAAATTTCAATGTGTTATCCCGAATACATCACTGGTATCTCTTATGTCTATTTCAATGGTAACTCACAGACTGCTTGACAAGAAATCTCAGGCTCCTTAACTCTCCTCAAAATGTTTCCTTTGGCTTCAAAATCAGGATTCATTCTCTTTTCCTAATATCTACTTTTCTTGCTTTATGTTTAACCCCATAGTTTAATACCCACTATTGTCTTTCTGGTTCTAATCTCCCTTTCAGTAAAGACAAGCAATCCGTTCCATAACATAATGTAGAGGCTGCTTCCATTCTCAAAATATTTTAGTATCATAAGCATACCTATGTCAGACCCTGTCTTCGTCTCTGCAGCACTAGACGCTAGCCACTCAGCTTTTTCTGGTCCTGCCCTGGCTTCTTTCTAGGATAAGACAGAACTCACTGTTGATAAAATTATATATATATATATATATATATATATATATATATATATATATATATATATGTAGTGAAGAGAAGTCACGCTATGCGATAAGGCTTATACAGGAGGCTTATTGGAAGATGAGAGAGAAGGGACAGAGAAGGCAGAGAGGGGAGCAGACTAGTCCCATGGGGTAAAAAGTGCGGGAGAGAGAGGGAGGTAGACACAGGAGAAGGGGGAGGTTAGGGGTAGGTCCACCTGTTACAAGGAACCATAGCAAATGTGCCCAGAAGTGGCTACAGGTGAAGTGCTCTTAGTGGCTACAGGTGAGGAGGTTTCCTGTCAGGACCCTAAGGACAGGCAGGCCAATGCAGATTCCCAAATACTAACACCAAATAATAACACCCACTTTATTGTTTGTTTGAGCTGGGGACTTTAGCACAATAGGCTGTGCACTGAGTCACATCACTCCTTGTTCGACTGCTTACATTCCACTTAGGTCTTATTCTCAAGCCTTCAGTTTCCCAGACTTTTTCTTCTTACATGGCTTTTCAGATGCTGCATTACCACAAGAACGCAGTGTTTTAACCTGTCCCTCCCAGGCAGTCCTCCCCTTCTCCCCCTCCCTGCGGAACACCTTGGTCAGCAATCAGCATCCTCTTTTCCCTCTCCAGGCGCTGCCCACACAAACTTACTGATCCCTGAACCCAGAACCTGGCAGATGCCGCCCCAGGTCTCTGATGCCACAGAGTTTCTTAGCAGGAACAGAGTTAACCCCATACCAGCAGTTACCTTTCTCTCTGGTTCTTGACCCCCAGCGCCCACTTCCAGTAAAATGCACAACTGCTTAGGAAGACACCCACCAATGCCAACCAGGAGCCATTTGGATTTTAAAGTCTCCGCCTGCGTGACGTCAGAAAGCCTCTTGCGAGTACTCTTAAGCAAGAAGGCTATGCCAGTTCCCAGACAGTGGTGGGAAGTCCTAGGGCAAAAGCTTAGATTTCTAAATCTTGCAGCTGTTGTGCCTCTGGCTAGAATTGTAGTTTTGTCCCTAGCAGCCCTTTTGAGTTTCAGTCTTTCCTAGCCATCAGTGTGTCTCCTCATCTGTATTTGAGACAATCAAGTACTTTTGCAGCAGTGCCCAGTTGTTTTCCATAGTATCTTTTATTGTTGTTTTGTTTTGTAAAATATCCCTGGGCCTGGTGAAATGGCTCCATGGGTAAGAGCACTGCCTGCTCTTCCAAAGAAATGGGTTAAATCCCCAGGACCCATAACTATAACTCTAATTTCAGGAGGTCTGATGCCCTCTTCTGGCCTTGGTGGGCACCAGACACACGTGTGCTATACAGACATACATGTAGGCAAAACACTTTATACATAAAATAAAAATAATAAAGATCTTTTTTAAAAAAATAAAGGCAAATCAAAAGTATTCTTGTACAGTTTTATCAGGACCTAAGTTCTCAAAATTCATTTCAACACTCATCTTAGTTTCAAGATGCCTTAAGAAGTACAAAATTTGCTGGTCAGTGGTGGTACATTCCTTTACTCCCAGTACTCAAGAGGCAGAGGCAGGGGGATCTCTGTGAGTTTGAGAAGAGTCTACAGAAGAAATACAAAATCACTTTAGCTAAGACATTTGAATTGGAAGTATTATCTCTGTTTGACCAAGATCTCCCATATTTTGTCATTACAAGGTCAATTAGCAAGACTATTGTAATAGCTATTGCTTATGCATTAACTACTCCTGGATTCTTTTTATAGAAGACTGAAGTGAGAAAGGATTAATGTTCTACGGGTGCTTAAATAAAGCAAGTTTTCACATACTAGTCCTTCTGAAATCATTCCTCATCAAAGAACTCATTGAAACATTTTTTTTGTACAAATTTTAAAAAGTTGAAGTCTACAGTCATCAGGCTGGTAGTCATAGACACACAAAAACCTGACAAGCTTGCTTTCTATGTCTACTTCTGAATGCCACTCAGGATCAAGTGAGATAATTGTATCAGGATTTTAGCTTAGTGATACATGGCGTTAATAAATTAAAATTCATCCTAAGGAATGTAGTGGGAAGAAATGATAATGTAATCAAGTTGAATTTAATTTGCTAGATATTTTATAATGACATTTTAAGTCATAAGCAACTGTAATATACTTTACTATTAGAAACTCTTTTAATTAATGCAGGCCACCTTATTCCCATGTGGTTATGCCGTGGCAGTATCTGTGGAAAATTCTTCAGAGCAGGTAATAGGGATATGTTACATCTCTTTTTATCTTCTTTTTTTTTTCTGAGACAAGCTTGTCTATTTAACAGTCTTGGCTGTGTCCCTTTTTTACCTTTTATGTTAATTCTTTAAAAACAACTACTTCTTTATTTTATTTATTGTATTATGTGTAGTTGGAATTTTCCTTTGGGCCACCAAGAAACTCCCAAATAATTTATTATGAATGCTTCTTATTAATTATAAGTGCTTAGTCTTAGCTTAGGCTCGTCCTGCTAGCTTTTTGAACTTAATTTAACCTGTTTCTATTCATCTACATTTTTCCTTGGGGCTTTTTACCTTTCTTTTATTCTGTATGTCTTGGTTTCCTGCTTCCTCCATGTGTGTCTGATTGGCCACTGGTTTCTCCCTGGTATCTCTTTTTCTTTCTTCCTTTCTAAGCCTAAATTCCTCCTGCTACTCAGTTTCCCTGCCTGCAAGTCCTGCCTATACCTCTTTCTTGCTATTGGCCATTTAGCTTTTTGTTAGACTAATCAGGTGCCTTAGGCAGACAAGGTAAAACAGCAACACATTTTTACATATAATTCAACAAATGCAACACGTCTTTACATAGTTATACAAATATTTTGTAACAATGAAACATCATTTCTCCTTTTACTTTTTTTCTTCAAACACGCTCTTATATGCCTCCTTGTTCCCTTTCAAATTCATGGATTTTTCATTAATTTTGTTACATGCATATGTGTATGTAACCTGCCCGATCTGTATGTTACTTGTCTGAATGCTGTAAGGGTTATAATTAGGTTGAAGGGAGATAAATACACAGGGAGAAAGGAGAGCAAAATAATAGTATGGATATGTGAAAAAAATCACAAGGATTCATACTGTTAAGTACCTAAGAAACTATAACACACGCATACTTTAATTTAGTATAATGTTATTTGTATGTATGATTCAGGGCTCACCATTTGGTATTGGATAAGCATTTCGTGTACTCTTCCCACAGTAGGACTAAAACTGTTTCTCCACTCCCGGCATTTGTGAGTTCCCTATAGTTCTTTGTGTAGGGCTGGTTGGCCCCTTGTCCCTTATAGATTGCCTCTTGTCCTTATTCAGCTCATACTTAAGCAGCCATGTTAATAAGATTTTATTGGTGTAGATTCTGACATTCCTAGGAGATACAATGTCACAGCAAACTCCATGATGCTCTGGCTCTTATAATCTATGTGTCCCCTCCTTTACAATGTTTTGTGATACTTACGTGTATTGATATTTCATTTGTATTTTAATAAAGAAAGTTTAGCTGAAGATCAGAGAGTAAGTGGTAGCACACACCTTTAATCTCAGTAGCCACACTAGTTTGCCATAGAAACCTGGCGGTGCACGCCTTTAATCCCAGTGGTGCACATCTTTAATCCCAACCTAAAGAATGGAATGCAAGACAGAAGGAGAAAGCTCTCAGACACAGTCTCATCACCCTGTTATTTGATTTCTCTGTTAGATTGCCTTCACATATGCACTTATTTCAGGAAGCATCGACTGTATCAATACCCATGCCACTGCACACTACTTCCGTGGCCTTAGTTTTAGCTGTTTCTCCCTGTATACACTCCCTCGTCCCTCTATTTCTCTCCTTGCACCTCCCCTCACCAGCCTGTACCTTTCTATTCTATTTCTTCTTTCCTGATGAGATGCTTCTCTCCTCCTTAGTCTGTTACTCTATGCTTAATCTCTGTGATTCTGTATATCCACATGTAAGCTAATACATGCCACATTTGGCTTTCTGTGTCTGGGTACCTCACTCAGGGTGATTTCTCCCCCTAGTTCTACCCATTTACTGTGAATTTAATTCTTTATAATGGCTGAGTAATATTCATTTGTATAAAGGTTCCAATTTTTATTATCCATTCATATTCATGTCTTGAATATGTTATCCAATTTCTGGGCATTATTAATAGAGCAGCAATGGACATGGTTGAGTAAGCGTCTCTGTGGTAGGATGAAGTTTCCTTTGGGTAAATGCCCAAGAGTGATAGAGCTGGATCACGAGGTAGATCAGTTCCCATCTCTCTAAGGTAAATCCACACTCATTTCCATAGTGACTGTATGAGTCTGCACTCCTACCAGCAGTGGATGAGTGTACCCCTTATTCTATGTCCTTGCCAGCAGGAACTGTCACTCGTATTATTGATCCTAGGGATTCTGACAGGTGTAAAATGGACTCTCAAAGCAGACTTGGTTTGCATTTAACTAATGACTGAGAATGTTGAACATTTAAGTCTTTCTCAGCCACTTAAGATTCCCTATTGAGAATTCTCTGTTTAAAAATTCCCAGTTTTAATTGAGTCATTTGTTTTCTTGATATCTAGCCTTTTGAGTTCTTTATACATTTTGTTTGAGTTTTTTTGTATAATTTTGGATATTAGCCCTCTATTGGGTGTGTAGTTGATAAAAAAATATTTTACCATTCTGTAAGCTGCCACTTTGTCTGAATGATGGGATCTTTTGTCATGCAGAAGCTTTTCAGTTTCATGAGATCCCATTTATTAATTGTTGAAATTAGTGTCTGTGTTAATAGTGTTCTGCTCAGAAAGTCTTTTCCTATGTCATTGATTTCAGGGATCTTCCCTTCTTTTTCTTCTGTTAGGTTCAAGATATCTGGTTTTAGGTTGAGGTCTGTGTGGGAATTCCTTTCCATTAAATATTTTTTGGGATGTGGGGGTGTGTCAGCAATAGGGTGGCTTCTGTGTGCTGACATGATCTCTTATAAGGGAGAGAATGGTCTCCCATGTATTTCTGGTTTCTTCATCAAAGATCAGGAGTCCGTAGGCACTTGAATTACACCTGACTTCTCAGTGGAAACCATGAAAGCCAGAATGTCTTAGATAGATGTGCTGCCAACACTAAGAGACCATGAAGGCAATCCCAGAGTACTATTCACAGCAAAGCTTGCATTCACCATCAATGGAGAAAAAAGATATTCCAGGACAAAAACAGATTTAAATAATAGGTAGCCACAAACCCAGCCTTACAGAAACTACTAGAAGGCAAAGCACAAACCAAGGAAGCTAAGAACACCCATAATAACACAGACATCTGACAACTCTCCACCACCACAACTCAAAGAAGGGAAACACACACTCTAATAGTAGGTTTCAACACTCCTCTCTCACCAATGGACAGGCTAAACAGACAGAAACTTAATGGAGCAATAAGAGATATCACAGATGTAGTGAAACAAATGAAATTAATAGACATCTATAGAACATTCCACCCAACAGAAAAGAAAATACCTTCTTCTCAGCATCTCATGGAACCTTCTCAAAAATTGATCACATAATCAGTAACAAAGCAAACATTCACAGATACAAAAGAAAATGTAGTAACCAGCTGTGTACTATTGGATTACCGTGGAATAATGCTAGAATTCAACAACAATTCTACCCCCAGAATGCCTACAAACTCATGAAAACTGAACAGTCAACTACTCTCCAGAAGATGACATCAGATACCTTAGAATTAGAGATATAAGGGATTGTGAGCTGCCATATGGGTGCTGTTATCTGAACCTTTGTCCTCTGCAAGAGCGGCAAGTGCTCTTAATCATGGATTCATCAACCCAGCCCTAGAAGGTACTTCATTTTTTCCCTTAAACCCAGATGTCATTAGGAAAGATCCTTTTACAGATGGTGCTGAGAAAACTGGGTATGTACCTGTAGAAGAATGAAATCAGGTCGAGTCTCAAAGTACATGAAACATTGAAAATAGATCACAGACTTCATGTGAAGACAGGACATGCTGAAACTGCAGGGAAGACACATCAACTATGTCCCGTGTCAACAATCATCCTATGCAGAGGTAGGAACTTCTGAATGGACTGTGACAGCAGAGAACACAACCCAAGGACTGACACATGGATTATAGCAAACTAAAAACCTGCCTAACAATGGAAGGAACCTGACAACTGAAGAGACAGCTTACAGATTTGAGAAATCATTGCCAACTCTGTATCGCATAGGGTTCTATTATGTAAAAACAGCCAAGATTAAACCAAATCCAATCCATACATGAGGTAATGAGGTGAGCAGACAGTCCTCAAAGGAAGAAATAGAAATGGCAAATAATATTTGATGATGGGTTCAACATCCTAAGCCATCAGGGAAAGGTGAAATTAAAATGATTTATACTGTCACCTTACTAGCTCAGAATGACTTTCATCAAGAAAACAGAACAACAGATGCTGGCAGGAATTTGAGGAAAGAGGAAACTTTACTCACTGCTAGTGAGCATAAATTGCAGCTACTGAGGAAATCAGTAAGTAGGTTTGTCAAAAATGAGAAAGTGGTGGGACAGATGTCTCAGGGAAAAGCACTGGCTGCTCTTACAGAGGAACTGGGTTTGGTTCCCAGCACCCACTTGGTGGCTCAGAACCATCTATAACTCCAGTTCCCGGGAATCCCTTTCTGGCCTCCACAGTCACCACGGATGTACACATATATTGCAGGAAAAATATTCACACACATAAAAATAAAAGATAAACAAATCTTTGAGGACGACAACCAAAACTATCACATGATCTACCTATATGCCTCAGAGATAAAGAGCACTTCTTGTTCTTCCAGAGGACCAGCATTTGATTCCCAACACTCAAACCAGGCAGTTCACAACCACCTGTAACACAAGCCCCAGGAGGGTCTGACATCTCTCATCTCTGTGGTCACACACACACACACACACACACACACAGAGATTTAAAAGTAAAAAAATGACATTTGTAGGAAAATGGGTGAAATTTCAATTCAGAATGTTAGCTGAAATAAACTGCGTTCAGATAAGCACTATGTTTTCTCTCATATGTGTAGCCTTGATTGAAGTTTCTATGTGTGAGTGGGTCGGTGTCCATGTGTGGATGACTCATGAAACTAGAGAACTGTGAGAGGGAAAAAGAGACCTGAAGGATTAGGGTACAGGAACACTGACAGAAGATAATGCAATATTGTACTGGGAGAGCAGAAATTAGGTTGTTGTGGGCAATGGAAAAACAGCAAGAATGGGACAGAAGGGAGGGCAAGGCAAAGGCCAGAGGGCAGGGTGTGGAAGAAGAAAACATGTGTAAAAATGCCATTATGAAATCTACTACTTTGTAGCTAACTTAATAATCTTGTAATGGGAAATACTTGTTCCTGTAGCCATCGTCCCACTTGAAATGGAGTCCATGGGGCAGGTGTTGTGCTATATTAGTTCAGACATCTATTACAGTACCAGGCATATGGTCATGTGTAAAGCATTTGCTGAGCCAGTTGTTGCCATGCATGCATCTAATTCCAGCATTTAGAGGACCTAGGAAGGCCCAAAGATTCTGGCTAGAGACTCACCTAATCTGAGCAAGACCTTATCTTAAATAATAATTGCCTATTTGCCAAATACATTTTGATAGCAATTACTGAGCTTTGTATATTATGTCTGTCGGTGATTGGTTTGATTTTATTATGATGCCTATAAGTTGTTGTACACGCATATAGTAGCCTCTTGATAATTGTGTTTATGTTCTATGACAACTCTCATGTTTAAAAACCATCTGACCTTTAATTATTTGAAAGCATTCATCTGTAAAATAATTTGTTAATAAATCATTTTGTGAGAGTTAATATTTGATTTTTTTCTGGTTATTTTGACTTTTCCATTTTGATATTTTATTGTTTATGCTGTAATCCCTCTTAATATCTATTTTCTAAAATTTAGAAAGGTTTTTGCTATACATACCAGGGTAACCTTGGACTTGTTATGTAGCTCAGGCTAACCTTGAACTCAAGATTCTCCTCTCAGCTTCCAGAGTGCTGGGATTACTGGCATGCACCACCATGTCTTGCTCAATTATTTTTAAAATAAATTATGTGTCTAGGTGTTTTGTAAACTTTGTACATCATGTGCACACAATGTTCAAGTAGGCCAGAAGAGGGCATCAGATCCAGGGGACTGGAGTTACTGAGGGTTGTGATTGACCAAGCAGGTGCTGGCAATGAACACAGGCCCTTTGGAAGAACAAGTGCTCTTAACTGCTGAGCTACCTCTTCAGCCTCTCGTCAATTATTATGTACATGTATATTTATGCATATAAACATCTTCACTGCATGTAAGCATGTGTGTTGTGTGCTCCTAGATGAGAAGAACTGCAGTTACAGATGGTTTGAGTTTCTGTGTGAGTGCCAGAAATTGAATTCAGGTCCTCTGCAAGAGCAAACAGTTTTCTTAATCACAGAAAAAACCCTCCAGTCCTACATACATATAGTTTTTCTTTTCTTTTATTCTTCTTTTTTTTTTTTTTGAGTCATGAGTTTACATAGCCCAGAACAATGGATTCTCCTGCTTTCCAAATCTGGGATTATAGGTATGTCCTACTGCACAAATATTTAGATCATCAACTCTTTTGGTTTTATGGGACAGGGTTTCTTTGTGTAGGCTTGGCTGTCTTGGAGCTCACTCTGTAGCCCAGGCTGGCCTCTAACGCATAGAGCTCTTCCTGCCTCTGGCTCCTGAGTGCTGGGATTAAAGGCATGTGCTCCCACCACTACCACCACCGGGCTTCATCAATTTTTCTTCCTTCATTTCTTTTCCTTCCTTCCTTCCTTTTTTTCTTTAAAAACTTATTTTTATTTATATGAGTACTCTACCTGCACGTCCAACTTTATGTCAGACGAGGACATGGGATCACACTATAGACAGTTGTGAGCCAGTATGTGGTTACTGGGAACTGAACTCAGCACCTCTGGAAGAGTAAGCAGTGTTCTTAGATGCTGAGCCACCTCTTCAGACCCTCATCAACATTTTCTTATAGACTGATTTTTGTTTAAATTTTTCATGACTCAAACTAACTTGCACTATTACTAAACATAGACCATTTTTCATTTTAAGATTTCCTGGCTGTTATGTATTTTAGATAGGGTCTTACTATGTGACCCTGCCTGACCTGGAACTTGCAATCCCCCCAGTGTCTGATAAGAAAGTGCTGGAATTGATGATACAAGGCACACTCCTGACCTCTCTTTTATTGAGGAAGGGAAAAGGGTCTTCCTAGTAAAAATTAGTTGTTTTGTTTTGTTTTGTTCTTTTTGGTGGTACTGGGAATTGAGCCCAGGTCTGAAGCCACATGCTAAGAAAGTACTTTACCACAGGGCCATGTTTGTAGCCCATGTCAAATGCCATAGAAATTGTTAACGGTGAAAACAACTTTGTGTGGATTACTTGAATAGCTATTTTTGTAAAACTGTGGGTTTTACTTATACATTGCTTTTAAAAAAAACAATAAAACTGGGTGGCTCACACCTTTAATCCCAGCAAATCCCAGCACTCCTGAGCCAGAGGCAGGCAGATGTCTGTGAGTTCAAGGCCAGCCTGGTCTACAGAGTGAGTTCCACTGACAGCCAGAGCTAGACAGAGAAACCCTGTCTCAGACAAACCAGAATTTAAACCACACTTCAAAATCACTCAAATCAGACAATTTAATACCTCATATAGATGTTGGATATTTTTCTGAATAAATACTTTATCATGGATAGGTCTTGTATCCTTTATTTTTTTAGAACTTGAAAACATACCAAGTTGCATATTAAGAAGGCAATCAAAAACATTTCCTCCTCTGTTCAAGTCTGCATTATTTCAAGGCTATCCATCACACACACACACACACACACACACACACACACACACATCGTAAGAACAGCATCAAACATTAGTCTTTAAGCTTTAAATAACTAAAGACAATGCATTCCTAAAAGCAGGAGAGCATACCATGAAGTTAGAGCAGTTTTAGGTATAAAATATGGGGGGAATGAAATGTACTTCTGTGACAGGGATATATCTCAGTGTTTTGTTCAGCTTGTGCTCAATCCTCAGCACCACAAATAACAAACCAAATTTCCTTGTGCATGACATTATCAACACATATATTCCTTAAAGGTGTGTTTCAGGCCCATAGATCTTCTGTACCAAGTAGTCTAAAGGCCTGTTCAATAACCTAAACACTTTCGTCTCTATTTATGCCCCTATAACTGCTCCCTTTTTTGTACTCCCTTGTTTGCCATTGTGCCTTAAGGGAAAGTTGTCACCGAGTATCAAGAGTTAATATGCATGAAGAACTTAAGAGCAGTTGACCTATATAAACACTCAATAAATATTCAGAACAACTTGTAAAGGAGAGTCTGCCATTATCTCCATTAAAAAAGTGAAAAGTTCTATTTTATATTCTATGTATATTTTGTTTGTATAGGCATAACCACACATGCACGAGAGTGCCTATGGAGGTCACAAAAGGGGCACCAGATCTCCTTGAGCTGGAGTCACAGGCGGTTGTGACCTGCCCAATGTGGGTACTGGGAACTGAATTTGGGTCCTGTGGTAGAATAGGAACGACTCTAAACCACTGAGCAATCTCCCAGTATCTCCACTCTTTTTCTTTCTTTTTTTGGAAGACAGGTTTTTCTGTGTAGCTCTGGTTGTCTTGGAATTTGTCTGTAGACCAGGCTGGCCTCAAACCCAGAGATTAGACTGCCTCCGTTTAATTAAATACGTGCACCACCGCTCAACCTATCCCCATTCTTATACACAAGGGATTCAAAGTACAAAAAGGTGAGGTCATACCCCAGGTCATACAAATAACAGACTGTTTCCTGTCAATCTGTATCAAACTTCCACACCTCCAATCCAGACAACTGCTGATCTAGACTAGACATGTTCTCCAAGGTATGTATATCTAGGTATCACTACATCAAAACTAAGATGTTGTTTGTTCTTCTCATGCTCATCCTTTCATGCATACATTGCTACCTAGAGACTGGCTGCTAGGACAGTCTGAATGCAGCAGCAGAATAGATTCTAACTGTCTTTCATTAGTCAGATATTAAAGGGATCTGACGTTAAAAGGGGAGACCATGTTTTGCTGCCCAATGAAATTGTTTTGCATTGGAAATATTTTAACTTTATTACATTTATTATTGTGTGTGTGTGTGTGTGTGTGTGTGTGAGAGAGAGAGAGAGAGAGAGAGAGAGAGAGAGAGAGAGAGAGACAGAAAGAGAGCGAGCAGCTGGTGGTCAGTAGCTGCTGATGCAGCAGGTTCTCTTCTACCATGTGGGTCTGGGGATTGAAAGCAGGTGTTTGGGTTTGTTGATAAGTGCCTTTACCTGCTGAGTCATCTTGCTTACCCAGATTTTTTTTTAAATTAAAAGCATTGTAGGTGGTGGTGGCACGCACCTTTAATCTGAGCACTTTGGAAGCAGAGAAAGGTATATCCCAAAGTTCGATGCTAACCTGGTCTACAGAGTGAATGCCAGGAAAACTAGGGCTGCATCGAGAAATCTTGTCTCCAAAACAAACCAAAACAAACAAAGAAGCAAATAAATAAATAAAACCATTTTAGTTTTGAAACCTTATAATAAGATTGTTATTTTAAATTGAGTTTATATTGACATTTTCTTAGTTTAATTGCTAATATAATTAATACTGCCAGACTTAGACAGTAAAACCAAAGCTCTCTGAAGGAATTACTAACCTTTGGAGAGTGAGCGACTCAAGTGTGGAACTAGAGAAGACCCGCTTTCACCATCTGATTCTACAGTTTCTGAGAACTAGGTACAGAACATGGCAGCATGCAGCTGAGATCCATAGTTGGAGGCACTTACGCTTGACGGGTATAAAGGTCTGGTTCGTCGAGGTCCTGAGATCTTAATTCCTGTGTGGAGAGGCAGCCAGCACCACCGGTGGAAATGGAACTGCGCTTCATGCTCAGAACCTAATTCATGATTTCAATATCAGAAAAATGTTCCAGATGCAAGTGGATCATTAAGCAATAATTGTCACTTTTATTCTGAAGTAGAAGAGTAACTAAGTTTATTCCTTTACGATAGTATTTTCCCTGTGTGCTGTATTTGTTTGTCATGTATACTTAAGTCCTCACTAAAGATAACACCTATGCAACATCAGGTATTCAATACACTCGAGCAAGACAATGCAAAAATGAACATATATGATTCCTGCATCACACGGCAATCCATGATCGCAAAATTTCAATGTGTTATCCCGAATACATCACTGGTATCTCTTATGTCTATTTCAATGGTAACTCACAGACTGCTTGACAAGAAATCTCAGGCTCCTTAACTCTCCTCAAAATGTTTCCTTTGGCTTCAAAATCAGGATTCATTCTCTTTTCCTAATATCTACTTTTCTTGCTTTATGTTTAACCCCATAGTTTAATACCCACTATTGTCTTTCTGGTTCTAATCTCCCTTTCAGTAAAGACAAGCAATCCGTTCCATAACATAATGTAGAGGCTGCTTCCATTCTCAAAATATTTTAGTATCATAAGCATACCTATGTCAGACCCTGTCTTCGTCTCTGCAGCACTAGACGCTAGCCACTCAGCTTTTTCTGGTCCTGCCCTGGCTTCTTTCTAGGATAAGACAGAACTCACTGTTGATAAAATTATATATATATATATATATATATATATATATATATATATATATATATATATGTAGTGAAGAGAAGTCACGCTATGCGATAAGGCTTATACAGGAGGCTTATTGGAAGATGAGAGAGAAGGGACAGAGAAGGCAGAGAGGGGAGCAGACTAGTCCCATGGGGTAAAAAGTGCGGGAGAGAGAGGGAGGTAGACACAGGAGAAGGGGGAGGTTAGGGGTAGGTCCACCTGTTACAAGGAACCATAGCAAATGTGCCCAGAAGTGGCTACAGGTGAAGTGCTCTTAGTGGCTACAGGTGAGGAGGTTTCCTGTCAGGACCCTAAGGACAGGCAGGCCAATGCAGATTCCCAAATACTAACACCAAATAATAACACCCACTTTATTGTTTGTTTGAGCTGGGGACTTTAGCACAATAGGCTGTGCACTGAGTCACATCACTCCTTGTTCGACTGCTTACATTCCACTTAGGTCTTATTCTCAAGCCTTCAGTTTCCCAGACTTTTTCTTCTTACATGGCTTTTCAGATGCTGCATTACCACAAGAACGCAGTGTTTTAACCTGTCCCTCCCAGGCAGTCCTCCCCTTCTCCCCCTCCCTGCGGAACACCTTGGTCAGCAATCAGCATCCTCTTTTCCCTCTCCAGGCGCTGCCCACACAAACTTACTGATCCCTGAACCCAGAACCTGGCAGATGCCGCCCCAGGTCTCTGATGCCACAGAGTTTCTTAGCAGGAACAGAGTTAACCCCATACCAGCAGTTACCTTTCTCTCTGGTTCTTGACCCCCAGCGCCCACTTCCAGTAAAATGCACAACTGCTTAGGAAGACACCCACCAATGCCAACCAGGAGCCATTTGGATTTTAAAGTCTCCGCCTGCGTGACGTCAGAAAGCCTCTTGCGAGTACTCTTAAGCAAGAAGGCTATGCCAGTTCCCAGACAGTGGTGGGAAGTCCTAGGGCAAAAGCTTAGATTTCTAAATCTTGCAGCTGTTGTGCCTCTGGCTAGAATTGTAGTTTTGTCCCTAGCAGCCCTTTTGAGTTTCAGTCTTTCCTAGCCATCAGTGTGTCTCCTCATCTGTATTTGAGACAATCAAGTACTTTTGCAGCAGTGCCCAGTTGTTTTCCATAGTATCTTTTATTGTTGTTTTGTTTTGTAAAATATCCCTGGGCCTGGTGAAATGGCTCCATGGGTAAGAGCACTGCCTGCTCTTCCAAAGAAATGGGTTAAATCCCCAGGACCCATAACTATAACTCTAATTTCAGGAGGTCTGATGCCCTCTTCTGGCCTTGGTGGGCACCAGACACACGTGTGCTATACAGACATACATGTAGGCAAAACACTTTATACATAAAATAAAAATAATAAAGATCTTTTTTAAAAAAATAAAGGCAAATCAAAAGTATTCTTGTACAGTTTTATCAGGACCTAAGTTCTCAAAATTCATTTCAACACTCATCTTAGTTTCAAGATGCCTTAAGAAGTACAAAATTTGCTGGTCAGTGGTGGTACATTCCTTTACTCCCAGTACTCAAGAGGCAGAGGCAGGGGGATCTCTGTGAGTTTGAGAAGAGTCTACAGAAGAAATACAAAATCACTTTAGCTAAGACATTTGAATTGGAAGTATTATCTCTGTTTGACCAAGATCTCCCATATTTTGTCATTACAAGGTCAATTAGCAAGACTATTGTAATAGCTATTGCTTATGCATTAACTACTCCTGGATTCTTTTTATAGAAGACTGAAGTGAGAAAGGATTAATGTTCTACGGGTGCTTAAATAAAGCAAGTTTTCACATACTAGTCCTTCTGAAATCATTCCTCATCAAAGAACTCATTGAAACATTTTTTTTGTACAAATTTTAAAAAGTTGAAGTCTACAGTCATCAGGCTGGTAGTCATAGACACACAAAAACCTGACAAGCTTGCTTTCTATGTCTACTTCTGAATGCCACTCAGGATCAAGTGAGATAATTGTATCAGGATTTTAGCTTAGTGATACATGGCGTTAATAAATTAAAATTCATCCTAAGGAATGTAGTGGGAAGAAATGATAATGTAATCAAGTTGAATTTAATTTGCTAGATATTTTATAATGACATTTTAAGTCATAAGCAACTGTAATATACTTTACTATTAGAAACTCTTATAATTAATGCAGGCCACCTTATTCCCATGTGGTTATGCCGTGGCAGTATCTGTGGAAAATTCTTCAGAGCAGGTAATAGGGATATGTTACATCTCTTTTTATCTTCTTTTTTTTTTCTGAGACAAGCTTGTCTATTTAACAGTCTTGGCTGTGTCCCTTTTTTACCTTTTATGTTAATTCTTTAAAAACAACTACTTCTTTATTTTATTTATTGTATTATGTGTAGTTGGAATTTTCCTTTGGGCCACCAAGAAACTCCCAAATAATTTATTATGAATGCTTCTTATTAATTATAAGTGCTTAGTCTTAGCTTAGGCTCGTCCTGCTAGCTTTTTGAACTTAATTTAACCTGTTTCTATTCATCTACATTTTTCCTTGGGGCTTTTTACCTTTCTTTTATTCTGTATGTCTTGGTTTCCTGCTTCCTCCATGTGTGTCTGATTGGCCACTGGTTTCTCCCTGGTATCTCTTTTTCTTTCTTCCTTTCTAAGCCTAAATTCCTCCTGCTACTCAGTTTCCCTGCCTGCAAGTCCTGCCTATACCTCTTTCTTGCTATTGGCCATTTAGCTTTTTGTTAGACTAATCAGGTGCCTTAGGCAGACAAGGTAAAACAGCAACACATTTTTACATATAATTCAACAAATGCAACACGTCTTTACATAGTTATACAAATATTTTGTAACAATGAAACATCATTTCTCCTTTTACTTTTTTTCTTCAAACACGCTCTTATATGCCTCCTTGTTCCCTTTCAAATTCATGGATTTTTCATTAATTTTGTTACATGCATATGTGTATGTAACCTGCCCGATCTGTATGTTACTTGTCTGAATGCTGTAAGGGTTATAATTAGGTTGAAGGGAGATAAATACACAGGGAGAAAGGAGAGCAAAATAATAGTATGGATATGTGAAAAAAATCACAAGGATTCATACTGTTAAGTACCTAAGAAACTATAACACACGCATACTTTAATTTAGTATAATGTTATTTGTATGTATGATTCAGGGCTCACCATTTGGTATTGGATAAGCATTTCGTGTACTCTTCCCACAGTAGGACTAAAACTGTTTCTCCACTCCCGGCATTTGTGAGTTCCCTATAGTTCTTTGTGTAGGGCTGGTTGGCCCCTTGTCCCTTATAGATTGCCTCTTGTCCTTATTCAGCTCATACTTAAGCAGCCATGTTAATAAGATTTTATTGGTGTAGATTCTGACATTCCTAGGAGATACAATGTCACAGCAAACTCCATGATGCTCTGGCTCTTATAATCTATGTGTCCCCTCCTTTACAATGTTTTGTGATACTTACGTGTATTGATATTTCATTTGTATTTTAATAAAGAAAGTTTAGCTGAAGATCAGAGAGTAAGTGGTAGCACACACCTTTAATCTCAGTAGCCACACTAGTTTGCCATAGAAACCTGGCGGTGCACGCCTTTAATCCCAGTGGTGCACATCTTTAATCCCAACCTAAAGAATGGAATGCAAGACAGAAGGAGAAAGCTCTCAGACACAGTCTCATCACCCTGTTATTTGATTTCTCTGTTAGATTGCCTTCACATATGCACTTATTTCAGGAAGCATCGACTGTATCAATACCCATGCCACTGCACACTACTTCCGTGGCCTTAGTTTTAGCTGTTTCTCCCTGTATACACTCCCTCGTCCCTCTATTTCTCTCCTTGCACCTCCCCTCACCAGCCTGTACCTTTCTATTCTATTTCTTCTTTCCTGATGAGATGCTTCTCTCCTCCTTAGTCTGTTACTCTATGCTTAATCTCTGTGATTCTGTATATCCACATGTAAGCTAATACATGCCACATTTGGCTTTCTGTGTCTGGGTACCTCACTCAGGGTGATTTCTCCCCCTAGTTCTACCCATTTACTGTGAATTTAATTCTTTATAATGGCTGAGTAATATTCATTTGTATAAAGGTTCCAATTTTTATTATCCATTCATATTCATGTCTTGAATATGTTATCCAATTTCTGGGCATTATTAATAGAGCAGCAATGGACATGGTTGAGTAAGCGTCTCTGTGGTAGGATGAAGTTTCCTTTGGGTAAATGCCCAAGAGTGATAGAGCTGGATCACGAGGTAGATCAGTTCCCATCTCTCTAAGGTAAATCCACACTCATTTCCATAGTGACTGTATGAGTCTGCACTCCTACCAGCAGTGGATGAGTGTACCCCTTATTCTATGTCCTTGCCAGCAGGAACTGTCACTCGTATTATTGATCCTAGGGATTCTGACAGGTGTAAAATGGACTCTCAAAGCAGACTTGGTTTGCATTTAACTAATGACTGAGAATGTTGAACATTTAAGTCTTTCTCAGCCACTTAAGATTCCCTATTGAGAATTCTCTGTTTAAAAATTCCCAGTTTTAATTGAGTCATTTGTTTTCTTGATATCTAGCCTTTTGAGTTCTTTATACATTTTGTTTGAGTTTTTTTGTATAATTTTGGATATTAGCCCTCTATTGGGTGTGTAGTTGATAAAAAAATATTTTACCATTCTGTAAGCTGCCACTTTGTCTGAATGATGGGATCTTTTGTCATGCAGAAGCTTTTCAGTTTCATGAGATCCCATTTATTAATTGTTGAAATTAGTGTCTGTGTTAATAGTGTTCTGCTCAGAAAGTCTTTTCCTATGTCATTGATTTCAGGGATCTTCCCTTCTTTTTCTTCTGTTAGGTTCAAGATATCTGGTTTTAGGTTGAGGTCTGTGTGGGAATTCCTTTCCATTAAATATTTTTTGGGATGTGGGGGTGTGTCAGCAATAGGGTGGCTTCTGTGTGCTGACATGATCTCTTATAAGGGAGAGAATGGTCTCCCATGTATTTCTGGTTTCTTCATCAAAGATCAGGAGTCCGTAGGCACTTGAATTACACCTGACTTCTCAGTGGAAACCATGAAAGCCAGAATGTCTTAGATAGATGTGCTGCCAACACTAAGAGACCATGAAGGCAATCCCAGAGTACTATTCACAGCAAAGCTTGCATTCACCATCAATGGAGAAAAAAGATATTCCAGGACAAAAACAGATTTAAATAATAGGTAGCCACAAACCCAGCCTTACAGAAACTACTAGAAGGCAAAGCACAAACCAAGGAAGCTAAGAACACCCATAATAACACAGACATCTGACAACTCTCCACCACCACAACTCAAAGAAGGGAAACACACACTCTAATAGTAGGTTTCAACACTCCTCTCTCACCAATGGACAGGCTAAACAGACAGAAACTTAATGGAGCAATAAGAGATATCACAGATGTAGTGAAACAAATGAAATTAATAGACATCTATAGAACATTCCACCCAACAGAAAAGAAAATACCTTCTTCTCAGCATCTCATGGAACCTTCTCAAAAATTGATCACATAATCAGTAACAAAGCAAACATTCACAGATACAAAAGAAAATGTAGTAACCAGCTGTGTACTATTGGATTACCATGGAATAATGCTAGAATTCAACAACAATTCTACCCCCAGAATGCCTACAAACTCATGAAAACTGAACAGTCAACTACTCTCCAGAAGATGACATCAGATACCTTAGAATTAGAGATATAAGGGATTGTGAGCTGCCATATGGGTGCTGTTATCTGAACCTTTGTCCTCTGCAAGAGCGGCAAGTGCTCTTAATCATGGATTCATCAACCCAGCCCTAGAAGGTACTTCATTTTTTCCCTTAAACCCAGATGTCATTAGGAAAGATCCTTTTACAGATGGTGCTGAGAAAACTGGGTATGTACCTGTAGAAGAATGAAATCAGGTCGAGTCTCAAACTACATGAAACATTGAAAATAGATCACAGACTTCATGTGAAGACAGGACATGCTGAAACTGCAGGGAAGACACATCAACTATGTCCCGTGTCAACAATCATCCTATGCAGAGGTAGGAACTTCTGAATGGACTGTGACAGCAGAGAACACAACCCAAGGACTGACACATGGATTATAGCAAACAAAAAACCTGCCTAACAATGGAAGGAACCTCACAACTGAAGAGACAGCTTACAGATTTGAGAAATCATTGCCAACTCTGTATCGCATAGGGTTCTATTATGTAAAAACAGCCAAGATTAAACCAAATCCAATCCATACATGAGGTAATGAGGTGAGCAGACAGTCCTCAAAGGAAGAAATAGAAATGGCAAATAATATTTGATGATGGGTTCAACATCCTAAGCCATCAGGGAAAGGTGAAATTAAAATGATTTATACTGTCACCTTACTAGCTCAGAATGACTTTCATCAAGAAATCAGAACAACAGATGCTGGCAGAAATTTGAGGAAAGAGGAAACTTTACTCACTGCTAGTGAGCATAAATTGCAGCTACTGAGGAAATCAGTAAGTAGGTTTGTCAAAAATGAGAAAGTGGTGGAACAGATGTCTCAGGGAAAAGCACTGGCTGCTCTTACAGAGGAACTGGGTTTGGTTCCCAGCACCCACTTGGTGGCTCAGAACCATCTATAACTCCAGTTCCAGGGAATCCCTTTCTGGCCTCCACAGTCACCACGGATGTACACATATATTGCAGGAAAAATATTCACACACATAAAAATAAAAGATAAACAAATCTTTGAGGACGACAACCAAAACTATCACATGATCTACCTATATGCCTCAGTGATAAAGAGCACTTCTTGTTCTTCCAGAGGACCAGCATTTGATTCCCAACACTCAAACCAGGCAGTTCACAACCACCTGTAACACAAGCCCCAGGAGGGTCTGACATCTCTCATCTCTGTGGTCACACACACACACACACACACACACACAGAGATTTAAAAGTAAAAAAATGACATTTGTAGGAAAATGGGTGAAATTTCAATTCAGAATGTTAGCTGAAATAAACTGCGTTCAGATAAACACTATGTTTTCTCTCATGTGTGTATTCTTGATTGAAGTTTCTATGTGTGAGTGGGTCGGTGTCCATGTGTGGATGACTCATGAAACTAGAGAACTGTGAGAGGGAAAAAGAGACCTGAAGGATTAGGGTACAGGAACAGTGACAGAAGATAATGCAATATTGTACTGGGAGAGCAGAAATTAGGTTGCTGTGGGCAATGGAAAAACAGCAAGAATGGGACAGAGGGGAGGGCAAGGCAAAGGCCAGAGGGCAGGGTGTGGAAGAAGAAAACATTTGTAAAAATGCCATTATGAGCTTGTTCCATCCAGCTTGCATCCAGAACCCTTCTTCCTTCTGTCCCCTTTCCTCTTTGGGCACATAAGGCCATCCAGCTCAGTCTGTCTGGCGCTGGGGCCAAATCCTCAGGGCAAGTAGGCAGGCGAGACCTCCTTTGTCTCACTGGCCCGCCTGCACCAACCAAGGTAGGTGCTTTGTTTACGAACTACCCAACCTGCACGGAGATCCGATCTCGGCACCAGGAGAGACAGCAGTGTGGTGAGTTTGTGACCAGCAGCGGCGGAAGCAGCTCTGGACAGGGAACTCTGAAGTTCCTCATCCCCCACCCTATACTCCCCGGGCTCCCTGCAGGGGCTCTACCCCCCCATACTGCCTCTCTCTTCTTGCCCCACCCAGCTTGCATCCAGAACCCTTCTTCCCTCTGTCCCCTTTCCTCTTTGGGCACATATCACCATCCAGCTCAGTCTGTCTGGCGCTGGGGGCAAATCCTCAGGGCAAGTAGGCAGGCGAGACCTCCTTTGTTTCCCTGGCCCGCCTGCACCAACCAAGGTAGGCGCTTTGTTTATGAACTACCCAACCTGCACGGAGATCTGATCTCTGCACCAGGAGAGACAGCAGTGCGGTGAGTTTGTGACCAGCGGCGGCGGAAGCAGCCCTGGACAGGGAACTCTGAAGTTCCTCATCCCCCTCCCTATACTCCCCGGGCTCCCTGCAGGGGCTCTACCCCCCCATACTGCCTCTCTCTTCTTGCCCCACCCAGCTTGCATCCAGAACCCTTCTTCCCTCTGTCCCCTTTCCTCTTTGGGCACATATCACCATCCAGCTCAGTCTGTCTGGCGCTAGGGGCAAATCCTCAGGGCAAGTAGGCAGGCGAGACCTCCTTTGTTTCACTGGCCCGCCTGCACCAACCAAGGTAGGCGCTTTGTTTACGAACTACCCAACCTGCACGGAGATCTGATCTCGGCACCAGGAGAGACAGCAGTGCGGTGAGTTTGTGACCAGCGGCGGCGGAAGCAACCCTGGACAGGGAACTCTGAAGTTCCTCATCCCCCTCCCTATACTCCCCGGGCTCCCTGCAGGGGCTCTACCCTCCCCCACTGCCTCTCTCTTCTTGTCCCACCCAGCTTGCATCCAGAACCCTTTTTCCTTCTGTCCCCTTTCCTCTTTGGGCACATAACACCATCCAGCTCAGTCTGTCTGGCGCTGGGGGCAAATCCTCTGGGCAAGTAGGCAGGCGAGACTTCCTTTGGTTCACTGGCCTGCCTGCACCAAACAAGGTAAGGCCTTTGTTTACGAACTACCCAACCTGCACGGAGACCTGCTCCTGGCACCAGGAGAGCCATCAGTGGTAGAGCTAATCGGGGTACCAGGATTGCCGTCTTTGGGCACGGAGATCTGATATTGGTAACAGGAGAGACATCACTGGAGCACCAGGAGAGCTATCACTTCAGGGTGCCATCACTGGGAAAGTACATCAGTAGGCAAGGAGACCTGATCCGGTAAAAGAAGATCCATAGGGGAGCATTCAGAGAAAGAGATGGGCAGGCGCCAATGCAAGAATTCACCCAACAATCTGAAAAGCTATATGAAACCACCAGAACCCAGCGACCTCACAACAGGAGGACATGAACACCTTAATCATGAAGAAGTAGATAAAATTGACTTTATGAAAGTGATTGATGCCCTTAAACAGCATGTAAAAAATGCCCTTATAGAAATGGATGAGAAGTATAACAGAAAGTTTGAAGAATTGAGTAAATCAGTGAATGATACCCTAGGAAACCAAGGAAAAACAATCAAACAGATAATGGAAACAGTTCAAGACTTAAAAACTGAAATGGAGGCAAAGAAGAAAACACAAACAGAAGGCCAGCTGGACAGGGAAAATCTAGGTAAACGAATAGAGACTACAGAAGCAAGCATAACCAACAGAATACAAGAGATAGAAGAAAGAATCTCAGATTCTGAAGATACCATAGAGAAAATAAACACGCTGATCAAAGAAAACAGCAAGGCCAACAAATTCTCATCACAAAACATTCAGGAAATATGGGACACAATAAAAAGACCAAACCTAAGAATAATAGGAATAGAAGAAGGAGAAGAAGCGCAGCTCAACGGTCCAGAAAATATATTTAATAAAATTATAGAAGAAAACTTTCCCAACCTAAAGAAAGATATACCTATGAAGGTTCAAGAAGCATACAGAACACCGAATAGGCTGGATCAAAAAAAAACGTCCTCTCGCCATATAATAATCAAAACACAAAGCATACAGAATAAAGAAAGAATACTAAGAGCAGCGAAGGAAAAAGGCCAAGTTACTTATAAAGGTAAACCTATCAGACTTACACCTGACTTCTCTATGGAAACCATGAAAGCCAGAAGGTCCTGGATAGATGTACTGCAGAAACTAAGAGACCATGGATGCAAGCCCAGACTACTATACAAAGCCAAGCTTTCGTTCACTATAAATGGAGAAAACAAAATTTTCAAGGATAAAAACCAATTTAAACAATACGTAGCCACAAATCCAGCCTTACAGAAAGTAATAGAAGGAAAATCACTAACCAAGGAGTCCAACAATGACCACAGTAACTCAGATATCTAGAAACCCTTTACCAGCATATCTCAATAAAGGGAAACACACAAAATCTACTACTAAAAAAAAATGACCGGAGTTAACAACCACTGGTCATTAATATCACTTAATGTCAATGGACTCAACTCACCTATAAAAAGGCACAGACTAAGAGATTGGATACGAAAACAGGATCCAACATTCTGCTGTTTACAAGAAACACACCTCAACCACAAAGACAGGCACCTACTCAGAGTAAAGGGCTGGGATAAGGCTTATCAAGTAAATGGACCTAGAAAACAAGCAGGTGTGGCCATACTAATTTCTAACAAACTTGACTTCAAACTTAAATCATTCAGGAGAGATGGAGAGGGACATTTTCTACTCATAACAGGAACAATTCATCAGGATGAAGTCTCAATCCTGAATATCTATGCCCCTAATATAAAAGCACCCACGTACGTAAAAGAAACATTGTTAAAACTCAAGGCAGCCATCAAACCGCACACATTAATAGTAGGAGACTTTAATACTCCTCTCTCACCAATGGACAGGTCAAGTAGACAGAAACCTAACAGAGAAATAAGAGAATTAACGGAGGTAATGAATCAAATGGACTTAACAGACATCTATAGAATATTCCACCCAAATAGGAAAGAATATACCTTCTTCTCTGCAGCTCATGGAACCTTCTCAAAAATCGACCACATACTCGGTAACAAAGCAAACATTCACAGTTACAAAAAAATATTCATAACCACCTGTATCTTATCAGATCACCATGGATTAAAGCTAGAATTCAGCAACAATGCTACCCCCAGAAAGCCTACAAACTCATGGAAACTGAATAGTCAACTACTGAACCATACCTGGATTAAGGAAGAAATAAAGAAAGAAATTAAAGTCTTCCTTGAAGACAATGAAAATAAAGAAACAACATACTCAAACCTATGGGACACTATGAAAGCAGTTCCGAGAGGAAAGTTCATAGCACTAACTGCCCACTTAAAGAAAACAGAGAAAGCACACATTGGAGACTTAACAGCCCACCTGAAAGCTCTAGAAAAAAAAGAAGCAGACTCACCTAGAAGGGGTAGAAGACTGGAAATAATCAAACTGAGGGCTGAAATCAACAAAATAGAGACACAGAAAACAATTGAAAGAATCAATGAATCAAAAAGCTGGTTCCTGGAGAAAATCAACAAGATTGATAAACCCCTATCCAAACTAATCAAACGGCAGAGAGAGAATTTGCAAATTAATAAGATCAGAAATGAAAAGGGAGACATAACCACAGACACAGAGGAAATTCAGAGAATCATTAGATCTTACTACAAAAGCCTGTATGCCACAAAACTGGAAAATGCAAAAGAAATGGACGCTTTTTTAGATAAATACCATTTACCAAAGTTAAACCAGGACCAGGTGAACAACCTAAATAGACCTGTTAGTCGTGAAGAATTAGAAGCGGTTATCAAAAACCTCCCTTCCAAAAAAAGTCCAGGACCAGATGGTTTCAATGCGGAATTCTACCAGAACTTCCAAGAAGACCTAATACCTATTCTCCTTAATGTATTTCACAATATAGAAACAGAAGAGTCATTGCCAAATTCCTTTTATGAAGCTACAGTAACTCTGATACCAAAACCACACAAAGACCCAACCAAGAAAGAGAATTACAGGCCAATCTCACTCATGAACATCGACGCAAAAATCCTCAACAAAATTCTGGCAAACCGAATCCAAGAACACATTAGAAAAATTATCAATTATGATCAAGTAGGCTTCATACCAGAGATGCAGGGCTGGTTTAACATACGCAAATCTATCAATGTAATCCATCATATAAATAAACTGAAAGAAAAAAAACCATATGATCGTTTCATTAGATGCTGAAAAAGCATTTGACAAAATTCAACATCCCTTTATGATAAAAGTCTTGGAGAGATTAGGGATACAAGGGTCATACCTAAATATAATTAAAGCTATATACAGCAAGCCGACAGCTAATATCAAACTAAATGGAGAGAAACTTAAAGCCATCCCACTAAAATCAGGAACACGCCAAGGCTGTCCACTCTCTCCATACCTCTTCAATATAGTTCTCGAAGTTTTAGCAATAGCAATAAGACAACATAAGGGGATAAAGGGGATTCAAATTGGAAAGGAAGAAGTTAAACTTGCATTATTTGCAGATGATATGATAGTGTACATGAGCGACCCCAAAAACTCCTCCAAAGAACTCCTACAGCTGATAAACGCCTTTAGTAACGTGGCAGGATACAAGATCAACTCCAAAAAATCAGTCGCCCTCTTATACACAAAGGATCTGGAAGCAGAGAGAGAAATAAGAGAATCATCACCTTTCACGATAGCCACAAACAGCATAAAATATCTTGGGGTAACTCTAACCAAGGAAGTGAAAGATCTATTTGACAAAAACTTTAAGGCATTGAAGAAAGAAATTGAAAAGGATACCAGAAAATGGAAGGATCTCCCTTGCTCTTGGATTGGGAGAATCAACATAGTAAAAATGGCAATTCTACCAAGGGCAATTTATAGATTCAATGCAATCCCCATTAAAATCCCATCAAAATTCTTCACAGATCTTGAAAGGACAATAATCAACTTTATATGGAGAAACAAAAAACCCAGGATAGCCAAAACAATCTTATACAATAAAGGAACTTCTGGAGACATTACCATCCCTGACTTCAAACTCTATTACAGAGCTACAGTAATGAAAACAGCGTGGTACTGGCATAAAAACAGAGAAGTCGACGAATGGAATCGTATAGAAGACCCGGATTTTAACCCACAAACCTATGAACAACTGATTTTCGATAAAGGAGCTAAAAGTATGCAATGGAAGAAAGAAAGCATCTTCAACAAATGGTGCTGGCACAATTGGATGTCAACCTGTAGAAGAATGAAAATAGACCCATATCTATCACCATGCACAAAACTCAAGTCCAAATGGATCAAAGACCTCAATATCAATCTGAACACACTGAACCTGATAGAAGAGAAATTGGGAAGTACCCTACAACATATGGGCACTGGAGATCGCTTCCTATGTATAACCCCAGCAGCACAGACATTAAGGGCAACATTGAATAAATGGGACCTCCTGAAACTGAGAAGCTTCTGTAAAGCAAAGGACACTGTCATTAAGACAAAAAGGCAGCCTACTGACTGGGAGAAGATCTTCACCAACCCCGCAACAGACAAAGGTCTGATCTCCAAAATATATAAAGAACTCAAGAAACTAGACTTTAAAAGGATAATTAACCCAATTAAAAAATGGGGCACTGAACTGAACAGAGAATTCTCAACAGAAGAAGTTAAAATGGCCAAAAGATACTTAAGGTCATGCTCAACCTCCTTAGCGATCAGAGAAATGCAAATCAAAACAACTTTGAGATATCATCTTACACCTGTGAGAATGGCTAAAATCAAAAACACCCAGGATAGCCTTTGCTGGAGAGGTTGTGGAGAAAGGGGTACCCTCATCCATTGCTGGTGGGACTGCAAACTTGTGCAACCACTTTGGAAATCAGTGTGGCGGTTTCTCAGAAAAATTGGGATCAACCTACCCCTGGACCCAGCAATACCACTCTTGGGAATATACCCAAGAGATGCCCTATCATATGACAAAAGCATTTGTCCAACTATGTTCATAGCAGCATTATTTGTAATAGCCAGAACCTGGAAGCAACCTAGATGCCCTTCAATGGAAGAATGGATGAAGAAAGTGTGGAATATATACACATTAGAGTACTACTCTGCGGTAAAAAACAATGACTTCTCGAATTTTGCATGCAAATGGATGGAAATAGAAAATACGATCCTTAGTGAGGTAACCCAGACCCAAAAAGAAGAACATGGGATGTACTCACTCATAATTGGTTTCTAGCCATGGATAGGGGCCACTGAGTCTATAATTTGTGATCCTAAAGAAGCTAAACAAGAGGGTAAACCCAAGGAAAAACATATAGATATCCTCCCAGCTATGGGAAATAGACATGACTGATGGGCAAAAAATTGGAATCTTGGGGGTGGGGTGGGATGGGGATGAGGGGTGATGGGGAGAGAAAACTGTGAAGGAGAGGATGAGGGGAACTGGGGGAATCGGGGTGATTGGGGATAAAGGAAGGTTGGATAGGGGAGCAGGGAAACTCATACCTTAGGTAAGGGAGCCACCTAAGGGGTGGCAAGAGACTTGAACTTGGAATGGCTACCAGATGCCCAGGGCAATGTCCCCAGTTAGTTCATTGGGGCACCTGAGGATAGGGAACCTGAAATGAACCTATCCTATAATCATACTGATGAATATCTTGCATATCGCCATAGAACCTTCATCTAGCGATGGATGGAGATAGAGCCAGAGACCCACACTGGAGCACCGGACTGAGCTCCCAAGGTTATAATGAGGAGCAGAAGGAGAGAGAACATGAACAAGGAAGTCAGGACCATGAGGGGTGCACCCAACCACTGAGACAGTGGGGCTGATCTATTGGGAGCTCACCAAGGTCAGCTGGACTGCTACTGAAAAAACATGGGATAAAACCGGACTCTCGGAATGTGGCGGACAATGAGAGCTGACGAGAGGCCAAGGAGAATGGCACAGGAACTTTCAACTGGCGATAGATCGAGAGAGAGACAGAGACCCAAATTGGAGCAACGGTCTGAGCTCTTAAGGTCCAAATGAGGAGCAGAAGGAGGGAGAACATGAGCAAGGAAATCAGAACCACGAGGCGTGCACCCACCCACTGTGACAGTGGAACTGATCTACTGGGAGCTCTTCAAGGCCAGCTGGACTGGGACTGAATAAGCATGGGTTGAAACTGGACTCTCTGAACATGGCGGACAATGAAGGCTGATGAGAAGCCAAGGACAATGGCACTAGGTTTCGATCCTAATACATGAACTGGCTTTGTGGGAGCTTAGCCTGTTTGGATGCTCACCTTCCTGGGCCTGGATGGAAGTGGGAGGACCTTGGTCTTCCGGTAGGGCAGGGAATTTGGACTGCTCTTCAGTATCGAGAGGGAGGGGGAATGGACTGGGGGGAGGAGAAGAGGAGTGGGGATGGGGGAGGGGAGTGGGGGGAGGGGGCAATGTGTGGGATGAGAGGGAGGGAAATGGGAAACGGGGAGCAGTTGGAAATTTTAATTAAAAAAGAATAAAAAAAAAAGAAAAAAAAGAAAAAAAAATGCCATTATGAAATCTACTACTTTGTAGCTAACTTAATAATCTTGTAATGGGAAATACTTGTTCCTGTAGCCATCGTCCCACTTGAAATGGAGTCCATGGGGCAGGTGTTGTGCTATATTAGTTCAGACATCTATTACAGTACCAGGCATATGGTCATGCATAAAGCATTTGCTGAGCCAGTTGTTGCCATGCATGCATCTAATTCCAGCATTTAGAGGACTAAGGAAGGCCCAAAGATTCTGGCTAGAGACTCACCTAATCTGAGCAAGACCTTATCTTAAATAATAATTGCCTATTTGCCAAATACATTTTGATAGCAATTATTGAGCTTTGTATATTATGTCTGTCGGTGATTGGTTTGATTTTATTATGATGCCTATAAGTTGTTGTACACGCATATAGTAGCCTCTTGATAATTGTGTTTATGTTCTATGACAACTCTCATGTTTAAAAACCATCTGACCTTTAAACTGATAGAGTTTCCTATTATGCATTGGATCAACCACATTGTATCTATGGTGCATATGGGTCATATAATAATGATGAAACAAAATAAGAAATCTTGAATGTACATATGTATTCTTTTCTTTTCATTTTTTTGGGGGGGGGGGGGTCGAGACAGGGTTTCTCTGTGGCTTTGGTGCCCGTCCTGGAACTAGCTTTTGTAGACCGGGCTGGCCTCGAACTCCCAGAGGTCCGCCTGCGTCTGCCTCCCGAGTGCTGGGATTGAAGGCCTGCGCCACCACCGCCCGGCTACATATGTATTCTTATAATTAGATCTTTTTCCTTTGCTCGTTCTTCCTCCAAGTGAAGATGGCATCTATGATTGGATCATTCTGCTGCTGAGAGCATGCTCTAACTAGGGTATGACAAGTGAATACAGAACTTTAAGTCAGTGACAAAGCTTCTGATTCAGTGAGTACTGCATATTATATAGCAGGAATAATTGAAGGAAAACAATTAGGGTATGCTAGTCATACTATGTTCCAATTTCAGACAGACATTCCCAAACTCCCATTGTTCATCGACATCTCACAACTACTCTGTGAAATGGAAATTATCTTTAATGTGAAGACAAATTAATGTTTTCCTTACTTAAAATCCATTGAATCAGTGCAAAAAAATGTATCTGTTATTTTTCCATTGAACATTTTCGCAGATTTTTTTCACATTGATTGTGTCTGTAAACTGTGATGCTTCTTTTTCACTATTAGAAAATATGACACCACTGTGCAGATGCAGTGCTTAGCTGGGCATGTTTGCAAGCCGTTCTAGTCTCATAAATTCCTTGAGTGTGCATGAATCACAAGATACAAATAGATAGCCATATTTTTCTTAATTACTTTTCTGTGATGGGAAACCATATTTCTACTTTGGCAAATTGGGGCTTTTTCTTTTCTCCCTATTTGTTTTGTTCCAGTTTGGTTTTGCTTGTTCACTGAATAAGATTTTTTTTTATTGTTTTGTTTTCTGTTTTTTTCTTTGAGTGCCAAACATGCTTTGAAATACTTAGGTCTTGGTATCTGGGTGATAAAGGAAATCACTACTTTTGTTAACTGCAGATAGCTTACATTCTATTAAGGAGAGGCAGAAATAAGCACAAAAACTAAAAGGACTTTGGTTTGTTTTGAAAACTGTTCACGGAAATTTCATGGAAGGACGGGAGATTGAGGTAGCTAATTCTTATTTTCAGATACGCCTTTCTAAGGAAGTCAAAATAGAATTGATACTTGACAGTTAATAGAACCAACGATGCAAAGATCTAAGGAAGATCATTCCAGACTTACAGAACAAGAACAAAAGGCTCATGGAGAGCATGAAAAGCTCTGAAAGCCAGTGCGACTGGAGTTCACTTACTAAGGAGACAGTTGATAAAAGTGGAGAGGAAGAATTTAGAAAGGCATATACATCATTGGGGGTTTTGAATTGTGTGGGCAACACCGTCTGAGTCAATCACTGAAAACCTCCCCTCCAGCTGTAGAAATGCATGAGTAATCTCGGTTGGAGGCTGTTGACAGAAAATGTGTCATGGAAGATGATAATGGCTAATATCTTGGATGTACAAAATAGAGAGAACCCTGTCACAAACTGACAGTGCTGGCTGGCGCCTGGAACACCAGACTGCAAATTTTCTGAACCATGAGCTAAACTAATACAGTTTGGATTAAGAAATTGTGAGATTTCCAGTTTACATGCCATTTTCTTGCTAAAATAGAATAGATTGACCTTGACCTAAAGTAGATTTCTAGATTTTACTTCAGACTTGCTAAAGTGCAATAGTGAGTCTGGGAATCTGTGTTCTTGGTAGCTTGAGGGCAACTGGCAAGCTCAGTATGTATCTTATTTTCTCATTGTGGAGGCAGAAATAGGAAATAGAGCTGGAGAGTCCCATTGAGATTGCTCCTACAGGGGTGAACTGAGTCTCGGGGCCTTCCCAATCTAAAGACAGCACTTAATTGAAGACAAGACATTAAATGAAACAAAATGAGTTTTGTTTTCATAACATGAGAAGGAACTACTCATACAGAGAAGACAAATACTGGAAAGTCAAGAAGTCATAAATATGTGGAGTGAAAATAGCATGTCCCAAGCCTAATGATCAAGAAAAATAATATAAAGAGGTGAGGCAAAGTGCCAAGAGGAACAGTAGAGAATGAATGTGAGCAGTTGGGGAAATATTTTGGTAACTGAGAATATAAACATTGCTGTAATTACTAACTAAAAATTTATTCAACATGATGCCATGATGATTTAATTAGTCATCATTAAGCTGAGGACTTTTTCATTAAGTTTCATTTCATTTTTAATATATTGATTTACTTTTGTTTTAATTTTAAATTATTTATTTTTTTGATATACCATACTTATATAATGTACCCCTTCGTTTTATTCTGGTATGGGAGATCCTTCTGTCTATGTGTTGCTTTGATTGGTTAATGAATCAAGGAACTGCTTTGGGCCTATAGCAGAGCTATAGGGGAACAGAGATAGGCAGGGAAAACTAAACAGAATTCTGGAGAAAGAGGGCGGAGTCAGAGATCCCAAGGTGGCCAGAGGCAGACATGCTGAATTTTACCCAGTAAGCCACTGCCACGTGGCGATACACAGATTAATAGAAATGGGTTAAATTAATATAAAAGTTAGCCAAAAAGAAGCTAGAGCTAATGGGCCAAGCAGTGATTTAATTAATACAGTTTCTTTGTGGTTATTTCAGGCCTAAGCTAGCCAGGTGGCCAGGATGAACAAGTGGCCCCTCCTTGTAACATTATTTTATCCCTCCAATCCCTCCTTCATTCCCTCCAAACTATGACAAATACCCCCTTTTGTTGGATTTCAAAATCATGGCCTCTTTCTGCACTAATTCTTATTACATAAATGTATGCTTTTGTGTAAATAAATATATTCCTGTATTCCTAAATGAAAAAAAAAAACCATCTGACCTTTAATTATTTGAAAGCATTCATCTGTAAAATAATTTGTTAATAAATCATTTTGTGAGAGTTAATATTTGATTTTTTTCTGGTTATTTTGACTTTTCCATTTTGATATTTTATTGTTTATGCTGTAATCCCTCTTAATATCTATTTTCTAAAATTTAGAAAGGTTTTTGCTATACATACCAGGGTAACCTTGGACTTGTTATGTAGCTCAGGCTAACCTTGAACTCAAGATTCTCCTCTCAGCTTCCAGAGTGCTGGGATTACTGGCATGCACCACCATGTCTTGCTCAATTATTTTTAAAATAAATTATGTGTCTAGGTGTTTTGTAAACTTTGTACATCATGTGCACACAATGTTCAAGTAGGCCAGAAGAGGGCATCAGATCCAGGGGACTGGAGTTACTGAGGGTTGTGATTGACCAAGCAGGTGCTGGCAATGAACACAGGCCCTTTGGAAGAACAAGTGCTCTTAACTGCTGAGCTACCTCTTCAGCCTCTCGTCAATTATTATGTACATGTATATTTATGCATATAAACATCTTCACTGCATGTAAGCATGTGTGTTGTGTGCTCCTAGATGAGAAGAACTGCAGTTACAGATGGTTTGAGTTTCTGTGTGAGTGCCAGAAATTGAATTCAGGTCCTCTGCAAGAGCAAACAGTTTTCTTAATCACAGAAAAAACCCTCCAGTCCTACATACATATAGTTTTTCTTTTCTTTTATTCTTCTTTTTTTTTGAGTCATGAGTTTACATAGCCCAGAACAATGGATTCTCCTGCTTTCCAAATCTGGGATTATAGGTATGTCCTACTGCACAAATATTTAGATCATCAACTCTTTTGGTTTTATGGGACAGGGTTTCTTTGTGTAGGCTTGGCTGTCTTGGAGCTCACTCTGTAGCCCAGGCTGGCCTCTAACGCATAGAGCTCTTCCTGCCTCTGGCTCCTGAGTGCTGGGATTAAAGGCATGTGCTCCCACCACTACCACCACCGGGCTTCATCAACTTTTTCTTCCTTCATTTCTTTTCCTTCCTTCCTTCCTTCCTTTTTTTCTTTAAAAACTTATTTTTATTTATATGAGTACTCTACCTGCACGTCCAACTTTATGTCAGACGAGGACATGGGATCACACTATAGACAGTTGTGAGCCAGTATGTGGTTACTGGGAACTGAACTCAGCACCTCTGGAAGAGTAAGCAGTGTTCTTAGATGCTGAGCCACCTCTTCAGACCCTCATCAACATTTTCTTATAGACTGATTTTTGTTTAAATTTTTCATGACTCAAACTAACTTGCACTATTACTAAACATAGACCATTTTTCATTTTAAGATTTCCTGGCTGTTATGTATTTTAGATAGGGTCTTACTATGTGACCCTGCCTGACCTGGAACTTGCAATCCCCCCAGTGTCTGATAAGAAAGTGCTGGAATTGATGATACAAGGCACACTCCTGACCTCTCTTTTATTGAGGAAGGGAAAAGGGTCTTCCTAGTAAAAAGTAGTTGTTTTGTTTTGTTTTGTTCTTTTTGGTGGTACTGGGAATTGAGCCCAGGTCTGAAGCCACATGCTAAGAAAGTACTTTACCACAGGGCCATGTTTGTAGCCCATGTCAAATGCCATAGAAATTGTTAACGGTGAAAACAACTTTGTGTGGATTACTTGAATAGCTATTTTTGTAAAACTGTGGGTTTTACTTATACATTGCTTTTAAAAAAACAATAAAACTGGGTGCTAGTGGCTCACACCTTTAATCCCAGCAAATCCCAGCACTCCTGAGCCAGAGGCAGGCAGATGTCTGTGAGTTCAAGGCCAGCCTGCTCTACAGAGTGAGTTCCACTGACAGCCAGAGCTAGACAGAGAAACCCTGTCTCAGACAAACCAGAATTTAAACCACACTGCAAAATCACTCAAATCAGACAATTTAATACCTTATATAGATGTTGGATATTTTTCTGAATAAATACTTTATCATGGATAGGTCTTGTATCCTTTATTTTTTTAGAACTTGAAAACATACCAAGTTGCATATTAAGAAAGCAATCAAAAACATTTCCTCCTCTGTTCAAGTCTGCATTATTTCAAGGCTATCCATCACACACACACACTCACACACACACACACACACACATCGTAAGAACAGCATCAAACATTAGTCTTTAAGCTTTAAATAACTAAAGACAATGCATTCCTAAAAGCAGGAGAGCATACCATGAAGTTACAGCAGTTTTAGGTATAAAATATGGGGGGAATGAAATGTACTTCTGTGACAGGGATATATCTCAGTGTTTTGTTCAGCTTGTGCTCAATCCTCAGCACCACAAATAACAAACCAAATTTCCTTGTGCATGACATTATCAACACATATATTATCCTTAAAGTTGTGTTTCAGGCCCATAGATCTTCTGTACCAAGTAGTCTAAAGGCCTGTTCAATAACCTAAACACATTCGTCTCTATTTATGCCCCTATAACTGCTCCCTTTTTTGTACTCCCTTGTTTGCCATTGTGCCTTAAGGGAAAGTTGTCACCGAGTATCAAGAGTTAATATGCATGAAGAACTTAAGAGCAGTTGACCTATATAAACACTCAATAAATATTCAGAACAACTTGTAAAGGAGAGTCTGCCATTATCTCCATTAAAAAAGTGAAAAGTTCTATTTTATATTCTATGTATATTTTGTTTGTATAGGCATAACCACACATGCACGAGAGTGCCTATGGAGGTCACAAAAGGGGCACCAGATCTCCTTGAGCTGGAGTCACAGGCGGTTGTGACCTGCCCAATGTGGGTACTGGGAACTGAATTTGGGTCCTGTGGTAGAATAGGAACGACTCTAAACCACTGAGCAATCTCCCAGTATCTCCACTCTTTTTCTTTCTTTTTTTGGAAGACAGGTTTTTCTGTTAGCTCTGGTTGTCTTGGAATTTGTCTGTAGACCAGGCTGGCCTCAAACCCAGAGATTAGACTGCCTCCGTTTAATTAAATACGTGCACCACCGCTCAACATATCCCCATTCTTATACACAAGGGATTCAAAGTACAAAAAGGTGAGGTCATACCCCAGGTCATACAAATAACAGACTGTTTCCTGTCAATCTGTATCAAACTTCCACACCTCCAATCCAGACAACTGCTGATCTAGACTAGACATGTTCTCCAAGGTATGTATATTTAGGTATCACTACATCAAAACTAAGATGTTGTTTGTTCTTCTCATGCTCATCCTTTCATGCATACATTGCTACCTAGAGACTGGCTGCTAGGACAGTCTGAATGCAGCAGCAGAATAGATTCTAACTGTCTTTCATTAGTCAGATATTAAAGGGATCTGACGTTAAAAGGGGAGACCATGTTTTGCTGCCCAATGAAATTGTTTTGCATTGGAAATATTTTAACTTTATTACATTTATTATTGTGTGTGTGTGTGTGTGTGTGTGAGAGAGAGAGAGAGAGAGAGAGAGAGAGAGAGAGAGACAGAAAGAGAGCGAGCAGCTGGTGGTCAGTAGCTGCTGATGCAGCAGGTTCTCTTCTACCATGTGGGTCTGGGGATTGAAAGCAGGTGTTTGGGTTTGTTGATAAGTGCCTTTACCTGCTGAGTCATCTTGCTTACCCAGATTTTTTTTTAAATTAAAAGCATTGTAGGTGGTGGTGGCACGCACCTTTAATCTGAGCACTTTGGAAGCAGAGAAAGGTATATCCCAAAGTTCGATGCTAACCTGGTCTACAGAGTGAATGCCAGGAAAACTAGGGCTGCATCGAGAAATCTTGTCTCCAAAACAAACCAAAACAAACAAAGAAGCAAATAAATAAATAAAACCATTTTAGTTTTGAAACCTTATAATAAGATTGTTATTTTAAATTGAGTTTATATTGACATTTTCTTAGTTTAATTGCTAATATAATTAATACTTCCAGACTTAGACAGTAAAACCAAAGCTCTCTGAAGGAATTACTAACCTTTGGAGAGTGAGCGACTCAAGTGTGGAACTAGAGAAGACCCGCTTTCACCATCTGATTCTACAGTTTCTGAGAACTAGGTACAGAACATGGCAGCATGCAGCTGAGATCCATAGTTGGAGGCACTTACGCTTGACGGGTATAAAGGTCTGGTTCGTCGAGGTCCTGAGATCTTAATTCCTGTGTGGAGAGGCAGCCAGCACCACCGGTGGAAATGGAACTGCGCTTCATTCTCAGAACCTAATTCATGATTTCAATATCAGAAAAATGTTCCAGATGCAAGTGGATCATTAAGCAATAATTGTCACTTTTATTCTGAAGTAGAAGAGTAACTAAGTTTATTCCTTTACGATAGTATTTTCCCTGTGTGCTGTATTTGTTTGTCATGTATACTTAAGTCCTCACTAAAGATAACACCTATGCAACTTCAAGTATTCAATACACTCGAGCAAGACAATGCAAAAATGAACGTATATGATTCCTGCATCACACGGCAATCCATGATCGCAAAATTTCAATGTGTTATCCCGAATACATCACTGGTATCTCTTATGTCTATTTCAATGGTAACTCACAGACTGCTTGACAAAAAATCTCAGGCTCCTTAACTCTCCTCAAAATGTTTCCTTTGGCTTCAAAATCAGGATTCATTCTCTTTTCCTAATATCTACTTTTCTTGCGTTATGTTTAACCCCATAGTTTAATACCCACTATTGTCTTTCTGGTTCTAATCTCCCTTTCAGTAAAGACAAGCAATCCGTTCCATAACATAATGTAGAGGCTGCTTCCATTCTCAAAATATTTTAGTATCATAAGCATACCTATGTCAGACCCTGTCTTCGTCTCTGCAGCACTAGACGCTAGCCACTCAGCTTTTTCTGGTCCTGCCCTGGCTTCTTTCTAGGATAAGACAGAACTCACTGTTGATAAAATATATATATATATATATATATATATATATATATATATATATATGTAGTGAAGAGAAGTCACGCTATGTGATAAGGCTTATACAGGAGGCTTATTGGAAGATGAGAGAGAAGGGACAGAGAAGGCAGAGAGGGGAGCAGACTAGTCCCATGGGGTAAAGAGTGCGGGAGAGAGAGGGAGGTAGACACAGGAGAAGGGGGAGGTTAGGGGTAGGTCCACCTCTTACAAGGAACCATAGCAAATGTGCCCAGAAGTGGCTACAGGTGAAGTGCTCTTAGTGGCTACAGGTGAGGAGGTTTCCTGTCAGGACCCTAAGGACAGGCAGGCCAATGCAGATTCCCAAATACTAACACCAAATAATAACACCCACTTTATTGTTTGTTTGAGCTGGGGACTTTAGCACAATAGGCTGTGCACTGAGTCATATCACTCCTTGTTCGACTGCTTACATTCCACTTAGGTCTTATTCTCAAGCCTTCAGTTTCCCAGACTTTTTCTTCTTACATGGCTTTTCAGATGCTGCATTACCACAAGAACGCAGTGTTTTAACCTGTCCCTCCCAGGCAGTCCTCCCCTTCTCCCCCTCCCTGCGGAACACCTTGGTCAGCAATCAGCATCCTCTTTTCCCTCTCCAGGCGCTGCCCACACAAACTTACTGATCCCTGAACCCAGAACCTGGCAGATGCCGCCCCAGGTCTCTGATGCCACAGAGTTTCTTAGCAGGAACAGAGTTAACCCCATACCAGCAGTTACCTTTCTCTCTGGTTCTTGACCCCCAGCGCCCACTTCCAGTAAAATGCACAACTGCTTAGGAAGACACCCACCAATGCCAACCAGGAGCCATTTGGATTTTAAAGTCTCCACCTGCGTGACATCAGAAAGCCTCTTGCGAGTACTCTTAAGCAAGAAGGCTATGCCAGTTCCCAGACAGTGGTGGGAAGTCCTAGGGCAAAAGCTTAGATTTCTAAATCTTGCAGCTGTTGTGCCTCTGGCTAGAATTGTAGTTTTGTCCCTAGCAGCCCTTTTGAGTTTCAGTCTTTCCTAGCCATCAGTGTGTCTCCTCATCTGTATTTGAGACAATCAAGTACTTTTGCAGCAGTGCCCAGTTGTTTTCCATAGTATCTTTTATTGTTGTTTTGTTTTGTAAAATATCCCTGGGGCTGGTGAAATGGCTCCATGGGTAAGAGCACTGCCTGCTCTTCCAAAGAAATGGGTTAAATCCCCAGGACCCATAACTATAACTCTAATTTCAGGAGGTCTGATGCCGTCTTCTGGCCTTGGTGGGCACCAGACACACGTGTGCTATACAGACATACATGTAGGCAAAACACTTTATACATAAAATAAAAATAATAAAGATCTTTTTTAAAAAAATAAAGGCAAATCAAAAGTATTCTTGTACAGTTTTATCAGGACCTAAGTTCTCAAAATTCATTTCAACACTCATCTTAGTTTCAAGATGCCTTAAGAAGTACAAAATTTGCTGGTCAGTGGTGGTACATTCCTTTACTCCCAGTACTCAAGAGGCAGAGGCAGGGGGATCTCTGTGAGTTTGAGAAGAGTCTACAGAAGAAATACAAAATCACTTTAGCTAAGACATTTGAATTGGAAGTATTATCTCTGTTTGACCAAGATCTCCCATATTTTGTCATTACAAGGTCAATTAGCAAGACTATTGTAATAGCTATTGCTTATGCATTAACTACTCCTGGATTCTTTTTATAGAAGACTGAAGTGAGAAAGGATTTATGTTCTACGGGTGCTTAAATAAAGCAAGTTTTCACATACTAGTCCTTCTAAAATCATTCCTCATCAAAGAACTCATTGAAACATTTTTTTTGTACAAATTTTAAAAAGTTGAAGTCTACAGTCATCAGGCTGGTAGTCATAGACACACAAAAACCTGACAAGCTTGCTTTCTATGTCTACTTCTGAATGCCACTCAGGATCAAGTGAGATAATTGTATCAGGATTTTAGCTTAGTGATACATGGCGTTAATAAATTAAAATTCATCCTAAGGAATGTAGTGGGAAGAAATGATAATGTAATCAAGTTGAATTTAATTTGCTAGATATTTTATAATGACATTTTAAGTCATAAGCAACTGTAATATACTTTACTATTAGAAACTCTTTTAATTAATGCAGGCCACCTTATTCCCATGTGGTTATGCCGTGGCAGTATCTGTGAAAAATTCTTCAGAGCAGGTAATAGGGATATGTTACATCTCTTTTTATCTTCTTTTTTTTTTTCTGAGACAAGCTTGTCTATTTAACAGTCTTGGCTGTGTCCCTTTTTTACCTTTTATGTTAATTCTTTAAAAACAACTACTTCTTTACTTTATTTATTGTATTATGTGTAGTTGGAATTTTCCTTTGGGCCACCAAGAAACTCCCAAATAATTTATTATGAATGCTTCTTATTAATTATAAGTGCTTAGTCTTAGCTTAGGCTCGTCCTGCTAGCTTTTTGAACTTAATTTAACCTGTTTCTATTCATCTACATTTTTCCTTGGGGCTTTTTACCTTTTATTCTGTATGTCTTGGTTTCCTGCTTCCTCCATGTGTGTCTGATTGGCCACTGGTTTCTCCCTGGTATCTCTTTTTCTTTCTTCCTTTCTAAGCCTAAATTCCTCCTGCTACTCAGTTTCCCTGCCTGCAAGTCCTGCCTATACCTCTTTCTTGCTATTGGCCATTTAGCTTTTTGTTAGACTAATCAGGTGCCTTAGGCAGACAAGGTAAAACAGCAACACATTTTTACATATAATTCAACAAATGCAACACGTCTTTACATAGTTATACAAATATTTTGTAACAATGAAACATCATTTCTCCTTTTACTTTTTTTCTTCAAACACGCTCTTATATGCCTCCTTGTTCCCTTTCAAATTCATGGATTTTTCATTAATTTTGTTACATGCGTATGTGTATGTAACCTTCCCAATCTGTATGTTACTTGTCTGTATGCTGTCAGGGTTATAATTAGGTTGAAGGGAGATAAATACACAGGGAGAAAGGAGAGCAAAATAATAGTATGGATATGTGAAAAAAATCACAAGGATTCATACTGTTAAGTACCTAAGAAACTATAACACACACATACTTTAATTTAGTATAATGTTATTTGTATGTATGATTCAGGGCTCACCATTTGGTATTGGATAAGCATTTCGTGTACTCTTCCCACAGTATGACTAAAACATTTCTACACTCCCAGCATTTGTGAGTTCCCTATAGTTCTTTGTGTAGGGCTGGTTGGCCCCTTGTCCCTTATAGATTGCCTCTTGTCCTTATTCAGCTCATACTTAAGCAGCCATGTTAATAAGATTTTATTGGTGTAGATTCTGACATTCCTAGGAGATACAATGTCACAGCAAACTCCATGATGCTCTGGCTCTTATAATCTATGTGTCCCCTCCTTTACAATGTTTCGTGATACTTACGTGTAGTGATATTTCATTTGTATTTTAATAAAGAAAGTTTAGCTGAAGATCAGAGAGTAAGTGGTAGCACATACCTTTAATCACAGTAGCCACACTAGTTTGCCATAGAAACCTGGCGGTGCACGCCTTTAATCCCAGTGGTGCACATCTTTAATCCCCACCTAAAGAATGGAATGCAAGACAGAAGGAGAAAGCTCTCAGACACAGTCTCATCACCCTGTTATTTGATTTCTCTGTTAGATTGCCTTCACATATGCATTTATTTCAGGAAGCATCGACTGTATCAATACCCATGCCACTGCTCACTACTTCCGTGGCCTTAGTTTTAGCTGTTTCTCCCTGTATACACTCCCTCGTCCCTCTATTTCTCTCTCTTGCACCTCCCCTCACCAGCCTGTACCTTTCTATTCTATTTCTTCTTTCCTGATGAGATGCTTCTCTCCTCCTTAGTCTGTTACTCTATGCTTAAGCTCTTGTGATTCTGTATATCCACATGTAAGCTAATACATGCCACATTTGGCTTTCTGTGTCTGGGTACCTCACTCAGGGTGATTTCTCCCCCTAGTTCTACCCATTTACTGTGAATTTAATTCTTTATAATGGCTGAGTAATATTCATTTGTATAAAGGTTCCAATTTTTATTATCCATTCATATTCATGTCTTGAATATGTTATCCAATCTCTGGGCATTATTAATAGAGCAGCAATGGACATGGTTGAGTAAGCGTCCTCTGTGGTAGGATGAAGTTTCCTTTGGGTAAATGCCCAAGAGTGATAGAGCTGGATCACGAGGTAGATCAGTTCCCATCTCTCTAAGGTAAATCCACACTCATTTCCATAGTGACTGTATGAGTCTGCACTCCTACCAGCAGTGGATGAGTGTACCCCTTATTCTATGTCCTTGCCAGCAGGAACTGTCACTCGTATTATTGATCCTAAGGATTCTGACAGGTGTAAAATGGACTCTCAAAGCAGACTTGGTTTGCATTTCACTAATGACTGAGAATGTTGAACATTTAAGTCTTTCTCAGCCACTTAAGATTCCCTATTGAGAATTCTCTGTTTAAAAATTCCCAGTTTTAATTGAGTCATTTGTTTTCTTGATATCTAGCCTTTTGAGTTCTTTATACATTTTGTTTGAGTTTTTTTGTATAATTTTGGATATTAGCCCTCTATTGGGTGTGTAGTTGATAAAAAAATATTTTACCATTCTGTAAGCTGCCACTTTGTCTGAATGATGGGATCTTTTGTCATGCAGAAGCTTTTCAGTTTCATGAGATCCCATTTATTAATTGTTGAAATTAGTGTCTGTGTTAATAGTGTTCTGCTCAGAAAGTCTTTTCCTATGTCATTGATTTCAGGGATCTTCCCTTCTTTTTCTTCTGTTAGGTTCAAGATATCTGGTTTTAGGTTGAGGTCTGTGTGGGAATTCCTTTCCATTAAATATTTTTGGGATGTGGGGGTGTGTCAGCAATAGGGTGGCTTCTGTGTGCTGACATGATCTCTTATAAGGGAGAGAATGGTCTCCCATGTATTTCTGGTTTCTTCATCAAAGATCAGGAGTCCGTAGGCACTTGAATTACACCTGACTTCTCAGTGGAAACCATGAAAGCCAGAATGTCTTAGATAGATGTGCTGCCAACACTAAGAGACCATGAAGGCAATCACAGAGTACTATTAACAGCAAAGCTTGCATTCTCCATCAATGGAGAAAAAAGATATTCCAGGACAAAAACAGATATAAATAATAGGTAGCCACAAACCCAGCCTTACAGAAACTACTAGAAGGCAAAGCACAAACCAAGGAAGCTAAGAACACCCATAATAACACAGACATCTGACAACTCTCCACCACCACAACTCAAAGAAGGGAAACACACACTCTAATAGTAGGTTTCAACACTCCTCTCTCACCAATGGACAGGCTAAACAGACAGAAACTTAATGGAGCAATAAGAGATATCACAGATGTAGTGAAACAAATGAAATTAATAGACATCTATAGAACATTCCACCCAACAGAAAAGAAAATACCTTCTTCTCAGCATCTCATGGAACCTTCTCAAAAATTGATCACATAATCAGTAACAAAGCAAACATTCACAGATACAAAAGAAAATGTAGTAACCAGCTGTGTACTATTGGATTACCATGGAATAATGCTAGAATTCAACAACAATTCTACCCCCAGAATGCCTACAAACTCATGAAAACTGAACAGTCAACTACTCTCCAGAAGATGACATCAGATACCTTAGAATTAGAGATATAAGGGATTGTGAGCTGCCATATGGGTGCTGTTAACTGAACCTTTGTCCTCTGCAAGAGCGGCAAGTGCTCTTAATCATGGATTCATCAACCCAGCCCTAGAAGGTACTTCATTTTTTCTCTTAATCCCAGATGTCATAGAAAAGATCCTTTTACAGATGGTGCTGAGAAAACTGGGTATGTACCTGTAGAAGAATGAAATCAGGTCGAGTCTCAAACTACATGAAACATTGAAAATAGATCACAGACTTCACGTGAAGACAGGGCATGCTGAAACTGCATGGAAGACACATCAACTATGTCCCGTGTCAACAATCATCCTATGCAGAGGTAGGAACTTCTGAATGGACTGTGACAGCAGAGAACACAACCCAAGGACTGACACATGGATTATAGCAAACTAAAAACCTGCCTAACAATGGAAGGAACCTCACAACTGAAGAGACAGCTTACAGATTTGAGAAATCATTGCCAACTCTGTATCGCATAGGGTTCTATTATGTAAAAACAGCCAAGATTAAACCAAATCCAATCCATACATGAGGTAATGAGGTGAGCAGACAGTCCTCAAAGGAAGAAATAGAAATGGCAAATAATATTTGATGATGGGTTCAACATCCTAAGCCATCAGGGAAAGGTGAAATTAAAATGATTTATACTGTCACCTTACTAGCTCAGAATGACTTTCATCAAGAAAACAGAACAACAGATGCTGGCAGGAATTTGAGGAAAGAGGAAACTTTACTCACTGCTAGTGAGCATAAATTGCAGCTACTGAGGAAATCAGTAAGTAGGTTTGTCAAAAATGAGAAAGTGGTGGGACAGATGTCTCAGGGAAAAGCACTGGCTGCTCTTACAGAGGAACTGGGTTTGGTTCCCAGCACCCACTTGGTGGCTCAGAACCATCTATAACTCCAGTTCCAGAGAATCCCTTTCTGGCCTCCACAGTCACCACGGATGTACACATATATTGCAGGAAAAATATTCACACACATAAAAATAAAAGATAAACAAATCTTTGAGGACGACAACCAAAACTATCACATGATCTGCCTATATGCCTCAGTGATAAAGAGCACTTCTTGTTCTTCCAGAGGAAGAGCACTTCTTGTTTCTTCCAGAGGACCAGCATTTGATTCCCAACACTCAAACCGGGCAGTTTCACAACCACCTGTAAACACAAGCCCCAGGAGGGTTCTGACATCTCTCATCTCTGTGGTCACACACACACACACACACACACAACACAGATTTAAAAAGTAAAAAAAATGACATTTGTAGGAAAAATGGGTGAAATTTCAATTCAGAATGTTAGCTGAAATAAAACTGCGTTCAGAAAAAACACTATGTTTTCTCTCCATGTGTGTATTCTTGATTGAAGTTTTCTATGTGTGAGTGGGTCGGTGTCCATGTGTGGATGACTCATGAAACTAGAGAACTGTGAGAGGGAAAAAAGAGACCTGAAGGATTAGGGTACAGGAACACTGACAGAAGATAATGCAATATTGTACTGGGAGAGCAGAAATTAGGTTGTTGTGGGCAATGGAAAAACAGCAAGAATGGGACAGAGGGGAGGGCAAGGCAAAGGCCAGAGGGCAGGGTGTGGAAGAAGAAAACATGTGTAAAAATGCCAGTATGAGCTTGTCCCATCCAGCTTGCATCCAGAACCCTTCTTCCTTCTGTCCCCTTTCCTCTTTGGGCACATAAGGCCATCCAGGTCAGTCTGTCTGGCGCTGGGGCCAAATCCTCAGGGCAAGTAGGCAGGCGAGACCTCCTTTGTCTCACTGGCCCGCCTGCACCAACCAAGGTAGGCGCTTTGTTTACGAACTACCCAACCTGCACGGAGATCTGATCTCGGCACCAGGAGAGACAGCAGTGCGGTGAGTTTGTGACCAGCGGCGTCCGAAGCAACCCTGGACAGGGAACTCTGAAGTTCCTCATCCCCCTCCCTATACTCCCCGGGCTCCCTGCAGGGGCTCTACCCCCCCATACTGCCTCTCTCTTCTTGTCCCACCCAGCTTGCATCCAGAACCCTTCTTCCTTCTGTCCCCTTTCCTCTTTGGGCACATAACACCATCCAGCTCAGTCTGTCTGGTGCTGGGGGAAAATCCTCAGGGCAAGTAGGCAGGCGAGACTTCCTTTGTTTCACTGGCCTGCCTGCAACAAGCAAGGAGAGACATCACTAGAACTCCAGGAGAGCTAGCACTGCAGAGAGCCATCACTGGGAAGGTACATCAGTAGGCAAGGAGACCTGATCCGGTAAAAGAAGATCCAGAGGGGAGCATTCGGAGAAAGAGATGGGCAGGCGCCAATGCAAGAATTCACCTAACAATCTGAAAAACTATATGAAACCACCAGAACCCAGCGACATCCCAACAGGTGGACATGAACACCTTAATCATGAAGAAGTAGATAAAATTGACTTTATGAAAGTGATTGACGCCCTTAAACAACATGTAAAAAATGCCCTTATAGAAATGGATGAGAAGTATAACAGAAAGTTTGAAGAATTGAGTAAATCAGTGAATGATACCCTAGGAAACCAAGGAAAAACAATCAAACAGATAATGGAAACAGTTCAAGACTTAAAAACTGAAATGGAGGCAAAGAAGAAAACACAAACAGAAGGCCAGCTGGACAGGGAAAATCTAGGTAAACGAATAGAGACTACAGAAGCAAGCATAACCAACAGAATACAAGAGATAGAAGAAAGAATCTCAGATTCTGAAGATACCATAGAGAAAATAAACACGCTGATCAAAGAAAACAGCAAGGCCAACAAATTCTCATCACAAAACATTCAGGAAATATGGGACACAATAAAAAGACCAAACCTAAGAATAATAGGAATAGAAGAAGGAGAAGAAGCGCAGCTCAAAGGTCCAGAAAATATATTTAATAAAATTATAGAAGAAAACTTTCCCAACCTAAAGAAAGATATACCTATGAAGGTTCAAGAAGCATACAGAACACCGAATAGGCTGGATCAAAAAAAAACATCCTCTCGCCATATAATAATCAAAACAAAAAGCATACAGAATAAAGAAAGAATACTAAGAGCAGCGAAGGAAAAAGGCCAAGTTACTTATAAAGGTAAACCTATCAGACTTACACCTGACTTCTCTATGGAAACCATGAAAGCCAGAAGGTCCTGGATAGATGTACTGCAGAAACAAAGAGACCATGGATGCAAGCCCAGACTACTATACCCAGCCAAGCTTTCGTTCACTATAAATGGAGAAAAAAAATTTTCCAGGATAAAAACAAATTTAAACAATACGTAGCCACAAATCCAGCCTTACAGAAAGTAATAGAACGAAAATCACTAACCATGGAGTCCAACAATGACCAAAATATCTCAGACAACTAGAGACCCTTCACCAGCGCAACACAAAGAAGGGGAACACACAAAATTTACAACTTAAAAAATGACCGGAGTTAACAACCACTGGTCATTAACATCACTTAATGTCAATGGACTCAACTCTCCTATAAAAAGGCACAGACTAAGAGATTGGATACGAAAACAGGATCCAACATTCTGCTGTTTACAAGAAACACACCTCAACCACAAAGACAGGCACCTACTCAGAGTAAAGGGTTGGGATAAGGCTTATCAAGTAAATGGACCTAAGAAACAAGCAGAGGCGGCCATACTAATTTCTAACAAAGTTGACTTCAAACTTAAATCATTCATGAGAGATGGAGAGGGACATTTTCTACTCATAACAGGAACAATTCATCAGGATGAAGTCTCAATCCTGAATATCTATGCCCCTAATATAAAAGCACCCACGTACGTAAAAGAAACATTGTTAAAACTCAAGGCAGCCATCAAACCGCACACATTAATAGTAGGAGACTTTAATACTCCTCTCTCACCAATGGACAGGTCACGTAGACAGAAACCTAACAGAGAAATAAGAGAATTAATGGAGGTAATGAATCAAATGGACTTAACAGACATCTATAGAATATTCCACCCAAATAGGAAAGAATATACCTTCTTCTCTGCAGATCATGGAACCTTCTCAAAAATAGACCACATACTCGGTAACAAAGCAAACATCCACAGTTACAAAAAAATATTCATAACCACCTGTATCTTATCAGATCACCATGGATTAAAGCTAGAATTCAGCAACAATGCTACCCCCAGAAAGCCTACAAACTCATGGAAACTGAATAGTCAACTACTGAACCATACCTGGATTAAGGAAGAAATAAAGAAAGAAATTAAAGTCTTCCTTGAAGACAATGAAAATAAAGAAACAACATACTCAAACCTATGGGACACTATGAAAGCAGTTCCGAGAGGAAAGTTCATAGCACTAACTGCCCACTTAAAGAAAACAGAGAAAGCACACATTGGAGACTTAACAGCCCACCTGAAAGCTCTAGAAAAAAAAGAAGCAGACTCACCTAGAAGGGGTAGAAGACTGGAAATAATCAAACTGAGGGCTGAAATCAACAAAATAGAGACACAGAAAACAATTGAAAGAATCAATGAATCAAAAAGCTGGTTCCTGGAGAAAATCAACAAGATTGATAAACCCCTATCCAAACTAATCAAACGGCAGAGAGAGAATTTGCAAATTAATAAGATCAGAAATGAAAAGGGAGACATAACCACAGACACAGAGGAAATTCAGAGACTCATTAGATCTTACTACAAAAGCCTGTATGCCACAAAACTGGAAAATGCAAAAGAAATGGACGCTTTTTTAGATAAATACCATTTACCAAAGTTAAACCAGGACCAGGTGAACAACCTAAATAGACCTGTTAGTCGTGAAGAATTAGAAGCGGTTATCAAAAACCTCCCTTCCAAAAAAAGTCCAGGACCAGATGGTTTCAATGCGGAATTCTACCAGAACTTCCAAGAAGACCTAATACCTATTCTCCTTAATGTATTTCACAATATAGAAACAGAAGAGTCATTGCCAAATTCCTTTTATGAAGCTACAGTAACTCTGATACCAAAACCACACAAAGACCCAACCAAGAAAGAGAATTACAGGCCAATCTCACTCATGAACATCGACGCAAAAATCCTCAACAAAATTCTGGCAAACCGAATCCAAGAACACATTAGAAAAATTATCAATTATGATCAAGTAGGCTTCATACCAGAGATGCAGGGCTGGTTTAACATACGCAAATCTATCAATGTAATCCATCATATAAATAAACTGAAAGAAAAAAAACCATATGATCGTTTCATTAGATGCTGAAAAAGCATTTGACAAAATTCAACATCCCTTTATGGTAAAAGTCTTGGAGAGATTAGGGATACAAGGGTCATACCTAAATATAATTAAAGCGATATACAGCAAGCCGACAGCTAATATCAAACTAAATGGAGAGAAACTTAAAGCCATCCCACTAAAATCAGGAACACGCCAAGGCTGTCCACTCTCTCCATACCTCTTCAATATAGTTCTCGAAGTTTTAGCAATAGCAATAAGACAACATAAGGGGATAAAGGGGATTCAAATTGGAAAGGAAGAAGTTAAACTTGCATTATTTGCAGATGATATGATAGTGTACATGAGCGACCCCAAAAACTCCTCCAAAGAACTCCTACAGCTGATAAACGCCTTTAGTAACGTGGCAGGATACAAGATCAACTCCAAAAAATCAGTCGCCCTCTTATACACAAAGGATCTGGAAGCAGAGAGAGAAATAAGAGAATCATCACCTTTCACGATAGCCACAAACAGCATAAAATATCTTGGGGTAACTCTAACCAAGGAAGTGAAAGATCTATTTGACAAAAACTTTAAGGCATTGAAGAAAGAAATTGAAAAGGATACCAGAAAATGGAAGGATCTCCCTTGCTCTTGGATTGGGAGAATCAACATAGTGAAAATGGCAATTCTACCAAGGGCAATTTATAGATTCAATGCAATCCCCATTAAAATCCCATCAAAATTCTTCACAGATCTTGAAAGGACAATAATCAACTTTATATGGAGAAACAAAAAACCCAGGATAGCCAAAACAATCTTATACAATAAAGGAACTTCTGGAGGCATTACCATCCCTGATTTCAAACTCTATTACAGAGCTACAGTAATGAAAACAGCGTGGTACTGGCATAAAAACAGAGAAGTCGACCAATGGAATCATATAGAAGACCCGGATTTTAACCCACAAACCTATGAACAACTGATTTTCGATAAAGGAGCTAAAAGTATACAATGGAAGAAAGAAAGCATCTTCAACAAATGGTGCTGACACAATTGGATGTCAACCTGTAGAAGAATGAAAATAGACCCATATCTATCACCATGCACAAAACTCAAGTCCAAATGGATCAAAGACCTCAATATCAATCTGAACACACTGAACCTGATAGAAGAGAAAATGGGAAGTACCCTACAACATATGGGCACTGGAGATCGCTTCCTATGTATAACCCCAGCAGCACAGACATTAAGGCAACATTGAATAAATGGGACCTCCTGAAACTGAGAAGCTTCTGTAAAGCAAAGGACACTGTCATTAAGACAAAAAGGCAGCCTACTGACTGGGAGAAGATCTTCACCAACCCCGCAACAGACAAAGGTCTGATCTCCAAAATATATAAAGAACTCAAGAAACTAGACTTTAAAAGGATAATTAACCCAATTAAAAAATGGGGCACTGAACTGAACAGAGAATTCTCAACAGAAGAAGTTAAAATGGCCAAAAGATACTTAAGGTCATGCTCAACCTCCTTAGCGATCAGAGAAATGCAAATCAAAACAACTTTGAGATATCATCTTACACCTGTGAGAATGGCTAAAATCAAAAACACCCAGGATAGCCTTTGCTGGAGAGGTTGTGGAGAAAGGGGTACCCTCATCCATTGCTGGTGGGACTGCAAACTTGTGCAACCACTTTGGAAATCAGTGTGGCGGTTTCTCAGAAAAATTGGGATCAACCTACCCCTGGACCCAGCAATACCACTCTTGGGAATATACCCAAGAGATGCCCTATCATATGACAAAAGCATTTGTCCAACTATGTTCATAGCAGCATCATTTGTAATAGCCAGAACCTGGAAGCAACCTAGATGCCCTTCAATGGAAGAATGGATGAAGAAAGTGTGGAATATATACACATTAGAGTACTACTCTGCGGTAAAAAACAATGACTTCTCGAATTTTGCATGCAAATGGATGGAAATAGAAAATACGATCCTTAGTGAGGTAACCCAGACCCAAAAAGAAGAACATGGGATGTACTCACTCATAATTGGTTTCTAGCCATGGATAGGGGCCACTGAGTCTATAATTTGTGATCCTAAAGAAGCTAAACAAGAGGGTAAACCCAAGGAAAAACATATAGATATCCTCCCAGCTATGGGAAATAGACATGACTGATGGGCAAAAAATTGGAATCTTGGGGGTGGGGTGGGATGGGGATGAGGGGTGATGGGGAGAGAAAACTGTGAAGGAGAGGATGAGGGGAACTGGGGGAATCGGGGTGATTGGGGATAAAGGAAGGTTGGATAGGGGAGCAGGGAAACTCATACCTTAGGTAAGGGAGCCACCTAAGGGGTGGCAAGAGACTTGAACTTGGAATGGCTACCAGATGCCCAGGGCAATGTCCCCAGTTAGTTCATTGGGGCACCTGAGGATAGGGAACCTGAAATGAACCTATCCTATAATCATACTGATGAATATCTTGCATATCGCCATAGAACCTTCATCTAGCGATGGATGGAGATAGAGCCAGAGACCCACACTGGAGCACCGGACTGAGCTCCCAAGGTTATAATGAGGAGCAGAAGGAGAGAGAACATGAACAAGGAAGTCAGGACCATGAGGGGTGCACCCAACCACTGAGACAGTGGGGCTGATCTATTGGGAGCTCACCAAGGTCAGCTGGACTGCTACTGAAAAAACATGGGATAAAACCGGACTCTCGGAATGTGGCGGACAATGAGAGCTGACGAGAGGCCAAGGAGAATGGCACAGGAACTTTCAACTGGCGATAGATCGAGAGAGAGACAGAGACCCAAATTGGAGCAACGGTCTGAGCTCTTAAGGTCCAAATGAGGAGCAGAAGGAGGGAGAACATGAGCAAGGAAATCAGAACCACGAGGCGTGCACCCACCCACTGTGACAGTGGAACTGATCTATTGGGAGCTCTTCAAGGCCAGCTGGACTGGGACTGAATAAGCATGGGTTGAAACTGGACTCTCTGAACATGGCGGACAATGAAGGCTGATGAGAAGCCAAGGACAATGGCACTAGGTTTCGATCCTAATACATGAACTGGCTTTGTGGGAGCTTAGCCTGTTTGGATGCTCACCTTCCTGGGCCTGGATGGAAGTGGGAGGACCTTGGTCTTCCTGTAGGGCAGGGAATTTGGACTGCTCTTCAGTATCGAGAGGGAGGGGGAATGGACTGGGGGGAGGAGAAGAGGAGTGGGGATGGGGGAGGGGAGTGGGGGGAGGGGGCAATGTGTGGGTTGAGAGGGAGGGAAATGGGAAACGGGGAGCAGTTGGAAATTTTAATTAAAAAAGAATAAAAAAAAAAGAAAAAAAAGAAAAAAAATGCCATTATGAAATCTACTACTTTGTAGCTAACTTAATAATCTTGTAATGGGAAATACTTGTTCCTGTAGCCATCGTCCCACTTGAAATGGAGTCCATGGGGCAGGTGTTGTGCTATATTAGTTCAGACATCTATTACAGTACCAGGCATATGGTCATGCGTAAAGCATTTGCTGAGCCAGTTGTTGCCATGCATGCATCTAATTCCAGCATTTAGAGGACTAAGGAAGGCCCAAAGATTCTGGCTAGAGACTCACCTAATCTGAGCAAGACCTTATCTTAAATAATAATTGCCTATTTGCCAAATACATTTTGATAGCAATTATTGAGCTTTGTATATTATGTCTGTCGGTGATTGGTTTGATTTTATTATGATGCCTATAAGTTGTTGTACACGCATATAGTAGCCTCTTGATAATTGTGTTTATGTTCTATGACAACTGTTTAAAAACCATCTGACCTTTAATTATTTGAAAGCATTCATCTGTAAAATAATTTGTTAATAAATCATTTTGTGAGAGTTAATATTTGATTTTTTTCTGGTTATTTTGACTTTTCCATTTTGATATTTTATTGTTTATGCTGTAATCCCTCTTAATATCTATTTTCTAAAATTTAGAAAGGTTTTTGCTATACATACCAGGGTAACCTTGGACTTGTTATGTAGCTCAGGCTAACCTTGAACTCAAGATTCTCCTCTCAGCTTCCAGAGTGCTGGGATTACTGGCATGCACCACCATGTCTTGCTCAATTATTTTTAAAATAAATTATGTGTCTAGGTGTTTTGTAAACTTTGTACATCATGTGCACACAATGTTCAGGTAGGCCAGAAGAGGGCATCAGATCCAGGGGACTGGAGTTACTGAGGGTTGTGATTGACCAAGCAGGTGCTGGCAATGAACACAGGCCCTTTGGAAGAACAAGTGCTCTTAACTGCTGAGCTACCTCTTCAGCCTCTCGTCAATTATTATGTACATGTATATTTATGCATATAAACATCTTCACTGCATGTAAGCATGTGTGTTGTGTGCTCCTAGATGAGAACAACTGCAGTTACAGATGGTTTGAGTTTCTGTGTGAGTGCCAGAAATTGAATTCAGGTCCTCTGCAAGAGCAAACAGTTTTCTTAATCACAGAAAAAACCCTCCAGTCCTACATACATATAGTTTTTCTTTTCTTTTCTTCTTCTTTTTTTTTTGAGTCATGAGTTTACATAGCCCAGAACAATGGATTCTCCTGCTTTCCAAATCTGGGATTATAGGTATGTCCTACTGCACAAATATTTAGATCATCAACTCTTTTGGTTTTATGGGACAGGGTTTCTTTGTGTAGGCTTGGCTGTCTTGGAGCTCACTCTGTAGCCCAGGCTGGCCTCTAACGCATAGAGCTCTTCCTGCCTCTGGCTCCTGAGTGCTGGGATTAAAGGCATGTGCTCCCACCACTACCACCACCGGGCTTCATCAACTTTTTCTTCCTTCATTTCTTTTCCTTCCTTCCTTCCTTCCTTTTTTTCTTTAAAAACTTATTTTTATTTATATGAGTACTCTACCTGCACGTCCAACTTTATGTCAGACGAGGACATGGGATCACACTATAGACAGTTGTGAGCCAGTATGTGGTTACTGGGAACTGAACTCAGCACCTCTGGAAGAGTAAGCAGTGTTCTTAGATGCTGAGCCACCTCTTCAGACCCTCATCAACATTTTCTTATAGACTGATTTTTGTTTAAATTTTTCATGACTCAAACTAACTTGCACTATTACTAAACATAGACCATTTTTCATTTTAAGATTTCCTGGCTGTTATGTATTTTAGATAGGGTCTTACTATGTGACCCTGCCTGACCTGGAACTTGCAATCCCCCCAGTGTCTGATAAGAAAGTGCTGGAATTGATGATACAAGGCACACTCCTGACCTCTCTTTTATTGAGGAAGGGAAAAGGGTCTTCCTAGTAAAAAGTAGTTGTTTTGTTTTGTTTTGTTCTTTTTGGTGGTACTGGGAATTGAGCCCAGGTCTGAAGCCACATGCTAAGAAAGTACTTTACCACAGGGCCATGTTTGTAGCCCATGTCAAATGCCATAGAAATTGTTAACGGTGAAAACAACCTTGTGTGGATTACTTGAATAGCTATTTTTGTAAAACTGTGGGTTTTACTTATACATTGCTTTTAAAAAAACAATAAAACTGGGTGCTAGTGGCTCACACCTTTAATCCCAGCAAATCCCAGCACTCCTGAGCCAGAGGCAGGCAGATGTCTGTGAGTTCAAGGCCAGCCTGGTCTACAGAGTGAGTTCCACTGACAGCCAGAGCTAGACAGAGAAACCCTGTCTCAGACAAACCAGAATTTAAACCACACTGCAAAATCACTCAAATCAGACAATTTAATACCTTATATAGATGTTGGATATTTTTCTGAATAAATACTTTATCATGGATAGGTCTTGTATCCTTTATTTTTTTAGAACTTGAAAACATACCAAGTTGCATATTAAGAAGGCAATCAAAAACATTTCCTCCTCTGTTCAAGTCTGCATTATTTCAAGGCTATCCATCACACACACACACACACACACATCATAAGAACAGCATCAAACATTAGTCTTTAAGCTTTAAATAACTAAAGACAATGCATTCCTAAAAGCAGGAGAGCATACGATGAAGTTACAGCAGTTTTAGGTATAAAATATGGGGGGAATGAAATGTACTTCTGTGACAGGGATATATCTCAGTGTTTTGTTCAGCTTGTGCTCAATCCTCAGCACCACAAATAACAAACCAAATTTCCTTGTGCATGACATTATCAACACATATATTATCCTTAAAGGTGTGTTTCAGGCCCATAGATCTTCTGTACCAAGTAGTCTAAAGGCCTGTTCAATAACCTAAACACTTTCGTCTCTATTTATGCCCCTATAACTGCTCCCTTTTTTGTACTCCCTTGTTTGCCATTGTGCCTTAAGGGAAAGTTGTCACCGAGTATCAAGAGTTAATATGCATGAAGAACTTAAGAGCAGTTGACCTATATAAAAACTCAATAAATATTCAGAACAACTTGTAAAGGAGAGTCTGCCATTATCTCCATTAAAAAAGTGAAAAGTTCTATTTTATATTCTATGTATATTTTGTTTGTATAGGCATAACCACACATGCATGAGAGTGCCTATGGAGGTCACAAAAGGGGCACCAGATCTCCTTGAGCTGGAGTCACAGGCGGTTGTGACCTGCCCAATGTGGGTACTGGGAACTGAATTTGGGTCCTGTGGTAGAATAGGAACGACTCTAAACCACTGAGCAATCTCACAGTATCTCCACTCTTTTTCTTTCTTTTTTTGGAAGACAGGTTTTTCTGTGTAGCTCTGGTTGTCTTGGAATTTGTCTGTAGACCAGGCTGGCCTCAAACCCAGAGATTAGACTGCCTCTGTTTAATTAAATACGTGCACCACCGCTCAACCTATCCCCATTCTTATACACAAGGGATTCAAAGTACAAAAAGGTGAGGTCATACCCCAGGTCATACAAATAACAGACTGTTTCCTGTCAATCTGTATCAAACTTCCACACCTCCAATCCAGACAACTGCTGATCTAGACTAGACATGTTCTCCAAGGTATGTATATCTAGGTATCACTACATCAAAACTAAGATGTTGTTTGTTCTTCTCATGCTCATCCTTTCATGCATACATTGCTACCTAGAGACTGGCTGCTAGGACAGTCTGAATGCAGCAGCAGAATAGATTCTAACTGTCTTTCATTAGTCAGATATTAAAGGGATCTGACGTTAAAAGGGGAGACCATGTTTTGCTGCCCAATGAAATTGTTTTGCATTGGAAATACTTTAACTTTATTACATTTATTATTGTGTGTGTGTGTGTGTGTGAGAGAGAGAGAGAGAGAGAGAGAGAGAGAGACAGAAAGAGAGCGAGCAGCTGGTGGTCAGTAGCTGCTGATGCAGCAGGTTCTCTTCTACCATGTGGGTCTGGGGATTGAAAGCAGGTGTTTGGGTTTGTTGATAAGTGCCTTTACCTGCTGAGTCATCTTGCTTACCCAGATTTTTTTTTAAATTAAAAGCATTGTAGGTGGTGGTGGCACGCACCTTTAATCTGAGCACTTTGGAAGCAGAGAAAGGTATATCCCAAAGTTCGATGCTAACCTGGTCTACAGAGTGAATGCCAGGAAAACTAGGGCTGCATCGAGAAATCTTGTCTCCAAAACAAACCAAAACAAACAAAGAAGCAAATAAATAAATAAAACCATTTTAGTTTTGAAACCTTATAATAAGATTGTTATTTTAAATTGAGTTTATATTGACATTTTCTTAGTTTAGTTGCTAATATAATTAATACTGCCAGACTTAGACAGTAAAACCAAAGCTCTCTGAAGGAATTACTAACCTTTGGAGAGTGAGCGACTCAAGTGTGGAACTAGAGAAGACCCACTTTCACCATCTGATTCTACAGTTTCTGAGAACTAGGTACAGAACATGGCAGCATGCAGCTGAGATCCATAGTTGGAGGCACTTACGCTTGACGGGTATAAAGGTCTGTTTAATCGAGGTCCTGAGATCTTAATTCCTGTGTGGAGAGGCAGCCAGCACCACCGGTGGAAATGGAACTGCGCTTCATGCTCAGAACCTAATTTATGATTTCAATATCAGAAAAATGTTCCAGATGCAAGTGGATCATTAAGCAATAATTGTCACTTTTATTCTGAAGTAGAAGAGTAACTAAGTTTATTCCTTTACGATAGTATTTTCCCTGTGTGCTGTATTTGTTTGTCATGTATACTTAAGTCCTCACTAAAGATAACACCTATGCAACATCAGGTATTCAATACACTCGAGCAAGACAATGCAAAAATGAACATATATGATTCCTGCATCACACGGCAATCCATGATCGCAAAATTTCAATGTGTTATCCCGAATACATCACTGGTATCTCTTATGTCTATTTCAATGGTAACTCACAGACTGCTTGACAAGAAATCTCAGGCTCCTTAACTCTCCTCAAAATGTTTCCTTTGGCTTCAAAATCAGGATTCATTCTCTTTTCCTAATATCTACTTTTCTTGCTTTATGTTTAACCCCATAGTTTAATACCCACTATTGTCTTTCTGGTTCTAATCTCCCTTTCAGTAAAGACAAGCAATCCGTTCCATAACATAATGTAGAGGCTGCTTCCATTCTCAAAATATTTTAGTATCATAAGCATACCTATGTCAGACCCTGTCTTCGTCTCTGCAGCACTAGACGCTAGCCACTCAGCTTTTTCTGGTCCTGCCCTGGCTTCTTTCTAGGATAAGACAGAACTCACTGTTGATAAAATTATATATATATATATATATATATATATATATATATATATATATATATGTATGTAGTGAAGAGAAGTCACGCTATGCGATAAGGCTTATACAGGAGGCTTATTGGAAGATGAGAGAGAAGGGACAGAGAAGGCAGAGAGGGGAGCAGACTAGTCCCATGGGGTAAAGAGTGCGGGAGAGAGAGGGAGGTAGACACAGGAGAAGGGGGAGGTTAGGGGTAGGTCCACCTGTTACAAGGAACCATAGCAAATGTGCCCAGAAGTGGCTACAGGTGAAGTGCTCTTAGTGGCTACAGGTGAGGAGGTTTCCTGTCAGGACCCTAAGGACAGGCAGGCCAATGCAGATTCCCAAATACTAACACCAAATAATAACACCCACTTTATTGTTTGTTTGAGCTGGGGACTTTAGCACAATAGGCTGTGCACTGAGTCACATCACTCCTTGTTCGACTGCTTACATTCCACTTAGGTCTTATTCTCAAGCCTTCAGTTTCCCAGACTTTTTCTTCTTACATGGCTTTTCAGATGCTGCATTACCACAAGAACGCAGTGTTTTAACCTGTCCCTCCCAGGCAGTCCTCCCCTTCTCCCCCTCCCTGCGGAACACCTTGGTCAGCAATCAGCATCCTCTTTTCCCTCTCCAGGCGCTGCCCACACAAACTTACTGATCCCTGAACCCAGAACCTGGCAGATGCCGCCCCAGGTCTCTGATGCCACAGAGTTTCTTAGCAGGAACAGAGTTAACCCCATACCAGCAGTTACCTTTCTCTCTGGTTCTTGACCCCCAGCGCCCACTTCCAGTAAAATGCACAACTGCTTAGGAAGACACCCACCAATGCCAACCAGGAGCCATTTGGATTTTAAAGTCTCCGCCTGCGTGACGTCAGAAAGCCTCTTGCGAGTACTCTTAAGCAAGAAGGCTATGCCAGTTCCCAGACAGTGGTGGGAAGTCCTAGGGCAAAAGCTTAGATTTCTAAATCTTGCAGCTGTTGTGCCTCTGGCTAGAATTGTAGTTTTGTCCCTAGCAGCCCTTTTGAGTTTCAGTCTTTCCTAGCCATCAGTGTGTCTCCTCATCTGTATTTGAGACAATCAAGTACTTTTGCAGCAGTGCCCAGTTGTTTTCCATAGTAACTTTTATTGTTGTTTTGTTTTGTAAAATATCCCTGGGCCTGGTGAAATGGCTCCATGGGTAAGAGCACTGCCTGCTCTTCCAAAGAAATGGGTAAAATCCCCAGGACCCATAACTATAACTCTAATTTCAGGAGGTCTGATGCCCTCTTCTGGCCTTGGTGGGCACCAGACACACGTGTGGTATACAGACATACATGTAGGCAAAACACTTTATACATAAAATAAAAATAATAAAGATCTTTTTTAAAAAAATAAAGGCAAATCAAAAGTATTCTTGTACAGTTTTATCAGGACCTAAGTTCTCAAAATTCATTTCAACACTCATCTTAGTTTCAAGATGCCTTAAGAAGTACAAAATTTGCTGGTCAGTGGTGGTACATTCCTTTAATCCCAGTACTCAAGAGGCAGAGGCAGGGGGATCTCTGTGAGTTTGAGAAGAGTCTACAGAAGAAATACAAAATCACTTTAGCTAAGACATTTGAATTGGAAGTATTATCTCTGTTTGACCAAGATCTCCCATATTTTGTCATTACAAGGTCAATTAGCAAGACTATTGTAATAGCTATTGCTTATGCATTAACTACTCCTGGATTCTTTTTATAGAAGACTGAAGTGAGAAAGGATTAATGTTCTACGGGTGCTTAAATAAAGCAAGTTTTCACATACTAGTCCTTCTAAAATCATTCCTCATCAAAGAACTCATTGAAACATTTTTTTTGTACAAATTTTAAAAAGTTGAAGTCTACAGTCATCAGGCTGGTAGTCATAGACACACAAAAACCTGACAAGCTTGCTTTCTATGTCTACTTCTGAATGCCACTCAGGATCAAGTGAGATAATTGTATCAGGATTTTAGCTTAGTGATACATGGCGTTAATAAATTAAAATTCATCCTAAGGAATGTAGTGGGAAGAAATGATAATGTAATCAAGTTGAATTTAATTTGCTAGATATTTTATAATGACATTTTAAGTCATAAGCAACTGTAATATACTTTACTATTAGAAACTCTTTTAATTAATGCAGGCCACCTTATTCCCATGTGGTTATGCCGTGGCAGTATCTGTGAAAAATTCTTCAGAGCAGGTAATAGGGATATGTTACATCTCTTTTTATCTTCTTTTTTTTTTTCTGAGACAAGCTTGTCTATTTAACAGTCTTGGCTGTGTCCCTTTTTTACCTTTTATGTTAATTCTTTAAAAACAACTACTTCTTTACTTTATTTATTGTATTATGTGTAGTTGGAATTTTCCTTTGGGCCACCAAGAAACTCCCAAATAATTTATTATGAATGCTTCTTATTAATTATAAGTGCTTAGTCTTAGCTTAGGCTCGTCCTGCTAGCTTTTTGAACTTAATTTAACCTGTTTCTATTCATCTACATTTTTCCTTGGGGCTTTTTACCTTTTATTCTGTATGTCTTGGTTTCCTGCTTCCTCCATGTGTGTCTGATTGGCCACTGGTTTCTCCCTGGTATCTCTTTTTCTTTCTTCCTTTCTAAGCCTAAATTCCTCCTGCTACTCAGTTTCCCTGCCTGCAAGTCCTGCCTATACCTCTTTCTTGCTATTGGCCATTTAGCTTTTTGTTAGACTAATCAGGTGCCTTAGGCAGACAAGGTAAAACAGCAACACATTTTTACATATAATTCAACAAATGCAACACGTCTTTACATAGTTATACAAATATTTTGTAACAATGAAACATCATTTCTCCTTTTACTTTTTTTCTTCAAACACGCTCTTATATGCCTCATTGTTCCCTTTCAAATTCATGGATTTTTCATTAATTTTGTTACATGCATATGTGTATGTAACCTGCCCGATCTGTATGTTACTTGTCTGTATGCTGTCAGGGTTATAATTAGGTTGAAGGGAGATAAATACACAGGGAGAAAGGAGAGCAAAATAATAGTATGGATATGTGAAAAAAATCACAAGGATTCATACTGTTAAGTACCTAAGAAACTATAACACACGCATACTTTAATTTAGTATAATGTTATTTGTATGTATGATTCAGGGCTCACCATTTGGTATTGGATAAGCATTTCGTGTACTCTTCCCACAGTAGGACTAAAACTGTTTCTCCACTCCCGGCATTTGTGAGTTCCCTATAGTTCTTTGTGTAGGGCTGGTTGGCCCCTTGTCCCTTATAGATTGCCTCTTGTCCTTATTCAGCTCATACTTAAGCAGCCATGTTAATAAGATTTTATTGGTGTAGATTCTGACATTCCTAGGAGATACAATGTCACAGCAAACTCCATGATGCTCTGGCTCTTATAATCTATGTGTCCCCTCCTTTACAATGTTTCGTGATACTTACGTGTAGTGATATTTCATTAGTATTTTAATAAAGAAAGTATAGCTGAAGATCAGAGAGTAAGTGGTAGCACACACCTTTAATCTCAGTAGCCACACTAGTTTGCCATAGAAACCTGGCGGTGCACGCCTTTAATCCCAGTGGTGCACATCTTTAATCCCAACCTAAAGAATGGAATGCAAGACAGAAGGAGAAAGCTCTCAGACACAGTCTCATCACCCTGTTATTTGATTTCTCTGTTAGATTGCCTTCACATATGCATTTATTTCAGGAAGCATCGACTGTATCAATACCCATGCCACTGCACACTACTTCCGTGGCCTTAGTTTTAGCTGTTTCTCCCTGTATACTCTCCCTCGTCCCTCTATTTCTCTCCTTGCACCTCCCCTCACTAGCCTGTACCTTTCTATTCTGTTTCTTCTTTCCTGATGAGATGCTTCTCTCCTCCTTAGTCTGTTACTCTATGCTTAATCTCTGTGATTCTGTATATCCACATGTAAGCTAATACATGCCACATTTGGCTTTCTGTGTCTGGGTACCTCACTCAGGGTGATTTCTCCCCCTAGTTCTACCCATTTACTGTGAATTTAATTCTTTATAATGGCTGAGTAATATTCATTTGTATAAAGGTTCCAATTTTTATTATCCATTCATATTCATGTCTTGAATATGTTATCCAATCTCTGGGCATTATTAATAGAGCAGCAATGGACATGGTTGAGTAAGCGTCTCTGTGGTAGGATGAAGTTTCCTTTGGGTAAATGCCCAAGAGTGATAGAGCTGGATCACGAGGTAGATCAGTTCCCATCTCTCTAAGGTAAATCCACACTCATTTCCATAGTGACTGTATGAGTCTGCACTCCTACCAGCAGTGGATGAGTGTACCCCTTATTCTATGTCCTTGCCAGCAGGAACTGTCACTCGTATTATTGATCCTAGGGATTCTGACAGGTGTAAAATGGACTCTCAAAGCAGACTTGGTTTGCATTTCACGAATGACTGAGAATGTTGAACATTTAAGTCTTTCTCAGCCACTTAAGATTCCCTATTGAGAATTCTCTGTTTAAAAATTCCCAGTTTTAATTGAGTCATTTGTTTTCTTGATATCTAGCCTTTTGAGTTCTTTATACATTTTGTTTGAGTTTTTTTGTATAATTTTGGATATTAGCCCTCTATTGGGTGTGTAGTTGATAAAAAAATATTTTACCATTCTGTAAGCTGCCACTTTGTCTGAATGATGGGATCTTTTGTCATGCAGAAGCTTTTCAGTTTCATGAGATCCCATTTATTAATTGTTGAAATTAGTGTCTGTGTTAATAGTGTTCTGCTCAGAAAGTCTTTTCCTATGTCATTGATTTCAGGGATCTTCCCTTCTTTTTCTTCTGTTAGGTTCAAGATATCTGGTTTTAGGTTGAGGTCTGTGTGGGAATTCCTTTCCATTAAATATTTTTTGGGATGTGGGGGTGTGTCAGCAATAGGGTGGCTTCTGTGTGCTGACATGATCTCTTATAAGGGAGAGAATGGTCTCCCATGTATTTCTGGTTTCTTCATCAAAGATCAGGAGTCCGTAGGCACTTGAATTACACCTGACTTCTCAGTGGAAACCATGAAAGCCAGAATGTCTTAGATAGATGTGCTGCCAACACTAAGAGACCATGAAGGCAATCCCAGAGTACTATTCACAGCAAAGCTTGCATTCACCATCAATGGAGAAAAAAGATATTCCAGGACAAAAACAGATTTAAATAATAGGTAGCCACAAACCCAGCCTTACAGAAACTACTAGAAGGCAAAGCACAAACCAAGGAAGCTAAGAACACCCATAATAACACAGACATCTGACAACTCTCCACCACCACAACTCAAAGAAGGGAAACACACACTCTAATAGTAGGTTTCAACACTCCTCTCTCACCAATGGACAGGCTAAACAGACAGAAACTTAATGGAGCAATAAGAGATATCACAGATGTAGTGAAACAAATGAAATTAATAGACATCTATAGAACATTCCACCCAACAGAAAAGAAAATACCTTCTTCTCAGCATCTCATGGAACCTTCTCAAAAATTGATCACATAATCAGTAACAAAGCAAACATTCACAGATACAAAAGAAAATGTAGTAACCAGCTGTGTACTATTGGATTACCGTGGAATAATGCTAGAATTCAACAACAATTCTACCCCCAGAATGCCTACAAACTCATGAAAACTGAACAGTCAACTACTCTCCAGAAGATGACATCAGATACCTTAGAATTAGAGATATAAGGGATTGTGAGCTGCCATATGGGTGCTGTTATCTGAACCTTTGTCCTCTGCAAGAGCGGCAAGTGCTCTTAATCATGGATTCATCAACCCAGCCCTAGAAGGTACTTCATTTTTTCCCTTAAACCCAGATGTCATTAGGAAAGATCCTTTTACAGATGGTGCTGAGAAAACTGGGTATGTACCTGTAGAAGAATGAAATCAGGTCGAGTCTCAAAGTACATGAAACATTGAAAATAGATCACAGACTTCATGTGAAGACAGGACATGCTGAAACTGCAGGGAAGACACATCAACTATGTCCCGTGTCAACAATCATCCTATGCAGAGGTAGGAACTTCTGAATGGACTGTGACAGCAGAGAACACAACCCAAGGACTGACACATGGATTATAGCAAACTAAAAACCTGCCTAACAATGGAAGGAACCTGACAACTGAAGAGACAGCTTACAGATTTGAGAAATCATTGCCAACTCTGTATCGCATAGGGTTCTATTATGTAAAAACAGCCAAGATTAAACCAAATCCAATCCATACATGAGGTAATGAGGTGAGCAGACAGTCCTCAAAGGAAGAAATAGAAATGGCAAATAATATTTGATGATGGGTTCAACATCCTAAGCCATCAGGGAAAGGTGAAATTAAAATGATTTATACTGTCACCTTACTAGCTCAGAATGACTTTCATCAAGAAAACAGAACAACAGATGCTGGCAGGAATTTGAGGAAAGAGGAAACTTTACTCACTGCTAGTGAGCATAAATTGCAGCTACTGAGGAAATCAGTAAGTAGGTTTGTCAAAAATGAGAAAGTGGTGGGACAGATGTCTCAGGGAAAAGCACTGGCTGCTCTTACAGAGGAACTGGGTTTGGTTCCCAGCACCCACTTGGTGGCTCAGAACCATCTATAACTCCAGTTCCCGGGAATCCCTTTCTGGCCTCCACAGTCACCACGGATGTACACATATATTGCAGGAAAAATATTCACACACATAAAAATAAAAGATAAACAAATCTTTGAGGACGACAACCAAAACTATCACATGATCTACCTATATGCCTCAGAGATAAAGAGCACTTCTTGTTCTTCCAGAGGACCAGCATTTGATTCCCAACACTCAAACCAGGCAGTTCACAACCACCTGTAACACAAGCCCCAGGAGGGTCTGACATCTCTCATCTCTGTGGTCACACACACACACACACACACACACAGAGATTTAAAAGTAAAAAAATGACATTTGTAGGAAAATGGGTGAAATTTCAATTCAGAATGTTAGCTGAAATAAACTGCGTTCAGATAAGCACTATGTTTTCTCTCATATGTGTAGCCTTGATTGAAGTTTCTATGTGTGAGTGGGTCGGTGTCCATGTGTGGATGACTCATGAAACTAGAGAACTGTGAGAGGGAAAAAGAGACCTGAAGGATTAGGGTACAGGAACACTGACAGAAGATAATGCAATATTGTACTGGGAGAGCAGAAATTAGGTTGTTGTGGGCAATGGAAAAACAGCAAGAATGGGACAGAAGGGAGGGCAAGGCAAAGGCCAGAGGGCAGGGTGTGGAAGAAGAAAACATGTGTAAAAATGCCATTATGAAATCTACTACTTTGTAGCTAACTTAATAATCTTGTAATGGGAAATACTTGTTCCTGTAGCCATCGTCCCACTTGAAATGGAGTCCATGGGGCAGGTGTTGTGCTATATTAGTTCAGACATCTATTACAGTACCAGGCATATGGTCATGTGTAAAGCATTTGCTGAGCCAGTTGTTGCCATGCATGCATCTAATTCCAGCATTTAGAGGACCTAGGAAGGCCCAAAGATTCTGGCTAGAGACTCACCTAATCTGAGCAAGACCTTATCTTAAATAATAATTGCCTATTTGCCAAATACATTTTGATAGCAATTACTGAGCTTTGTATATTATGTCTGTCGGTGATTGGTTTGATTTTATTATGATGCCTATAAGTTGTTGTACACGCATATAGTAGCCTCTTGATAATTGTGTTTATGTTCTATGACAACTCTCATGTTTAAAAACCATCTGACCTTTAATTATTTGAAAGCATTCATCTGTAAAATAATTTGTTAATAAATCATTTTGTGAGAGTTAATATTTGATTTTTTTCTGGTTATTTTGACTTTTCCATTTTGATATTTTATTGTTTATGCTGTAATCCCTCTTAATATCTATTTTCTAAAATTTAGAAAGGTTTTTGCTATACATACCAGGGTAACCTTGGACTTGTTATGTAGCTCAGGCTAACCTTGAACTCAAGATTCTCCTCTCAGCTTCCAGAGTGCTGGGATTACTGGCATGCACCACCATGTCTTGCTCAATTATTTTTAAAATAAATTATGTGTCTAGGTGTTTTGTAAACTTTGTACATCATGTGCACACAATGTTCAGGTAGGCCAGAAGAGGGCATCAGATCCAGGGGACTGGAGTTACTGAGGGTTGTGATTGACCAAGCAGGTGCTGGCAATGAACACAGGCCCTTTGGAAGAACAAGTGCTCTTAACTGCTGAGCTACCTCTTCAGCCTCTCGTCAATTATTATGTACATGTATATTTATGCATATAAACATCTTCACTGCATGTAAGCATGTGTGTTGTGTGCTCCTAGATGAGAAGAACTGCAGTTACAGATGGTTTGAGTTTCTGTGTGAGTGCCAGAAATTGAATTCAGGTCCTCTGCAAGAGCAAACAGTTTTCTTAATCACAGAAAAAACCCTCCAGTCCTACATACATATAGTTTTTCTTTTCTTTTATTCTTCTTTTTTTTTTTTTTTGAGTCATGAGTTTACATAGCCCAGAACAATGGATTCTCCTGCTTTCCAAATCTGGGATTATAGGTATGTCCTACTGCACAAATATTTAGATCATCAACTCTTTTGGTTTTATGGGACAGGGTTTCTTTGTGTAGGCTTGGCTGTCTTGGAGCTCACTCTGTAGCCCAGGCTGGCCTCTAACGCATAGAGCTCTTCCTGCCTCTGGCTCCTGAGTGCTGGGATTAAAGGCATGTGCTCCCACCACTACCACCACCGGGCTTCATCAATTTTTCTTCCTTCATTTCTTTTCCTTCCTTCCTTCCTTTTTTTCTTTAAAAACTTATTTTTATTTATATGAGTACTCTACCTGCACGTCCAACTTTATGTCAGACGAGGACATGGGATCACACTATAGACAGTTGTGAGCCAGTATGTGGTTACTGGGAACTGAACTCAGCACCTCTGGAAGAGTAAGCAGTGTTCTTAGATGCTGAGCCACCTCTTCAGACCCTCATCAACATTTTCTTATAGACTGATTTTTGTTTAAATTTTTCATGACTCAAACTAACTTGCACTATTACTAAACATAGACCATTTTTCATTTTAAGATTTCCTGGCTGTTATGTATTTTAGATAGGGTCTTACTATGTGACCCTGCCTGACCTGGAACTTGCAATCCCCCCAGTGTCTGATAAGAAAGTGCTGGAATTGATGATACAAGGCACACTCCTGACCTCTCTTTTATTGAGGAAGGGAAAAGGGTCTTCCTAGTAAAAATTAGTTGTTTTGTTTTGTTTTGTTCTTTTTGGTGGTACTGGGAATTGAGCCCAGGTCTGAAGCCACATGCTAAGAAAGTACTTTACCACAGGGCCATGTTTGTAGCCCATGTCAAATGCCATAGAAATTGTTAACGGTGAAAACAACTTTGTGTGGATTACTTGAATAGCTATTTTTGTAAAACTGTGGGTTTTACTTATACATTGCTTTTAAAAAAAACAATAAAACTGGGTGGCTCACACCTTTAATCCCAGCAAATCCCAGCACTCCTGAGCCAGAGGCAGGCAGATGTCTGTGAGTTCAAGGCCAGCCTGGTCTACAGAGTGAGTTCCACTGACAGCCAGAGCTAGACAGAGAAACCCTGTCTCAGACAAACCAGAATTTAAACCACACTTCAAAATCACTCAAATCAGACAATTTAATACCTCATATAGATGTTGGATATTTTTCTGAATAAATACTTTATCATGGATAGGTCTTGTATCCTTTATTTTTTTAGAACTTGAAAACATACCAAGTTGCATATTAAGAAGGCAATCAAAAACATTTCCTCCTCTGTTCAAGTCTGCATTATTTCAAGGCTATCCATCACACACACACACACACACACACACACACACACACACACACACACATCGTAAGAACAGCATCAAACATTAGTCTTTAAGCTTTAAATAACTAAAGACAATGCATTCCTAAAAGCAGGAGAGCATACCATGAAGTTAGAGCAGTTTTAGGTATAAAATATGGGGGGAATGAAATGTACTTCTGTGACAGGGATATATCTCAGTGTTTTGTTCAGCTTGTGCTCAATCCTCAGCACCACAAATAACAAACCAAATTTCCTTGTGCATGACATTATCAACACATATATTCCTTAAAGGTGTGTTTCAGGCCCATAGATCTTCTGTACCAAGTAGTCTAAAGGCCTGTTCAATAACCTAAACACTTTCGTCTCTATTTATGCCCCTATAACTGCTCCCTTTTTTGTACTCCCTTGTTTGCCATTGTGCCTTAAGGGAAAGTTGTCACCGAGTATCAAGAGTTAATATGCATGAAGAACTTAAGAGCAGTTGACCTATATAAACACTCAATAAATATTCAGAACAACTTGTAAAGGAGAGTCTGCCATTATCTCCATTAAAAAAGTGAAAAGTTCTATTTTATATTCTATGTATATTTTGTTTGTATAGGCATAACCACACATGCACGAGAGTGCCTATGGAGGTCACAAAAGGGGCACCAGATCTCCTTGAGCTGGAGTCACAGGCGGTTGTGACCTGCCCAATGTGGGTACTGGGAACTGAATTTGGGTCCTGTGGTAGAATAGGAACGACTCTAAACCACTGAGCAATCTCCCAGTATCTCCACTCTTTTTCTTTCTTTTTTTGGAAGACAGGTTTTTCTGTGTAGCTCTGGTTGTCTTGGAATTTGTCTGTAGACCAGGCTGGCCTCAAACCCAGAGATTAGACTGCCTCCGTTTAATTAAATACGTGCACCACCGCTCAACCTATCCCCATTCTTATACACAAGGGATTCAAAGTACAAAAAGGTGAGGTCATACCCCAGGTCATACAAATAACAGACTGTTTCCTGTCAATCTGTATCAAACTTCCACACCTCCAATCCAGACAACTGCTGATCTAGACTAGACATGTTCTCCAAGGTATGTATATCTAGGTATCACTACATCAAAACTAAGATGTTGTTTGTTCTTCTCATGCTCATCCTTTCATGCATACATTGCTACCTAGAGACTGGCTGCTAGGACAGTCTGAATGCAGCAGCAGAATAGATTCTAACTGTCTTTCATTAGTCAGATATTAAAGGGATCTGACGTTAAAAGGGGAGACCATGTTTTGCTGCCCAATGAAATTGTTTTGCATTGGAAATATTTTAACTTTATTACATTTATTATTGTGTGTGTGTGTGTGTGTGTGTGTGTGTGAGAGAGAGAGAGAGAGAGAGAGAGAGAGAGAGAGAGAGAGAGAGACAGAAAGAGAGCGAGCAGCTGGTGGTCAGTAGCTGCTGATGCAGCAGGTTCTCTTCTACCATGTGGGTCTGGGGATTGAAAGCAGGTGTTTGGGTTTGTTGATAAGTGCCTTTACCTGCTGAGTCATCTTGCTTACCCAGATTTTTTTTTAAATTAAAAGCATTGTAGGTGGTGGTGGCACGCACCTTTAATCTGAGCACTTTGGAAGCAGAGAAAGGTATATCCCAAAGTTCGATGCTAACCTGGTCTACAGAGTGAATGCCAGGAAAACTAGGGCTGCATCGAGAAATCTTGTCTCCAAAACAAACCAAAACAAACAAAGAAGCAAATAAATAAATAAAACCATTTTAGTTTTGAAACCTTATAATAAGATTGTTATTTTAAATTGAGTTTATATTGACATTTTCTTAGTTTAATTGCTAATATAATTAATACTGCCAGACTTAGACAGTAAAACCAAAGCTCTCTGAAGGAATTACTAACCTTTGGAGAGTGAGCGACTCAAGTGTGGAACTAGAGAAGACCCGCTTTCACCATCTGATTCTACAGTTTCTGAGAACTAGGTACAGAACATGGCAGCATGCAGCTGAGATCCATAGTTGGAGGCACTTACGCTTGACGGGTATAAAGGTCTGGTTCGTCGAGGTCCTGAGATCTTAATTCCTGTGTGGAGAGGCAGCCAGCACCACCGGTGGAAATGGAACTGCGCTTCATGCTCAGAACCTAATTCATGATTTCAATATCAGAAAAATGTTCCAGATGCAAGTGGATCATTAAGCAATAATTGTCACTTTTATTCTGAAGTAGAAGAGTAACTAAGTTTATTCCTTTACGATAGTATTTTCCCTGTGTGCTGTATTTGTTTGTCATGTATACTTAAGTCCTCACTAAAGATAACACCTATGCAACATCAGGTATTCAATACACTCGAGCAAGACAATGCAAAAATGAACATATATGATTCCTGCATCACACGGCAATCCATGATCGCAAAATTTCAATGTGTTATCCCGAATACATCACTGGTATCTCTTATGTCTATTTCAATGGTAACTCACAGACTGCTTGACAAGAAATCTCAGGCTCCTTAACTCTCCTCAAAATGTTTCCTTTGGCTTCAAAATCAGGATTCATTCTCTTTTCCTAATATCTACTTTTCTTGCTTTATGTTTAACCCCATAGTTTAATACCCACTATTGTCTTTCTGGTTCTAATCTCCCTTTCAGTAAAGACAAGCAATCCGTTCCATAACATAATGTAGAGGCTGCTTCCATTCTCAAAATATTTTAGTATCATAAGCATACCTATGTCAGACCCTGTCTTCGTCTCTGCAGCACTAGACGCTAGCCACTCAGCTTTTTCTGGTCCTGCCCTGGCTTCTTTCTAGGATAAGACAGAACTCACTGTTGATAAAATTATATATTTATATATATATATATATATATATATATATATATATATATATATATATATATATGTAGTGAAGAGAAGTCACGCTATGCGATAAGGCTTATACAGGAGGCTTATTGGAAGATGAGAGAGAAGGGACAGAGAAGGCAGAGAGGGGAGCAGACTAGTCCCATGGGGTAAAAAGTGCGGGAGAGAGAGGGAGGTAGACACAGGAGAAGGGGGAGGTTAGGGGTAGGTCCACCTGTTACAAGGAACCATAGCAAATGTGCCCAGAAGTGGCTACAGGTGAAGTGCTCTTAGTGGCTACAGGTGAGGAGGTTTCCTGTCAGGACACTAAGGACAGGCAGGCCAATGCAGATTCCCAAATACTAACACCAAATAATAACACCCACTTTATTGTTTGTTTGAGCTGGGGACTTTAGCACAATAGGCTGTGCACTGAGTCACATCACTCCTTGTTCGACTGCTTACATTCCACTTAGGTCTTATTCTCAAGCCTTCAGTTTCCCAGACTTTTTCTTCTTACATGGCTTTTCAGATGCTGCATTACCACAAGAACGCAGTGTTTTAACCTGTCCCTCCCAGGCAGTCCTCCCCTTCTCCCCCTCCCTGCGGAACACCTTGGTCAGCAATCAGCATCCTCTTTTCCCTCTCCAGGCGCTGCCCACACAAACTTACTGATCCCTGAACCCAGAACCTGGCAGATGCCGCCCCAGGTCTCTGATGCCACAGAGTTTCTTAGCAGGAACAGAGTTAACCCCATACCAGCAGTTACCTTTCTCTCTGGTTCTTGACCCCCAGCGCCCACTTCCAGTAAAATGCACAACTGCTTAGGAAGACACCCACCAATGCCAACCAGGAGCCATTTGGATTTTAAAGTCTCCGCCTGCGTGACGTCAGAAAGCCTCTTGCGAGTACTCTTAAGCAAGAAGGCTATGCCAGTTCCCAGACAGTGGTGGGAAGTCCTAGGGCAAAAGCTTAGATTTCTAAATCTTGCAGCTGTTGTGCCTCTGGCTAGAATTGTAGTTTTGTCCCTAGCAGCCCTTTTGAGTTTCAGTCTTTCCTAGCCATCAGTGTGTCTCCTCATCTGTATTTGAGACAATCAAGTACTTTTGCAGCAGTGCCCAGTTGTTTTCCATAGTATCTTTTATTGTTGTTTTGTTTTGTAAAATATCCCTGGGCCTGGTGAAATGGCTCCATGGGTAAGAGCACTGCCTGCTCTTCCAAAGAAATGGGTAAAATCCCCAGGACCCATAACTATAACTCTAATTTCAGGAGGTCTGATGCCCTCTTCTGGCCTTGGTGGGCACCAGACACACGTGTGCTATACAGACATACATGTAGGCAAAACACTTTATACATAAAATAAAAATAATAAAGATCTTTTTTAAAAAAATAAAGGCAAATCAAAAGTATTCTTGTACAGTTTTATCAGGACCTAAGTTCTCAAAATTCATTTCAACACTCATCTTAGTTTCAAGATGCCTTAAGAAGTACAAAATTTGCTGGTCAGTGGTGGTACATTCCTTTACTCCCAGTACTCAAGAGGCAGAGGCAGGGGGATCTCTGTGAGTTTGAGAAGAGTCTACAGAAGAAATACAAAATCACTTTAGCTAAGACATTTGAATTGGAAGTATTATCTCTGTTTGACCAAGATCTCCCATATTTTGTCATTACAAGGTCAATTAGCAAGACTATTGTAATAGCTATTGCTTATGCATTAACTACTCCTGGATTCTTTTTATAGAAGACTGAAGTGAGAAAGGATTAATGTTCTACGGGTGCTTAAATAAAGAAAGTTTTCACATACTAGTCCTTCTGAAATCATTCCTCATCAAAGAACTCATTGAAACATTTTTTTTGTACAAATTTTAAAAAGTTGAAGTCTACAGTCATCAGGCTGGTAGTCATAGACACACAAAAACCTGACAAGCTTGCTTTCTATGTCTACTTCTGAATGCCACTCAGGATCAAGTGAGATAATTGTATCAGGATTTTAGCTTAGTGATACATGGCGTTAATAAATTAAAATTCATCCTAAGGAATGTAGTGGGAAGAAATGATAATGTAATCAAGTTGAATTTAATTTGCTAGATATTTTATAATGACATTTTAAGTCATAAGCAACTGTAATATACTTTACTATTAGAAACTCTTTTAATTAATGCAGGCCACCTTATTCCCATGTGGTTATGCCGTGGCAGTATCTGTGGAAAATTCTTCAGAGCAGGTAATAGGGATATGTTACATCTCTTTTTATCTTCTTTTTTTTTTCTGAGACAAGCTTGTCTATTTAACAGTCTTGGCTGTGTCCCTTTTTTACCTTTTATGTTAATTCTTTAAAAACAACTACTTCTTTATTTTATTTATTGTATTATGTGTAGTTGGAATTTTCCTTTGGGCCACCAAGAAACTCCCAAATAATTTATTATGAATGCTTCTTATTAATTATAAGTGCTTAGTCTTAGCTTAGGCTCGTCCTGCTAGCTTTTTGAACTTAATTTAACCTGTTTCTATTCATCTACATTTTTCCTTGGGGCTTTTTACCTTTCTTTTATTCTGTATGTCTTGGTTTCCTGCTTCCTCCATGTGTGTCTGATTGGCCACTGGTTTCTCCCTGGTATCTCTTTTTCTTTCTTCCTTTCTAAGCCTAAATTCCTCCTGCTACTCAGTTTCCCTGCCTGCAAGTCCTGCCTATACCTCTTTCTTGCTATTGGCCATTTAGCTTTTTGTTAGACTAATCAGGTGCCTTAGGCAGACAAGGTAAAACAGCAACACATTTTTACATATAATTCAACAAATGCAACACGTCTTTACATAGTTATACAAATATTTTGTAACAATGAAACATCATTTCTCCTTTTACTTTTTTTCTTCAAACACGCTCTTATATGCCTCCTTGTTCCCTTTCAAATTCATGGATTTTTCATTAATTTTGTTACATGCATATGTGTATGTAACCTGCCCGATCTGTATGTTACTTGTCTGAATGCTGTAAGGGTTATAATTAGGTTGAAGGGAGATAAATACACAGGGAGAAAGGAGAGCAAAATAATAGTATGGATATGTGAAAAAAATCACAAGGATTCATACTGTTAAGTACCTAAGAAACTATAACACACGCATACTTTAATTTAGTATAATGTTATTTGTATGTATGATTCAGGGCTCACCATTTGGTATTGGATAAGCATTTCGTGTACTCTTCCCACAGTAGGACTAAAACTGTTTCTCCACTCCCGGCATTTGTGAGTTCCCTATAGTTCTTTGTGTAGGGCTGGTTGGCCCCTTGTCCCTTATAGATTGCCTCTTGTCCTTATTCAGCTCATACTTAAGCAGCCATGTTAATAAGATTTTATTGGTGTAGATTCTGACATTCCTAGGAGATACAATGTCACAGCAAACTCCATGATGCTCTGGCTCTTATAATCTATGTGTCCCCTCCTTTACAATGTTTTGTGATACTTACGTGTATTGATATTTCATTTGTATTTTAATAAAGAAAGTTTAGCTGAAGATCAGAGAGTAAGTGGTAGCACACACCTTTAATCTCAGTAGCCACACTAGTTTGCCATAGAAACCTGGCGGTGCACGCCTTTAATCCCAGTGGTGCACATCTTTAATCCCAACCTAAAGAATGGAATGCAAGACAGAAGGAGAAAGCTCTCAGACACAGTCTCATCACCCTGTTATTTGATTTCTCTGTTAGATTGCCTTCACATATGCACTTATTTCAGGAAGCATCGACTGTATCAATACCCATGCCACTGCACACTACTTCCGTGGCCTTAGTTTTAGCTGTTTCTCCCTGTATACACTCCCTCGTCCCTCTATTTCTCTCCTTGCACCTCCCCTCACCAGCCTGTACCTTTCTATTCTATTTCTTCTTTCCTGATGAGATGCTTCTCTCCTCCTTAGTCTGTTACTCTATGCTTAATCTCTGTGATTCTGTATATCCACATGTAAGCTAATACATGCCACATTTGGCTTTCTGTGTCTGGGTACCTCACTCAGGGTGATTTCTCCCCCTAGTTCTACCCATTTACTGTGAATTTAATTCTTTATAATGGCTGAGTAATATTCATTTGTATAAAGGTTCCAATTTTTATTATCCATTCATATTCATGTCTTGAATATGTTATCCAATTTCTGGGCATTATTAATAGAGCAGCAATGGACATGGTTGAGTAAGCGTCTCTGTGGTAGGATGAAGTTTCCTTTGGGTAAATGCCCAAGAGTGATAGAGCTGGATCACGAGGTAGATCAGTTCCCATCTCTCTAAGGTAAATCCACACTCATTTCCATAGTGACTGTATGAGTCTGCACTCCTACCAGCAGTGGATGAGTGTACCCCTTATTCTATGTCCTTGCCAGCAGGAACTGTCACTCGTATTATTGATCCTAGGGATTCTGACAGGTGTAAAATGGACTCTCAAAGCAGACTTGGTTTGCATTTCACGAATGACTGAGAATGTTGAACATTTAAGTCTTTCTCAGCCACTTAAGATTCCCTATTGAGAATTCTCTGTTTAAAAATTCCCAGTTTTAATTGAGTCATTTGTTTTCTTGATATCTAGCCTTTTGAGTTCTTTATACATTTTGTTTGAGTTTTTTTGTATAATTTTGGATATTAGCCCTCTATTGGGTGTGTAGTTGATAAAAAAATATTTTACCATTCTGTAAGCTGCCACTTTGTCTGAATGATGGGATCTTTTGTCATGCAGAAGCTTTTCAGTTTCATGAGATCCCATTTATTAATTGTTGAAATTAGTGTCTGTGTTAATAGTGTTCTGCTCAGAAAGTCTTTTCCTATGTCATTGATTTCAGGGATCTTCCCTTCTTTTTCTTCTGTTAGGTTCAAGATATCTGGTTTTAGGTTGAGGTCTGTGTGGGAATTCCTTTCCATTAAATATTTTTTGGGATGTGGGGGTGTGTCAGCAATAGGGTGGCTTCTGTGTGCTGACATGATCTCTTATAAGGGAGAGAATGGTCTCCCATGTATTTCTGGTTTCTTCATCAAAGATCAGGAGTCCGTAGGCACTTGAATTACACCTGACTTCTCAGTGGAAACCATGAAAGCCAGAATGTCTTAGATAGATGTGCTGCCAACACTAAGAGACCATGAAGGCAATCCCAGAGTACTATTCACAGCAAAGCTTGCATTCACCATCAATGGAGAAAAAAGATATTCCAGGACAAAAACAGATTTAAATAATAGGTAGCCACAAACCCAGCCTTACAGAAACTACTAGAAGGCAAAGCACAAACCAAGGAAGCTAAGAACACCCATAATAACACAGACATCTGACAACTCTCCACCACCACAACTCAAAGAAGGGAAACACACACTCTAATAGTAGGTTTCAACACTCCTCTCTCACCAATGGACAGGCTAAACAGACAGAAACTTAATGGAGCAATAAGAGATATCACAGATGTAGTGAAACAAATGAAATTAATAGACATCTATAGAACATTCCACCCAACAGAAAAGAAAATACCTTCTTCTCAGCATCTCATGGAACCTTCTCAAAAATTGATCACATAATCAGTAACAAAGCAAACATTCACAGATACAAAAGAAAATGTAGTAACCAGCTGTGTACTATTGGATTACCGTGGAATAATGCTAGAATTCAACAACAATTCTACCCCCAGAATGCCTACAAACTCATGAAAACTGAACAGTCAACTACTCTCCAGAAGATGACATCAGATACCTTAGAATTAGAGATATAAGGGATTGTGAGCTGCCATATGGGTGCTGTTATCTGAACCTTTGTCCTCTGCAAGAGCGGCAAGTGCTCTTAATCATGGATTCATCAACCCAGCCCTAGAAGGTACTTCATTTTTTCCCTTAAACCCAGATGTCATTAGGAAAGATCCTTTTACAGATGGTGCTGAGAAAACTGGGTATGTACCTGTAGAAGAATGAAATCAGGTCGAGTCTCAAACTACATGAAACATTGAAAATAGATCACAGACTTCATGTGAAGACAGGACATGCTGAAACTGCAGGGAAGACACATCAACTATGTCCCGTGTCAACAATCATCCTATGCAGAGGTAGGAACTTCTGAATGGACTGTGACAGCAGAGAACACAACCCAAGGACTGACACATGGATTATAGCAAACTAAAAACCTGCCTAACAATGGAAGGAACCTGACAACTGAAGAGACAGCTTACAGATTTGAGAAATCATTGCCAACTCTGTATCGCATAGGGTTCTATTATGTAAAAACAGCCAAGATTAAACCAAATCCAATCCATACATGAGGTAATGAGGTGAGCAGACAGTCCTCAAAGGAAGAAATAGAAATGGCAAATAATATTTGATGATGGGTTCAACATCCTAAGCCATCAGGGAAAGGTGAAATTAAAATGATTTATACTGTCACCTTACTAGCTCAGAATGACTTTCATCAAGAAAACAGAACAACAGATGCTGGCAGGAATTTGAGGAAAGAGGAAACTTTACTCACTGCTAGTGAGCATAAATTGCAGCTACTGAGGAAATCAGTAAGTAGGTTTGTCAAAAATGAGAAAGTGGTGGGACAGATGTCTCAGGGAAAAGCACTGGCTGCTCTTACAGAGGAACTGGGTTTGGTTCCCAGCACCCACTTGGTGGCTCAGAACCATCTATAACCCCAGTTCCCGGGAATCCCTTTCTGGCCTCCACAGTCACCACGGATGTACACATATATTGCAGGAAAAATATTCACACACATAAAAATAAAAGATAAACAAATCTTTGAGGACGACAACCAAAACTATCACATGATCTACCTATATGCCTCAGAGATAAAGAGCACTTCTTGTTCTTCCAGAGGACCAGCATTTGATTCCCAACACTCAAACCAGGCAGTTCACAACCACCTGTAACACAAGCCCCAGGAGGGTCTGACATCTCTCATCTCTGTGGTCACACACACACACACACACACACACAGAGATTTAAAAGTAAAAAAATGACATTTGTAGGAAAATGGGTGAAATTTCAATTCAGAATGTTAGCTGAAATAAACTGCGTTCAGATAAGCACTATGTTTTCTCTCATATGTGTAGCCTTGATTGAAGTTTCTATGTGTGAGTGGGTCGGTGTCCATGTGTGGATGACTCATGAAACTAGAGAACTGTGAGAGGGAAAAAGAGACCTGAAGGATTAGGGTACAGGAACACTGACAGAAGATAATGCAATATTGTACTGGGAGAGCAGAAATTAGGTTGTTGTGGGCAATGGAAAAACAGCAAGAATGGGACAGAAGGGAGGGCAAGGCAAAGGCCAGAGGGCAGGGTGTGGAAGAAGAAAACATGTGTAAAAATGCCATTATGAAATCTACTACTTTGTAGCTAACTTAATAATCTTGTAATGGGAAATACTTGTTCCTGTAGCCATCGTCCCACTTGAAATGGAGTCCATGGGGCAGGTGTTGTGCTATATTAGTTCAGACATCTATTACAGTACCAGGCATATGGTCATGTGTAAAGCATTTGCTGAGCCAGTTGTTGCCATGCATGCATCTAATTCCAGCATTTAGAGGACCTAGGAAGGCCCAAAGATTCTGGCTAGAGACTCACCTAATCTGAGCAAGACCTTATCTTAAATAATAATTGCCTATTTGCCAAATACATTTTGATAGCAATTACTGAGCTTTGTATATTATGTCTGTCGGTGATTGGTTTGATTTTATTATGATGCCTATAAGTTGTTGTACACGCATATAGTAGCCTCTTGATAATTGTGTTTATGTTCTATGACAACTCTCATGTTTAAAAACCATCTGACCTTTAATTATTTGAAAGCATTCATCTGTAAAATAATTTGTTAATAAATCATTTTGTGAGAGTTAATATTTGATTTTTTTCTGGTTATTTTGACTTTTCCATTTTGATATTTTATTGTTTATGCTGTAATCCCTCTTAATATCTATTTTCTAAAATTTAGAAAGGTTTTTGCTATACATACCAGGGTAACCTTGGACTTGTTATGTAGCTCAGGCTAACCTTGAACTCAAGATTCTCCTCTCAGCTTCCAGAGTGCTGGGATTACTGGCATGCACCACCATGTCTTGCTCAATTATTTTTAAAATAAATTATGTGTCTAGGTGTTTTGTAAACTTTGTACATCATGTGCACACAATGTTCAGGTAGGCCAGAAGAGGGCATCAGATCCAGGGGACTGGAGTTACTGAGGGTTGTGATTGACCAAGCAGGTGCTGGCAATGAACACAGGCCCTTTGGAAGAACAAGTGCTCTTAACTGCTGAGCTACCTCTTCAGCCTCTCGTCAATTATTATGTACATGTATATTTATGCATATAAACATCTTCACTGCATGTAAGCATGTGTGTTGTGTGCTCCTAGATGAGAAGAACTGCAGTTACAGATGGTTTGAGTTTCTGTGTGAGTGCCAGAAATTGAATTCAGGTCCTCTGCAAGAGCAAACAGTTTTCTTAATCACAGAAAAAACCCTCCAGTCCTACATACATATAGTTTTTCTTTTCTTTTATTCTTCTTTTTTTTTTTTTTTGAGTCATGAGTTTACATAGCCCAGAACAATGGATTCTCCTGCTTTCCAAATCTGGGATTATAGGTATGTCCTACTGCACAAATATTTAGATCATCAACTCTTTTGGTTTTATGGGACAGGGTTTCTTTGTGTAGGCTTGGCTGTCTTGGAGCTCACTCTGTAGCCCAGGCTGGCCTCTAACGCATAGAGCTCTTCCTGCCTCTGGCTCCTGAGTGCTGGGATTAAAGGCATGTGCTCCCACCACTACCACCACCGGGCTTCATCAATTTTTCTTCCTTCATTTCTTTTCCTTCCTTCCTTCCTTCCTTTTTTTCTTTAAAAACTTATTTTTATTTATATGAGTACTCTACCTGCACGTCCAACTTTATGTCAGACGAGGACATGGGATCACACTATAGACAGTTGTGAGCCAGTATGTGGTTACTGGGAACTGAACTCAGCACCTCTGGAAGAGTAAGCAGTGTTCTTAGATGCTGAGCCACCTCTTCAGACCCTCATCAACATTTTCTTATAGACTGATTTTTGTTTAAATTTTTCATGACTCAAACTAACTTGCACTATTACTAAACATAGACCATTTTTCATTTTAAGATTTCCTGGCTGTTATGTATTTTAGATAGGGTCTTACTATGTGACCCTGCCTGACCTGGAACTTGCAATCCCCCCAGTGTCTGATAAGAAAGTGCTGGAATTGATGATACAAGGCACACTCCTGACCTCTCTTTTATTGAGGAAGGGAAAAGGGTCTTCCTAGTAAAAATTAGTTGTTTTGTTTTGTTTTGTTCTTTTTGGTGGTACTGGGAATTGAGCCCAGGTCTGAAGCCACATGCTAAGAAAGTACTTTACCACAGGGCCATGTTTGTAGCCCATGTCAAATGCCATAGAAATTGTTAACGGTGAAAACAACTTTGTGTGGATTACTTGAATAGCTATTTTTGTAAAACTGTGGGTTTTACTTATACATTGCTTTTAAAAAAAACAATAAAACTGGGTGGCTCACACCTTTAATCCCAGCAAATCCCAGCACTCCTGAGCCAGAGGCAGGCAGATGTCTGTGAGTTCAAGGCCAGCCTGGTCTACAGAGTGAGTTCCACTGACAGCCAGAGCTAGACAGAGAAACCCTGTCTCAGACAAACCAGAATTTAAACCACACTTCAAAATCACTCAAATCAGACAATTTAATACCTCATATAGATGTTGGATATTTTTCTGAATAAATACTTTATCATGGATAGGTCTTGTATCCTTTATTTTTTTAGAACTTGAAAACATACCAAGTTGCATATTAAGAAGGCAATCAAAAACATTTCCTCCTCTGTTCAAGTCTGCATTATTTCAAGGCTATCCATCACACACACACACACACACACACACACACACACACACACACATCGTAAGAACAGCATCAAACATTAGTCTTTAAGCTTTAAATAACTAAAGACAATGCATTCCTAAAAGCAGGAGAGCATACCATGAAGTTAGAGCAGTTTTAGGTATAAAATATGGGGGGAATGAAATGTACTTCTGTGACAGGGATATATCTCAGTGTTTTGTTCAGCTTGTGCTCAATCCTCAGCACCACAAATAACAAACCAAATTTCCTTGTGCATGACATTATCAACACATATATTCCTTAAAGGTGTGTTTCAGGCCCATAGATCTTCTGTACCAAGTAGTCTAAAGGCCTGTTCAATAACCTAAACACTTTCGTCTCTATTTATGCCCCTATAACTGCTCCCTTTTTTGTACTCCCTTGTTTGCCATTGTGCCTTAAGGGAAAGTTGTCACCGAGTATCAAGAGTTAATATGCATGAAGAACTTAAGAGCAGTTGACCTATATAAACACTCAATAAATATTCAGAACAACTTGTAAAGGAGAGTCTGCCATTATCTCCATTAAAAAAGTGAAAAGTTCTATTTTATATTCTATGTATATTTTGTTTGTATAGGCATAACCACACATGCACGAGAGTGCCTATGGAGGTCACAAAAGGGGCACCAGATCTCCTTGAGCTGGAGTCACAGGCGGTTGTGACCTGCCCAATGTGGGTACTGGGAACTGAATTTGGGTCCTGTGGTAGAATAGGAACGACTCTAAACCACTGAGCAATCTCCCAGTATCTCCACTCTTTTTCTTTCTTTTTTTGGAAGACAGGTTTTTCTGTGTAGCTCTGGTTGTCTTGGAATTTGTCTGTAGACCAGGCTGGCCTCAAACCCAGAGATTAGACTGCCTCCGTTTAATTAAATACGTGCACCACCGCTCAACCTATCCCCATTCTTATACACAAGGGATTCAAAGTACAAAAAGGTGAGGTCATACCCCAGGTCATACAAATAACAGACTGTTTCCTGTCAATCTGTATCAAACTTCCACACCTCCAATCCAGACAACTGCTGATCTAGACTAGACATGTTCTCCAAGGTATGTATATCTAGGTATCACTACATCAAAACTAAGATGTTGTTTGTTCTTCTCATGCTCATCCTTTCATGCATACATTGCTACCTAGAGACTGGCTGCTAGGACAGTCTGAATGCAGCAGCAGAATAGATTCTAACTGTCTTTCATTAGTCAGATATTAAAGGGATCTGACGTTAAAAGGGGAGACCATGTTTTGCTGCCCAATGAAATTGTTTTGCATTGGAAATATTTTAACTTTATTACATTTATTATTGTGTGTGTGTGTGTGTGTGTGTGTGTGTGAGAGAGAGAGAGAGAGAGAGAGAGAGAGAGAGACAGAAAGAGAGCGAGCAGCTGGTGGTCAGTAGCTGCTGATGCAGCAGGTTCTCTTCTACCATGTGGGTCTGGGGATTGAAAGCAGGTGTTTGGGTTTGTTGATAAGTGCCTTTACCTGCTGAGTCATCTTGCTTACCCAGATTTTTTTTTAAATTAAAAGCATTGTAGGTGGTGGTGGCACGCACCTTTAATCTGAGCACTTTGGAAGCAGAGAAAGGTATATCCCAAAGTTCGATGCTAACCTGGTCTACAGAGTGAATGCCAGGAAAACTAGGGCTGCATCGAGAAATCTTGTCTCCAAAACAAACCAAAACAAACAAAGAAGCAAATAAATAAATAAAACCATTTTAGTTTTGAAACCTTATAATAAGATTGTTATTTTAAATTGAGTTTATATTGACATTTTCTTAGTTTAATTGCTAATATAATTAATACTGCCAGACTTAGACAGTAAAACCAAAGCTCTCTGAAGGAATTACTAACCTTTGGAGAGTGAGCGACTCAAGTGTGGAACTAGAGAAGACCCGCTTTCACCATCTGATTCTACAGTTTCTGAGAACTAGGTACAGAACATGGCAGCATGCAGCTGAGATCCATAGTTGGAGGCACTTACGCTTGACGGGTATAAAGGTCTGGTTCGTCGAGGTCCTGAGATCTTAATTCCTGTGTGGAGAGGCAGCCAGCACCACCGGTGGAAATGGAACTGCGCTTCATGCTCAGAACCTAATTCATGATTTCAATATCAGAAAAATGTTCCAGATGCAAGTGGATCATTAAGCAATAATTGTCACTTTTATTCTGAAGTAGAAGAGTAACTAAGTTTATTCCTTTACGATAGTATTTTCCCTGTGTGCTGTATTTGTTTGTCATGTATACTTAAGTCCTCACTAAAGATAACACCTATGCAACATCAGGTATTCAATACACTCGAGCAAGACAATGCAAAAATGAACATATATGATTCCTGCATCACACGGCAATCCATGATCGCAAAATTTCAATGTGTTATCCCGAATACATCACTGGTATCTCTTATGTCTATTTCAATGGTAACTCACAGACTGCTTGACAAGAAATCTCAGGCTCCTTAACTCTCCTCAAAATGTTTCCTTTGGCTTCAAAATCAGGATTCATTCTCTTTTCCTAATATCTACTTTTCTTGCTTTATGTTTAACCCCATAGTTTAATACCCACTATTGTCTTTCTGGTTCTAATCTCCCTTTCAGTAAAGACAAGCAATCCGTTCCATAACATAATGTAGAGGCTGCTTCCATTCTCAAAATATTTTAGTATCATAAGCATACCTATGTCAGACCCTGTCTTCGTCTCTGCAGCACTAGACGCTAGCCACTCAGCTTTTTCTGGTCCTGCCCTGGCTTCTTTCTAGGATAAGACAGAACTCACTGTTGATAAAATTATATATTTATATATATATATATATATATATATATATATATATATATATATGTAGTGAAGAGAAGTCACGCTATGCGATAAGGCTTATACAGGAGGCTTATTGGAAGATGAGAGAGAAGGGACAGAGAAGGCAGAGAGGGGAGCAGACTAGTCCCATGGGGTAAAAAGTGCGGGAGAGAGAGGGAGGTAGACACAGGAGAAGGGGGAGGTTAGGGGTAGGTCCACCTGTTACAAGGAACCATAGCAAATGTGCCCAGAAGTGGCTACAGGTGAAGTGCTCTTAGTGGCTACAGGTGAGGAGGTTTCCTGTCAGGACCCTAAGGACAGGCAGGCCAATGCAGATTCCCAAATACTAACACCAAATAATAACACCCACTTTATTGTTTGTTTGAGCTGGGGACTTTAGCACAATAGGCTGTGCACTGAGTCACATCACTCCTTGTTCGACTGCTTACATTCCACTTAGGTCTTATTCTCAAGCCTTCAGTTTCCCAGACTTTTTCTTCTTACATGGCTTTTCAGATGCTGCATTACCACAAGAACGCAGTGTTTTAACCTGTCCCTCCCAGGCAGTCCTCCCCTTCTCCCCCTCCCTGCGGAACACCTTGGTCAGCAATCAGCATCCTCTTTTCCCTCTCCAGGCGCTGCCCACACAAACTTACTGATCCCTGAACCCAGAACCTGGCAGATGCCGCCCCAGGTCTCTGATGCCACAGAGTTTCTTAGCAGGAACAGAGTTAACCCCATACCAGCAGTTACCTTTCTCTCTGGTTCTTGACCCCCAGCGCCCACTTCCAGTAAAATGCACAACTGCTTAGGAAGACACCCACCAATGCCAACCAGGAGCCATTTGGATTTTAAAGTCTCCGCCTGCGTGACGTCAGAAAGCCTCTTGCGAGTACTCTTAAGCAAGAAGGCTATGCCAGTTCCCAGACAGTGGTGGGAAGTCCTAGGGCAAAAGCTTAGATTTCTAAATCTTGCAGCTGTTGTGCCTCTGGCTAGAATTGTAGTTTTGTCCCTAGCAGCCCTTTTGAGTTTCAGTCTTTCCTAGCCATCAGTGTGTCTCCTCATCTGTATTTGAGACAATCAAGTACTTTTGCAGCAGTGCCCAGTTGTTTTCCATAGTATCTTTTATTGTTGTTTTGTTTTGTAAAATATCCCTGGGCCTGGTGAAATGGCTCCATGGGTAAGAGCACTGCCTGCTCTTCCAAAGAAATGGGTAAAATCCCCAGGACCCATAACTATAACTCTAATTTCAGGAGGTCTGATGCCCTCTTCTGGCCTTGGTGGGCACCAGACACACGTGTGCTATACAGACATACATGTAGGCAAAACACTTTATACATAAAATAAAAATAATAAAGATCTTTTTTAAAAAAATAAAGGCAAATCAAAAGTATTCTTGTACAGTTTTATCAGGACCTAAGTTCTCAAAATTCATTTCAACACTCATCTTAGTTTCAAGATGCCTTAAGAAGTACAAAATTTGCTGGTCAGTGGTGGTACATTCCTTTACTCCCAGTACTCAAGAGGCAGAGGCAGGGGGATCTCTGTGAGTTTGAGAAGAGTCTACAGAAGAAATACAAAATCACTTTAGCTAAGACATTTGAATTGGAAGTATTATCTCTGTTTGACCAAGATCTCCCATATTTTGTCATTACAAGGTCAATTAGCAAGACTATTGTAATAGCTATTGCTTATGCATTAACTACTCCTGGATTCTTTTTATAGAAGACTGAAGTGAGAAAGGATTAATGTTCTACGGGTGCTTAAATAAAGCAAGTTTTCACATACTAGTCCTTCTGAAATCATTCCTCATCAAAGAACTCATTGAAACATTTTTTTTGTACAAATTTTAAAAAGTTGAAGTCTACAGTCATCAGGCTGGTAGTCATAGACACACAAAAACCTGACAAGCTTGCTTTCTATGTCTACTTCTGAATGCCACTCAGGATCAAGTGAGATAATTGTATCAGGATTTTAGCTTAGTGATACATGGCGTTAATAAATTAAAATTCATCCTAAGGAATGTAGTGGGAAGAAATGATAATGTAATCAAGTTGAATTTAATTTGCTAGATATTTTATAATGACATTTTAAGTCATAAGCAACTGTAATATACTTTACTATTAGAAACTCTTTTAATTAATGCAGGCCACCTTATTCCCATGTGGTTATGCCGTGGCAGTATCTGTGGAAAATTCTTCAGAGCAGGTAATAGGGATATGTTACATCTCTTTTTATCTTCTTTTTTTTTTCTGAGACAAGCTTGTCTATTTAACAGTCTTGGCTGTGTCCCTTTTTTACCTTTTATGTTAATTCTTTAAAAACAACTACTTCTTTATTTTATTTATTGTATTATGTGTAGTTGGAATTTTCCTTTGGGCCACCAAGAAACTCCCAAATAATTTATTATGAATGCTTCTTATTAATTATAAGTGCTTAGTCTTAGCTTAGGCTCGTCCTGCTAGCTTTTTGAACTTAATTTAACCTGTTTCTATTCATCTACATTTTTCCTTGGGGCTTTTTACCTTTCTTTTATTCTGTATGTCTTGGTTTCCTGCTTCCTCCATGTGTGTCTGATTGGCCACTGGTTTCTCCCTGGTATCTCTTTTTCTTTCTTCCTTTCTAAGCCTAAATTCCTCCTGCTACTCAGTTTCCCTGCCTGCAAGTCCTGCCTATACCTCTTTCTTGCTATTGGCCATTTAGCTTTTTGTTAGACTAATCAGGTGCCTTAGGCAGACAAGGTAAAACAGCAACACATTTTTACATATAATTCAACAAATGCAACACGTCTTTACATAGTTATACAAATATTTTGTAACAATGAAACATCATTTCTCCTTTTACTTTTTTTCTTCAAACACGCTCTTATATGCCTCCTTGTTCCCTTTCAAATTCATGGATTTTTCATTAATTTTGTTACATGCATATGTGTATGTAACCTGCCCGATCTGTATGTTACTTGTCTGAATGCTGTAAGGGTTATAATTAGGTTGAAGGGAGATAAATACACAGGGAGAAAGGAGAGCAAAATAATAGTATGGATATGTGAAAAAAATCACAAGGATTCATACTGTTAAGTACCTAAGAAACTATAACACACGCATACTTTAATTTAGTATAATGTTATTTGTATGTATGATTCAGGGCTCACCATTTGGTATTGGATAAGCATTTCGTGTACTCTTCCCACAGTAGGACTAAAACTGTTTCTCCACTCCCGGCATTTGTGAGTTCCCTATAGTTCTTTGTGTAGGGCTGGTTGGCCCCTTGTCCCTTATAGATTGCCTCTTGTCCTTATTCAGCTCATACTTAAGCAGCCATGTTAATAAGATTTTATTGGTGTAGATTCTGACATTCCTAGGAGATACAATGTCACAGCAAACTCCATGATGCTCTGGCTCTTATAATCTATGTGTCCCCTCCTTTACAATGTTTTGTGATACTTACGTGTAGTGATATTTCATTTGTATTTTAATAAAGAAAGTTTAGCTGAAGATCAGAGAGTAAGTGGTAGCACACACCTTTAATCTCAGTAGCCACACTAGTTTGCCATAGAAACCTGGCGGTGCACGCCTTTAATCCCAGTGGTGCACATCTTTAATCCCAACCTAAAGAATGGAATGCAAGACAGAAGGAGAAAGCTCTCAGACACAGTCTCATCACCCTGTTATTTGATTTCTCTGTTAGATTGCCTTCACATATGCACTTATTTCAGGAAGCATCGACTGTATCAATACCCATGCCACTGCACACTACTTCCGTGGCCTTAGTTTTAGCTGTTTCTCCCTGTATACACTCCCTCGTCCCTCTATTTCTCTCCTTGCACCTCCCCTCACCAGCCTGTACCTTTCTATTCTATTTCTTCTTTCCTGATGAGATGCTTCTCTCCTCCTTAGTCTGTTACTCTATGCTTAATCTCTGTGATTCTGTATATCCACATGTAAGCTAATACATGCCACATTTGGCTTTCTGTGTCTGGGTACCTCACTCAGGGTGATTTCTCCCCCTAGTTCTACCCATTTACTGTGAATTTAATTCTTTATAATGGCTGAGTAATATTCATTTGTATAAAGGTTCCAATTTTTATTATCCATTCATATTCATGTCTTGAATATGTTATCCAATTTCTGGGCATTATTAATAGAGCAGCAATGGACATGGTTGAGTAAGCGTCTCTGTGGTAGGATGAAGTTTCCTTTGGGTAAATGCCCAAGAGTGATAGAGCTGGATCACGAGGTAGATCAGTTCCCATCTCTCTAAGGTAAATCCACACTCATTTCCATAGTGACTGTATGAGTCTGCACTCCTACCAGCAGTGGATGAGTGTACCCCTTATTCTATGTCCTTGCCAGCAGGAACTGTCACTCGTATTATTGATCCTAGGGATTCTGACAGGTGTAAAATGGACTCTCAAAGCAGACTTGGTTTGCATTTAACTAATGACTGAGAATGTTGAACATTTAAGTCTTTCTCAGCCACTTAAGATTCCCTATTGAGAATTCTCTGTTTAAAAATTCCCAGTTTTAATTGAGTCATTTGTTTTCTTGATATCTAGCCTTTTGAGTTCTTTATACATTTTGTTTGAGTTTTTTTGTATAATTTTGGATATTAGCCCTCTATTGGGTGTGTAGTTGATAAAAAAATATTTTACCATTCTGTAAGCTGCCACTTTGTCTGAATGATGGGATCTTTTGTCATGCAGAAGCTTTTCAGTTTCATGAGATCCCATTTATTAATTGTTGAAATTAGTGTCTGTGTTAATAGTGTTCTGCTCAGAAAGTCTTTTCCTATGTCATTGATTTCAGGGATCTTCCCTTCTTTTTCTTCTGTTAGGTTCAAGATATCTGGTTTTAGGTTGAGGTCTGTGTGGGAATTCCTTTCCATTAAATATTTTTTGGGATGTGGGGGTGTGTCAGCAATAGGGTGGCTTCTGTGTGCTGACATGATCTCTTATAAGGGAGAGAATGGTCTCCCATGTATTTCTGGTTTCTTCATCAAAGATCAGGAGTCCGTAGGCACTTGAATTACACCTGACTTCTCAGTGGAAACCATGAAAGCCAGAATGTCTTAGATAGATGTGCTGCCAACACTAAGAGACCATGAAGGCAATCCCAGAGTACTATTCACAGCAAAGCTTGCATTCACCATCAATGGAGAAAAAAGATATTCCAGGACAAAAACAGATTTAAATAATAGGTAGCCACAAACCCAGCCTTACAGAAACTACTAGAAGGCAAAGCACAAACCAAGGAAGCTAAGAACACCCATAATAACACAGACATCTGACAACTCTCCACCACCACAACTCAAAGAAGGGAAACACACACTCTAATAGTAGGTTTCAACACTCCTCTCTCACCAATGGACAGGCTAAACAGACAGAAACTTAATGGAGCAATAAGAGATATCACAGATGTAGTGAAACAAATGAAATTAATAGACATCTATAGAACATTCCACCCAACAGAAAAGAAAATACCTTCTTCTCAGCATCTCATGGAACCTTCTCAAAAATTGATCACATAATCAGTAACAAAGCAAACATTCACAGATACAAAAGAAAATGTAGTAACCAGCTGTGTACTATTGGATTACCATGGAATAATGCTAGAATTCAACAACAATTCTACCCCCAGAATGCCTACAAACTCATGAAAACTGAACAGTCAACTACTCTCCAGAAGATGACATCAGATACCTTAGAATTAGAGATATAAGGGATTGTGAGCTGCCATATGGGTGCTGTTATCTGAACCTTTGTCCTCTGCAAGAGCGGCAAGTGCTCTTAATCATGGATTCATCAACCCAGCCCTAGAAGGTACTTCATTTTTTCCCTTAAACCCAGATGTCATTAGGAAAGATCCTTTTACAGATGGTGCTGAGAAAACTGGGTATGTACCTGTAGAAGAATGAAATCAGGTCGAGTCTCAAACTACATGAAACATTGAAAATAGATCACAGACTTCATGTGAAGACAGGACATGCTGAAACTGCAGGGAAGACACATCAACTATGTCCCGTGTCAACAATCATCCTATGCAGAGGTAGGAACTTCTGAATGGACTGTGACAGCAGAGAACACAACCCAAGGACTGACACATGGATTATAGCAAACAAAAAACCTGCCTAACAATGGAAGGAACCTCACAACTGAAGAGACAGCTTACAGATTTGAGAAATCATTGCCAACTCTGTATCGCATAGGGTTCTATTATGTAAAAACAGCCAAGATTAAACCAAATCCAATCCATACATGAGGTAATGAGGTGAGCAGACAGTCCTCAAAGGAAGAAATAGAAATGGCAAATAATATTTGATGATGGGTTCAACATCCTAAGCCGTCAGGGAAAGGTGAAATTAAAATGATTTATACTGTCACCTTACTAGCTCAGAATGACTTTCATCAAGAAATCAGAACAACAGATGCTGGCAGAAATTTGAGGAAAGAGGAAACTTTACTCACTGCTAGTGAGCATAAATTGCAGCTACTGAGGAAATCAGTAAGTAGGTTTGTCAAAAATGAGAAAGTGGTGGAACAGATGTCTCAGGGAAAAGCACTGGCTGCTCTTACAGAGGAACTGGGTTTGGTTCCCAGCACCCACTTGGTGGCTCAGAACCATCTATAACTCCAGTTCCAGGGAATCCCTTTCTGGCCTCCACAGTCACCACGGATGTACACATATATTGCAGGAAAAATATTCACACACATAAAAATAAAAGATAAACAAATCTTTGAGGACGACAACCAAAACTATCACATGATCTACCTATATGCCTCAGTGATAAAGAGCACTTCTTGTTCTTCCAGAGGACCAGCATTTGATTCCCAACACTCAAACCAGGCAGTTCACAACCACCTGTAACACAAGCCCCAGGAGGGTCTGACATCTCTCATCTCTGTGGTCACACACACACACACACACACACACACAGAGATTTAAAAGTAAAAAAATGACATTTGTAGGAAAATGGGTGAAATTTCAATTCAGAATGTTAGCTGAAATAAACTGCGTTCAGATAAACACTATGTTTTCTCTCATGTGTGTATTCTTGATTGAAGTTTCTATGTGTGAGTGGGTCGGTGTCCATGTGTGGATGACTCATGAAACTAGAGAACTGTGAGAGGGAAAAAGAGACCTGAAGGATTAGGGTACAGGAACAGTGACAGAAGATAATGCAATATTGTACTGGGAGAGCAGAAATTAGGTTGCTGTGGGCAATGGAAAAACAGCAAGAATGGGACAGAGGGGAGGGCAAGGCAAAGGCCAGAGGGCAGGGTGTGGAAGAAGAAAACATTTGTAAAAATGCCATTATGAGCTTGTTCCATCCAGCTTGCATCCAGAACCCTTCTTCCTTCTGTCCCCTTTCCTCTTTGGGCACATAAGGCCATCCAGCTCAGTCTGTCTGGCGCTGGGGCCAAATCCTCAGGGCAAGTAGGCAGGCGAGACCTCCTTTGTCTCACTGGCCCGCCTGCACCAACCAAGGTAGGTGCTTTGTTTACGAACTACCCAACCTGCACGGAGATCCGATCTCGGCACCAGGAGAGACAGCAGTGTGGTGAGTTTGTGACCAGCAGCGGCGGAAGCAGCTCTGGACAGGGAACTCTGAAGTTCCTCATCCCCCACCCTATACTCCCCGGGCTCCCTGCAGGGGCTCTACCCCCCCATACTGCCTCTCTCTTCTTGCCCCACCCAGCTTGCATCCAGAACCCTTCTTCCCTCTGTCCCCTTTCCTCTTTGGGCACATATCACCATCCAGCTCAGTCTGTCTGGCGCTGGGGGCAAATCCTCAGGGCAAGTAGGCAGGCGAGACCTCCTTTGTTTCCCTGGCCCGCCTGCACCAACCAAGGTAGGCGCTTTGTTTATGAACTACCCAACCTGCACGGAGATCTGATCTCTGCACCAGGAGAGACAGCAGTGCGGTGAGTTTGTGACCAGCGGCGGCGGAAGCAGCCCTGGACAGGGAACTCTGAAGTTCCTCATCCCCCTCCCTATACTCCCCGGGCTCCCTGCAGGGGCTCTACCCCCCCATACTGCCTCTCTCTTCTTGCCCCACCCAGCTTGCATCCAGAACCCTTCTTCCCTCTGTCCCCTTTCCTCTTTGGGCACATATCACCATCCAGCTCAGTCTGTCTGGCGCTAGGGGCAAATCCTCAGGGCAAGTAGGCAGGCGAGACCTCCTTTGTTTCACTGGCCCGCCTGCACCAACCAAGGTAGGCGCTTTGTTTACGAACTACCCAACCTGCACGGAGATCTGATCTCGGCACCAGGAGAGACAGCAGTGCGGTGAGTTTGTGACCAGCGGCGGCGGAAGCAACCCTGGACAGGGAACTCTGAAGTTCCTCATCCCCCTCCCTATACTCCCCGGGCTCCCTGCAGGGGCTCTACCCTCCCCCACTGCCTCTCTCTTCTTGTCCCACCCAGCTTGCATCCAGAACCCTTTTTCCTTCTGTCCCCTTTCCTCTTTGGGCACATAACACCATCCAGCTCAGTCTGTCTGGCGCTGGGGGCAAATCCTCTGGGCAAGTAGGCAGGCGAGACTTCCTTTGGTTCACTGGCCTGCCTGCACCAAACAAGGTAAGGCCTTTGTTTACGAACTACCCAACCTGCACGGAGACCTGCTCCTGGCACCAGGAGAGCCATCAGTGGTAGAGCTAATCGGGGTACCAGGATTGCCGTCGTTGGGCACGGAGATCTGATATTGGTAACAGGAGAGACATCACTGGAGCACCAGGAGAGCTATCACTTCAGGGTGCCATCACTGGGAAAGTACATCAGTAGGCAAGGAGACCTGATCCGGTAAAAGAAGATCCATAGGGGAGCATTCAGAGAAAGAGATGGGCAGGCGCCAATGCAAGAATTCACCCAACAATCTGAAAAGCTATATGAAACCACCAGAACCCAGCGACCTCACAACAGGAGGACATGAACACCTTAATCATGAAGAAGTAGATAAAATTGACTTTATGAAAGTGATTGATGCCCTTAAACAGCATGTAAAAAATGCCCTTATAGAAATGGATGAGAAGTATAACAGAAAGTTTGAAGAATTGAGTAAATCAGTGAATGATACCCTAGGAAACCAAGGAAAAACAATCAAACAGATAATGGAAACAGTTCAAGACTTAAAAACTGAAATGGAGGCAAAGAAGAAAACACAAACAGAAGGCCAGCTGGACAGGGAAAATCTAGGTAAACGAATAGAGACTACAGAAGCAAGCATAACCAACAGAATACAAGAGATAGAAGAAAGAATCTCAGATTCTGAAGATACCATAGAGAAAATAAACACGCTGATCAAAGAAAACAGCAAGGCCAACAAATTCTCATCACAAAACATTCAGGAAATATGGGACACAATAAAAAGACCAAACCTAAGAATAATAGGAATAGAAGAAGGAGAAGAAGCGCAGCTCAACGGTCCAGAAAATATATTTAATAAAATTATAGAAGAAAACTTTCCCAACCTAAAGAAAGATATACCTATGAAGGTTCAAGAAGCATACAGAACACCGAATAGGCTGGATCAAAAAAAAACGTCCTCTCGCCATATAATAATCAAAACACAAAGCATACAGAATAAAGAAAGAATACTAAGAGCAGCGAAGGAAAAAGGCCAAGTTACTTATAAAGGTAAACCTATCAGACTTACACCTGACTTCTCTATGGAAACCATGAAAGCCAGAAGGTCCTGGATAGATGTACTGCAGAAACTAAGAGACCATGGATGCAAGCCCAGACTACTATACAAAGCCAAGCTTTCGTTCACTATAAATGGAGAAAACAAAATTTTCAAGGATAAAAACCAATTTAAACAATACGTAGCCACAAATCCAGCCTTACAGAAAGTAATAGAAGGAAAATCACTAACCAAGGAGTCCAACAATGACCACAGTAACTCAGACATCTAGAAACCCTTTACCAGCATATCTCAATAAAGGGAAACACACAAAATCTACTACTAAAAAAAAATGACCGGAGTTAACAACCACTGGTCATTAATATCACTTAATGTCAATGGACTCAACTCACCTATAAAAAGGCACAGACTAAGAGATTGGATACGAAAACAGGATCCAATATTCTGCTGTTTACAAGAAACACACCTCAACCACAAAGACAGGCACCTACTCAGAGTAAAGGGCTGGGATAAGGCTTATCAAGTAAATGGACCTAGAAAACAAGCAGGTGTGGCCATACTAATTTCTAACAAACTTGACTTCAAACTTAAATCATTCAGGAGAGATGGAGAGGGACATTTTCTACTCATAACAGGAACAATTCATCAGGATGAAGTCTCAATCCTGAATATCTATGCCCCTAATATAAAAGCACCCACGTACGTAAAAGAAACATTGTTAAAACTCAAGGCAGCCATCAAACCGCACACATTAATAGTAGGAGACTTTAATACTCCTCTCTCACCAATGGACAGGTCAAGTAGACAGAAACCTAACAGAGAAATAAGAGAATTAACGGAGGTAATGAATCAAATGGACTTAACAGACATCTATAGAATATTCCACCCAAATAGGAAAGAATATACCTTCTTCTCTGCAGCTCATGGAACCTTCTCAAAAATCGACCACATACTCGGTAACAAAGCAAACATTCACAGTTACAAAAAAATATTCATAACCACCTGTATCTTATCAGATCACCATGGATTAAAGCTAGAATTCAGCAACAATGCTACCCCCAGAAAGCCTACAAACTCATGGAAACTGAATAGTCAACTACTGAACCATACCTGGATTAAGGAAGAAATAAAGAAAGAAATTAAAGTCTTCCTTGAAGACAATGAAAATAAAGAAACAACATACTCAAACCTATGGGACACTATGAAAGCAGTTCCGAGAGGAAAGTTCATAGCACTAACTGCCCACTTAAAGAAAACAGAGAAAGCACACATTGGAGACTTAACAGCCCACCTGAAAGCTCTAGAAAAAAAAGAAGCAGACTCACCTAGAAGGGGTAGAAGACTGGAAATAATCAAACTGAGGGCTGAAATCAACAAAATAGAGACACAGAAAACAATTGAAAGAATCAATGAATCAAAAAGCTGGTTCCTGGAGAAAATCAACAAGATTGATAAACCCCTATCCAAACTAATCAAACGGCAGAGAGAGAATTTGCAAATTAATAAGATCAGAAATGAAAAGGGAGACATAACCACAGACACAGAGGAAATTCAGAGAATCATTAGATCTTACTACAAAAGCCTGTATGCCACAAAACTGGAAAATGCAAAAGAAATGGACGCTTTTTTAGATAAATACCATTTACCAAAGTTAAACCAGGACCAGGTGAACAACCTAAATAGACCTGTTAGTCGTGAAGAATTAGAAGCGGTTATCAAAAACCTCCCTTCCAAAAAAAGTCCAGGACCAGATGGTTTCAATGCGGAATTCTACCAGAACTTCCAAGAAGACCTAATACCTATTCTCCTTAATGTATTTCACAATATAGAAACAGAAGAGTCATTGCCAAATTCCTTTTATGAAGCTACAGTAACTCTGATACCAAAACCACACAAAGACCCAACCAAGAAAGAGAATTACAGGCCAATCTCACTCATGAACATCGACGCAAAAATCCTCAACAAAATTCTGGCAAACCGAATCCAAGAACACATTAGAAAAATTATCAATTATGATCAAGTAGGCTTCATACCAGAGATGCAGGGCTGGTTTAACATACGCAAATCTATCAATGTAATCCATCATATAAATAAACTGAAAGAAAAAAAACCATATGATCGTTTCATTAGATGCTGAAAAAGCATTTGACAAAATTCAACATCCCTTTATGATAAAAGTCTTGGAGAGATTAGGGATACAAGGGTCATACCTAAATATAATTAAAGCTATATACAGCAAGCCGACAGCTAATATCAAACTAAATGGAGAGAAACTTAAAGCCATCCCACTAAAATCAGGAACACGCCAAGGCTGTCCACTCTCTCCATACCTCTTCAATATAGTTCTCGAAGTTTTAGCAATAGCAATAAGACAACATAAGGGGATAAAGGGGATTCAAATTGGAAAGGAAGAAGTTAAACTTGCATTATTTGCAGATGATATGATAGTGTACATGAGCGACCCCAAAAACTCCTCCAAAGAACTCCTACAGCTGATAAACGCCTTTAGTAACGTGGCAGGATACAAGATCAACTCCAAAAAATCAGTCGCCCTCTTATACACAAAGGATCTGGAAGCAGAGAGAGAAATAAGAGAATCATCACCTTTCACGATAGCCACAAACAGCATAAAATATCTTGGGGTAACTCTAACCAAGGAAGTGAAAGATCTATTTGACAAAAACTTTAAGGCATTGAAGAAAGAAATTGAAAAGGATACCAGAAAATGGAAGGATCTCCCTTGCTCTTGGATTGGGAGAATCAACATAGTAAAAATGGCAATTCTACCAAGGGCAATTTATAGATTCAATGCAATCCCCATTAAAATCCCATCAAAATTCTTCACAGATCTTGAAAGGACAATAATCAACTTTATATGGAGAAACAAAAAACCCAGGATAGCCAAAACAATCTTATACAATAAAGGAACTTCTGGAGACATTACCATCCCTGACTTCAAACTCTATTACAGAGCTACAGTAATGAAAACAGCGTGGTACTGGCATAAAAACAGAGAAGTCGACGAATGGAATCGTATAGAAGACCCGGATTTTAACCCACAAACCTATGAACAACTGATTTTCGATAAAGGAGCTAAAAGTATGCAATGGAAGAAAGAAAGCATCTTCAACAAATGGTGCTGGCACAATTGGATGTCAACCTGTAGAAGAATGAAAATAGACCCATATCTATCACCATGCACAAAACTCAAGTCCAAATGGATCAAAGACCTCAATATCAATCTGAACACACTGAACCTGATAGAAGAGAAATTGGGAAGTACCCTACAACATATGGGCACTGGAGATCGCTTCCTATGTATAACCCCAGCAGCACAGACATTAAGGGCAACATTGAATAAATGGGACCTCCTGAAACTGAGAAGCTTCTGTAAAGCAAAGGACACTGTCATTAAGACAAAAAGGCAGCCTACTGACTGGGAGAAGATCTTCACCAACCCCGCAACAGACAAAGGTCTGATCTCCAAAATATATAAAGAACTCAAGAAACTAGACTTTAAAAGGATAATTAACCCAATTAAAAAATGGGGCACTGAACTGAACAGAGAATTCTCAACAGAAGAAGTTAAAATGGCCAAAAGATACTTAAGGTCATGCTCAACCTCCTTAGCGATCAGAGAAATGCAAATCAAAACAACTTTGAGATATCATCTTACACCTGTCAGAATGGCTAAAATCAAAAACACCCAGGATAGCCTTTGCTGGAGAGGTTGTGGAGAAAGGGGTACCCTCATCCATTGCTGGTGGGACTGCAAACTTGTGCAACCACTTTGGAAATCAGTGTGGCGGTTTCTCAGAAAAATTGGGATCAACCTACCCCTGGACCCAGCAATACCACTCTTGGGAATATACCCAAGAGATGCCCTATCATATGACAAAAGCATTTGTCCAACTATGTTCATAGCAGCATTATTTGTAATAGCCAGAACCTGGAAGCAACCTAGATGCCCTTCAATGGAAGAATGGATGAAGAAAGTGTGGAATATATACACATTAGAGTACTACTCTGCGGTAAAAAACAATGACTTCTCGAATTTTGCATGCAAATGGATGGAAATAGAAAATACGATCCTTAGTGAGGTAACCCAGACCCAAAAAGAAGAACATGGGATGTACTCACTCATAATTGGTTTCTAGCCATGGATAGGGGCCACTGAGTCTATAATTTGTGATCCTAAAGAAGCTAAACAAGAGGGTAAACCCAAGGAAAAACATATAGATATCCTCCCAGCTATGGGAAATAGACATGACTGATGGGCAAAAAATTGGAATCTTGGGGGTGGGGTGGGATGGGGATGAGGGGTGATGGGGAGAGAAAACTGTGAAGGACAGGATGAGGGGAACTGGGGGAATCGGGGTGATTGGGGATAAAGGAAGGTTGGATAGGGGAGCAGGGAAACTCATACCTTAGGTAAGGGAGCCACCTAAGGGGTGGCAAGAGACTTGAACTTGGAATGGCTACCAGATGCCCAGGGCAATGTCCCCAGTTAGTTCATTGGGGCACCTGAGGATAGGGAACCTGAAATGAACCTATCCTATAATCATACTGATGAATATCTTGCATATCGCCATAGAACCTTCATCTAGCGATGGATGGAGATAGAGCCAGAGACCCACACTGGAGCACCGGACTGAGCTCCCAAGGTTATAATGAGGAGCAGAAGGAGAGAGAACATGAACAAGGAAGTCAGGACCATGAGGGGTGCACCCAACCACTGAGACAGTGGGGCTGATCTATTGGGAGCTCACCAAGGTCAGCTGGACTGCTACTGAAAAAACATGGGATAAAACCGGACTCTCGGAATGTGGCGGACAATGAGAGCTGACGAGAGGCCAAGGAGAATGGCACAGGAACTTTCAACTGGCGATAGATCGAGAGAGAGACAGAGACCCAAATTGGAGCAACGGTCTGAGCTCTTAAGGTCCAAATGAGGAGCAGAAGGAGGGAGAACATGAGCAAGGAAATCAGAACCACGAGGCGTGCACCCACCCACTGTGACAGTGGAACTGATCTACTGGGAGCTCTTCAAGGCCAGCTGGACTGGGACTGAATAAGCATGGGTTGAAACTGGACTCTCTGAACATGGCGGACAATGAAGGCTGATGAGAAGCCAAGGACAATGGCACTAGGTTTCGATCCTAATACATGAACTGGCTTTGTGGGAGCTTAGCCTGTTTGGATGCTCACCTTCCTGGGCCTGGATGGAAGTGGGAGGACCTTGGTCTTCCGGTAGGGCAGGGAATTTGGACTGCTCTTCAGTATCGAGAGGGAGGGGGAATGGACTGGGGGGAGGAGAAGAGGAGTGGGGATGGGGGAGGGGAGTGGGGGGAGGGGGCAATGTGTGGGATGAGAGGGAGGGAAATGGGAAACGGGGAGCAGTTGGAAATTTTAATTAAAAAAGAATAAAAAAAAAAGAAAAAAAAGAAAAAAAAAATGCCATTATGAAATCTACTACTTTGTAGCTAACTTAATAATCTTGTAATGGGAAATACTTGTTCCTGTAGCCATCGTCCCACTTGAAATGGAGTCCATGGGGCAGGTGTTGTGCTATATTAGTTCAGACATCTATTACAGTACCAGGCATATGGTCATGCGTAAAGCATTTGCTGAGCCAGTTGTTGCCATGCATGCATCTAATTCCAGCATTTAGAGGACTAAGGAAGGCCCAAAGATTCTGGCTAGAGACTCACCTAATCTGAGCAAGACCTTATCTTAAATAATAATTGCCTATTTGCCAAATACATTTTGATAGCAATTATTGAGCTTTGTATATTATGTCTGTCGGTGATTGGTTTGATTTTATTATGATGCCTATAAGTTGTTGTACACGCATATAGTAGCCTCTTGATAATTGTGTTTATGTTCTATGACAACTCTCATGTTTAAAAACCATCTGACCTTTAAACTGATAGAGTTTCCTATTATGCATTGGATCAACCACATTGTATCTATGGTGCATATGGGTCATATAATAATGATGAAACAAAATAAGAAATCTTGAATGTACATATGTATTCTTTTCTTTTCATTTTTTTTTGGGGGGGGGGTCGAGACAGGGTTTCTCTGTGGCTTTGGTGCCCGTCCTGGAACTAGCTTTTGTAGACCGGGCTGGCCTCGAACTCCCAGAGGTCCGCCTGCGTCTGCCTCCCGAGTGCTGGGATTGAAGGCCTGCGCCACCACCGCCCGGCTACATATGTATTCTTATAATTAGATCTTTTTCCTTTGCTCGTTCTTCCTCCAAGTGAAGATGGCATCTATGATTGGATCATTCTGCTGCTGAGAGCATGCTCTAACTAGGGTATGACAAGTGAATACAGAACTTTAAGTCAGTGACAAAGCTTCTGATTCAGTGAGTACTGCATATTATATAGCAGGAATAATTGAAGGAAAACAATTAGGGTATGCTAGTCATACTATGTTCCAATTTCAGACAGACATTCCCAAACTCCCATTGTTCATCGACATCTCACAACTACTCTGTGAAATGGAAATTATCTTTAATGTGAAGACAAATTAATGTTTTCCTTACTTAAAATCCATTGAATCAGTGCAAAAAAATGTATCTGTTATTTTTCCATTGAACATTTTCGCAGATTTTTTTCACATTGATTGTGTCTGTAAACTGTGATGCTTCTTTTTCACTATTAGAAAATATGACACCACTGTGCAGATGCAGTGCTTAGCTGGGCATGTTTGCAAGCCGTTCTAGTCTCATAAATTCCTTGAGTGTGCATGAATCACAAGATACAAATAGATAGCCATATTTTTCTTAATTACTTTTCTGTGATGGGAAACCATATTTCTACTTTGGCAAATTGGGGCTTTTTCTTTTCTCCCTATTTGTTTTGTTCCAGTTTGGTTTTGCTTGTTCACTGAATAAGATTTTTTTTTATTGTTTTGTTTTCTGTTTTTTTCTTTGAGTGCCAAACATGCTTTGAAATACTTAGGTCTTGGTATCTGGGTGATAAAGGAAATCACTACTTTTGTTAACTGCAGATAGCTTACATTCTATTAAGGAGAGGCAGAAATAAGCACAAAAACTAAAAGGACTTTGGTTTGTTTTGAAAACTGTTCACGGAAATTTCATGGAAGGACGGGAGATTGAGGTAGCTAATTCTTATTTTCAGATACGCCTTTCTAAGGAAGTCAAAATAGAATTGATACTTGACAGTTAATAGAACCAACGATGCAAAGATCTAAGGAAGATCATTCCAGACTTACAGAACAAGAACAAAAGGCTCATGGAGAGCATGAAAAGCTCTGAAAGCCAGTGCGACTGGAGTTCACTTACTAAGGAGACAGTTGATAAAAGTGGAGAGGAAGAATTTAGAAAGGCATATACATCATTGGGGGTTTTGAATTGTGTGGGCAACACCGTCTGAGTCAATCACTGAAAACCTCCCCTCCAGCTGTAGAAATGCATGAGTAATCTCGGTTGGAGGCTGTTGACAGAAAATGTGTCATGGAAGATGATAATGGCTAATATCTTGGATGTACAAAATAGAGAGAACCCTGTCACAAACTGACAGTGCTGGCTGGCGCCTGGAACACCAGACTGCAAATTTTCTGAACCATGAGCTAAACTAATACAGTTTGGATTAAGAAATTGTGAGATTTCCAGTTTACATGCCATTTTCTTGCTAAAATAGAATAGATTGACCTTGACCTAAAGTAGATTTCTAGATTTTACTTCAGACTTGCTAAAGTGCAATAGTGAGTCTGGGAATCTGTGTTCTTGGTAGCTTGAGGGCAACTGGCAAGCTCAGTATGTATCTTATTTTCTCATTGTGGAGGCAGAAATAGGAAATAGAGCTGGAGAGTCCCATTGAGATTGCTCCTACAGGGGTGAACTGAGTCTCGGGGCCTTCCCAATCTAAAGACAGCACTTAATTGAAGACAAGACATTAAATGAAACAAAATGAGTTTTGTTTTCATAACATGAGAAGGAACTACTCATACAGAGAAGACAAATACTGGAAAGTCAAGAAGTCATAAATATGTGGAGTGAAAATAGCATGTCCCAAGCCTAATGATCAAGAAAAATAATATAAAGAGGTGAGGCAAAGTGCCAAGAGGAACAGTAGAGAATGAATGTGAGCAGTTGGGGAAATATTTTGGTAACTGAGAATATAAACATTGCTGTAATTACTAACTAAAAATTTATTCAACATGATGCCATGATGATTTAATTAGTCATCATTAAGCTGAGGACTTTTTCATTAAGTTTCATTTCATTTTTAATATATTGATTTACTTTTGTTTTAATTTTAAATTATTTATTTTTTTGATATACCATACTTATATAATGTACCCCTTCGTTTTATTCTGGTATGGGAGATCCTTCTGTCTATGTGTTGCTTTGATTGGTTAATGAATCAAGGAACTGCTTTGGGCCTATAGCAGAGCTATAGGGGAACAGAGATAGGCAGGGAAAACTAAACAGAATTCTGGAGAAAGAGGGCGGAGTCAGAGATCCCAAGGTGGCCAGAAGCAGACATGCTGAATTTTACCCAGTAAGCCACTGCCACGTGGCGATACACAGATTAATAGAAATGGGTTAAATTAATATAAAAGTTAGCCAAAAAGAAGCTAGAGCTAATGGGCCAAGCAGTGATTTAATTAATACAGTTTCTTTGTGGTTATTTCAGGCCTAAGCTAGCCAGGTGGCCAGGATGAACAAGTGGCCCCTCCTTGTAACATTATTTTATCCCTCCAATCCCTCCTTCATTCCCTCCAAACTATGACAAATACCCCCTTTTGTTGGATTTCAAAATCATGGCCTCTTTCTGCACTAATTCTTATTACATAAATGTATGCTTTTGTGTAAATAAATATATTCCTGTATTCCTAAATGAAAAAAAAAAACCATCTGACCTTTAATTATTTGAAAGCATTCATCTGTAAAATAATTTGTTAATAAATCATTTTGTGAGAGTTAATATTTGATTTTTTTCTGGTTATTTTGACTTTTCCATTTTGATATTTTATTGTTTATGCTGTAATCCCTCTTAATATCTATTTTCTAAAATTTAGAAAGGTTTTTGCTATACATACCAGGGTAACCTTGGACTTGTTATGTAGCTCAGGCTAACCTTGAACTCAAGATTCTCCTCTCAGCTTCCAGAGTGCTGGGATTACTGGCATGCACCACCATGTCTTGCTCAATTATTTTTAAAATAAATTATGTGTCTAGGTGTTTTGTAAACTTTGTACATCATGTGCACACAATGTTCAAGTAGGCCAGAAGAGGGCATCAGATCCAGGGGACTGGAGTTACTGAGGGTTGTGATTGACCAAGCAGGTGCTGGCAATGAACACAGGCCCTTTGGAAGAACAAGTGCTCTTAACTGCTGAGCTACCTCTTCAGCCTCTCGTCAATTATTATGTACATGTATATTTATGCATATAAACATCTTCACTGCATGTAAGCATGTGTGTTGTGTGCTCCTAGATGAGAAGAACTGCAGTTACAGATGGTTTGAGTTTCTGTGTGAGTGCCAGAAATTGAATTCAGGTCCTCTGCAAGAGCAAACAGTTTTCTTAATCACAGAAAAAACCCTCCAGTCCTACATACATATAGTTTTTCTTTTCTTTTATTCTTCTTTTTTTTTGAGTCATGAGTTTACATAGCCCAGAACAATGGATTCTCCTGCTTTCCAAATCTGGGATTATAGGTATGTCCTACTGCACAAATATTTAGATCATCAACTCTTTTGGTTTTATGGGACAGGGTTTCTTTGTGTAGGCTTGGCTGTCTTGGAGCTCACTCTGTAGCCCAGGCTGGCCTCTAACGCATAGAGCTCTTCCTGCCTCTGGCTCCTGAGTGCTGGGATTAAAGGCATGTGCTCCCACCACTACCACCACCGGGCTTCATCAACTTTTTCTTCCTTCATTTCTTTTCCTTCCTTCCTTCCTTCCTTTTTTTCTTTAAAAACTTATTTTTATTTATATGAGTACTCTACCTGCACGTCCAACTTTATGTCAGACGAGGACATGGGATCACACTATAGACAGTTGTGAGCCAGTATGTGGTTACTGGGAACTGAACTCAGCACCTCTGGAAGAGTAAGCAGTGTTCTTAGATGCTGAGCCACCTCTTCAGACCCTCATCAACATTTTCTTATAGACTGATTTTTGTTTAAATTTTTCATGACTCAAACTAACTTGCACTATTACTAAACATAGACCATTTTTCATTTTAAGATTTCCTGGCTGTTATGTATTTTAGATAGGGTCTTACTATGTGACCCTGCCTGACCTGGAACTTGCAATCCCCCCAGTGTCTGATAAGAAAGTGCTGGAATTGATGATACAAGGCACACTCCTGACCTCTCTTTTATTGAGGAAGGGAAAAGGGTCTTCCTAGTAAAAAGTAGTTGTTTTGTTTTGTTTTGTTCTTTTTGGTGGTACTGGGAATTGAGCCCAGGTCTGAAGCCACATGCTAAGAAAGTACTTTACCACAGGGCCATGTTTGTAGCCCATGTCAAATGCCATAGAAATTGTTAACGGTGAAAACAACTTTGTGTGGATTACTTGAATAGCTATTTTTGTAAAACTGTGGGTTTTACTTATACATTGCTTTTAAAAAAACAATAAAACTGGGTGCTAGTGGCTCACACCTTTAATCCCAGCAAATCCCAGCACTCCTGAGCCAGAGGCAGGCAGATGTCTGTGAGTTCAAGGCCAGCCTGGTCTACAGAGTGAGTTCCACTGACAGCCAGAGCTAGACAGAGAAACCCTGTCTCAGACAAACCAGAATTTAAACCACACTGCAAAATCACTCAAATCAGACAATTTAATACCTTATATAGATGTTGGATATTTTTCTGAATAAATACTTTATCATGGATAGGTCTTGTATCCTTTATTTTTTTAGAACTTGAAAACATACCAAGTTGCATATTAAGAAAGCAATCAAAAACATTTCCTCCTCTGTTCAAGTCTGCATTATTTCAAGGCTATCCATCACACACACACACTCACACACACACACACACACACATCGTAAGAACAGCATCAAACATTAGTCTTTAAGCTTTAAATAACTAAAGACAATGCATTCCTAAAAGCAGGAGAGCATACCATGAAGTTACAGCAGTTTTAGGTATAAAATATGGGGGGAATGAAATGTACTTCTGTGACAGGGATATATCTCAGTGTTTTGTTCAGCTTGTGCTCAATCCTCAGCACCACAAATAACAAACCAAATTTCCTTGTGCATGACATTATCAACACATATATTATCCTTAAAGTTGTGTTTCAGGCCCATAGATCTTCTGTACCAAGTAGTCTAAAGGCCTGTTCAATAACCTAAACACATTCGTCTCTATTTATGCCCCTATAACTGCTCCCTTTTTTGTACTCCCTTGTTTGCCATTGTGCCTTAAGGGAAAGTTGTCACCGAGTATCAAGAGTTAATATGCATGAAGAACTTAAGAGCAGTTGACCTATATAAACACTCAATAAATATTCAGAACAACTTGTAAAGGAGAGTCTGCCATTATCTCCATTAAAAAAGTGAAAAGTTCTATTTTATATTCTATGTATATTTTGTTTGTATAGGCATAACCACACATGCACGAGAGTGCCTATGGAGGTCACAAAAGGGGCACCAGATCTCCTTGAGCTGGAGTCACAGGCGGTTGTGACCTGCCCAATGTGGGTACTGGGAACTGAATTTGGGTCCTGTGGTAGAATAGGAACGACTCTAAACCACTGAGCAATCTCCCAGTATCTCCACTCTTTTTCTTTCTTTTTTTGGAAGACAGGTTTTTCTGTTAGCTCTGGTTGTCTTGGAATTTGTCTGTAGACCAGGCTGGCCTCAAACCCAGAGATTAGACTGCCTCCGTTTAATTAAATACGTGCACCACCGCTCAACATATCCCCATTCTTATACACAAGGGATTCAAAGTACAAAAAGGTGAGGTCATACCCCAGGTCATACAAATAACAGACTGTTTCCTGTCAATCTGTATCAAACTTCCACACCTCCAATCCAGACAACTGCTGATCTAGACTAGACATGTTCTCCAAGGTATGTATATTTAGGTATCACTACATCAAAACTAAGATGTTGTTTGTTCTTCTCATGCTCATCCTTTCATGCATACATTGCTACCTAGAGACTGGCTGCTAGGACAGTCTGAATGCAGCAGCAGAATAGATTCTAACTGTCTTTCATTAGTCAGATATTAAAGGGATCTGACGTTAAAAGGGGAGACCATGTTTTGCTGCCCAATGAAATTGTTTTGCATTGGAAATATTTTAACTTTATTACATTTATTATTGTGTGTGTGTGTGTGTGTGTGAGAGAGAGAGAGAGAGAGAGAGAGAGAGAGAGACAGAAAGAGAGCGAGCAGCTGGTGGTCAGTAGCTGCTGATGCAGCAGGTTCTCTTCTACCATGTGGGTCTGGGGATTGAAAGCAGGTGTTTGGGTTTGTTGATAAGTGCCTTTACCTGCTGAGTCATCTTGCTTACCCAGATTTTTTTTTAAATTAAAAGCATTGTAGGTGGTGGTGGCACGCACCTTTAATCTGAGCACTTTGGAAGCAGAGAAAGGTATATCCCAAAGTTCGATGCTAACCTGGTCTACAGAGTGAATGCCAGGAAAACTAGGGCTGCATCGAGAAATCTTGTCTCCAAAACAAACCAAAACAAACAAAGAAGCAAATAAATAAATAAAACCATTTTAGTTTTGAAACCTTATAATAAGATTGTTATTTTAAATTGAGTTTATATTGACATTTTCTTAGTTTAATTGCTAATATAATTAATACTTCCAGACTTAGACAGTAAAACCAAAGCTCTCTGAAGGAATTACTAACCTTTGGAGAGTGAGCGACTCAAGTGTGGAACTAGAGAAGACCCGCTTTCACCATCTGATTCTACAGTTTCTGAGAACTAGGTACAGAACATGGCAGCATGCAGCTGAGATCCATAGTTGGAGGCACTTACGCTTGACGGGTATAAAGGTCTGGTTCGTCGAGGTCCTGAGATCTTAATTCCTGTGTGGAGAGGCAGCCAGCACCACCGGTGGAAATGGAACTGCGCTTCATTCTCAGAACCTAATTCATGATTTCAATATCAGAAAAATGTTCCAGATGCAAGTGGATCATTAAGCAATAATTGTCACTTTTATTCTGAAGTAGAAGAGTAACTAAGTTTATTCCTTTACGATAGTATTTTCCCTGTGTGCTGTATTTGTTTGTCATGTATACTTAAGTCCTCACTAAAGATAACACCTATGCAACTTCAAGTATTCAATACACTCGAGCAAGACAATGCAAAAATGAACGTATATGATTCCTGCATCACACGGCAATCCATGATCGCAAAATTTCAATGTGTTATCCCGAATACATCACTGGTATCTCTTATGTCTATTTCAATGGTAACTCACAGACTGCTTGACAAAAAATCTCAGGCTCCTTAACTCTCCTCAAAATGTTTCCTTTGGCTTCAAAATCAGGATTCATTCTCTTTTCCTAATATCTACTTTTCTTGCGTTATGTTTAACCCCATAGTTTAATACCCACTATTGTCTTTCTGGTTCTAATCTCCCTTTCAGTAAAGACAAGCAATCCGTTCCATAACATAATGTAGAGGCTGCTTCCATTCTCAAAATATTTTAGTATCATAAGCATACCTATGTCAGACCCTGTCTTCGTCTCTGCAGCACTAGACGCTAGCCACTCAGCTTTTTCTGGTCCTGCCCTGGCTTCTTTCTAGGATAAGACAGAACTCACTGTTGATAAAATTATATATATATATATATATATATATATATATATATATATATGTAGTGAAGAGAAGTCACGCTATGTGATAAGGCTTATACAGGAGGCTTATTGGAAGATGAGAGAGAAGGGACAGAGAAGGCAGAGAGGGGAGCAGACTAGTCCCATGGGGTAAAGAGTGCGGGAGAGAGAGGGAGGTAGACACAGGAGAAGGGGGAGGTTAGGGGTAGGTCCACCTCTTACAAGGAACCATAGCAAATGTGCCCAGAAGTGGCTACAGGTGAAGTGCTCTTAGTGGCTACAGGTGAGGAGGTTTCCTGTCAGGACCCTAAGGACAGGCAGGCCAATGCAGATTCCCAAATACTAACACCAAATAATAACACCCACTTTATTGTTTGTTTGAGCTGGGGACTTTAGCACAATAGGCTGTGCACTGAGTCATATCACTCCTTGTTCGACTGCTTACATTCCACTTAGGTCTTATTCTCAAGCCTTCAGTTTCCCAGACTTTTTCTTCTTACATGGCTTTTCAGATGCTGCATTACCACAAGAACGCAGTGTTTTAACCTGTCCCTCCCAGGCAGTCCTCCCCTTCTCCCCCTCCCTGCGGAACACCTTGGTCAGCAATCAGCATCCTCTTTTCCCTCTCCAGGCGCTGCCCACACAAACTTACTGATCCCTGAACCCAGAACCTGGCAGATGCCGCCCCAGGTCTCTGATGCCACAGAGTTTCTTAGCAGGAACAGAGTTAACCCCATACCAGCAGTTACCTTTCTCTCTGGTTCTTGACCCCCAGCGCCCACTTCCAGTAAAATGCACAACTGCTTAGGAAGACACCCACCAATGCCAACCAGGAGCCATTTGGATTTTAAAGTCTCCACCTGCGTGACATCAGAAAGCCTCTTGCGAGTACTCTTAAGCAAGAAGGCTATGCCAGTTCCCAGACAGTGGTGGGAAGTCCTAGGGCAAAAGCTTAGATTTCTAAATCTTGCAGCTGTTGTGCCTCTGGCTAGAATTGTAGTTTTGTCCCTAGCAGCCCTTTTGAGTTTCAGTCTTTCCTAGCCATCAGTGTGTCTCCTCATCTGTATTTGAGACAATCAAGTACTTTTGCAGCAGTGCCCAGTTGTTTTCCATAGTATCTTTTATTGTTGTTTTGTTTTGTAAAATATCCCTGGGGCTGGTGAAATGGCTCCATGGGTAAGAGCACTGCCTGCTCTTCCAAAGAAATGGGTTAAATCCCCAGGACCCATAACTATAACTCTAATTTCAGGAGGTCTGATGCCGTCTTCTGGCCTTGGTGGGCACCAGACACACGTGTGCTATACAGACATACATGTAGGCAAAACACTTTATACATAAAATAAAAATAATAAAGATCTTTTTTAAAAAAATAAAGGCAAATCAAAAGTATTCTTGTACAGTTTTATCAGGACCTAAGTTCTCAAAATTCATTTCAACACTCATCTTAGTTTCAAGATGCCTTAAGAAGTACAAAATTTGCTGGTCAGTGGTGGTACATTCCTTTACTCCCAGTACTCAAGAGGCAGAGGCAGGGGGATCTCTGTGAGTTTGAGAAGAGTCTACAGAAGAAATACAAAATCACTTTAGCTAAGACATTTGAATTGGAAGTATTATCTCTGTTTGACCAAGATCTCCCATATTTTGTCATTACAAGGTCAATTAGCAAGACTATTGTAATAGCTATTGCTTATGCATTAACTACTCCTGGATTCTTTTTATAGAAGACTGAAGTGAGAAAGGATTTATGTTCTACGGGTGCTTAAATAAAGCAAGTTTTCACATACTAGTCCTTCTAAAATCATTCCTCATCAAAGAACTCATTGAAACATTTTTTTTGTACAAATTTTAAAAAGTTGAAGTCTACAGTCATCAGGCTGGTAGTCATAGACACACAAAAACCTGACAAGCTTGCTTTCTATGTCTACTTCTGAATGCCACTCAGGATCAAGTGAGATAATTGTATCAGGATTTTAGCTTAGTGATACATGGCGTTAATAAATTAAAATTCATCCTAAGGAATGTAGTGGGAAGAAATGATAATGTAATCAAGTTGAATTTAATTTGCTAGATATTTTATAATGACATTTTAAGTCATAAGCAACTGTAATATACTTTACTATTAGAAACTCTTTTAATTAATGCAGGCCACCTTATTCCCATGTGGTTATGCCGTGGCAGTATCTGTGAAAAATTCTTCAGAGCAGGTAATAGGGATATGTTACATCTCTTTTTATCTTCTTTTTTTTTTTCTGAGACAAGCTTGTCTATTTAACAGTCTTGGCTGTGTCCCTTTTTTACCTTTTATGTTAATTCTTTAAAAACAACTACTTCTTTACTTTATTTATTGTATTATGTGTAGTTGGAATTTTCCTTTGGGCCACCAAGAAACTCCCAAATAATTTATTATGAATGCTTCTTATTAATTATAAGTGCTTAGTCTTAGCTTAGGCTCGTCCTGCTAGCTTTTTGAACTTAATTTAACCTGTTTCTATTCATCTACATTTTTCCTTGGGGCTTTTTACCTTTTATTCTGTATGTCTTGGTTTCCTGCTTCCTCCATGTGTGTCTGATTGGCCACTGGTTTCTCCCTGGTATCTCTTTTTCTTTCTTCCTTTCTAAGCCTAAATTCCTCCTGCTACTCAGTTTCCCTGCCTGCAAGTCCTGCCTATACCTCTTTCTTGCTATTGGCCATTTAGCTTTTTGTTAGACTAATCAGGTGCCTTAGGCAGACAAGGTAAAACAGCAACACATTTTTACATATAATTCAACAAATGCAACACGTCTTTACATAGTTATACAAATATTTTGTAACAATGAAACATCATTTCTCCTTTTACTTTTTTTCTTCAAACACGCTCTTATATGCCTCCTTGTTCCCTTTCAAATTCATGGATTTTTCATTAATTTTGTTACATGCGTATGTGTATGTAACCTTCCCAATCTGTATGTTACTTGTCTGTATGCTGTCAGGGTTATAATTAGGTTGAAGGGAGATAAATACACAGGGAGAAAGGAGAGCAAAATAATAGTATGGATATGTGAAAAAAATCACAAGGATTCATACTGTTAAGTACCTAAGAAACTATAACACACACATACTTTAATTTAGTATAATGTTATTTGTATGTATGATTCAGGGCTCACCATTTGGTATTGGATAAGCATTTCGTGTACTCTTCCCACAGTATGACTAAAACATTTCTACACTCCCAGCATTTGTGAGTTCCCTATAGTTCTTTGTGTAGGGCTGGTTGGCCCCTTGTCCCTTATAGATTGCCTCTTGTCCTTATTCAGCTCATACTTAAGCAGCCATGTTAATAAGATTTTATTGGTGTAGATTCTGACATTCCTAGGAGATACAATGTCACAGCAAACTCCATGATGCTCTGGCTCTTATAATCTATGTGTCCCCTCCTTTACAATGTTTCGTGATACTTACGTGTAGTGATATTTCATTTGTATTTTAATAAAGAAAGTTTAGCTGAAGATCAGAGAGTAAGTGGTAGCACATACCTTTAATCACAGTAGCCACACTAGTTTGCCATAGAAACCTGGCGGTGCACGCCTTTAATCCCAGTGGTGCACATCTTTAATCCCCACCTAAAGAATGGAATGCAAGACAGAAGGAGAAAGCTCTCAGACACAGTCTCATCACCCTGTTATTTGATTTCTCTGTTAGATTGCCTTCACATATGCATTTATTTCAGGAAGCATCGACTGTATCAATACCCATGCCACTGCTCACTACTTCCGTGGCCTTAGTTTTAGCTGTTTCTCCCTGCATACACTCCCTCGTCCCTCTATTTCTCTCCTTGCACCTCCCCTCACCAGCCTGTACCTTTCTATTCTATTTCTTCTTTCCTGATGAGATGCTTCTCTCCTCCTTAGTCTGTTACTCTATGCTTAAGCTCTGTGATTCTGTATATCCACATGTAAGCTAATACATGCCACATTTGGCTTTCTGTGTCTGGGTACCTCACTCAGGGTGATTTCTCCCCCTAGTTCTACCCATTTACTGTGAATTTAATTCTTTATAATGGCTGAGTAATATTCATTTGTATAAAGGTTCCAATTTTTATTATCCATTCATATTCATGTCTTGAATATGTTATCCAATCTCTGGGCATTATTAATAGAGCAGCAATGGACATGGTTGAGTAAGCGTCTCTCTGGTAGGATGAAGTTTCCTTTGGGTAAATGCCCAAGAGTGATAGAGCTGGATCACGAGGTAGATCAGTTCCCATCTCTCTAAGGTAAATCCACACTCATTTCCATAGTGACTATATGAGTCTGCACTCCTACCAGCAGTGGATGAGTGTACCCCTTATTCTATGTCCTTGCCAGCAGGAACTGTCACTCGTATTATTGATCCTAAGGATTCTGACAGGTGTAAAATGGACTCTCAAAGCAGACTTGGTTTGCATTTCACTAATGACTGAGAATGTTGAACATTTAAGTCTTTCTCAGCCACTTAAGATTCCCTATTGAGAATTCTCTGTTTAAAAATTCCCAGTTTTAATTGAGTCACTTGTTTTCTTGATATCTAGCCTTTTGAGTTCTTTATACATTTTGTTTGAGTTTTTTTGTATAATTTTGGTTATTAGCCCTCTATTGGGTGTGTAGTTGATAAAAAAATATTTTACCATTCTGTAAGCTGCCACTTTGTCTGAATGATGGGATCTTTTGTCATGCAGAAGCTTTTCAGTTTCATGAGATCCCATTTATTAATTGTTGAAATTAGTGTCTGTGTTAATAGTGTTCTGCTCAGAAAGTCTTTTCCTATGTCATTGATTTCAGGGATCTTCCCTTCTTTTTCTTCTGTTAGGTTCAAGATATCTGGTTTTAGGTTGAGGTCTGTGTGGGAATTCCTTTCCATTAAATATTTTTTGGGATGTGGGGGTGTGTCAGCAATAGGGTGGCTTCTGTGTGCTGACATGATCTCTTATAAGGGAGAGAATGGTCTCCCATGTATTTCTGGTTTCTTCATCAAAGATCAGGAGTCCGTAGGCACTTGAATTACACCTGACTTCTCAGTGGAAACCATGAAAGCCAGAATGTCTTAGATAGATGTGCTGCCAACACTAAGAGACCATGAAGGCAATCCCAGAGTACTATTCACAGCAAAGCTTGCATTCTCCATCAATGGAGAAAAAAGATATTCCAGGACAAAAACAGATTTAAATAATAGGTAGCCACAAACCCAGCCTTACAGAAACTACTAGAAGGCAAAGCACAAACCAAGGAAGCTAAGAACACCCATAATAACACAGACATCTGACAACTCTCCACCACCACAACTCAAAGAAGGGAAACACACACTCTAATAGTAGGTTTCAACACTCCTCTCTCACCAATGGACAGGCTAAACAGACAGAAACTTAATGGAGCAATAAGAGATATCACAGATGTAGTGAAACAAATGAAATTAATAGACATCTATAGAACATTCCACCCAACAGAAAAGAAAATACCTTCTTCTCAGCATCTCATGGAACCTTCTCAAAAATTGATCACATAATCAGTAACAAAGCAAACATTCACAGATACAAAAGAAAATGTAGTAACCAGCTGTGTACTATTGGATTACCATGGAATAATGCTAGAATTCAACAACAATTCTACCCCCAGAATGCCTACAAACTCATGAAAACTGAACAGTCAACTACTCTCCAGAAGATGACATCAGATACCTTAGAATTAGACATATAAGGGATTGTGAGTTGCCATATGGGTGCTGTTAACTGAACCTTTGTCCTCTGCAAGAGCGGCAAGTGCTCTTAATCATGGATTCATCAACCCAGCCCTAGAAGGTACTTCATTTTTTCTCTTAAACCCAGATGTCATTAGGAAAGATCCTTTTACAGATGGTGCTGAGAAAACTGGGTATGTACCTGTAGAAGAATGAAATCAGGTCGAGTCTCAAACTACATGAAACATTGAAAATAGATCACAGACTTCACGTGAAGACAGGGCATGCTGAAACTGCATGGAAGACACATCAACTATGTCCCGTGTCAACAATCATCCTATGCAGAGGTAGGAACTTCTGAATGGACTGTGACAGCAGAGAACACAACCCAAGGACTGACACATGGATTATAGCAAACTAAAAACCTGCCTAACAATGGAAGGAACCTCACAACTGAAGAGACAGCTTACAGATTTGAGAAATAATTGCCAACTCTGTATCGCATAGGGTTCTATTATGTAAAAACAGCCAAGATTAAACCAAATCCAATCCATACATGAGGTAATGAGGTGAGCAGACAGTCCTCAAAGGAAGAAATAGAAATGTCAAATAATATTTGATGATGGGTTCAACATCCTAAGCCATCAGGGAAAGGTGAAATTAAAATGATTTATACTGTCACCTTACTAGCTCAGAATGACTTTCATCAAGAAAACAGAACAACAGATGCTGGCAGGAATTTGAGGAAAGAGGAAACTTTACTCACTGCTAGTGAGCATAAATTGCAGCTACTGAGGAAATCAGTAAGTAGGTTTGTCAAAAATGAGAAAGTGGTGGGACAGATGTCTCAGGGAAAAGCACTGGCTGCTCTTACAGAGGAACTGGGTTTGGTTCCCAGCACCCACTTGGTGGCTCAGAACCATCTATAACTCCAGTTCCAGGGAATCCCTTTCTGGCCTCCACAGTCACCACGGATGTACACATATATTGCAGGAAAAATATTCACACACATAAAAATAAAAGATAAACAAATCTTTGAGGACGACAACCAAAACTATCACATGATCTGCCTATATGCCTCAGTGATAAAGAGCACTTCTTGTTCTTCCAGAGGACCAGCATTTGATTCCCAACACTCAAACCAGGCAGTTCACAACCACCTGTAACACAAGCCCCAGGAGGGTCTGACATCTCTCATCTCTGTGGTCACACACACACACACACACAGATTTAAAAGTAAAAAAATTGACATTTGTAGGAAAATGGGTGAAATTTCAATTCAGAATGTTAGCTGAAATAAACTGCGTTCAGATAAGCACTATGTTTTCTCTCATGTGTGTAGCCTTGATTGAAGTTTCTATGTGTGAGTGGGTCGGTGTCCATGTGTGGATGACTCATGAAACTAGAGAACTGTGAGAGGGAAAAAGAGACCTGAAGGATTAGGGTACAGGAACACTGACAGAAGATAATGCAATATTGTACTGGGAGAGCAGAAATTAGGTTGTTGTGGTCAATGGAAAAACAGCAAGAATGGGACAGAGGGGAGGGCAAGGCAAAGGCCAGAGGGCAGGGTGTGGAAGAAGAAAACATGTGTAAAAATGCCATTATGAGCTTGTCCCATCCAGCTTGCATCCAGAACCCTTCTTCCTTCTGTCCCCTTTCCTCTTTGGGCACATAAGGCCATCCAGGTCAGTCTGTCTGGCGCTGGGGCCAAATCCTCAGGGCAAGTAGGCAGGCGAGACCTCCTTTGTCTCACTGGCCCGCCTGAACCAACCAAGGTAGGCGCTTTGTTTACGAACTACCCAACCTGCACGGAGATCTGATCTCTGCACCAGGAGAGACAGCAGTGCGGTGAGTTTGTGACCAGCAGCGGCGGAAGCATCCCTGGACAGGGAACTCTGAAGTTCCTCATCCCCCTCCCTATACTCCCCGGGCTCCCTGCAGGGGCTCTACCCCCCCCCCTACTGCCTCTCTCTTCTTGTCCCACCCAGCTTGCATCCAGAACCCTTTTTCCTTCTGTCCCCTTTCCTCTTTGGGCACATAACACCATCCAGCTCAGTCTGTCTGGCGCTGGGGCAAATCCTCAGGGCAAGTAGGCAGGCGAGACCTCCTTTGTCTCACTGGCCCACCTGGACCAACCAAGGAAGGCGCTTTGTTTACGAACTACCCAACCTGCACGGAGATCTGATCTTGGCACCAGGAGAGACAGCAGTGCGGCAAGTTTGTGACCAGCGGCGGCGGAAGCAGCCCTGGACAGGGAACTCTGAAGTTCCTCATCCCCCTCCCTATACTCCCCGGGCTCCCTGCAGGGGCTCTACCCCCCCATACTGCCTCTCTCTTCTTGCCCCACCCAGCTTGCATCCAGAACCCTTCTTCCCTCTGTCCCCTTTCCTCTTTGGGCACATATCACCATCCAGCTCAGTCTGTCTGGCGCTAGGGGCAAATCCTCAGGGCAAGTAGGCAGGCGAGACCTCCTTTGTTTCACTGGCCCGCCTGCACCAACCAAGGTAGGCGCTTTGTTTACGAACTACCCAACCTGCACGGAGATCTGATCTCTGCACCAGGAGAGACAGCAGTGCGGTGAGTTTGTGACCAGCAGCAGCGGAAGCAGCCCTGGACAGGGAAATCTGAAGTTCCTCATCCCCCTCCCTGTACTCCCCGGGCTCCCTGCAGGGGCTCTACCCCCCCATACTGCCTCTCTCTTCTTGGCCCCCCCAGCTTGCATCCAGAACCCTTCTTCCTTCTGTCCCCTTTCCTCTTTGGGCACATAACACCATCCAGCTCAGTCTGTCTGGTGCTGGGGGAAAATCCTCAGGGCAAGTAGGCAGGCGAGACTTCCTTTGTTTCACTGGCCTGCCTGCAACAAGCAAGGAGAGACATCACTAGAACACCAGGAGAGCTAGTACTGCAGAGAGCCATCACTGGGAAGGTACATCAGTAGGCAAGGAGAACTGATCCGGTAAAAGAAGATCCAGAGGGGAGCATTCGGAGAAAGAGATGGGCAGGCGCCAATGCAAGAATTCACCTAACAATCTGAAAAACTATATGAAACCACCAGAACCCAGCGCCATCCCAACAGGTGGACATGAACACCTTAATCATGAAGAAGTAGATAAAATTGACTTTATGAAAGTGATTGACGCCCTTAAACAACATGTAAAAAATGCCCTTATAGAAATGGATGAGAAGTATAACAGAAAGTTTGAAGAATTGAGTAAATCAGTGAATGATACCCTAGGAAACCAAGGAAAAACAATCAAACAGATAATGGAAACAGTTCAAGACTTAAAAACTGAAATGGAGGCAAAGAAGAAAACACAAACAGAAGGCCAGCTGGACAGGGAAAATCTAGGTAAACGAATAGAGACTACAGAAGCAAGCATAACCAACAGAATACAAGAGATAGAAGAAAGAATCTCAGATTCTGAACATACCATAGAGAAAATAAACACGCTGATCAAAGAAAACAGCAAGGCCAACAAATTCTCATCACAAAACATTCAGGAAATATGGGACACAATAAAAAGACCAAACCTAAGAATAATAGGAATAGAAGAAGGAGAAGAAGCGCAGCTCAACGGTCCAGAAAATATATTTAATAAAATTATAGAAGAAAACTTTCCCAACCTAAAGAAAGATATACCTATGAAGGTTCAAGAAGCATACAGAACACCGAATAGGCTGGATCAAAAAAAAACATCCTCTCGCCATATAATAATCAAAACAAAAAGCATACAGAATAAAGAAAGAATACTAAGAGCAGCGAAGGAAAAAGGCCAAGTTACTTATAAAGGTAAACCTATCAGACTTACACCTGACTTCTCTATGGAAACCATGAAAGCCAGAAGGTCCTGGATAGATGTACTGCAGAAACTAAGAGACCATGGATGCAAGCCCAGACTACTATACCCAGCCAAGCTTTCGTTCACTATAAATGGAGAAAACAAAATTTTCCAGGATAAAAACCAATTTAAACAATACGTAGCCACAAATCCAGCCTTACAGAAAGTAATAGAAGGAAAATCACTAACCAAGGAGTCCAACAATGACCACAATATCTCAGACAACTAGAGACCCTTCACCAGCGCAACACAAAGAAGGGGAACACACAAAATTTACAACTTAAAAAATGACCGGAGTTAACAACCACTGGTCATTAATATCACTTAATGTCAATGGACTCAACTCTCCTATAAAAAGGCACAGACTAAGAGATTGGATAAGAAAACAGGATCCAATATTCTGCTGTTTACAAGAAACACACCTCAACCACAAAGACAGGCACCTACTCAGAGTAAAGGGTTGGGATAAGGCTTATCAAGTAAATGGACCTAAGAAACAAGCAGGGGTGGCCATACTAATTTCTAACAAAGTTGACTTCAAACTTAAATCATTCAGGAGAGATGGAGAGGGACATTTTCTACTCATAACAGGAACAATTCATCAGGATGAAGTCTCAATCCTGAATATCTATGCCCCTAATATAAAAGCACCCACGTACGTAAAAGAAACATTGTTAAAACTCAAGGCAGCCATCAAACCGCACACATTAATAGTAGGAGACTTTAATACTCCTCTCTCACCAATGGACAGGTCAAGTAGACAGAAACCTAACAGAGAAATAAGAGAATTAATGGAGGTAATGAATCAAATGGACTTAACAGACATCTATAGAATATTCCACCCAAATAGGAAAGAATATACCTTCTTCTCTGCAGCTCATGGAACCTTCTCAAAAATCGACCACATACTCGGTAACAAAGCAAACATCCACAGTTACAAAAAAATATTAAGAACCACTTGTATCTTATCAGATCACCATGGATTAAAGCTAGAATTCAGCAACAATGCTACCCCCAGAAAGCCTACAAACTCATGGAAACTGAATAGTCAACTACTGAACCATACCTGGATTAAGGAAGAAATAAAGAAAGAAATTAAAGTCTTCCTTGAAGACAATGAAAATAAAGAAACAACATACTCAAACCTATGGGACACTATGAAAGCAGTTCCGAGAGGAAAGTTCATAGCACTAACTGCCCACTTAAAGAAAACAGAGAAAGCACACATTGGAGACTTAACAGCCCACCTGAAAGCTCTAGAAAAAAAAGAAGCAGACTCACCTAGAAGGGGTAGAAGACTGGAAATAATCAAACTGAGGGCTGAAATCAACAAAATAGAAACACAGAAAACAATTGAAAGAATCAATGAATCAAAAAGCTGGTTCCTGGAGAAAATCAACAAGATTGATAAACCCCTATCCAAACTAATCAAACGGCAGAGAGAGAATTTGCAAATTAATAAGATCAGAAATGAAAAGGGAGACATAACCACAGACACAGAGGAAATTCAGAGAATCATTAGATCTTACTACAAAAGCCTGTATGCCACAAAACTGGAAAATGCAAAAGAAATGGACGCTTTTTTAGATAAATACCATTTACCAAAGTTAAACCAGGACCAGGTGAACAACCTAAATAGACCTGTTAGTCGTGAAGAATTAGAAGCGGTTATCAAAAACCTCCCTTCCAAAAAAAGTCCAGGACCAGATGGTTTCAATGCGGAATTCTACCAGAACTTCCAAGAAGACCTAATACCTATTCTCCTTAATGTATTTCACAATATAGAAACAGAAGAGTCATTGCCAAATTCCTTTTATGAAGCTACAGTAACTCTGATACCAAAACCACACAAAGACCCAACCAAGAAAGAGAATTACAGGCCAATCTCACTCATGAACATCGACGCAAAAATCCTCAACAAAATTCTGGCAAACCGAATCCAAGAACACATTAGAAAAATTATCAATTATGATCAAGTAGGCTTCATACCAGAGATGCAGGGCTGGTTTAACATACGCAAATCTATCAATGTAATCCATCATATAAATAAACTGAAAGAAAAAAAACCATATGATCGTTTCATTAGATGCTGAAAAAGCATTTGACAAAATTCAACATCCCTTTATGGTAAAAGTCTTGGAGAGATTAGGGATACAAGGGTCATACCTAAATATAATTAAAGCGATATACAGCAAGCCGACAGCTAATATCAAACTAAATGGAGAGAAACTTAAAGCCATCCCACTAAAATCAGGAACACGCCAAGGCTGTCCACTCTCTCCATACCTCTTCAATATAGTTCTCGAAGTTTTAGCAATAGCAATAAGACAACATAAGGGGATAAAGGGGATTCAAATTGGAAAGGAAGAAGTTAAACTTGCATTATTTGCAGATGATATGATAGTGTACATGAGCGACCCCAAAAACTCCTCCAAAGAACTCCTACAGCTGATAAACGCCTTTAGTAACGTGGCAGGATACAAGATCAACTCCAAAAAATCAGTCGCCCTCTTATACACAAAGGATCTGGAAGCAGAGAGAGAAATAAGAGAATCATCACCTTTCACGATAGCCACAAACAGCATAAAATATCTTGGGGTAACTCTAACCAAGGAAGTGAAAGATCTATTTGACAAAAACTTTAAGGCATTGAAGAAAGAAATTGAAAAGGATACCAGAAAATGGAAGGATCTCCCTTGCTCTTGGATTGGGAGAATCAACATAGTGAAAATGGCAATTCTACCAAGGGCAATTTATAGATTCAATGCAATCCCCATTAAAATCCCATCAAAATTCTTCACAGATCTTGAAAGGACAATAATCAACTTTATATGGAGAAACAAAAAACCCAGGATAGCCAAAACAATCTTATACAATAAAGGAACTTCTGGAGGCATTACCATCCCTGATTTCAAACTCTATTACAGAGCTACAGTAATGAAAACAGCGTGGTACTGGCATAAAAACAGAGAAGTCGACCAATGGAATCATATAGAAGACCCGGATTTTAACCCACAAACCTATGAACAACTGATTTTCGATAAAGGAGCTAAAAGTATACAATGGAAGAAAGAAAGCATCTTCAACAAATGGTGCTGACACAATTGGATGTCAACCTGTAGAAGAATGAAAATAGACCCATATCTATCACCATGCACAAAACTCAAGTCCAAATGGATCAAAGACCTCAATATCAATCTGAACACACTGAACCTGATAGAAGAGAAAATGGGAAGTACCCTACAACATATGGGCACTGGAGATCGCTTCCTATGTATAACCCCAGCAGCACAGACATTAAGGCAACATTGAATAAATGGGACCTCCTGAAACTGAGAAGCTTCTGTAAAGCAAAGGACACTGTCATTAAGACAAAAAGGCAGCCTACTGACTGGGAGAAGATCTTCACCAACCCCGCAACAGACAAAGGTCTGATCTCCAAAATATATAAAGAACTCAAGAAACTAGACTTTAAAAGGATAATTAACCCAATTAAAAAATGGGGCACTGAACTGAACAGAGAATTCTCAACAGAAGAAGTTAAAATGGCCAAAAGATACTTAAGGTCATGCTCAACCTCCTTAGCGATCAGAGAAATGCAAATCAAAACAACTTTGAGATATCATCTTACACCTGTCAGAATGGCTAAAATCAAAAACACCCAGGATAGCCTTTGCTGGAGAGGTTGTGGAGAAAGGGGTACCCTCATCCATTGCTGGTGGGACTGCAAACTTGTGCAACCACTTTGGAAATCAGTGTGGAGGTTTCTCAGAAAAATTGGGATCAACCTACCCCTGGACCCAGCAATACCACTCTTGGGAATATACCCAAGAGATGCCCTATCATATGACAAAAGCATTTGTCCAACTATGTTCATAGCAGCATTATTTGTAATAGCCAGAACCTGGAAGCAACCTAGATGCCCTTCAATGGAAGAATGGATGAAGAAAGTGTGGAATATATACACATTAGAGTACTACTCTGCGGTAAAAATCAATGACTTCTCGAATTTTGCATGCAAATGGATGGAAATAGAAAATACGATCCTTAGTGAGGTAACCCAGACCCAAAAAGAAGAACATGGGATGTACTCACTCATAATTGGTTTCTAGCCATGGATAGGGGCCACTGAGTCTATAATTTGTGATCCTAAAGAAGCTAAACAAGAGGGTAAACCCAAGGAAAAACATATAGATATCCTCCCAGCTATGGGAAATAGACATGACTGATGGGCAAAAAATTGGAATCTTGGGGGTGGGGTGGGATGGGGATGAGGGGTGATGGGGAGAGAAAACTGTGAAGGAGAGGATGAGGGGAACTGGGGGAATCGGGGTGATTGGGGATAAAGGAAGTTTGGATAGGGGAGCAGGGAAACTCATACCTTAGGTAAGGGAGCCACCTAAGGGGTGGCAAGAGACTTGAACTTGGAATGGCTACCAGATGCCCAGGGTAATGTCCCCAGTTAGTTCATTGGGGCACCTGAGGATAGGGAACCTGAAATGAACCTATCCTATAATCATACTGATGAATATCTTGCATATCGCCATAGAACCTTCATCTAGCGATGGATGGAGATAGAGCCAGAGACCCACACTGGAGCACCGGACTGAGCTCCCAAGGTTATAATGAGGAGCAGAAGGAGAGAGAACATGAACAAGGAAGTCAGGACCATGAGGGGTGCACCCAACCACTGAGACAGTGGGGCTGATCTATTGGGAGCTCACCAAGGTCAGCTGGACTGCTACTGAAAAAACATGGGATAAAACCGGACTCTCGGAATGTGGCGGACAATGAGAGCTGACGAGAGGCCAAGGAGAATGGCACAGGAACTTTCAACTGGCGATAGATCGAGAGAGAGACAGAGACCCAAATTGGAGCAACGGTCTGAGCTCTTAAGGTCCAAATGAGGAGCAGAAGGAGGGAGAACATGAGCAAGGAAATCAGGACCACGAGGCGTGCACCCACCCACTGTGACAGTGGAACTGATCTATTGGGAGCTCTTCAAGGCCAGCTGGACTGGGACTGAATAAGCATGGGTTGAAACTGGACTCTCTGAACATGGCGGACAATGAAGGCTGATGAGAAGCCAAGGACAATGGCACTAGGTTTCGATCCTAATACATGAACTGGCTTTGTGGGAGCTTAGCCTGTTTGGATGTTCACCTTCCTGGGCCTGGATGGAAGTGGGAGGACCTTGGTCTTCCTGTAGGGCAGGGAATTTGGACTGCTCTTCAGTATCGAGAGGGAGGGGGAATGGACTGGGGGGAGGAGAAGAGGAGTGGGGATGGGGGAGGGGGGGGAGGGGGCAATGTGTGGGAGGAGGGGAGGGAAATGGGAAACAGGGAGCAGTTGGAAATTTTAATTAAAAAAGAATAAAAAAAAAGAAAAAAAAAGAAAAAAAAATGCCATTATGAAATCTACTACTTTGTAGCTAACTTAATAATCTGGTAATGGGAAATACTTGTTCCTGTAGCCATCGTCAAACTTGAAATGGAGTCCATGGGGCAGGTGTTGTGCTATATTAGTTCAGACATCTATTACAGTACCAGGCATATGGTCATGCGTAAAGCATTTGCTGAGCCAGTTGTTGCCATGCATGCATCTAATTCCAGCATTTAGAGGACTAAGGAAGGCCCAAAGATTCTGGCTAGAGACTCACCTAATCTGAGCAAGACCTTATCTTAAATAATAATTGCCTATTTGCCAAATACATTTTGATAGCAATTATTGAGCTTTGTATATTATGTCTGTCGGTGATTGGTTTGATTTTATTATGATGCCTATAAGTTGTTGTACACGCATATAGTAGCCTCTTGATAATTGTGTTTATGTTCTATGACAACTCTCATGTTTAAAAACCATCGGACCTTTAATTATTTGAAAGCATTCATCTGTAAAATAATTTGTTAATAAATCATTTTGTGAGTTAATATTTGATTTTTTTCTGGTTATTTTGACTTTTCCATTTTGATATTTTATTGTTTATGCTGTAATCCCTCTTAATATCTATTTTCTAAAATTTAGAAAGGTTTTGGCTATACATACCAGGGTAACCTTGGACTTGTTATGTAGCTCAGGCTAACCTTGAACTCAAGATTCTCCTCTCAGCTTCCAGAGTGCTGGGATTACTGGCATGCACCACCATGTCTTGCTCAATTATTTTTAAAATAAATTATGTGTCTAGGTGTTTTGTAAACTTTGTACATCATGTGCACACAATGTTCAGGTAGGCCAGAAGAGGGCATCAGATCCAGGGGACTGGAGTTACTGAGGGTTGTGATTGACCAAGCAGGTGCTGGCAATGAACACAGGCCCTTTGGAAGAACAAGTGCTCTTAACTGCTGAGCTACCTCTTCAGCCTCTCGTCAATTATTATGTACATGTATATTTATGCATATAAACATCTTCACTGCATGTAAGCATGTGTGTTGTGTGCTCCTAGATGAGAAGAACTGCAGTTACAGATGGTTTGAGTTTCTGTGTGAGTGCCAGAAATTGAATTCAGGTCCTCTGCAAGAGCAAACAGTTTTCTTAATCACAGAAAAAACCCTCCAGTCCTACATACATATAGTTTTTCTTTTCTTTTATTCTTCTTTTTTTTTTGAGTCATGAGTTTACATAGCCCAGAACAATGGATTCTCCTGCTTTCCAAATCTGGGATTATAGGTATGTCCTACTGCACAAATATTTAGATCATCAACTCTTTTGGTTTTATGGGACAGGGTTTCTTTGTGTAGGCTTGGCTGTCTTGGAGCTCACTCTGTAGCCCAGGCTGGCCTCTAACGCATAGAGCTCTTCCTGCCTCTGGCTCCTGAGTGCTGGGATTAAAGGCATGTGCTCCCACCACTACCACCACCGGGCTTCATCAACTTTTTCTTCCTTCATTTCTTTTCCTTCCTTCCTTCCTTCCTTCCTTCCTTCCTTCCTTTTTTTCTTTAAAAACTTATTTTTATTTATATGAGTACTCTACCTGCACGTCCAACTTTATGTCAGACGAGGACATGGGATCACACTATAGACAGTTGTGAGCCAGTATGTGGTTACTGGGAACTGAACTCAGCACCTCTGGAAGAGTAAGCAGTGTTCTTAGATGCTGAGCCACCTCTTCAGACCCTCATCAACATTTTCTTATAGACTGATTTTTGTTTAAATTTTTCATGACTCAAACTAACTTGCACTATTACTAAACATAGACCATTTTTCATTTTAAGATTTCCTGGCTGTTATGTATTTTAGATAGGGTCTTACTATGTGACCCTGCCTGACCTGGAACTTGCAATCCCCCCAGTGTCTGATAAGAAAGTGCTGGAATTGATGATACAAGGCACACTCCTGACCTCTCTTTTATTGAGGAAGGGAAAAGGGTCTTCCTAGTAAAAAGTAGTTGTTTTGTTTTGTTTTGTTCTTTTTGGTGGTACTGGGAATTGAGCCCAGGTCTGAAGCCACATGCTAAGAAAGTACTTTACCACAGGGCCATGTTTGTAGCCCATGTCAAATGCCATAGAAATTGTTAACGGTGAAAACAACTTTGTGTGGATCACTTGAATAGCTATTTTTGTAAAATTGTGGGTTTTACTTATACATTGCTTTTAAAAAAACAATAAAACTGGGTGCTAGTGGCTCACACCTTTAATCCCAGCAAATCCCAGCACTCCTGAGCCAGAGGCAGGCAGATGTCTGTGAGTTCAAGGCCAGCCTGGTCTACAGAGTGAGTTCCACTGACAGCCAGAGCTAGACAGAGAAACCCTGTCTCAGACAAACCAGAATTTAAACCACACTTCAAAATCACTCAAATCAGACAATTTAATACCTTATATAGATGTTGGATATTTTTCTGAATAAATACTTTATCATGGATAGGTCTTGTATCCTTTATATTTTTAGAACTTGAAAACATACCAAGTTGCATATTAAGAAGGTAATCAAAAACATTTCCTCCTCTGTTCAAGTCTGCATTATTTCAAGGCTATCCATCACACACACACACACACACACACACACACACATCATAAGAACAGCATCAAACATTAGTCTTTAAGCTTTAAATAACTAAAGACAATGCATTCCTAAAAGCAGGAGAGCATACCATGAAGTTACAGCAGTTTTAGGTATAAAATATGGGGGGAATGAAATGTACTTCTGTGACAGGGATATATCTCAGTGTTTTGTTCAGCTTGTGCTCAATCCTCAGCACCACAAATAACAAACCAAATTTCCTTGTGCATGACATTATCAACACATATATTATCCTTAAAGGTGTGTTTCAGGCCCATAGATCTTCTGTACCAAGTAGTCTAAAGGCCTGTTCAATAACCTAAACACTTTCGTCTCTATTTATGCCCCTATAACTGCTCCCTTTTTTGTACTCCCTTGTTGGCCATTGTGCCTTAAGGGAAAGTTGTCACCGAGTATCAAGAGTTAATATGCATGAAGAACTTAAGAGAAGTTGACCTATATAAACACTCAATAAATATTCAGAACAACTTGTAAAGGAGAGTCTACCATTATCTCCATTAAAAAAGTGAAAAGTTCTATTTTATATTCTATGTATATTTTGTTTGTATAGGCATAACCACACATGCACGAGAGTGCCTATGGAGGTCACAAAAGGGGCACCAGATCTCCTTGAGCTGGAGTCACAGGCGGTTGTGACCTGCCCAATGTGGGTACTGGGAACTGAATTTGGGTCCTGTGGTAGAATAGGAACGACTCTAAACCACTGAGCAATCTCCCAGTATCTCCACTCTTTTTCTTTCTTTTTTTGGAAGACAGGTTTTTCTGTGTAGCTCTGGTTGTCTTGGAATTTGTCTGTAGACCAGGCTGGCCTCAAACCCAGAGATTAGACTGCCTCCGTTTAATTAAATACGTGCACCACCGCTCAACCTATCCCCATTCTTATACACAAGGGATTCAAAGTACAAAAAGGTGAGGTCATACCCCAGGTCATACAAATAACAGACTGTTTCCTGTCAATCTGTATCAAACTTCCATACCTCCAATCCAGACAACTGCTGATCTAGACTAGACATGTTCTCCAAGGTATGTATATCTAGGTATCACTACATCAAAACTAAGATGTTGTTTGTTCTTCTCATGCTCATCCTTTCATGCATACATTGCTACCTAGAGACTGGCTGCTAGGACAATCTGAATGCAGCAGCAGAATAGATTCTGTCTTTCATTAGTCAGATATTAAAGGGATCTGACGTTAAAAGGGGAGACCATGTTTTGCTGCCCAATGAAATTGTTTTGCATTGGAAATATTTTAACTTTATTACATTTATTATTGTGTGTGTATGTGTGTGTGTGTGTGTGTGTGTGTGTGTGAGAGAGAGAGAGAGAGAGAGAGAGAGACAGACAGAAAGAGAGCGAGCAGCTGGTGGTCAGTAGCTGCTGATGCAGCAGGTTCTCTTCTACCATGTGGGTCTGGGGATTGAAAGCAGGTGTTTGGGTTTGTTGATAAGTGCCTTTACCTGCTGAGTCATCTTGCTTACCCAGATTTTTTTTTAAATTAAAAGCATTGTAGGTGGTGGTGGCACGCACCTTTAATCTGAGCACTTTGGAAGCAGAGAAAGGTATATCCCAAAGTTCGATGCTAACCTGGTCTACAGAGTGAATGCCAGGAAAACTAGGGCTGCATCGAGAAATCTTGTCTCCAAAACAAACCAAAACAAACAAAGAAGCAAATAAATAAATAAAACCATTTTAGTTTTGAAACCTTATAATAAGATTGTTATTTTAAATTGAGTTTATATTGACATTTTCTTAGATTAGTTGCTAATATAATTAATACTGCCAGACTTAGACAGTAAAACCAAAGCTCTCTGAAGGAATTACTAACCTTTGGAGAGTGAGCGACTCAAGTGTGGAACTAGAGAAGACCCACTTTCACCATCTGATTCTACAGTTTCTGAGAACTAGGTACAGAACATGGCAGCATGCAGCTGAGATCCATAGTTGGAGGCACTTACGCTTGACGGGTATAAAGGTCTGGTTCGTCGAGGTCCTGAGATCTTAATTCCTGTGTGGAGAGGCAGCCAGCACCACCGGTGGAAATGGAACTGCGCTTCATGCTCAGAACCTAATTCATGATTTCAATATCAGAAAAATGTTCCAGATGCAAGTGGATCATTAAGCAATAATTGTCACTTTTATTCTGAAGTAGAAGAGTAACTAAGTTTATTCCTTTACGATAGTATTTTCCCTGTGTGCTGTATTTGTTTGTCATGTATACTTAAGTCCTCACTAAAGATAACACCTATGCAACTTCAAGTATTCAATACACTCGAGCAAGACAATGCAAAAATGAACATATATGATTCCTGCATCACTCGGCAATCCATGATCGCAAAATTTCAATGTGTTATCCCGAATACATCACTGGTATCTCTTATGTCTATTTCAATGGTAACTCACAGACTGCTTGACAAGAAATCTCAGGCTCCTTAACTCTCCTCAAAATGTTTCCTTTGGCTTCAAAATCAGGATTCATTCTCTTTTCCTAATATCTACTTTTCTTGCTTTATGTTTAACCCCATAGTTTAATACCCACTATTGTCTTTCTGGTTCTAATCTCCCTTTCAGTAAAAACAAGCAATCCGTTCCATAACATAATGTAGAGGCTGCTTCCATTCTCAAAATATTTTAGTATCATAAGCATACCTATGTCAGACCCTGTCTTCGTCTCTGCAGCACTAGACGCTAGCCACTCAGCTTTTTCTGGTCCTGCCCTGGCTTCTTTCTAGGATAAGACAGAACTCACTGTTGATAAAATTATATATATATATAATTTTATATATATATATATATGTAGTGAAGAGAAGTCACGCTATGCGATAAGACTTATACATGAGGCTTATTGGAAGATGAGAGAGAAGGGACAGAGAAGGCAGAGAGGGGAGCAGACTAGTCCCATGGGGTAAAGAGTGCGGGAGAGAGAGGGAGGTAGACACAGGAGAAGGGGGAGGTTAGGGGTAGGTCCATCTGTTACAAGGAACCATAGCAAATGTGCCCAGAAGTGGCTACAGGTGAAGTGCTCTTAGTGGCTACAGGTGAGGAGGTTTCCTGTCAGAACCCTAAGGACAGGCAGGCCAATGCAGATTCCCAAATACTAACACCAAATAATAACACCCACTTTATTGTTTGTTTGAGCTGGGGACTTTAGCACAATAGGCTGTGCACTGAGTCACATCACTCCTTGTTCGACTGCTTACATTCCACTTAGGTCTTATTCTCAAGCCTTCAGTTTCCCAGACTTTTTCTTCTTACATGGCTTTTCACATGCTGCATTACCACAGGAACGCAGTGTTTTAACCTGTCCCTCCCAGGCAGTCCTCCCCTTCTCCCCCTCCCTGCGGAACACCTTGGTCAGCAATCAGCATCCTCTTTTCCCTCTCCAGGCGCTGCCCACACAAACTTACTGATCCCTGAACCCAGAACCTGGCAGATGCCGCCCCAGGTCTCTGATGCCACAGAGTTTCTTAGCAGGAACAGAGTTAACCCCATACCAGCAGTTACCTTTCTCTCTGGTTCTTGACCCCCAGTGCCCACTTCCAGTAAAATGCACAACTGCTTAGGAAGACACCCACCAATGCCAACCAGGAGCCATTTGGATTTTAAAGTCTCTGCCTGCGTGACGTCAGAAAGCCTCTTGCGAGTACTCTTAAGCAAGAAGGCTATGCCAGTTCCCAGACAGTGGTGGGAAGTCCTAGGGCAAAAGCTTAGATTTCTAAATCTTGCAGCTGTTGTGCCTCTGGCTAGAATTGTAGTTTTGTCCCTAGCAGCCCTTTTGAGTTTCAGTCTTTCCTAGCCATCAGTGTGTCTCCTCATCTGTATTTGAGACAATCAAGTACTTTTGCAGCAGTGCCCAGTTGTTTTCCATAGTATCTTTTATTGTTGTTTTGTTTTGTAAAATATCCCTGGGGCTGGTGAAATGGCTCCATGGGTAAGAGCACTGCCTGCTCTTCCAAAGAAATGGGTTAAATCCCCAGGACCCATAACTATAACTCTAATTTCAGGAGGTCTGATGCCCTCTTCTGGCCTTGGTGGGCACCAGACACACGTGTGGTATACAGACATACATGTAGGCAAAACACTTTATACATAAAATAAAAATAATAAAGATCTTTTTTAAAAAAATAAAGGCAAATCAAAAGTATTCTTGTACAGTTTTATCAGGACCTAAGTTCTCAAAATTCATTTCAACACTCATCTTAGTTTCAAGATGCCTTAAGAAGTACAAAATTTGCTGGTCAGTGGTGGTACATTCCTTTACTCCCAGTACTCAAGAGGCAGAGGCAGGGGGATCTCTGTGAGTTTGAGAAGAGTCTACAGAAGAAATACAAAATCACTTTAGCTAAGACATTTGAATTGGAAGTATTATCTCTGTTTGACCAAGATCTCCCATATTTTGTCATTACAAGGTCAATTAGCAAGACTATTGTAATAGCTATTGCTTATGCATTAACTACTCCTGGATTCTTTTTATAGAAGACTGAAGTGAGAAAGGATTAATGTTCTAAGGGTGCTTAAATAAAGCAAGTTTTCACATATTAGTCCTTCTAAAATCATTCCTCATCAAAGAACTCATTGAAACATTTTTTTTGTACAAATTTTTAAAAGTTGAAGTCTACAGTCATCAGGCTGGTAGTCATAGACACACAAAAACCTGACAAGCTTGCTTTCTATGTCTACTTCTGAATGCCACTCAGGATCAAGTGAGATAATTGTATCAGGATTTTAGCTTAGTGATACATGGCATTAATAAATTAAAATTCATCCTAAGGAATGTAGTGGGAAGAAATGATAATGTAATCAAGTTGAATTTAATTTGCTAGATATTTTATAATGACATTTTAAGTCATAAGCAACTGTAATATACTTTACTATTAGAAACTCTTTTAATTAATGCAGGCCACCTTATTCCCATGTGGTTATGCCGTGGCAGTATCTGTGAAAAATTCTTCAGAGCAGGTAATAGGGATATGTTACATCTCTTTTTATCTTCTTTTTTTTTCTGAGACAAGCTTGTCTATTTAACAGTCTTGGCTGTGTCCCTTTTTTACCTTTTATGTTAATTCTTTAAAAACAACTACTTCTTTATTTTATTTATTGTATTATGTGTAGTTGGAATTTTCCTTTGGGCCACCAAGAAACTCCCAAATAATTTATTATGAATGCTTCTTATTAATTATAAGTGCTTAGTCTTAGCTTAGGCTCGTCCTGCTAGCTTTTTGAACTTAATTTAACCTGTTTCTATTCATCTACATTTTTCCTTGGGGCTTTTTACCTTTCTTTTATTCTGTATGTCTTGGTTTCCTGCTTCCTCCATGTGTGTCTGATTGGCCACTGGTTTCTCCCTGGTATCTCTTTTTCTTTCTTCCTTTCTAAGCCTAAATTCCTCCTGCTACTCAGTTTCCCTGCCTGCAAGTCCTGCCTATACCTCTTTCTTGCTATTGGCCATTTAGCTTTTTGTTAGACTAATCAGGTGCCTTAGGCAGACAAGGTAAAACAGCAACACATTTTTACATATAATTCAACAAATGCAACACGTCTTTACATAGTTATACAAATATTTTGTAACAATGAAACATCATTTCTCCTTTTACTTTTTTTCTTCAAACCCGCTCTTATATGCCTCCTTGTTCCCTTTCAAATTCATGGATTTTTCATTAATTTTGTTACATGCGTATGTGTATGTAATCTGCCCAATCTGTATGTTACTTGTCTGTATGCTGTCAGGGTTATAATTAGGTTGAAGGGAGATAAATACACAGGGAGAAAGGAGAGCAAAATAATAGTATGGATATGTGAAAAAAATCACAAGGATTCATACTGTTAAGTACCTAAGAAACTATAACACACACATACTTTAATTTAGTATAATGTTATTTGTATGTATGATTCAGGGCTCACCATTTGGTATTGGATAAGCATTTCGTGTACTCTTCCCACAGTAGGACTAAAACTGTTTCTCCACTCCCGGCATTTGTGAGTTCCCTATAGTTCTTTGTGTAGGGCTGGTTGGCCCCTTGTCCCTTATAGATTGCCTCTTGTCCTTATTCAGCTCATACTTAAGCAGCCATGTTAATAAGATTTTATTGGTGTAGATTCTGACATTCCTAGGAGATACAATGTCACAGCAAACTCCATGATGCTCTGGCTCTTATAATCTATGTGTCCCCTCCTTTACAATGTTTCGTGATACTTACTTGTAGTGATATTTCATTAGTATTTTAATAAAGAAAGTTTAGCTGAAGATCAGAGAGTAAGTGGTAGCACATACCTTTAATCACAGTAGCCACACTAGTTTGCCATAGAAACCTGGCGGTGCACGCCTTTAATCCCAGTGGTGCACATCTTTAATCCCCACCCAAAGAATGGAATGCAAGACAGAAGGAGAAAGCTCTCAGACACAGTCTCATCACCCTGTTATTTGATTTCTCTGTTAGATTGCCTTCACATATGCATTTATTTCAGGAAGCATCGACTGTATCAATACCCATGCCACTGCTCACTACTTCCGTGGCCTTAGTTTTAGCTGTTTCTCCCTGTATACACTCCCTCGTCCCTCTATTTCTCTCCTTGCACCTCCCCTCACCAGCCTGTACCTTTCTATTCTATTTCTTCTTTCCTGATGAGATGCTTCTCTCCTCCTTAGTCTGTTACTCTATGCTTAAGCTCTGTGATTCTGTATATCCACATGTAAGCTAATACATGCCACATTTGGCTTTCTGTGTCTGGGTACCTCACTCAGGGTGATTTCTCCCCCTAGTTCTACCCATTTACTGTGAATTTAATTCTTTATAATGGCTGAGTAATATTCATTTGTATAAAGGTTCCAATTTTTATTATCCATTCATATTCATGTCTTGAATATGTTATCCAATTTCTGGGCATTATTAATAGAGCAGCAATGGACATGGGTGAGTAAGCGTCTCTGTGGTAGGATGAAGTTTCCTTTGGGTAAATGCCCAAGAGTGATAGAGCTGGATCACGAGGTAGATCAGTTCCCATCTCTCTAAGGTAAATCCACACTCATTTCCATAGTGACTGTATGAGTCTGCACTGCTACCAGCAGTGGATGAGTGTATCCCTTATTCTATGTCCTTGCCAGCAGGAACTGTCACTCGTATTATTGATCCTAAGGATTCTGACAGGTGTAAAATGGACTCTCAAAGCAGACTTGGTTTGCATTTCACTAATGACTGAGAATGTTGAACATTTAAGTCTTTCTCAGCCACTTAAGATTCCCTATTGAGAATTCTCTGTTTAAAAATTCCCAGTTTTAATTGAGTCATTTGTTTTCTTGATATCTAGCCTTTTGAGTTCTTTATACATTTTGTTTGAGTTTTTTTGTATAATTTTGGATATTAGCCCTCTATTGGGTGTGTAGTTGATAAAAAAATATTTTACCATTCTGTAAGCTGCCACTTTGTCTGAATGATGGGATCTTTTGTCATGCAGAAGCTTTTCAGTTTCATGAGATCCCATTTATTAATTGTTGAAATTAGTGTCTGTGTTAATAGTGTTCTGCTCAGAAAGTCTTTTCCTATGTCATTGATTTCAGGGATCTTCCCTTCTTTTTCTTCTGTTAGGTTCAAGATATCTGGTTTTAGGTTGAGGTCTGTGTGGGAATTCCTTTCCATTAAATATTTTTGGGATGTGGGGGTGTGTCAGCAATAGGGTGGCTTCTGTGTGCTGACATGATCTCTTATAAGGGAGAGAATGGTCTCCCATGTATTTCTGGTTTCTTCATCAAAGATCAGGAGTCCGTAGGCACTTGAATTACACCTGACTTCTCAGTGGAAACCATGAAAGCCAGAATGTCTTAGATAGATGTGCTGCCAACACTAAGAGACCATGAAGGCAATCACAGAGTACTATTAACAGCAAAGCTTGCATTCTCCATCAATGGAGAAAAAAGATATTCCAGGACAAAAACAGATATAAATAATAGGTAGCCACAAACCCAGCCTTACAGAAACTACTAGAAGGCAAAGCACAAACCAAGGAAGCTAAGAACACCCATAATAACACAGACATCTGACAACTCTCCACCACCACAACTCAAAGAAGGGAAACACACACTCTAATAGTAGGTTTCAACACTCCTCTCTCACCAATGGACAGGCTAAACAGACAGAAACTTAATGGAGCAATAAGAGATATCACAGATGTAGTGAAACAAATGAAATTAATAGACATCTATAGAACATTCCACCCAACAGAAAAGAAAATACCTTCTTCTCAGCATCTCATGGAACCTTCTCAAAAATTGATCACATAATCAGTAACAAAGCAAACATTCACAGATACAAAAGAAAATGTAGTAACCAGCTGTGTACTATTGGATTACCATGGAATAATGCTAGAATTCAACAACAATTCTACCCCCAGAATGCCTACAAACTCATGAAAACTGAACAGTCAACTACTCTCCAGAAGATGACATCAGATACCTTAGAATTAGAGATATAAGGGATTGTGAGCTGCCATATGGGTGCTGTTAACTGAACCTTTGTCCTCTGCAAGAGCGGCAAGTGCTCTTAATCATGGATTCATCAACCCAGCCCTAGAAGGTACTTCATTTTTTCTCTTAATCCCAGATGTCATAGAAAAGATCCTTTTACAGATGGTGCTGAGAAAACTGGGTATGTACCTGTAGAAGAATGAAATCAGGTCGAGTCTCAAACTACATGAAACATTGAAAATAGATCACAGACTTCACGTGAAGACAGGGCATGCTGAAACTGCATGGAAGACACATCAACTATGTCCCGTGTCAACAATCATCCTATGCAGAGGTAGGAACTTCTGAATGGACTGTGACAGCAGAGAACACAACCCAAGGACTGACACATGGATTATAGCAAACTAAAAACCTGCCTAACAATGGAAGGAACCTCACAACTGAAGAGACAGCTTACAGATTTGAGAAATCATTGCCAACTCTGTATCGCATAGGGTTCTATTATGTAAAAACAGCCAAGATTAAACCAAATCCAATCCATACATGAGGTAATGAGGTGAGCAGACAGTCCTCAAAGGAAGAAATAGAAATGGCAAATAATATTTGATGATGGGTTCAACATCCTAAGCCATCAGGGAAAGGTGAAATTAAAATGATTTATACTGTCACCTTACTAGCTCAGAATGACTTTCATCAAGAAAACAGAACAACAGATGCTGGCAGGAATTTGAGGAAAGAGGAAACTTTACTCACTGCTAGTGAGCATAAATTGCAGCTACTGAGGAAATCAGTAAGTAGGTTTGTCAAAAATGAGAAAGTGGTGGGACAGATGTCTCAGGGAAAAGCACTGGCTGCTCTTACAGAGGAACTGGGTTTGGTTCCCAGCACCCACTTGGTGGCTCAGAACCATCTATAACTCCAGTTCCAGAGAATCCCTTTCTGGCCTCCACAGTCACCACGGATGTACACATATATTGCAGGAAAAATATTCACACACATAAAAATAAAAGATAAACAAATCTTTGAGGACGACAACCAAAACTATCACATGATCTGCCTATATGCCTCAGTGATAAAGAGCACTTCTTGTTCTTCCAGAGGACCAGCATTTGATTCCCAACACTCAAACCGGGCAGTTCACAACCACCTGTAACACAAGCCCCAGGAGGGTCTGACATCTCTCATCTCTGTGGTCACACACACACACACACACACACACACACAGATTTAAAAGTAAAAAAATGACATTTGTAGGAAAATGGGTGAAATTTCAATTCAGAATGTTAGCTGAAATAAACTGCGTTCAGAAAAACACTATGTTTTCTCTCATGTGTGTATTCTTGATTGAAGTTTCTATGTGTGAGTGGGTCGGTGTCCATGTGTGGATGACTCATGAAACTAGAGAACTGTGAGAGGGAAAAAGAGACCTGAAGGATTAGGGTACAGGAACACTGACAGAAGATAATGCAATATTGTACTGGGAGAGCAGAAATTAGGTTGTTGTGGGCAATGGAAAAACAGCAAGAATGGGACAGAGGGGAGGGCAAGGCAAAGGCCAGAGGGCAGGGTGTGGAAGAAGAAAACATGTGTAAAAATGCCAGTATGAGCTTGTCCCATCCAGCTTGCATCCAGAACCCTTCTTCCTTCTGTCCCCTTTCCTCTTTGGGCACATAAGGCCATCCAGGTCAGTCTGTCTGGCGCTGGGGCCAAATCCTCAGGGCAAGTAGGCAGGCGAGACCTCCTTTGTCTCACTGGCCCGCCTGCACCAACCAAGGTAGGCGCTTTGTTTACGAACTACCCAACCTGCACGGAGATCTGATCTCGGCACCAGGAGAGACAGCAGTGCGGTGAGTTTGTGACCAGCGGCGTCCGAAGCAACCCTGGACAGGGAACTCTGAAGTTCCTCATCCCCCTCCCTATACTCCCCGGGCTCCCTGCAGGGGCTCTACCCCCCCATACTGCCTCTCTCTTCTTGTCCCACCCAGCTTGCATCCAGAACCCTTCTTCCTTCTGTCCCCTTTCCTCTTTGGGCACATAACACCATCCAGCTCAGTCTGTCTGGTGCTGGGGGAAAATCCTCAGGGCAAGTAGGCAGGCGAGACTTCCTTTGTTTCACTGGCCTGCCTGCAACAAGCAAGGAGAGACATCACTAGAACTCCAGGAGAGCTAGCACTGCAGAGAGCCATCACTGGGAAGGTACATCAGTAGGCAAGGAGACCTGATCCGGTAAAAGAAGATCCAGAGGGGAGCATTCGGAGAAAGAGATGGGCAGGCGCCAATGCAAGAATTCACCTAACAATCTGAAAAACTATATGAAACCACCAGAACCCAGCGACATCCCAACAGGTGGACATGAACACCTTAATCATGAAGAAGTAGATAAAATTGACTTTATGAAAGTGATTGACGCCCTTAAACAACATGTAAAAAATGCCCTTATAGAAATGGATGAGAAGTATAACAGAAAGTTTGAAGAATTGAGTAAATCAGTGAATGATACCCTAGGAAACCAAGGAAAAACAATCAAACAGATAATGGAAACAGTTCAAGACTTAAAAACTGAAATGGAGGCAAAGAAGAAAACACAAACAGAAGGCCAGCTGGACAGGGAAAATCTAGGTAAACGAATAGAGACTACAGAAGCAAGCATAACCAACAGAATACAAGAGATAGAAGAAAGAATCTCAGATTCTGAAGATACCATAGAGAAAATAAACACGCTGATCAAAGAAAACAGCAAGGCCAACAAATTCTCATCACAAAACATTCAGGAAATATGGGACACAATAAAAAGACCAAACCTAAGAATAATAGGAATAGAAGAAGGAGAAGAAGCGCAGCTCAAAGGTCCAGAAAATATATTTAATAAAATTATAGAAGAAAACTTTCCCAACCTAAAGAAAGATATACCTATGAAGGTTCAAGAAGCATACAGAACACCGAATAGGCTGGATCAAAAAAAAACATCCTCTCGCCATATAATAATCAAAACAAAAAGCATACAGAATAAAGAAAGAATACTAAGAGCAGCGAAGGAAAAAGGCCAAGTTACTTATAAAGGTAAACCTATCAGACTTACACCTGACTTCTCTATGGAAACCATGAAAGCCAGAAGGTCCTGGATAGATGTACTGCAGAAACAAAGAGACCATGGATGCAAGCCCAGACTACTATACCCAGCCAAGCTTTCGTTCACTATAAATGGAGAAAAAAAATTTTCCAGGATAAAAACAAATTTAAACAATACGTAGCCACAAATCCAGCCTTACAGAAAGTAATAGAAGGAAAATCACTAACCATGGAGTCCAACAATGACCAAAATATCTCAGACAACTAGAGACCCTTCACCAGCGCAACACAAAGAAGGGGAACACACAAAATTTACAACTTAAAAAATGACCGGAGTTAACAACCACTGGTCATTAACATCACTTAATGTCAATGGACTCAACTCTCCTATAAAAAGGCACAGACTAAGAGATTGGATACGAAAACAGGATCCAACATTCTGCTGTTTACAAGAAACACACCTCAACCACAAAGACAGGCACCTACTCAGAGTAAAGGGTTGGGATAAGGCTTATCAAGTAAATGGACCTAAGAAACAAGCAGAGGCGGCCATACTAATTTCTAACAAAGTTGACTTCAAACTTAAATCATTCATGAGAGATGGAGAGGGACATTTTCTACTCATAACAGGAACAATTCATCAGGATGAAGTCTCAATCCTGAATATCTATGCCCCTAATATAAAAGCACCCACGTACGTAAAAGAAACATTGTTAAAACTCAAGGCAGCCATCAAACCGCACACATTAATAGTAGGAGACTTTAATACTCCTCTCTCACCAATGGACAGGTCACGTAGACAGAAACCTAACAGAGAAATAAGAGAATTAATGGAGGTAATGAATCAAATGGACTTAACAGACATCTATAGAATATTCCACCCAAATAGGAAAGAATATACCTTCTTCTCTGCAGATCATGGAACCTTCTCAAAAATCGACCACATACTCGGTAACAAAGCAAACATCCACAGTTACAAAAAAATATTCATAACCACCTGTATCTTATCAGATCACCATGGATTAAAGCTAGAATTCAGCAACAATGCTACCCCCAGAAAGCCTACAAACTCATGGAAACTGAATAGTCAACTACTGAACCATACCTGGATTAAGGAAGAAATAAAGAAAGAAATTAAAGTCTTCCTTGAAGACAATGAAAATAAAGAAACAACATACTCAAACCTATGGGACACTATGAAAGCAGTTCCGAGAGGAAAGTTCATAGCACTAACTGCCCACTTAAAGAAAACAGAGAAAGCACACATTGGAGACTTAACAGCCCACCTGAAAGCTCTAGAAAAAAAAGAAGCAGACTCACCTAGAAGGGGTAGAAGACTGGAAATAATCAAACTGAGGGCTGAAATCAACAAAATAGAGACACAGAAAACAATTGAAAGAATCAATGAATCAAAAAGCTGGTTCCTGGAGAAAATCAACAAGATTGATAAACCCCTATCCAAACTAATCAAACGGCAGAGAGAGAATTTGCAAATTAATAAGATCAGAAATGAAAAGGGAGACATAACCACAGACACAGAGGAAATTCAGAGACTCATTAGATCTTACTACAAAAGCCTGTATGCCACAAAACTGGAAAATGCAAAAGAAATGGACGCTTTTTTAGATAAATACCATTTACCAAAGTTAAACCAGGACCAGGTGAACAACCTAAATAGACCTGTTAGTCGTGAAGAATTAGAAGCGGTTATCAAAAACCTCCCTTCCAAAAAAAGTCCAGGACCAGATGGTTTCAATGCGGAATTCTACCAGAACTTCCAAGAAGACCTAATACCTATTCTCCTTAATGTATTTCACAATATAGAAACAGAAGAGTCATTGCCAAATTCCTTTTATGAAGCTACAGTAACTCTGATACCAAAACCACACAAAGACCCAACCAAGAAAGAGAATTACAGGCCAATCTCACTCATGAACATCGACGCAAAAATCCTCAACAAAATTCTGGCAAACCGAATCCAAGAACACATTAGAAAAATTATCAATTATGATCAAGTAGGCTTCATACCAGAGATGCAGGGCTGGTTTAACATACGCAAATCTATCAATGTAATCCATCATATAAATAAACTGAAAGAAAAAACCATATGATCGTTTCATTAGATGCTGAAAAAGCATTTGACAAAATTCAACATCCCTTTATGATAAAAGTCTTGGAGAGATTAGGGATACAAGGGTCATACCTAAATATAATTAAAGCTATATACAGCAAGCCGACAGCTAATATCAAACTAAATGGAGAGAAACTTAAAGCCATCCCACTAAAATCAGGAACACGCCAAGGCTGTCCACTCTCTCCATACCTCTTCAATATAGTTCTCGAAGTTTTAGCAATAGCAATAAGACAACATAAGGGGATAAAGGGGATTCAAATTGGAAAGGAAGAAGTTAAACTTGCATTATTTGCAGATGATATGATAGTGTACATGAGCGACCCCAAAAACTCCTCCAAAGAACTCCTACAGCTGATAAACGCCTTTAGTAACGTGGCAGGATACAAGATCAACTCCAAAAAATCAGTCGCCCTCTTATACACAAAGGATCTGGAAGCAGAGAGAGAAATAAGAGAATCATCACCTTTCACGATAGCCACAAACAGCATAAAATATCTTGGGGTAACTCTAACCAAGGAAGTGAAAGATCTATTTGACAAAAACTTTAAGGCATTGAAGAAAGAAATTGAAAAGGATACCAGAAAATGGAAGGATCTCCCTTGCTCTTGGATTGGGAGAATCAACATAGTAAAAATGGCAATTCTACCAAGGGCAATTTATAGATTCAATGCAATCCCCATTAAAATCCCATCAAAATTCTTCACAGATCTTGAAAGGACAATAATCAACTTTATATGGAGAAACAAAAAACCCAGGATAGCCAAAACAATCTTATACAATAAAGGAACTTCTGGAGGCATTACCATCCCTGACTTCAAACTCTATTACAGAGCTACAGTAATGAAAACAGCGTGGTACTGGCATAAAAACAGAGAAGTCGACCAATGGAATCGTATAGAAGACCCGGATTTTAACCCACAAACCTATGAACAACTGATTTTTGATAAAGGAGCTAAAAGTATACAATGGAAGAAAGAAAGCATCTTCAACAAATGGTGCTGGCACAATTGGATGTCAACCTGTAGAAGAATGAAAATAGACCCATATCTATCACCATGCACAAAACTCAAGTCCAAATGGATCAAAGACCTCAATATCAATCTGAACACACTGAACCTGATAGAAGAGAAAATGGGAAGTACCCTACAACATATGGGCACTGGAGATCGCTTCCTATGTATAACCCCAGCAGCACAGACATTAAGGGCAACATTGAATAAATGGGACCTCCTGAAACTGAGAAGCTTCTGTAAAGCAAAGGACACTGTCATTAAGACAAAAAGGCAGCCTACTGACTGGGAGAAGATCTTCACCAACCCCGCAACAGACAAAGGTCTGATCTCCAAAATATATAAAGAACTCAAGAAACTAGACTTTAAAAGGATAATTAACCCAATTAAAAAATGGGGCACTGAACTGAACAGAGAATTCTCAACAGAAGAAGTTAAAATGGCCAAAAGATACTTAAGGTCATGCTCAACCTCCTTAGCGATCAGAGAAATGCAAATCAAAACAACTTTGAGATATCATCTTACACCTGTGAGAATGGCTAAAATCAAAAACACCCAGGATAGCCTTTGCTGGAGAGGTTGTGGAGAAAGGGGTACCCTCATCCATTGCTGGTGGGACTGCAAACTTGTGCAACCACTTTGGAAATCAGTGTGGCGGTTTCTCAGAAAAATTGGGATCAACCTACCCCTGGACCCAGCAATACCACTCTTGGGAATATACCCAAGAGATGCCCTATCATATGACAAAAGCATTTGTCCAACTATGTTCATAGCAGCATCATTTGTAATAGCCAGAACCTGGAAGCAACCTAGATGCCCTTCAATGGAAGAATGGATGAAGAAAGTGTGGAATATATACACATTAGAGTACTACTCTGCGGTAAAAAACAATGACTTCTCGAATTTTGCATGCAAATGGATGGAAATAGAAAATACGATCCTTAGTGAGGTAACCCAGACCCAAAAAGAAGAACATGGGATGTACTCACTCATAATTGGTTTCTAGCCATGGATAGGGGCCACTGAGTCTATAATTTGTGATCCTAAAGAAGCTAAACAAGAGGGTAAACCCAAGGAAAAACATATAGATATCCTCCCAGCTATGGGAAATAGACATGACTGATGGGCAAAAAATTGGAATCTTGGGGGTGGGGTGGGATGGGGATGAGGGGTGATGGGGAGAGAAAACTGTGAAGGAGAGGATGAGGGGAACTGGGGGAATCGGGGTGATTGGGGATAAAGGAAGGTTGGATAGGGGAGCAGGGAAACTCATACCTTAGGTAAGGGAGCCACCTAAGGGGTGGCAAGAGACTTGAACTTGGAATGGCTACCAGATGCCCAGGGCAATGTCCCCAGTTAGTTCATTGGGGCACCTGAGGATAGGGAACCTGAAATGAACCTATCCTATAATCATACTGATGAATATCTTGCATATCGCCATAGAACCTTCATCTAGCGATGGATGGAGATAGAGCCAGAGACCCACACTGGAGCACCGGACTGAGCTCCCAAGGTTATAATGAGGAGCAGAAGGAGAGAGAACATGAACAAGGAAGTCAGGACCATGAGGGGTGCACCCAACCACTGAGACAGTGGGGCTGATCTATTGGGAGCTCACCAAGGTCAGCTGGACTGCTACTGAAAAAACATGGGATAAAACCGGACTCTCGGAATGTGGCGGACAATGAGAGCTGACGAGAGGCCAAGGAGAATGGCACAGGAACTTTCAACTGGCGATAGATCGAGAGAGAGACAGAGACCCAAATTGGAGCAACGGTCTGAGCTCTTAAGGTCCAAATGAGGAGCAGAAGGAGGGAGAACATGAGCAAGGAAATCAGAACCACGAGGCGTGCACCCACCCACTGTGACAGTGGAACTGATCTATTGGGAGCTCTTCAAGGCCAGCTGGACTGGGACTGAATAAGCATGGGTTGAAACTGGACTCTCTGAACATGGCGGACAATGAAGGCTGATGAGAAGCCAAGGACAATGGCACTAGGTTTCGATCCTAATACATGAACTGGCTTTGTGGGAGCTTAGCCTGTTTGGATGCTCACCTTCCTGGGCCTGGATGGAAGTGGGAGGACCTTGGTCTTCCTGTAGGGCAGGGAATTTGGACTGCTCTTCAGTATCGAGAGGGAGGGGGAATGGACTGGGGGGAGGAGAAGAGGAGTGGGGATGGGGGAGGGGAGTGGGGGGAGGGGGCAATGTGTGGGTTGAGAGGGAGGGAAATGGGAAACGGGGAGCAGTTGGAAATTTTAATTAAAAAAGAATAAAAAAAAAAGAAAAAAAAGAAAAAAAATGCCATTATGAAATCTACTACTTTGTAGCTAACTTAATAATCTTGTAATGGGAAATACTTGTTCCTGTAGCCATCGTCCCACTTGAAATGGAGTCCATGGGGCAGGTGTTGTGCTATATTAGTTCAGACATCTATTACAGTACCAGGCATATGGTCATGCGTAAAGCATTTGCTGAGCCAGTTGTTGCCATGCATGCATCTAATTCCAGCATTTAGAGGACTAAGGAAGGCCCAAAGATTCTGGCTAGAGACTCACCTAATCTGAGCAAGACCTTATCTTAAATAATAATTGCCTATTTGCCAAATACATTTTGATAGCAATTATTGAGCTTTGTATATTATGTCTGTCGGTGATTGGTTTGATTTTATTATGATGCCTATAAGTTGTTGTACACGCATATAGTAGCCTCTTGATAATTGTGTTTATGTTCTATGACAACTGTTTAAAAACCATCTGACCTTTAATTATTTGAAAGCATTCATCTGTAAAATAATTTGTTAATAAATCATTTTGTGAGAGTTAATATTTGATTTTTTTCTGGTTATTTTGACTTTTCCATTTTGATATTTTATTGTTTATGCTGTAATCCCTCTTAATATCTATTTTCTAAAATTTAGAAAGGTTTTTGCTATACATACCAGGGTAACCTTGGACTTGTTATGTAGCTCAGGCTAACCTTGAACTCAAGATTCTCCTCTCAGCTTCCAGAGTGCTGGGATTACTGGCATGCACCACCATGTCTTGCTCAATTATTTTTAAAATAAATTATGTGTCTAGGTGTTTTGTAAACTTTGTACATCATGTGCACACAATGTTCAGGTAGGCCAGAAGAGGGCATCAGATCCAGGGGACTGGAGTTACTGAGGGTTGTGATTGACCAAGCAGGTGCTGGCAATGAACACAGGCCCTTTGGAAGAACAAGTGCTCTTAACTGCTGAGCTACCTCTTCAGCCTCTCGTCAATTATTATGTACATGTATATTTATGCATATAAACATCTTCACTGCATGTAAGCATGTGTGTTGTGTGCTCCTAGATGAGAAGAACTGCAGTTACAGATGGTTTGAGTTTCTGTGTGAGTGCCAGAAATTGAATTCAGGTCCTCTGCAAGAGCAAACAGTTTTCTTAATCACAGAAAAAACCCTCCAGTCCTACATACATATAGTTTTTCTTTTCTTTTCTTCTTCTTTTTTTTTTGAGTCATGAGTTTACATAGCCCAGAACAATGGATTCTCCTGCTTTCCAAATCTGGGATTATAGGTATGTCCTACTGCACAAATATTTAGATCATCAACTCTTTTGGTTTTATGGGACAGGGTTTCTTTGTGTAGGCTTGGCTGTCTTGGAGCTCACTCTGTAGCCCAGGCTGGCCTCTAACGCATAGAGCTCTTCCTGCCTCTGGCTCCTGAGTGCTGGGATTAAAGGCATGTGCTCCCACCACTACCACCACCGGGCTTCATCAACTTTTTCTTCCTTCATTTCTTTTCCTTCCTTCCTTCCTTCCTTTTTTTCTTTAAAAACTTATTTTTATTTATATGAGTACTCTACCTGCACGTCCAACTTTATGTCAGACGAGGACATGGGATCACACTATAGACAGTTGTGAGCCAGTATGTGGTTACTGGGAACTGAACTCAGCACCTCTGGAAGAGTAAGCAGTGTTCTTAGATGCTGAGCCACCTCTTCAGACCCTCATCAACATTTTCTTATAGACTGATTTTTGTTTAAATTTTTCATGACTCAAACTAACTTGCACTATTACTAAACATAGACCATTTTTCATTTTAAGATTTCCTGGCTGTTATGTATTTTAGATAGGGTCTTACTATGTGACCCTGCCTGACCTGGAACTTGCAATCCCCCCAGTGTCTGATAAGAAAGTGCTGGAATTGATGATACAAGGCACACTCCTGACCTCTCTTTTATTGAGGAAGGGAAAAGGGTCTTCCTAGTAAAAAGTAGTTGTTTTGTTTTGTTTTGTTCTTTTTGGTGGTACTGGGAATTGAGCCGAGGTCTGAAGCCACATGCTAAGAAACTACTTTACCACAGGGCCATGTTTGTAGCCCATGTCAAATGCCATAGAAATTGTTAACGGTGAAAACAACCTTGTGTGGATTACTTGAATAGCTATTTTTGTAAAACTGTGGGTTTTACTTATACATTGCTTTTAAAAAAACAATAAAACTGGGTGCTAGTGGCTCACACCTTTAATCCCAGCAAATCCCAGCACTCCTGAGCCAGAGGCAGGCAGATGTCTGTGAGTTCAAGGCCAGCCTGGTCTACAGAGTGAGTTCCACTGACAGCCAGAGCTAGACAGAGAAACCCTGTCTCAGACAAACCAGAATTTAAACCACACTGCAAAATCACTCAAATCAGACAATTTAATACCTTATATAGATGTTGGATATTTTTCTGAATAAATACTTTATCATGGATAGGTCTTGTATCCTTTATTTTTTTAGAACTTGAAAACATACCAAGTTGCATATTAAGAAGGCAATCAAAAACATTTCCTCCTCTGTTCAAGTCTGCATTATTTCAAGGCTATCCATCACACACACACACACACACACATCATAAGAACAGCATCAAACATTAGTCTTTAAGCTTTAAATAACTAAAGACAATGCATTCCTAAAAGCAGGAGAGCATACCATGAAGTTACAGCAGTTTTAGGTATAAAATATGGGGGGAATGAAATGTACTTCTGTGACAGGGATATATCTCAGTGTTTTGTTCAGCTTGTGCTCAATCCTCAGCACCACAAATAACAAACCAAATTTCCTTGTGCATGACATTATCAACACATATATTATCCTTAAAGGTGTGTTTCAGGCCCATAGATCTTCTGTACCAAGTAGTCTAAAGGCCTGTTCAATAACCTAAACACTTTCGTCTCTATTTATGCCCCTATAACTGCTCCCTTTTTTGTACTCCCTTGTTTGCCATTGTGCCTTAAGGGAAAGTTGTCACCGAGTATCAAGAGTTAATATGCATGAAGAACTTAAGAGCAGTTGACCTATATAAAAACTCAATAAATATTCAGAACAACTTGTAAAGGAGAGTCTGCCATTATCTCCATTAAAAAAGTGAAAAGTTCTATTTTATATTCTATGTATATTTTGTTTGTATAGGCATAACCACACATGCACGAGAGTGCCTATGGAGGTCACAAAAGGGGCACCAGATCTCCTTGAGCTGGAGTCACAGGCGGTTGTGACCTGCCCAATGTGGGTACTGGGAACTGAATTTGAGTCCTGTGGTAGAATAGGAACGACTCTAAACCACTGAGCAATCTCACAGTATCTCCACTCTTTTTCTTTCTTTTTTTGGAAGACAGGTTTTTCTGTGTAGCTCTGGTTGTCTTGGAATTTGTCTGTAGACCAGGCTGGCCTCAAACCCAGAGATTAGACTGCCTCTGTTTAATTAAATACGTGCACCACCGCTCAACCTATCCCCATTCTTATACACAAGGGATTCAAAGTACAAAAAGGTGAGGTCATACCCCAGGTCATACAAATAACAGACTGTTTCCTGTCAATCTGTATCAAACTTCCACACCTCCAATCCAGACAACTGCTGATCTAGACTAGACATGTTCTCCAAGGTATGTATATCTAGGTATCACTACATCAAAACTAAGATGTTGTTTGTTCTTCTCATGCTCATCCTTTCATGCATACATTGCTACCTAGAGACTGGCTGCTAGGACAGTCTGAATGCAGCAGCAGAATAGATTCTAACTGTCTTTCATTAGTCAGATATTAAAGGGATCTGACGTTAAAAGGGGAGACCATGTTTTGCTGCCCAATGAAATTGTTTTGCATTGGAAATACTTTAACTTTATTACATTTATTATTGTGTGTGTGTGTGTGTGAGAGAGAGAGAGAGAGAGAGAGAGAGAGAGACAGAAAGAGAGCGAGCAGCTGGTGGTCAGTAGCTGCTGATGCAGCAGGTTCTCTTCTACCATGTGGGTCTGGGGATTGAAAGCAGGTGTTTGGGTTTGTTGATAAGTGCCTTTACCTGCTGAGTCATCTTGCTTACCCAGATTTTTTTTTAAATTAAAAGCATTGTAGGTGGTGGTGGCACGCACCTTTAATCTGAGCACTTTGGAAGCAGAGAAAGGTATATCCCAAAGTTCGATGCTAACCTGGTCTACAGAGTGAATGCCAGGAAAACTAGGGCTGCATCGAGAAATCTTGTCTCCAAAACAAACCAAAACAAACAAAGAAGCAAATAAATAAATAAAACCATTTTAGTTTTGAAACCTTATAATAAGATTGTTATTTTAAATTGAGTTTATATTGACATTTTCTTAGTTTAGTTGCTAATATAATTAATACTGCCAGACTTAGACAGTAAAACCAAAGCTCTCTGAAGGAATTACTAACCTTTGGAGAGTGAGCGACTCAAGTGTGGAACTAGAGAAGACCCACTTTCACCATCTGATTCTACAGTTTCTGAGAACTAGGTACAGAACATGGCAGCATGCAGCTGAGATCCATAGTTGGAGGCACTTACGCTTGACGGGTATAAAGGTCTGGTTAATCGAGGTCCTGAGATCTTAATTCCTGTGTGGAGAGGCAGCCAGCACCACCGGTGGAAATGGAACTGCGCTTCATGCTCAGAACCTAATTTATGATTTCAATATCAGAAAAATGTTCCAGATGCAAGTGGATCATTAAGCAATAATTGTCACTTTTATTCTGAAGTAGAAGAGTAACTAAGTTTATTCCTTTACGATAGTATTTTCCCTGTGTGCTGTATTTGTTTGTCATGTATACTTAAGTCCTCACTAAAGATAACACCTATGCAACATCAGGTATTCAATACACTCGAGCAAGACAATGCAAAAATGAACATATATGATTCCTGCATCACACGGCAATCCATGATCGCAAAATTTCAATGTGTTATCCCGAATACATCACTGGTATCTCTTATGTCTATTTCAATGGTAACTCACAGACTGCTTGACAAGAAATCTCAGGCTCCTTAACTCTCCTCAAAATGTTTCCTTTGGCTTCAAAATCAGGATTCATTCTCTTTTCCTAATATCTACTTTTCTTGCTTTATGTTTAACCCCATAGTTTAATACCCACTATTGTCTTTCTGGTTCTAATCTCCCTTTCAGTAAAGACAAGCAATCCGTTCCATAACATAATGTAGAGGCTGCTTCCATTCTCAAAATATTTTAGTATCATAAGCATACCTATGTCAGACCCTGTCTTCGTCTCTGCAGCACTAGACGCTAGCCACTCAGCTTTTTCTGGTCCTGCCCTGGCTTCTTTCTAGGATAAGACAGAACTCACTGTTGATAAAATTATATATATATATATATATATATATATATATATATATATATATATATGTAGTGAAGAGAAGTCACGCTATGCGATAAGGCTTATACAGGAGGCTTATTGGAAGATGAGAGAGAAGGGACAGAGAAGGCAGAGAGGGGAGCAGACTAGTCCCATGGGGTAAAGAGTGCGGGAGAGAGAGGGAGGTAGACACAGGAGAAGGGGGAGGTTAGGGGTAGGTCCACCTGTTACAAGGAACCATAGCAAATGTGCCCAGAAGTGGCTACAGGTGAAGTGCTCTTAGTGGCTACAGGTGAGGAGGTTTCCTGTCAGGACCCTAAGGACAGGCAGGCCAATGCAGATTCCCAAATACTAACACCAAATAATAACACCCACTTTATTGTTTGTTTGAGCTGGGGACTTTAGCACAATAGGCTGTGCACTGAGTCACATCACTCCTTGTTCGACTGCTTACATTCCACTTAGGTCTTATTCTCAAGCCTTCAGTTTCCCAGACTTTTTCTTCTTACATGGCTTTTCAGATGCTGCATTACCACAAGAACGCAGTGTTTTAACCTGTCCCTCCCAGGCAGTCCTCCCCTTCTCCCCCTCCCTGCGGAACACCTTGGTCAGCAATCAGCATCCTCTTTTCCCTCTCCAGGCGCTGCCCACACAAACTTACTGATCCCTGAACCCAGAACCTGGCAGATGCCGCCCCAGGTCTCTGATGCCACAGAGTTTCTTAGCAGGAACAGAGTTAACCCCATACCAGCAGTTACCTTTCTCTCTGGTTCTTGACCCCCAGCGCCCACTTCCAGTAAAATGCACAACTGCTTAGGAAGACACCCACCAATGCCAACCAGGAGCCATTTGGATTTTAAAGTCTCCGCCTGCGTGACGTCAGAAAGCCTCTTGCGAGTACTCTTAAGCAAGAAGGCTATGCCAGTTCCCAGACAGTGGTGGGAAGTCCTAGGGCAAAAGCTTAGATTTCTAAATCTTGCAGCTGTTGTGCCTCTGGCTAGAATTGTAGTTTTGTCCCTAGCAGCCCTTTTGAGTTTCAGTCTTTCCTAGCCATCAGTGTGTCTCCTCATCTGTATTTGAGACAATCAAGTACTTTTGCAGCAGTGCCCAGTTGTTTTCCATAGTATCTTTTATTGTTGTTTTGTTTTGTAAAATATCCCTGGGCCTGGTGAAATGGCTCCATGGGTAAGAGCACTGCCTGCTCTTCCAAAGAAATGGGTAAAATCCCCAGGACCCATAACTATAACTCTAATTTCAGGAGGTCTGATGCCCTCTTCTGGCCTTGGTGGGCACCAGACACACGTGTGGTATACAGACATACATGTAGGCAAAACACTTTATACATAAAATAAAAATAATAAAGATCTTTTTTAAAAAAATAAAGGCAAATAAAAAGTATTCTTGTACAGTTTTATCAGGACCTAAGTTCTCAAAATTCATTTCAACACTCATCTTAGTTTCAAGATGCCTTAAGAAGTACAAAATTTGCTGGTCAGTGGTGGTACATTCCTTTAATCCCAGTACTCAAGAGGCAGAGGCAGGGGGATCTCTGTGAGTTTGAGAAGAGTCTACAGAAGAAATACAAAATCACTTTAGCTAAGACATTTGAATTGGAAGTATTATCTCTGTTTGACCAAGATCTCCCATATTTTGTCATTACAAGGTCAATTAGCAAGACTATTGTAATAGCTATTGCTTATGCATTAACTACTCCTGGATTCTTTTTATAGAAGACTGAAGTGAGAAAGGATTAATGTTCTACGGGTGCTTAAATAAAGCAAGTTTTCACATACTAGTCCTTCTAAAATCATTCCTCATCAAAGAACTCATTGAAACATTTTTTTTGTACAAATTTTAAAAAGTTGAAGTCTACAGTCATCAGGCTGGTAGTCATAGACACACAAAAACCTGACAAGCTTGCTTTCTATGTCTACTTCTGAATGCCACTCAGGATCAAGTGAGATAATTGTATCAGGATTTTAGCTTAGTGATACATGGCGTTAATAAATTAAAATTCATCCTAAGGAATGTAGTGGGAAGAAATGATAATGTAATCAAGTTGAATTTAATTTGCTAGATATTTTATAATGACATTTTAAGTCATAAGCAACTGTAATATACTTTACTATTAGAAACTCTTTTAATTAATGCAGGCCACCTTATTCCCATGTGGTTATGCCGTGGCAGTATCTGTGAAAAATTCTTCAGAGCAGGTAATAGGGATATGTTACATCTCTTTTTATCTTCTTTTTTTTTCTGAGACAAGCTTGTCTATTTAACAGTCTTGGCTGTGTCCCTTTTTAACCTTTTATGTTAATTCTTTAAAAACAACTACTTCTTTATTTTATTTATTGTATTATGTGTAGTTGGAATTTTCCTTTGGGCCACCAAGAAACTCCCAAATAATTTATTATGAATGCTTCTTATTAATTATAAGTGCTTAGTCTTAGCTTAGGCTCGTCCTGCTAGCTTTTTGAACTTAATTTAACCTGTTTCTATTCATCTACATTTTTCCTTGGGGCTTTTTACCTTTCTTTTATTCTGTATGTCTTGGTTTCCTGCTTCCTCCATGTGTGTCTGATTGGCCACTGGTTTCTCCCTGGTATCTCTTTTTCTTTCTTCCTTTCTAAGCCTAAATTCCTCCTGCTACTCAGTTTCCCTGCCTGCAAGTCCTGCCTATACCTCTTTCTTGCTATTGGCCATTTAGCTTTTTGTTAGACTAATCAGGTGCCTTAGGCAGACAAGGTAAAACAGCAACACATTTTTACATATAATTCAACAAATGCAACACGTCTTTACATAGTTATACAAATATTTGGTAACAATGAAACATCATTTCTCCTTTTACTTTTTTTCTTCAAACACGCTCTTATATGCCTCCTTGTTCCCTTTCAAATTCATGGATTTTTCATTAATTTTGTTACATGCATATGTGTATGTAACCTGCCCAATCTGTATGTTACTTGTCTGTATGCTGTCAGGGTTATAATTAGGTTGAAGGGAGATAAATACACAGGGAGAAAGGAGAGCAAAATAATAGTATGGATATGTGAAAAAAATACAAGGATTCATACTGTTAAGTACCTAAGAAACTATAACACACGCATACTTTAATTTAGTATAATGTTATTTGTATGTATGATTCAGGGCTCACCATTTGGTATTGGATAAGCATTTCGTGTACTCTTCCCACAGTAGGACTAAAACTGTTTCTCCACTCCCGGCATTTGTGAGTTCCCTATAGTTCTTTGTGTAGGGCTGGTTGGCCCCTTGTCCCTTATAGATTGCCTCTTGTCCTTATTCAGCTCATACTTAAGCAGCCATGTTAATAAGATTTTATTGGTGTAGATTCTGACATTCCTAGGAGATACAATGTCACAGCAAACTCCATGATGCTCTGGCTCTTATAATCTATGTGTCCCCTCCTTTACAATGTTTCGTGATACTTACGTGTAGTGATATTTCATTTGTATTTTAATAAAGAAAGTTTAGCTGAAGATCAGAGAGTAAGTGGTAGCACACACCTTTAATCTCAGTAGCCACACTAGTTTGCCATAGAAACCTGGCGGTGCACGCCTTTAATCCCAGTGGTGCACATCTTTAATCCCAACCTAAAGAATGGAATGCAAGACAGAAGGAGAAAGCTCTCAGACACAGTCTCATCACCCTGTTATTTGATTTCTCTGTTAGATTGCCTTCACATATGCATTTATTTTAGGAAGCATCGACTGTATCAATACCCATGCCACTGCTCACTACTTCCGTGGCCTTAGTTTTAGCTGTTTCTCCCTGTATACACTCCCTCGTCCCTCTATTTCTCTCCTTGCACCTCCCCTCACCAGCCTGTACCTTTCTATTCTATTTCTTCTTTCCTGATGAGATGCTTCTCTCCTCCTTAGTCTGTTACTCTATGCTTAATCTCTGTGATTCTGTATATCCACATGTAAGCTAATACATGCCACATTTGGCTTTCTGTGTCTGGGTACCTCACTCAGGGTGATTTCTCCCCCTAGTTCTACCCATTTACTGTGAATTTAATTCTTTATAATGGCTGAGTAATATTCATTTGTATAAAGGTTCCAATTTTTATTATCCATTCATATTCATGTCTTGAATATGTTATCCAATTTCTGGGCATTATTAATAGAGCAGCAATGGACATGGTTGAGTAAGCGTCTCTGTGGTAGGATGAAGTTTCCTTTGGGTAAATGCCCAAGAGTGATACAGCTGGATCACGAGGTAGATCAGTTCCCATCTCTCTAAGGTAAATCCACACTCATTTCCATAGTGACTGTATGAGTCTGCACTCCTACCAGCAGTGGATGAGTGTACCCCTTATTCTATGTCCTTGCCAGCAGGAACTGTCACTCGTATTATTGATCCTAGGGATTCTGACAGGTGTAAAATGGACTCTCAAAGCAGACTTGGTTTGCATTTCACGAATGACTGAGAATGTTGAACATTTAAGTCTTTCTCAGCCACTTAAGATTCCCTATTGAGAATTCTCTGTTTAAAAATTCCCAGTTTTAATTGAGTCATTTGTTTTCTTGATATCTAGCCTTTTGAGTTCTTTATACATTTTGTCTGATTTTTTTTGTATAATTTTGGATATTAGCCCTCTATTGGGTGTGTAGTTGATAAAAAAAATATTTTACCATTCTGTAAGCTGCCACTTTGTCTGAATGATGGGATCTTTTGTCATGCAGAAGCTTTTCAGTTTCATGAGATCCCATTTATTAATTGTTGAAATTAGTGTCTGTGTTAATAGTGTTCTGCTCAGAAAGTCTTTTCCTATGTCATTGATTTCAGGGATCTTCCCTTCTTTTTCTTCTGTTAGGTTCAAGATATCTGGTTTTAGGTTGAGGTCTGTGTGGGAATTCCTTTCCATTAAATATTTTTTGGGATGTGGGGGTGTGTCAGCAATAGGGTGGCTTCTGTGTGCTGACATGATCTCTTATAAGGGAGAGAATGGTCTCCCATGTTTTTCTGGTTTCTTCATCAAAGATCAGGAGTCCGTAGGCACTTGAATTACACCTGACTTCTCAGTGGAAACCATGAAAGCCAGAATGTCTTAGATAGATGTGCTGCCAACACTAAGAGACCATGAAGGCAATCCCAGAGTACTATTCACAGCAAAGCTTGCATTCACCATCAATGGAGAAAAAAGATATTCCAGGACAAAAACAGATTTAAATAATAGGTAGCCACAAACCCAGCCTTACAGAAACTACTAGAAGGCAAAGCACAAACCAAGGAAGCTAAGAACACCCATAATAACACAGACATCTGACAACTCTCCACCACCACAACTCAAAGAAGGGAAACACACACTCTAATAGTAGGTTTCAACACTCCTCTCTCACCAATGGACAGGCTAAACAGACAGAAACTTAATGGAGCAATAAGAGATATCACAGATGTAGTGAAACAAATGAAATTAATAGACATCTATAGAACATTCCACCCAACAGAAAAGAAAATACCTTCTTCTCAGCATCTCATGGAACCTTCTCAAAAATTGATCACATAATCAGTAACAAAGCAAACATTCACAGATACAAAAGAAAATGTAGTAACCAGCTCTGTACTATTGGATTACCATGGAATAATGCTAGAATTCAACAACAATTCTACCCCCAGAATGCCTACAAACTCATGAAAACTGAACAGTCAACTACTCTCCAGAAGATGACATCAGATACCTTAGAATTAGAGATATAAGGGATTGTGAGCTGCCATATGGGTGCTGTTAACTGAACCTTTGTCCTCTGCAAGAGCGGCAAGTGCTCTTAATCATGGATTCATCAACCCAGCCCTAGAAGGTACTTCATTTTTTCCCTTAAACCCAGATGTCATTAGGAAAGATCCTTTTACAGATGGTGCTGAGAAAACTGGGTATGTACCTGTAGAAGAATGAAATCAGGTCGAGTCTCAAACTACATGAAACATTGAAAATAGATCACAGACTTCATGTGAAGACAGGGCATGCTGAAACTGCAGGGAAGACACATCAACTATGTCCCGTGTCAACAATCATCCTATGCAGAGGTAGGAACTTCTGAATGGACTGTGACAGCAGAGAACACAACCCAAGGACTGACACATGGATTATAGCAAACTAAAAACCTGCCTAACAATGGAAGGAACCTCACAACTGAAGAGACAGCTTACAGATTTGAGAAATCATTGCCAACTCTGTATCGCATAGGGTTCTATTATGTAAAATCAGCCAAGATTAAACCAAATCCAATCCATACATGAGGTAATGAGGTGAGCAGACAGTCCTCAAAGGAAGAAATAGAAATGGCAAATAATATTTGATGATGGGTTCAACATCCTAAGCCATCAGGGAAAGGTGAAATTAAAATGATTTATACTGTCACCTTACTAGCTCAGAATGACTTTCATCAAGAAAACAGAACAACAGATGCTGGCAGGAATTTGAGGAAAGAGGAAACTTTACTCACTGCTAGTGAGCATAAATTGCAGCTACTGAGGAAATCAGTAAGTAGGTTTGTCAAAAATGAGAAAGTGGTGGGACAGATGTCTCAGGGAAAAGCACTGGCTGCTCTTACAGAGGAACTGGGTTTGGTTCCCAGCACCCACTTGGTGGCTCAGAACCATCTATAACTCCAGTTCCAGGGAATCCCTTTCTGGCCTCCACAGTCACCACGGATGTACACATATATTGCAGGAAAAATATTCACACACATAAAAATAAAAGATAAACAAATCTTTGATGATGACAACCAAAACTATCACATGATCTGCCTATATGCCTCAGTGATAAAGAGCACTTCTTGTTCTTCCAGAGGACCAGCATTTGATTCCCAACACTCAAACCAGGCAGTTCACAACCACCTGTAACACAAGCACCAGGAGTGTCTGACATCTCTCATCTCTGTGGTCACACACACACACACACACACACACACAGATTTAAAAGTAAAAAAATGACATTTATAGGAAAATGGGTGAAATTTCCATTCAGAATGTTAGCTGAAATTAACTGCGTTCAGAAAAACACTATGTTTTCTCTCATGTGTGTATTCTTGATTGAAGTTTCTATGTGTGAGTGGGTCGGTGTCCATGTGTGGATGACTCATGAAACTAGAGAACTGTGAGAGGGAAAAAGAGACCTGAAGGATTAGGGTACAGGAACACTGACAGAAGATAATGCAATATTGTACTGGGAGAGCAGAAATTAGGTTGTTGTGGTCAATGGAAAAACAGCAAGAATGGGACAGAGGGGAGGGCAAGGCAAAGGCCAGAGGGCAGGGTGTGGAAGAAGAAAACATGTGTAAAAATGCCATTATGAGCTTGTCCCATCCAGCTTGCATCCAGAACCCTTCTTCCTTCGGTCCCCTTTCTTTTTGGGCACATAAGGCCATCCAGGTCAGTTTGTCTGGCGCTGGGGCCAAATCCTCAGGGCAAGTAGGCAGGCGAGACCTCCTTTGTCTCACTGGCCCGCCTGCACCAACCAAGGTAGGCGCTTTGTTTACGAACTACCCAACCTGCACGGAGATCTGATCTCGGCACCAGGAGAGAGAGCAGTGCGGTGAGTTTGTGACCAGCAGCGGCGGAAGCAGCCCTGGACAGGGAACTCTGAAGTTCCTCAACCCCCTCGCTATACTCCCCGGGCTCCCTGCAGGGGCTCTACTCCCCCCATACTGCCTCTCTCTTCTTTCCCCACCCAGCTTGCATCCAGAACCCTTCTTCCCTCTGTCCCCTTTCCTCTTTGGGCACATATCACCATCCAGCTCAGTCTGTCTGGCGCTGGGGGCAAATCCTCAGGGCAAGTAGGCAGGCGAGACCTCCTTTGTTTCACTGCCCACCTGCACCAACCAAGGTAGGCACTTTGTTTACGAACTACCCAACCTGCATGGAGATCTGATCTCGGCACCAGGAGAGACAGCAGTGTGGTGAGTTTGTGACCAGCGGCGGCGGAAGCAGCCCTGGACAGGGAACTCTGAAGTTCCTCATCCCCCTCCCTATACTCCCCGGGCTCCCTGCAGGGGCTCTACCCCCCCATACTGCCTCTCTCTTCTTGTCCCACCCAGCTTGCATCCAGAACCCTTCTTCCTTCTGTCCCCTTTCCTCTTTGGGCACATAACACCATCCAGCTCAGTCTGTCTGGTGCTGGGGGAAAATCCTCAGGGCAAGTAGGCAGGTGATACTTCCTTTGTTTCACTGGCCTGCCTGCAACAAGCAAGGAGAGACATCACTAGAACTCCAGGAGAGCTAGCACTGCAGAGAGCCATCACTGGGAAGGTACATCAGTAGGCAAGGAGACCTGATCCGGTAAAAGAAGATCCAGAGGGGAGCATTCGGAGAAAGAGATGGGCAGGCGCCAATGCAAGAATTCACCTAACAATCTGAAAAACTATATGAAACCACCAGAACCCAGCGACATCCAAACAGGTGGACATGAACACCTTAATCATGAAGAAGTAGATAAAATTGACTTTATGAAAGTGATTGACGCCCTTAAACAACATGTAAAAAATGCCCTTATAGAAATGGATGAGAAGTATAACAGAAAGTTTGAAGAATTGAGTAAATCAGTGAATGATACCCTAGGAAACCAAGGAAAAACAATCAAACAGATAATGGAAACAGTTCAAGACTTAAAAACTGAAATGGAGGCAAAGAAGAAAACACAAACAGAAGGCCAGCTGGACAGGGAAAATCTAGGTAAACGAATAGAGACTACAGAAGCAAGCATAACCAACAGAATACAAGAGATAGAAGAAAGAATCTCAGATTCTGAAGATACCATAGAGAAAATAAACACGCTGATCAAAGAAAACAGCAAGGCCAACAAATTCTCATCACAAAACATTCAGGAAATATGGGACACAATAAAAAGACCAAACCTAAGAATAATAGGAATAGAAGAAGGAGAAGAAGCGCAGCTCAACGGTCCAAAAAATATATTTAATAAAATTATAGAAGAAAACTTTCCCAACCTAAAGAAAGATATACCTATGAAGGTTCAAGAAGCATACAGAACACCGAATAGGCTGGATCAAAAAAAAACATCCTCTCGCCATATAATAATCAAAACACAAAGCATACAGAATAAAGAAAGAATACTAAGAGCAGCGAAGGAAAAAGGTCAAGTTACTTATAAAGGTAAACCTATCAGACTTACACCTGACTTCTCTATGGAAACCATGAAAGCCAGAAGGTCCTGGATAGATGTACTTCAGAAAGTAAGAGACCATGGATGCAAGCCCAGACTACTATACCCAGCCAAGCTTTCGTTCACTATAAATGGAGAAAACAAAATTTTCCAGGATAAAAACAAATTTAAACAATACGTAGCCACAAATCCAGCCTTACAGAAAGTAATAGAAGGAAAATCACTAACCAAGGAGTCCAACAATGACCACAATATCTCAGACAACTAGAGACCCTTCACCAGCGCAACACAAAGAAGGGGAACACACAAAATTTACAACTTAAAAAATGACCGGAGTTAACAACCACTGGTCATTAACATCACTTAATGTCAATGGACTCAACTCTCCTATAAAAAGGCACAGACTAAGAGATTGGATATGAAAACAGGATCCAACATTCTGCAGTTTACAAGAAACACACCTCAACCACAAAGACAGGCACCTACTCAGAGTAAAGGGTTGGGATAAGGCTTATCAAGTAAATGGACCTAAGAAACAAGCAGGGGTGGCCATACTAATTTCTAACAAAGTTGACTTCAAACTTAAATCATTCAGGAGAGATGGAGAGGGACATTTTCTACTCATAACAGGAACAATTCATCAGGATGAAGTCTCAATCCTGAATATCTATGCCCCTAATATAAAAGCACCCACGTACGTAAAAGAAACATTGTTAAAACTCAAGGCAGCCATCAAACCGCACACATTAATAGTAGGAGACTTTAATACTCCTCTCTCACCAATGGACAGGTCAAGTAGACAGAAACCTAACAGAGAAATAAGAGAATTAATGGAGGTAATGAATCAAATGGACTTAACAGACATCTATAGAATATTCCACCCAAGTAGGAAAGAATATACCTTCTTCTCTGCAGATCATGGAACCTTCTCAAAAATCGACCACATACTCGGTAACAAAGCAAACATCCACAGTTACAAAAAAATATTCATAACCACCTGTATCTTATCAGATCACCATGGATTAAAGCTAGAATTCAGCAACAATGCTACCCCCAGAAAGCCTACAAACTCATGGAAACTAAATAGTCAACTACTGAACCATACCTGGATTAAGGAAGAAATAAAGAAAGAAATTAAACTCTTCCTTGAAGACAATGAAAATAAAGAAACAACATACTCAAACCTATGGGACACTATGAAAGCAGTTCCGAGAGGAAAGTTCATAGCACTAACTGCCCACTTAAAGAAAACAGAGAAAGCACACATTGGAGACTTAACAGCCCACCTGAAAGCTCTAGAAAAAAGAGAAGCAGACTCACCTAGAAGGGGTAGAAGACTGGAAATAATCAAACTGAGGGCTGAAATCAACAAAATAGAAACACAGAAAACAATTGAAAGAATCAATGAATCAAAAAGCTGGTTCCTGGAGAAAATCAACAAGATTGATAAACCCCTATCCAAACTAATCAAACGGCAGAGAGAGAATTTGCAAATTAATAAGATCAGAAATGAAAAGGGAGACATAACCACAGACACAGAGGAAATTCAGAGAATCATTAGATCTTACTACAAAAGCCTGTATGCCACAAAACTGGAAAATGCAAAAGAAATGGACGCTTTTTTAGATAAATACCATTTACCAAAGTTAAACCAGGACCAGGTGAACAACCTAAATAGACCTGTTAGTCGTGAAGAATTAGAAGCGGTTATCAAAAACCTCCCTTCCAAAAAAAGTCCAGGACCAGATGGTTTCAATGCGGAATTCTACCAGAACTTCCAAGAAGACCTAATACCTATTCTCCTTAATGTATTTCACAATATAGAAACAGAAGAGTCATTGCCAAATTCCTTTTATGAAGCTACAGTAACTCTGATACCAAAACCACACAAAGACCCAACCAAGAAAGAGAATTACAGGCCAATCTCACTCATGAACATCGACGCAAAAATCCTCAACAAAATTCTGGCAAACCGAATCCAAGAACACATTAGAAAAATTATCCATTATGATCAAGTAGGCTTCATACCAGAGATGCAGGGCTGGTTTAACATACGCAAATCTATCAATGTAATACATCATATAAATAAACTGAAAGAAAAAAACCATATGATCCTTTCATTAGATGCTGAAAAAGCATTTGACAAAATTCAACATCCCTTTATGATAAAAGTCTTGGAGAGATTAGGGATACAAGGGTCATACCTAAATATAATTAAAGCTATATACAGCAAGCCGACAGCTAATATCAAATTAAATGGAGAGAAACTTAAAGCCATCCCACTAAAATCAGGAACACGCCAAGGCTGTCCACTCTCTCCATACCTCTTCAATATAGTTCTCGAAGTTTTAGCAATAGCAATAAGACAACATAAGGGGATAAAGGGGATTCAAATTGGAAAGGAAGAAGTTAAACTTGCATTATTTGCAGATGATATGATAGTGTACATGAGCGACCCCAAAAACTCCTCCAAAGAACTCCTACAGCTGATAAACGCCTTTAGTAACGTGGCAGGATACAAGATCAACTCCAAAAAATCAGTCGCCCTCTTATACACAAAGGATCTGGAAGCAGAGAGAGAAATAAGAGAATCATCACCTTTCACGATAGCCACAAACAGCATAAAATATCTTGGGGTAACTCTAACCAAGGAAGTGAAAGATCTATTTGACAAAAACTTTAAGGCATTGAAGAAAGAAATTGAAAAGGATACCAGAAAATGGAAGGATCTCCCTTGCTCTTGGATTGGGAGAATCAACATAGTAAAAATGGCAATTCTACCAAGGGCAATTTATAGATTCAATGCAATCCCCATTAAAATCCCATCAAAATTCTTCACAGATCTTGAAAGGACAATAATCAACTTTATATGGAGAAACAAAAAACCCAGGATAGCCAAAACAATCTTATACAATAAAGGAACTTCTGGAGTCATTACCATCCCTGACTTCAAACTCTATTACAGAGCTACAGTAATGAAAACAGCGTGGTACTGGCATAAAAACAGAGCAGTCGACCAATGGAATCGTATAGAAGACCCGGATTTTAACCCACAAACCTATGAACAACTGATTTTCGATAAAGGAGCTAAAAGTATACAATGGAAGAAAGAAAGCATCTTCAACAAATGGTGCTGGCACAATTGGATGTCAACCTGTAGAAGAATGAAAATAGACCCATATCTATCACCATGCACAAAACTCAAGTCCAAATGGATCAAAGACCTCAATATCAATCTGAACACACTGACCCTGATAGAAGAGAAAATGGGAAGTACCCTACAACATGTGGGCACTGGAGATCGCTTCCTATGTATAACCCCAGCAGCACAGACATTAAGGGCAACATTGAATAAATGGGACCTCCTAAAACTGAGAAGCTTCTGTAAAGCAAAGGACACTGTCATTAAGTCAAAAAGGCAGCCTACTGACTGGGAGAAGATCTTCACCAACCCCGCAACAGACAAAGGTCTGATCTCCAAAATATATAAAGAACTCAAGAAACTAGACTTTAAAAGGATAATTAACCCAATTAAAAAATGGGGCACTGAACTGAACAGAGAATTCTCAACAGAAGAAGTTAAAATGGCCAAAAGATACTTAAGGTCATGCCCAACCTCCTTAGCGATCAGAGAAATGCAAATCAAAACAACTTTGAGATATCATCTTACACCTGTCAGAATGGCTAAAATCAAAAACACCAAGGATAGCCTTTGCTGGAGAGGTTGTGGAGAAAGGGGTACACTCATCCATTGCTGGTGGGACTGCAAACTTGTGCAACCACTTTGGAAATCAGTGTGGCGGTTTCTCAGAAAAATTGGGATCAACCTACCCCTGGACCCAGCAATACCACTCTTGGGAATATACCCAAGATTTGCCCTATCATATGACAAAAGCATTTGTCCAACTATGTTCATAGCAGCATTATTTGTAATAGCCAGAACCTGGAAGCAACCTAGATGCCCTTCAATGGAAGAATGGATGAAGAAAGTGTTGAATATATACACATTAGAGTACTACTCTGCGGTAAAAAACAATGACTTCTCGAATTTTGCATGCAAATGGATGGAAATAGAAAATACGATCCTTAGTGAGGTAACCCAGACCCAAAAAGAAGAACATGGGATGTACTCACTCATAATTGGTTTCTAGCTATGGATAGGGGCCACTGAGTCTATAATTTGTGATCCTAAAGAAGCTAAACAAGAGGGTAAACCCAAGGAAAAACATATAGATATCCTCCCAGCTATGGGAAATAGACATGACTGATGATCAAAAAATGGGAATCTTGGGGGGTGGGGTGGGATGGGGATGAGGGGTGATGGGGAGAGAAAACTGTGAAGGAGAGGATGAGGGGAACTGGGGGAATCGGGGTGATTGGGGATAAAGGAAGGTTGGATTGGGGAGCAGGGAAATTCATACCTTAGGTAAGGGAGCCACCTAAGGGGTGGCAAGAGACTTGAACTTGGAATGGCTACCAGATGCCCAGGGCAATGTCCCCAGTTAGTTCATTGGGGCACCTGAGGATAGGGAACCTGAAATGAACCTATCCTATAATCATACTGATGAATATCTTGCATATCGCCATAAAACCTTCATCTAGCGATGGATGGAGATAGAGCCAGAGACCCACACTGGAGCACTGGACTGAGCTCCCAAGGTTATAATGAGGAGCAGAAGGAGAGAGAACATGAACAAGGAAGTCAGGACCATTAGGGGTGCACCCAACCACTGAGACAGTGGGGCCGATCTATCGGGAGCTCACCAAGGTCAGCTGGACTGCTACTGAAAAAACATGGGATAAAACCGGACTCTCGGAATGTGGTGGACTATGAGAGCTGACAAGAGGCCAAGGAGAATGGCACAGGAACTTTCAACTGGCGTTAGATCGAGAGAGAGACAGAGACCCAAATTGGAGCAACTGTCTGAGCTCTTAAGGTTCAAATGAGGAGCAGAAGGAGGGAGAACATGAGCAAGGAAATCAGGACCACGAGGCATGCACCCACCCACTGTGACAGTGGAACTGATCTATTGGGAGCTCTTCAAGGCCAGCTGGACTGGGACTGAATAAGCATGGGTTGAAACTGGACTCTCTGAACATGGCGGACAATGAAGGCTGATGAGAAGCCAAGGACAATGGCACTAGGTTTCGATCCTAATACATTAACTGGCTTTGTGGGAGCATAGCCTGTTTGGATGCTCACCTTCCTGGGCCTGGATAGAAGTGGGAGGACCTTGGTCTTCCTGTAGGGCAGGGAATTTGGACTGCTCTTCAGTATCGAGAGGGAGGGGGAATGGACTGGGCGGAGCAGAAGAGGAGTGGGGATGGGGGAGGGGAGTGGGGGGAGGGGGCAATGTGTGGGAGGAGGGGAGGGAAATGGGAAACGGGGAGCAGTTGGAAATTTTAATTAAAAAAGAATAAAAAAAAGAAAAAAAATATGTATGACTTATAAATAAATACAAGATTTCTGCTTTTCTTCTGTATTAAAAAAAAAAAAAAAGACCAAACCTAAGAATAATAGGAATAGAAGAAGGAGAAGAAGCGCAGCTCAAAGGTCCAGAAAATATATTTAGTAAAATTATGGAAGAAAACTTTCCCAACCTAAAGAAAGATATACCTATGAAGGTTCAAGAAGCATACAGAACACCGAATAGGCTGGATCAAAAAAAAACATCATCTCACCATATAATAATCAAAACACAAAGCATACAGAATAAAGAAAGAATACTAAGAGCAGCAAAGGAAAAAGGCCAAGTTACTTATAAAGGTAAACCTATCAGACTTACAGCTGACTTCTCTATGGAAACCATGAAAGCCAGAAGGTCCTGGATAGATGTACTGCAGAAACTAAAAGACCATGGATGCAAGCCCAGACTACTATACCCAGCCAAGCTTTCGTTCACTATAAATGGAGAAAACAAAAATTTCCAGGATAAAAACAAATTTAAACAATACGTAGCCACAAATCCAGCCTTACAGAAAGTAATAGAAGGAAAATCACTAACCAAGGAGTCCAACAATGATCACAATATCTCAGACAACTAGAGACCCTTCACCAGCGTAACACAAAGAAGGGGAACACACAAAATTTACAACTAAAAAAATGACCGGAGTTAACAACCACTGGTTGTAGGGACATAGCCCCACCCATTGGGGGCGTGTTCACCTCGGGCTAATTTTTACGGATAAAGCTGCCGGGCGTGAGCCCAGCAGCCCTTTTCTTTCGCTCGCTTTTCCAGTACTCCGCGGGAACCTGTGGTCCTGTAAGTCTATTTCCTTATTAAAGCTGTATATATCTATATAATCTGTCTACATTCATTTGCGCCACCACATTTGGCGTCCCAACGTCAGGCTATTTTTGCCCCGACCCGGCACAGGGGGGGCGCAAGCTCCACCTTTCCTAGCTAGTTGCCTGAGCTCAGGAAGGCGATTTACAGCGTTCTCACTGCTCGCTTTCCCTTCCCCACTCCAGGCCACAACAGTCGCAGAGCAGCGACCCCCCACAGAGCAGTTAATAGCTCCCTGCTTCTTCCAAACCCTCACTGCCTGATTTAAGGGAAGCACCTGCGGTTTTGAAGAAAAAGCCGCCAACCCCTTCCCTTAACAGGCAGTACAAGAATTTTTGTTTTGAGTTAATTGTTTCAGACCAGCTCTGGCTTAGACCATGTGGACTCAGGTGCATTTCTTTAGCCACCACTGGCAGGAAAACTTCATTACAGGTATATAATTTTCTTTTATAAATAAGAAAAATGTCTGAAAACATTACCATTCAAGACTTTAACAGCCTTTTCAGTTGTACCATGTGGGAGATTTTACAAGAAGTGTCTGTCAGCCCACAGATATGGATCTTTCTGGGATTCGTAGTTTTCCTTGGTACTGTATGGTTTGATAATAGAAATATGATAAAGTCTTTACGAGACGAGGTTGAACGCTTAAAAACAATTGAGAATGACAACAATCTTCTCAAAAATCAGTTTGAAGTTCTCCAGGCAGAGAACAGATCTTTGTTTAACACAACTCGACAAACTGAAAAAAATTTAGAAGAGGTACAGGCTGATGTTAAGGAGAAATTCATTACTATGGAAGAGGGAACAGCTGATTTGGATCGTAAGCTTCAGTCCCTTTCAGTAGGTACTTAAATATTAACGGCTGATATTAAGGAGAAATTTATTACTATGGAAGAAGGAACAGCTGATTTGGATCGTAAGCTTCAGTCCCTTTCAGTAGGAACAGAAACATTAACTGAGAGAATCAAAACTGCTGAATGTGACAATTGGATTTTGTCTAAAGCTTATGACAGATTGACAGAAAGATTATCTATACAAGAAGGCACGGTATATGCTATAAAAATTATGTCCAAAGATGAGACGTTATCTCTAATGGACAAACTTCATACTTTAGAATCCTCAATGAAGGCTTTAGAACATAATTCTGGACAGGAGATTCAGACATTAAAGAAGGCAATGGTGAATAGAATTGAAAAGATTGAGGAATTTCTAAATTCTGAGGAAGAAGAGCAAGAGGTAGAAAGGCATATTTTAACTAAATCTGTAGGTAAATCCCTCCGGGACAATTCCCACAAAGCTCTACCTACAGTTCTACCTGCCTTTCCAGTTGTAACAACCGAGAAAGTAGTTGGTTCCAGAAACCCTAGGGTCATCAAGGAAGATACATGGGAACCTGTCCGTATGAATGATCTCAAAGAAATTAAACAGGCTGTAATGACTTTTGGAATGAATGCCTCTTTTGTTAAAGAGATGCTAAGATCTTGGGCCACGACGAATAGGGTCACACCCTCTGACTGGTTTCAACTGAGCTCTGCTGTCCTTGAGAGTGGAACGCAATTGAAATGAAAATGCTTATTCAGGCAAGAGGCTAGACTTTTAGAACAGCAGGAAAGAGCAAAGGGAATTGAGATTTCCATAGATCAAATTTTGGGAGAGGGGCTATTTTCTGAGCCTCAGGAACAAGCTAATTTGGATGAAAACATACTCTCCGTGTGTACTACAGCAGCCTTAAGGGCTTGGGACAGGGTGCAAGACCCAGGACAGAGGATGGAATCATTTGTCAGAGTTAAACAGGGTCAGAAAGAACCCTTTAGTGACTTTTTACAAAGAATAACTAAAGCTGTACAAATAGGGATATCTGGCCCAGAAGCAAGATGTATAATGATCGAGACTTTGGCTTATGAAAATGCAAATGTGGAATGCAAAAGTATTTTGGGACCTTTAAAGCTCAGATCAGCGCCATTAGAAGAATGGGTCTTGCATACACTAGATGTTGATACATTTGACTATGGCACTGAAGCATGGGTAGAAGAAGCAATTTCCAATTGTAAAAGGAGACATCAGAATACCAAATGTTTTAATTGTGGCAAAATGGGTCATATGAAAAGGAATTGTAGACAATGGATTTTCAGAAATAATAATAATGCATCTTCTAGAAATAACAGAAATAGGAGGACTCAGCCTTCGGGTTTATGTAGAAGATGTGGAAAGGGCAGACACTGGACGAATGAGTGCAGGTCTACAAGAGATAGACAAGGCAACCTGATACAGACGGGAAACGTGAGAGGGGGGGCCTCACAGGCCCCCATGGCAAACATGGTTCAGTCATTTCCAGTTACTACAGAGAACGTGACTCGTCAGGACAATTAGAAAGCCCCATGCCTACTGTTACAATCAATAATGATCAGAAAGATGAGTTCCGTGTGTTTTGGCAAACTTCTATAAATGACCAAAGACCAAAGCTGAGAGTGTGTGTAAATGGCATTTTTATTACTGGCCTGCTGGACACAGGTGCGGATGTAAGTATCATTACCCCAGAATCTTGGCATCCATATTGGCCTCTTCAGAATGTAAATGTTCAGCTCCTGGGAATTGGAACCCTATCTCGAGTAAGGCAGAGCACGAGATGGGTTGAATGTATAGGTCCAGAGGGACAAATAGGAAAATTAAGGCCATATGTAGCCAATATTGCAATGAATTTATGGGGTCGTGACCTATTACAACAATGGAATACCCAAATTAACATTCCTGCTACTTCTAGAGCCTATATTTCTGGGGATAATATTAAAAGATATTACAAACGGAGAAAACCGGCCATTCGGGCTGTACAAGAACAAGCAATTGATGTCCCTTCAGAGATACCAACAGCCTTGCCTTTAAAATGGTTGACTGAGAAACCAATATGGACAAAGCAATGGCCTTTAGCTGAGGAAAAGTTACAGGCTTTAGAACAGTTGGTACAAGAGCAATTAGATGCTGGACATATAGAAGAATCTACCAGCCCTTGGAATTCTCCTGTATTTGTGGTTAAGAAAAAATCAGGTAAATGGAGAATGGTGACAGATCTCAGGGCTATCAACAAGGTTATTCAACCTATGGGCCCTCTGCAATCTGGAATTCCTTTGCCCTCTTTATTGCCAAAAGGATGGCCTCTCATAGTTATTGATTTAAAGGATTGTTTTTTCACTATACCTTTACAAAAAGAAGATAGAGAAAAATTTGCCTTCACAGTGCCTACTTATAATAATTCTCAACCTTGGAGGAGGTACCACTGGGCCGTCCTCCCCCAGGGTATGTTAAATAGCCCCTCCCTGTGCCAATATTTTGTGAATCAACCATTGCAAATAATACGCAAGAAATTTCCCAAATCGATAGTATATCATTACATGGACGACATTTTGTTATCCGATTCAAACATGGATACCTTGAACAGACTGTTTGAAGAAATAAAAATACTTTTACCAAAATGGGGATTGCAAATTGCTCCTGAAAAGATTCAGAAGGGAGATTCTGTTAATTATTTAGGTTATAAAATAGGTTTATAAAAAATTAAGACACAAAAGGCACAAATTCGGAGAGATCGCCTACGGACTCTTAATGACTTTCAAAGACTATTAGGGGACATTTCCAGTCTACGGCCAACTATTGGGATAACACCTGATCTAATAATTCATTTGAACAAAACCTTGGATGGTGACAAAGATTTAAACAGTCCCAGAGAATTAACAGCTGAAGCAGAAAAGGAACTGACGATGATTGAGGAAAAATTACAACAGGCACATGTGGATAGGGTAAATCCAGAGCTCGACTGTATTCTCGTCATACTACCATCAAAAATTTCCCCTACAGGAATTTTAATGCAGAGAGATGATATTATCTTGGAATGGATCTCTTTACCACATAAACCAAGTAAGAAACTGAAAACTTATGTAGAAAAAGTCTCTGAGTTAATTATAAAAGGCAAGTTGAGACTTCGTCAACTAGCAGGCATAGACCCAGCAGAAATTATAGTGCCTTTCACTGCTGATGAACTAAAGAAATTATGGGAAGATAATGAACCATGGCAAAGAGCTTGTGCTAATTTCTTGGGAGACATTAATAACAACTATCCAAAAACAAGAGGCTTAACTTCATAAAGAGTACTTCTTGGATCCTTCCTTGTATCGTCCGTGATACTCCAATAACTGGAGCCCGTATGTTCTATACTGATGCCAATAAATCAGGGAAGGCAGGTTACAAATCAGAAGACTTGGATAAGGTGGAACAAAGTCCTTATGATTCTGTCCAGAAGGCAGAATTATATGCCATTCTTATGGTGCTAAGGGATTTTAAAGAACCTATTAATATAGTTACTGATTCACAATATGCAGAAAGAGTTATTTTACATATTGAAACTGCTGAATTTATACCTGATGATACAGAACTAACCTCTTTGTTTATCCAGGTGCAAGATTTGATTAGGAACAGGCTTTGCCCTATGTACATAACACACATCCGATCCCATACGGGTCTGCCAGGTCCTCTAGCACAAGGTAATGCAGAAATTGATCAATTATTGATTGGTAGTGTGCTACAAGCCTCTGGATTTCATAAAAAACATCATGTTAATAGCAAAGGTTTGAAAAAAGAGTTTTCTATTACATGGCAGCAAGCTAGGGAGATTGTAAAGAAATGCCCTACTTGCTCTTTCTATAACCAAACGCCACTGCCTACAGGGGCTAATCCAAAGGGCACCCAAAGGAATGAAATCTGGCAGATGGATGTGTTCCACTTTGCAGAATTTGGCAAATTAAAATATGTTCATCACACCATTGACACGTATTCAGGCTTTCAGTGGGCAACGGCTTTAAGTTCAGAAAAAGCTGATTCAGTTATCACTCATTTATTAGAAGTCATGGCTATCATGGGTATACCTACACAAATAAAGACAGATAATGGTCCTGCTTATGTCTCTAGGAAAATGAAACGGTTTTTTGATTATTACAATATCAAGCATGTTACAGGTATACCATACAATCCTACAGGTCAAGCAGTCATAGAAAGATCAAATCGAACTATAAAGGATATGTTGAACAAACAGAAAGGGGTGGAAAACACCCCCAGAAATAGGTTACATAATGCTTTGTTAACCTTGAATTTCCTCAACGCTAATGAGAAGGGAACATCGGCTGCAGAAAGACATTGGATAATGGAAAAGTCTACTGAACTAAATCAACCAGTTTATTTCAAGGATGTGCTGACCTCACAATGAAAGCCAGGAGATGTGCTGCGTTGGGGAAGGGGATTTGCTCTTGTCTCCACAGGTGAGGAAAAATTGTGGATTCCATCAAAATTGATAAAGGTTCGTTTTGATGAAGAGAAGCCAGTTGGGAATGATAAATAACAATTCAATCGCATGGATGGCAATCATACTGATGGTAAGTAATACAGATAGGTTGGGGACAGGGTTCTCTTCTTATCTCCACAGGAAAATACCCATCTTCAAAGAATTTAAGGGACCCCTAATATTTAATTACTGATGGAGGGACTGGTTCTGTAAGTATTAATTATATATATATATATATATATATATATATATATATATATATCTTAAACTTTCTTTGCTTTTCCTCATATCTGTGTCTTTCTTTATATGTCAGTATATGTCCTTGTTGTTAATGTTTAAATTTCCCATAACAAGCAACAAATTTTCCTACAGTAATCTTTGAAGTTTCCAGGATGAAGATGGGGCCCCACAACATCAACTCCATCTGGTTTTTATGACGTCATGAATTTTTTTTTTAAAGCGCTAATATTAGACCTGTTTTTTGGTACCAACTCCAAGAGACAATTTCGAATGGTGCACATTTTTGACAACACTCTGGTCGGACCTTCTCAAAACGCTCTGAGACTAGTTACAATTTTCTTAGGTCAAAGGTTAATTTGGGAATTTTACCATCATTTGCTTTCACAGGACCCCCTAAGAAGAACGTCGCCCCCATGTCAGCTAGAAGCAATCTTAGAGGACGACATCCCCTCTCCCAACAGAGTTTGCCCTCAGGGTTGGGGACATCTTTTAGTGGTTGGTTTAGGGTTGAGGGGATGGGGTGATATTTTTTTTAAAAAAAAAATGAAGAAGAAGAAGAAGAGGAAAAAGAAGGGGGTAACTGGTTTTTTGGGATGATTGGTATTTGTGAATTACTGTTTATAGAAAATTGTACTGGTACTGTTTCTTGTATATTGATATGTTGAATAATGAATGTGAGTGTTCCTACCTCTATTTTTGTATGAGTATGCTTATAACTTTGTCTATATTGTATTGATACATCTACCATATTACATTGTACATTTCTACCTCTGATACTATGACATTGTTTACAGTTGAAGATCATTGTCTTCATATATTGCACAGTTGTTTATTCTTTTAGTCTTCAAAGTTAGATAGGTATTGAGAATTATATGTTTGTCATATTTATTTTTAAGTTTATCAGGTCTTTTAGTTACATAGAGATTATATTTAGTATAGATAGTATGATCTTCAGCCTCTTCGGAGAGCTGTCGAAAATGTCCTTTAATCTAACCTAAAATTTCTGTGCCAAAGAGACACAATTACTCCTGGCAACACCACTCTACTCCCGAGAGAACGTTGAGCACCAAAGACACTCCACTGGGAGCTTGTCTTCTTGGCAGAACTGGCCTTTGGGTTAAGAAAAGCCCATACCTCAACTTCTGACAAAGATACAGAATATCCCTAAGTGGATGAAACAGGATTGTCTTATCTTGCCAAGACAGGGTAGGATAGTCCTAAGAAAGTTCCTTGCCTTTAATAATGGTATGCCAGTTATGTTAGGCCTTAGCCAAAGTTGGTTGACTCAACATTGCAAACAAGACTTTGGGTGATTGCCCAGGTAGTCAGTTGTCTCTGTAAATTGTTGCACATTTTGGATATCTCTCGATTGTTAAGTAATATTTATTCCCTTCTCAGATCTTTGACGGAGTTGAAGATTATATAATTGTAGTTACTCTCTATGTTATTTAGACTCCTTGAGATAGAATGTTTAGCAAAAGTTTTGTTCTCAATATTGTTTGTTATATTTATTATTTGTTATTATTGTATATAGTTGTATTTGGTTTGGTTCTATCTTATTTAGACAAAAGGGGGAGATGTAGGGACATAGCCCCACCCATTGGGGGCGTGTTCGCCTCGGGCTAATGTTTACGGATAAAGCTGCCGGGCGTGAGCCCAGCAGCCCTTTTCTTTTGCTCCGCTTTTCCAGTACTCCACGGGAACCTGTGGTCCTGTAAGTCTATTTCCTTATTAAAGCTGTATATATATATATATATATAATCTGCCTACATTCATTTGCACCACCACAACTGGTCATTAATATCACTTAATGTCAATGGACTCAACTCTCCTATAAAAAGGCACAGACTAAGAGATTGGATATGAAAACAGGATCCAACATTCTGCTGTTTACAAGAAACACACCTCAACCACAAAGACAGGCACCTACTCAGAGTAAAGGGTTGGGATAAGGCTTATCAAGTAAATGGACCTAAGAAACAAGCAGGGGTGGCCATACTAATTTCTAACAAAGTTGACTTCAAACTTAAATCAATCAGGAGAGATGGAAAGGGACATTTTCTACTCATAACAGGAACAATTCATCAGGATGAAATCTCAATCCTGAATATCTATGCCCCTAATATAAAAGCACCCACGTACGTAAAAGAAACATTGTTAAAACTCAAGGCAGCCATCAAACCGCACACATTAATAGTAGGAGACTTTAATACTCCTCTCTCACCAATGGACAGGTCAAGTAGACAGAAACCTAACAGAGAAATAAGAGAATTAATGGAGGTAATGAATCAAATGGACTTAACAGACATCTATAGAACATTCCACCCAAATAGGAAAGAATATACCTTCTTCTCTGCAGCTCATGGAACCTTCTCAAAAATCGACCACATACTCGGTAACAAAGCAAACATCCACAGTTACAAAAAAATATTAAGAACCACCTGTATCTTATCAGATCACCATGGATTAAAGCTAGAATTCAGCAACAATGCTAGCCCCAGAAAGCCTACAAACTCATGGAAACTGAATAGTCAACTACTGAACCATACCTGGATCAAGGAAGAAATAAAGAAAGAAATTAAATTCTTCCTTGAAGACAATGAAAATAAAGAAACAACTTACTCAAACCTATGGGACACTATGAAAGCAGTCCTGAGAGGAAAGTTCATAGCACTAACTGCCCACTTAAAGAAAACAGAGAAAGCACACATTGGAGACTTAACAGCCCACCTGAAAGCTCTAGAAAAAAAAGAAGCAGACTCACCTAGAAGGGGTAGAAGACTGGAAATAATCAAACTGAGGGCTGAAATCAACAAAATAGAAACACAGAAAACAATCCAAAGAATCAATGAAACAAAAAGCTGGTTCATGGAGAAAATCAATAAGATTGATAAACCCCTATCCAAACTAATCAAACGGCAGAGAGGGAATACGCAAATTAACAAAATCAGAAACGAATAGGGAGACATAACCACAGACTCAGAGGAAATTCAGAGAATCATTAGATCTTACTACAAAAATCTGTATGCCACAAAATTGGAAAATGTTATAGAAATGGACACTTTTTTAGATAAGTACCATATACCAAAGTTAAACCAGGACCAGGTGAACAATCTAAATAGACCTGTTAGTCGCGAAGAATTAGAAGTTGCTATAAAAAACCTCCCCACCAAAAAAAGCCCAGGTCCAGATGGCTTCAATGCAGAATTCTGCCAGAACTTCCAAGAAGACCTAATACCTATACTCCTTAATGTATTTCACAATATTGAAACAGAGAAGTCATTGCCAAATTCCTTTTATGAAGCTGAAGTTACTCTGATACCAAAACCACACAAAGACACAACCAAGAAAGAGAACTACAGGCCAATCTCTCATGAACATCGATGCAAAAATACTCAATAAAATACTGGCAAACCGAATCCAAGAACACATCAGAAAAATTATCCATTATGATCAAGTACGCTTCATCCCAGAGATGCAGGGCTGGTTCAACATACGAAAATCTATCAATGTAATCCATCATATAAATAAACTGAAAGAAATAAACCATATGATCATTTCATTAGATGCTGAAAAAGCATTTGACCAAATTCAACATCCCTTTATGATAAAGGTCTTAGAGAGATTAGGAATACAAGGGTCGTTCCTAACTATAATAAAAGCTATTTATAGCAAGCCGTCAGCTAACATCAAATTAAATGGAGAGAAACTCAAAGCTATTCCACTGGTCTCTGCTGTGATCTGCTGGACCTGCTCTGCCTGCGCCCTACTTCCATTAGTCCCTGGCTCATTGGGGCATCCAGGAGTTCCTGTGTAGGTGCCGAGAAGTTTCATCGGGACGGGTGAGTGTGTGCTATCCTGGGGCGGACTGTCCAGGTAGAGAGCACAAACACCCCTCCCCCAGCTCCTGCTGCAGGGCTTGCTCTCCTACACACCCGCCCCCACCCCCACCCCCAAACCTGCCTTGTCTGCAAGGTCCTTAGCTGTGGAACAGTTTCCTGCCATTTCACTAAGGCTACCAACCCAGAGCAGTGAGTCCCTGACTAGAGGGCAGGCCTCAAGGTCCCCGCCAGGGAAAGCGGGCCCTTGCTGCTGGGGCTGCAGTCTCTGCTGTGATCTGCTGGACCTGCTCTGCCTGCGCCCTACTTCCATTAGTCCCTGGCTCATTGGGGCATCCAGGAGTTCCTGTGTAGGTGCCAAGAAGTTTCATCGGGACGGTGAGTGTGTACTATCCTGGGGCGGACGGTCCTGGTAGAGAGCACAAACGCCCCTACACTAAGGTTACCCAACCAGAGCAGCGGGCAGGCCTCAGCAACCCCCGAAAAGGAGAGCAGGCACCTCCAGCTTGTACTGCAGTGTCGCCTGTGTTCTACTGGACCCCGCCCGACCCCTTGCATTCGGCCTTCTTTACGCGGGTCATTGGAATACCACGCATCCATGTTTTGGTGTTGAGGAGTTCACCTGGAAGGGAACGGTTCCTGCCCCTACACTGAGGAGATACACCTAGAGAGTTAGTCACTGCAAAGACTGGTCCAAGACATCAGGCCTCTCCTGGCTCCATTTGAAGGAAAAGATGGGCAGGCACCAATGCAAGAATTCCCCCAACAACTTGAAAGGCAACGTGACATCACCAGGATCCAGGAATCCCGAAATGAGAAGTCTAAACCCTAATACAGAAGAATTAGAAGAATTCGACTCAAAAGTGAATTTTATGAAAATAATAGAAGACCTTAAACAGGAGGTGAAAAACTGCCACAACCAATTAGAGATTACAAACAAAAAGGTAGAGGAAATGAATAAATATCTCAAAGATACCCAAGAAAACCAAGAGAAACAAGAAAAAGTAATCAAACAGGTAAGGGAAACGGTTCAAGACTTGAAGAACGAAGTGGAAGTAATAAAGAAAACACAAACCGAGGGAAGGATGGAGATGGAAAATTTGAATAAACGAACAGGAACTACAGAGACAAGTACCACCAACAGATTACAAGAGATAGAAGAAAGAATCTCAGACACTGAAGATACCATAGAGAAAATAAACACTCTCATCAAAGAAAACAGCATAACCAACAAATTCTCATCACAAAACATTCAGGAAATCTGGGACACAATAAAAAGACCAAACCTAAGAATAATAGGGATAGAAGAAGGAGAAGTACAGCTCAATGGTCCAGAAAATATATTTAATAAAATTATAGAAGAAAACTTTCCCAACCTTAAGAAAGATATTCCTTTGAAGGTCCAAGAAGCATACAGAACACCAAATCGACTGGATCAAAAAAAAACATCTCCTCGTCATATAATAATCAAAACACAAAACATACAGAATAAAGAAATAATATTAAGAGCTGCAAAGGAAAAAGGTCAAGTTACCTATAAAGGTAAACCTATCAGACTTACACCTGACTTCTCTATGGAAACCATGAAAGCCAGAAGGTCCTGGATAGATATACTGCAGAAACTACGAGACCATGGATGCAAGCCCAGACTACTATACCCAGCCAAGCTTTCGTTCACTATAAATGGAGAAAACAAAGTTTTCCAGGATAAAAACAAATTTAAACAATACGTAGCCACAAATCCAGCCCTTCAGAAAGTAATTGAAGGAAAATCACAAACCAAGGAGTCCAACAATGCCCACAATAACTCAGACATCTAAAGACCCTTCACCAGCACAACTTGAAGAAGGGAAACACACAAACTCTACTACCAAAGGAAAGAAAGAAAGAAAGGAAAAATGACCGGAGTTAACAACCACTGGTCATTAATATCACTTAATATCAATGGACTCAACTCACATATAAAGAGGCACAGGCTAAGAAATTGGATACGAAAACAGGATCCAACATTCTGCTGCTTACAAGAAACACACCTCAACCACAAAGACAGACATCTTCTCAGAGTAAAGGGCTGGGAAAAGGTTTATCAAGCAAACGGACCTAAGAAACAAGCAGGTGTGGCCATACTAATTTCTAAGAAAGTTGACTTCAAACTAAAATCAATCAAAAGAGATGGAGATGGACATTTTTTACTCATAACAGGAACAATTCACCAGGATGAAATCTCAATCCTGAATATATATGCCCCTAATATAAAAGCACCCACTTATGTAAAAGAAACGTTACTAAAACTCAAGGCAGTCATCAAACCACACACACTAATAGTAGGAGATTTCAACACTCCTCTCTCACCAATGGACAGGTCAATCAAACAGAAACCTAACAGAGAAATAAGAGGATTAAGGGAGGTAATGAATCAAATGGACTTAACAGACATCTATAGAACATTCCACCCAAATAGGAAAGAATATACCTTCTTCTCTGCAGCTCATGGAACCTTCTCGAAAATAGACCACATACTCGGTAACAAAGCAAACTTACACAGTTACAAAAAAATATCGGTAACCACCTGTGTCTTATCAGATCACCATGGATTAAAGTTAGAATTCAACAACAATGCTATCCCCAGAAAGCCTATGAACTCATGGAAACTGGACAGTCAACTACTGAACCTCACCTGGATCAAGGAAGAAATAAAGAAAGAAATTAAAGTCTTTCTTGAATTCAATGAAAACGAAGACTCAACATACTCAAACCTATGGGACACTATGAAAGCAGTGCTAAGAGGAAAATTCATAGCATTAAGTGCCCACTTAAAGAAAACGGAGAAAGCACACATTGGAGACTTAATAGCCCACCTGAAAGCTTTAGAAAAAAAAGAAGCAGACTCACCTAGGAGAAGTAGAAGACTGGAAATAAACAAATTGAGGGCTGAAATCAACAAAATAGAAACACAGAAAACAATCCAAAGAATCAATGAAACAAAAAGCTGGTTCATGGAGAAAATCAATAAGATTGATAAACCCCTATCCAAACTAATCAAACGGCGGAGAGAGAATACGCAAATTAACAAAATCAGAAACGAAAAGGGAGACATAAAAAACAGACTCAGAGGAAATTCAGAGAATCATTAGATCTTACTACAAAAATCTGTATGCCACAAAATTGGAAAATGTTATAGAAATGGACACTTTTTTAGATAAGTACCATATACCAAAGTTAAACCAGGACCAGGTGAACAATCTAAATAGACCTGTTAGTTGCGAAGAATTAGAAGTTGTTATAAAAAACCTCCCCACCAAAAAAAGCCCAGGTCCAGATGGCTTCAATGCAGAATTCTACCAGAACTTCCAAGAAGACCTAATACCTATACTCCTTAATGTATTTCACAATATTGAAACAGAGAAGTCATTGCCAAATTCCTTTTATGAAGCTGAAGTTACTCTGATACCAAAACCACACAAAGACACAACCAAGAAAGAGAACTACAGGCCAATCTCTCATGAACATCGATGCAAAAATACTCAATAAAATACTGGCAAACCGAATCCAAGAACACATCAGAAAAATTATCCATTATGATCAAGTACGCTTCATCCCAGAGATGCAGGGCTGGTTCAACATATGAAAATCTATCAATGTAATCCATCATATAAATAAACTGAAAGAAAAAAACCATATGATCATTTCATTACATGCTGAAAAAGGATTTGACAAAATTCAACATCCCTTTATGATAAAGGTCTTAGAGAGATTAGGAATACAAGGGTCGTTCCTAACTATAATAAAAGCTATTTATAGCAAGCCGTCAGCTAACATCAAATTAAATGGAGAGAAACTCAAAGCTATTCCACTAAAATCAGGAACACGACAAGGTTGTCCACTCTCTCCATACCTCTTTAATATAGTGCTTGAAATTCTAGCAATAGCAATAAGACAACATAAGGGGATCAAAGGGATTCAAATCGGAAAGGAAGAAGTTAAACTTTCATTATTTGCAGACGATATGATAGTGTACATAAGCGACCCCAAAAACTCCAGCAAAGAACTCCTTCAGCTGATAAACACCTTTAGTAGCGTTGCAGGATACAAGATCAATTCCAAAAAATCAGTTGCCCTCCTATACACAAAGGATAAGGAAGCAGAGATGGAAATCAGAGAAGCATCACCCTTCACGATAGCCACAAATAGCATAAAATATCTTGGGGTAACCCTAACCAAGGAAGTAAAGGATCTATTTGACAAGAACTTTAAGTCAATGAAGAAAGAAATTGAGGAGGATACCAGAAAATGGAAGGATCTCCCTTGCTCTTGGATAGGGAGGATCAACATAGTAAAAATGGCAATTCTACCAAGGGCAATTTATAGATTCAATGCAATCCCCATTAAAATCCCATCAAAATTCTTCACAGATCGTGAGAGGACAATAATCAACTTTATATGGAGAAACAAAAAACCCAGGATAGCCAAAACAATCTTATATAATAAAGGATCGTCTGGAGGCATAACCATCCCTGACCTCAAACTCTATTACAGAGCCTCAGTATTGAAAACAGTTTGGTATTGGCATAAAAACAGAGAAGTCGACCAATAGAACCGAGTAGAAGACCCTGATTTTAACCCACAAACTTATGAACACCTAATTTTTGATAAAGGAGCTAAAAGTATTCAATGGAAAAAAGAGAGCATCTTCAACAAATGGTGCTGGCAGAACTGGTTGTCAATGTGTAGAAGAATGAAAATAGATCCATATCTATCACCATGCACAAAACTCAAGTCCAAATGGATTAAAGACCTCAATATTAGTCTGAACACACTGAACCTGATAGAAGAAAAAGTTGGAAGTACTCTACAACATATGGGTACAGGAGATCACTTCCTACGTTTATCCCCAGCAGCACAGACATTAAGGGCAACATTGAATAAATGGGACCTCCTGAAACTGAGTAGCTTCTGTAAAGCAAAGGACACTGTCACTAAGACAAAAAGGCAACCCACTGACTGGGAGAAGATCTTCACCAACCCTGCAACAGACAAAGGTCTGATCACCAAAATATATAAAGAACTCAAGAAACTAAACTTTAAAATGCTAATGAACCCAATAAAAAAAATGGGGCACTGATCTGAACAGAGAATTCTCAACAGAAGAAATTCAAATGGCCAAAGGACACCTAAGGTCATGCTCAACCTCCTTAGCGATAAGGGAAATGCAAATTAAAACAACTTTGAGATACCATCTTACACCTGTCAGAATGGCTAAAATCAAGAACACCAATGATAGCCTTTGTGGAGAGGTTGTGGAGAAAGAGGCACACTCATTCATTGCTGGTGGGAATGCAAACTTGTGCAACCACTTTGGAAATCAGTGTGGCGATTTCTCAGGAAATTTGGGATCAACCTACCCCAAGATCCAGTAATACCACTATTGGGAATATACCCAAGAGATGCCACATCAAATGACAAAAGTATCTGTTCAACTATGTTCATAGCAGCATTGTTTGTAATAGCCAAAACCTGGAAACAACCTAGATGCCCTTCAATGGAGGAATGGATGAAGAAAGTGTGGAATATATACATATTAGAGTACTACTCAGCAGTAAAAAACAATGACTTCTCGAATTTTGCGTGCAAATGGATGGAAATAGAAAACACTATCCTGAGTGAGGTATCCCAGACTCAAAAAGAGGAACATGGAATGTACTCACTCATAATCGGTTTCTAGCCATAAAATAAAAGACATTAAGCATATAATGTGTGATCCCAAAGAAGCTAAATAAGAAAGTGAACCCAAAGAAAATCGTATAGTCATCCGCATGGAGAGGGGGAAGTAGACAAGATTCCAGGGTAAAAACTGGGAACTTGCGGGTGAGGTGGCATGGGGCAAAGGGGAAATGGGATGAGAAATATGAGAAGGGGAGGATGGGAGGAGCTCGGAGGATTGGGATAGTTGGGATATAGGAAGGATGGATACGGGAGCAGCGAAGTATATATCCTATCTAAGGGAGCCATCTTAGGGTTGGCAAGAGACTTGACTCTTGAGGGGTTCGCAGGTGTCCAGGATATGTCCCCAGCTGGTACCTTGGGCAACTAAGGAGAGGGAACCTGAAATGACCCTATCCTATACTGATGAATATCTTGCATATCACCTTAGAACCTTCATCTGGCAATGGATCAAGGTAGAGACAGAGTCTCAATTTGGAGCAACGGTCTGAGCTCTTAAGGTCCAAATGAGGAGCAGAAGGAGGGAGAACATTGTGGCGGCACAAATGAATGTAGACAGATTATATAGATATATACAGCTTTAATAAGGAAATAAACTTACAGGACCACAGGTTCCCGCGGTGTACCGGAAAAGCGGAGCAAAAGAAAAAAGGGCTGCTGGGCTCACGCCCGGCAGATTTATCTGTAAACATTAGCCCGAGGCGAACATGCCCCCAATGGGTGGGGCTATGTCCCTACATCTCCCCCTTTTGTCTAAATAAGATAAAACCAAACCAAATACAACTATATACAATAATAACAAATAATAAATATAACAAACAATATTGAGAACAAAACTTTTGCTAAACATTCTATCTCAAGGAGTCTAAATAACATAGAGAGTAACTACAATTATATAATCTTCAACTCCGTCAAAGATCTGAGAAGGGAATAAAGATTACTTAACAATCGAGAGATATCCAAAATGTGCAACAATTGACAGAGACAACTGACTACCTGGGCAATCACCCAAAGTCTCGTTTGCAATGTTGAGTCAACCAACTTTGGCTAAGGCCTAACATAACTGGCATACCATTATTAAAGGCAAGGAACTTTCTTAGGACTATCCTACCCTGTCTTGGCAAGATAAGACAATCCTGTTTCATCCACTTAGGGATATTCTGTATCTTTGTCAGAAGTTGAGGTATGGGCTTTTCTTAACCCAAAGGCCAGTTCTGCCAAGAAGACAAGCTCCCAGTGGAGTGTCTTTGGTGCTCAACGTTCTCTCGGGAGTAGAGTGGTGTTGCCAGGAGTAATTGTGTCTCTTTGGCATAGAAATTTTAGGTTAGATTAAAGGCCATTTTCTACAGCTCTTCGAAGAGGCTGAAGATCATACTATCTATACTAAATATAATCTCTATGTAATTAAAGACCTGATAAACTTAAAAATAAATATGACAAACATATAATTCTCAATACCTATCTAACTTTGAAGACTAAAAGAATAAACAACTGTGCAATATATGAAGACAATGATCTTCAACTGTAAACAATGTCATAGTATCAGAGGTAGAAATGTACAATGTAATATGGTAGATGTATCAATACAATATGGACAAAGTTATAAGCATACTCATACAAAAATAGAGGTAGGAACACTCATATTCAATATTCAACATATCAATATACAAGAAACAGTACCAGTACAATTTTCTATAAACAGTAATTCACAAATACCAATCATCCCAAAAAACCAGTTACCCCTTTCTTCTTCCTCTTCTTCTTCTTCTTTTTTTTTTCCAAAAAAAATATCACCCCATCCCCTCAACCCTAAACCAACCATTAAAAGATGTCCCCAACCCTGAGGGCAAACTCTGTTGGGAGAGGGGTTGCCGTCCTCTAAGATTGCTTCTAGCTGACATGGGGGCGACGTTCTTCTTAGGGGGTCCTGTGAAAGCAAATGATGGTAAAATTTCCAAATTAACCTTTGACCTAAGAAAATTGTAACTAGTCTCAGAGCGTTTTGAGAAGGTCCGACCAGAGTGTTGTCAAAAATGTGCACCATTCGAAATTGTCTCTTGGAGTTGGTACCAAAAAACAGGTCTAATATTAGCGCTTTAAAAAAAAAATTCATGACGTCATAAAAACCAGATGAAGTTGATGTTGTGGGGCCCCATCTTCATCCTGGAAACTTCAAAGATTACTGTAGGAAAATTTGTTGCTTGTTATGGGAAATTTAAACATTAACAACAAGGACATATACTGACATATAAAGAAAGACACAGATATGAGGAAAAGCAAAGAAAGTTTAAGACATATATATATATATATATATATATATATATATATATATATAAATTAATACTTACAGAACAAGTCCCTCCATCAGTAATTAAATATTAGGGGTACCTTAAATTCTTTGAAGATGGGTATTTTCCTGTGGAGATAAGAAGAGAACCCTACCCCCAACCTATCTGTATTACTTACCATCAGTATGATTGCCATCCATGTGATTGAATTGTTATTTATCTTTCCCAACTGGCTTCTCTTCATCAAAACGAACCTTTATCAATTTTGTTGGAATCCACAATTTTTCCTCACCTGTGGAGACAAGAGCAAATCCCCTTCCCCAACGCAGCACATCTCCTGGCTTCCATTGTGAGGTAGCACGTCCTTGAAATAAACTGGTTGATTTAGTTCAGTAGACTTTTCCATTATCCAATGTCTTTCTGCAGCCGATGTTCCCTTCTCATTAGCGTTGAGGAAATTCAAGGTTAACAAAGCATTATGTAACCTATTTCTGGGGGTGTTTTCCACCCCTTTCTGTTTGTTCAACATATCCTTTATAGTTCGATTTGATCTTTCTATGACTGCTTGACCTGTAGGATTGTATGGTATACCTGTAACATGCTTGATATTGTAATAATCAAAAAACCGTTTCATTTTCCTAGAGACATAAGCAGGACCATTATCTGTCTTTATTTGTGTAGGTATACCCATGATAGCCATGACTTCTAATAAATGAGTGATAACTGAATCAGCTTTTTCTGAACTTAAGGCCGTTGCTCACTGAAAGCCTGAATACGTGTCAATGGTGTGATGAACATATTTTAATTTGCCAAATTCTGCAAAGTGGAACACATCCATCTGCCAGATTTCATTCCTTTGGGTGCCCTTTGGATTAGTCCCTGCAGGCAGTGGCGTTTGGTTATAGAAAGAGCGAGTAGGGCATTTCTTTACAATCTCCCTAGCTTGTTGCCATGTAATAGAAAACTCTTTCTTCAAACCTTTGCTATTAACATGATGTTTTTTATGAAATTTAGAGGCTTGTAGCACACTACCAATCAATAATTGATCAATTTCTGCATTACCTTGTGCTAGAGGACCTGGCAGACACGTATGGGATCGGATGTGTGTTATGTACATAGGGCAAAGCCTGTTCCTAATCAAATCTTGCACCTGGATAAACAAAGAGGTTAGTTCTGTATCATCAGGTATAAATTCAGCAGTTTCAATATGTAAAATAACTCTTTCTGCATATTGTGAATCAGTAACTATATTAATAGGTTCTTTAAAATCCCTTAGCACCATAAGAATGGCATATAATTCTGCCTTCTGGACAGAATCATAAGGACTTTGTTCCACCTTACCCAAGTCTTCTGATTTGTAACCTGCCTTCCCTGATTTATTGGCATCAGTATAGAACATACGGGCTCCAGTTATTGGAGTATCACGGACGTTTCGAGGAAGGATCCAAGAAGTACTCTTTATGAAGTTAAGCCTCTTGCTTTTTGGATAGTTGTTATTAATGTCTCCCAAGAAATTAGCACAAGCTCTTTGCCATGGTTCATTATATTCCCATAATTTCTTTAGTTCATCAGCAGTGAAAGGCACTATAATTTCTGCTGGGTCTATGCCTGCTAGTTGACGAAGTCTCAACTTGCCTTTTATAATTAACTCAGAGACTTTTTCTAAATAAGTTTTCAGTTTCTTACTTGGTTTATGTGGTAAAAAGATCCATTCCAAGATAATATCATCTCTCTGCATTAAAATTTCTGTAGGGGAAATTTTTGACGGTAGTATGACGAGAATACAGTCGAGCTCTGGATTTACCCTATCCACATGTGCCTGTTGTAATTTTTCCTCAATCATCGTCAGTTCCTTTTCTGCTTCAGCTGTTAATTCTCTGGGACTGTTTAAATCTTTGTCACCATCCAAGGTTTTGTTCAAATGAATTATTAGATCAGGTGTTATCCCAATAGCTGGCCGTAGACTGGAAATGTCCCCTAATAGTCTTTGAAAGTCATTAAGAGTCCGTAGGCGATCTCTCCGAATTTGTGCCTTTTGTGTCTTAATTTTTTGTAAACCTATTTTATAACCTAAATAATTAACAGAATCTCCCTTCTGAATCTTTTCAGGAGCAATTTGCAATCCCCATTTTGGTAAAAGTATTTTTATTTCTTCAAACAGTCTGTTCAAGGTATCCATGTTTGAATCGGATAACAAAATGTCGTCCATGTAATGATATACTATCGATTTGGGAAATTTCTTGCGTATTATTTGCAATGGTTGATTCACAAAATATTGGCACAGGGAGGGGCTATTTAACATACCCTGGGGGAGGATGGCCCAGTGGTACCTCCTCGAAGGTTGAGAATTATTATAAGTAGGCACTGTGAAGGCAAATTTTTCTCTATCTTCTTTTTGTAAAGGTATAGTGAAAAAACAATCCTTTAAATCAATAACTATGAGAGGCCATCCTTTTGGCAATAAAGAGGGCAAAGGAATTCCAGATTGTAGAGGGCCCATAGGTTGAATAACCTTGTTGATAGCCCTGAGATCTGTCACCATTCTCCATTTACCTGATTTTTTCTTAACCACAAATACAGGAGAATTCCAAGGGCTGGTAGATTCTTCTATATGTCCAGCATCTAATTGCTCTTGTACCAACTGTTCTAAAGCCTGTAACTTTTCCTCAGCTAAAGGCCATTGCTTTGTCCATATTGGTTTCTCAGTCAACCATTTTAAAGGCAAGGCTGTTGGTATCTCTGAAGGGACATCAATTGCTTGTTCTTGTACAGCCTGAATGGCCGGTTTTCTCCGTTTGTAATATCTTTTAATATTATCCCCAGAAATATAGGCTCTAGAAGTAGCAGGAATGTTAATTTGGGTATTCCATTGTTGTAATAGGTCACGACCCCATAAATTCATTGCAATATTGGCTACATATGGCCTTAATTTTCCTATTTGTCCCTCTGGACCTATACATTCAACCCATCTCGTGCACTGCCTTACTCGAGATAGGGTTCCAATTCCCAGGAGCTGAACATTTACGTTTTGAAGAGGCCAATATGGATGCCAAGATTCTGGGGTAATGATACTTACATCCGCACCTGTGTCCAGCAGGCCAGTAATAAAAATGCCATTTACACACACTCTCAGCTTTGGTCTTTGGTCATTTATAGAAGTTTGCCAAAACACACGGAACTCATCTTTCTGATCATTATTGCTTGTAACAGTAGGCATGGGGCTTTCTAATTGTCCTGACGAGTCACGTTCTCTGTAGTAACTGGAAATGACTGAACCATGTTTGCCATGGGGGCCTGTGAGGCCCCCCCTCTCACGTTTCCCATCTGTATCAGGTTGCCTTGTCTATCTCTTGTAGACCTGCACTCATTCGTCCAGTGTCTGCCCTTTCCACATCTTCTACATAAACCTGAAGGCTGAGTCCTCCTATTTCTGTTATTTCTAGAAGATGCATTATTATTATTTCTGAAAATCCGTTGTCTACAATTCCTTTTCATATGACCCATTTTGCCACAATTAAAACATTTGGTATTCTGATGTCTCCTTTTACCATTGGAAATTGCTTCTTCTACCCATGCTTCAGTGCCATAGTCAAATGTATCAACATCTAGTGTATGCAAGACCCATTCTTCTAATGGCGCTGATCTGAGCTTTAAAGGTCCCAAAATCCTTTTGCATTCCACATTTGCATTTTCATAAGCCAAAGTCTCAATCATTATACGTCTTGCTTCTGGGTCAGATATCCCTATTTGTACAGCTTTAGTTATTCTTTGTAAAAAGTCACTAAAGGGTTCTCTCTGACCCTGTTTAACTCTGACAAATGATTCCATCCTCTGTCCTGGGTCTTGCACCCTGTCCCAAGCCCTTAAGGCTGCTGTAGTACACACGGAGAGTATGTTTTCATCCAAATTAGCTTGTTCCTGAGGCTCAGAAAATAGCCCCTCTCCCAAAATTTGATCTATGGAAATCTCAATTCCCTTTGCTCTTTCCTGCTGTTCTAAAAGTCTAGCCTCTTGCCTGAATAAGCATTTCCATTTCAATTGTGTTCCACTCTCAAGGACAGCAGAGCTCAGTTGAAACCAGTCATTGGGCGTGACCCTATTCGTCGTGGCCCAAGATCTTAGCATCTCTTTGACAAAAGAGGCATTCATTCCAAAAGTCATTACAGCCTGTTTAATTTCTTTGAGATCATTCATACGGACAGGTTCCCATGTATCTTCCTTGATGACCCTAGGGTTTCTGGAACCAACTACTTTCTCGGTTGTTACAACTGGAAAGGCAGGTAGAACTGTAGGTAGAGCTTTGTGGGAATTGTCCCGGAGGGATTTACCCACAGATTTAGTTAAAATATGCCTTTCTACCTCTTGCTCTTCTTCCTCAGAATTTAGAAATTCCTCAATCTTTTCAATTCTATTCACCATTGCCTCCTTTAATGTCTGAATCTCCTGTCCAGAATTATGTTCTAAAGCCTTCATTGAGGATTCTAAAGTATGAAGTTTGTCCATTAGAGATAACGTCTCATCTTTGGACATAATTTTTATAGCATATACCGTGCCTTCTTGTATAGATAATCTTTCTGTCAATCTGTCATAAGCTTTAGACAAAATCCGATTGTCACATTCAGCAGTTTTGATTCTCTCAGTTAATGTTTCTGTTCCTACTGAAAGGGACTGAAGCTTACGATCCAAATCAGCTGTTCCTTCTTCCACAGTAATGAATTTCTCCTTAATATCAGCCGTTAATGTTTCAGAAAGGGACTGAAGCTTACGATCCAAATCAGCTGTTCCCTCTTCCATAGTAATGAATTTCTCCTTAACATCAGCCTGTACCTCTTCTAAATTTTTTTCAGTTTGTCGAGTTGTGTTAAACAAAGATCTGTTCTCTGCCTGGAGAACTTCAAACTGATTTTTGAGAAGATTGTTGTCATTCTCAATTGTTTTTAAGCGTTCAACCTCGTCTCGTAAAGACTTTATCATATTTCTATTATCAAACCATACAGTACCAAGGAAAACTACGAATCCCAGAAAGATCCATATCTGTGGGCTGACAGACACTTCTTGTAAAATCTCCCACATGGTACAACTGAAAAGGCTGTTAAAGTCTTGAATGGTAATGTTTTTAGACATTTTTCTTATTTATAAAAGAAAATTATGTACCTGTAATGAAGTTTTCCTGCCAGTGGTGGCTAAAGAAATGCACCTGAGTCCACGTGGTCTAAGCCAGAGCCGGTCTGAAACAATTAACTCAAAACAAAAATTATTGTACTGCCTGTTAAAGGAAGGGGTTGGTGGCTTTTACTTCAAAACCGAGGGTGCTTCACTTAAATCAGGCAGTGAGGGTTTGGAAGAAGCAGGGAGCTATTAACTGCTCTGTGGGGGGTCGCTGCTCTGCGACTGTAGTGGCCTGGAGTGGGAGAAGGGAAAGCGAGCAGGGAGCGCGCTGTAAATCGCCTTCCTGAGCTCAGGCAACTAGCCGGGAAAGTTGGAGCTTGCGCCCCCCCTGTGCCGGATCGGGGGCAAAATAGCCCTACGTTGGGACGCCAAATGTGGCGGCGCAAATGAATGTAGACAGATTATATAGATATATACAACTTTAATAAGGAAATAAACTTACAGGACCACAGGTTCCCGCGGTGTACCGGAAAAGCGGAGCAAAAGAAAAAGGGGCTGCTGGGCTCACGCCCGGCAGATTTATCCTTAAACATTAGCCCGAGGCGAACACGCCCCCAATGGGTGGGGCTATGTCCCTACAGAACATGAGCAAAAAATCAGGACCACGAGGGATGCACCCACCCACTGTGACAGTGGAACTGATTTATTGGGAGCCCACCAAGGCCAGCTGGTCTGGGACTGAATAAGCATGGGTTTATTCCGGACTCTCTGAGCATGGCGGTCAATGAAGACTGATGAGAAGCCAAGGACAATGGCACTAGGTTTCGATCCTAATACATGAACTGGCTTTGTAGGAGCTTAGCCTGTTTGGACGCTCACCTTTCTGGACGTAGATAGAAGGACCTTGGTCTTCCCGCAGGGCAGGGAATTTGGACTGCTCTTCAGTAACGAGAGGGAGGGGGAATGGAGTGGGGGTGGAGAAGAGGAGTGGGGATAGGGGGAGGGAAGTGGGGGAAGGGCAATATTTGGGAGGAGGGGAGGGAAATGGGAAATGGGGAGCAGGTGGAAATTTTAATTAAAAAAGAATAAAAATAAATAAATAAGTAAAAAAAAAAAGCTATTCCACTAAAATCAGGAACACGACAAGGTTGTCCACTCTCTCCATACCTCTTTAATATAGTGCTAGAAATTCTAGCAATAGCAATAAGACAACATAAGGGGATCAAAGGGATTCAAATCGGAAAGGAAGAAGTTAAACTTTCATTATTTGCAGACGATATGATAGTGTACATAAGCGACCCCAAAAACTCCAGCAAAGAACTCCTTCAGCTGATAAACACCTTTAGTAGCGTTGCAGGATACAAGATCAATTCCAAAAAATCAGTTGCCCTCCTATACACAAAGGATAAGGAAGCAGAGATGGAAATCAGAGAAGCATCACCCTTCACGATAGCCACAAATAGCATAAAATATCTTGGGGTAACCCTAACCAAGGAAGTAAAGGATCTATTTGACAAGAACTTTAAGTCAATGAAGAAAGAAATTGAGGAGGATACCAGAAAATGGAAGGATCTCCCTTGCTCTTGGATAGGGAGGATCAACATAGTAAAAATGGCAATTCTACCAAGGGCAATTTATTCAATGCAATCCTCATTAAAATCCCATCAAAATTCTTCACAGGTCTTGAGAGGACAATAATCAACTTTATATGGAGAAACAAAAAACCCAGGATAGCCAAAACAATCTTATACAATAAAGGAACTTCTGGAGGCATTACCATCCCTGACTTCAAACTCTATTACAGAGCTACAGTAATGAAAACAGCGTGGTACTGGCATGAAAACAGAGAAGTCGAACAATGGATCATATAGAAGACCCGGATTTTAACCCACAAACCTATGAACAACTGATTTTCGATAAAGGAGCTAAAAGTATACAATGGAAGAAAGAAAGCATCTTCAACAAATGGTGCTGGCACAATTGGATGTCAACCTGTAGAAGAATGAAAATAGACCCGTATCTATCACCATGCACAAAACTCAAGTCCAAATGGATTAAAGACCTCAATATTAGTCTGAACACACTGAACCTGATAGAAGAAAAAGTTGGAAGTACTCTACAACATATGGGTACAGGAGATCACTTCCTACGTTTATCCCCAGCAGCACAGACATTAAGGGCAACATTGAATAAATGGGACCTCCTGAAACTGAGTAGCTTCTGTAAAGCAAAGGACACTGTCACTAAGACAAAAAGGCAACCCACTGACTGGGAGAAGATCTTCACCAACCCTGCAACAGACAAAGGTCTGATCACCAAAATATATAAAGAACTCAAGAAACCTAACTTTAAAATGCTAATGAACCCAATAAAAAATGGGGCACTGATCTGAACAGAGAATTCTCAACAGAAGAAATTCAAATGGCCAAAAGACACCTAAGGTCATGCTCAACCTCCTTAGCAATAAGGGAAATGCAAATTAAAACAACTTTGAGATACCATCTTACACCTGTCAGAATGGCTAAAATCAAGAACACCAATGATAGCCTCTGCTGGAGAGGTTGTGGAGAAAGAGGCACACTCATTCATTGCTGGTGGGAATGCAAACTTGTGCAACCACTTTGGAAATCAGTGTGGCGATTTCTCAGGAAATTTGGGATCAACCTACCCCAAGATCCAGTAATACCACTATTAGGAATATACCCAAGAGATGCCACATCAAATGACAAAAGTATCTGTTCAACTATGTTCATAGCAGCATTGTTTGTAATAGCCAAAACCTGGAAACAACCTAGATGCCCTTCAATGGAGGAATGGATGAAGAAAGTGTGGAATATATACATATTAGAGTACTACTCAGCAGTAAAAAACAATGACATCTCGAATTTTGCGTGCAAATGGATGGAAATAGAAAACACTATCCTGAGTGAGGTATCCCAGACTCAAAAAGAGGAACATGGGATGTACTCACTCATAATCGGTTTCTAGCCATAAAATAAAAGACATTAAGCATATAATGTGTGATCCCAAAGAAGCTAAATAAGAAAGTGAACCCAAAGAAAATCATATAGTCATCCGCATGGAGAGGGGGAAGTAGACAAGATTCCAGGGTAAAAACTGGGAACTTGCGGGTGAGGTGGCATGGGGCAAAGGGGAAATGGGATGAGAAATATGAGAAGGGGAGGATGGGAGGAGCTCGGAGGATTGGGATGGTTGGGATATAGGAAGGATGGATACGGGAACAGCGAAGTATATATCCTATCTAAGGGAGCCATCTTAGGGTTGGCAAGAGACTTGACTCTTGAGGGGTTCGCAGGTGTCCAGGAATATGTCCCCAGCTGGTACCTTGGGCAACTAAGGAGAGGGAACCTGAAATGACCCTATCCTATATTGATGAATATCTTGCATATCACCTTAGAACCTTCATCTGGCGATGGATCAAGGTAGAGACAGAGTCTCAATTTGGAGCAACGGTCTGAGCTCTTAAGGTCCAAATGAGGAGCAGAAGGAGGGAGAACATGAGCAAAAAATCAGGACCACGAGGGATGCACCCACCCCCTGTGACAGTGGAACTGATTTATTGGGATCCCACCAAGGCCAGCTGGTCTGGGACTGAATAAGCATGGGTTGATTCCGGACTCTCTGAGCATGGCGGTCAATGAAGACTGATGAGAAGCCAAGGACAATGGCACTAGGTTTCGATCCTAATACATGAACTGGCTTTGTGGGAGCTTAGCCTGTTTGGACGCTCACCTTTCTGGACGTAGATAGAAGGACCTTGGTCTTCCCGCAGGGCAGGGAATTTGGACTGCTCTTCAGTATCGAGAGGGAGGGGGAATGGAGTGGGGGGAGGAGAAGAGCAGTGGGGATAGGGGGAGGGAAGTGGGGGGAGGGCAATATTTGAAAGGAGGGGAGGGAAATGGGAAATGGGGAGCAGGTGGAAATTTTAATTAAAAAAGAATAAAAATAAATACATAAGTAAAAAAAATATTAATAACGACCTGTATCTTATCAGATCACCATGGATTAAAGCTAGAATTCAGCAACAATGCTAGCCCCAGAAAGCCTACAAACTCATGGAAACTGAATAGTCAACTACTGAACCATACCTGGATTAAGGAAGAATAAAGAAAGAAATTAAAGTCTTCCTTGAAGACAATGAAAATAAAGAAACAACTTACTCAAACCTATGGGACACTATGAAAGCAGTCCTGAGAGGAAAGTTCATAGCACTAACTGCCCACTTAAAGAAAACAGAGAAAGCACACATTGGAGACTTAACAGCCCACCTGAAAGCTCTAGAAAAAAAAGAAGCAGACTCACCTAGAAGGGGTAGAAGACTGGAAATAATCAAACTGAGGGCTGAAATCAACAAAATAGAAACACAGAAAACAATTGAAAGAATCAATAAATCAAAAAGCTGGTTCCTGGAGAAAATCAACAAGATTGATAAACCCCTATCCAAACTAATCAAACGGCAGAGAGAGAATCTGCAAATTAATAAGATCAGAAATGAAAAGGGAGACATAACCAAAGACACAGAGGAAATTCAGAGAATCATTAGATCTTACTACAAAAGCCTATATGCCACAAAACTGGAAAATGTAAAAGAAATGGACACTTTATTATATAAGTACCATATACCAAAGTTAAACCAGGACCAGGTGAACAACCTAAATAGACCTGTTAGTCGTAAAGAATTAGAAGCGGTTATCAAAAACCTCCCTTCCAAAAAAAGTCCAGGACCAGATGGTTTCAATGCGGAATTCTACCAGAACTTCCAAGAAGACCTAATACCTATACTCCTTAAGGTATTTCACAATATAGAAACAGAAGAGTCATTGCCAAATTCCTTTTATGAAGCTACAGTAACTCTGATACCAAAACCACACAAAGACCCAACCAAGAAAGAGAATTACAGGCCAATCTCACTCATGAACATCGACGCAAAAATCCTCAACAAAATTCTGGCAAACCGAATCCAAGAACACATTAGAAAAATTATCCATTATGATCAAGTAGGCTTCATACCAGAGATGCAGGGCTGGTTTAACATGCGCAAATCTATCAATGTAATCCATCATATAAATAAACTGAAAGAAAAAACCATATGATCGTTTCATTAGACGCTGAAAAAGCATTTGACAAAATTCAACATCCCTTTATGATAAAAGTCTTGGAGAGATTAGGGATACAAGGGTCATACCTAAATTTAATTAAAGCTATATACAGCAAGCCGACAGCTAATATCAAATTAAATGGAGAGAAACTTAAAGCCATCCCACTAAAATCAGGAACACACCAAGGCTGTCCACTCTCTCCATACCTCTTCAATATAGTTCTCGAAGTTTTAGCAATAGCAATAAGACAACATAAGGGGATAAAGGGGATTCAAATTGGAAAGGAAGAAGTTAAACTTGCATTATTTGCAGATGATATGATAGTGTACATGAGCGACCCCAAAAACTCCACCAAAGAACTCCTACAGCTGATAAACGCCTTTAGTAATGTGGCAGGATACAAGATCAACTCCAAAAAATCAGTCGCCCTCTTATACACAAAGGATATGGAAGCAGAGGGGGAAATAAGAGAATCATCACCTTTCACGATAGCCACAAAAAGCATAAACTATCTTGGGGTAACGCTAACCAAGGAAGTGAAAGATCTATTTGACAAGAACTTTAAGGCATTGAAGAAAGAAATTGAAGAGGATACCAGAAAATGGAAGGATCTCCCTTGCTCCTGGATTGAGAGAATCAACATAGTAAAAATGGCAATTCTACCAAGGGCAATTTATAGATTCAATGCAATCCCCATTAAAATCCCATCAAAATTTTTCACAGATCTTGAAAGGACAACAATCAACTTTATATGGAGAAACAAAAAACCCAGGATAGCAAAAACAATCTTATATAATAAAGGAACTTCTGGAGGCATTACCATCCCTGACTTCAAACTCTATTACAGAGCTACAGTAATGAAAACAGCGTGGTACTGGCATAAAAACAGAGCAGTCGACCAATGGAATCGTATACAAGACCCGGATTTTAACCCACAAACCTATGAACAACTAATTTTCGATAAAGGAGCTAAAAGTATACAATGGAAGAAAGAAAGCATCTTCAACAAATGGTGCTGGCACAATTGGATGTCAACCTGTAGAAGAATGAAAATAGACCCATATCTATCACCATGCACAAAACTCAAGTCCAAATGGATCAAAGACCTCAATATCAATCTGAACACACTGAACCTGATAGAAGAGAAAATGGGAAGTACCCTACAACATATGGGCACTGGAGATCGCTTCCTATGTATAACCCGAGCAGCACAGACATTAAGGGCAACATTGAATAAATGGGACCTCCTGAAACTGAGGAGCTTCTGTAAAGCAAAGGACACTGTCATAAAGACAAAAAGGCAGCCTACTGACTGGGATAAGATCTTCACCAACCCCGCAACAGACAAAGGTCTGATCTCCAAAATTTATGAAGAACTCAAGAAACTAGACTTTAAAAGGATAATTAACCCAATTAAAAAATGGGGCACTGAACTGAACAGAGAATTCTCATCAGAAGAAGTTAAAATGGCCAAAAGATACTTAAGGTCATGCTCAACCTCCTTAGCGATCAGAGAAATGCAAATCAAAACAACTTTGAGATATCATCTTACACCTGTCAGAATGGCTAAAATCAAAAACACCAAGGATAGCCTTTGCTGGAGGGGTTGTGGAGAAAGGGGTACCCTCATCCATTGCTGGTGGGACTGCAAACTTGTGCAACCACTTTGGAAATCAGTGTGGCGGTTTCTCAGAAAAATTGGGATCAACCTACCCCTGGACCCAGCAATACCACTCTTGGGAATATACCCAAGAGATGCCCTATCATATGACAAAGGCATTTGTCCAACTATGTTCATAGCAGCATTATTTGTAATAGCCAGAACCTGGAAGCAACCTAGATGCCCTTCAATAGAAGAATGGATGAAGAAAGTGTGGAATATATATACATTAGAGTACTACTCTGCGGTAAAAAACAATGACTTCTCGAATTTTGCATGCAAATGGATGGAAATAGAAAATACGATCCTGAGTGAGTTAACCCAGACCCAAAAAGAAGATCATGGGATGTACTCACTCATAATTGGTTTCTAGCCATGGATAGGGGCCACTGAGTCTATAATTTGTGATCCTAAAGAAGCTAAACAAGAGGGTAAACCCAAGGAAAAATATATAGATATCCTCCCAGCTATGGGAAATAGTCAAGATTGATGGGCAAAAAATGGGAATCTTGGGGGGTGGGGTGGGATGGGGATGAGGGGAGATGGGGAGAGAAAAGTGTGAAGGAGAGGATGAGGGGAACTGGGGGAATCAGGGTGATTGGGGGTAAAGGAAGGTTGGATGGGAGACCCAAATTGGAGCAACGGTCTGAGCTCTTAAGGTCCAAATGAGGAGCAGAAGGAGGGAGAACATGAGCAAGGAAATCAGGACCACGAGGCGTGCACCCACCCACTGTGACAGTGGAACTGATCTATTGGGAGCTCTTCAAGGCCAGCTGGACTGGGACTGAATAAGCATGGGTTGAAACTGGACTCTCTGAACATGGCGGACAATGAAGGCTGATGAGAAGCCAAGGACAATGGCACTAGGTTTCGATCCTAATACATTAACTGGCTTTGTGGGAGCTTAGCCTGTTTGGATGTTCACCTTCCTGGGCCTGGATGGAAGTGGGAGGACCTTGGTCTTCCTGTAGGGCAGGGAATTTGGACTGCTCTTCAATATCGAGAGGGAGGGGGAATGGACTGGGGGGAGGAGAAGAGCAGTGGGGATGGGAGAGGGGAGTAGGGGGAGGGGGCAATGTGTGGGAGGAGGGGAGGGAAATGGGAAACGGGGAGCAGTAGGAAATTTTAATTAAAAAAGAATAAAAAAAAAAGAAAAAAAAAGAAAAAAATGCCATTATGAAATCTACTACTTTGTAGCTAACTTAATAATCTTGTAATGGGAAATACTTGTTCCTGTAGCCATCGTCCCACTTGAAATGGAGTCCATGGGGCAGGTGTTGTGCTATATTAGTTCAGACATCTATTACAGTACCAGGCATATGGTCATGCGTAAAGCATTTGCTGAGCCAGTTGTGGCCATGCATGCATCTAATTCCAGCATTTAGAGGACTAAGGAAGGCCCAAAGATTCTGGCTAGAGACTCACCTAATCTGAGCAAGACCTTATCTTAAATAATAATTGCCTATTTGCCAAATACATTTTGATGGCAATTATTGAGCTTTGTATATTATGTCTGTCGGTGATTGGTTTGATTTTATTATGATGCCTATAAGTTGTTGTACACGCATATAGTAGCCTCTTGATAATTGTGCTTATGTTCTATGACAACTCTCATGTTTAAAAACCATCTGACCTTTAATTATTTGAAAGCATTCATCTGTAAAATAATTTGTTAATAAATCATTTTGTGAGAGTTAATATTTGATTTTTTTCTGGTTATTTTGACTTTTCCATTTTGATATTTTATTGTTTATGCTGTAATCTCTCTTAATATCTATTTTCTAAAATTTAGAAAGGTTTTTGCTATACATACCAGGGTAACCTTGGACTTGTTATGTAGCTCAGGCTAACCTTGAACTCAAGATTCTCCTCTCAGCTTCCAGAGTGCTGGGATTACTGGCATGCACCACCATGTCTTGCTCAATTATTTTTAAAATAAATTATGTGTCTAGGTGTTTTGTAAACTTTGTACATCATGTGCACACAATGTTCAAGTAGGCCAGAAGAGGGCATCAGATCCAGGGGACTGGAGTTACTGAGGGTTGTGATTGACCAAGCAGGTGCTGGCAATGAACACAGGCCCTTTGGAAGAACAAGTGCTCTTAACTGCTGAGCTACCTCTTCAGCCTCTCGTCAATTATTATGTACATGTATATTTATGCATATAAACATCTTCACTGCATGTAAGCATGTGTGTTGTGTGCTCCTAGATTAGAAGAACTGCAGTTACAGATGGTTTGAGTTTCTGTGTGAGTGCCAGAAATTGAATGCAGGTCCTCTGCAAGAGCAAACAGTTTTCTTAATCACAGAAAAAACCCTCCAGTCCTACATACATATAGTTTTTCTTTTCTTTTATTCTTCTTTTTTTTTTTTTTTGAGTCATGAGTTACATAGCCCAGAACAATGGATTCTCCTGCTTTCCAAATCTGGGATTATAGGTATGTCCTACTGCACAAATATTTAGATCATCAACTCTTTTGGTTTTATGGGACAGGGTTTCTTTGTGTAGGCTTGGCTGTCTTGGAGCTCACTCTGTAGCCCAGGCTGGTCTCTAACGCATACAGATCTTCCTGCCTCTGGCTCCTGAGTGCTGGGATTAAAGGCATGTGCTCCCACCACTACCACCACCGGGCTTCATCAATTTTTCTTCCTTCATTTCTTTTCCTTCCTTCCTTCCTTCCTTCCTTCCTTCCTTCCTTCCTTCCTTCCTTTTTCTCTTTAAAAACTTATTTTTATTTATATGAGTACTCTACCTGCACGTCCAACTTTATGTCAGACGAGGACATGGGATCACACCATAGACAGTTGTGAGCCAGTATGTGGTTACTGGGAACTGAACTCAGCACCTCTGGAAGAGTAAGCAGTGTTGTTAGATGCTGAGCCACCTCTTCAGACCCTCATCAACATTTTCTTATAGACTGATTTTTGTTTAAATTTTTCATGACTCAAACTAACTTGCACTATTACTAAACATAGACCATTTTTCATTTTAAGATTTCCTGGCTGTTATGTATTTTAGATAGGGTCTTACTATGTGACCCTGCCTGACCTGGAACTTGCAATCCCCCCAGTGTCTGATAAGAAAGTGCTGGAATTGATGATACAAGGCACACTCCTGACCTCTCTTTTATTGAGGAAGGGAAAAGGGTCTTCCTAGTAAAAATTAGTTGTTTTGTTTTGTTTTGTTCATTTTGGTGGTACTGGGAATTGAGCCCAGGTCTGAAGCCACATGCTAAGAAAGTACTTTACCACAGGGCCATGTTTGTAGCCCATGTCAAATGCCATAGAAATTGTTAACGGTGAAAACAACTTTGTGTGGATTACTTGAATAGCTATTTTTGTAAAACTGTGGGTTTTACTTATACATTGCTTTTAAAAAAACAATAAAACTGGGTGCTAGTGGCTCACACCTTTAATCCCAGCAAATCCCAGCACTCCTGAGCCAGAGGCAGGCAGATGTCTGTGAGTTCAAGGCCAGCCTGGTCTACAGAGTGAGTTCCACTGACAGCCAGAGCTAGACAGAGAAACCCTGTCTCAGACAAACCAGAATTTAAACCACACTGCAAAATCACTCAAATCAGACAATTTAATACCTTATATAGATGTTGGATATTTTTCTGAATAAATACTTTATCATGGATAGGCCTTGTATCCTTTATTTTTTTAGAACTTGAAAACATACCAAGTTGCATATTAAGAAGGCAATCAAAAACATTTCCTCCTGTGTTCAAGTCTGCATTATTTCAAGGCTATCCATCACACACACACACACACACACACACACATCGTAACAACAGCATCAAACATTAGTCTTTAAGCTTTAAATAACTAAAGACAATGCATTCTTTAAAGCAGGAGAGCATACCATGAAGTTACAGCAGTTTTAGGTATAAAATATGGGGGGAATGAAATGTACTTCTGTGACAGGGATATATCTCAGTGTTTTGTTCAGCTTGTGCTCAATCCTCAGCACCACAAATATCAAACCAAATTTCCTTGTGCATGACATTATCAACACATATATTATCCTTAAAGGTGTGTTTCAGGCCCACAGATCTTCTGTACCAAGTAGTCTAAAGGCCTGTTCAATAACCTAAACACTTTCGTCTCTGTTTATGCCCCTATAACTGCTCCCTTTTTTGTACTCCCTTGTTTGCCATTGTGCCTTAAGGGAAAGTTGTCACCGAGTATCAAGAGTTAATATGCATGAAGAACTTAAGAGCAGTTGACCTGTATGAACACTCAATAAATATTCAGAACTACTTGTAAAGGAGAGTCTGCCATTATCTCCATTAAAAAGGTGAAAAGTTCTATTTTATATTCTATGTATATTTTGTTTGTATAGGCATAACCACACATGCACGAGAGTGCCTATGGAGGTCACAAAAGGGGCACCAGATCCCCTTGAGCTGGAGTCACAGGCGGTTGTGACCTGCCCAATGTGGGTACTGGGAACTGAATTTGGGTCCTGTGGTAGAATAGGAACGACTCTAAACCACTGAGCAATCTCCCAGTATCTCCACTCTTTTTCTTTCTTTTTTTGGAAGACAGGTTTTTCTGTGTAGCTCTGGTTGTCTTGGAATTTGTCTGTAGACCAGGCTGGCCTCAAACCCAGAGATTAGACTGCCTCCGTTTAATTAAATACGTGCACCACCGTTCAACCTATCCCCATTCTTATACACAAGGGATTCAAAGTACAAAAAGGTGAGGTCATACCCCAGGTCATACAAATAACAGACTGTTTCCTGTCAATCTTTATCAAACTTCCCCACCTACAATCCAGACAACTGCTGATCTAGACTAGACATGTTCTCCAAGGTATGTATATCTAGGTATCACTACATCAAAACTAAGATGTTGTTTGTTCTTCTCATGCTCATCCTTTCATGCATACATTGCTACCTAGAGACTGGCTGCTAGGACAGTCTGAATGCAGCAGCAGAATAGATTCTAACTGTCTTTCATTAGTCAGATATTAAAGGGATCTGACGTTAAAAGGGGAGACCATGTTTTGCTGCCCAATGAAATTGTTTTGCATTGGAAATATTTTAACTTTATTACATTTATTATTGTGTGTGTGTGTGTGTGTGTGTGTGTGTTTGAGAGAGAGAGAGAGAGAGAGAGAGAGAAAGAGAGCGAGCAGCTGGTGGTCAGTAGCTGCTGATGCAGCAGGTTCTCTTCTACCATGTGGGTCTGGGGATTGAAAGCAGGTGTTTGGGTTTGTTGATAAGTGCCTTTACCTGCTGAGTCATCTTGCTTACCCAGATTTTTTTTTAAATTAAAAGCATTGTAGGTGGTGGTGGCACGCACCTTTAATCTGAGCACTTTGGAAGCAGAGAAAGGTATATCCCAAAGTTCGATGCTAACCTGGTCTACAGAGTGAATGCCAGGAAAACTAGGGCTGCATCGAGAAATCTTGTCTCCAAAACAAACCAAAACAAACAAAGAAGCAAATAAATAAATAAAACCATTTTAGTTTTGAAACCTTATAATAAGATTGTTATTTTAAATTGAGTTTATATTGACATTTTCTTAGTTTAATTGCTCATAAAATTGATACTGCCAGACTTAGACAGTAAAACCAAAGCTCTCTGAAGGAATTACTAACCTTTGGAGAGTGAGCGACTCAAGTGTGGAACTAGAGAAGACCCACTTTCACCATCTGATTCTACAGTTTCTGAGAACTAGGTACAGAACATGGCAGCATGCAGCTGAGATCCATAGTTGGAGGCACTTATGCTTGACGGGTATAAAGGTCTGGTTCGTTGAGGTCCTGAGATCTTAATTCCTGTGTGGAGAGGCAGCCAGCACCACCGGTGGAAATGGAACTGCGCTTCATGCTCAGAACCTAATTCATGATTTCAATATCAGAAAAATGTTCCAGATGCAAGTGGATCATTAAGCAATAATTGTCACTTTTATTCTGAAGTAGAAGAGTAACTAAGTTTATTCCTTTACGATAGTATTTTCCCTGTGTGCTGTATTTGTTTGTCATGTATACTTAAGTCCTCACTAAAGATAACACCTATGAAACTTCAAGTATTCAATACACTTGAGCAAGGCAATGCAAAAACGAACATATATGATTCCTGCATCACACGGCCATCCATGATCACAATATTTCAATGTGTTATCCCGAGTACATCCCTGGTATCTCTTATGTCTATTTCAATGGTAACTCACAGACTGCTTGACAAGAAATCTCAGGCTCCTTAACTCTCCTCAAAATGTTTCCTTTGGCTTCAAAATCAGGATTCATTCTCTTTTCCTAATATCTACTTTTCTTGCTTTATGTTTAACCCCATAGTTTAATACCCACTATTGTCTTTCTGGTTCTAATCTCCCTTTCAGTAAAGACAAGCAATCCGTTCCATAACAAAATGTAGAGTCTGCTTCCATTCTCAAAATATTTTAGTATCATAAACATACCTATGTCAGACCCTGTCTTCGTCTCTGCAGCACTAGACGCTAGCCACTCAGCTTTTTCTGGTCCTGCCCTGGCTTCTTTCTAGGATAAGACAGAACTCACTGTTGATAAAATTATATATATATATATATATATATATATATATATATATATATATATATATATATATATATATGTAGTGAAGAGAAGTCACGCTATGCAATAAGGCTTATATAGGAGGCTTATTGGAAGATGAGAGAGAAGGAACAGAGGAGGCAGAGAGGGGAGCAGACTAGTCCCATGGGGTAAAGAGTGCGGGAGAGAGAGGGAGGTAGACACAGGAGAAGGGGGAGGTTAGGGGTAGGTCCACCTGTTACAAGGAACCATAGCAAATGTGCCCAGAAGTGGCTACAGGTGAAGTGCTCTTAGTGGCTACAGGTGAGGAGGTTTCCTGTCAGGACCCTAAGGACAGGCAGGCCAATGCAGATTCCCAAATACTAACACCAAATAATAACACCCACTTTATTGTTTGTTTGAGCTGGGGACTTTAGCACAATAGGCTGTGCACTGAGTCACATCACTCCTTGTTCGACTGCTTACATTCCACTTAGGTCTTATTCTCAAGCCTTCAGTTTCCCAGACTTTTTCTTCTTACATGGCTTTTCAGATGCTGCATTACCACAGGAACGCAGTGTTTTAACCTGTCCCTCCCAGGCAGTCCTCCCCTTCTCCCCCTCCCTGCGGAACACCTTGGTCAGCAATCAGCATCCTCTTTTCCCTCTCCAGGCGCTGCCCACACAAACTTACTGATCCCTGAACCCAGAACCTGGCAGATGCCGCCCCAGGTCTCTGATGCCACAGAGTTTCTTAGCAGGAACAGAGTTAACCCCATACCAGCAGTTACCTTTCTCTCTGGTTCTTGACCCCCAGTGCCCACTTCCAGTAAAATGCACAACTGCTTAGGAAGACACCCACCAATGCCAACCAGGAGCCATTTAGATTTTAAAGTCTCCGCCTGCGTGACGTCAGAAAGCCTCTTGCGAGTACTCTTAAGCAAGAAGGCTATGCCAGTTCCCAGACAGTGGTGGGAAGTCCTAGGGCAAAAGCTTAGATTTCTAAATCTTGCAGCTGTTGTGCCTCTGGCTAGAATTGTAGTTTTGTCCCTAGCAGCCCTTTTGAGTTTCAGTCTTTCCTAGCCATCAGTGTGTCTCCTCATCTGTATTTGAGACAATCAAGTACTTTTGCAGCAGTGCCCAGTTGTTTTCCATAGTATCTTTTATTGTTGTTTTGTTTTGTAAAATATCCCTGGGCCTGGTGAAATGGCTCCATGGGTAAGAGCACTGCCTGCTCTTCCAAAGAAATGGGTTAAATCCCCAGGACCCATAACTATAACTCTAATTTCAGGAGGTCTGATGCCCTCTTCTGGCCTTGGTAGGCACCAGACACACGTGTGGTATACAGACATACATGTAGGCAAAACACTTTATACATAAAATAAAAATAATAAAGATCTTTTTTAAAAAAATAAAGGCAAATCAAAAGTATTCTTGTACAGTTTTATCAGGACCTAAGTTCTCAAAATTCATTTCAACACTCATCTTAGTTTCAAGATGCCTTAAGAAGTACAAAATTTGCTGGTCAGTGGTGGTACATTCCTTTACTCCCAGTACTCAAGAGGCAGAGGCAGGGGGATCTCTGTGAGTTTGAAAAGAGTCTACAGAAGAAATACAAAATCACTTTAGCTAAGACATTTGAATTGGAAGTATTATCTCTGTTTGACCAAGACCTCCCATATTTTGTCATTACAAGGTCAATTAGTAAGACTATTGTAATAGCTATTGCTTATGCATTAACTACTCCTGGATTCTTTTTATAGAAGACTGAAGTGAGAAAGGATTAATGTTCTACGGGTGCTTAAATAAAGCAAGTTTTCACATACTAGTCCTTCTAAAATCATTCCTCATCAAAGAACTCATTGAAACATTTTTTTTTGTACAAATTTTAAAAAGTTGAAGTCTACAGTCATCAGGCTGGTAGTCATAGACACACAAAAACCTGACAAGCTTGCTTTCTATGTCTACTTCTGAATGCCACTCAGGATCAAGTGAGATAATTGTATCAGGATTTTAGCTTAGTGATACATGGCATTAATAAATTAAAATTCATCCTAAGGAATGTAGTGGGAAGAAATGATAATGTAATCAAGTTGAATTTAATTTGCTAGATATTTTATAATGACATTTTAAGTCATAAGCAACTGTAATATACTTTACTATTAGAAACTCTTTTAATTAATGCAGGCCACCTTATTCCCATGTGGTTATGCCGTGGCAGTATCTGTGAAAAATTCTTCAGAGCAGGTAATAGGGATATGTTACATCTCTTTTTATCTTCTTTTTTTTTCTGAGACAAGCTTGTCTATTTAACAGTCTTGGCTGTGTCCCTTTTTTACCTTTTATGTTAATTCTTTAAAAACAACTACTTCTTTATTTTATTTATTGTATTATGTGTATTGGAATTTTCCTTTGGGCCACCAAGAAACTCCCAAATAATTTATTATGAATGCTTCTTATTAATTATAAGTGCTTAGTCTTAGCTTAGGCTCGTCCTGCTAGCTTTTTGAACTTAATTTAACCTGTTTCTATTCATCTACATTTTTCCTTGGGGCTTTTTACCTTTCTTTTATTCTGTATGTCTTGGTTTCCTGCTTCCTCCATGTGTGTCTGATTGGCCACTGGTTTCTCCCTGGTATCTCTTTTTCTTTCTTCCTTTCTAAGCCTAAATTCCTCCTGCTACTCAGTTTCCCTGCCTGCAAGTCCTGCCTATACCTCTTTCTTGCTATTGGCCATTTAGCTTTTTGTTAAACTAATCAGGTGCCTTAGGCAGACAAGGTAAAACAGCAACACATTTTTACATATAATTCAACAAATGCAACACGTCTTTACATAGTTATACAAATATTTTGTAACAATGAAACATCATTTCTCCTTTTACTTTTCTTCTTCAAACCGGCTCTTATATGCCTCCTTGTTCCCTTTCAAATTCATGGATTTTTCATTAATTTTGTTACATGCATATGTGTATGTAACCTGCCCAATCTGTATGTTACTTGTCTGTATGCTGTCAGGGTTATAATTAGGTTGAAGGGAGATAAATACACAGGGAGAAAGGAGAGCAAAATAATAGTATGGATAGGTGAAAAAAATCACAAGGATTCATACTGTTAAGTACCTAAGAAACTATAACACACACATACTTTAATTTAGTATAATGTTATTTGTATGTATGATTCAGGGCTCACCATTCGGTATTGGATAAGCATTTCGTGTACTCTTCCCACAGTAGGACTAAAACTGTTTCTCCACTCCCGGCATTTGTGAGTTCCCTATAGTTCTTTGTGTGGGGCTGTTTGGCCCCTTGTCCCTTATAGATTGCCTCTTGTCCTTATTCAGCTCATACTTAAGCAGCCATGTTAATAAGATTTTATTGGTGTAGATTCTGACATTTTTAGGAGATACAATGTCACAGCAAACTCCATGATGCTCTGGCTCTTATAATCTATGTGTCCCCTCCTTTACAATGTTTCGTGATACTTACGTGTAGTGATATTTCATTTGTATTTTAATAAAGAAAGTTTAGCTGAAGATCAGAGAGTAAGTGGTAGCACACACCTTTAATCTCAGTAGCCACACTAGTTTGCCATAGAAACCTGGCGGTGCACGCCTTTAATCCCAGTGGTGCACATCTTTAATCCCAACCTAAAGACTGGAATGCAAGACAGGAGGAGAAAGCTCTCAGACACAGTCTCATCACCCTGTTATTTGATTTCTCTGTTAGATTGCCTTCACATATGCATTTATTTCAGGAAGCATCGACTGTATCAATACCCATGCCACTGCACACTACTTCCGTGGCCTTAGTTTTAGCTGTTTCTCCCTGTATACACTCCCTCGTCCCTCTATTTCTCTCCTTGCACCTCCCCTCACCAGCCTGTACCTTTCTATTCTATTTCTTCTTTCCTGATGAGATGCTTCTCTCCTCCTTAGTCTGTTGCTCTATGCTTAATCTCTGTGATTCTGTATATCCACATGTAAGCTAATACATGCCACATTTGGCTTTCTGTGTCTGGGTACCTCACTCAGGGTGATTTCTCCCCCTAGTTCTACCCATTTACTGTGAATTTAATTCTTTTTAATGGCTGAGTAATATTCATTTGTGTAAAGGTTCCAATTTTTATTATCCATTCATATTCATGTCTTGAATATGTTATCCAATTTCTGGGCATTATTAATAGAGCAGCAATGGACATGGTTGAGTAAGCATCTCTGTGGTAGGATGAAGTTTCCTTTGGGTAAATGCCCAAGAGTGATAGAGCTGGATCACGAAGTAGATCAGTTCCCATCTGTCTAAGGTGCCCCCACACTCATTTCCATAGTGACTGTATGAGTCTGCACTCCCACCAGCAGTGGATGAGTGTCCCCCTTATTCTACGTCCTTGCCAGCAGGAACTGTCACTCGTATTATTGATCCTAGGGATTCTGACAGGTGTAAAATGGACTCTCAAAGCAGACTTGGTTTGCATTTCACTAATGACTGAGAATGTTGAACATTTAATTCTTTCTCAGCCACTTAAGATTCCCTATTGAGAATTCTCTGATTAGATCTATACCCCAGTTTTAATTGAGTCATTTGTTTTCTTGATATCTAGCCTTTTGAGTTCTTTATACATTTTGTTTGAGTTTTTTGTATAATTTTGGATATTAGCCCTCTATTAGGTGTGTAGTTGATAAAAAATATTTTACCATTCTGTAAGCTGCCACTTGTCTGTATGCTGGGATCTTTTGCCATGTAGAAGGTTTTCATTTTCATGAGATCCCATTTATTAATTGTTGAAATTAGTGTCTGTGTTAATAGTGTTCTGCTCAGAAAGTCTTTTCCTATGTCATTGATTTCAGGAATCTTCCCTTCTTTTTCTTCTGTTAGGTTCAAGATATCTGGTTTTAGGTTGAGGTCTTTGTGGGAATTCCTTTCCACCAAATTTATTTTGGGAGGTGGAGTGTCTCAGCAATAGGGTGGCTTCTTTGTGCTGACATGATCTCTTATAAGGGAGAGGAATGGTCTTCCATGTATTTCTGGTTTCCTCATCAAAGATCAGGTGTCCGTAGGCAGTTGAATTACACCTGACTTCTCAACGGAAAACATGAAAGCCAGAATGTCTTGGATAGATGTGCTTGCAGACACTAAAAGACCATGGAGGCAAGCCCAGAGTACTATTCCCAGCAAAGCTTGCATTCAACATCAATGGAGAAAAAAGATATTCCAGGACAAAAACAGATTTAAACAATAGGTAGCCACAAACCCAGCCTTACACAAAGTACTAGAAGGCAAAGCACAAGCCTACAATTCCCATAATAACACAGACATCTGACAACTCTCCACCACCACAACTCAAAGAAGGGAAACACACAAACACTACCACCAAAAAAAATAAATAAAAATAACCAGAGTTGACATCCACTGGCCATTAATATCCCTCAATATCAAATGGACCTAAGAAACAAGCCAGTGTGGCTATACATAAGTTCTTTCCCCAATCTCAGGCAGTTTTTAGACAAGCAAGTGTCTCCATTCATTCCCTTTGAGGAACTCTCAGGCCCTGACACTAACACCTGACTGGTGCCTATTGTCAAGGCCAATGGTACACTCCTCAGCCCCTCCCTGACCTGACCTGACCTGAGAAGCCACACCCCAACCCAGTTCACAGGATCCTCTTTATCTAACTAACTAACTAACTTACTATACAGCATAAAATGTGGAATCTCTTCTCAATGAAATGCTGTTCTCAGCCATTCGATGAATTTATTCTCAGATCAGATCAGATCCTGTCCAGCAGGGGTGTCTTCTTTCCATTTTTCTTCTTCTTTTGTTTGTTGCAGTCAGTCTAGATGTGCTGGTCTATGGTGTGTGTGTGTGTGTGTGTGTGTGTGTGTGTATGTGTCTGAGAGAGAGAGAGAGAGAGAGAGAGAGAGTGAAAGAGAGAGAGAGAGAGAAACGGAATTGCTATTTATTTGAAGAGTTTTAATGATTTAATATTCAGCGATTTCCAGCCTTATTTACCAGCACATTTATTATTACCAGTGAGCACCTTCCTCTGAAAACATTGGAACCCCCCCATCTGTACATGTCATATACGTGTGTGTGTGTGTGTGTGTGTGTGTGTCAAATTCCATTTCAGGAGCTGCTTTGCTGACACTCACCCAGCACCAGTGAGATGGAGGCCACCATTTTCTTAGCCAGTTATGTTTCAGGACAGTCAGGAGACAGAAAGAAAGAAGGAAGGAAGAAAAGAAGGAAGGAAGGAAGGAAATAAATGATGTACATTCCCAACGAAAAAAAAATTAAGTAAATTTTAAAAAGTAAAAAAATAATTAAGAAAGTAAGTAAATATATACATAAAAATAGACAAATAAGCAAACAAAGAATAAATAAATGAATAAAATATTATTATTTAATTGAAACTTTCAATAAGTAAATAAATGAGTCAGGCTGAGCAAATAAATAAACAGATGTATGAAAGAAGATAAGGAAGTGAAGGAATAAATGAACAAATAAGTAAGTAAGTAAGTAAATAACTAGGTGGGTCATTTTTTAAAGAAGTAAGTAAATGAGATGGGCTGAACAGATAGATAAGTAAGTAAGCAAGCAAAGAAATACACAAGAAGTCATTGCTCGATCAATCAATCAATAAGCAAGCAAGCAAGCAATAATGAAAAAAATGAGACACATCCATTAATACATAAAAGACAAAACATGGAAATAAACATGTAAACTGGTCAACCCACCCACGTTCACTCTGACTCTAAGATTATAAGATACACATTGTGAGACATTGACCCCTCCCATGTGTCACATTCTGAGTCAGTGACCCCTCCCATGTGTCACATTCTGAGTCAGTGACCCCCTCCCATGTGTCACATTCTGAGGCAGTGCTGCCCCCTCACGTGTGTCACATTCTGAGGCAGTGGCACCCACAAAGGGGAAGAGTAAGTCCAAAGGAATCTCAAACCTTGCCAGGATTAGGGTGTTTTTGAGCAAAGAGGAGATGACTTTTGAGTGACAGGTAAGGGCCTCGTACTGTTGCTGACCTAGTCATTTTCCTGTGATCAGAAGACACCTCTGGGCTCTGGAATCAGGTTGATCTACTCTGGACTGATGGCAGCAATTACAGAGCTTCAGAGGACAATGGAAGAACAAGCTTGCTGGCTGCAGCTCAGAGAGGGTGCCATAAATGGATCTGGAATTTAAGCTTGAAGGATGATTCTTTAAGGTTCCAACTTAAAAATATAAAACCATGAATGCATGAGTGGATGGTGTTGGGCTCAATACCACATTCAAATACTTAAAGCATAATAGGCACACACAGTGTCAAGTTGGGAGCATAGGCCCCAGTCCCTCACATCTGTCCCAGCCCCAAGGCCTGGTCTGGACTCCAAATCCCAGCAGGCCAGGTCCTGACCCCATCCCCAGGGTACTTAAGTGATCTCCAGAAAGAGGAACATTTGGTCTCCCTTTCTTCCTCTCAGGGGCTGTATTTCTGCAGCTTCCAGGTTCCCACTTGGGGCCATCTGAGAGCGCAGATCTGCTATTAAACCTGGATATTTCTCTTTTTTTCTTTTCTTTTTTTTTTCTTTTTTGGATTTTCCGAGACTGGGTTTCTCCATAGCTTTTGGTTCCTGTCCTGGACCTAGCTCTTGTAGACCAGGCGGACCTCGAACTCACAGAGATCCGCTGCCTCTGCCTCTCGAGTGCTGGGATTAAATGCGTGCGCCACCACCATCTGGCTAAACCTGGTATTTCTTAATTTGGCTTGTTTTGATTTAACTTGATGGGGAATTTTTGCATCGCCAGAGAGCTTGCTTTACACAGTTCAAAGCCAGGTCCACTTTTGCTCCTGTAAGCCTCTTACCAAAATCTTTTTAAATTGAGCCTGCTTTGTTCATTTGTATCAGACAGACTCAATTTAAAAAGATGTTTGTATATATATATATATATATATATATATATATATATATATATATATGTGCCCATGGTTTTTGGTCTCTGCACTTTCACCCCTCCCTTCCCTTAGTAGCCAGTCTCTCAAAGCACCATGCTACCAGAGGCACTGGCCCCTCCCCCACTCCCTCAAGCCCACACTTCCCAACCCCCTCCTATGGAGCTACATTCTTTCCCCTTGCTTTCCCAATTTGGAGATTCAACTTCCACCTTTCCCTTCCCCTACCACCTCACTGCTCCACTGCTGAACTCCCTCTTTACACTAGGCTAGCCCCTCCCATGCTCCCTTTTCTCTTCCAAATCTCCCTCAGGTAGAAAAGCAGCTAGGTTTCTTTTCTACTAATCATTCTGTTTCCTCAGTCGGTACCAGATATTAGGAAAGAGTTAAAAAAAGTTGAGGATGGTCCCCAAACTTCTATATGGGAATTGGAGAATATGGCCTTTAAAGTTTTTAATGCCCGAGAGGAATCAGCTGCGTCTTCCCGACAGACAAAGCTACAACAATCTACAGGCCCAGGTCTTAGCAGCTGCCCTAAGGTCACAGGAAGGGGGACAAGGGAAGCCAACCACAGGGCTCTATCAAAGGTGGTCTAAATGGTCAATTGGCACGATATTGCACTACAGCTGCTCTGAGGTTGTGCCCTATCTGCCAGCAACCCAGACACTGGAAATCACAATGCCCCTGTGCGGGCTTGTCCTCTAGGCCATGCCATGGAGGTCTGGCCTCATCACCATTGGCAAGTGAAACTCTGCCAGCCTTCAAATGTCTCAGCCTGGCAGAGGATTGACGCTGCCCAGACTTGGTATATCCTGTAACCCTCTCCTAGCCTAGGGTCATGCTACAAGTGGTGGGTAAATCCATTATTTTTATTTTCACTTGGGCCTTTAGTTTCCCTCACCAATTTCAGCTATGGGGGTAGACAGGACCTGTTCCTCCCCACTTAAAACTCTGCCACTGCCCTACATTCTTGTAGGACAATTATATCCTTAGCCACTTCCCCAAAGCTTTGTTCCACTTCTTGGAGTCCCTTTTAACCCCGCCCATCTCCATGATTCTATTTTACAGCTTCATTCCTCCTGCCAGACGTGTGCCCAGGCCAACCCACAAGGAGTTCTCCACATACACCAGCTGCATGGACACCAACCGGGCAAAGATTGGCAGGTTAATTTCACTTAAATGCCTACTCATGAAAAAACTTCGTTATCTCTTAATACTTGTGGACACTTTTACAAGGTGGATAAAAGCATATCCAGTCTCCAGGGAAACAGCAGATGTGGTGGAGCTCAACATCTCCTGGACAATGGGACTCATCAAACAACAACTGAGCAAGCTTTCCATTGAACTCAGGTTATCTTGGCCCTCGCCTCAGGACCAACCGGCATTCCCCTATGGGCCTTAGCCCCTTTGGGCTGCTTTATGGCAGGCCCTTTCTCCTTAACCATCACCTTCCAGTTCAAGCTCCTCCACTGGTAGGGCTCCCTTTTAAGGTCCCTTCTCCATTCACACGCTGACAGTTGTCTTCCTGCCACCACACCAGTGGACCTTAATGCCCCTAAACCTGCCCTGCTCTCCCCAGGGCACAGAGTACCCCTCAAACAGTTAACTCCTAGGTCTCTTGAACCTCGATGGACAGGACCTCACATGGTAATCCTCACCACACCCTCAGCTGCCAAGCTCTTGGGACACCCATGCTGGTACCATCTCTCCAGGCTCAAGCGGGCACCTACTCAAGACACTTGGTCTGTCCAGCAGACAAGACCCTCCACCCTCCATTTTTCCAGGATGCCACAATGAAGGGCCTACCTGTTCCTCATCCTGGCACACTCATCTTTAGCAATAACAAGTTTTTTTTTCCTTAGACACCTGCCTTCTCCTCTCCCCCAAGGAACAGATGCCTGCCTTCTCCGGGATGACACTTCATGGGATGCCTTTCCAGCCACACCTCTTGCTAAACATGGACACCTGGCTCTCCCCTTCCCCACACTGCCCCATGCCTGCAGGAAGTAGCCAGATTTGAGTCTATGCCCTTTTTTCCCCAAAGAGCCCTATGGAAGGTAAGTGCCACTTGGCCACAGACCTGGAGTCCTGCCCAGGGGACTTACAGCCTACCTGGATTGTACTCTGCCTCATTATTTTCTTTTTTTAGGATCCTTGACAGCCTTGTAGGAGCCAGAAAAGACTTTTAAAGGCCTGTAAGAGAACCAAGCTCATGGATATCATGGCACAAGTGAGAAATGAGAGGTGGAGGGAACTCTGGCAGTTGACAGTCTTTCCTTCTGGGTGTCACTAATGTAAAATGTTGGGTTTTGACTATTTGGCAAGACATGTTCTTATGAGCAGTATTCTTTCCCATATGTCAAGTATGTGTCCACAGAGTTTAGAGAGAAAGGAACTCACCCACACTGAGATTTGGGCTTTGGAAAGATAATCTGACAGTGTGTTTTGTTTTGTCTTGACTCACTTTCTTCCTTACTCCCTTTCTCTGTCCTTAACAAGCCTTCATTGGCTGTGTGTGTGTGTATGTGAGTGTGTGTGTCTGAGAGAGAGAGAGAGAGAGAGAGAGAGAGAGAGAGAGAGAGAGATGGGGGAATATTTCTGGGGATGGATCCCAATGCCTGTGTTTGCTCTCTAACAGATACACACCATTTAGCTTCACTTCCAAACTCTCACACACAGGAATCATGTATTTTTTCCAACCAGCAAGAATTTCAGACTGGCCAACCATGGTATGCACAAATGGAGACTGGTGACGGTTCTTGTGGGAGTGATGACCCATATCAGGGGGCTTGGAAAATGCACTTGTTGTCTGGTCAGAGACACCATTGCGCTACCACATACCACTGACAGGCCAAGCCACTAAGGATACCTTCCTGGAACTCATGAGTGCACGTTGTGGAAGCTACCCTGGCACTAAGCCTCTCCACATGCTGCAATGGAGATGGCTTGGAAGGAAACTAAGGCCATGCTCCTATTCCTACATCAGATGTCTCTGAGGTGAAAAATAGGGACCTGGAAGGGCTTTTCAAACAGCAGAGCTCAGAGCCTGCTGACTTTTCACAGGCATCGGCCTGAAGAAGGAAAGCAAGCCACAGCCAGGTCCTCTCTCCTGATCTCTCCAGCCTTGGAGTGTGTGAGCTCTTTGAATCTCCCTCATGATGCCCCTTTCCTTGCTGGTACAGATGTCTTAGGCAGTGCCTACCTTGCCTAGTCTGATTCCTTCCCACATGTTTCATCCACACTTCCCTAGACTCCCATCGGGTTACACACCACAGATGTTTTGGCCTAGCTATTCATGGAGGCTTGCTGACATCATGGCATGACTGATGGCTGACTATGAACACCTGCCTATGGCTTCTGGCACATTCAGCGGGTAGACACATTACAAGTGTTACAGCACCAGAGGGAAAGGTACACTGACTTGTTGGGAAGTCAGGCTATACCTGCAAGTATTACAGATCTGAGGGAAAAGTATCCTGACTTGTCAGGGAGTCAGGCTGTACCTATAGCAGTGAAGGGAGGTGTCCTTGACACCTACAGCTGTGAGAAAAAAGGAATCCTACTTGACGGGTAGTCAGGCTATACCTAAATCTGGGGTATGGTGAGGGATGGTCTCCCCATCAGATGTAGCAAATCCTACAGCTCTCTTAGAGTGCACTGGTACAGCTGAGCTCTGCTCCAACCTTCCAAGACAGCTTCCCAGCTGAGGTATATAGCAGAAATTCTAATTATTCTTAATAAATAAAATCCAGAGTCATATATTAAGGGATGAAAGCTAAAGGATCAGAACATTGCTGCCAGTCACTAAAGAGATGTTTTACCTCTACCAATGTTCAAACCAAAGGGGCAATCTTGTCCTCAGACTGTCTCCTCAGACTGCCTTGAGATCCTGTCTCTTCCCATCTTATATTCCTCTCTCCTCCCAGCTGTATCGCTCCTGTCTCCACCTCCCTGTGCTGGGATTAAAGGCGTGTGATCATAAGTGCTGGGATCACCTTTGTGTGTGGTCTGTTTCTTGTTTAGATAGATTCAATTTTGTGTATCCCTGAGTGGCCTTGAACTCACAGAAATCCATCTGCCACTGTCTCCTGAGTTCTGGGATTAAAGGTTAGTGCCACCACTGCCTGACCTCTAGGGGCTTAGCTCTGCACTCTGATCTTCAGGCAAGCTTTGGTTAAAACACAAACTAAGTATCACTACAGAAGTATCCATTTCTTCTTCTCTGCTCCCCTAAGGGAACATCTCAGCAGAGGTATCCATTTCCTCTCAGCTCTGGCCCAAGATATTACTTCTGCTTCCCTGAAAATAAGAGACACCTGCAGGAATGCAGCAGTCTCCTCCGAATCCAGTGAAAAGTTGTTACTCACCTGGCCTGAGAACTGTTTCTGCTCAGCTTCTTCTTCTGGTTACTATAGAACAGGGTCACTATGAGCTGATAGACAGGCAGTGCTGGCTGAGCATTGGGAGGGAAACAAGCCTTCCCCACACAGCAGCATCATGCTATCCCTCTACAGCTGTCAGCACCAAGCCTTCCAGAGAGGCTGGGTTTACTTTCTCAGGGTCACACAGCACTAGGTGTGTCAGACCAGGGCCCACACACTCACCTTAGGGTCATTCTGACTGCCTCCTTCCTTCCTCCAGTACTGTCTCTGTGTTTTCTTTTGGGTAGAAGGGACTCAGGGGACAGATAAAGCATACATATGCAGAGTGGAGGTGGTATTGGGGCTGTTTTCTGCAGGTGTCCAACCCTTTTCAGAGGACCCAAGTGACTTGCTGGTGTAGCCCCTATAGATGGGAAAGCTGTGGATACACAACCTTGTTTTCAGCTCTTGTAGGCCACTCAAGAAGATCCTTCTTCCTGCTGCCTGTTTGGGTGGTTGCAACTTGAGCCTGATCAGGAGCCAGCCTGTGGCAGAGCAAGACAGGTCTGGTTCCTCTCCCGGGAGCAATGACAGAGGAAGGGTCTGACTCAGGTCTCAGTTCCAGACTGTGGTTGAGCGGGGCTAGCTGGGGCCCTGGAGAGAGATGACAAGCAAAACCCTAGAAGCTACAGTCTGCAGTGTAAAGTCCTGATTTGCATCAAAAGCCACCAAACAGGAGGAGGCAGGAGGGGAAAGTCCAGCCCCTGGGATGCATCTCTGGCACTGGCTGAAGGACTCTGGCTCAGCTTCTTCCCCAGAAGTCCATGTGTCTGGAGAATGGAAACCTGAGCTGCTTTTGGTTCTCAAAACCAGTGGAGCAAAGCATGGTGGGTCTCACCTGTAACTCCAACACTTAAAAGGCTGAGGCAGGAGGACTGCTATGAATTCAAGGACAGCCTGGACTACAAGATGAAGAGTGTATGAAAGCACACAAAAGCTGCTGGGCACACACCTGTCATCCCAGTGCTCAGAAGGCTGAGGCAGAAGCCGAAGGACAGTGTTTCAGGTCAGCATTTCCAGCTCAGACTAAACTATTTAGCATAAATTTGTTAAAACCAAATCAAACTAACTAATGTGCTTCCTCTCTCCTCCCACAGCAACAGTACATGAAACTGCTTCAGCAACAGGGCACACTTAGAGAATACTGAGCCTTGTTACACCTGAGGAAAGTTTCCTTGACAAAGTGAGTTCAGAACGCAGGGCCAGTCTCTTGCTCATGTTTTTCCCCATGGCCAAAAATGGTGCTAATGGCTATGGGTAGGTCACCACATGGTTCCCGCCACAATGGGGAAAATCTCTGAGAAAGACTGGCGGGTGTAGTCTAAGTCAACTGTCTGCTTTGGACGGTTCCATCTGGTCAGGATTCCAGGTCCGGGAAACTTGACCAGGATAGCATTGCTGAATCCTCTAGGAAAGTGGGACAGAGCAAAGCAGGTAAGCTAACCCTCCCTGTAACAGCTATTACACTCCCAATAAAACAGTAACCAGGGATTTCCCAGGCAACTCCCATGTGGTGGACAGAAGCCAAGTTTGCAAACTGGGGAGTGAAAATGTGGGAAGGTAGAGTAAAGCATTAGCAACAAAATGCAGGGTGTTTTAACCTCAAGGATCAAAGGTAACAGGAAGGTAGTAATGCCAGCAAACAGTGCCACTAATGGACCCAGCTGAGATGGCTCAGAATGTTGAGGATGGGCAATATTGAAAGAGATATAAGAGGCAGGTTAGGACCTGGGTGAACATGGTGCAGAGGGCACAGGGTCTGCAGCAGTTGCCCCTACCAGGGGGAGGGACTAGGTACTTGGCAGTGGCAAGAAGGGGTGGAGTCCTCTTTCTTGCTTTACACATTCACAAATCTGTTTAAACACATCTCCATCCTGTCTCAGAGCAAGCCCCAGGAACACAGTTGAGTCTTCCAACCATGGTGCCACCACACTGGACCAGGACAGCTACAGCGACACATGCACTATGCACACGTGCACACAAACACACAGTGGCTGGAATTCCATCAGCTACACTATAATTTCAACCTCTGTAAGCATCAGACACCTTGACCAATGACCAAAATGACCAGCCTCAGCCACACTGACCACCTCACCCAAATGTCAGGATACACAGGAGGCAGAGGCAGTCCACATAGGGAGGAATGCCAAGACATACACAGAGCAGCACTGTGCACTCTGGAAGGTTTCTTTCCACTATGGTGCTCCACAGTAGGCAGCTCTCTCTGGTCCCCATCAGCAGTTCAGCCTTCAGTCCAGTACCAGGGCAGAAAGGGCATTCAGGTCTTTCATGTATGGATGAGCTACCAGGGTCTGGTTGATCTTCAGCTTTTGCTCAGAGTCAGGGAAGATCTTCAGCAGTGCTTCCCTCGGGTCACTGGTATCTGTGGAAGATCTCTGTGCTGACATGAGAGAGTTCTGCTGTATTCTGGGAACAGTAGCCAGGGGTGTAAAGTGTGGCTGCTGAGGAAGCCAAGAGCCTGAAGAGGCTCCCTGGCTCCGGGATGGAGGCCAGTGGCTGGTGTTGGTTACTTGGGTTGTGGGGCTCAAGAATGAGCCCACATTTGGCAGGGCATTGAGTAGCAGTGCATGTGTTTATAGATGAAGTGACCATGGTGAGAACGGCAGGGAGAAACCCTGTAAAGCACATATGGCTGACACTGAGGGTCTGGATGCTAGGTAGTTCCATGTTTTCTGAAGGCCAGAGAGCCAAGGGGATGTAAAATCGGCCCCCATAGAGTGGCCTATAGGGCACCTGGTCCATTTCCAGACCAATGAGGGAACAAGAGCTCCTGGGATGGACAGTCCCTCCCAAGCCTACTGTCTGAGGGTGGGCCGTGGTGGTTGGTTCTGCAATGCTCCTGCTCTTCTGGGGGGGGGGGGTGTTCTAGGCAGTATCAGCTGACTGGGAAAAGTTGCCTCTGGGCAAGAAGGCAACTCCAAGAGGCTCCTGGAATCCCTATCTCCAGTGAGGTCTGGATGGGGCGTGTGTACTCTCAATGCATATGCATCCAGGGGACACCTGTCCTGCTTAGAAACTTTTGCCGATTTTAGCTGCAGGTAAGAACTGGGGCTAATAGTGACATCAACATCAGAAGCTTGACAACCTGCAAATGCTACATTAACATTAGCGGCATCCACTCAAGAAAGAGTGATGACTAGTGGTCACCAAGCATTTGAAGATGACATTAGGTGAGAGGAAAAATGACCAGCAGGCCTGATCCTGCCACCAGGCTACTGAAGGAATGGAACAGGTAGCAAAGAATTCACCTCTAGTATGACCTGGGCCTTGGCTCATCATAGGACACACACACAGCCTCAAACACAGGCCTTGAGGCCTAAAATGCTACGAGGATTTCCAACATAAGATGTGGGATTGAGGAGGTGAAATGGACTAGTTTATAGCAAGCTGCCATTTCCTTGGCTCGAGTCAATGCCTCACCAGTGTGATAAAACCCAAAGGCTATACCTAGGTCTGAGTGGGCCTGAGGAAGCAAGTGCCATAGGAGTGCGAGCTGGGAGCTAATCTAGTCCCAGGACACTGGCAGAGCAGGATTGAGCCAGCGACCTGATCCTGAGCAGCCTAGAAACAGTGAACCCTACCAGAACAGGTACAGGGAGTAACTGCTGAGGATCCACACATGAATCTGGGACCTTCAAGGAAGTAGACCTAAGTCAGGACCCCTGTGAGTCTGGGTGTGAATCTAGAACTTCTGAGGAACTAGGCCTGAGCCAGGACCTCTGCCAGTCTGGGAAGAAATCTGGAATCTCTGAGGCAATAGACAGGAATCAGAGATCTCTCCAGGGCCAGGCATGAGTCTGGGACCTCAGAGGGAGTAAGCCTGAGCCAGGACCTCTGTGGGTCCCAGCATTGGCCTGGACATCAAAGGGAATAGGCAGAAATCAGAGATCTCTGAAGATCCGAGCTTGAGTCTGGGACCTCTAAGGGAGTCAGCCTGAGCCAGATCCTCTGAAGTTCTGAGTGCACCTGAGTCTGGGAACTCTGAGGCAGTAGACTGGAGCCAGAGACCTTTGCAGGACCAACTCCAAGCCAGAGACCTCTGCAGGAGTGCATCCAGAACAGGATTTACAGAAACAGGTCAAAGATGGTAATTTAAGACATAGTAGGCTTGAGAAAGCAAACTCCAAAGGAGCAGAGCAAAGCCCATGAGTGCTGAACTATCTCCAGGAACATGAAGTAACCAATGGGGTAACTAGAACTGTGACACTGACTGTACTATGAAGAACAACCATCTGAGATTTAGATGCACTGACACATAGAAGATTAATCAACAGAATCTCACACAGACCCAACCACATATTAGAGGAAAAGATGAGTAGAAAAGGCAAGAACTCACGCAACATCACAAAGAACAACACAACACCAGTAAAACCTAAAGACCTTACAACACCAAGACTTGAACAACCAAATATAGATAAAGCAGAAGAAAATGATCTAAAAGTAACTTCAAAAGAATGTTTGAAACTCTTAAAGAAATGAGAAATTCCCTCAAAGAAATGGAGGAAAAGACAAACAAAAAAATCAGCAAATCCCTTAAAGAAAACAAAGAAAAAGCAATCAAACATATGAAAGAAACCACTCAAGACATGAAAACTGAAATAGAGAAAATAAGGAAAACACAAGCCAAGGGAATTATAGAAACAGAAATCATGAGAAAATGAGCAGGAACCACAAATGCAAGCATGAACAGCAGAATACAAAAGATTGAAGACAGACTCTCAAGCGCTAAAGATACAATGGAGAAAATAGACTCATCATTTAAAGAAAATATTAAATCTAACAAAAGCTTAACCCAAAATATCCAGGAAATATGGGACACCATGAAAAGGCCAAATCTAAGAATAGTAGGTATAGAAGAAGGTGAAGAAGTTCAACTAAGAGGCACAGAAAATATATTTAACAAAATCATAGAAGAAGACTTTCCCAACCTAAAGAAAGATATGCCTATGAAGATACAAGAAGTTTACAGAACACCAAATAGACTGGATCCAAAAAAACATTCCCTCGCCACATAATAATCAAAACACTAAACATTCAGAGTAAAGAAAGAATATTAAGAGCTGCAAAGAAGAAAGGCCAAGTAACATATAAAGGTAGACTTATCAGAATTACACCTGCTTTCTCATTGAAGACAATGCAAGACAGAAGGGCTTGGTCAAGCATTAAGAGACCACGGATGCCAGCACAGACTAATATACCCAGCAAAACTTTCAATCACCATAGAAGAACAACACAAGATATTTCATGACAAAACCAGATTTAACCAATAATAGCCACAAACCCAGCCCTACACAAAATACTAGAAGGGAAACTCCAACCCAAGGAAGTGGGCTACATCAATTTATAAAAACAGACAATTGATGGTCTCATAGCAGCAAACCCCAAAGAAGGGAAAAATGCACAAATTAATACTGCCAAAAATGAATACTAAATTAACAGGAGATAGCCATTACTGCTCATTAATATCCCTAAATATAAATGGACTCAACTCACCTATTAAAAGGCTCAGGCTAACAGATTGGGTATGAAAACAGAATCCTTCCTTCTTCTGCATACAAGACACATCTCAACTTCAAAAACAGACATTATCACAGAGTAAAGGGCTGAGAAAAATATTCCAATCAAATGGACCTAAGAAACAAGCTGGTATAGCTATCCTAATAGCTAACAAAATAGACTTCAAGCTAAAATCAATCAAAAGAAACAAAGAAGGACAGTCCATATTAGTCACAGGAAAGATTCATCAAGAGGAAATCTCAATACTGAACCTCTATGCCTCAAATACAAGGGCACCCTTATATGTAAAAGAAACACTTCTAAAGGTTAAATCAGACATTAAACCCCACACACTAATAGTGGGAGACTTCAACACTCCCTTCTCACAACTGGACGGGTCAGTTAGACAAAAAATGAACAGAGAAATAAGAAAACTAGCATGTTATGACTCAAATGACTTAACAGACATATTTGAAATATTCCATCCAAACAGAAAAGAATATATTTTCTTCTCAGCATCTCATGGAACCTTCTCAAAAATTAAAAACAGCTCTCTGTGCTTGGCTTAGGTACAGGCGACATGGCAAAATGCACCAAGAGGTCCGGATTGTCAGGAAATGTGGGACCTGCTATGGTGCCTCCCTCCGGAAAATGGCAAAGAAAATTGAAATCAGCCAGCACACCAAGTACACGTGCTCCTTCTGTGGCAAGAACAAGATTAAGAGAAGAGCCATCGGCATCTGGCACTGTGGTTCCTGCATGAAAACAGTGGCTGGTGGGGCCTGGACCTATAACACGACTTCTGCCGTCGTTAAAAGAAATGGACAATTTTTAGATAAATACCACACACCAAAATTAAATCAAGACCAGGCGAACAATTTAAATAGACCTATAAGTCGCAAGGAAATGGAAGCTGTCATCAAAAACTCCCAACAAAAAAAAAGCCCAGGACCAGATGATAATATTTATACTCCTTAATGTGTTTCACATAATAGAAACAGAAGAGTCACTGCCAAACTCTTTTTATGAAGTTACAGTTACCCTGATACCAAAACCACACAAAGACTCAACCAAGAAAGAGAATTACAGAACAATCTCACTCATGAACATCTATGCAAAAATTCTCAATAAAATACTGGCAAACTGAATCCAAGAACACATCAATAAAATTGTCCATTATGATCAAGTAGACTTCATCCCAGGTTCAACATAATGAAAATTTATCAATGTAATACATTATATAAATAAACCGAAAGAAAAAAACCACATGATCATTTCATTAGGTGCTGGAAAAACATTTGACAATATTTAACACCCCCTTTATGATAAAGGTCTTGGAGAGATTAGGGATACAAGGATCATACCTAAATATAATAAAAGCAATATACAGCAAGCCAATAGCTAACATCAAACTAAATGGAGAGAAACTCAAACGATTCCACTAAAATCAGGAACAAGACAAGGCTGTCTATTCTCTCCATATCTCTTCAATATAGTGCTTGAAGTTCTAGCAATAGCAATAAGGCAACATAAGGAGATCAAGGGGATTCAAATTGGAAAGGAAGAAGCCAAACTTTTGTTATTTGCAGAAGATATGATAGTGTACATAAGTAACCCCCAAAACTCTACCAAAGAACTCCTACAGCTGATAAATATGTTCAGTGATGTGGCAGGATACAAGATCAAGTCAAAAAAATCAGTAGCCCTCCTATACACAAGAGATAAAGAAGCAGAGAGGGAATCAGAGAAACATCACCTTTCACGATAGCCACAAATAGCATAAAGTATCTTGGGGTAACAGTAACCAAGGAAGTGAAAGATATATTTGACAATAACTTTAAGGCTTTGAAGAAAGAAATTGAAGAGGGTACCATAAAAATAGAAGGATCTCCCATGCTCTTGGATAGGAAGGATCAACATAGTAAGAATGGCAATTCTACCAGAGGCAATCTATAGATTCAATGAAATCCCCATCAAAATCCCAACAAAATTCTTCACAGATCTTGAAAGAATAATAATCAACTTTATTTGGAAAAACAAAACACGCAGGATAGCCAAAACAATCCTATACAATTGAGGAACTGCGAGAGGCATTACCGTCAATGACATCAAACTCTATTACAGAACTACAGTAATGAAAACAGCTTGGTATTGGCATAAAATCAGAGATGTTGACCAATGGAATCGAATTGAAGACCTGGATATTAATCCACAAACCTATGAACACCAGATTTTTGATAAAGGAGCTAAAATTATACAGTGGAAGAAAGTAAGCATCTTTAATAAATGGTGCTGCATAACTGGATGTCACCTTATAGAAGAATGAAGATAGATCCATATATATCACCATGCACAAGACTCAAGTCCAAATGGATTAAAGACCTCAATATAACTCTGACCACACTGAACATGATAGAAGAGAAAGTGAGATGTAGCCTAAAATACATGGGCACAGGAGACCACTTCCTAAATATAAACCCAGTAGCACAGACAATATGGGTAACAATGAATAATGGGACCTCCTGAAACTGAGAAAATTCCATAAAGCAAAAGACACAGTCATTAAGACAAAAAGGCATCTGAATGGGAGATCTTCACCAACCCCACAGCAGACAATGTTCTGATCTCCAAAATATATAAAGAACTCAAGAAAGTAGACATTAAAATTCTAAATAACCCAATTAAATAGTGATGTACTGAAGTAAACAGAAAATTCTCAACAAAAGAATTTCAAATGGCCAAAAGATACTTAAGGACATGTTCAACTTCCTTAGCTATCAGGGAAATGCAAATCAAAACAACTTTGATATACCATCTCCTGCCAGAATGGCTAAGATAAAAAACACTAATGGTAGCTTATGCTGGAAAGGATGTAGAGCAACAAGGTGAACACTCATCCATTTCTGGTGGGAATGCAAACTTGTGCAACCACTTTGGAAATCAGTGTGGCAGTTTCTCAGAAAATTGGGAGTCAACCTACCTCAGGATCCAGCAATACCACTCTTGGGAATATATCCAAGAAATGCCCTATCATACTACAAAAGCATTTGTTAAAACATGTTCATAGCAGCATTATTTGTAATAGCCAGAACCTGGAAACAACTTAGATGCCCCTCAATGGAAGAATGGATAAAGAAAGTTTGACATATCTACACATTAGATTACTACTCAGCAGTAAAAAACAATAACATCTTGAATTTTGCATGCAAATGGATGGAAATAAAAAATACTATCATGAGTGAGATAACTCAAACCCAAAAATATGAATATGGTATGTACTCACTCATTAGTGAATTCTAGCCATAAACAAAGGACACTGAGCCTATAGTTCGTGATCCTAGAGAAGCTAAGTAATGAGGTTAACCCAAAGAAAAACATAAATACATCCTCCTAGAAATAGGAAGCAGACAAGATCTCCAGGTTGGGAGCATGGGGGTGGGAGTGGGGTGGGGGGAAGGGGAGATGGGGAGAGAGAAGGGAGAAGGGGAGGGTTGGGGAGAGCTTGGAGGAATGGGATGGCTGAGATGGAGTACGGACTGATATGGGAGCAGGGGAAAATATATCTTAATTAAGGGAGCCATTTTGGAGTTGGCAAGAGGCTTAGCTCTAGAGGGGTTCCCAGGTGTCCATGGGGATGTCCCCAGCTAGGACCCTGCAGTGGATGAGAGGATGCCTGAAATGGCCTTGTCTTGTAGTCAGACTGATGATTATCTTGAATATCACCATAGAACCTTCATCCAGAGACAGATGGAGATGGAGACAGAGACCCACATCGGAGCACTAGACTGAGCTCCCAAGGTCCAGTTGAAGAGCAGAAAGAGGGAAAATATAAACAAGGAAATCAGGACTGCGAGGTGTTGGTCCACTCACTAAGACAGTGTTCCTGATCTAATGGGAGCTCACCAAAGCCAGCTGGACTGGGACTGAACAAGCATGGGATCAAACTGGATGCTCTGAATGTGGATGACAATTGGGGCAGATTGAGAAGCCAATGATAATGGCACTGGGATTTGTCTCTACTGAATGTACTGGCTTTTTGAGATCTTAGTCTATTTGGATGCATACCTTCCTAAGCCTGGAGGGAAAACAGAGGGCCTTGGACTTCCTATAGGCAGGGTACCCTGCCCTCTCTTAGGACTGGAGGGGGAAGGAATGACTGGTGGAGCAGGAGGGAAATGGGAGGAGGGGAGGAAGTGGAAATTTTGAATGGTATTATTTATAAAGAAATAAAAAATAAAGAAAAAAAGAAAGAATTTTAAGAAGACACCAGAAAGTTGAAAGATCTCCCATGCTCATTGGTAGGCAGAATTAACATACTAAAATGGCAATCTTACCAAAAGCAATCTACAAATTTAATGCAGTGCCCATCAAAATCCCAGAAAAATTCTTTACAAACCTCAAAATAATGATAATCAACTTCATATGGAAAAGCAAAAAACCAAGGATAGCCAAAACAATCCTGTACAATAAAAGAACTTTTGGAAGCATCGCAATCCCTGACTTCAAACTCTACTACAGAGCTACAGTACAGAAAACAGCCTGGTGTTAGCCTAAGAACAGACAGGAGGGCCAATGGAACTGAATTGAAGACATGGATATTAATACACCCACCTTCAAGCACCTGATTTTTGATGAAAAAGCAAAAAATATAAAATGGAAAAAGAAAATATATTTAACAAATGGTGCTGACATAATGGATATCAACATGTAGAATGCAAATAGACCCATATCTATCACCATGCACAAAACTCAAGTTAAATGGATCAAAGACCTCAACATAAAGCCAGACACACTGAACCTTATAGAATAGAAAGTGGGAAGTACACTTGAATGCATTGGCACAGGGAATCACTTCCTAAATATAACTTAAGCAGCACTGACACTGAGAGAAACAATTAATAAATGGGACCTCCTGAAACTGAAAAGCTTCTGTAAAGCAAATGACACGGTCAACAAGAAAAAATGACAGCCCACAGAATGGGAAAAGATCTTCACTAACCCCACATCAGACAGAGATTTGATCTCCAAAATATACAAAGAACTAAAGAAATTGGTCACCAAAAGAAAACATAATTCAATAAAAAATGGAGTACAGACATAAACAGAGAACTCTCAACAGAGGAATCTAAATTGGCTGAAAGATACTTAAGGAAATGCTCAACATCCTTAGTCATCAGAGAAATGCAAATCAAAACAACTCTGAGAATCTATCTAACACCTGTAAGAATGGCCAAGATCAAAAAAACTGATGACAACTTATGCTGGAGAGGTTGCGGAGGAAAAGGGAACACTCCTGCGTTGCTGGTGGGAATGCAAGCTGGTACAGTCCCTTTGGATGTCAATGTGGTAATTTCTCAGAAAACTAGGAAACAACCTTCCTCAAGTCCCAGTAATACCACTTTGGGGTATATATCCTATATCCAAAGGATGCTCAATCATGCAACAAGGACATGTGCTCAACTATGTTCATAGCAGCTTTGTTTTTCATAGCCAGAACTTGGAAACAACCTAAATGCCCCTCGACCAAAGAGTGGATAATGAAAATGTGGTACATTTACACGTTGGAGTACTACACGACAGAAAAAAAAAAAATGACATCTTGAATTTTGCAGGCAAATGGGTGGAGCTAGAAAACATCATTTTGAATAGGTAACCCAGATACAGAAAGACAATTATCGCAGGTACACACCCATAAGTTGATTTTAAAAATAAAGCAGAGAAAACCAGTCTACAAATCACAATCCCAGAGAACTTAGACAATGAGGGCACTAAGAGAGACATACATAGTCTAATGTATATGGAAAGTAGAATAAGACAAGATCTCCTGAGGAAACTGGGAGCATGGGAACAATGGGGAAGGGCTGAACAGGAGGGAAGAGGCAGGGAGGGTAGCATAGAAAAATGTAGAGTTCAATAAAAATTCAAAAAACCCAAAGGCTCCCAGAGAAATGACAACAAGGCCAGGACACTCCAATTGTGTTGGTCTCCACTGAAGGAGATGCCTGGGTGAAAATCAACCCACCACAGTGCTCCATCAAGTTCAAACTGATGATCCCAAAGGCTCAGGCTACAAATGACCAGCTTGCAGCCTTGAAAGATGGGACAGAAAGTGTCTTCTCCTTTTGGTACTTAGACCAACCCCATGCAAACCTGCCTGGAGATCCACAGAAATATAGCACATTTTGGTTTTAAAACAAAAAAGGTCTGCCTCTAGGTTAGCATGAAGGAGTCTGTGGTTAACAAAGTCACCTGAGAATTCTTAATGTAGAAATAACTTCTACTTATCAATGTCAAACAGAAAAGCAAGCAGGCTTTCCCATGCAGTGATGGTAAACAGTAGCTGTCAGCCCTCACCCCCACCCCCACAGTGGTTTCTGAGCAGGACACAAGTTCACATCAGCATTGGACACTCAGAACAAATGGCTGCAGAAAGTGCATGGGAAAAAATCCCATCCCACACAAAGAACTAGTAGTGACTGTTATCACCAGCTTGAAAACCTGCTTCTTCTGAGATCCTCATGAATGTCTGCGTGCTCTTAGAGTAAAATGAAAAGGATCCCCGCACAGGGCAGGCCTAGACCCTGGCACATGATGCAGAGGCAGAGGGTCAGAGTTTGAGCTTAGCCTGCTGACTCAGAGGAAACAGTCTAAGGCAGGCAGGCAGGCAGGCAAAAAAAACACTGAAAAACATCACACTAAAGAGTAGCCCTGTGGTGCTTGCTTGACTGGCTTCTACATCAGTCACATATCGCAAAGTCTAATTAAGGCTTAGAAAAATTTCAAGTGCCATTTCTAGTTTTCAAGGACAGCATTTGTTGCAAAGCACAACAATTGGTTAAAATTAAAAAAAAAAAAACCTTTCACATACAAGGGAATACATGGAAATACCTTTAAAAAGCCCTCCTTTAGGAGAACATGAGCAAGGAAATCAGGACCACGAGGCGTGCACCCACCCACTGTGACAGTGGAACTGATCTATTGGGAGCTCTCCAAGGCCAGCTGGACTGGGACTGAATAAGCATGGGTTGAAACTGGACTCTCTGAACAAGGCTGACAATGAAGGCTGATGAGAAGCCAAGGACAATGGCACTAGGTTTCGATCCTAATACATGAACTGGCTTTGTGGGAGCGTAGCCTGTTTGGATGCTCACCTTCCTGGACCTAGATAGAAGTGGGAGGACCTTGGTCTTCCTGTAGAGCAGGGAATTTGGACTGCTCTTCAGTATGGAGAGGGAGGGGGAGTGGACTAGGGGGAGGAGAAGTGGAGTGGGGATAGGGGGAGGGGAGGGGGGAGGGGGCAATATGTGGGAGGAGGGGGAGGGAAATGGGAAACGGGGAGCAGTTGGAAATTTTAAGTAAAAAAGAATAAAAAAAATAAATAAAATTTTGATCCAAAAAAAAAAATTAGGATAAGAACCTGTAAGTACTTTGCCACTGTGTCTAGCAACTACTTGTATATGCCTCCAGGGAAGGTGAAAATGTTGCATTCTTAGTCACTTTAAAGAACCCCAAGGTCGGGGATGGTGGAGCATGCCTGAAAACCAGTACCCAGAGATAAGTGGATCTCTGGGAGTTCAAGTCTAGTCTGGTCTACAAAGTGAGTTCAAGGTCATCTAGAGCTGTTATACAAGAAAATGTGTCTCGAAAAACCAATAATAAATAAGTAAATAAATAAATTAAAAAAATAAAACTGTTAAAAAATAAAAAAAAAAGAAATAAAATAGCCCAGCAGAAAACCAAAAAAAAAAAAAAAAAAAAAAAGCCCTCCTTTAGAAGAAATTCTTCTTGGCGAGGTCTGTTTGTTTCTTCCCAGATCATCAGGAACCATAAACATGTCCCCCATGAAAGTGTCTGAAGCAGTCTACATACAGCACAGAAAGGCACAGTGCTGACCACCAGGCCCCTTCACTGCTAGGAAAATGGAGGAGTGATGCGGAAGATAATTCCCTTACAGGAACAGCCTAAGACCCACTTCCTCTGACTAGGACCCATGTCCTAACAGCCCAGTTGCTGTGATGTCACCAATGGGTCATCCATGGAGAAGGTCAGCACAAACACACTTCAATCACCTCTCAGTGGTGCCACCAGACAGAGAGTAAGCACGGGAGCCCTTAGGAGGCTACTCTACATCCATACCATAACAGGTCACAACTTTGATAATGATGTGTTTATTTATTTCATAGAGTGACCCCAGAACACTGTTCCATTTCACTTTGGTGATAGTCATGGGCTCCAGTAAAGCACACTGTCTCCATTCTTTACGTAAGAGTTTTGAACTGAGTGAGCAGCTGGTATGTGTGTGCTATCTGCATATATACAACTCTGACCATGCACCACCTGCTTAGACAATAATGATGACACTGTCAGTGCTTTTTAGTTATTTTTTAAGTGAATTTTTATGTGTGGATGTTTTGCCTGTGTATTTGCCTGTGCACCATGTGTGTGCTTGATGCCTAAGGAAGTCAGAAGAGGGTATCAGGTCCTCAGGAAGTAGAATTTCTAAGAGTTGTGAGTGACTATGTGGGCTCTAGAGTTTAACCCAGGTTCTCTGGAAGAGCAGCCAGTGCATTTAGCTGCTGAGACATCTGTCCAACACATATATTGCTTTTTCCAAGTATGGTATAGAACAATGTATGCCATAGCAATTACATGGATATGTATCATGGGCAGAACTCATCAGTGATTCTGTAACATCAGCAATGAACACTAGTGGCTTGTATGCTCACCCACTTGAATTAGCTTCCCCACTTTACTCACTAGGTGAAAATACTTTTCAGAGGAAGAGATGCACACCTGTGATCCCAGCACTTGGGACACAGGAGCAGGAGAATCTCGAGTTCTTTGAGCTCCTTTACATTCATATCTTCAAAAAAGTTCTCAGAACTGCAGCCTCCAATTCAGGACTCCTTCCCTCCCTCTCTTTCTCCCTGCTTTCTGTTTTGTTTTTCAAGACAGGGTTTCTCTGTGTAGACCTGGCTGTCCTGAAACTCACTTCATAGACTGGCTGGCCTCGAACCAATAGAGACACACCTGCCTCTGCCTCAGGAGTGCTGAGATTAAAGGCATGTGCTACCCTGACCAGTTTCCCTTTCTCTATTAAGCACACTGCAGTATATCACTGGTTTCCACCATCCCCACAGAACCAGTGGTCTTACTAAGATCACTATTATTACTACTCAGTATTTCACAGACACCTAGGATAGGACCAAACATCATAACCCACACTCCCTCTCTCTCCTTTTCCTATTTCTTTCATTTTTCTTTCAAACATCATTGCATATAATCCAGGCTGACCTTGAGTTTATTATAACATGGAAACTGATCTTGAACTCCTAAGTCTCCAGTCTCCACATCCTGTGACTAACTCCATTCCTTGACTTTTGCAAAGTTCTTCTGTCCTGAACTTCCAGGACATTGGCTCTACAGGGTTTATCCCTTTCTATTGTCCCTGTTCAGACTCCTTTGCTCTTCTGTCTTTGAGATCTGTAACACCTAAGCCTCAGGCCATCCAGGGCTTGCTCTTTGAATAGATCTTCTCTGTATGCCCTCTCCACTGGAAATCACAATCTTACGACTTTAAAAAGCAACTGGCCTTAAATGCTACTCGTCCATAGATTCTATATCCAATAGAGACCAACCCTCAACTTCCAGGCATGTGTATGAGAGTTCCTGATCTACAGCCTCGACTTTGATGTTTAATAGACACTTCAGAATGTAAGCCTTCCACTCCAGAGGGAAGCTCTGGATCTCATCCTCAGCAGTTTCTTTTCTCATTTAACCTTTTCCAAACCATGAGTCAGTGCTGATGCAGCCCTGTGCCTCCTCCTTCTTTCCCTCCTCTCCTCACTTTAAAAAAGGAACCAACACCCCAAATACTCATTTATTCTTTGTGTATGTGTGTGTGTGTGTGTGGTGTGCCCACGTACCAACATGTGCATATGAAAGTCAAAGGGACAACTTTCTCACTCCTTCCACCTATATTTGGGTCCCAGGGCTCAAACTCAGGTTTCCAGGCTTGGAAAACAAGCACCTTCGCCCTCTGAACTATCTCCTCAGGCTGACTTTGTACTTTTGTAAATACTTGACAACAGCAATTCATTAAAATTCATGACGACTCTCTCACTGTCACATTATCATTTCATGGACTAGCAAGCTGAGGTATAAAGAGGTGAAAAAACATAGTGAATGGCCCATAAATTATTCCTCATCAGTGCATGAATGAATGACTGTGTGATCTCACTTATGTAATGATTACAACCTAGGGATTCCATAGTTGGGATGTCCCCCAATTGAGCTACAGCCATGTGTACTCAAAGTAGCTGGGATACAGAGGCAAGCTTCCATTCAAGTTGGTCCAAGACACATGAGCATTTGGGGACATTGTTCCTTCTCATATCTTTCCCATTTATGGTTATCTAGAAAAACCTCAGGGTGCCCAGGAAGTTAATTGTTATTATTGTGTATTTGCTGTGCTGAGATAAAATCCAGGGTCTTGGACATGCCAGGCAATGGCTTTACCACTGAGCTCCATCAAGCCCTGCCCAGGAGGTTACTAAATCTGTAGTAGGGCTGTGCCTGGCCCACTTTGTCAGCAGACATACTGATGGTATGTCATCTCTTCCTGAGTACTGGAGACAGGCTAATCAATTGTCTCTTTACCCTAAACAGTAGAGCCTTTCAGTAATGATGTCTTATAGTTGAGGAAACTTTCCAGTGGCCTATTGTATGGGATTGACTCTCTCCTGAATTGAGCAATAGGAAAAGAAACTGTTTGTGGAGACCCAAAGCCATAGGAATGGAGGGGGTCACTTGTACAGACCCAGCTGGCCAACACACCTGCTGTGGAATAATCATTTTGTACACTGTGAAGATGTGTCACTCAGATTGGTTTAATAAAAAGCTGAATGGCCAATATCTAGGTAGGATTTCCAGGCACAGAGGATGCTGGGAAGAAGAAGGATAGAGTAGCGAGGAGCCAATGCCAGGGCCGTATTACAAAGTAGTATAGGCATTACAAAGTAAAGGTAACCAAGTCACATAAAAGAAGTAGATTAAAAGAAATGGGTTATTTAAGTTATAAGGGCTAGTTAGAAACAAACCTAAGCTATCAGCAAAACTTTCATAATTAATAAGGCCCTGTATCATGATCTGGGAGCTGGGTAGTTGCATAGAGTAAGACTCACAACACACACCTGCTGAGCTAGGATGCTGCTAGCCCCCATGTGCATATCCCAAATCTTATCTGTCTGTAGCTGTGTTCTGAGCAAATGGAATTCTCAGAGTGAATGGAGAGCCAGTATTGCTCCTTCTTGGAGCTCTTGAATTCTTTGTCTCCTGAAGCTTGGGGAAGGGATTGTTTTGCAAGGTCTGAGGACAGAGAGGTAGTGGGACTCCTAACTACCAGACACATATCCCGTAGGCAGCACTTCCACTGGTGAGGCCAGACTTCCCCTCTAGCTCCTTCTGTCCCTCTACAGTCTGCCCACTGCAGTCAGTGTGGGATCAGCTGTCACCAGACTGCTCAGTGGACAGCTGTCACTTTATAACTGTCGTACATTCCAGTCTGGAAGGTAACCAGGCACTAAAAGCTGCTTTGCTTCAAGTGGCCAGGGCTCCGGACATCTACACAGAATTAAAGCCTTTTAAATGCAATGTTAGCAAAGTGTGTGATTCTATCAACTGGAAAGGCAGTGGCCCCTCCTTCCTGCTTTCCATTTGTATGTATGTCCTCTTTCCAAGCACCATCAAAGTTGTCAACTCGGTGGCAGAGTTCTTGCCCAGCATGACATCAGCACTGCTGACAGTTTTTCCTTGACAGTTTCACCAGTGACGGGAATGGACCAGAAGGCCTAAGTGCCAGTTACCTCAATAACCCACTGCACTGCAGTTGCTTAAATGAAATAATATCCTTTTCAGAATTGAAAATAAATGGCCACATGAAATTCATATGTGAACTTTCCCAAAACTAAGAGGTAGAAACAACTCAAATGCCTATCAATGAATGAATATGGATAAATAAATTGAGGCATATCCATTCATCTACTAGAATGTTACCTAGCCATATAAAGAAGTGAATTTCTGGTACATGCCACCTTGAAATCATTGTGCTGGGTGGAAAATGAAGGCTATGCACAAAGGGACAGTATTGTATCCTCTATTGATGCAAAATGCTGTCAATAGGAAAAGCTAAATAGACAAAAAGTCAAGGGATTGGGAACTGGCTACTTAAGTGTGTGGCTTGCTTTTGGGCTGATGAGAATGCTGAGCTAGACAGCGGTTGCTTGAGAAAGTGCTAGATGTCAGCAATGGCATATTTTCTGTAATACACATTTTACCACAAAAAGTTTTCATAAAAATCAAAAGGGGGAAAATTCAGGAATATGTGGGCATTATCCCAAATCAAAATTTACTCCTCCTTCCCAAAGAGAAAATTAACCAACTAAAATGGTAACTGTCCAAGTGCATACATTTGTCGGAACTCTTTCACTAAACTCTGCCTCAGTTAAAAGTTCACCAATCAGTGCTTGAGCTGGCATCACAGACCCTAAAGCCTGAGCAGTGCAATCAGCATGGCCCTGGGCAGAGGTGACAGGAGAAGTTCTACATTCTGAAAGGGAAATCTCTGAATCTGTGGGAATGTGATCTTTTTTCCAGCAGGGCTGATTGGTGGGCCAGGTCCTCTGTCTGCTGTGCTCTGTCAGCTCTGAGAAGCACACCACAGTCCCTTACACCTCCACAGAGTTCAGAGGGATTCAGGTGTGGAGTTAGAATGGGGACAGATGTTCTGTGTCAGAGGTCATCATGTGTTCCCACCATGCTGTATCCACGTGTCCATGTTGTCAAGGGTTTCCTTTCCAGACCCAGGAAGCTTGAGTATAACCCACCTAACAGTTTTGTTTATTTTTTTTTATTTTTTATTTTTTTGGTTTTTCGAGACAGGGTTTCTCTGTGGCTTTGGAGCCTGTCCTGGAACTAGCTCTTGTAACCCAGACTGGTTTCGAACTCACAGAGATCCACCTGCCTCTGCCTCTTTGAGTGCTGGGATTAAAGGCGTGTGCCACCACCGCCCGGCAACGTAACAGTTTTTAAGATGGGTGGAGTGACAGAGGCAGGAGGATTGGCAGTTTGAGGTCAACCTGGGCTCTGAAATGAGACACCATTCTACCCCTTCTTTCCACCCAAGCCCTTCATGATCTGCTGTTGGGCAGCCAATAATGACAAATACCCATGGTCATTAAACACGTTTAAAAGCACAGACTGGAAGAGATAGGAAGAGGATCACTGACTGGACATGTGACATCACGTCCAGGCTACCACCGTCAATGCAAAGTGTTTGAATCACCATGTGTTTGGCAAGTGAAAAGAAGGCCTTTGCTTCTTTTTAAATTAGAAGTTGGTTGCTCCAGGAATATGGAAGTCAGGGGCAGGAATAGAAGCTTCCATTAAGACTATTCACAAACTGACACAAACATTGAACAACCTTGACTATACTGATTGACTAGTTGATTTAGCAAGAGTATAGATTGACAGGTAGTCTTAGAAATTTACTTTATATTCCTAATCTGAATCAGCTAGATTCCTTCAGTACCCCCCTCCATCTAATTGAAAGGAACAGCCTCCCAGTTCCCCAGGACCTTTGTCTAGTTTAGTTCCTCTGACTTCTTTTCTGAGCGTTTCATACCGTATAGCAAAGGGGCTGTATGAATAAAATGGTCCAAGGCAAGTGGTGAAGTGGGGGTGTGATTTGAAACTCCAGGGAAAAAATGTAAATAAAAAGGTAATTTAAAAATATTCTAAACCCTACAGTGAATATTGGTTACGTTTCAACCTTTAGAATCTATAATTAGGTCTAGAACTCACATTAAACAGGGCATGGTGGTTTGTGTTTATAATCCTAGTAGGAGTAGAGGCAGAAGGACCAGAATTTCAAGGCTGTCCTCAGCTACAAGTGAACTTGAGGCTAGTTTTGGATTCACATAACCTTGCTTCAAAAAAGGGGGGAGGGGAGAGAAAGAAATAATCAAACTTTCTCCCCTCCACACTAAGCAAGTACATTTTATTAAAATTTTTTTTTTATTTTTAAATTTTAATGTGCCCAGGGGTTGAGGAGATGGTTCATTGGGTAAATCAAATTTAGCACACAAGCATGAAGAGCTGAGTTTGGAATCCAAGCATGGCAGCACACATGTGTAACCCAATCACTCCTACAGGAAATAATGGGAGGTGAAGATATAGAAACCCTAAAGCTCACTCACTGGTCAGCTAACCTGGCTCACTCAGGGGAAAAGTAAGAGAGAGGCCTAGTCTCCAGCCACTGGAAGATAAGAGTCAACCATCAAGGTAGCCTTCTGACTGTCACACATGTTCTCTGGAAAACACGTTCCTCCTCTTTTCCTCCTCCCCCTAAACACACACAAACACATGTATACATATACTCAAATGTACACATGTACAGACACAAACACATATACATATACATACACATACACATATACATACATACACATGACCACACAGATTTTGAAAACCAATCCAATTTTCCAAATCACCCTTGACTAAGAACTGCCAGACTCAGTTAATACCATGTACAGTCAGTACACTAAAAGTATTTCTAGAAGACACAGTCAGGGGTGAGGGCCTGTGGCCTGAGTCAATGGTGTCCATTCCCTATTTCATACATGATTCCCATGTAGCTATGTGAGACCATTCAACTTAAACAAGATTGAAGTGGGGTTGACAGGAGGAAGTCTGAAAAGCTTACACTTTTAAAGAAAAAGTTTTGAAGATTTATTTTATTGCTGGGTGAACACCTTTAATTCCAGCACTTGGGAGGCAGAAGCAAGTGAATTTCTGTGAGTTCGAGGCCAGTCTAGTTTACAAAGTGAGTTCCAGGCCAGGTTCCAAAGCTACACAGAGAAATCCTGTCTTGAAGGCCAAAAAAAAATAAAAAATAAAAAGAAAGAAAAAAGAAAGAAAGAAAGAAAGAAAGAAAGAAAAAGGATTTGTTTTATTTTGTGTGTATGAGTGTTCTGTCCATGTGTCTGTGCACAGCATGTTCCTGGTGTCCTTGGAGGTCAGAAGAGGGAATCAGATCCCATGGATCTGGAGAGTCCACCTACCATGTGGGTGCTAGGAATTGAACCCAGGTCCTCTCCAAGAGCAGCCAGTGCTCTTAACCACGGAGCCGTCTCTCCAGCACACAGCTTACATTTCCTTCTTTCTCTCTAGTGTGCTTGAGTGATATCTGGAGCAGCAGCAGCAGCTTTTCTGTAATGGAGAGAAGATACCTGTGCACATAAAAGCTAATGCACTAAGAACAGCAGAGAGGAAACAGAAAGTAAGGTGCATCTCGGAGGGTTCTGACAGCTGAACTAACAATAAAAGGACTTATTAAGTAACATAAATAGATCCTGTGTAAACCCTGTGATCAGGTTTCTGTAATTTGAGAGCAAAACGATCACAACTACTGTAGTTACAAGCATAATGAAAAGAGGAAGCTAAAAATGGATGGAAATAGAAAATACTATCCTGAGTGAGGTAACCCAGACCCAAAAAGAAGATCATGGGATGTATTCACTCATAATTGGTTTCTAGCCATGGATAGGGGCCACTGAGCCTATAATTTGTGATCCTAAAGAAGCTAAATAAGAGGGTGAACCCAAGGAAAAACATATAGTTATCCACCTGGCTATGGGAAGTAGACAAGATTGCCGGGCAAAAAATTGGAATCTTGGGGGTGGGGTGGGATGGGGGTAAGGGGAGATTGGGAGAGAAAAGTGTGAAGGAGAGTATGGGGGGAACTTGGGGAAATGGGATGATTGGGGATAAAGGAAGGTTGGATAGGGGAGCAGGGAAGCACATATCTTAGTTAAGGGAGCCACCTAAGGGTTGGCAAGAGACTTGAACCTGGAGTGGCTACCAGGTGCCCAGGGCAATGTCCCCAGTTAGTTCCTTGGGCACCTGAGCATAGGGAACCTGAAATGACCCTATCCTATAGCCATACTGATGAATATCTTACATATCACCATAGAACCTTCATCTAGCGATGGATGGAGATAGAGACAGAGACCCACACTGGAGCACCAGACTGAGCTCCCAAGGTCCTAACGAGGAGCCGAAGGAGAGAGAACATGAACAAGGAAGGCAGGACCACGAGGGGTGCACCCACCCATTGAGACAGTGGGGCTGATCTATTGGGAGCTCACCAAGGCCAGCTGGACTGTGACTGAAAAACATGGGATAAAACCGGACTCTCTGACCATGGCGGACAATGAGAGCTGAGGAGAGGCCAAAGACAATGGCACGGAGTTTTGATCCTACTTCATGTTCTGGCTTTGTGGGAGCCTAGACAGTTTGGATGTTCACCTTCCTAGACCTGGATGGAGGGGGGAGGACCTTGGACTTTCCACAGGGCAGGGAACCCTGACTGCTCTTCAGACTGGAGAGGGAGGAGAAGAGGAGTGGGGGGAGGAGGAGAGGGGCGGGAGGAGGGGGAGGGAATTGTGAGGCGGGGAGGAGGCGGAAGATTTTTTTTCAATAAAAGAAAAAAGAAAAGAGGAAGCTAAAACAGGCACTTTATCCTGGGCCAGTTAGAGTTAGCAGCCTGAAACAAACCCAGGCATACACCAGAAGAGGGGACCTCCACTAAGGAATTGCCTCCAGCAGATCGGCAGCAGGACTTGGGTGCTGTCTCATGCCCTCTGGGTCCTTCCTCCCTGGGACCTCATCTCTGCTTCCTGCTCCAGGACTCAAAGGGATCCCCTGGTGAGCTCATGCAACACATCAGGCTTGCCATCTGGAAGGCACAGACTCTCAGCATCACTGCCATGGCTGAGATGCATAGGGCTTTCAGTCTTACTTTTCACACTGACCTGCAGAATGAGGCACCAAGAAACAAGTCTCTGTGGGCAGCTGCCAGTCAGCAGGCTCATCTGTTCCTTCTCTAGCATCTGCCAAAAGCAGTTTCCCTTTTCTACAGTTCAGTCTTACAATAGAAGACTGGCCTGAGGCAGGTGCTCATTCCTGTCCGGGTCGCTGTGGCCAGAGGAGGACCGCAATATGTCTGGCTTTTCACACACCTGCCTGAGGTACTGGGACTCACTGGGGGGCAGGGAGCTCAGAGTAGTCCTGGTGCAAGAAAGGGGTGAGCTGGCCCTAGAGGCATATTCCTATAACCCCACCTACTTGGGAGACTAAGGGAGGAAGCTCACAAGTTCCAAGGCCACATGAGTAATTTAATGACAACCTGTCTCAAAATAAAAAGAGGCTGGGACAAAAATAAAGGGCTTCCCACGACATGAGAGGTCACAGTCTCTCAGATATCTGTAATGCTGTTTAGCTTTTTGTTAATTTGACACAAGCTGGTGCCATCTTGGAAGAGGTGTCTCAGCTGAGAAAACTTCTCCATCACAGCATCTTCTTGACAGATGATTGATGCAGGAGGGTCCAGCCCATAGTGAGTGGTGACACTCCTGGGCAGGTAGTGTTGGGGTGCGTAAGAAAGCAACCTGAGCAAGCTATGAGGATCAAGCCAGTGAGCAGAGTTCCTCCATCATGTCTGCCTCAGTTCCTGCCTCCAGATTCCTGCCTTGCCGGGATGATGGACTGCTTGCTATAAGCTGTAAACTAAGGCTTTTCCTTGAGCTTCTTTTTGTCATGATGTTTAATCAACAACCAATGGAAAATGAAGGCAGCTGCTGAGGAGCGAGGGATAGCCCTGTTTGCCTTACTGAATCCTCATCTCACCAGGAGAGTAAGGCAGGCTCAGGGGATGTAAAAGAGTTGTCAAAAACTCACCCAGTGTGTGTTAGGGGTGGATATTTCCACAGTTAAGGGCATTCATTGGCAGCTCTTTCACAGGATCCAGGTTTGATTTCCAGCACCCACATGACAGTTCAAAACCTTCTATAGCTCCTGTCTCAGAACTCTGACATTTTGGGCCACCGTGGGTACCAGGAACACCTGTGGTACAGTAATGAGCATAGAAACAGATCCCTCTGAATGAATAAATACAGAGAAATCTGTAGTGTAGATAGAGCAGGAAATTTATAGAATAAGAATGAGTGCAACTTGGTGTAGTATAAAAATATTTCTTCTTGTGTGTGGTGTGGAAAATTACTAAGAGGCAATGTTAAGTAAAACATGTATGAAAAACACCCTTGCCATTTTGAGGTAAATGTATTTTCCAGTAAGACACAAGATGGGCCTCACCCTTCTGTGCCCAGCTGATACAGACTTGGAGGAAACATGTTTACCAGAAACATGGACATGAGAGGGACCTCTCCCCTCAGTGCCCAGTCGATATCAATAGCCTAGGATATCGGGCTATTGGAAGGCAAGTAAACAAGCAGTTGCTAATGTATATAAAAGAGAAGCAAAAGTAAGACAGTCATCTCACCATCACGATGGCTCTGGCAAATTGCTGAGCCTCATAGGGATCCTCCAAAAGCCTTGTCTTCCAGGACTCTGCCACCCAAGAGCAGAATCTTCCAAAGGCCCTGCATCCCGAGGTAAGACTGGTACCAGAATACAGACTAACTTCATGATCCAGCACCCAGTACCAGCCAGAGAGCAGAACATCGAATGCCTGCCTCCCAAGAGCAGAATCCTCCAAACGTCCTGCATCCCAAGATAAGATACTATCACCAGACCACACAGACTACGCTGTCAAGCAAGCTTCATGATCAAGCACACAGTGCAGTTGGACTTCCAGATGGAAGAAACCTAACAGTCCCTTTCATCCCTTTACAGAACAGATCAGGTCATATAGTGTGTGTGTGTGTGTGTGTGTGTGTTAGCAGGATTATTTAAGTAGGGCACTTTGTAACATGTGTTTAGAGTGTGAGTTGTTAAAAGTTATTGAAACAATGGTATTAATATTAGAGCATGAAATGTTAAGGGAAATCAATATTTTAATACATATGTTTAATGTTTGGTATTAGTATTAGGAAATGTTAATTTATAAGTTACATTAAGCTTAAAGAAGTGCTTCATGAATAATTGATGAGCTGAATTGAGGTTATGAATTGGTTTTAAGTATTAGGATTAGTAGGGTTAATAATTGTGATATTGAATTGCCTGTGTTTTCCCTTCATCAGTCCCCCATGCCTATTAAGATTGTAAACCCCATTGATGCATTGGATATTGAAATTTCTGGTAAAGACAATTCTTTCACTTGGCATGGTTACTCACTGATCTCTGGGGAGAAGGGCACAAGAGAACAATGAGCTGAGGAAGTCATAGTGATTGAAGTGGCTAAACTCACCAGCTCACTACAGGTACACAGGCATACATGCAAACCAAACACCCATAGAAAACTTTTAAAAAAAAGGAGAACACCCAGTTCAGTTCAGACCTGTCCCATATACCTTCTGTACAACACACATCTTTCCTTACTAGCCCACAGTGGGCTGGGCCCTCCCACATCAATCATTCATGATGACTATAGCCAACAGACATGTCCACAGGTATATCTGGTGGAGGCCACACCTCACTTGAGATTCTCTCTTCCCAAGTGAGACCATTTTGTATCAAGTTGACAAATTAACCAGCACAACACCTCCCTCCTCCCAACAAACCACACCTGACTCACCCCCTATCCTGCAGGACCAGGAAGACATTGGTGGCTAGGTGGCTCCTTTGGAGAAAGCAGCACCCCATGGGTCAGGGTTGTTCTCTCAGAAGAATGATGTCTTTTTTGGCCAGACATCTCCCAGACACTGGGTCTGGGGTTTTCCAGGTGAATTTCCCACTGTCTCACTCTCTGAACACTGCACTGTCCCCAGCTCCACAGGACAGGTAACGAAAATCACCCCATCTGATTTCTTATTCCATTCAGGGACAGAAACACCAGTGTTCCATTCCTATTTCCTTCTGTAAGTGGAGATCAGGACCCTCTCCAGTTAGGCCTCCCACCCCTCAGGACCCCAGAAAACTGCTTCTTCCATCTCAACTGGCCAGTTGGGAGATGCGTTGACTTCCAGAAACACAGGCTAGCTCCCATGACCCTCCTATCTTAGTGCTGGCTTATTAGACTTTCCTCTCATGTTGCCTAAAGGGTGTCCCAGAAGCAGCAGGGGGTCCAACAATGCCTGGTAATGCTGACCAGTGAAGGATCAGGCGTCTCAACCCCACCTTCTCTAGCACAGGTAATCCAAATGCTCTGGGACCATCACAAGACACAAGTGGATGATTAAATAGCACTTTGCTTCATGGAGTTATTAAACACATTATATAAGAGCAACCTCAGGTTATGTATTTCAGTGTGCATGAAAAACGTTCATTCCTCGCTTACACCTGAACCTTCCCTGAAGATCCCTCATCATTTATTTGCAGAATACCCCACATATAAAACTTGAAGCATTTCTGGTGCTAAGCATTTGAATAAGGTATCCTCAGGCCAAGTGTCCTTCCTGCTTTTCCTCTGGGATATTTGTGACATCATATTGACTTAAGCAAATAGAATCAGCTAAGAGATGTTTATTCAGCACCTACTATGCCTCAAGCAATCTTGCTTTAAACTGTTCAGCTACTTTGGGGATGAGAGAAAAATGGAGAATGGACTTGTTCTTGTGGCCCTTGTTGCCCACCCTTCCCCCATCCGGCTCCACACCACAGTCAAAGAGGTTTCCAATGAGCCATAACCCTCTTTTATACAATGACTTTCACTGGCTCCCCACTTACTTAGGCTACAGTCCAAATTACTTTGCATGAGTTAGCTGCTCTTTCTGATCATGCTGACCCTTGAGTGTGTGGTTTCTTCTATGGAGTCTCCTCCCCAAATGTGGCCTGAGATTTCTGACTCTTCATCTGTGTCCTAGATGTGATGGTGACAATAGGGAAATTCTGGGCTGGGTGGATGGACCTCATAGATGCTTTAGGGAGCTAGCCAGGCAGTGTCCCTGGGGATTATGCAAAGGCATAAGGGGGTGATAGTGGGTAGGTGAAGGAGGTATTTTGTCTCAGTCTGCAGCTCAGGTCAGAGGCAGGCAGAACACAGATGGTCTGGGGGGGGGGACTAGACACGCAGGTTCAGACATGCAAAAACCATTGAACATCCTCATCACCTTTTAGCCTCTTGATCCATGCACAACCTGGCAGCATCTGCCTCCCCATGCTCCACTCTTGATCCACACTCAGCAGGACAGTGTCCACTTTCCCCTCTAGGAGTCTGGTCAGGGGCCATAGGATGCTGCAGAGTGGTGGATGAAGCCTATGAAGACTCATATGGAAGTGGGGATAAAGTTCTCCCAGGAATAGTTGAGGTCAGGGTCCTCTGTGGGAGTGATGGAGACCAGGCGTCTACTAACATGGGCTTAGACTCCTACAAGCCCTAGAGTAATCCTTGTCTGGGAAAGAGTAGGTTCTGGATCTCTGAAGCTGTGCTACCTCAGACTTCTTGTGTGACTGCGGAAGGTTGGAGCTAAAAGGAACCATGTGCACAGAGTAAAGACATTGTTCAGGACATTGTAGGAAGCAGTAGCTGAGCCTGAGCCAAATCCTCTTAGGACTGCAGGGTTGTCCTTCAGCTAGCAACAGGTTGCTTCAGCCAGTCTGAGCTACAGTGTACTCATCTGTAAAATGGGAATAAGAACACCCATCTTAGACGGTCATTGTACCAATTAAAAGAGCTTATTCTTCTCTTTAGTAAGGACTATTCTCCCAGTTTTTGAAATAAAGTTTTAGTTGGAAACCTAGCCACCTCAGAATGGTCATGCTTTATCCATTTCTAGGGCATCTGTGATGATTAATGTTGAAGGAATTGAGTGAAGGATGTCTCTGTTAAAATCATCAACCCTTCACATAGTCTGTGCAAAGTGTCCCCTGGGGACCTCACCTCACATTAACACCAACATTTTCTGAATCTGTGACCCATGAGAGCTGTGAGGTTTGAGTACACATGCACAGGCCACTCTCACTCTGTTTTACAAACATTCCTGAACTTTATCCTCAGGCTCAAGGTGAATTTGAAACTCTTTCATTCAAGACAAATGTTATCTCTAACCTCCATGCCTGGGCTGTGTAATGACTCATCTTGAACGTCAATGTGATTAGATAGTGATCTGTGAGATTAATAAAGCATCTCTCTGTGTCTTTGAAGGCATTTCTAGAGTTGATTGACATGTAAGACAGTAAATGGACAGGGGAGGACCCAGGATGAATGGGAACAGTGCCATGCAACAGCTTAAGTGTGAAAGAGGAGAAACAGCCATCACATGCTAACTCCACTGTTCTGCAGAGAGCACATCAACATGTTGCTGTTGCCCTTGGATGTCATCTCATTCTCCAGTCCCTCAGCACAGCCCTACAGCAGTAGCTTTCAGAGGCTTCTAGCCTTCGTCTTCAGAACAATGCACATGCCTATCAAATATGCTATACTTATAAAATGCAACGTTTAATTGTCAATTATTCCCATCAAAGTCTGGGTGAGAAAAAGAATTCATAAGATTAGGCTATAAACAAACTGGTTTTTTTCTCCCTTTCCTCTGATTAAAGTCAGTTACAATGCTGTGAAATGTCTTGGAACATGTGACAGGGAATGGGGAGAAGTGTTTGGTCAAGAGCCAACAAGAAACTAGGTCCTCAGCCCAATAGACTGAGATACTGAACTCTGCATATAACTGTGTATAAAAGTAAGATGAAGCCTATCAGTCTTCATTTCTCATCACTAAAGTCAAGGTGTTGGCTGAACTTTCTGAAACTCTAGCAGAAAATCTATGTTCCTATCTCTAGAAACTTTCTGCCTTCTTTGGTTAACAGCCCCTTTCCCCTTAAAGGGCAAGAGTGTTGAGTCTGGTTGAATCTCTCATATGGTATCACATTGGCACTCCCTTCATGTTTCCCTCTTGCATTTAAAAGCAACCTAGAGATTATACTTAACCCACACAGATAATCTATTCCAAGGGCCATCTAATGAAACCTTACACAACTTTAATTCTGACTTTTCATGTGCTATTAACACACTTATAGATTCTAAGGGTTAGATTGGGCATCTCAAATGTTCTCATGATTGTTGACTATATGAAGTAATGGACTGTTATCAATTTATTAAATCATTCACAATGCATATATTATATACACATCATTTACAGAAAACAAGGGTTCCTCATTCTTGTAACCATCATGTCATTTTAGTTTGCTTTAAACTCTAGGTCATGCTGCCAGTTTGCTTTAATAGCACAGACTATACTCTGGCATTGAAAACAAGAAATCCATGCAAAAAACAACACCCTAGAAACCACTGGAGGGGGTGGAAGAGGTTTGGGATTCTTGCCCACACCCTCTCCAGATAGTTATACCACTTGATCAGTCCAGTAGCTACATGGAAAAGATTTATTTACAGAGATTCTCTTTTTCATATTAATTTATTACTTAATTAGCTTATTAATTTTGTGTCTAAGTGTGTGTGCTCATGGGGGTGTGCACACACATGTACATTTCCTAAATCGCACATTTAGTGTCAGGTCTTTTGTACCACTATCTGGGTCCTAGAACTTGAATTCAGCTTGTCAGGCTTGGCAGCATGCACCTTTGCACAATAAGCTATCTCACTAACCCTTGTTTACTGGGATTTACTTTATGTGACCTCATTCTGAGCTCATTCAGGGACTAAGCTGTATGCAGGATGATTATTTTTTGGAGAGCCACTGGATGAGAAAAATGAAGCCATTTGAGTTGCCAAGAGGCTGAACAAAAGCATAAAGGAAATTTTTAGGAATGAGATGTCTACGAGGTCTTTGAAAACTTTAAACCTATGCCTACAAATTTACTACAAAAATGTGCATACCGGCCAATAAAAGTAGACATACATTCTGAACAGATACTTCGTTACAAAAGATTGACAGGTGACAAATATGCATATCTGCAGATAATTCAACATTTTTACCCATTTGGGAAATACCACTGAAAACTATAACGAGACTATGCTGCAAACAACAAGCACTGAAGAAGATATGGAGAGCTAAGGGCAGGTTAGCCTGAAGTTACATGTAAATTAACCTCGAAACTTCATAATCCTGCTCCTAATGAAACTAGAGAAGTGAGCCCTACACTTCCATAAAGACATGTATGTCTCATAATCTTCCCAAACTATTCAATTCTTGAAACTATTCGGTGTAGAATTAAAAATACAACTCACATGACTTTATAGGGAGGAAGTTTCAGAGATCCTTCATGAAATCCTAAATTCACATTCTGAAATTCACCTGCATTTACTATTTAAACCATTTTCATATCAAAATGTAAACTGAGGGTAATGTTTATTAACATTCCATTTCCTAGGTAGCAGGGAGAATGACTTAGGTCACATCCACACCTATGCCTGCTCTGTCACATAGACTGAAAAACACCTCTTCCCCAGGGGATCTCTTAAATCACAATAGAAGGAACAGAATGGCATCAGCATAGCCTGACCACTTACTTAGGATGGTGTCAAGTTGTCTCACTCTCAAAAGGCTAGGAGACTCCTTTCTGTGTAGTAGATGCAAATTGTGCCTTGCCAGGTCACTCAGAATTCTGAATGCCATACAATGTAAGAAAATGGGCCGGTATAATCCACCCTCTACAATCCATTCCCTTATATTAACTTTAATAAAGCCTGTGCTTCTGCAACAGGGTAGATGACTGTGTTTGCCTTAGGCAAAGATCTACCGACGCTTACCATCAGAAACTAGCATTCTAATCATGCAAGTTCCTGTCTTAGGCATCTGGGGAGAAGCTTCAAACCCATCTCTGACCTTTGTGAATAAAATAGATTAAGGGAGAGAATACCTTTGGGCTCTGTGTCTCGGAGCCATACTTTTTTTGTCAGGAGAGATCATAATGTTTATGAATAATCATGCTCCTAAAGGCTATAGTCTCCTATTTAAAGGAGAGGAAGATTGCCTGAGTTGAAAATGTTTCTTCTGCTGGTCTAGAGCACCTCTTGATAATTTTATCAAAATCTAGACTTCTTAACACATGCATTAAGTCCAAACATTTACAGGACATGTCAAAACTTTTCTCAACATCTTATAAACAGTTACAAACATTATCAGGTCAATACTATAATTCTAGAATGGGAATTAACAATAAACCCACAATTTAACATATCACACTTTTTTTAAATCCATAGTAATCAAAAGACAATAAAAGATTTTTCGATAGGTGAGAGTCCAATGACATTGCTGCTATCAAATACCAGTTCCAGTCTCTGAGCCGCAGTTAAACCCTCAGGCCTGCCCCCCTCTTGAGTGAAGAAGGGCTTCAATCATTTCTTATTTTGTGTCTTTTCTTCCATGAGGAGAAAGCTTAGGTCTTAGTTTGCAGGTCCAATATTTTAATCAAAATGAGTTCTGTGTCGCAAAGATTAAAACAGTCAAATGTTCAGTCTACATTTGAGCTCCAAAGTAAACAGGATTCAGACTGCAAACAAGTTTTAGTCAACATACAGCAGGACCTCTGTGACTGTGTGTGTGTCCCAAGTATCTGGAAGCAGCTCAGAATGGCATCCAGCAATGCAGAGTGTTGTCATCAGGTCCTGTGAATCAGGCACTCTTCTCTATGGGGGTGGAGAAGACTGTGGGCTTTTTATCCAACTCCTTTCACTCCGATTCCCCTATGGGGATGTCATCAGCTATGACGTCATCGGGACTGCCACTCCTTTCCTGTACATGCAGTCATCTCATCCAGCTTTATTTTCTTTCTGTGAAAAAAGGCACAAACACTTTCTGGACCCCAAATTAATATAGGGCTGGGTCTTTTTGTAATTCATCGCAAGCATTTTTTTCACCTTGCCTTAACAAAGGTCACTTTGGTGCCACCATGTCAGAATCTGTTTGCAACGTTTATCCATTTAAGCTGTTTTCAAGAAGTTACAGGCACACTCCCAATTCCTTTTTATTATTAACCATATATGCAGTTCTTCCATTGGATGAACCATCTGTAAGATTTAGCAGAATATCCTTTAAAGAATCTTTACCAAAATATAGCTGTGCAAATAACAGCAACAATCAGCTGGGAAAAGATTATTAATCTGGCTTTTAATTGAACAAACACAATTGTCCAAGAATCTTTACTTTAAAATTATCAATTAATTTAGTGCTTATTATAAGAAACATCAGTCATAGTCAGTACTCTGCTAAAACATCTCCTAGATTCCATATGCTCTTTTGTTCTGTTCAATTCTCTGCTTTAAATTAAGAGTTTAATGTCTAACTGGCAGAATGGGAAGGTGCAGTCATAAAAAGCAAACCATTTTTTTCATAAAACTGCTATATAAGTAAGTTTTGTATTCAATATACATGCTTGCAAAGGCTGAATCAAAATTAATATAATGTACTCTTTGATTATTGTATAGTATATTCTATCTGCTTGAGTACCTGTTTGGCAGCTTCTATAAGCTGTCTATTGGAAATTGGCTCAATGCTTCCTCTAAGAATTTTACTTAGTGGCTATAGGAATAAGAATATTATGAAGACTTTAGCCATTGTATCTATTTAAAAGTTTTTAAACTATGCTCCTTATAAGTTGTAAGTCTGCCTAGCTTACAGGAAAGTAGAAATAAGAAAGCACATTCAAAATATGGTGCTGGCATAACTGGGCATCAACATGTAGAAGAATGAAAATAGATCCATATTTATCTTTGTGCGTGACACTCAGGTCTAAATGAATCAAAGTCCTCAACATAAAACCAAACACACTGAACCTCACAGAAGAATAGGTTACAAGTACACTAAAATGCATTGGTGTATCTCAAATATAGCCCCAGTGGCACAGACATTGAAACAACTAATAAACAATATCTCTTAAAACTGAGAAGCTTCTCTAAAGCAAAGTATACATTCAACAAGATAAAATGACAGCTTATAGAATGAGAAAAGATCTTTACTAATCAACTCCAAAGCATACAAAGATCTCAAGAAATTGGTCATCAAAAGAAAAAATAATCCAACAAAAGTACAGGGTACAGACCTAAACAGAAGACTCTCAGCAGATGAATCTAAAATGACTGAAAGACATTTAAAAGATGTTCAACATCCTTAGCCTTTAAAGAATGCAAATCAAACAACTCTGAGAGTCCATATTATACCTATAAGAATGGCCAAGTTTTAAAACACTGATGTCAACTTATGCTAAAGAGAATGCAGGGTAAAGCAAAAACTCCTGTGCTGCTGGTGGGAATGCAAATTGGCACAGCCACTTTGGATTCTAGTATAACAATTTATATATATATATATATATATATATATATATATATATATATATATATAATGTATATATATACATATACATTATATATATATATTATATATACAACAATCTGTCTGCATGTATGTCTGCAGGCCAGAAGAAGGCACCAGACCTCATTACAAATGGTTGTGAGCCACCATGTTGTTGCCGGGAATTGAACTCAGGACCTATGGAAGAGCAGGCAATGCTCTTAACCACTGAGCCATCTTTCCAGCCCCTAGTATAGCAATTTCTCAGAACATTAGACAATAAACTACCTTAAAACTCAGGAATACAACTTTTGGGCCTATACACAAAAGATTCTCCACCTTACCATAAGGACATGTGCTCAACTATGTTAACAGAATTATTTTGTCATAACCAGAACCTGAAAATAACATAAACTCACCTCTTCTACACAGATGATAAATGAGTTGAGATAGAAATCAGAGAAACATCATCCTTTACTAATAACTACAAATAGCATAAAATATCTTTGAGTAACTCTAAACAAGTGAAAAAAATCTGTATGACAAGAACTTTTAAATCTTTGAAAAAACAAAGTTAAGACATCAGAAAATGGAAAGATTTCCCATGCTCTTGGGATGGTAGAACCAACATAGCAACAAATGACAATTTTATCAAAAGCAATCTGCAGATTCAATGCAAACACCCATTAAAAATATAGCAGAATTCTTCACAGACCGCAAAAGAATAATCCTCAACTTCATAATGAAAACAAAACCTCAGGATAGCCTAAACAATCCTGTACAATAATGGAACTTCTGAAGCATCACAATCTCTTGACTTTAAACTTCACTACAGAGCCACAGTACTGAAAACAGCTTGATATTGGCAGGACATGCTCCCTCCATCTGCCACTTGGCTTTGTCTTTCTGGGTCTTTGTCTTTCTAGGGAGCAGGTGGTGCCCATTCCTCATTCAAGCTCCAGTGGGTGTAGCTGTGCTGATTCTTGCTATCTTTTCTTATTTATGTTAACTTGTAATCATAAAATTAGGAGAATTCCTGAATCTTCTCCTCTGTCCTATTGGCCGACTCTGGGTGCTGACTATGGGAGGTAATATTAGCTCTCTGAACTTTGTCTCCTGCTTGCCTTACATACAGGCAGGTTAGACTCAGCTCACTACTTCGTGTGGGTCAAACTCAGTTAGCTACAGGGCATGTGCGAGGACAATTTCAGTGGTAACCTAGGTCATTTTGGGGCCAAATGCCATATTCCCTTCATTCTTTCTACCCATTCAGCAGCATTAAAAGCTGCATCTTTGTGATCATAATGCCTACACACTCTAAATATCTCTGCCTTTGTTTCTGCTCCACTTTAACGTCCTTTAGCTGCCAACATACATAACTGAATACTGTCTCCTTGTCACATATATATACCTTATAGTTTATGATTTTTATTCCTGATTTATTCTCCCACTTACATGCTTTTTTAAATTCTACCCCTTATTTCTGAGCACTCATTCCTTACCTTTCCATCTGTGGTGCAATTTTCTCATGGGTTCCTCACGTTCTCCTCCATATTTCTGGTGATTCTTCCATGTGTTTGGAGGTTCATCTATCAGCCTCACATTGTGGGGTGCCAATATTCAGGGATCAGCTCAGACATAAACTCTTTCTCATTCCAGAGTGGAGGTGTGGAATGAAAACACAATTCACACAACTATACTGGGAGGGAGTTTCAGGGATCCTTCATGAAATCCTAAACTCACATCCTAAAATTCATCCTCGTTTATTATTCAAATAGCTTTTATATCAAAATGCAAACTGAGGGAGAAGTTTAGCATTCTGTTTCCAAGGTAGCAGGGAGAATGACTTAGGTCACATCCACATCTATGCCTGTTCTGTCACATAGACTGAAAAACCATGCTTGAGAGCTAAATTACAATAGAAGGAGCAGATAAACATATTAGCATATCCTGACCACCTGCTTAGGAAAGCATCAGGTTGTCTCACTATCAAAAGTCTAAGCCACCACCGTCTGTGTGGCAGGTGCAAATTGTGCCCTGCCAGGTTGCTCAGCATTCTGACTGTCATACAGCGTAGGAATATAGGCTTGTATAATCCGGCCCCTACAATATCCCATTCATAAATGTCACCTGGTTCAACAACACCTTCTGTCATAAAAGAGGCCTTGGTGGAAGATGGAGTAGACAACTTGAGAGGCTTCATGGTGTTTGTTGTGACAGCATTTATGTGACACCCTATCATTGTAGGGGAAGCCCAGCCCAAGGGGGCATGTTTGCCTTGGGCTAATGTTTATGTATAAATCTGGCAGTGTGAACCCTGCTGGCCCTTTTGTACTTCTGGTTTCATCGCTGGATCGCTGGTGTTGTAAGCTATTTTCTTCATTAAAGTTTCATATTTCATTAGTAAGTTAGCCTGGTTATTATGCCTCATCATATCATGTTTTCTGTTATCTGAGGTAGGATCTTACTCTCAATTTGTCTCAAATTTATAATCATTCTGCCTCAACTTTAGAATTTCTGGGTTTAGAAGCATGTACCATCATACCCAATAAATGTATTTCTCAAAGTGGATTGTCAGATCTATATAATTTGCATTTATAATGGACATGTAATGTGAGCTTATATAACTACTACTAGGTTGCCCTCTCTAGAAGCAACTACAGAGCTTAAATCGACCTAACAGCATCTTCCAGTTTCCTCTCTCTCAAAACTTTGTATTTGTGCCTTTCATGGTGTCATGCTGATATAGAGTGAAAGTTTGCAAGGACTAAGTTCTTAATAAGCCACTTTGATGAACGTGGCACATGTCTCCTCCTTTAAACATTATCCCTAGTCCCAAATCATTTCCCTATCTTGGCAACCAGTTTAACAATGACTTCAGTCCTAAAAGTGATCCAGATGGAAGAGACAAGGTAGAATTTAGCAACCTCACAGTAAATTTTTTTTTTTTTGGTTTTTCAAGACAGGGTTTCTCTGTGGTTTTGGAGCCTGTCCTGGAACTAGCTCTGTAGACCAGGCTGGTCTCGAACTCACAGAGATCCGCCTGCCTCTGCCTCACAAGTGCTGGGATTAAAGGCGTGCGCCATCACCGCCCGGCCCTCACAGTAAATTTTAAAAAATCAGTTTATTAGGATACAACCTTTTTCTCCTTTTTTCCTTCGGAATGATAGTTTCTATTTTAATTATCATAAAATCACTCGAACTTATGCTTTTGTTATTTCTCAGACAAGAAAGACAATGTCATTCTACATTCCTAATGTTTATCAAATTACTGGGCCTGGGGAATGATATGGGTGCAGGCTGAGTCATGCAAGCTTCTGGTCCATGCTGAGTCACAGGAACACCAAGTTGATGACAATCAACATCAGGTACTGGATCCTCACTGGAACTTGACACAATAGGTTTGGCCAGTTCTGCAGAGTAGTAGCAAAGTCTATTCTACCTATGTGTGGACTTGACTTGCTTAGGGTCCCTGTCATATACAAGAAGCAGTAAGATGTTGAGAAAGTGACTAGCTACTTTTAATTTTCTCCTCTTTGCAAGAAAGCAGAGCTATAGGGTAGCCTCCCAGACATGGCCAAAGGGGTTTTGTGGTCTAGGTGTTGTGAGGCTGGGAGAAATGAGATGAGGTGAGAGGAGGTAAAGAGAAGCAGAGCAAGAACTGTGGGATGGTAGGTGTGCAGTGCTGACCGCAAGGCCCTCGCTTGTCACTCATGAGTAGGCCAGGAAGGCCAGAGTGTCTCACTTTTCCTGTGTGGAGCCAGAGGCCTGCAAATGTGCAGACCCCCAGTGTTCAGATACTCCTTAATGTTTGTCCCCCTTGAGATGCTCCAGATCCTTCCCACCAACACTACATCCCACCAGAAAGTGCCAGCCTCCAAATAGAGCCACACAAAACACATCCACTATAAATAACATGAGGTTTAAGCCCACCCCAGAGGTACTCTGGCCCAATGAGAAACTAGGGAGGGAGTGTTCTACCCCCTCTCCCTCAACATGTGCATTCGGTCTGGAACACTGAGCATGTGCACACTAGAGACTGTTAAAAGAGCTGCCAAGGAACTGCTGAGGCAGTGGAGAAGGAGGTCTGTGAAATTCAGCATGGTGAGAGCAGCCCCCAGGCCATGGAGACCTGACTCAGGGCCTCTGACTGGTGGGTCTCACAGCTGGTAGACCACCATCTCCTCAGAGTCTTGTGACTCCTCACAGCCCATGTTCTCATGAGGGTGAGATGTCCTCTGTGAAGATTCAGAGGTGACTGAATGCAATTCCTGCCTTGAATCCCAGCCCTGCAGAGGCTGACAAAACAGATGCAAGAATTTGAGGCCAGCCCCATCTAGGGCTCCAGTCTCAAAAGAATACAGCTAAATGGAGTGACAGATGAGGATTGCAGAGAGAGCTTTGTTTTTGTTTTTGTCAATGCACTTGACCAAGAGAACAAGCAATGGTGTTGGTTCCAGCAGTTTCTACAAGCTACAAAGCTTCCTAGCCTACTGCTCAGCATAAGAAAGTGAAAGTTACTGAGCCCATTGGTGTTTTAAGAATCTCTCATAGCACAAGTTGCTCTCTGCTTTGCTCTATAACAGAAGTTGCCCTTGAACACCTGGTAGGCCTCCCCTCTGCCTCCTCCTTGCAAGGATTACAAGCATTTGTCACCAGCTCCACCCAGCTTCCCAAAGAATCTTCATGTGGTTGTGGTGCTGCTGTTTCTCATGAAATGTGGTTTATAAGTGGGATACTTTGTTCACATTAGGAAGTAAATTTATTCTAATGCAAGTGGTTGCCATGCATTCCTCTGAGTGGTCAGAGCTTGACCACTTATTACATTTGATAAGCAGAATGCTCTCATGAGTACCTAGTGTAATGTTGCATACATATTTGTGTTTCATTATATGAATGTTTGCACTTGAAGATACTGTCTCAGATATGATGGTTGTGGAAACCTCTTTTCAGTATACAGAAAATGAAACTCTGTCCCTTATCTTCTACCACACAGGCTCTGCAACAAATGGGTCATGGATGTCAGAATGAGACCTGACACCCTGAAAATGCCAAAGGACATGGTGTTGGGGGAGAGACCTGTATTTCAAAATCTGCATTTTGTTTACAGCCAACTTGAGCTCACAAGTTAAGAAAAAAATTTACTTCTATCCTCTCTGCAGGGTCTGGGAAATCAACCTGGCCTCTTATCTCCTAGCAGAGACCTGCAGGCACCAGGCTCTGGAATCAGTTAGCATTTTCCTTTGTTAGTCAACAATCGCAGACCCTCAGTATTTACTTATCAGCTAGGAATGTATGTCTCCAGACCGGAATTTCAGCAGAGCAGAGTTTCCTGACACCTCTCTCCCATTTTTGCCCATTTGCTATATAACAGCCTCTGAGAGGAAATAAAGGGAACGGCTTCAGAAATCCTGTCTTGCCATCATTTCTCGTGTCTCCTTTTATTCCTCTCCACTAGGTTTATCAAGGACCCCCGTTCATATCCCGCAGGTCAGGATAATATGGTAGAGAAAATATTCCCACTTCTAAGCACAGGTAAGGGTTTTCTGAATAGGATCCTCATCTAATAGGAAATGTGACAAAAAATTAACAAATAAGATCTCATGAAATTAAAACTTTTCATTAAAAGGCAAAAAAATATGAAAAAATCACTGGTGCAACAGTGACATGAGAGTTAGTGTATAATTAGTTTCCTTCCGATCTGCACTACAAAAAATTAGTACAGTACACAGTACCTGATCAGAAGACCATGGCTGGAAGGGTCATAGCCCTTTAAGATTACACTACTAGTTCTGCTTTGTGGAACAAAATAGATCTCTTCAGCTCTCAATCTTAGTCAGAGGTTCTTCTTTCTGTAGTAGGTAGCCATAAATACACAGCCTCGAAACCTCAAAATGCTGAAGTGACCATGAACACTAAGTTCTGTATGGGGCATGAAGAAAAGCCACTCACCATAGATTTAGAGAGTATTATAGAAATAGGTCCTGAATATTGTGACTGAGGATGGGGTACTTGCTGTGAAATGTTATCTTTTGGACATGACACAGCCATAGTTAACTCACAAGAGTCATGACCACCTGCAGCTTCAGGTAAACATCTTCAGGACTAACCTTGAGCATATCTATCTGTACTGAACCAAACAACTAGAAGAGGAAGTCTGCAGGTGGAGGAAAAAGCCCACTATGCTTTTGTATCTGTGTTGATGGTAACACGACCCTTCTGCAATGTATTTGGATAGAAAATCAAAAGGAATCTAGAAATTGACCATTGGTATTATTTACCAGTTCCCCCTTTCATTACCTGACTGCCTCCCAGGGAAGACAGTGCAAAACCTAGTCCCTCAAATTAATGAGTTTATTGAAGTTAATAACAGGAGTACAGGTAAGCAATTACTTACAGTAATATGAATGACTCAAATGCAACAGCATCACCAAGGCTCATATTAAAATGGGTGATTCATGAAAATCAGAAGCCTGAGTATCTCTGCATGACTCACTGCTTCAGCTGTCCTGCTCAGCACCTATATAACCTTGGAAGGGGAAGGGCCTTATTAATCTTATCAGTTTCAGTTTTCCCAGCCATGGTTTAATGCCTGAGACTTAGGAACCTCCTTCTTTTTTTATAGAACTTTCTGAGCCAAAGGAAGAGCATACAAGTTGGATATCTATTATCAAATAGCCAGTCCTGAAAACATACTTGCTAGCTATACAGAATGACTGGTTTACAGTTAGCAATACATAACTGCATGCATATACACATGTGCCGTGCCAGCGTGGGCTGGAACCAAGAGTCTCAGTGGAGGGTGTCCAGGTTGAATGAATACACAGAGCATGAGGTTGAGGTGGAACAGCTTCCTTCATTGTCTGCTGGACTGGTTTTATACCATGGCACCAAATGAGGAGGGGGCTGCGAAGGGATTGTAACCTGACCCTGACAGAGATCAAGGAATGGTCACCATGCACTCAAAATTCCTTCCTTCCCCACCCCAGGAGCAGAGGGAATTTATTATGTTTTCCTTGCAGATCAGCACCTCAATGGGGGCAGGGATATCAACTCGGGGCTGCAGTTCCCACAATTCCCCCTACTTTATTTTATAATGAGGGATCCTGTCTTAGGTCCTGTGGGAGAAGTACCTTCCCTTACCAGTCATAGGGCCCCCATGCCCTGTCTTAGGTGGGGAGTCTCCCCACAGGTTGCCCGTCCTTGGAGACCCTCATATTTTCAGCATCTGCAGCCACACCTCATGACTTCTGGGAGAGTCATGCACCAGACTGAGTAACACCTGATGGTGGACAAGCTCAGTCAGGGTGAAGATGTTTAAGACTCATTTTAAGAGGAGCAGGCCTACTGCCACCCCTACTAGTTCCAAGATCCCCAGGGATAAGGCACCTCCCCATCGCTGTGCCCAACCCCCAATCTGGGCCATGGTATTCCACCATCCCTCAGCAGATACAGGTTTAACACGAGTTTCATTAATTGCAATAATTTGATGTACCAAAGAGTGGGTAAAGTTTACAAAGGAATCATTCCAAGGTCCCCTAAGGTAAGCATTAAGGCATTGCACCTCAAAGGACATATTTTTTACTTCCATAAGGGTCACACAGGCAGAATGATAAAAATGAGAACAAGAGGCTTGTTGTACCATCCACAACACATGAATCTGTTCTTGTAATAAGGCCGTTTGCTGATATAAATTTAACATGCCCAATTGAATATGTGAGTTAATGGTATTTTGGGTTTCTAAGGCCTGGGTAACATAGGCAGCAAGAGTGTTAACAGTCTCTGCAGTAGCTGCACTCTGGGACACGGTGATTCTTGCAATGGTGGTGGCTGTGGCTGATATGGTGATAGCTGTGATGACTGTAGTGGTGATCCCAAAGTCTCTCCTTTCTCTTTACAAGATAAGCTCTCGTCCATCTTGTGGGTCTTCTACCACCAGGGGAACCAGGGCAGGAATTCTCACCATCAGCATGGACTCATCTGTCGGGGACCAGCAGTTGCTCAAAAAGCAGGAGCTGGAAGAACAATTAAGGACACCATCCTCCCCAACCGACCCATTAAAGGATACAAACATAAAGGGAAGTAGAACACAAGCTAGGCTGACAATAGAGAAATTCATTCCCACTGCATAATTAATCTGGAGGGAGGTTTCAAAGATGTCCAATTTGTGTTCCATCAGGCTGCAGCACTGAAGGCCAAGCCCCTTTGAAGGGCTAAAGGTCTAATATTTGTACATGCATGAGGGCCGCAGAGAAACATGCCTGTGAACATAGGTGAAACTCCTGCCATATTTGGATTTCTATGGGAAAAATCAAAGGCCCCTCCCAAGGAGTTTTTAAAGGTAGGTCGGTGACCAAACCACCATAAATATTTATCTCCCTCCAATTTCCATGGTTCCTTAGGAGCACAATTTCCCCAAGGCAATGGTAAGTATAATTTGAAGGATTGTGGTGTCTTCCAACATAAGGGAGCTGGTCTCGGAGGGGTAGGGAGTCCAGAAACATTTCTTTTAAAATTTATTGGGTAAAAGATATCTCTCAATCCAAAACAGGGATGCCCAGAAGATTTAGAAGAAAAGTCTCCCAGAGAATAATTACTAAGGACCACACATGGCCCAGAAAGGGAGACACTAGGCATCACTGAAATATTGTTAATCCTCCGGAAGCAGAGGGCATGGGATATATCAAATGTTAAATTATCCAGTGAGGATCTTTCTAATGCTGTATTTGCTGCAGGAACTCCCAAGGTATAATTGGTGGAGTAAAAGGATGGAAAAACAGAGCTTATTTTACTTACCGGCATCAGTATGGGTGGATTCCTCACCAGTGCCCAGCTCAGGCCTCCCTCGATGTTCTTCACTTGAACCCATATTATCAGGGCCAGTAGGGCCCGACTCCACTGGCCGAACATTTCACTCCAGCACTCAGATGGGTTTTTTTTGGTTCCTGGAGGGAAGACACAAATGGCTCCCCTCACCCTAGCCAACATAGGTGTAGGTGATTGCCATTGTCCCATGATACTATCTTTCCATATAACCCAGCCCAGAGATTGGGAGGGTTCTGCCAATGTCTTTCCATTGCTGTTAGACCTTGTTTATCTACTGTTAGAAAATTTAAAATGTATAAAATTGTAGATAATTGGGTATTTGGGGAGGTGATATACTCCCCCTTCTTTATTTTACAAAAAAAGCTGTTTAAGGGTAGCATGTGTGCGCTCCGTTATAGCCTGTTCAGTGGGATTATGTGGAATTCCAAAGGTATGTATAATTTGTTGTTCTTGGCAAAATTTTGCAAACTGTTGGCTGGTATAAGCTGGTCCGTTGTCTGTTTTGAGAAAGTCTGGGATGCCCATATAGGCAAAAGCCTGTAGGCAATGGGCAATAATGTCCTTAATCTTTTTCCCTGAATGTAGGGAGGCATAAATTACCTTGGAATAAGTATCTACAGAGACATGTACAAATTTAAGTCTGCCAGCTTGGGACAAATGGGTAACATCCATCTGCCAAAGGTGGTTAGGATGGAGGCCTGGAGGATTAACACCTTCGTTGTGGGCATTATGAAATGGAGCACAAGCTGGACATTGGGACGTGATTTGAATAGCCATGGCTAGAGAACACCCAGAGTGAAACTTTAGAGAAGAGGCATTTAAATGATACTTTTCATGAAGATGACAGGCTCGTTGTTCCTCAGAAAGGAACAGTGCCATTGGGCAGGTGAGGGAATCAGCAAGCTTATTTCCCTCTGCCAAGGGCCCTGGCAGATCAGTATGGGCCCGAATGTGGCCAACAAAGGCAGGAAACACTCTTTGGCATATAAGACTTTGTAGCTGAACCAAAAGGTGGAAAACCTGAGAGGTAGATAATATGTATGGTGAGGTTTCCAATGGCCCGACAATCCTTGCCACATATATACTATCAGTATACAAGTTGAAGGGTTGATCCTTGAAAAGAGAAAAGGCCATAAGGCAGGACATGAGTTCTGCAGCTTGGGCAGAAATTGGACCTAGGGGCTGCTTTTCTTTAATTGGATCAGAGACTACCATTACATAGCCCTTGGAAGAACCGTCAGTGAACACCGACCACACTCCTTTAAGGGGGGAGGTTTTAATAATTTTTGGAAAAATAACAGGATGATTCTTAAAAAATGAAATTAAATGGGAATTAGGATAATGGTTATCAAAAATGGCTCCAGTGGTGGTGATGAACAAGTGGTGGTCCATCCATCTTGAACCCTCTGTAGCCTTGTTATTTCCTCTTTTTGATAAGGGATTAGAAATTTATTTGGGATCCTGCCAAAAACTTGTAAACTAAAATCATATGCCTTCCATAGGAGCTGTAGCACCATTTCATAATAAGGAGTCGCCACCTTCTTAGGGGAAACGGATAAATGCAGCCAATAAATGTGTCCCCCTTGCAAAAAAAAAACTCCAGTAGGTGAAAATTGTGAAGAAAAGACCATGAAATAAAAAGGCCACGGAGATATGCTCGCTCAAGAGCATTAAGCAAGGCATATAGGACTTCTTTTGCCGCTGGAGTCATGATCCTGGGGGAGGCAGGGGAAGGGTCCCCAGGCAGCATGTCATAAAGGGGCTTAAGAGCTCCTGTAGGAATGGAAAGGGAGGAATGGATCCACTCAACATCTCCCAGTAATCTCTGCCAGTCATGGAGGGTCTGTAAATGGGAGCAATCCAGCTGCAGTCTCTGAGGCTGAAGCCCAATGAATTGGATTTGAAAGCCCAGATAGGAGTGGGGGTGCCTGCATCTGCACCTTCTCTGGGGCCAAAATGAACCCATGTCCCTCCAGAAAGGTCTGTGACTCTGCAAACATTAATAAACTTTCCTCTTTTATTGGTGCTGCCAGAAATATATCATCCAAATAAAGGACAACATGGAAGGAGGAAAACTTATGCCTAAGTGGATCCAAACAAGCTGCAACATACATTTGACAAATTGGAAGACTGGCAGCCCTGCCCTGGATTGTTAGGGTCAGGAATTTTTATCACAGGGGCAATCACTGGGCAGCACTTAACGCCTCCATGGGGAGCCTCCTCCTAGTGGAGCCTCCTCCTAGCCCAACCAAATGGGAGGGACTGGAGAGGTCCTGAATTGCTCAGAAAGAGGATAGGGAGGGGGCTTGTCCTGCTCCCCAGAGGTCTCCTTTGTCTTTTCTTTTAAACGGGCCCTGCATAATTCCTGCTGTAGCACTGCGATTTCTCCCTCCAAAACTTCTTCTTCTGAACCTGTTGATTCCCCCAAGCTCTCTTCAAAATCAGACAAAAAGGGTAGAGGCGTGTTTGCGCAGAAGAATTTTGCTTGGGAACTCCGTCCAAGGATTCACTTCCCTTTCCCCCTGTCTGGAGGTTTTTGCTTTCTTTGAATCTTTCTCTCTTCTACCTTGTCGGGCCTCCCCTCAGCAGGCTGAGAGAGCAGTTTGGCCTCTGCATCAGAGGCATTATCAGAACAAAGGGAAGCCTTAGTCTCACTCTCTTGAATTTCAGATAATACCTCTTTTGTTGCTTCCAAAGCCTGCTTAACCCAGACTTTCCTCTGTAAGCAAAGTATCCCTGATCAGTCTTCAAAGGGAGAATGTGGCCATTGGCAGGACCTCAGGCCCCTCCTTTCTCAACGTTTTCTGAAGATCCCTGTGGACCTGTTCCCATTCAGAAATATTGAGGGCTCCACTGGTGACGAACCAGGGACTCCACGTCTCTATAGTTTTAAAAAAATCTTCTAAAGTCTTAGTTTTTACAGCTGTCCCCTGCTCTTTCAATAATCTCTTTAACTGAAACTTTAACTCCCATTTACCTGGGATATTTTCCATTTCTTAATTAATTTTTTAAATATATATCTCCCCAATCCGTCCCCACTGGTGTACAGGATGACCCAGTCCACTGTACCTCACTTTCTGATCTCGGTTGGGACCTCCAGATGCCACACCAGCGTGGGCTGGAACCAAGAGTCTCAGTGGAGGGTGTCCAGGTTGAATGAATACACAGAGCATGAGGTTGAGGTGGAACAGCTTCCTTAATAGTCTGCTGGGCTGGTTTTATACCATGGCACCAAATGAGGAGGGGGCTGCGAAGGGACTGTAACCTGACCCTGGCAGGGATCAAGGAATGGTCACCATGCACTCAAAATTCCTTCCTTCCACCGCTCCAGGAGCAGAGGGAATTTATTATGTTTTCCTTGCAGATAAGCACCTCAAATGGGAGCAGGGATATCAACTCGGGGCTGCAGTTCCCACACACATGCATGTAACAATTAATAAAAAGAGATGACATAAATTATACCTGTGACCCTGACAGTTGATGCACATGGTTGTGTGCATAGTCCTTCTCCCATTATGAACCCCACTCCACACACCATGCTGACAATGCCTTGCCCCAATGTACTCTCTCCCCAGGCTCGAGCGAGGTTTCGATGACAGTGGTGATAGACCAAATGCTCAGAACCCCAGTCACTGGTGCTGCAGCCAGTGCAGCCTGGATAGCTGAGACTGGTGGGGGGTGCCGGGATTGAGACACAGAGGCTTCTTTTCAGGTGGAAGCACAGCAACCTTTGTTTTGCCCAGCAACCTTTTATACCTCTTCTCCTTCTGTGGAGACCCACTGGCCAGAAAGAACACAAACATCCTTGTCAATAACAGACCACAAGGAAGTTCCCCTGTGGGTCAGGGGGAGTGAGGGCAGCTGGATCACAACAACTCCCCCCATTTTATTTTATAATACCTTGCCTGTCATGGGGAATAGCCATCTAATATTCCCTGTATTAAGTAGCATCCTGCTGCCAAAGTATTGCCCATCTGTGGCTACCCAGACACATAGCCCTAAACCAAGTATCCCCAGGACTGACAGTGCCAAGGAGCCAGACCAGCACTGTAACCATCTAGCATGCACTAACTGGATGGTAAAATTAACAAAAGCAGTATTCCAAACCCTCTCATATGATGGTTGAATTCCATAACAGTAGCAGAAGCACACAATACAGTGCATGAGTAACTCACAACTGTTGAAAAGTCCAAAGATAATCCACTTGCTCCTGAACCAGAGCTACTTCTTGGTTCAAGGTCAATATGCCCAATTGAATATTTCCAATAAGATCATTTTGAATGTCCAATGCATTGCTGACTCTTTCAGCAAGCTGGTTGACAGTCTCAGCTGTCTGCACAGTCTGTGAGAGAGCAAGTCTGGCAGCAGTAGCTGTGGTGGCAAAGCTCTGCTCCAGCTGCCTTCTGGCCCCAGCCGCACTCACTCTGGATCCAAACTGCTGCATGGAGTGGAGCAGAACTCGGGGAAGCAAGCTCACTGCTCCTGCGCCGGAACCATTGAAGGGGCCCCACTTTATCAATTTTTTAGGGAATTTGGGCATCATCAACCTGTCTGGCTACTTCCTGCTGAGCAGGGGCGCTGCATTCATGGTAGTATTTTACATCAACATTTCAGGAGTTCTCAGTGATTTACACCACATAAATGTGCAATGAATCCACAGATTCTCATCCTCTGTGGAGACAAAAGCTGAACCTCTTTTCCAAAGTATCAAATCCTTAGGCCTGTATTTTAAAGTCAAAATACCTTTTGTAGCAGTTCCCAGAATCAAATGTCTTTCTCCAGTCCAGAACACAAAAGACAACACAATCAACACAATAACATATATCTCTACACATTCTATCTTTTGAGGCCCTCAATTCACGTTCCTGCCTCCTCTTTATTTCTTCCCTACTGGCTAATCTTCCAGAGGGCATCCCTCAGAGCATCTCTGGGGATGAAGACACACATACTCCTTTTAATCAGACTTGGTTTGTTCCCAGTCTGGAACATTTAAACCCCCTCCTGCACAAAATCTTTGGCTGTCTTCCTTGTTACTTCCATGCCTTGTTGCTTTAAGAGTTCCAGTTACTTTTTGAGGCCTTTCAATTCACTCTCCTACCTCTTTATACTTGCTTATCTCTTGGAGGAAGTCCCTCAGAGTTATCTCTGGGGATGAAAAATAAAAACACTTTACCTTCCCCAGTATGCTCCTTGGACTGAGGGACCCTGTTCACAAATCCCCACTTTCTAGATCTCAGTGGAACCTCCACCTGCTGCAGCCAGCACAGCCTGTGGTTTCTTGGCCTGTTGTCCATCCCTACCTCACCCAAGGCTACCAGGAGCCCTGGTAGGAAACCAGCCACTCCCAGGGATTAGTTAGAGGAGTAAGTAAGGAATGCTTTGCTCACAGGTCATGTGTGCAGTTGGCAGGCTTGTGCATGTGGTAGCCATCTTTCAATAGCTTGAAAAGCTCTTCCACTGGGATGCCAGGATATGGTGAGCCCCCCAGTGTAAAGATCTCCCAGAGCAGGACTCCAAAGGACCATCTGTATGGGAGTGAGGGCAGAGGCCTGTTACTCCTGGTCAATAACTGTAGCAGTTTTACAACAGGACAGGTTACCAATGGGCAAGGAAGGGTATGTGGATGAGAGGCATGGCAGGGCTATGCTGTTGTCTCAAATGAGAAGACAGAATACAGCCTGAGTGGGAAAGAACCCTAAAGGCTGTGATAGGTGTGACTTGAGTCTTGCTATCCCCATCCTATGTTGGGACACATACACATCACTCTGGTGGGTGTAGACTCCGTCAAACAGGGAAGCTGGTACCATCCACTTCACAGGTAGCCGGCCCTAGGCAGAGGGAGAGTTGTTGGCTGTCAGGTGTCCCCTGGTGGAGCACCGTACCCAAACCACCCTGGAATGGGGCTTACATCTGTGGTCTTCCTGTAGTATTCCAGATTGTGCACATCACGGGCCAGGCCAAAATCTGCAATCTTCATCATATTGTCCTCAGTCACCAACACGTTTCTGGCAGCCAAGTCTCTGTGAATACACCGAAGAGGCATGAAAGGAACCTGTGCTAAACTGACAGCTCCCTAGCCTAAGCAAGCTTGACATCCACTCTTCCATTCAGAAAGACCCTACCTCGCCTGTGCCCTAGCTCTGCTCACCTTCTGAGAAGCCAGGTACCTCGGGCCACCTGATAGGCACAGGACACTAGATCTTTGCAGGTAAGCTGTTTTTCTGGCAGCCTGGAGTCACCATCATATTCCATGCTTAGGGCCCTTTGTGCCTGCAGGAACTCCTAGAGGTTGCCCCTGGCAGCATATTCCATCTGCACATACAATGGTCCTGGAAGCACAGATACCTCGGAGATGTTGTGTGACTCAGGGGTCCCGATCTAACTGTCCACCCACCTGCTGTACTTACCACCCTGTGTGCAGGCCCCCAGCAGGTTGATAATGTTCTTGTGCTTGCCAATAACTTTCATCATCTCCATCTCAGACACCATGTCCAACAAGTCCTGGTCATTGGCACCATCTGTGTTGAAAGCGGGAATGTCAGGTGGTGGCCCTGCAGCCCCCACTGCCCTGCGCTACTTCTCTCCCTCCTCACCTTTCAGCATTTACACAGCCACAGTGACAGGCTTGACAGTGTTGTCCATGTTAAAGCCAACAGCCTCTGCCATAAAAACCTGGCCAAAGCAGCCTTCTAGAGAATTACCAAGTGTCAGCCTGTCCGAAGAAGCAGAGGCAGTGAGTATGTGCCCAGGACCGCCAGCCCTCATGGCCCTGTGCCACTGCATTCATAGCTGGCAATGGGCTCTTGCTCATGAAGACAGAGTAACCTGAATTTCACTCTGGACCCCACCTCCAACAGGCCTCTGCCTGGTAGCCATCTAGCCCCCAGCCACAGAACCTCCTCCAAGTATACATAAAACCCCACCAGCACTGACTGAGTTCTAGATATTTCCCACTTTGGGTTGGCTGGCAGCTCAAGCTCAGAAATACTGGCCATTACAGTATGTTCTCTTGAAACTGGGTGGATGATGTGGACCAAGGGTATGTCAGAGTTCATGGAGGTCACCTGCTTGAATCATTGAGGACAGGTTGGTGCCAGACAATGGATGCTGGTATTTGGGAAAGGATTGAAGTGGTGTAACTCCCACGAGTAGCAAGGTCAAGTCCATGTGAGGCAGTATGTAGAGCCAAGAAGAGGGATGCTAAAACAGTGGTTACTGAAGACTCAAAGTTGTTTTGAGTAACTTGGGATCCATGTGGAGGATAGGAATATGGAAGGGTCAGCTCATCTGACTGCAGAGAAATGAGTACTAAGCAGGCCACAGGTACTGCTGGGAATTTAGGACGTTCAAGGTACAACAGAGAGATCAAAACTTGGTATCTACTTTCAGTTACCTGTTGCTCAGGTGTGAAGCAGAAGCTATTGTCAACACTGGGAGCCCCCAGGTTCTTTCTTGAGACTCTACGCAGGTAGCAGAGTGTCACAGCTGCAGTCAAGACTAAGATGGAGAAGCCCACCCAGAAGCTGATGGTGCCTGCAGATAACCTGCCAGCTGCACTGCTCTCTGCCAGCTCTCTCTCAGCTGCAAAGACATAAAAGTTGGGGCCTCATCCAGCCTTGTGGGACCTCCCATTGCCCTGAGCTCTAGGTACCTGTTGGGGAGCAAAGCTACTGGGATACTCAGAGTTTGGTTACCTATGTCCCCAACTCACATTGGTAGCCCAAAATATCTATGAGTCAGCAGGGACCAGACTCAGGAGAGAAGCCTGGCAGAGCCAGAAGCATCCACACCACCACCAAGGCTCCCAGGAGATGCCAGAGCCTCAAGGCTAGACTGTAGAAATCCAACTAGAGGACTATGGGGGAGGCCTTTGCAAGATCAAGATGAGGAAGGGTGACACTCCCATACCAAGCACAAGGCCAGGGTGATTACCACAGGATGGATTGCAGTAAGTCATAAGTGCACCCCTGCTGTCCCTGTCTCTGGCAGCTTTGTTATGTTCTGAGCCAGCACCATAAGAGGACAAATGGAGCAGCAGCAGCAACAACAAATACCTGGCAGTACCTCCAGCCATGAAGAGTGATGGGAAAATCTGAAATAATTGCCTGCCAGACAGGTGTACTCCCCTGAGTCCTCAAAGGTGATATTGCGCAAAGACAGAACTTCTAGCTCCTTGTTGCTTGTGTTAACGCCTGATGTCTACAAAGAGAGAACAGAAATCAATAGGCAAGCACCAGCACATCCCTTTGGGTACCACAGCACCATCCACACAGAGATGATCAGACAGGCTTCAAGGAAAATGCCACCTCTGCTACCACCTTGACACCTACAGCTCTACCACTGCAATGGATGCCCTCTGCATCCTGAACCAAGGCACAGAGCATAAAACCAGTCCCTCTATTGGTGGATAGTTCCCTGTCCCAAGGTAAGCATTGGGCACTTGGGCAGCATGGTGCCACAAAGAAGCAACATGCAGAGTTAGTACAGAAAAAAGATGGGCAGACAGATGTATGGAGAGAAAACCAGAGGAAATTGGTGTCAGCCAGAGAATGGTGGGAAGTTGATGTTCTGAAGCAGCACAGGGCTCAGCCCCTGGAAGGTTCTGAAAACTTCTAAGCAAGAGAACAGTACAGACCTGAGGGGCTTTGAAGGAGGTAGGAAGTCAGTGCTGGCTGGGAGCTACCAGTATTATCAAGGCATCAGAAGCAGAAGATGAGTCAGAGGTGGGTCAGTTATCACCTACTTGAGGACTGTGAACATACCACCAAAATGCCTTCTCAGCCATGCTTATGAAATTGATGGTTCAACAAATGTTCTTGCCCCATCCCATTCTGACACACTGAAAGATAAAGGTGTGCATCTGCCTTCAGATTGTCACTGATCCAGGACATCTCTAGAAGAAAATGAGGACAAGACAGGGCAAGGGAGATGCCAAAGAATGGGTTGGGGAAGGAAGCACTGGAAAGCTGCCTGAAGTGAGGCACATAAAGGCAGTGGTGGGTGTGGTTTCAAAGACTGGCCTCCTTCATGTCCACTCTCCCTACACACACACACACACACACACACACACATACACACACACACATATACACATGGAGAGGGAGAGAAACACACACACACACAGAGAGAGAGAGAGGAGAGAGAGAGAGAGAGAGAGAGAGAGAGAGAGAGAGAGAGAGAGAGAGAGAGAGAGAAAGGGAACCCATACTCTTCAAATTTTCATCCCAAGGGTCATATCACATCAGCCTGTGCTCACGAAACCACACACCCACAGTGGGAGGTACACTGGACATGGCCCTAGTGGTCTCTCCCAACAGCCAGGATACCAACTCCTGCCAACACCTGTTCCTCTCTCCCATCAGACCTCCAAGTCTCTCTTTCCTGTGCTGCAAAGCCCAAACTCTCTCTCTCTCTCTCTCACGTGGCCCCCACCTGAGGCTATGAAGCAAAGCTCCAGGCAGAGGGAGGCAGGAAGAGTTCGTCAAGGCAGGGTGGAGCTAGTGCTGCAGTGCAGGCAGCGGGAGAGTGGACAGCCAGTCCTCTGATGTCAGAGGGCACTAGTACAGCAGACATCCTCCTGTCCTGAGCACCAAAACTATCACCCAAGAGAAGCCTTCTGTAGACCCAAGCCTCAGAGCAAACAGGGAAACAAGTCCTACGGGAGGGCACAAGTAACACAGAGCCTGCCTGCAGCTCAGAACAGGTGATAAGTTCTGAGACTCAGGTGCCCCTTCACAGAAACTCCAACACATGGGTCCCAGTCCCAAGGTATTCCTCAGCCAAAGAGGGACTTAAGGACCAGGGCAAGGCACTTCCAGCTAACCCATCCACCCAACCAGCTGCCAACAACAGAGCCCACCTTGAGTACAGTGACATAGGGCTTGCCATCCGGGCCTGTCTTACTGCCATTCACCTCAACATGCTTCAGCCACTGGATGTGTGGTTGGGCATCACTGTACACCTTGCAGTGGAACTCTACATCACTTCCTAGGGTGGCTGTCTGGTTTTCTGGCAGCTCAGCCTGCAAAATGGGCCGATGTGGGAAGTGCTCTGTAAGACACAGACAGGTCAGGTGCAGTGGGTCCAATCCCCTGAGGCTGACCTGCTTTAGTCACCCAGTCTGGCTCTTACCCAGTACATCCAGTGTGTAAGTCTGCTGGATGCTCCCAAACTTGTTCTTAACCATGCAGGTATAGTAGCCACTCTCCATGACCAGGCTCCAGTGCTGGTGCCTAAGCTGCAGGTAAACTTAGTAGGTGAGTGACTGTGGATGCCCAAAAATGTGAGCCTGTTTTCATCCTGACAGATAGTTAGGCTATGCAAACATACTTCTGCTCTTTCTTTTGTAATATAAGGTTACTTAGGAAGTGACTGCTTTCAGGATACTTGGTCTAGAGTGGCTTCGCTACTTAAACAACAAAATGCTAATGACTTGACACCTCAAAGTGTTAAAGTAATTAACTGTTTTACATGTAGTTTGTATCAAGTTAAAAAAGTCTTTTGTTGCCGCCTTCTCCTTTTGTATTTGAATATAAACATATAAGGAAAACTAAACAGGGAAAATTTCAGTATTCACTGGAATGCCCTCCTGGTACTTTTCTATGGTTTCAGTTTTATTACTTTTTACTTTACTTCTATTTCTAAAATCTCATGCCCCTACCCAGGCAAGAGGTATTTTTGTCAAGGCTGATCAATGACAAATGATATGGGCTATACCCTCTGTATTCAGGCTCGACCTATCTGTGCCCCTTTCGCAGACTTACCTTGATGCCCCCCATGTGATGCTCCCCTCGGAATTCCTTGCCATTCTTCAGCCAGGAGATGGAGGGGGTGGGGTTGCCAGCAGCTGCACAGTGGAAGCGTACAGTGCTGGTGGCTGGCACAGCCAGCAGTTTCATATCCATACGGTCTGGCCGAGTCCAGTAAGGGGCCCCTGATGGCAGAAGTGCTCATAACAGCATGATCAGTACACCCTTGCGAAGCTACCCTACCAGCACCCCCTCAAGCCTCATCCCTCATCTGTATTGAGACTCCTTTGTTTTGTCTGAACACTGCATCCACAGCTACCCCACTCTCAGTCTTGGGCTATTCTCTTCTCTCCCTCTGAGTCAGACTCACAGGTGTAGGGACCCAGGAAGTAGAACCCAGTAGGATGTAGATCCTGGGAGGCAACTAGGCCAGGTCATTCCACCAGTACACCAAACCTGAGTCAGCCTGTATAGTGCCCAGTGAAGGCAGGTACCCTTCAGGTCATGCTTCCCCTCCACTGAGTTCCCTCCTTCCTCTTGGCTGGGTGGAGGATGCTGTTGTGGAATATCAATTGAAGATGAGTTACATTTTTATATGTTGTGGAACAATTGTTTCATGATGCAAAGATGTGTTTCACTCTTTTATGTTGTATTTGCTTAACTTGGTGAAGCTGTGTTACTCTGTCTGGTCTAATAAAGAGCTAAATGACCAATAGTAGGGCAAGAGAGGGAAACAGGCAGGGCTCGCAGGCAGAGAGGATAAAGAGAAGGAGAAAGTTTAAGAAGGAACAAGAAAAGAAAGAGGAGGATGCAAAGGTCCAGTCACCCAGCTACACAGCCACAGAGTAAGAAGTAAAGAAAGGAATATAGAATAGAGAAAGATAAAACCCCAGAAGCAAAGTGTAGATGGGATAATTTAAGTTAAGAAAAGTTGGCTAGAAATAAGCCAAGTCAAGGTCATACAATCATAACTAAAGAGTGTCCATGTGTTTATTTGGAGCTGGGCGGTGGGCTCTCAAAGAGTAGAGCAAAAGCAACCAGCAACAGGATGCCATATTGTTTGGACTCATGAGGAAGCTGAGGGAGGCAACAAATTTCCAAAACAGAGAACAAAGGCAGGGGCAGGGTCTTCCACAGTGACTCAATCAGAGAACCCTATGCAACTCTGGGAGGAGGAACTGTCATATGAAGTAGGAGAAAAGTGTGTAGACACTGGTGAGGTGTCCCTCCAGGCTCCAAATTTGGCCAGTAGGCTTGAGAGAAGAGTGCCACAATGGGAGACTACAGCGACTTAATGGTGCCTAATGCCAGGTAAGGTCAAGAAGATGACCCTTCAGGCACCTTACCTAAGTGTTTATGGTGCAAAAACACTAAATACAACCTGAGAAGGCCAGGATGACAGAAGAAAACAGGAAATTACAAACACATTGGTAATTGTTGGGGCAGAAGCTAGAGACCAACTGGGTTAGAAATTCTGCTCTGAACATCCTGATAGCCAAAGTTGAAAGGGAAAATAAGAAACTGACCCACTTCTCAGGACTACTACCTTTTTATGGCTTCAGTCCTAGAATCTAAGTCCATTTCTATGAGGGTTGTGAAACCTCAAACAAGTCCCTATACCTTCTCTCTTCTCCCGCACACTCATAAGACACATTACCCTGTTTTCCCATTAAGTTGTCACTCTGATTCCTCTCAGTCCCTTGTCCACTGTACCCCAGAAGGTTCTAGGTGGTCTGAGGACTCAGTTAACAGCAGCCTAGTCTCAGAGTCATAACCACTCCACATACAATGTCTGGACCCATGATGTTGTCTCTCTCTCTCTCTCTGCCCAGACCCTGAATTTCCTGTAAACAACTTGTTATGCTTGCAGCTGCTCTGTCTGAGCAAAACAACTTGTTTTTCCTGTGTTTGTAGCTGCTCTGAGAATGAGACCTTCAGGAGTTCCTGATGGCAGGAGAGTAGTTTTTGGTGGGTTTGCCTGGGGCATGGCTACCAGTTAATGATCCATATATAAGTGGCTCTGGTACACAGTAAAGGGGAATTCTTGTTTCAAGGATGACCCATGTCTTCATCTGTGTGTCTTTGTGTATTTAAACCTCAGGGCTGCCTAGGACTGCCCTGACCTCCCTAGCAATGCAGCTGCTCAACACAGTTGTCAGCCCCAGCCACCAAGAACTTACCTGTCACATGCACAGTGAAGCGGCACAGGACATCCTGAGTGAGCTGCTGCTGGCACATGTAGAACCCGGCATTGTCATGGGAGACGTTCTGATGGAGGAATTACTTTCATTTAATAAAGAAACTGCCTTGGCCCATTTATAGGCCAGCCCTTAGGTGGGTGGAGTAAACAGAACAGAACGCTGGGAGAAAGAAGCCGAGTCAGGAGTCGCCATGATTCTCTCACTCCAGACAGACGCAGGTTAAGATCTTTCCTGGTAAGCCAGCTCGTGGTACTACACAGAATATTAGAAATGGGTTAGATCAATATGTAAGAGCTAGCCAATAAGAGGCTGGAACTAATGGGCCAGGCAGTGATTAAAAGAATACAGTTTCCGTGTAATTATTTCGGGGCATAAGCTAGCCATGCGGGCGGCCGGGTGTCGGGGACGCAGCCCTGCCGCTATTATTACAATAGAATGTTCAGCACTTGTAACCTCTGGGGCCCCACCAGGATGTGGTGGGAAGCTATCAGCTCTGTGTCATCCTTAGACCAGACAGTGCAGCCTGTGCTGGCACCTCCAGGCACAGAGCAGAACAGCTCCATGGTGTCCCCGCAGCCAAAGACCACTTGCTCTTGCTGGCTAGGCTCAGGGCCTGGGGCCTCTGTGGATGAAATGGAAAGTTGTGAAACAGATTCTTCAAAGTAGCATGCTGAAGGCCCATACTTTGCTTTGCAAACTAGCAAAGCTGTGGCAGGCAAGTGAGGGCCATGCTCCTGGGGCTTGGGGTTCTGCCAGACAATGTTCAAACCAGGAGTGGGCAGACTATTTCAGTAAGAGCCCAGGGGTGTGAGTGCCTCAACTCTGTCAGTGGTGTGTGTTAAGGTTTCTGTCTCTGTCCTGGAGGAGGAAGCTGTCTTCCAAGGATGATATGGAAGAGACACAGCTGCTTAGGAGAAGCCTAGATTGGATTCACACATTCCAGGGTAGGAGTGTGATGATTAGAATTATTAAGCAAAGAGAAACAGAGATGAGAGAGAAATAAAAGATAAACCACAGAAGAGCATCAGGAGGGAAATTTCGTGAATACTGAACCACTCCTTTATTTTCCATATGTCTTTTCACACCCCACTCCAAAGAGGTAAAGGGGGAGGCAACAGACTTCATCAACATGATGAAACAAATAAACAGAGCACCTCTGATCTTTGTTCAAGATGAAGCTGATACACCTCTGTAGTTAAAATACCAATTAGTCACTCTAGGTCAGGACCTCTTGTTTTGTAGTCACTTGTTGTCAACAACTTTGAAAAAGCAAAACAAGCTCAAACTCTCTGACCTCTAATCAAGGTGGAATGGACTCACATCTGTGTGCCCTGACACACAGCAGCACTCCTGGTAGCTGAAAGATCTGAAAATGTCAAGAAGGGTGGGGGCAGCTCTATGGTACAGCACCTGCCTGGAATGTCTGAAGCTTTAAACTCCTATACCTGGGGTCCCCATTTCACAAATGAGGACCATGCTTTGGCTAGGGGATGTCAGAGGGGCCATGTGAGCCAACCAGAGCTAGAATCACAGTCAAGTGGAGATAGTCACCCATCCTGAGAGGTAAGAAACTGGAGTTCTAGGGTGGTTAGACACAGGTAGCCATATATCTCTCCCCTACCCAGATGGTGCCCAGCTCATGAGGAGACCCAAAGACTTCACACCTAGGGACACACCACCCAGATTTCCCTGCTAGGACCTAACAATGACCATCAGAGGCACAGATGGGCTCGGGGGCCAGGACAGGAGCAGGTAGTCCTGCTGGTTAGACCTCCTTCCTTAGATTCAGATGGACTGGTTAACATGTCACTTGCCATTCTGCAGATGCATAGCCTACATTCAATGCCCAAATGTCCATTCAACCTAAACCAATACCAGTGCTGCCCATTCCAGAGTCATCCCACCAAGATTCCAACAGCCCGAGAGACTGTCCTCAAAAGTATCCATGAAGCTTGTGTCCCATGGAGCCAGGAAGATTTTGTTTGTCCCTTAGTGGGCCTCACAGTAAGGGATCTTCTATCCTGACCTACAGTTCTCCTGCTGCCATGTTCTATGGAGGCAATACAATGCTGGAAGCTTCCTGAGGCACCAAAGAAGACCAAGAACTGTCTAGTCAGTGGCCTCAGGGCAACCATGACCCAAAAGCAACAGTTGTGATTTAGTCTGAGCAAGATAAAAGGTCAAGCTATTCACACAAGTCCTCTCATCAGGAGAGTGACTGGGGAAAGACACAACATTCCACAGGATGGAGAGGCAAATGCCTGGTTGTATGAGGTGGGGAAGGGAAATGGCCCTGAATCAGCTGAGCTGACATTTGATCTATCCACCCATACTGTCCACTAGGAGCCAGCACAACCCAGATACCGGGACTTTGGGGGCCTCAGGCAACAGCAAATCCAACCCTGTGATCCCATTCCAGTGTCACAGGGCCTATAGGAGCCTGTGTTGTGAGTTACGCAGGTAATAAGGGAAACACAGTGTGGGATGTGGTTTGAGACAACACAGTATATGGTATATGCTGAGGAGGTAGTATCAGATCATGGTCTAATGGAGCCCTCACACCCCCATCAGCCTTGAGACCTTCAAAAACACAGATATTTTAGATTACAATTCATAACACTAGCAAAATAACAGTTAAGAAGTAGCAATAAAAATAATTTAATGGTTAGAGGTTACCATAACATGAGGAACTGTGTTAATGGAAAATTAATTAGGGAACTTGAAAACCACTGGAGGCTACTCTCTACCCCTACTGAGAACCCAGAACCCAGATTGCCCTGCCTACCAGGAGTGGCCAGTGTGGTTGGGGCCTAGCCCTGCTCCAGAACCCTTAGGTCCAGCCAGCTCCTGCTTGGTGATTTATGTTCCCAGAGAGAGTCAGCCATGTCTTTGTATTTTCATTGCCAGGCCCATCTAGTTAAGGAATAGGATGCAGTTTATTGGCCTGTAAACTCCCTGGGTGGGGCAGGGCTGGTGCATTTCCACCAATCCACCTTCATTGCCTGGAGCACAGAGAGGGTCTGTGCTTTCCTCTGGACCTGAGATCACTGACACCAGACACAGGGAACAATATCTTCTAAAATTGATATGGTCCCCTGTCACTGGCCATTTGGCTGCTGGGGAAGCACTAATATGCAAGCCGAGGCTCAAAGAGGGTGCTGATTTCCTGACAAATGCTGTCATAGCAGCTGAATGGCACACACACTCAACCTTCCAGTCCACTTCCATTCACCAAAAAAAGTTCCAGGCCAGGCAGTGGTGGCTCATGCCTTTAATCCCCGAACTTGGGAGGCAGAGGCAGGTAAATTTTTGTGAGTTCAAGCCAAACTTGATCTAAAAGAGCTAGCTTCAAGATAGGCTCCATAGCTAGAGAAAAACCCTGTCTCGGAAAAAAAAAGGAAAAAGAAAAAGTTCCAGGAGCCCCCAGCTGCTGAGTTAGAAAGGTACTTGAGTTACTCGCCCCCACTTGCCCCTTCCTGGGAGCCTGAGCTGAGCTGCCATCAACTGGGTAGAGGAGAAAGAGGCCGAGCTGTGCCACCAGGGTACAAAAGTCAAGGTTCAAAGGAGCGACTGTTGGGACATCTGCTCCAGTGGGGAAACAGCTCACCATGTACTGTGTGGCACCATCAGGCCAGTGGCCTGCATTGCCACACCATGCCCAGGCACAGTGGGCAGGGGGCAGAGGTTAGGAAGAGCCTGTACACATATTTCCCTCGGGGAGGTAAAGCCTCAGACTCTGGCTTTGTTTGATGGAATGCAGTGTCCCATCAGACTTTGCTGGCCAGCCAGTCTGTGCAGCTGAGCTGCGATCCTGGGACAAGTGCCCCTCACCTCCCAGAGTGTGGTCTACAGAGGTATGCCTCTGAAAGACCACCCTCAAGACACCTACAGGCAAAGAGAGGAGTGGAAGACCTGAAGCTGTCACCATATCATGTGAGACACTGGGTGACAAAAGCTGAGCTTTGGCGGAGTCCTCTGCCTACCCCCAAACTCCAGCCTTCATTTTGGCTTAAGATGAGCAAGAACTGTCCTGGTGACCTTGGAAACCAACAACAGGCAGTTTTTGTCAACAATGGGAATCATGGAAACCCAGCAAGTGGCACTCTGACTGCTTAGGCTGAGGAGCCTGAGGTTCCCTGTCACAGTGATCCATTCTATGGGGTGCCTTACACTTGGTAGTGATCCTGAGACTCCAGATGCCTCATACACTGACACACAGCAATCTGTAGATTTGAGAGAAGAACCGAACTCACTGCTCCCCATGGTGCTACTCAACCTGACATCCCCTACTCACTCAGGGGCTATCTGCCATTCCCAAAGCTTCTGATGGCCACATCATCACCCCACATGTATCCCACCCTGCAGCCAGGCACACCGAGTCAGTCCATACCTGGCAGTTTCCTCACAAGTCTCTGCTCTGTGCTAGGAGGTTGGGAGGCAGCTCTAGTCCCAACCACTATGCATAGCACTAGCAAGCAAGCCAGGACTCCCATGGCTGGAGATGGCAGTGGCATCCTCATGCACAAGGCATGAGGGTGTTACATCCCCAACGCTTAACTTCTGGTCCAGTGTGGGTAGATTCACTCTGGAGAGTCTGTGGGAGGAGACCAGCAAGTTTTTCTGAGCAGGTGTTGTGGGAGAGGTCTAGGGGGTGGGGGCAGGGGATGGGGAAGACAGGAGGGCCTCAAGTACCTGAAAAAGCAAACCAGACCATTCTACCTTCTGTGGTCCCTCTCTTTTCTTTCCCTCCACTGAGACAGAGCTCTCCAATATATTTTCTCTAAGTTTTATTTTTTCTTTTGACTACAACTGGTAAAATTAAGGTAAATTTAATTATGATGTTCTGGATCCATTTACTCTTAAACCCTCTCAGCAGTTTTCTAGGATGTTTGTTAAGCAGGCTTTGGGAGACTTCTAACTAAATGTTTCATTGTATTCTTTTTGAAAAGGGTTTCCCCCTCCCGACCCACAGGGACTGGCCTTCCTGAGAAATAAACAGGTTGTTACTCTTCAGACTCCTGCAGAACAAGCAATCAAGGCCCCAGGGCCATCATCCCTTGCCACAGCAGAATCATGCCCTCTAGGGTCTCTCTGCAGTCCACTGGTTCTCCAGGTATCACCTATGGCAGTCTTGCTCTGTCACTCTCGGACAGTTGGCCCTTGCACCCATCATCCATGTGTGACCCTCAGTGAGACCAGCAGACAAAACTTCCTTTAAGTTAAAAGATTGAAAAACAATACAAGTTTATTTATAGTAACATTGCCACAAGAGCCTTCTTTGACTATCTGAGAGCTACTACAAAAGGGGAAGGCTTGATAGAGTTTTTAAAGGCACAAACCTCAATTTTCTCAACTCCTGGGGTATTTTTGCTATGTGAGAAATTATCCTGTTCTTGTTTTTTAGAGCACGCAAGGATAAGTGAGATTACAGAAGCAGAATGAGCATCTGAATAATATTTTAAAATAACAATTATACAGTACGGAACAATTGTGAGAAACGATCCAGGTGGCTCTGGGATCAGTCTTCCCTTTAGATTGCTATTGAGACTCAAATGCTGAGGGCCATGACTTAGGGTTGTAGTCCAGACATCCTGTGGTTAATAATCCTTAGGCTGAGAATAAAGCCTTGCTGACTCCAATGTTTTTCTTTTTTCACATAACTTAGTTTGACACTCAGTTCGAAATGGAGCTAGTTTTTAACCACTACATAAGTAAACAGACCCAGTTTCTGATTTTAGAGTAGCCAGCTTGGGGGTCAGGCAGGTGGGCTCAGCATTTGCACACAGAAGGCTGTAGACAGCCTTCAACACAGGCTGCTGATTTCTTACCCCTCAAACAAAGGGCTGTTAAAACTAGGTCCTGTGTGGCCAGGAGAATATGAAGTCGGCAGTTGTGATAGCTCCTAACAGAACCCTCACTAGTCAGTAGTACTGATGTCTCTAGTTCAAATTCTCAATTTATTCATGTTTGATGACATAGGCAAATGGAGACTTAAGTGAACAGTATCTTTAGAAATTGGGCCTTACTGTCAGGTTGTAAAGGTTTAACAACAACATACATAATAACATACGATATTTGGGTGGTGTACTATGTGAGTCCTTTAGGAACAACTCAATAAGATGTAGCATATTCCTAGTCCTGGAAATTTGATTTTATAGCATATGATATCTAACTGGAGTACTGTCTTCGCCATCACATAGTAACCATCTTTAAATATTTTATATATGTGCATATTTCAGGAAACTTCTAGAGTTCCAGGTATCAATAGAGCTTTTCAACCTCCCTGTTTTAGCCAATATTCTATTGCCATATAAAGACATCATAACCATAACAACTCTTATAAAAGAAAGCATTTAATGGGGCTTGCTTACACTTTCAGAGGCTTAGTCCAATATCAGTATGGTGGGAAGCATGGTGGCATGCAGGCAGACATGGTGCTGGAGGAGCTGAAAGTTCTACATCTAGATCAGCAGCGAGCAGGTCTGGACCCCCAGTGACACGCTTCCTCTAACAAAGCTGTACCTACTCCAATAAGACTATACCTCCTAATACTTTCAAAAATGCCACTTCCTGATGTCAAATATAAAAATATATTAGCCTATGGGGGCCATTCTTATTCAAATGACCACACTTCCCATATACCTTCCTTTACTTTGCCCACCCACCTACCTCCTCCATTGAATCTTCCCTTATCCTGTTGTAACACTTTATTCAATTTTCTCTTTTTTGAAGAGCCCCTACCCTACCAACCCCTTTGTAGAACCTGGCCTCTGTTTATATCCTAAATGAAACACACATTTAAAGATAGCATCCATGTATAAAGTGGGAAAAAACACATTATTTGTCTGTTTTGGTCTTGGTTACCTCACTTAGTAGGATTTTTTTCAATTCCATTGTTTACCTGCAAATTTTGTAATTACATTTTGTTTTCACAGCTGAATAATATCCCATTGTATAAATGGATTATATTTCCATTATCCCTTCCTCTCTTGATAGACATCTAAGCTGTTTCCACTTTCTGGAGAGAAAAGCACTGAACATTGGTGTGCTGATGCAGGTGAGGCCCTTTGTGTGTATGTCCAAGAGTTGTAGAGCTGGATTCAGAGGTATATCTATTTTCAACCCTGAGAAGCCTCCTCACTGATTCAGTAGTGGCTGTACCAGTTTGCACTCCCACCAGCAATGATAAGTGTTCCTCTTTCCCCACATCCTCAGAAGCATGCGCTATCATTTCTTTCTTTCATCTGGGCCATTATGGATGGAATAAGATGAAACCTCCAGGTAGTTACAGTTTTTGTTTCCATGGTGGTTAAGGATGTCAAACCATCTGCTCTATTCACATGCAGGGGACATATTACATACAGTGACACACTCATACATGTGAAATAAAACAACAAATCTTTACAAAAAAAGTTGAAACAAACAAACAAACAAAAAAAAACAGGACTGGGCTGGCAATAAGGCTCTGCAAGTAAAGGCGCTTGTTGCCAGGCCTGACAACCTGAGTTTGGTGCTCAGAATATTCATGATGAAAGGAAAGAACAAACTCCAGCAAGTTGTTCTTTGACCTCCAGGACACACCCCTCCAATAAATAAATAAAAAGTACCAAACTGCACAAATCAATAAAATTCTAACAATGACAAAAACAAATACATAAACCTTTGAAAATTGTGGATCAGATGGTCAAATTTCTCTCCCATACCACCTTAAACTGTTAGTAGACCAGAAATCCCCGCAAATCTATTGTCATTTCTTTCTGGATACTTCCAGTGATTTTTGTTGTTATCGTTTTTTTTTTAATGATTTATTTACTTATATTTAATGGGCATTTGTGCTTTGCCTGCAGAAATGTTTGGGTGAAGGTGTTGGATTCCCTGAAACTGGAATTACAGGCAGTTTTGAGCAGCCATGTGTGTGCTGGGAATTGAACCTGGGTCCTTGGAAGAGGAGCCAGTGTTCTTATCTGCTGAGCTAAGTTTCCAGCCTTTTGTTATTGTTTGAGACAGGATCTCACTCTGGCCCAGGCTGGCTCCAGAATCCTCCTCTCTCAGCCTGCGAAATGCTGGGATTCTAGGCTTGACCCAATATAAAGAATTTTTTTAAGTAAAAATAAGTTGCTAGCATACAAGTTCAAGACCCAGGAAGGAGAAGGCAGGGTAAGGCACAACCAACTTAACTTCTTAGTCACACAGAAGGGATACCCAAATCTTCTAAAATAGACAAAGAAGAGAAAAATCAATGTGAATGTCTGTACAGAACACGAGACTGAGCAGATAGATGGGTCAGTAAATAAAGGTGCTTGCCACTAAGTCTGATGACCTGAGTTCAGTCCTCAGAACCCCCAAGGCAGAAGGAAAAATTGACTCAAGTTTTCTTCTGACCTCCACACACATGCACTCACACACATACATGCCATAGTGGGAAGTGGCCCATGAATTTAATCCCAGTTCACAGGAGGCAAAGGCAGGTGATACTCTGTGAGGTTAAGGCCAGCCTGATCTACAGGGTGAGTTCCAGGAAAGCCAGGGCTCCATTGAGAAACTCCATTTCAGAAAGGCAAAAGAAAAAGAAAAAAGAAAAATGTGACCTAGAATAGTCCACAACACTAGAAGGATGAACCTGCCTGACTAGTGAAGGAGGCCAAAGATGCCTCTTAGATGGTCTTCATCTAGGTGGTCAGCTGTGGTGGCGCAAATGAATGTAGACAGATTATATAGATATATACAGCTTTAATAAGGAAATAGACTTACAGGACCACAGGTTCCCATGGAGTACTAGAAAAGCGGAGCAAAAGAAAAGGGGCTGCTGGGCTCATGCCCGGCAGATTTATCCGTAAACATTAGCCCGAGGCGAACACGCCCCCAATGGGTGGGGCTATGTCCCTACATCTCCCCCTTTTGTCTAAATAAGATAGAACCAAACCAAATACAACTATATACAATAATAACAAATAATAAATATAACAAACAATATTGAGAACAAAACTTTTGCTAAACATTCTATCTTAAGGAGTCTAAATAACATAGAGAGTAACTACAATTATATAATCTTTAACTCCGTCAAAGATCTGAGAAGGGAATAAATATTACTTAACAATCGAAAGATATCCAAAATGTGTAACAATTGACAGAGACAACTGACTACCTGGGCAATCACCCAAAGTCTCGTTTGTAATGTTGAGTCAACCAACTTTGGCTAAGGCCTAACATAACTGGCATACCATTATTAAAGGCAAGGAACTTTCTTAGGACTATCCTACCCTGTCTTGGCAAGATAAGACAATCCTGTTTTATCCACTTAGGGATATTTTGTATCTTACCATTGTCTTTTTTAATGTCTGAATCTCCTGTCCAGAATTATGTTTTAAAGCCTTTATTGAGGATTTTAAAGTATGAAGTTTGTCCATTAGAGATAACGTCTCATCTTTGGACATAATTTTTATAGCATATACCGTACCTTTTTGTATAGATAATCTTTTTGTCAATCTGTAATAAGCTTTAGACAAAATCCGATTGTTACATTTATCAGTTTTGATTCTCTTAGTTAATGTTTTTGTTTCTACTGAAAGGGACTGAAGCTTACGATCCAAATCAGCTGTTTTTTTTTTATAGTAATAAATTTTTTTTTAATATCAGCCGTTAATATTTTAGTTCCTACTGAAAGGGACTGAAGCTTATGATCCAAATCAGCTGTTTTCTCTTTTATAGTAATTAATTTTTCCTTAACATCAGCCTGTACCTCTTTTAAATTTTTTTTAGTTTGTCGAGTTGTGTTAAACAAAGATCTGTTCTCTGTCTGGAGAACTTTAAACTGATTTTTGAGAAGATTGTTGTCATTCTCAATTGTTTTTAAGCATTTAACCTTGTCTCGTAAAGACTTTATCATATTTTTATTATCAAACCATACAGTACCAAGGAAAACTACGAATCCCAGAAAGATCCATATCTGTGGGCTGACAGACACTTCTTGTAAAATCTCCCACATGGTACAACTGAAAAGGCTGTTAAAGTCTTGAATGGTAATGTTTTTAGACATTTTTCTTATTTATAAAAGAAAATTATGTACCTGTAATGAAGTTTTCCTGTCAGTGGTGGCTAAAGAAATGCACCTGAGTCCACGTGGTCTAAGCCAGAGCCGGTCTGAAACAATTAACTCAAAACAAAAATTATTGTACTGCCTGTTAAGGGAAGGGGTTGGCGGCTTTTGCTTCAAAACCACAGGTGCTTTACTTAAATCAGGCAGTGAGGGTTTGGAAGAAGCAGGGAGCTATTAACTGCTCTGTGGGGGTCGCTGCTCTGCGACTGTAGTGGCCTGGAGCGGGGGAAGGGAAAGCGAGCACAGAGCGCGCTGTAAATCGCCTTCCTGAGCTCAGGCAACTAGCCGGGAAAGGTGGAGCTTGCGCCCCCCCTGCGCCAGGTTGGGGGCAAAATAGCCCGACGTTGGGATGCCAAATGTGGTGGCGCAAATGAATGTAGACAGATTATATAGATATATACAGCTTTAATAAGGAAATAGACTTACAGGACCACAGGTTCCCGCGGAGTACTGGAAAAGCGGAGCAAAAGAAAAGGGGCTGCTGGGCTCATGCCCGGCAGATTTATCCATAAACATTAGCCCGAGACAAACACGCCCCCAATGGGTGGGGCTATGTCCCTACAGTCAGCTTAGCCCAAGTATCTTTGGCAGGAGAGAAGATCCCAGAATTCACCAACCTTGTGACAGGACTATGGTTCCTCAAGAGTACAATGAATTCCAGGCTAAAGGAATGGTATTCCTAGAAGTTACAACCAGGGTGTGATGGTGAATACCTCTGAATTGCAGTAATTGGGAGGCAGATGCAGGTGCATCTCTTTGAGCTTGAGGCCAGCCTGCTCTACATAGCAAGTCCAAGGCCCACTAGGGCTACATAATAAGACTCTGAAACAAAGAAAGGAAGTTAGAACCAGATGGACTTTATGATACAGGCCTAAAACTCAGCATTTGGTAGGTGATGGCAGAAAGATCAAGATCAAGACCATGCTCAGCTATATAGTGAATTTGAGGACACTATGATTATATAAGATACTAACTCAAAAATAAAAGCAAAACTCTCAATCAAACAATACAAACCAAAAGCATCTCCTTGTGCTCTAGGAATGGAGACCTACAGACAAGAGACACGCATACCTACAGACAGAAAGTCAATTCTTTTTCATTTTTACAAAGTGATCACAGTTTCCAAGTTACCTCATGTTATCAGGTGGATATTCCAACAAGGCATGGAATGCTGGTGATATGGCAGGCCCTGTATCAACAGACTTACTGGTGTCATCTCAGTTCAACCTCTAACAGTCCTGTAATATGGTTACCATTTTTATGCCCATTGTACAGAATGGGGAACAGAGGCTCAGGGGAAATTAAGTAACTCATAGACAACAGTGCTATGAAATGTAGGAGGGAAAGATTCAAATTCAGGTCTTCTTGACTCTAAACCACACATGCTAAGTGTTTGGACTGCCCACTCTACAGCCTCCGGCATGCTTTACTGCCTTGTTCCTCACTGTTCTATGACTTCTCCCTCTTAGTGAATTAGTCATGTGTTGACACATCTAGTCTCAGTCTAGTGGGTTGTTTATTTAACTGATCGATGTTGCTCCCCATTTGAAGTATATACAAACACACCCTTATATTTATGAATATATATTATATAATATCAATATATTAGTGAATATGTATTATATATATATATTCCTACTCTCCCTAAATAATTAAACAAATAATATTATTATTTCAAATGCCTATCAGTAGAGTAGATCTTCACACATTCATTATATGAAAATTTATTTTAAAATGGCAGAATAGAGGGCTGGAGAGATGGCTCAGAGGTTAAGAGCATTCCCTGCTCTTCCAAAGGTCCTGATTTCAATTCCTAGCAACCACATGGTGGCTCACAACCATCAGTAATGGGGTTTGGTGTTTTCTTCTGGCCGGCAGACAGACACACAAACAGAATATTGTATACATAATAAATAAATAAATAAATATTTTTTAAAATGTCAAAATAGAGAAATAAATGTTTATAATAATGAAAAAAATTATAGACAGCTCAAAACTGTCTGTAACTCCAATTCCAGAGGATCTGACACTCTCACAGAGGCATACATGAAGGCAAAACACCAATACATATAAATTAAAAAATAAAATTAAATTTTTGTAGGAGCCAGTGGGGACGGGAGCACCACAAGAAATCCCACAGAACTAACTAACCTGGGATGATAGTGACTCACAGAGAATGAACCACCATCAAGAGAGCATGCATGGGACTGACCTAGGCCCCCTGTATACATGTTACAGTTGTGTAACTTGGTGTTCTTGTGGGACTCCTAACAGTGGGTGCAGGGCCTGTCCCTGTTGCTTGCTTTAGGGACCCATTCTTCCTACAGGATTGCTAAATCCATTCTTAATAGAAGAGGACATGCCTAATATCGCCACTACTTGATAGAATATGTCTGGCAGGTATCCATATGAAGTCCACCTTTTTCTGAAGGTTAAAGGAGGAGGAGGAATGGATGGGGAGTGGGAGCAGTGGAGGTAGGAGGGAGTTACTGAGAAGAGAGGAGGGAGGGGAAATTTTGATTGGGATGTAAAAATAAAAAATAATAAAAATAAACTCATGCCCAAAAAGGAGAATACCAATGGTTATCATACTTAAACTTGAGGTATTAAAAGAATAGCCCTCTAGGGACATTGGCACTTACTGTAATTTTAAAATGTGTTTGGAGTTGTATAGAAATAGTTAAATAAAATTAGTCATAATTTTGATCGGATCTAATACATAATGTGTTTCCCTTCTTCTTGGAATAGTTATATCATGTTTAGGGATTATTATAACCTGGTATTCACCCACCTGAAATAAATAAGTGTAGTTCTAAAAAGAGTTTGAGCTCCTGCTGCTCTTGCAGAGGGCTGAATTTCAGTTCCCAGCATCTATATGGCAGAACACAATAATTTGTAACTTCAGTTCTGTGGGATTCAATGCTCTCTCTGGCCTCCAAGAGTACCTATATTCATGTGAACACACAGCCCTTGCACCCACCAAAAACAAAACAAAAGGCCACAGCATCTTGGGTCTGCTCCTTCTTGGTGTAGTCCATCTCTGTTTTTTACATCACTGCTTATCTTAATCAGAGCACCTGGAGAATCCAATCCCCACTTCTTGTCTTCATGTATTTCATGTATACTCCCTCAGTATACAAGTATAATCTTATAAGATTCCTCTGGAGCTGTACACTTGTAATGTGTCTACCCGCTGAATGTGCCAGAAGCCATAGGCAGGTATTCATAGTCAGCCATCAGTCATGCCATGATGTCAGCAAGCCTCCATGAATAGCTAGGCCAAAACATCTGTGGTGTGTAACCCGATGGGAGTCTAGGGAAGTGTGGATGAAACATGTGGGAAGGAATCAGACTAGGCAAGGTAGGCACTGCCTAAGACATCTGTACCAGCAAGGAAAGGGGCATCATGAGGGAGATTCAAAGAGCTCACACACTCCAAGGCTGGAGAGATCAGGAGAGAGGACCTGGCTGTGGCTTGCTTTCCTTCTTCAGGCCGATGCCTGTGAAAAGTCAGCAGGCTCTGAGCTCTGCTGTTTGAAAAGCCCTTCCAGGTCCCTATTTTTCACCTCAGAGACATCTGATGTAGGAATAGGAGCATGGCCTTAGTTTCCTTCCAAGCCATCTCCATTGCAGCATGTGGAGAGGCTTAGTGCCAGGGTAGCTTCCACAACGTGCACTCATGAGTTCCAGGAAGGTATCCTTAGTGGCTTGGCCTGTCAGTGGTATGTGGTAGCGCAATGGTGTCTCTGACCAGACAACAAGTGAATTTTCCAAGCCCCCTGATATGGGTCATCACTCCCACAAGAACCGTCACCAGTCTCCATTTGTGCATACCATGGTTGGCCAGTCTGAAATTCTTGCTGGTTGGAAAAAATACATGATTCCTGTGTGTGAGAGTTTGGAAGTGAAGCTAAATGGTGTGTATCTGTTAGAGAGCAAACACAGGCATTGGGATCCATCCCCAGAAATATTCCCCCATCTCTCTCTCTCTCTCTCTCTCTCTCTCTCTCTCTCTCTCTCTCTCTCAGACACACACACACATACACACACACACACAGCCAATGAAGGCTTGTTAAGGACAGAGAAAGAGAGTAAGGAAGAAAGTGAGTCAAGACAAAACAAAACACACTGTCAGATTATCTCTCCAAAGCCCAAATCTCAGTGTGGGCGAGTTCCTTTCTCTCTAAACTCTGTGGACACATAATTGACATATGGGAAAGAATACTGCTCATAAGAACATGTCTTGCCAAATTGTCAAAACCCAACATTTTACATCAGTGACACCCAGAAGGAAAGACTGTCAACTGCCAGAGTTCCCTCCACCTCTCATTTCTCACTTGTGCCATGATATCCATGAGCTTGGTTCTCTTACAGGCCTTTAAAAGTCTTTTCTGGCTCCTACAAGGCTGTCAAGGATCCTAAAAAAAGAAAATAATGAGGCAGAGTACAATCCAGGTAGGCTGTAAGTCCCCTGGGCAGGACTCCAGGTCTGTGGCCAAGTGGCACTTACCTTCCATAGGGCTCTTTGGGGAAAAAAGGGCATAGACTCAAATCTGGCTACTTCCTGCAGGCATGGGGCAGTGTGGGGAAGGGGAGAGCCAGGAGTCCATGTTTAGCAAGAGGTGTGGCTGGAAAGGCATCCCATGAAGTGTCATCCCGGAGAAGGCAGGCATAACAGATGCCTTGGGGGAGAGGAGAAGGCAGGTGTCTAGGGAAAAAAAACTTGTTATTGCTAAAGATGAGTGTGTCAGGATGAGGAGCAGGTAGGCCCTTCATTGTGGCATCCTGGAAAAATGGAGGGTGGAGGGTCTTGCCTGCTGGACAGACGAAGTGTCTTGAGTAGGTGCCCGCTTGAGCCTGGGGAGATGGTACCAGCATGAGTGTCCCAAGAGCTTGGCAGCTGAGGGTGTGGTGAGGATTACCATGTGAGGTCCTGTCCATCGAGGTTCAAGAGACCTAGGTTCAAGAGACCTAGGAGTTAACTGTTTGAGGGGTACTCTGTGCCCTGGGGAGAGCAGGGCAGGTTTAGGGGCATTAGCGTCCACTGGTGTGGTGGCAGGAAGACAACTGTCAGCGTGTGAATGGAGAAGGGACCTTAAAAGGGAGAGGTAGGGTAGGTACCCCACCAGTGGAGGAGTTTGAACTGGAAGGTGATGGTTAAGGAGAAAGGGCCTGCCATAAAGCAGCCCAAAGGGGCTAAGGCCCATAGGGGAATGCCGGTTGGCCCTGAGGCAAGGGCCAAGATAACCTGAGTTCAATGGAAAGCTTGCTCAGTTGTTGTTTGATGAGTCCCATTGTCCAGGAGATGTTGAGCTCCACCACATCTGCTGTTTCCCTGGAGACTGGAAATGCTTTTATCCACCTTGTAAAAGTGTCCACAAGTATTAAGAGATAACGAAGTTTTTTCATGAGTAGGCATTTAAGTGGAATTAACCTGCCAATCTTTGCCCGGTTGGTGTCCACGCAGCTGGTGTATGTGGAGAACTCCTTGTGGGTTGGCCTGGGCACACGTCTGGCAGGAGGAATGAAGCTGTAAAATAGAATCTTGGAGATGGGCGGGGTTAAAAGGGACTCCAAGAAGTGGAACAAAGCTTTGGGGAAGTGGCTAAGGATATAATTGTCCTACAAGAATGTAGGGCAGTGGCAGAGTTTTAAGTGGGGAGGAACAGGTCCTGTCTACCCCCATAGCTGAAATTGGTGAGAGAAACTAAAGGCCCAAGTGAAAATAAAAATAATGGATTTACCCACCACTTGTAGCATGACCCTAGGCTAGGAGAGGGTTACAGGATATACCAAGTCTGGGCAGCGTCAATCCTCTGCCAGGCTGAGACATTTGAAGGCTGGCAGAGTTTCACTTGCCAATGGTGATGAGGCCAGACCTCCATGGCATGGCCTAGAGGACAAGCCAGCACAGGGGCATTGTGATTTCCAGTGTCTGGGTTGCTGGCAGATAGGGCACAACCTCGGAGCAGCTGTAGTGCAATATCGTGCCATTTGACCATTTAGACCACCTTTGATAGAGCCCCGTGGTTGGCTTCCCTTGTCCCCCTTCCTGTGACCTTAGGGCAGCTGCTAAGACCTGGGCCTGTAGATTGTTGTAGCTTTGTCTGTCGGGAAGACTCAGCTGATTCCTCTCGGGCATTAAAAACTTTAAAGGCCATATTCTCCAATTCCCATATAGGAGTTTGGGGACCATCCTAAACTTTTTTAAACTCTTTCCTAATATCTAGTACCGACTGAGGAAACAGAATGATTAGTAGAAAAGAAACCTAGCTGCTTTTCTACCTGAGGGAGATTTGGAAGAGAAAAGGGAGCATGGAAGGGGCTAGCCCAGTGTAAAGAGAGAGTTCAGCATGGAGCAGTGAGGTGGTAGGGGAAGGGAAAGGTGGAAGTTGAACCTCCAAATTGGGAAAGCAAGGGGAAAGAATGTAGCTCCATAGGAGTGGGTTGGGGAGTGTGGGCTTGAGGGAGTGGGGGAGGGGCCAGTGCCTCTGGTAGCATGGTGCTATGAGAGACTGGCTACTAAGGGAAGGGAGGGGTGAAAGTGCAGAGACCAAAAACCATGGGCACATATATATATATATATATATACAAACATCTTTTTAAATTGAGTCTGTCTGATACAAATGAACAAAGTAGGCTCAATTTAAAAAGATTTTGGTAAGAGGCTTACAGGGGGAAAAGTGGACCTGGCTTTGAACTGTATAAAGCAAGCTCTCCGGCGATGCAAAAATTCCCAATCAAGTTAAATCAAAACAAGCCAAATTAAGAAATACCAGGTTTAGCCAGATGGTGGTGGCGCACGCATTTAATCCCAGCACTCGAGAGGCAGAGGCAGGTGGATCTCTATGAGTTTGAGGTCCGCCTGGTCTACAAGAGCTAGTTCCAGGACAGGAACCAAAAGCTATGGAGAAACCCAGTCTCAGAAAATCCAAAAAAGAAAAAAAAAGAAAAGAAAAAAAAAAGAAATATCCAGGTTTAATAGCAGATCTGCACTCTCAGATGGCCCCAAGTGGGAACCTGGAAGCTGCAGGAATACAGCCCCTGAGAGGAAGAAAGGGAGACCAAATGTTCCTCTTTGTGGAAATCACTTAAGTACCCTGGGGATGTGTCGCGGCCCCCCTCGACCAGCATGGAGGATGCGCAACACCGGAGCTCTTCTTGCTAAGCAGTTTATTCCAGGACTTTATTCACAGCAATCTTTTCCCTTCTCTTTCTCTCCTTCTGTCTCTTCCTCTCTCCTCCGGGCAAACCTCTCCCAGCCCTTAAGTAGGCCTGGGCCGCCAACCTCAGATTGCCAGGTGGGCACTGCCCATAGGTCCACGCATATGCAAGCAGCTGACAGTCATTGCATGATAATAGCATAAGTCAGGCTTTAGCCATAGGAGTTGATTATCACAGAGAGCACTCGCTTTCGGGATTGCAGAGGGCGGGAGCCAGCATCATCAGGTGCGACTCCACGCAGCTCTCTCTCTACATTGCCATCAGGTGTGGCTTCATGCAGCTCGCTACAGGGATGGGGTCAGGACCTGGCCTGCTGGGATTTGGAGTCCAGACCAGGCCTTGGGGCTGGGACAGATGTGAGGGACTGGGGCCTATGCTCCCAACTTGACACTGTGTGTGCCTATTATGCTTTAAGTATTTGAATGTGGTATTGAGCCCAACACCATCCACTCATGCATTCATGGTTTTATATTTTTAAGTTGGAACCTTAAAGAATCATCCTTCAAGCTTAAATTCCAGATCCATTTATGGCACCCTCTCTGAGCTGCAGCCAGCAAGCTTGTTCTTCCATTGTCCTCTGAAGCTCTGTAATTGCTGCCATCAGTCCAGAGTAGATCAACCTGATTCCAGAGCCCAGAGGTGTCTTCTGATCACAGGAAAATGACTAGGTCAGCAACAGTACGAGGCCCTTACCTGTCACTCAAAAGTCATCTCCTCTTTGCTCAAAAACACCCCAATCCTGGCTCCAGATTTGAGATTCCTTTGGCCACTGCCTCAGAATGTGACACACGTGAGGGGGCAGCACTGCCTCAGAATGTGACACATGGGAGGGGGTCACTGACTCAGAATGTGACACATGGGAGGGGTCACTGACTCAGAATGTGACACATGGGAGGGGTCACTGACTCAGAATGTGACACATGGGAGGGGTCAATGTCTCACAATGTGTATCTTATAATCTTAGAGTCAGAGTGAACGTGGGTGGGTTGACCAGTTTACATGTTTATTTCCATGTTTTGTCTTTTATGTATTAATGGATGTGTCTCATTTTTTTCATTATTGCTTGCTTGCTTGCTTATTGATTGATTGATCGAGCAATGACTTCTTGTGTATTTCTTTGCTTGCTTACTTACTTATCTATCTGTTCAGCCCATCTCATTTACTTACTTCTTTAAAAAATGACCCACCTAGTTATTTACTTACTTACTTACTTACTTATTTGTTCATTTATTCCTTCACTTCCTTATCTTCTTTCATATATCTGTTTATTTATTTGCTCAGCCTGACTCATTTATTTACTTATTGAATGTTTCAATTAAATAATAATATTTTATTCATTTATTCATTCTTTGTTTGCTTATTTGTCTATTTTTATGTATGTATTTACTTACTTTCTTAATTATTTTTTTACTTTTTAAAATTTACTTAATTTTTTTTTCGTCGGGAATGTACATCATTTATTTCCTTCCTTCCTTCTTTCCTTCCTTCCTTCTTTCTTTCTGTCTCCTGACTGTCCTGAAACATAACTGGCTAAGAAAATGGTGGCCTCCATCTCACTGGTGCTGGGTGAGTGTCAGCAAAGCAGCTCCTGAAATGGAATTTGACACACACACACACACACACACACACACACGTATATGACATGTACAGATGGGGGGGTTCCAATGTTTTCAGAGGAAGGTGCTCACTGATAATAATAAATGTGCTGATAAAAAAGGCTGGAAATCGCTGAATATTAAATCATTAAAACTCTTCAAATAAATAGCAATTCCGTTTCTCTCTCTTTCTCTCTCTCTCTTTCTCTCACTCTCTCTCTCTCTCTCTCTCTCTCTCTCAGACACATACACACACACACACACACACACACACCATAGACCAGCACATCTAGACTGACTGCAACAAACAAAAGAAGAAGAAACATGGAAAGAAGACACCCCTGTTGGACAGGATCTGATCTGATCTGAGAATAAATTCATCGAATGGCTGCGAACAGCATTTCATTGAGAAGAGATTCCACATCTTAAGCTGTATAGTAAGTTAGTTAGTTAGTTAGTTGGATAAAGAGGAGCCTGTGAACTGGGTTGGGGTGTGGCTCCTCAGGTCAGGTCAGGTCAGGGAGGGGCTGAGGAGTGTACCATTGGCCTTGACAATAGGCACCAGTCAGGTGTTAGTGTCAGGGCCTGAGAGTTCCTCAAAGGGAATGAATGGAGACCCTTGCTTGTCTAAAAACTGCCTGAGCTTGGGGAAAGAACTTGTGTATAGCCACACTGGCTTGTTTCTTAGGTCCATTTGATATTGAGGGATATTAATGACCAATGGATGTCAACTCTGGTTATTTTTATTTATTTTTTTGGTGGTAGTGTTTGTGTGTTTTCCTTCTTTGAGTTGTGGTGGTGGAGAGTTGTCAGATGTCTCTGTTATTAAGGGAGTTGTTGGCATCCTTGGTTTGTGCTTTGCCTTCTAGTACTTTGTGTAAGGCTGGGTTTGTGGCTACCTATTGTTTAAATCTGTTTTTGTCCTGGAATATCTTTTTTCTCCATTGATGTTGAATGCAAGCTTTGCTGGGAATAGTACTCTGGGCTTGCCTCCATGGTCTCTTAGTGTCTGCCAGCACGTCTATCCAAGACATTCTGGCTTTCATGGTTTCCATTGAGAAGTCAGGTGTAATTCAAGCACCTACGGACACCTGATCTTTGATGAAGAAACCAGAAATACATGGAAGACCATTCCTCTCCCTTATTAGAGATCATGTCAGCACAAAGAAGCCACCCTATTGCTGAGACACTCCACCTCACCTCCCAAAATAAATTTGGTAGAAAGGAATTCCCACACAGACCTCAACCTAAAACCAGATATCTTGAACCTAACAGAAGAAAAAGAAGGGAAGATCCCTGAAATCAATGACATAGGAAAAGACTTTCTGAGCAGAACACTATTAACACAGACACTAAGATCAACAATTAATAAATGGGATCTCATGAAACTGAAAAGCTTCTGCATGGCAAAAGATCCCATCATACAGACAAGTGGCAGCTTACAGAATGGTAAAATATTTTTTATCAACTACACACCTAATAGAGGGCTAATATCCAAAATTATATTAAAAAAATCAAACAAAATGAATAAAGAACTCAAAAGGCTAGATATCAAGAAAACAAATGACTCAATTAAAACTGGGGTATAGATCTAAACAGAGAATTCTCAATAGGGAATCTTAAGTGGCTGAGAAAGACTTAAATGTTCAACATTCTCAGTCATTAGTGAAATGCAAACCAAGTATGCTTTGAGAGTCCATTTTACACCTGTCAGAATCCCTAAGATCAATAACACGAGTGACAGTTCCTGCTGGCAAGGACGTAGAATAAGGGGGACACTCATCCACTGCTGGTGGGAGTGCAGACTCATACAGTCACTATGGAAATGAGTGTGGGGGCACCTTAGACAGATGGGAACTGATCTACCTCGTGATCCAGCTCTATCACTCTTGGGCATTTACCCAAAGGAAACTTCATCCTACCACAGAGACGCTTACACAACCATGTCCATTGCTGCTCTATTAATAATGCCCAGAAATTGGATAACATATTCAAGACATGAATATGAATGGATAATAAAAATTGGAACCTTTACACAAATGAATATTACTCAGCCATTAAAAATAATTAAATTCACAGTAAATGGGTAGAACTAGGGGGAGAAATCACCCTGAGTGAGGTACCCAGACACAGAAAACCAAATGTGGCATGTATTAGCTTACATGTGGATATACAGAATCACAGAGATTAAGCATAGAGTAACAGACTAAGGAGGAGAGAAGCATCTCATCAGGAAAGAAGAAATAGAATAGAAAGGTACAGGCTGGTGAGGGGAGGTGCAATGAGAGAAATAGAGGGACGAGGGAGTGTATACAGGGAGAAACAGCTAAAACTAAGGCCACGGAAGTAGTGTGCAGTGGCATGGGTATTGATACAGTCGATGCTTCCTGAAATAAATGCATATGTGAAGGCAATCTAACAGAGAAATCAAATAACAGGGTGATGAGACTGTGTCTGAGAGCTTTCTCCTTCTGTCTTGCATTCCATTCTTTAGGTTGGGATTAAAGATGTGCACCACTGGGATTAAAGGCGTGCACCGCCAGGTTTCTATGGCAAACTAGTGTGGCTACTGAGATTAAAGGTGTGTGCTACCACTTACTCTCTGATCTTCAGCTAAACTTTCTTTATTAAAATACAAATGAAATATCACTACACGTAAGTATCACGAAACATTGTAAAGGAGGGGACACATAGATTATAAGAGCCAGAGCATCATGGAGTTTGCTGTGACATTGTATCTCCTAGGAATGTCAGATTCTACACCAATAAAATCTTATTAACATGGCTGCTTAAGTATGAGCTGAATAAGGACAAGAGGCAATCCATATTCTCCCTCCTTCTGCTCCTCATTTGGACCTTAAGAGCTCAGACCATTGCTCCAAATTGAGTCTCTGTCTCTACCTCGATCCATCGCCAGATGAAGGTTCTAAGGTGATATGTAAGATATTTATCAGTATAGGATAGGGTCATTTCAGGTTCCCTCTCCTCAGTTGCCCAAGGTACCAGCTGGGGACATCTCCCTGGACACCTGCGAACCCCTCTAGAGTCAAGTTTCTTGCCAACCCTAAGATGGCTCCCTTAGTTAGTTCGCTGCTCCTGTATCCTCCCTTCCTATATCCCAACCATAACAATCCCCCGAGAAATCAGGACCACGAGGGATGCACCCACCCACTGTGACAGTGGAACTGATTTATTGTGAGCCCACCAAGGCCAGCTGGTCTGGGACTGAATAAGCATGGGTTGAAACTGGACTCTCTGAGCATGGTGGACAATGAAGGCTGATGAGAAGCCAAGGACAATGGCACTAGGTTTCGATCCTAATACATGAACTGGCTTTGTGGGTGCTTAGCCTGTTTAGACGCTCACCTTCCTGGAAATAGATAGAAGACCTTCGTCTTCCCGCAGGGCAGAGAATTTGGACTGGTCTCCAGTATCAAGAGGGAAGGGGAATGGTGTGGGGGGAGGAGAAGAGGAGTGGGCATAGGGGGAGGGGACTGGGAGGAGGTGGCAATATTTGGGAGGAGGGGAGGGAAATGGGAAACGGAAGCAGGTGGAAATTTTAATTAAAAAAAATAAAAAAATAAAAAATAACCTTAAATTTGTATCAATATACAAAAATATCTTTAACTAGAGTAAAAAACATATACATATATATCTATATATATATCTCATAAACCCCTCAAATTTGTATCAATATATAAAATTTTATACCAATGAAAATATTTAAGAGAAAAAAAAGAGGCAATCTATAAGGGACAAGGGGCCAACCAGCCCTACACAAAGAACTATAGGGAACTCACAAATGCTGGGAGTGGAGAAACAGTTTTAGTCCTACTGTGGGAAGAGTACACGAAATGCTTATCCAATACCAAATGGTGAGCCCTGAATCATACATACAAATAACATTATACTAAATTAAAGTATGTGTGTGTTATAGTTTCTTAGGTACTTAACAGTATGAATCCTTGTGATTTTTTTCACATATCCATACTATTATTTTGCTCTCCTTTCTCCCTGTGTATTTATCTCCCTTCAACCTAATTATAACCCTGACAGCATACAGACAAGTAACATACAGATTGGGCAGGTTACATACACATATGCATGTAACAAAATTAATGAAAAATCCATGAATTTGAAAGGGAACAAGGAGGCATAAAAGAGCGGGTTTGAAGAAAAAAAGTAAAAGGAGAAATGATGTTTCATTGTTACAAAATATTTGTATAACTATGTAAAGACGTGTTGCATTTGTTGAATTTTATGGAAAAATGTGTTGCTGTTTTACCTTGTCTGCCTAAGGCACCTGGTTAGTCTAACAAAAAGCTAAATGGCCAATAGCAAGAAAGGTATAGGCAGGACTTGCAGGCAGGGAAACTAAGTAGCAGGAGGAATTTAGGCTTTAAAGGAAGAAAGAAAAAGAGATACCAGGGAGAAACCAGTGGCCAATCAGACACACATGGAGGAAGCAGGAAACCAAGACATACAGAATAAAAGAAAGGTAAAAAGCCCCAAGGAAAAATGTAGATGAATAGAAACAGGTTAAATTAAGTTCAAAAAGCTAGCAGGATGAGCCTAAGCTAAGACTAAGCACTTATAATTAATAAGAAGCATTCATAATAAATTATTTGGGAGTTTCTTGGTGGCCCAAAGGAAAATTCCAACTACACATAATACAATAAATAAAAAAAAGAAGTAGTTGTTTTTAAAGAATTAACATAAAAGATAAAAAAGGGACACAGCTAAGACTGTTAAATAGACAAGCTTGTCTCAGAAAAAAAAAGAAGATAAAAAGAGATGTAACTTATCCCTATTACCTGCTCTGAAGAATTTTTCACAGATACTGCCATGGCATAACCACATGGGAATAAGGTGGCCTGCATTAATTAAAAGAGTTTCTAATAGTAAAGTATATTACAGTTGCTTATGACTTAAAATGTCATTATAAAATATCTAGCAAATTAAATTCAACTTGATTACATATCATTTCTTCCCACTACATTCCTTAGGATGAATTTTAATTTATTAACGCCATGTATCACTAAGCTAAAATCCTGATACAATTATCTCACTTGATCCTGAGTGGCATTCAGAAGTAGACATAGAAAGCAAGCTTGTCAGGTTTTTGTGTGTCTATGACTACCAGCCTGATGACTGTAGACTTCAACGTTTTTAAACTTTGTACAAAAAAAATGTTTCAATGAGTTCTTTGATGAGGAATGATTTTAGAAGGACTAGTATGTGAAAACTTGCTTTATTTAAGCACCCGTAGAACATTAATCCTTTCTCATTTCAGTCTTCTATAAAAAGAATCCAGGAGTAGTTAATGCATAAGCAATAGCTAATACAATAGTCTTACTAATTGATTTGTAATGACAAAATATGGGAGATCTTGGCCAAACAGAGATAATACTTCCGATTCAAATGTCTTAGCTAAAGTGATTTTGTATTTCTTCTGTAGACTCTTCTCAAACTCACAGAGATCCCCCTGCCTCTGCCTCTTGAGTGCTGGGAGTTAAGGAATGCACCACCACTGACCCGCAAATTTTGTATTTCTTAAGGCATCTTGAAACTATGATGAGTGTTGAAATGAATTTTAAGAACTTTTAGTAATGTAAACTGTACTGGAATACTTTCTGTTTGCCTTTTTTTAAAAAATATCTTTATTATTTTTATTTTATGTATAAAGTGTTTTGCGTACATGTATGTCTGTATACCACACGTGTGTCTGGTGCCCACCAAGGCCAGAAGAGGGCATCAGACCTCGTGAAATTAGAGTTATAGTTATGGGTCCTGGGGATTTAACCCATTTCTTTGGAAGAGCAGGCAGTGCTCTTACCCATGGAGCCATTTCACCAGCCCCAGGGATATTTTACAAAACAAAACAACATTAAAAGATACTATGGAAAACAAATCGGTACTGCTGCAAAAGTACTTGATTGTCTCAAATACAGATGAGGAGACACACTGATGGCTAGGAAAGATTGAAACTCAAAAGGGCTATTAGGGACAAAACTACAATTCTAGCCAGAGGCACAACAGCTGCAAGATTTAGAAATCTAAGCTTTTGCCCTAGGACTTCCCACCACTGTCTGGGAATGGGCATAGCCTTCTTGCCTAAGAGTACTTGCAACAGGCATTCTGAAGTCACGTGGGCGGAGACTTTAAAATCCAAATGGCTCTTGGTTGGCATTGGTGGGTGTCTTCCTAAGCAGTTTTGCATTTTACTGGAAGTGGGAGCTGGGGGTCAAGAACCAGAGAGAAAGGTAACTGCTTGCATGGGGTTAATTCTGTTCCTGCTAAGAAACTCTGTGGCATCAAAGACCTGGGGCGGCATCTGCCAGGCTCTGGGTTCAGGGATCAGTAAGTTTGTGTGGGCAGAGCCTGGAGAGGGAAAAGAGGATGCTGATTGCTGACCAAGGTGTTCCCCAGGGAGGGGGGGAAGGGGAGGACTGCCTGGGAGGGACAGGTTAAAACGCTGCTTTCCTGTGGTAATACTGCATCTGAAAAGCCATATAAAAAGAAAAAGTCTGGGAAACTGAAGGCTTGAGAACAAACCTAAGTGGAATGTAAGCAGCCAAACAAGGAGTGATGTGACTCAGTGCACAGCCTATTGTGCTAAAGTCCCCAGCTCAAACAAACAATAAAGTGGGTGTTATTATTTGGTGTTAGTATTTGGGAATCTGCATTGGCCTGCCTGTCCTTAGGGTCCTGACAGGAAAATTCCTCACCTGTAGCCACTAAGAGCACTTCACCTGTAGCCACTTCTGGGCACATTTGCTATGGTTCCTTGTAACAGTGGACCTACCCCTAACCTCCCCGTTCCCCTGTGTCTACCTCCCTCTCTCTCCCGCACTCTTTACCCCATGGGACTAGTCTGCTCCCCTCTCTGCCTCCTCTGTCCCTTCTCTCTCATCTTCCAATAAGCCTCCTATGTAAGCCTTATTGCATAGCGTGACTTCTCTTCGATATATATATTATTTTATTTTCAACAGTGAGTTCTGTCTTACCCTAGAAGGAAGCCAGGGCAGGACCTGAAAAAGCTGAGTGGCTACCGTCTAGTGCTGCAGAGACGAAGACAGGGTCTGACATAGGTATGCTTATGATACTAAAATATTTTGAATATGGAAGCAGCCTCTACATTATGTTATGGAACGGATTGCTTGTCTTTACTGAAAGGGAGATTAGAACCAGAAAGACAATAGTGGGTATTAAACTATGGGGTTAAACATAAAGCAAGAAAAGTAGATATTAGGAAAAGAGAATGAATCCTGATTTTGAAGCCAAAGGAAACATTTTGAGGAGAGTTAAGGAGCCTGAGATTTCTTGTCAAGCAGTCTGTGAGTTACCATTGAAATAGACATAAGAGATACCAGGGATGTACTCGGGATAACACATTGAAATATTGTGATCATGGATTGCCGTGTGATGCAGGAATCATATATGTTCGTTTTTGCATTGCCTTGCTCAAGTGTATTGAATACTTGAAGTTGCATAGGTGTTATCTTTAGTGAGGACTTAAGTATACATGACAAACAAATACAGCACACAGGGAAAATACTATTGTAAAGGAATACAATAACTAAGTTTTTAGTTACTCTTCTTCTTCAAAATAAAGGTGATAATTATTGCTTAATGATCCACTTGCATCTGGAACATTTTTCTGATATTGAAATCATGAATTAGGTTTTGAGCATGAAGCGCAATTCCATTTCCACCGGTGGTGCTGGCTGCCTCTCCACACAGGAATTAAGATCTCAGGATCTCAATGAACCAGACCTTTATATCCGTCAAGCGTAAGTGCCTCCAACTGTGGATCTCAGCTGCATGCTGCCACGTTCTGTACCTAGTTCTCAGAAACTGTAGAATCAGATGTGAAAGTGGGTCTTCTCTAGTTCCACACATGAGTCGCTCACTCTCTAAGGTTAGTAATTCCTTCAGAGAGCTTTGGTTTTACTGTCTAAGTCTGGCAGTATTAATTATATTAGCAATTAAACTAAGAAAATGTCAATATAAACTCAATTTAAAATAACAAACTCATTATAAGGTTTCAAAAATAAAATGGTTTTATTTATTTACTTGTTTATTATTTGTTTTGGTTTGGTTTTTGGAGACGAGATTTCTCGATGTAGCCCTAGCTTTCCTGGCACTCACTCTGTTGACCAGGGTAGCATCGAGCTTTGAGATCTACCTGTCTGTGCCTCCAAAGTGCTCTGATTAAAGGTGCATGCCACCACCACCTACAATGCTTTTAATTAAAAAAAAATCTGGGTAAGCAAGATGACTCAGCAGGTAAAGGCACTTATCAACAAACCCAAACACCTGCTTTCAATCCCCAGACCCACATGGGAGAAGAGAACCTGCTGCTTCAGCAGCTACTGACCACCAGCTGCTCTCTCTCTACCTCTCTCTCTCTCTCTCTCTCTCTCTCTCTCTTACACACACACACACAAAAAATAATAAATGTAATAAAATTAAAATATTTCCAATGCAAAACAATTTCATTGGGCAGCAAAACATGGTCTCCCCTTTTAACGTCAGATCCCTTTAATATCTGACTAAAGAAAGACAGTTAGAATCTATGTCTGCTGCTGCATTCAGACTGTCCTAGCAGCCAGTCTCTAGGAAGCAATGTATGCATGAAAGGATGAGCATGATAAGAACAAACAGCATCTTAGTTTTGATGTAGTGATACCTAGATATATATACCTTCGAGAACATGACTAGACTAGATAAACAGTTGTCTGGATTGGAGGTGGGGAAGTTTGATACAGATTGACAGGAAACAGTCTGTTATTTGTATGACCTGGGGTATGACCTCACCTTTTTGTACTTTGAATCCCTTGTGTATAGGAATGGAGATAGGTTGAGCGGTGGTGCACATATTTAATTAAATGGAGGTAGTCTAATCTCTGGGTTTGAGGCCAGCCTGGTCAACACACAAATTCCAAGACAACCAGAGCTACACAGAAAAACCTGTCTTCCAAAAAAAAGAAAGAAAAAGAGTGGAGATACTGGGAGATTGCTCCTTGGTTTAGAGTCATTCCTATTCTACCACAGGACCCAAATTCAGTTCCCAGTACCCACATTGGGCAGGTCACAACCACCTCTGACTCCAGCTCAAGAGGATCTGATGCCCCTTTTGTGACCTCCATAGGCACTCTCGTTCATGTGTGGTTATGCCTATGCAGACAAAATATACATAGAATATAAAATAGAACTTTTCAGTTTTTTAATGGAGACAATGGCAGACTCTCCTTTACAAGTAGTTCTGAATATTTATTAAGTGTTCATATAGGTCAACTGCTCTTAAGTTCCTCATGCATATTAACTCTTGATAATCGAAGACAACTTTCCCTTAAGGCACAATGGCAAACAAGGGAATACTAACAAAGGAGCAGTTATAGGGGCATAAATAGAGATGAAAGTGTTTAGGTTATTGAACAGGCCTTTAGACTACTTGGTACAGAAGATCTCTGGGCCTGAAACACACCTTTAAGGATAATATATGTGTTGATAATGTCATGCACAAGGAAATTTGGTTTGTTATTTGTGGTGCTGAGGATTGAGCACAAGCTGAACAAAACACTGAGATATATCCCTGTCACAGAAGTACATTTCATTCCCCCCATATTTTATACCTAAAACTGCTGTAACTTCATGGTATGCTTTCTTGCTTTAAGGAATGCTTTGTGTTTAGTTATTTAAAGCTCAAAGACTAATGTTTGATGTTGTTGTTACGATTTGTGTGTGTGTGTGTGTTTGTGTGTGTGATGGATAGCCTTGAAATAATGCAGACTTGAACAGAAGGAAATGTTTTTGATTGCCTTCTTAATATGCAACTTGGTATGATTTCCAGCTGTAAAACAATAAAGGATACAAGACCAATCCATGATAAAGTATTTATTCAGAAAAATATCCAACATCTATATAAGGTATTAAATTGTCTGATTTGAGTGATTTTGCAGCGTGGTTTAAATTCTGGTTTGTCTGAGACAGGGTTTCTCTGTCTAGCTCTGGCTGTCAGTGGAACTCACTCTGTAGACCAGGCTGGCCTTGAACTCACAGACATCTGCCTGCCTCTGGCTCAGGAGTGCTGGGATATGCAGGGATTAAAGGTGTGAGCCACTACCACCCAGTTTTATTGATTTTTTTAAAAGCAATGTATAAGTAAAACCCACAGTTTTACAAAAATAGCTATTCAAGTAATCCACACAAAGTTGTTCTCACCGTTAACAATTTCTATGGCATCTGACATGGGCTACAAACACGGCCTTGTGGTAAAGTACTTTCTTAGCATGTGGCTTCAGACCTGGGCTCAATTCCCAGTACCACCAAAAAGAACAAAACAAAACAACTACTTTTTACTAGGAAGACCCTTTTACCTTCCTCAATAAAAGAGAAGTCAGGAGTGTGTCTTGTATCAGCAATTCCAGCACTTTGTTATCAGACACTGGGGGGATTCCAAGTTCCAGGTCAGGCAGGGTCACATAGTAAGACCCTACCTAAAATACATAGCAGCCAGGAAATCTTAAAATGAAAAATGGTCTATGTTTAGTAATAGTGCAAGTTAGTTTGAGTCATGAAAAATTTAAACAAAAATCAGTCTATAAGAAAATGTTGATGAGGGTCTGAAGAGGTGGCTCAGCATCTAAGAACACTGCTTACTCTTCCAGAGGTGCTGAGTTCAGTTCCCAGTAACCACATACTGGCTCACAACTGTCTATAGTGTGATCCCATGTCTTCGTCTGACATAAAGTTGGACATGCAGGAAGAGTACTCATATAAATAAAAATAAGTTTTTAAAGAGAAAAAGGAAGGAAGGAAGGAAGGAAGGAACGAAGGAAGGAAGGAAGGAAGGAAAAGAAATGAAGGAAGAAAATGTTGATGAAGCCCGGTGGTGGTAGTGGTGGGAGCACATGCCTTTAATCCCAGCACTCAGGAGCCAGAGGCAGGAAGAGCTCTATGCGTTAGAGGCCAGCCTGTGCTACAGAGTGAGCTCCAAGACAGCCAAGCCTACACAAAGAAACCCTGTCCCATAAAACCAAAAGAGTTGATGATCTAAATATTTGTGCAGTAGGACATACCTATAATCCCAGATTTGGAAAGCAGGAGAATCCATTGTTCTGGGCTATGTAAACTCATGACTCAAAAAAAAAAAAGAAGAATAAAAGAAAAGAAAAACTATATGTATGTAGGACTGGAGTGTTTTTTCTGTGATTAAGAAAACTGTTTGCTCTTGCAGAGGACCTGAATTCAATTTCTGGCACTCACACAGAAACTCAAACCATCTGTAACTGCAGTTCTTCTCATCTAGGAGAACACAACACACATGCTTACATGCAGTGAAGATGTTTATATGCATAAATATACATGTACATAATAATTGACGAGAGGCTGAAGAGGTAGCTCAGCAGTTAAGAGCACTTGTTCTTCCAAAGGGCCTGTGTTCATTGCCAGCACCTGCTTGGTCAATCACAACCCTCAGTAACTCCAGTCCCCTGGATCTGATGCCCTCTTCTGGCCTACTTGAACATTGTGTGCACATGATGTACAAAGTTTACAAAACACCTAGACACATAATTTATTTTAAAAATAATTGAGCAAGACATGGTGGTGCATGCCAGTAATCCCAGCACTCTGGAAGCTGAGAGGAGAATCTTGAGTTCAAGGTTAGCCTGAGCTACATAACAAGTCCAAGGTTACCCTGGTATGTATAGCAAAAACCTTTCTAAATTTTAGAAAATAGATATTAAGATGTATTACAGCATAAACAATAAAATATCAAAATGGAAAAGTCAAAATAACCAGAAAAAATCAAATATTAACTCTCAAAAAAGATTTTATTAACAAATTATTTTACAGATGAATGCTTTCAAATAATTAAATGTCTAATGGTTTTTAAACATGAGAGTTGTCATAGAACATAAACACAATTATCAAGAGGCTACTATATGCGTGTACAACAACTTATAGGCATCATAATAAAATCAAACCAATCACCGACAGACATAATATACAAAGCTCAATAATTGCTATCAAAATGTATTTGGCAAATAGGCAATTATTATTTAAGATAAGGTCTTGCTCAGATTAGGTGAGTCTCTAGCCAGAATCTTTGGGCCTTCCTTAGTCCTCTAAATGCTGGAATTAGATGCATGCATGGCAACAACTGGCTCAGCAAATGCTTTACGCATGACCATATGCCTGGTACTGTAATAGATGTCTGAACTAATATAGCACAACACCTGCCCCATGGACTCCATTTCAAGTGGGACGATGGCTACAGGAACAAGTATTTCCCATTACAAGATTATTAAGTTAGCTACAAAGTAGTAGATTTCATAATGGCATTTTTACACATGTTTTCTTCTTCCACACCCTGCCCTCTGGCTTTGCCTTGCCCTCCCCTCTGTCCCATTCTTGCTGTTTTTCCATTGCCCACAACAACCTAATTGCTGCTCTCCCAGTACAATATTGCATTATCTTCTGTCAGTGTTCCTGTACCCTAATCCTTCAGGTCTCTTTTTCCCTCTCACAGTTCTCTAGTTTCATGAGTCATCCACACATGGACACCGACCCACTCACACATAGAAACTTCAATCAAGAATACACACATGAGAGAAAACATAGTGCTTATCTGAATGCAGTTTATTTCAGCTAACATTCTGAACTGTAATTTCACCCATTTTCCTACAAATGTCATTTTTTTTACTTTTAAATCTGTGTATATATGTGTGTGTGTGTGTCTGTGTGTGTGTGTGTGACCACAGAGATGAGAGATGTCAGACCCTCCTGGGGCTTGTGTTACAGGTGGTTGTGAACTGCCCGGTTTGAGTGTTGGGAATCAAATGCTGGTCCCCTGGAAGAACAAGAAGTGCTCTTTATCACTGAGGCATATAGGCAGATCATGTGATAGTTTTGGTTGTCATTCTCAAAGATTTGTTTATCTTTTATTTTTATGTGTGTGAATATTTTTCCTGCAATATATGTCTACATCCGTGGTGACTGTGGAGGCCAGAAAGGGATTCCCTGGAACTGGAGTTATAGATGGTTCTGAGCCACCAAGTGGGTGCTGGGAACCAAACCCAGTTCCTCTGTAAGAGCAGCCAGTGCTTTTCCCTGAGACATCTGTCCCACCACTTTCTCATTTTTGACAAACCTACTTACTGATTTCCTCAGTAGCTGCAATTTATGCTCACTAGCAGTGAGTAAAGTTTCCTCTTTCCTCAAATTCCTGCCAGCATCTGTTGTTCTGTTTTCTTGATGAAAGTCATTCTGAGCTAGTAAGGTGACAGTATAAATCATTTTAATTTCACCTTTCCCTGATGGCTTAGGATGTTGAACCCATCATCAAATATTATTTGCCATTTCTATTTCTTCCTTTGAGGACTGTCTGCTCACCTCATTACCTCATGTATGGATTGGATTTGGTTTAATCTTGGCTGTTTTTACATAATAGAACCCTATGCGATACAGAGTTGGCAATGATTTCTCAAATCTGTAAGCTGTCTCTTCAGTTGTGAGGTTCCTTCCATTGTTAGGCAGGCTTTCAGTTTGCTATAATCCATGTGTCAGTCCTTGGGTTGTGTTCTCTGCTGTCACAGTCCATTCAGAAGTTCCTACCTCTGCATAGGATGATTGTTGACACGGGATATAGTTGATGTGTCTTCCCTGAAGTTTCAGTATGTCCTGTCTTCACATGAAGTCTGTGATCTATTTTCAATGTTTCATGTAGTTTGAGACTCGACCTGATTTCATTCTTCTACAGGTATATACCCAGTTTTCTCAGCACCATCTCTAAAAGGATCTTTCCTAATGACATCTGGGTTTAAGGGAAAAATGAAGTACCTGCTAGGGCTGGGATGATGAATCCATAATTAAGAGCACTTGCTGCTCTTGCAGAGGAGAAAGGTTCAGTTAACAGCACTCATATGGCAGCTCACAATCCCTTATATCTCTAATTCTAAGGTATCTGATGTCATCTTCTGGAGAGTAGTTGACTGTTCAGTTTTCATGAGTTTGTAGGCATTCTGGGGGTAGAATTGTTGTTGAATTCTAGCATTATTCCATGGTAATCCAATAGTACACAGCTGGTTACTACATTTTCTTTTGTATCTGTGAATGTTTGCTTTGTTACTGATTATGTGATCAATTTTTAGGAAGGTTCCATGAGATGCTGAGAAGAAGGTATTTTCTTTTCTGTTGGGTGGAATGTTCTATAGGTGTCTATTAATTTCATTTGATTCACTACATCTGTGATATCTCTTATTGCTCCATTAAGTTTCTGTCTGTTTAGCCTGTCCATTGGTGAGAGAGGAGTGTTGAAACCTACTATTAGAGTGTGTGTTTCCCTTCTTTGAGTTGTTGTGGTGGAGAGTTGTCAGATGTCTGTGTTATTATGGGTGTTCTTAGCTTCCTTGGTTTGTGCTTTGCCTTCTAGTAGTTTCTGTAAGGCTGGGATTGTGGCTACCTATTATTTAAATCTGTTTTTGTCCTGGAATATCTTTTTTCTCCATTGATGGTGAATGCAAGCTTTGCTGCGAATAGTACTCTGGGATTGCCTTCATGGTATTTTAGTGTTGGCAGCACATCTATCTAAGACAGTCTGGCTTTCATGGTTTCCACTGAGAAGTCAGGTGTAATTCAAGTTCCTACGGACTCCTGATCTTTGATGAAGAAACCAGAAATACATGGGAGACCATTCTCTCCCTTATAAGAGATCATGTCAGCACACAGAAGCCACCCTATTGCTGACACACCCCCACATCCCAAAAAATATTTAATGGAAAGGAATTCCCACACAGACCTCAACCTAAAACCAGATATCTTGAACCTAACAGAAGAAAAAGAAGGGAAGATCCCTGAAATCAATGACATAGGAAAAGACTTTCTGAGCAGAACACTATTAACACAGACACTAATTTCAACAATTAATAAATGGGATCTCATGAAACTGAAAAGCTTCTGCATGACAAAAGATCCCATCATTCAGACAAAGTGGCAGCTTACAGAATGGTAAAATATTTTTTTATCAACTACACACCCAATAGAGGGCTAATATCCAAAATTATACAAAAAACTCAAACAAAATGTATAAAGAACTCAAAAGGCTAGATATCAAGAAAACAAATGACTCAATTAAAACTGGGAATTTTTAAACAGAGAATTCTCAATAGGGAATCTTAAGTGGCTGAGAAAGACTTAAATGTTCAACATTCTCAGTCATTAGTGAAATGCAAACCAAGTCTGCTTTGAGAGTCCACTTTACACCTGTCAGAATCCCTAGGATCAATAATACGAGTGACAGTTCCTGCTGGCAAGGACATAGAATAAGGGGTACACTCATCCACTGCTGGTAGGAGTGCAGACTAATACAGTCACTATGGAAATGAGTGTGGATTTACCTTAGAGAGATGGGACCTGATCTACCTCGTGATAAAAATTGGAACCTTTATACAAATGAATATTACTCAGCCATTAAAAATAATTAAATTCACAGTAAATGGGTAGAACTAGGGGGAGAAATCACCCTGAGTGAGGTACCCAGACACAGAAAACCAAATGTGGCATGTATTAGCTTACATGTGGATATACAGAATCACAGAGATTAAGCATAGAGTAACAGACTAAGGAGGAGAGAAGCATCTCATCAGGAAAGAAGAAATAGAATAGAAAGGTACAGGCTGGTGAGGGGAGGTGCAAGGAGAGAAATAGAGGGACGAGGGAGTGTATACAGGGAGAAACAGCTAAAACTAAGGCCACGGAAGTAGTGTGCAGTGGCATGGGTATTGATACAGTCGATGCTTCCTGAAATAAATGCATATGTGAAGGCAATCTAACAGAGAAATCAAATAACAGGGTGATGAGACTGTGTCTGAGAGCTTTCTCCTTCTGTCTTGCATTCCATTCTTTAGGTTGGGATTAAAGATGTGCACCACTGGGATTAAAGGCGTGCACCGCCAGGTTTCTATGGCAAACTAGTGTGGCTACTGAGATTAAAGGTGTGTGCTACCACTTACTCTCTGATCTTCAGCTAAACTTTCTTTATTAAAATACAAATGAAATATCACTACACGTAAGTATCACGAAACATTGTAAAGGAGGGGACACATAGATTATAAGAGCCAGAGCATCATGGAGTTTGCTGTGACATTGTATCTCCTAGGAATGTCAGAATATACACCAATAAAATCTTATTAACATGGCTGCTTAAGTATGAGCTGAATAAGGACAAGAGGCAATCTATAAGGGAAAAGGGGCCAACCAGCCCTACACAAAGAACTATAGGGAACTCACAAATGCCGGGAGTGGAGAAACAGTTTTAGTCCTACTGTGGGAAGAGTACACGAAATGCTTATCCAATACCAAATGGTGAGCCCTGAATCATACATACAAATAACATTATACTAAATTAAAGTATGCGTGTGTTATAGTTTCTTAGGTACTTAACAGTATGAATCCTTGTGATTTTTTTCACATATCCATACTATTATTTTGCTCTCCTTTCTCCCTGTGTATTTATCTCCCTTCAACCTAATTATAACCCTGACAGCATACAGACAAGTAACATACAGATTGGGCAGGTTACATACACATATGCATGTAACAAAATTAATGAAAAATCCATGAATTTGAAAGGGAACAAGGAGGCATATAAGAGCGGGTTTGAAGAAAAAAGTAAAAGGAGAAATGATGTTTCATTGTTACAAAATATTTGTATAACTATGTAAAGACGTGTTGCATTTGTTGAATTATATGTAAAAATGTGTTGCTGTTTTACCTTGTCTGCCTAAGGCACCTGATTAGTCTAACAAAAAGTTAAATGGCCAATAGCAAGAAAGAGGTATAGGCAGGACTTGCAGGCAGGGAAACTGAGTAGCGGGAGGAATTTAGGCTTAGAAAGGAAGAAAGAAAAAGAGATACCAGGGAGAAACAAGTGGCCAATCAGACACACATGGAGGAAGCAGGAAACCAAGACATACAGAATAAAAGAAAGGTAAAAAGCCCCAAGGAAAAATGTAGATGAATAGAAACAGGTTAAATTAAGTTCAAAAAGCTAGCAGGACGAGCCTAAGCTAAGACTAAGCACTTATAATTAATAAGAATCATTCATAATAAATTATTTGGGAGTTTCTTGGTGGCCCAAAGGAAAATTCCAACTACACATAATACAATAAATAAAATAAAGAAGTAGTTGTTTTTAAAGAAATAACATAAAAGGTAAAAAAGGGACACAGCCAAGACTGTTAAATAGACAAGCTTGTCTCAGAAAAAAAAAAGAAGATAAAAAGAGATGTAACATATCCCTATTACCTGCTCTGAAGAATTTTTCACAGATACTGCCACGGCATAACCACATGGGAATAAGGTGGCCTGCATTAATTAAAAGAGTTTCTAATAGTAAAGTATATTACAGTTGCTTATGACTTAAAATGTCATTATAAAATATCTAGCAAATTAAATTCAACTTGATTACATTATCATTTCTTCCCACTACATTCCTTAGGATGAATTATAATTTATTAACGCCATGTATCACTAAGCTAAAATCCTGATACAATTATCTCACTTGATCCTGAGTGGCATTCAGAAGTAGACATAGAAAGCAAGCTTGTCAGGTTTTTGTGTGTCTATGACTACCAGCCTGATGACTGCAGACTTCAACTTTTTAAAATTTGTACAAAAAAAAATGTTTCAATGAGTTCTTTGATGAGGAATGATTTTAGAAGGACTAGTATGTGAAAACTTGCTTTATTTAAGCACCCGTAGAACATTAATCCTTTCTCACTTCAGTCTTCTATAAAAAGAATCCAGGAGTAGTTAATGCATAAGCAATAGCTATTACAATAGTCTTACTAATTGACCTTGTAATGACAAAATATGGGAGATCATGGTCAAACAGAGATAATACTTCCAATTCAAATGTCTTAGCTAAAGTGATTTTGTATTTCTTCTGTAGACTCTTCTCAAACTCACAGAGATCCCCCTGCCTCTGCCTCTTGAGTACTGGGAGTAAAGGAATGTACCACCACTAACCAGCAAATTTTGTACTTCTTAAGGCATCTTGAAACTAAGATGAGTGTTGAAATGAATTTTGAGAACTTAGGTCCTGATAAAACTGTACAAGAATACTTTTTATTTGCCTTTATTTTTTTAAAAAAGATCTTTATTATTTTTATTTTATGTATAAAGTGTTTTGCCTACATGTATGTCTGTATAGCACACGTGTGTCTGGTGCCCACCAAGGCCAGAAGAGGGCATCAGACCTCCTGAAATTAGAGTTATAGTTATGGGTCCTGGGGATTTAACCCATTTCTTTGGAAGAGCAGGCAGTGCTCTTACCCATGGAGCCATTTCACCAGGCCCAGGGATATTTTACAAAACAAAACAACAATAAAAGATACTATGGAAAACAACTGGGCACTGCTGCAAAAGTACTTGATTGTCTCAAATACAGATGAGGAGACACACTGATGGCTAGGAAAGACTGAAACTCAAAAGGGTTGCTTGGGACAAAACTACAATTCTAGCCAGAGGCACAACAGCTGCAAGATTTAGAAATCTAAGCTTATGCCCTAGGACTTCCCACCACTGTCTGGGAACTGGCATAGTCTTCTTGCTTAAGAGTACTCGCAAGAGGCTTTCTGACGTCACGCAGGCGGAGACTTTAAAATCCAAATGGCTCTTGGTTGGCATTGGTGGGTGTCTTCCTAAGCAGTTGTGCATTTTACTGGAAGTGGGCGCTGGGGGTCAAGAACCAGAGAGAAAGGTAACTGCTGGCATGGGGTTAACTCTGTTCCTGCTAAGAAACTCTGTGGCATCAGAGACCTGGGGTGGCATCTGCCAGGTTCTGGGTTCAGGGATCAGTAAGTTTGTGTGGGCAGCGCCTGGAGAGGGAAAAGAGGATGCTGATTGCTGACCAAGGTGTTCCGCAGGGAGGGGGAGAAGGGGAGGACTGCCTGGGAGGGACAGGTTAAAACACTGCGTTCCTGTGGTAATGCAGCATCTGAAAAGCCATGTAAGAAGAAAAAGTCTGGGAAACTGAAGGCTTGAGAATAAGACCTAAGTGGAATGTAAGCAGTTGAACAAGGAGTGATGTGACTCAGTGCACAGCCTATTGTGCTAAAGTCCCCAGCTCAAACAAACAATAAAGTGGGTGTTATTATTTGGTGTTAGTATTTGGGAATCTGCATTGGCCTGCCTGTCCTTAGGGTCCTGACAGGAAACCTCCTCTCCTGTAGCCACTAAGAGCACTTCACCTGTAGCCACTTCTGGGCACATTTGCTATGGTTCCTTGTAACAGGTGGACCTACCCCTAACCTCCCCCTTCTCCTGTGTCTACCTCCCTCTCTCTCCCGCACTCTTTACCCCATGGGACTAGTCTGCTCCCCTCTCTGCCTCCTCTGTCCCTTCTCTCTCATCTTCCAATAAGCCTCCTGTATAAGCCTTATCGCATAGCGTGACTTCTCTTCACTACATATATATATATATATATATATATATATATATATATATATATATATATAATTTTATCAACAGTGAGTTCTGTCTTATCCTAGAAAGAAGCCAGGGCAGGACCAGAAAAAGCTGAGTGGCTAGCGTCTAGTGCTGCAGAGACGAAGACAGGGTCTGACATAAGTATGCTTATGATACTAAAATATTTTGAGAATGGAAGCAGCCTCTACATTATGTTATGGAACGGATTGCTTGTCTTTACTGAAAGGGAGATTAGAACCAGAAAGACAATACTGGGTATTAAACTATGGGGTTAAACATAAAGCAAGAAAAGTAGATATTAGGAAAAGAGAATGAATCCTGATTTTGAAGCCAAAGGAAACATTTTGAGGAGAGTTAAGGAGCCTGAGATTTCTTGTCAAGCAGTCTGTGAGTTACCATTGAAATAGACATAAGAGATACCAGTGATGTATTCGGGATAACACATTGAAATTTTGCGATCATGGATTGCCGTGTGATGCAGGAATCATATATGTTCATTTTTGCATTGTCTTGCTCGAGTGTATTGAATACTTGAAGTTGCATAGGTGTTATCTTTAGTGAGGACTTAAGTATACATGACAAACAAATACAGCACACAGGGAAAATACTATCGTAAAGGAATAAACTTAGTTACTCTTCTACTTCAGAATAAAAGTGACAATTATTGCTTAATGATCCACTTGCATCTGGAACATTTTTCTGATATTGAAATCATGAATTAGGTTCTGAGCATGAAGCGCAGTTCCATTTCCACCGGTGGTGCTGGCTGCCTCTCCACACAGGAATTAAGATCTCAGGACCTCGACGAACCAGACCTTTATACCTGTCAAGCGTAAGTGCCTCCAACTATGGATCTCAGCTACATGCTGCCACGTTCTGTACCTAGTTCTCAGAAACTGTAGAATCAGATGGTGAAAGTGGGTCTTCTCTAGTTCCACACTTGAGTCGCTCACTCTCCAAAGGTTAGTAATTCCTTCAGAGAGCTTTGGTTTTACTGTCTAAGTCTGGCAGTATTAATTATATTAGCAATTAAACAAAGAAAATGCCAATATAAACTCAATTTAAAATAACAATCTTATTATAAGGTTTCAAAACTAAAATGGTTTTATTTATTTATTTGCTTCTTTGTTTGTTTTGGTTTGTTTTGGAGACAAGATTTCTCGATGCAGCCCTAGTTTTCCTGGCATTCACTCTGTAGACCAGGTTAGCATCGAACTTTGGGATATACCTTTCTCTGCTTCCAAAGTGCTCAGATTAAAGGTGCGTGCCACCACCACCTACAATGCTTTTAATTTAAAAAAAAATCTGGGTAAGCAAGATGACTCAGCAGGTAAAGGCACTTATCAACAAACCCAAACACCTGCTTTCAATCCCCAGACCCACATGGTAGAAGAGAACCTGCTGCATCAGCAGCTACTGACCACCAGCTGCTCGCTCTCTTTCTGTCTCTCTCTCTCTCTCTCTCTCTCTCACACACACACACACACACACACACAATAATAAATGTAATAAAGTTAAAATATTTCCAATGCAAAACAATTTCATTGGGCAGCAAAACATGGTCTCCCCTTTTAACGTCAGATCCCTTTAATATCTGACTAATGAAAGACAGTTAGAATCTATTCTGCTGCTGCATTCAGACTGTCCTAGCAGCCAGTCTCTAGGTAGCAATGTATGCATGAAAGGATGAGCATGAGAAGAACAAACAACATCTTAGTTTTGATGTAGTGATACCTAGATATACATACCTTGGAGAACATGTCTAGTCTAGATCAGCAGTTGTCTGGATTGGAGGTGGGGAAGTTTGATACAGATTGACAGGAAACAGTCTGTTATTTGTATGACCTGGGGTATGACCTCACCTTTTTGTACTTTGAATCCCTTGTGTATAAGAATGGGGATAGGTTGAGCGGTGGTGCACGTATTTAATTAAACGGAGGCAGTCTAATCTCTGGGTTTGAGGCCAGCCTGGCCTACAGACAAATTCCAAGACAACCAGAGCTACACAGAAAAACCTGTCTTCCAAAAAAAGAAAGAAAAAGAGTGGAGATACTGGGAGATTGCTCAGTGGTTTAGAGTCGTTCCTATTCTACCACAGGACCCAAATTCAGTTCCCAGTACCCACATTGGGCAGGTCACAACCGCCTGTGACTCCAGCTCAAGGAGATCTGGTGCCCCTTTTGTGACCTCCATAGGCACTCTCGTGCATGTGTGGTTATGCCTATACAAACAAAATATACATAGAATATAAAATAGAACTTTTCACTTTTTTAATGGAGATAATGGCAGACTCTCCTTTACAAGTTGTTCTGAATATTTATTGAGTGTTTATATAGGTCAACTGCTCTTAAGTTCTTCATGCATATTAACTCTTGATACTCGGTGACAACTTTCCCTTAAGGCACAATGGCAAACAAGGGAGTACAAAAAAGGGAGCAGTTATAGGGGCATAAATAGAGACGAAAGTGTTTAGGTTATTGAACAGGCCTTTAGACTACTTGGTACAGAAGATCTATGGGCCTGAAACACACCTTTAAGGATAATATATGTGTTGATAATGTCATGCACAAGGAAATTTGGTTTGTTATTTGTGGTGTTGAGGATTGAGCACAAGCTGAACAAAACACTGAGATATATCCCTGTCACAGAAGTACATTTCATTCCCCCCATATTTTATACCTAAACTGCTGTAACTTCATGGTATGCTCTCCTGCTTTAAGGAATGCATTGTCTTTAGTTATTTAAAGCTTATAGACTAATGTTTGATGCTGTTGTTACGATGTGTGTGTGTGTTTGTGTGTGTGATGGATTGCCTTGAAATAATGCAGACTTGAACAGAGGAGGAAATGTTTTTAATTGCCTTCTTAATATGCAACTTGGTATGTTTTCAAGTTCTAAAAAAATAAAGGATACAAGACCTATCCATGATAAAGTATTTATTCAGAAAAATATCCAACATCTATATAAGGTATTAAATTGTCTGATTTGAGTGATTTTGCAGTGTGGTTTAAATTCTGGTTTGTCTGAGACAGGGTTTCTCTGTCTAGCTCTGGCTGTCAGTGGAACTCACTCTGTAGAGCAGGCTGGCCTTGAACTCACAGACATCTGCCTGCCTCTGGCTCAGGAGTGCTGGGATTTGCTGGGATTAAAGGTGTGAGCCACTATCACCCAGTTTTATTGTTTTTTTAAAAGCAATGTATAAGTAAAACCCACAGTTTTACAAAAATAGCTATTCAAGTAATCCACACAAAGTTGTTTTCACCGTTAACAATTTCTATGGCATTTGACATGGGCTACAAACATGGCCCTGTGGTAAAGTACTTTCTTAGCATGTGGCTTCAGACCTGGGCTCAATTCCCAGTACCACCAAAAAGAACAAAACAAAACAAAACAAAACAACTACTTTTTACTAGGAAGACCCTTTTCCCTTCCTCAATAAAAGAGAGGTCAGAAGTGTGCCTTGTATCAGCAATTCCAGCACTTTGTTATCAGACACTGGGGGGATTGCAAGTTCCAGGTCAGGCAGGGTCACATAGTAAGACCCTATCTAAAATACATAACAGCCAGGAAATCTTAAAATGAAAAATGGTCTATGTTTAGTAATAGTGCAAGTTAGTTTGAGTCATGAAAAATTTAAACAAAAATCAGTCTATAAGAAAATGTTGATGAGGGTCTGAAGAGGTGGCTCAGCATCTAACAACACTGCTTACTCTTCCAGAGGTGCTGAGTTCAGTTCCCAGTAACCACATACTGGCTCACAACTGTCTATAGTGTGATCCCATGTCCTCGTCTGACATAAAGTTGGACGTGCAGGTAGAGTACTCATATAAATAAAAATAAGTTTTTAAAGAAAAAAAGGAAGGAAGGAAGGAAGGAAGGAAGGAAGGAAAAGAAATGAAGGAAGAAAAAGTTGATGAAGCCCGGTGGTGGTAGTGGTGGGAGCACATGCCTTTAATCCCAGCACTCAGGAGCCAGAGGCAGGAAGAGCTCTATGCGTTAGAGGCCAGCCTGTGCTACAGAGTGAGCTCCAAGACAGCCAAGCCTACACAAAAAAACCCTGTCCCATAAAACCAAAAGAGTTGATGATCTAAATATTTGTGCAGTAGGACATACCTATAATCCCAGATTTGGAAAGCAGGAGAATCCATTGTTCTGGGCTATGTAAACTCATGACTCAAAAAAAAAAAAGAAGAATAAAAGAAAAGAAAAACTATATGTATGTAGGACTGGAGGGTTTTTTCTGTGATTAAGAAAACTGTTTGCTCTTGCAGAGGACCTGAATTCAATTTCTGGCACTCACACAGAAACTCAAACCATCTGTAACTGCAGTTCTTCTCATCTAGGAGCACACAACACACATGCTTACATGCAGTGAAGATGTTTATATGCATAAATATACATGTACATAATAATTGACGAGAGGCTGAAGAGGTAGCTCAGCAGTCCCAGTCCAGCTGGCCTTGGAGAGCTCCCAATAGATCAGTTCCACTGTCACAGTGGGTGGGTGCACGCCTCGTGGTCCTGATTTCCTTGCTCATGTTCTCCCTCCTTCTGCTCCTCATTTGGACCTTAAGAGCTCAGACCGTTGCTCCAATTTGGGTCTCTGTCTCTCTCTCGATCTATCGCCAGTTGAAAGTTCCTGTGCCATTCTCCTTGGCCTCTCGTCAGCTCTCATTGTCCGCCACATTCCGAGAGTCCGGTTTTATCCCATGTTTTTTCAGTAGCAGTCCAGCTGACCTTGGTGAGCTCCCAATAGATCGGCCCCACTGTCTCAGTGGTTGGGTGCACCCCTCATGGTCCTGACTTCCTTGTTCATGTTCTCTCTCCTTCTGCTCCTCATTATAACCTTGGGAGCTCAGTCCGGTGCTCCAGTGTGGGTCTCTGGCTCTATCTCCATCCATCGCTAGATGAAGGTTCTATGGCGATATGCAAGATATTCATCAGTATGATTATAGGATAGGTTCATTTCAGGTTCCCTATCCTCAGGTGCCCCAATGAACTAACTGGGGACATTGCCCTGGGCATCTGGTAGCCATTCCAAGTTCAAGTCTCTTGCCACCCCTTAGGTGGCTCCCTTACCTAAGGTATGAGTTTCCCTGCTCCCCTATCCAACCTTCCTTTATCCCCAATCACCCCGATTCCCCCAGTTCCCCTCATCCTCTCCTTCACAGTTTTCTCTCCCCATCACCCCTCATCCCCATCCCACACCACCCCCAAGATTCCAATTTTTTGCCCATCAGTCATGTCTATTTCCCATAGCTGGGAGGATATCTATATGTTTTTCCTTGGGTTTACCCTCTTGTTTAGCTTCTTTAGGATCACAAATTATAGACTCAGTGGCCCCTATCCATGGCTAGAAACCAATTATGAGTGAGTACATCCCATGTTCTTCTTTTTGGGTCTGGGTTACCTCACTAAGGATCGTATTTTCTATTTCCATCCATTTGCATGCAAAATTCAAGAAGTCATTGTTTTTTACCGCAGAGTAGTACTCTAATGTGTATATATTCCACACTTTCTTCATCCATTCTTCCATTGAAGGGCATCTAGGTTGCTTCCAGGTTCTGGCTATTACAAATAATGCTGCTATGAACATAGTTGGACAAATGCTTTTGTCATATGATAGGGCATCTCTTGGGTATATTCCCAAGAGTGGTATTGCTGGGTCCAGGGGTAGGTTGATCCCAATTTTTCTGAGAAACCGCCACACTGATTTCCAAAGTGGTTGCACAAGTTTGCAGTCCCACCAGCAATGGATGAGGGTACCCCTTTCTCCACAACCTCTCCAGCAAAGGCTATCCTTGGTGTTTTTGATTTTAGCCATTCTGACAGGTGTAAGATGATATCTCAAAGTTGTTTTGATTTGCATTTCTCTGATCGCTAAGGAGGTTGAGCATGACCTTAAGTATCTTTTGGCCATTTTAACTTCTTCTGTTGAGAATTCTCTGTTCAGTTCAGTGCCCCATTTTTTAATTGGGTTAATTATCCTTTTAAAGTCTAGTTTCTTGAGTTCTTTATATATTTTGGAGATCAGACCTTTGTCTGTTGCGGGGTTGGTGAAGATCTTCTCCCAGTCAGTAGGCTGCCTTTTTGTCTTAATGACAGTGTCCTTTGCTTTACAGAAGCTTCTCAGTTTCAGGAGGTCCCATTTATTCAATGTTGCCCTTAATGTCTGTGCTGCTGGGGTTATACATAGGAAGCGATCTCCAGTGCCCATATGTTGTAGGGTACTTCCCATTTTCTCTTCTATCAGGGTCAGTGTGTTCAGATTGATATTGAGGTCTTTGATCCATTTGGACTTGAGTTTTGTGCATGGTGATAGATATGGGTCTATTTTCATTCTTCTACAGGTTGACATCCAATTGTGCCAGCACCATTTGTTGAAGATGCTTTCTTTCTTCCATTGTATACTTTTAGCTCCTTTATCGAAAATCAGTTGTTCATAGGTTTGTGGGTTAAAATCCGGGTCTTCTATACGATTCCATTGGTCGACTTCTCTGTTTTTATGCCAGTACCACGCTGTTTTCATTACTGTAGCTCTGTAATAGAGTTTGAAGTCAGGGATGGTAATGCCTCCAGAAGTTCCTTTATTGTATAAGATTGTTTTGGCTATCCTGGGTTTTTTGTTTCTCCATATAAAGTTGATTATTGTCCTTTCAAGATCTGTGAAGAATTTTGATGGGATTTTAATGGGGATTGCATTGAATCTATAAATTGCCCTTGGTAGAATTGCCATTTTTACTATGTTGATTCTCCCAATCCAAGAGCAAGGGAGATCCTTCCATTTTCTGGTATCCTTTTCAATTTCTTTCTTCAATGCCTTAAAGTTTTTGTCAAATAGATCTTTCACTTCCTTGGTTAGAGTTACCCCAAGATATTTTATGCTGTTTGTGGCTATCGTGAAAGGTGATGATTCTCTTATTTCTCTCTCTGCTTCCAGATCCTTTGTGTATAAGAGGGCGACTGATTTTTTGGAGTTGATCTTGTATCCTGCCACGTTACTAAAGGCGTTTATCAGCTGTAGGAGTTCTTTGGAGGAGTTTTTGGGGTCGCTCATGTACACTATCATATCATCTGCAAATAATGCAAGTTTAACTTCTTCCTTTCCAATTTGAATCCCCTTTATCCCCTTATGTTGTCTTATTGCTATTGCTAAAACTTCGAGAACTATATTGAAGAGGTATGGAGAGAGTGGACAGCCTTGGCGTGTTCCTGATTTTAGTGGGATGGCTTTAAGTTTCTCTCCATTTAGTTTGATATTAGCTGTCGGCTTGCTGTATATAGCTTTAATTATATTTAGGTATGACCCTTGTATCCCTAATCTCTCCAAGACTTTTATCATAAAGGGATGTTGAATTTTGTCAAATGCTTTTTCAGCATCTAATGAAACGATCATATGGTTTTTTTCTTTGAGTTTATTTATATGATGTATTACATTGATAGATTTGCGTATGTTAAACCAGCCCTGCATCTCTGGTATGAAGCCTACTTGATCATAATGGATAATTTTTCTAATGTGTTCTTGGATTCGGTTTGCCAGAATTTTGTTGAGGATTTTTGCGTCGATGTTCATGAGTGAGATTGGCCTGTAATTCTCTTTCTTGGTTGGGTCTTTGTGTGGTTTTGGTATCAGAGTTACTGTAGCTTCATAAAAGGAATTTGGCAATGACTCTTCTGTTTCTATATTGTGAAATACATTAAGGAGAATAGGTATTAGGTCTTCTTGGAAGTTCTGGTAGAATTCCGCATTGAAACCATCTGGTCCTGGACTTTTTTTGGAAGGGAGGTTTTTGATAACCGCTTCTAATTCTTCACGACTAACAGGTCTATTTAGGTTGTTCACCTGGTCCTGGTTTAACTTTGGTAAATGGTATTTATCTAAAAAAGCGTCCATTTCTTTTGCATTTTCCAGTTTTGTGGCATACAGGCTTTTGTAGTAAGATCTAATGAGTCTCTGAATTTCCTCTGTGTCTGTGGTTATGTCTCCCTTTTCATTTCTGATCTTATTAATTTGCAAATTCTCTCTCTGCCGTTTGATTAGTTTGGATAGGGGTTTATCAATCTTGTTGATTTTCTCCAGGAACCAGCTTTTTGATTCATTGATTCTTTCAATTGTTTTCTGTGTTTCTATTTTGTTGATTTCAGCCCTCAGTTTGATTATTTCCAGTCTTCTACCCCTTCTAGGTGAGTCTGCTTCTTTTTTTTCTAGAGCTTTCAGGTGGGCTGTTAAGTCTCCAATGTGTGCTTTCTCTGTTTTCTTTAAGTGGGCAGTTAGTGCTATGAACTTTCCTCTCGGAACTGCTTTCATAGTGTCCCATAGGTTTGAGTATGTTGTTTCTTTATTTTCATTGTCTTCAAGGAAGAGTTTAATTTCTTTCTTTATTTCTTCCTTAATCCAGGTATGGTTCAGTAGTTGACTATTCAGTTTCCATGAGTTTGTAGGCTTTCTGGGGGTAGCATTGTTGCTGAATTCTAGCTTTAATCCATGGTGATCTGATAAGATACAGGTGGTTATTAATATTTTTTTGTAACTGTGGATGTTTGCTTTGTTACCGAGTATGTGGTCGATTTTTGAGAAGGTTCCATGAGCTGCAGAGAAGAAGGTATATTCTTTCCTATTTGGGTGGAATATTCTATAGATGTCTGTTAAGTCCATTTGATTCATTACCTCCATTAATTCTCTTATTTCTCTGTTAGGTTTCTGTCTACTTGACCTGTCCATTGGTGAGAGAGGAGTATTAAAATCTCCTACTATTAATGTGTGCGGTTTGATGGCTGCCTTGAGTTTTAACAATGTTTCTTTTACGTACGTGGGTGCTTTTATATTAGGGGCATAGATATTCAGGATTGAGACTTCATCCTGATGAATTGTTCCTGTTATGAGTAGAAAATGTCCCTCTCCATCTCTCCTGAATGATTTAAGTTTGAAGTCAACTTTGTTAGAAATTAGTATGGCCACCCCTGCTTGTTTCTTAGGTCCATTTACTTGATAAGCCTTATCCCAACCCTTTACTCTGAGTAGGTGCCTGTCTTTGTGGTTGAGGTGTGTTTCTTGTAAACAGCAGAATGTTGGATCCTGTTTTCGTATCCAATCTCTTAGTCTGTGCCTTTTTATAGGAGAGTTGAGTCCATTGACATTAAGTGATATTAATGACCAGTGGTTGTTAACTCCGGTCATTTTTTAAGTTGTAAATTTTGTGTGTTCCCCTTCTTTGTGTTGCGCTGGTGAAGGGTCTCTAGTTGTCTGAGATATTGTGGTCATTGTTGGACTCCTTGGTTAGTGATTTTCCTTCTATTATTTCTGTAAGGCTGGATTTGTGGCTACGTATTGTTTAAATTGGTTTTTATCCTGGAAAATTTTGTTTTCTCCATTTATAGTGAACGATAGCTTGGCTGGGTATAGTAGTCTGGGCTTGCATCCATGGTCTCTTAGTTTCTGCAGTACATCTATCCAGGACCTTCTGGCTTTCATGGTTTCCATAGAGAAGTCAGGTGTAAGTCTGATAGGTTTACCTTTATAAGTAACTTGGCCTTTTTCCTTCGCTGCTCTTAGTATTCTTTCTTTATTCTGTATGCTTTGTGTTTTGATTATTATATGGCGAGAGGATGTTTTTTTTTGATCCAGCCTATTCAGTGTTCTGTATGCTTCTTGAACCTTCATAGGTATATCTTTCTTTAGGTTGGGAAAGTTTTCTTCTATAATTTTATTAAATATATTTTCTGGACCGTTGAGCTGCGCTTCTTCTCCTTCTTCTATTCCTATTATTCTTAGGTTTGGTCTTTTTATTGTGTCCCAGATTTCCTGAATGTTTTGTGATGAGAATTTGTTGGCCTTGCTGTTTTCTTTGATCAGCGTGTTTATTTTCTCTATGGTATCTTCAGAATCTGAGATTCTTTCTTCTATCTCTTGTATTCTGTTGGTTATGCTTGCTTCTGTAGTCTCTATTCGTTTACCTAGATTTTCCCTGTCCAGCTGGCCTTCTGTTTGTGTTTTCTTCTTTGCCTCCATTTCAGTTTTTAAGTCTTGAACTGTTTCCATTATCTGTTTGATTGTTTTTCCTTGGTTTCCTAGGGTATCATTCACTGATTTACTCAATTCTTCAAACTTTCTGTTATACTTCTCATCCATTTCTATAAGGGCATTTTTTACATGTTGTTTAAGGGCGTCAATCACTTTCATAAAGTCAATTTTATCTACTTCTTCATGATTAAGGTGTTCATGTCCACCTGTTGGGATGTCGCTGGGTTCTGGTGGTTTCATATAGTTTTTCAGATTGTTAGGTGAATTCTTGCATTGGCGCCTGCCCATCTCTTTCTCCGAATGCTCCCCTCTGGATCTTCTTTTACCGGATCAGGTCTCCTTGCCTACTGATGTACCTTCCCAGTGATGGCTCTCTGCAGTGCTAGCTCTCCTGGTGTTCTAGTGATGTCTCTCCTTGCTTGTTGCAGGCAGGCCAGTGAAACAAAGGAAGTCTCGCCTGCCTACTTGCCCTGAGGATTTGCACCCAGCACCAGACAGACTGAGCTGGATGGTGTTATGTGCCCAAAGAGGAAAGGGGACAGAAGGAAGAAGGGTTCTGGATGCAAGCTGGGTGGGACAAGAAGAGAGAGGCAGTATGGGGGGGTAGACCATGTTCCCAAATATTGTTTATAAATGTTCTTTTACATTTAAAGGGGGATATGATATAGATGTGACTAATTTACATTGGTATGAATTTTAAGGTCAATTCTGTTATATATATTTCTGATCTTGATTAAGGTATTGTGATTGTGTAGTTCATTTAAAAATGTAATGTAAAATAGAAAATATAGGTTATTAATGGATAATCATCAATAATAGTCAAGCTTGTAGTCATGTTATTTAGATTTTATAGATGTGCATAGATATATTTCAGCTAGATAGGCATTCTTCATATCTTTCAAAGGCTACAGAATATGGCATTTAAATGCTTTCATAACTTAGGACTGTTATAGTGAGATACGTCTGCTCCTGGCAGCACCAATCTACTTCAAGAAGAAGATGGGCATCGAAGAGGCTTCTTATGGAGTTGGTTAGCCATTTGGGCAAGAAACTACTCTTGCCTGGACTGATGCATAAACTGGACACAAAAAACCCACAGAGAGAGGACTGCTGAACTTGCCTGAAGGTGAGATGGTCTTTCGGGTTCCTGACTCATAAAAGAGTCTGCGAGACATTCTGCAGGACACAGCAGATAGTGACTAAACTGTCTTTGGAATTTCCTGCTTCATGAGAATGTGTCTGCTGGATACTATGGGCCTGTAGGCCAAAGATGGATGCCCCAACAGTACAAAAGAACTTTGGGTGACTGTCCAGGCAATGAGATGTCTCTGTCATTTCTAGAGTTTTCTTATTTCTTGTTTACTTAGGTAATATTATATCCTTCTGGAGTCTTTGATGGAGTTAAAGAATGGATAGATAGTTATAGTTTTCCTTAGTTATGATAAAGATAAAATAGATATAAATATTGTAATTGTAATTCTTGCTTGATAACTGTTTTGCTATATGTAATCTTACTATGTTAAAGTAAAAGCCTTTCTTTTTTGTTTAAACAGAAAAAGGGGAAATGATGGAGGTGGGTCATCTTTCTATCTGTTGTTCCATTGGTTAAGTAATAAAGAAACTGCCTTGGCCCCTTTAATAGGACAGAAAATTAGGTAGGCAGAGTAAACAGAGAGAATGCTGGGAGAAAGAAGCCGAGTAAGGAGTCGCCATGATTCTCTCACTCCAGACAGACGCAGGTTAAGATCTTCCCTGGTAAGCCAGCTCGTGGGGCTACACAGAATATTACAAATGGGTTAGATCAATATGTAAGAGCTAGCCAATAAGAGGCTGGAGCTAATGGGCCAGACAGGGTTTAAAAGAATACAGTTTCCGTGTAATTATTTCGGGGCATAAGCTAGCCATGTGGGCGGCTGGGTGCCGGGGACGCAGCCCCGCCGCTCATGTTACAACATGGTGTTCTAGTGATGTCTCTCCTTGCTTGTTGCAGGCAGGCCAGTGAAACAAACAAAGGAAGTCTCGCCTGCCTACTTGCCCTGAGGATTTGTACCCAGCACCAGACAGACTGAGCTGGATGGTGTTATGTGCCCAAAGAGGAAAGGGGACAGAAGGAAGAAGGGTTCTGGATGCAAGCTGGGTGGGACAAGAAGAGAGAGGCAGTATGGGGGGGAAGAGACCCTGCAGGGAGCCTGGGGAGTATAGGGAGGGGGATGAGGAACTTCAGAGTTCCATGTCCAGGGCTGCTTCCGCCGCTGGTCACAAACTCACGGCACTGCTATCTCTCCTGGTGCCGAAATCAGATCTCCATGCAGGTTGGGTAGTTCGTAAACAAAGCACCTACCTTGGTTGGTGCAGGCGGGCCAGTGAAACAAAGGAGGTCTCGCCTGCCTACTTGCCCTGAGGATTTGCCCCCAGCGCCAGACAGACTGAGCTGGATGGTGTTATGTGCCCAAAGAGGAAAGGGGACAGAAGGAAGAAGGGTTCTGGATGCAAGCTGGGTGGGACAAGAAGAGAGAGGCAGTATGGGGGAGGGGGGATAGAGCCCCTGCAGGGAGCCCGGGGAGTATAGGGAGGGGGATGAGGAACTTCAGAGTTCCCTGTCCAGGGCTGCTTCCGCCACTGCTGGTCAGAAACTCACCTCACTGCTGTCTCTCCTGGTGCCGAGATCAGATCTCCGTGCAGGTTGGGTAGTTTGTAAACAAAGCACCTACCTTGGTTGGTGTAGGCGGGCCAGTGAGACAAAGGAGGTCTCGCCTGCCTACTTGCCCTGAGGATTTGGCCCCAGCGCCAGACAGACTGAGCTGGATGGCCTTATGTGCCCAAAGAGGAAAGGGGACAGAAGGAAGAAGGGTTCTGGATGCAAGCTGGATGGGACAAGCTCATAATGGCATTTTTACACATGTTTTCTTCTTCCACACCCTGCCCTCTGGCCTTTGCCTTGCCCTCCCCTCTGTCCCATTCTTGCTGTTTTTCCATTGCCCACGACAACCTAATTTCTGTTCTCCCAGTACAATATTGCATTATCTTCGATCAGTGTTCCTGTACCCTAATCCTTCAGGTCTCTTTTTCCCTCTCACAGTTCTCTAGGTTCATGAGTCATCCACACATGGACACCGACCCACTCACACATAGAAACTTCAATCAAGGCTACACACATGATAGAAAACATAGTGTTTATCTGATCGCAGTTTATTTCAGCTAACATTCTGAATTGAAATTTCACCCATTTTCCTACAAATGTCATTTTTTTACTTTTAAATCTGTGTGTGTGTGTGTGTGTGTGTGTGTGACCACAGAGATGAGAGATGTCAGACCCTCCTGGGGCTTGTGTTACAGGTGGTTGTGAACTGCCTGGTTTGAGTGTTGGGAATCAAATGCTGGTCCTCTGGAAGAACAAGAAGTGCTCTTTATCACTGAGGCATATAGGCAGATCATGTGATAGTTTTGGTTGTTGTCCTCAAAGATTTGTTTATCTTTTATTTTATGTGTGTGAATATTTTTCCTGCAATATATGTGTACATCCGTGGTGACTGTGGAGGCCAGAAAGGGATTCCCTGGAACTGGAGTTATAGATGGTTCTGAGCCACCAAGTGGGTGCTGGGAACCAAACCCAGTTCCTCTGTAAGAGCAGCCAGTGCTTTTCCCTGAGACATCTGTCCCACCACTTTCTCATTTTTGACAAACCTACTTACTGATTTCCTCAGTAGCTGCAATTTATGCTCACTAGCAGTGAGTAAAGTTTCCTCTTTCCTCAAATTCCTGCCAGCATCTGTTGTTCTGTTTTCTTGATGAAAGTCATTCTGAGCTAGTAAGGTGACAGTATAAATCATTTTAATTTCACCTTTCCCTGATGGCTTAGGATGTTGAACCCATCATCAAATATTATTTGACATTTCTATTTCTTCCTTTGAGGACTGTCTGCTCACCTCATTACCTCATGTATGGATTGGATTTGGTTTAATCTTGGCTGTTTTTACATAAGAGAACCCTATGCGATACAGAGTTGGCAATGATTTCTCAAATCTGTAAGCTGTCTCTTCAGTTGTGAGGTTCCTTCCATTGTTAGGCAGGTTTTTAGTTTGCTATAATCCATGTGTCAGTCCTTGGGTTGTGTTCTCTGCTGTCACAGTCCATTCAGAAGTTCCTACCTCTGCATAGGATGATTGTTGACACGGGACATAGTTGATGTGTCTTCCCTGCAGTTTCAGCATGTCCTGTCTTCACATGAAGTCTGTGATCTATTTTCAATGTTTCATGTAGTTTGAGACTCGACCTGATTTCATTCTTCTACAGGTACATACCCAGTTTTCTCAGCACCATCTGTAAAAGGATCTTTCCTAATGACATCTGGGTTTAAGGGAAAAAATGAAGTACCTTCTAGGGCTGGGTTGATGAATCCATGATTAAGAGCACTTGCCGCTCTTGCAGAGGACAAAGGTTCAGTTAACAGCACCCATACGGCAGCTCACAATCCCTTATATCTCTAATTCTAAGGTATCTGATGTCATCTTCTGGAGAGTAGTTGACTGTTCAGTTTTCATGAGTTTGTAGACATTCTGGGGGTAGAATTGTTGTTGAATTCTAGCATTATTCCATGGTAATCCAATAGTACACAGCTGGTTACTACATTTTCTTTTGTATCTGTGAATGTTTGCTTTGTTACTGATTATGTGATCAATTTTTGAGAAGATTCCATGAGATGCTGAGAAGAAGGTATTTTCTTTTCTGTTGGGTGGAATGTTCTATAGATGTCTATTAATTTCATTTGTTTCACTACATCTGTGATATCTCTTATTGCTCCATTAAGTTTCTGTCTGTTTAGCCTGTCCATTGGTGAGAGAGGAGTGTTGAAACCTACTATTAGAGTGTGTGTTTCCCTTCTTTGAGTTGTTGTGGTGGAGAGTTGTCAGATGTCTGTGTTATTATGGGTGTTCTTAGCTTCCTTGGTTTGTGCTTTGCCTTCTAGTAGTTTCTGTAAGGCTGGGTTTGTGGCTACCTATTATTTAAATCTGTTTTTGTCCTGGAATATCTTTTTTCTCCATTGATGGTGAATGCAAGCTTTGCTGCGAATAGTACTCTGGGATTGCCTTCATGGCCTCTTAGTGTTGGCAGCACATCTATCTAAGACATTCTGGCTTTCATGGTTTCCACTGAGAAGTCAGGTGTAATTCAAGTGCCTACGGACTGCTGATCTTTGATGGAGAAACCAGAAATACATGGGAGACCATTCTCTCCCTTATAAGAGATCATGTCAGCACACAGAAGCCACTCTATTGCTGACACACCCCCACATCCCAAAAAATATTTAATGGAAAGGAATTCCCACACAGACCTCAACCTAAAACCAGATATCTTGAACCTAACAGAAGAAAAAGAAGGGAAGATCCCTGAAATCAATGACATAGGAAAAGACTTTCTGAGCAGAACACTATTAACACAGACACTAATTTCAACAATTAATAAATGGGATCTCATGAAACTGAAAAGCTTCTGCATGACAAAAGATCCCATCATTCAGACAAAGTGGCAGCTTACAGAATGGTAAAATATTTTTTTATCAACTACACACCCAATAGAGGGCTAATATCCAAAATTATACAAAAAAACTCAAACAAAATGTATAAAGAACTCAAAAGGCTAGATATCAAGAAAACAAATGACTCAATTAAAACTGGGAGTTTTTAAACAGAGAATTCTCAATAGGGAATCTTAAGTGGCTGAGAAAGACTTAAATGTTCAACATTCTCAGTCATTAGTGAAATGCAAACCAAGTCTGCTTTGAGAGTCCATTTTACACCTGTCAGAATCCCTAGGATCAATAATACAAGTGACAGTTCCTGCTGGCAAGGACATAGAATAAGGGGTACACTCATCCACTGCTGGTAGGAGTGCAGACTCATACAGTCACTATGGAAATGAGTGTGGATTTACCTTAGAGAGATGGGAAGTGACCTACCTCGTGATCCAGCTCTATCACTCTTGGGCATTTACCCAAAGGACACTTCATCCTACCACAGAGACGCTTACTCAACCATGTCCATTGCATCTCTATTAATAATGCCCAGAAATTGGATAACATAATCAAGACATGAATATGAATGGATAATAAAAATTGGAACCTTTACACAAATGAATATTACTCAGCCATTAAAAAGAATTAAATTCACAGTAAATGGGTAGAACTAGGGGGAGAAATCACCCTGAGTGAGGTACCCAGACACAGAAAGCCAAATGTGGCATGTTTTAGCTTACATGTGGATATACAGAATCACAGAGATTAAGCATAGAGTAACAGACTAAGGAGGAGAGAAGCATCTCATCAGAAAAGAAGAAATAGAATAGAAAGGTACAGGCTGGTGAGGGGAGGTGCAAGGAGAGAAATAGAGGGACAAGGGAGTGTATACAGGGAGAAACAGCTAAAACTAAGGCCACGGAAGTAGTGTGCAGTGGCATGGGTATTGATACCGTCGATGCTTCCTGAAATAAATGCATATGTGAAGGCAATCTAACAGAGAAATCAAATAACAGGGTGATGAGACTGTGTCTGAGAGCTTTCTCCTCCTGTCTTGCATTCCAGTCTTTAGGTTGGGATTAAAGATGTGCACCACTGGGATTAAAGGCGTGCACCGCCAGGTTTCTATGGCAAACTAGTGTGGCTACTGAGATTAAAGGTGTGTGCTACCACTTACTCTCTGATCTTCAGCTAAACTTTCTTTATTAAAATACAAATGAAATATCACTACACGTAAGTATCACGAAACATTGTAAAGGAGGGGACACAGAGATTATAAGAGCCAGAGCATCATGGAGTTTGCTGTGACATTGTATCTCCTAGGAATGTCAGAATCTACACCAATAAAATCTTATTAACATGGCTGCTTAAGTATGAGCTGAATAAGGACAAGAGGCAATCTATAAGGGACAAGGGGCCAACCAGCCCTACACAAAGAACTATAGGGAACTCACAAATGCCGGGAGTGGAGAAACAGTTTTAGTCCTACTGTGGGAAGAGTACACGAAATGCTTATCCAATACCAAATGGTGAGCCCTGAATCATACATACAAATAACATTATACTAAATTAAAGTATGTGTGTGTTATAGTTTCTTAGGTACTTAAAAGTATGAATCCTTGTGATTTTTTTCACATATCCATACTATTACTTTGCTCTCCTTTCTCCCTGTGTATTTATCTCCCTTCAACCTAATTATAACCCTGACAGCATACAGACAAGTAACATACAGATTGGGCAGGTTACATACACATATGCATGTAACAAAATTAATGAAAAATCCATGAATTTGAAAGGGAACAAGGAGGCATATAAGAGCGGGTTTGAAGAAAAAAAGTAAAAGGAGAAATGATGTTTCATTGTTACAAAATATTTGTATAACTATGTAAAGACGTGTTGCATTTGTTGAATTATATGTAAAAATGTGTTGCTGTTTTACCTTGTCTGCCTAAGGCACCTGATTAGTCTAACAAAAAGCTAAATGGCCAATAGCAAGAAAGAGGTATAGGCAGGACTTGCAGGCAGGGAAACTGAGTAGCAGGAGGAATTTAGGCTTAGAAAGGAAGAAAGAAAAAGAGATACCAGGGAGAAACCAGTGGCCAATCAGACACACATGGAGGAAGCAGGAAACCAAGACATACAGAATAAAAGAAAGGTAAAAAGCCCCAAGAAAAAATGTAGATGAATAGAAACAGGTTAAATTAAGTTCAAAAAGCTAGCAGGATGAGCCTAAGCTAAGACTAAGCACTTATAATTAATAAGAAGCATTCATAATAAATTATTTGGGAGTTTCTTGGTGGCCCAAAGGAAAATTCCAACTACACATAATACAATAAATAAAATAAAGAAGTAGGTGTTTTTAAAGAATTAACATAAAAGGTAAAAAAGGGACACAGCCAAGACTGTTAAATAGACAAGCTTGTCTCAGAAAAAAAAAAGAAGATAAAAAGAGATGTAACATATCCCTATTACCTGCTCTGAAGAATTTTTCACAGATACTGCCACGGCATAACCACATGGGAATAAGGTGGCCTGCATTAATTAAAAGAGTTTCTAATAGTAAAGTATATTACAGTTGCTTATGACTTAAAATGTCATTATAAAATATCTAGCAAATTAAATTCAACTTGATTACATTATCATTTCTTCCCACTACATTCCTTAGGATGAATTTTAATTTATTAACGCCATGTATCACTAAGCTAAAATCCTGATACAATTATCTCACTTGATCCTGAGTGGCATTCAGAAGTAGACATAGAAAGCAAGCTTGTCAGGTTTTTGTGTGTCTATGACTACCAGCCTGATGACTGTAGACTTCAACATTTTAAAATTTGTACAAAAAAAATGTTTCAATGAGTTCTTTGATGAGGAATGATTTTAGAAGGACTAGTATGTGAAAACTTGCTTTATTTAAGCACCCGTAGAACATTAATCCTTTCTCACTTCAGTCTTCTATAAAAAGAATCCAGGAGTAGTTAATGCATAAGCAATAGCTATTACAATAGTCTTGCTAATTGACCTTGTAATGACAAAATATGGGAGATCTTGGTCAAACAGAGATAATACTTCCAATTCAAATGTCTTAGCTAAAGTGATTTTGTATTTCTTCTGTAGACTCTTCTCAAACTCACAGAGATCCCCCTGCCTCTGCCTCTTGAGTACTGGGAGTAAAGGAATGTACCACCACTGACCAGCAAATTTTGTTCTTCTTAAGGCATCTTGAAACTAAGATGAGTGTTGAAATGAATTTTGAGAACTTAGGTCCTGATAAAACTGTACAAGAATACTTTTTATTTGCCTTTATTTTTTTAAAAAAGATCTTTATTATTTTTATTTTATGTATAAAGTGTTTTGCCTACATGTATGTCTGTATAGCACACGTGTGTCTGGTGCCCACCAAGGCCAGAAGAGGGCATCAGACCTCCTGAAATTAGAGTTATAGTTATGGGTCCTGGGGATTTAACCCATTTCTTTGGAAGAGCAGGCAGTGCTCTTACCCATGGAGCCATTTCACCAGCCCCAGGGATATTTTACATAACAAAACAACAATAAAAGATACTATGGAAAACAACTGGGCACTGCTGCAAAAGTACTTGATTGTCTCAAATACAGATGAGGAGACACACTGATGGCTAGGAAAGACTGAAACTCAAAAGGGCTGCTAGGGACAAAACTACAATTCTAGCCAGAGGCACAACAGCTGCAAGATTTAGAAATCTAAGCTTTTGCCCTAGGACTTCCCACCACTGTCTGGGAACTGGCATAGCCTTCTTGCTTAAGAGTACTCGCAAGAGGCTTTCTGACGTCACGCAGGCGGAGACTTTAAAATCCAAATGGCTCCTGGTTGGCATTGGTGGGTGTCTTCCTAAGCAGTTGTGCATTTTACTGGAAGTGGGTGCTGGGGGTCAAGAACCAGAGAGAAAGGTAACTGCTGGTATGGGGTTAACTCTGTTCCTGCTAAGAAAATCTGTGGCATCAGAGACCTGGGGCGGCATCTGCCAGGTTCTGGGTTCAGGGATCAGTAAGTTTGTGTGGGCAGCGCCTGGAGAGGGAAAAGAGGATGCTGATTGCTGACCAAGGTGTTCCGCAGGGAGGGGGAGAAGGGGAGGACTGCCTGGGAGGGACAGGTTAAAACACTGCGTTCCTGTGGTAATGCAGCATCTGAAAAGCCATGTAAGAAGAAAAAGTCTGGGAAACTGAAGGCTTGAGAATAAGACCTAAGTGGAATGTAAGTAGTCGAACAAGGAGTGATGTGACTCAGTGCACAGCCTATTGTGCTAAAGTCCCCAGCTCAAACAAACAATAAAGTGGGTGTTATTATTTGGTGTTAGTATTTGGGAATCTGCATTGTCCTGCCTGTCTTTAGGGTCCTCACAGGAAACCTCCTCACCTGTAGCCACTAAGAGCACTTCACCTGTAGCCACTTCTGGGCACATTTGCTATGGTTCCTTGTAACAGGTGGACCTACCCCCTAACCTCCCCCTTCTCCTGTGTCTACCTCCCTCTCTCTCCCGCACTCTTTACCCCATGGGACTAGTCTGCTCCCCTCTCTGCCTCCTCTGTCCCTTCTCTCTCATCTTCCAATAAGCCTCCTATATAAGCCTTATCGCATAGCGTGACTTCTCTTCACTACATATATATATATATATATATATATATATATATATATATATATATATATATAATTTTATCAACAGTGAGTTCTGTCTTATCCTAGAAAGAAGCCAGGGCAGGACCAGAAAATGCTGAGTGGCTAGCGTCTAGTGCTGCAGAGACGAAGACAGGGTCTGACCTAGGTATGCTTATGATACTAAAATATTTTGAGAATGGAAGCAGCCTCTACATTATGTTATGGAACGGATTGCTTGTCTTTACTGAAAGGGAGATTAGAACCAGAAAGACAATAGTGGGTATTAAACTATGGGGTTAAACATAAAGCAAGAAAAGTAGATATTAGGAAAAGAGAATGAATCCTGATTTTGAAGCCAAAGGAAACATTTTGAGGAGAGTTAAGGAGCCTGAGATTTCTTGTCAAGCAGTCTGTGAGTTACCATTGAAATAGACATAAGAGATACCAGTGATGTATTCGGGATAACACATTGAAATTTTGCGATCATGGATTGCCGTGTGATGCAGGAATCATATATGTTCATTTTTGCATTGTCTTGCTCGAGTGTATTGAATTCTTGAAGTTGCATAGGTGTTATCTTTAGTGAGGACTTAAGTATACATGACAAACAAATACAGCACACAGGGAAAATACTATCGTAAAGGAATAAACTTAGTTACTCTTCTACTTCAGAATAAAAGTGACAATTATTGCTTAATGATCCACTTGCATCTGGAACATTTTTCTGATATTGAAATCATGAATTAGGTTCTGAGCATGAAGCGCAGTTCCATTTCCACCGGTGGTGCTGGCTGCCTCTCCACACAGGAATTAAGATCTCAGGACCTCGACGAACCAGACCTTTATACCTGTCAAGCGTAAGTGCCTCCAACTATGGATCTCAGCTACATGCTGCCACGTTCTGTACCTAGTTCTCAGAAACTGTAGAATCAGATGGTGAAAGTGGGTCTTCTCTAGTTCCACACTTGAGTCGCTCACTCTCCAAAGGTTAGTAATTCCTTCAGAGAGCTTTGGTTTTACTGTCTAAGTCTGGCAGTATTAATTATATTAGCAATTAAACAAAGAAAATGCCAATATAAACTCAATTTAAAATAACAATCTTATTATAAGGTTTCAAAACTAAAATGGTTTTATTTATTTATTTGCTTCTTTGTTTGCTTTGTTTTGTTTTGGAGACAAGATTTCTCGATGCAGCCCTGTTTTCCTGGCATTCACTCTGTAGACCAGGTTAGCATCGAACTTTGGGATATACTTTTCTCTGCTTCCAAAGTGCTCAGATTAAAGGTGCGTGCCACCACCACCTACAATGCTTTTAATTCAAAAAAAAATCTGGGTAAGCAAGATGACTCAGCAGGTAAAGGCACTTATCAACAAACCCAAACACCTGCTTTCAATCCCCAGACCCACATGGTAGAAGAGACCCTGCTGCATCAGCAGCTACTGACCACCAGCTGCTCGCTCTCTTTCTGTCTCTCTCTCTCTCTCTCTCTCTCTCTCTCTCTCTCTCACACACACACACACACACACAATAATAAATGTAATAAAGTTAAAATATTTCCAATGCAAAACAATTTCATTGGGCAGCAAAACATGGTCTCCCCTTTAAACGTCAGATCCCTTTAATATCTGACTAATGAAAGACAGTTAGAATCTATTCTGCTGCTGCATTCAGACTGTCCTAGTAGCCAGTCTCTAGGTAGCAATGTATGCATGAAAGGATGAGCATGAGAAGAACAAACAACATCTTAGTTTTGATGTAGTGATACCTAGATATACATACCTTGGAGAACATGTCTAGTCTAGATCAGCAGTTGTCTGGATTGGAGGTGGGGAAGTTTGATACAGATTGACAGGAAACAGTCTGTTATTTGTATGACCTGGGGTATGACCTCACCTTTTTGTACTTTGAATCCCTTGTGTATAAGAATGGGGATAGGTTGAGCGGTGGTGCACGTATTTAATTAAACGGAGGCAGTCTAATCTCTGGGTTTGAGGCCAGCCTGGTCTACAGACAAATTCCAAGACAACCAGAGCTATACAGAAAAACCTGTCTTCCAAAAAAAGAAAGAAAAAGAGTGGAGATACTGGGAGATTGCTCAGTGGTTTAGAGTCGTTCCTATTCTACCACAGGACCCAAATTCAGTTCCCAGTACCCACATTGGGCAGGTCACAACCACCTCTGACTCCAGCTCAAGGAGATCTGGTGCCCCTTTTGTGACCTCCATAGGCATTCTCGTGCATGTGTGGTTATGCCTATACAAACAAAATATACATAGAATATAAAATAGAACTTTTCACTTTTTTAATGGAGATAATGGCAGACTCTCCTTTACAAGTTGTTCTGAATATTTATTGAGTGTTTATATAGGTCAACTGCTCTTAAGTTCTTCATGCATATTAACTCTTGATACTCGGTGACAACTTTCCCTTAAGGCACAATGGCAAACAAGGGAGTACAAAAAAGGGAGCAGTTATAGGGGCATAAATAGAGACGAAAGTGTTTAGGTTATTGAACAGGCCTTTAGACTACTTGGTACAGAAGATCTATGGGCCTGAAACACACCTTTAAGGATAATATATGTGTTGATAATGTCATGCACAAGGAAATTTGGTTTGTTATTTGTGGTGCTGAGGATTGAGCACAAGCTGAACAAAACACTGAGATATATCCCTGTCACAGAAGTACATTTCTTTCCCCCCATATTTTATACCTAAAACTGCTGTAACTTCATGGTATGCTCTCCTGCTTTAAGGAATGCATTGTCTTTAGTTATTTAAAGCTTAAAGACTAATGTTTGATGCTGTTGTTATGATGTGTGTGTGTGTGTTTGCGTGTGTGATGGATAGCCTTGAAATAATGCAGACTTGAACACAGAAGGAAATGTTTTTGATTGCCTTCTTAATATGCAACTTGGTATGATTTCCAGCTGTAAAACAGTAAAGGATACAAGACCTATCCATGATAAAGTATTTATTCAGAAAAATATCCAACATCTATATGAGGTATTAAATTGTCTGATTTTAGTGATTTTGCAGCGTGGTTTAAATTCTGGTTTGTCTGAGACAGGGTTTCTCTGTCTAGCTCTGGCTGTCAGTGGAACTCACTCTGTAGACCAGGCTGGCCTTGAACTCACATCTGCCTGCCTCTGGCTCAGGAGTGCTGGGATTTGCTGGGATTAAAGGTGTGAGCCACTAGCACCCAGTTTTATTGTTTTTTTTTAAAGCAATGTATAAGTAACACCCACAGTTTTACAAAAATAGCTATTCAAGTAATCCACACAAAGTTGTTTTCACCGTTAAGAATTTCTATGGCATCTGACATGGGCTACAAACACGGCCTTGTGGTAAAGTACTTTCTTAGCATGTGGCTTCAGACCTGGGCTCAATTCCCAGTACCACCAAAAAGAACAAAACAAAACAAAACAACTACTTTTTACTAGGAAGACCCTTTTCCCTTCCTCAATAAAAGAGAGGTCAGGAGTGTGTCTTGTATCAGCAATTCCAGCACTTTGTTATCAGATGCTGGGGGGATTCCAAGTTCCAGGTCAGGCAGGGTCACATAGTAAGACCCTATCTAAAATACATAACAGCCAGGAAATCTTAAAATGAAAATTGGTCTATGTTTAGTAATAGTGCAAGTTAGTTTGAGTCATGAAAAATTTAAACAAAAATCAGTCTATAAGAAAATGTTGATGAGGGTCTGAAGAGGTGGCTCAGCGTCTAAGAACACTGCTTACTCTTCCAGAGGTGCTGAGTTCAGTTCCCAGTAACCACATACTGGCTCACAACTGTCTATAGTGTGATCCCATGTCCTCGTCTGACATAAAGTTGGACGTGCAGGTAGAGTACTCATATAAATAAAAATAAGTTTTTAAAGAGAAAAAGGAAGGAAGAAAGGAAGGAAGGAAGGAAGGAAGGAAGGAAAAGAAATGAAGGAAGAAAAAGTTGATGAAGCCCGGTGGTGGTAGTGGTGGGAGCACATGCCTTTAATCCCAGCACTCAGGAGCCTGAGGCAGGAAGAGCTCTATGCGTTAGAGGCCAGCCTGGGCTACAGAGTGAGCTCCAAGACAGCCAAGCCTACACAAAGAAACCCTGTCCCATAAAACCAAAAGAGTTGATGATCTAAATATTTGTGCAGTAGGACATACCTATAATCCCAGATTTGGAAAGCAGGAGAATCCATTGTTCTGGGCTATGTAAACTCATGACTCAAAAAAAAAAGAAGAATAAAAGAAAAGAAAAACTATATGTATGTAGGACTGGAGGGTTTTTTCTGTGATTAAGAAAACTGTTTGCTCTTGCAGAGGACCTGAATTCAATTTCTGGCACTCACACAGAAACTCAAACCATCTGTAACTGCAGTTCTTCTCATCTAGGAGCACACAACACACATGCTTACATGCAGTGAAGATGTTTATATGCATAAATATACATGTACATAATAATTGACGAGAGGCTGAAGAGGTAGCTCAGCAGTTAAGAGCACTTGTTCTTCCAAAGGGCCTGTGTTCATTGCCAGCACCTGCTTGGTCAATCACAACCCTCAGTAACTCCAGTCCCCTGGATCTGATGCCCTCTTCTGGCCTACTTGAACATTGTGTGCACATGATGTACAAAGTTTACAAAACACCTAGACACATAATTTATTTTAAAAATAATTGAGCAAGACATGGTGGTGCATGCCAGTAATCCCAGCACTCTGGAAGCTGAGAGGAGAATCTTGAGTTCAAGGTTAGCCTGAGCTACATAACAAGTCCAAGGTTACCCTGGTATGTATAGCGAAAACCTTTCTAAATTTTAGAAAATAGATATTAAGATGGATTACAGCATAAACAATAAAATATCAAAATGGAAAAGTCAAAATAACCAGAAAAAATCAAATATTAACTCTCAAAAAAGATTTTATTAACAAATTATTTTACAGATGAATGCTTTCAAATAATTAAAGGTCAGATGGTTTTTAAACATGAGAGTTGTCATAGAACATAAACACAATTATCAAGAGGCTACTATATGCGTGTACAACAACTTATAGGCATCATAATAAAATCAAACCAATCACCGACAGACATACTATGCAAAGTTCAATAATTGCTATCAAAATGTATTTGGCAAATAGGCAATTATTATTTAAGATAAGGTCTTGCTCAGATTAGGTGAGTCTCTAGCCAGAATCTTTGGGCCTTCCTTAGTCCTCTAAATGCTGGAATAGATGCATGCATGGCAACAACTGGCTCAGCAAATGCTTTATGCATGACCATATGCCTGGTACTGTAATAGATGTCTGAACTAATATAGCACAACATCTGCCCCATGGACTCCATTTCAAGTGGGACGATGGCTACAGGAACAAGTATTTCCCATTACAAGATTATTAAGTTAGCTACAAAGTAGTAGATTTCATAATGGCATTTTTACACATGTTTTCTTCTTCCACACCCTGCCCTCTGGCCTTTGCCTTGCCCTCCCCTCTGTCCCATTCTTGCTGTTTTTCCATTGCCCACAACAACCTAATTTCTGCTCTCCCAGTACAATATTTTATTATCTTCTGTCAGTGTTCCTGTACCCTAATCCTTCAGGTCTCTTTTTCCCTCTCACAGTTCTCTAGGTTCATGAGTCATCCACACATGGACACCGACCCACTCACACATAGAAACTTCAATCAAGAATACACACATGAGAGAAAACATAGTGCTTATCTGAATGCAGTTTATTTCAGCTAACATTCTGAACTGTAATTTCACCCAATTTCCTACAAATGTCATTTTTTTTTACTTCTAAATCTGTGTATATGTGTGTGTGTGTGTGTCTCTGTGTGTGTGTGTGACCACAGAGATGAGAGATGTCAGACCCTCCTGGGGCTTGTGTTACAGGTGGTTGTGAACTGCCTGGTTTGAGTGTTGGAAATCAAATGCTGGTCCCCTGGAAGAACAAGAAGTGCTCTTTATCACTGAGGCATATAGGCAGATCATGTGATAGTTTTGGTTGTCGTTCTCAAAGATTTGTTTATCTTTTATTTTTATGTGTGTGAATATTTTTCCTGCAATATATGTCTACATCCGTGGTGACTGTGGAGGCCAGAAAGGGATTCCCTGGAACTGGAGTTAGAGATGGTTCTGAGCCACCAAGTGGGTGCTGGGAACCAAACCCCTTTCCTCTGTAAGATCAGCCAGTGCTTTTCCCTGAGACATCTGTCCCACCACTTTCTCATTTTTGACAAACCTACTTACTGATTTCCTCAGTAGCTGCAATTTATGCTCACTAGCAGTGAGTAAAGTTTCCTCTTTCCTCAAATTCCTGCCAGCATCTGTTGTTCTGTTTTCTTGATGAAAGTCATTCTGAGCTAGTAAGGTGACAGTATAAATCATTTTAATTTCACCTTTCCCTGATGGCTTAGGATGTTGAACCCATCATCAAATATTATTTGACATTTCTATTTCTTCCTTTGAGGACTGTCTGCTCACCTCATTACCTCATGTATGGATTGGATTTGGTTTAATCTTGGCTGTTTTTACATAATAGAACCCTATGCGATACAGAGTTGGCAATGATTTTTCAAATCTGTAAGCTGTCTCTTCAGTTGTGAGGTTCCTTCCATTGTTAGGCAGGTATTTAGTTTGCTATAATCCATGTGTCAGTCCTTGGGTTGTGTTCTCTGCTGTCACAGTCCATTCAGAAGTTCCTACCTCTGCATAGGATGATTGTTGACACGGGATATAGTTGATGTGTCTTCCCTGAAGTTTCAGTATGTCCTGTCTTCACATGAAGTCTGTGATCTATTTTCAATGTTTCATGTAGTTTGAGACTCGACCTGATTTCATTCTTCTACAGGTACATACCCAGTTTTCTCAGCACCATCTGTAAAAGGATCTTTCCTAATCACATCTGGGTTTAAGGGAAAAAATGAAGTACCTGCTAGGGCTGGGATGATGAATCCATGATTAAGAGCACTTGCTGCTTTTGCAGAGGACAAAGGTTCAGTTAACAGCACCCATATGGCAGCTCACAATCCCTTATATCTCTAATTCTAAGGTATCTGATGTCATCTTCTGGAGAGTAGTTGACTGTTCAGTTTTCATGAGTTTGTAGGCATTCTGGGGGTAGAATTGTTGTTGAATTCTAGCATTATTCCATGGTAATCCAATAGTACACAGCTGGTTACTACATTTTCTTTTGTATCTGTGAATGTTTGCTTTGTTACTGATTATGTGATCAATTTTTGAGAGGGTTCCATGAGATGCTGAGAAGAAGGTATTTACTTTTCTGTTGGGTGGAATGTTCTATAGGTGTCTATTAATTTCATTTGATTCACTACATCTGTGATATCTCTTATTGCTCCATTAAGTTTCTGTCTATTTAGCCTGTCCATTGGTGAGAGAGGAGTGTTGAAACCTACTATTAGAGTGTGTGTTTCCCTTCTTTGAGTTGTGGTGGTGGAGAGTTGTCAGATGTTTGTGTTATTATGGGTGTTTAGCTTCCTTGGTTTGTGCTTTGCCTTCTAGTAGTTTCTGTAAGGCTGGGTTTGTGGCTACCTATTATTTAAATCTGTTTTTGTCCTGGAATATCTTTTTTCTCCATTGATGGTGAATGCAAGCTTTGCTGCGAATAGTACTCTGGGATTGCCTTCATGGTCTCTTAGTGTTGGCAGCACATCTATCTAAGACATTCTGGCTTTCATGGTTTCCACTGAGAAGTCAGGTGTAATTCAAGTGCCTACGGACTCCTGATCTTTGAGGAAGATACCAGCAATACATGGGAGACCATTCTCTCCCTTATAAGAGATCATGTCAGCACACAGAAGCCACCCTATTGCTGACACACCCCCACATCCCAAAAAATATTTAATGGAAAGGAATTCCCACACAGACCTCAACCTAATACCAGATATCTTGAACCTACCAGAAGAAAAAGAAGGGAAGATCCCTGAAATCAATGACATAGGAAAAGACTTTCTGAGCAGAACACTATTAACACAGACACTAATTTCAACAATTAATAAATGGGATCTCATGAAACTGAAAAGCTTCTGCATGACTAAAGATCCCATCATTCAGACAAAGTGGCAGCTTACAGAATGGTAAAATATTTTTTTATCAACTACACACCCAATAAAGAGCTAATATCCAAAATTATACAAAAAAGCTCAAACAAAATGTATAAAGAACTCAAAAGGCTAGATATCAAGAAAACAAATGACTCAATTAAAACTGGGAATTTTTAAACAGAGAATTCTCAATAGGGAATCTTAAGTGGCTGAGAAAGACTTAAATGTTCAACATTCTCAGTCATTAGTGAAATGCAAACCAAGTCTGCTTTGAGAGTCCACTTTACACCTGTCAGAATCCCTAGGATCAATAATACGAGTGACAGTTCCTGCTGGCAAGGACATAGAATAAGGGGTACACTCATCCACTGCTGGTCGGAGTGCAGACTCATACAGTCACTATGGAAATGAGTGTGGATTTACCTTAGAGAGATGGGACCTGATCTACCTCGTGATAAAAATTGGAACCTTTATACAAATGAATATTACTCAGCCATTAAAAAGAATTAAATTCACAGTAAATGGGTAGAACTAGGGGGAGAAATCACCCTGAGTGAGGTACCCAGACACAGAAAACCAAATGTGGCATGTATTAGCTTACATGTGGATATACAGAATCACAGAGATTAAGCATAGAGTAACAGACTAAGGAGGAGAGAAGCATCTCATCAGGAAAGAAGAAATAGAATAGAAAGGTACAGGCTGGTGAGGGGAGGTGCAAGGAGAGAAATAGAGGGACGAGGGAGTGTATACAGGGAGAAACAGCTAAAACTAAGGCCACGGAAGTAGTGTGCAGTGGCATGGGTATTGATACAGTCGATGCTTCCTGAAATAAATGCATATGTGAAGGCAATCTAACAGAAATCAAATAACAGGGTGATGAGACTGTGTCTGAGAGCTTTCTCCTTCTGTCTTGCATTCCATTCTTTAGGTTGGGATTAAAGATGTGCACCACTGGGATTAAAGGCGTGCACTGCCAGGTTTCTATGGCAAACTAGTGTGGCTACTGAGATTAAAGGTGTGTGCTACCACTTACTCTCTGATCTTCAGCTAAACTTTCTTTATTAAAATACAAATGAAATATCACTACACGTAAGTATCACGAAACATTGTAAAGGAGGGGACACATAGATTATAAGAGCCAGAGCATCATGGAGTTTGCTGTGACATTGTATCTCCTAGGAATGTCAGAATCTACACCAATAAAATCTTATTAACATGGCTGCTTAAGTATGAGCTGAGTAAGGACAAGAGGCAATCTATAAGGGACAAGGGGCCAACCAGCCCTACACAAAGAACTATAGGGAACTCACAAATGCCGGGAGTGGAGAAACAGTTTTAGTCCTACTGTGGGAAGAGTACACGAAATGCTTATCCAATACCAAATGGTGAGCCCTGAATCATACATACAAATAACATTATACTAAATTAAAGTATGCGTGTGTTATAGTTTCTTAGGTACTTAACAGTATGAATCCTTGTGATTTTTTTCACATATCCATACTATTACTTTGCTCTCCTTTCTCCCTGTGTATTTATCTCCCTTCAACCTAATTATAACCCTGACAGCATACAGACAAGTAACATACAGATTGGGCAGGTTACATACACATATGCATGTAACAAAATTAATGAAAAATCCATGAATTTGAAAGGGAACAAGGAGGCATATAAGAGCGGGTTTGAAGAAAAAAGTAAAAGGAGAAATGATGTTTCATTGTTACAAAATATTTGTATAACTATGTAAAGATGTGTTGCATTTGTTGAATTATATGTAAAAATGTGTTGCTGTTTTATCTTGTCTGCCTAAGGCACCTGATTAGTCTAACAAAAAGCTAAATGGCCAATGGCAAGAAAGAGGTATAGGCAGGACTTGCAGGCAGGGAAACTGAGTAGCAGGAGGAATTTAGGCTTAGAAAGGAAGAAAGAAAAAGAGATACCAGGGAGAAACCAGTGGCCAATCAGACACACATGGAGGAAGCAGGAAACCAAGACATACAGAATAAAAGAAAGGTAAAAAGCCCCAAGGAAAAATGTAGATGAATAGAAACAGGTTAAATTAAGTTCAAAAAGCTAGCAGGATGAGCCTAAGCTAAGACTAAGCACTTATAATTAATAAGAAGCATTCATAATAAATTATTTGGGAGTTTCTTGGTGGCCCAAAGGAAAATTCCAACTATACATAATACAATAAATAAAATAAAGAAGTAGGTGTTTTTAAAGAATTAACATAAAAGGTAAAAAAGGGACACAGCCAAGACTGTTAAATAGACAAGCTTGTCTCAGAAAAAAAAAAGAAGATAAAAAGAGATGTAACATATCCCTATTACCTGCTCTGAAGAATTTTTCACAGATACTGCCACGGCATAACCACATGGGAATAAGGTGGCCTGCATTAATTAAAAGAGTTTCTAATAGTAAAGTATATTACAGTTGCTTATGACTTAAAATGTCATTATAAAATATCTAGCAAATTAAATTCAACTTGATTACATTATCATTTCTTCCCACTACATTCCTTAGGATGAATTTTAATTTATTAACGCCATGTATCACTAAGCTAAAATCCTGATACAATTATCTCACTTGATCCTGAGTGGCATTCAGAAGTAGACATAGAAAGCAAGCTTGTCAGGTTTTTGTGTGTCTATGACTACCAGCCTGATGACTGTAGACTTCAACATTTTAAAATTTGTACAAAAAAAATGTTTCAATGAGTTCTTTGATGAGGAATGATTTTAGAAGGACTAGTATGTGAAAACTTGCTTTATTTAAGCACCCGTAGAACATTAATCCTTTCTCACTTCAGTCTTCTATAAAAAGAATCCAGGAGTAGTTAATGCATAAGCAATAGCTATTACAATAGTCTTACTAATTGACCTTGTAATGACAAAATATGGGAGATCTTGGTCAAACAGAGATAATACTTCCAATTCAAATGTCTTAGCTAAAGTGATTTTGTATTTCTTCTGTAGACTCTTCTCAAACTCACAGAGATCCCCCTGCCTCTGCTTCTTGAGTCCTGGGAGTAAAGGAATGTACCACCACTGACCAGCAAATTTTGTACTTCTTAAGGCATCTTGAAACTAAGATGAGTGTTGAAATGAATTTTGAGAACTTAGGTCCTGATAAAACTGTACAAGAATACTTTTTATTTGTCTTTATTTTTTAAAAAAAAGATCTTTATTATTTTTATTTTATGTATAAAGTGTTTTGCCTACATGTATGTCTGTATAGCACACGTGTGTCTGGTGCCCACCAAGGCCAGAAGAGGGCATCAGACCTCCTGAAATTAGAGTTATAGTTATGGGTCCTGGGGATTTAACCCATTTCTTTGGAAGAGCAGGCAGTGCTCTTACCCATGGAGCCATTTCACCAGCCCCAGGGATATTTTACATAACAAAACAACAATAAAAGATACTATGGAAAACAACTGGGCACTGCTGCAAAAGTACTTGATTGTCTCAAATACAGATGAGGAGACACACTGATGGCTAGGAAAGACTGAAACTCAAAAGGGCTGCTAGGGACAAAACTACAATTCTAGCCAGAGGCACAACAGCTGCAAGATTTAGAAATCTAAGCTTTTGCCCTAGGACTTCCCACCACTGTCTGGGAACTGGCATAGCCTTCTTGCTTAAGAGTACTCGCAAGAGGCTTTCTGACGTCACGCAGGCGGAGACTTTAAAATCCAAATGGCTCCTGGTTGGCATTGGTGGGTGTCTTCCTAAGCAGTTGTGCATTTTACTGGAAGTGGGTGCTGGGGGTCAAGAACCAGAGAGAAAGGTAACTGCTGGTATGGGGTTAACTCTGTTCCTGCTAAGAAAATCTGTGGCATCAGAGACCTGGGGCGGCATCTGCCAGGTTCTGGGTTCAGGGATCAGTAAGTTTGTGTGGGCAGCGCCTGGAGAGGGAAAAGAGGATGCTGATTGCTGACCAAGGTGTTCCGCAGGGAGGGGGAGAAGGGGAGGACTGCCTGGGAGGGACAGGTTAAAACACTGCGTTCCTGTGGTAATGCAGCATCTGAAAAGCCATGTAAGAAGAAAAAGTCTGGGAAACTGAAGGCTTGAGAATAAGACCTAAGTGGAATGTAAGCAGTCGAACAAGGAGTGATGTGACTCAGTGCACAGCCTATTGTGCTAAAGTCCCCAGCTCAAACAAACAATAAAGTGGGTGTTATTATTTGGTGTTAGTATTTGGGAATCTGCATTGGCCTGCCTGTCCTTAGGGTCCTGACAGGAAACCTCCTCACCTGTAGCCACTAAGAGCACTTCACCTGTAGCCACTTCTGGGCACATTTGCTATGGTTCCTTGTAACAGGTGGACCTACCCCTAACCTCCCCCTTCTCCTGTGTCTACCTCCCTCTCTCTCCCGCACTCTTTACCCCATGGGACTAGTCTGCTCCCCTCTCTGCCTTCTCTGTCCCTTCTCTCTCATCTTCCAATAAGCCTCCTGTATAAGCCTTATCGCATAGCGTGACTTCTCTTCACTACATATATATATATATATATATATATATATATATATATATATATATAATTTTATCAACAGTGAGTTCTGTCTTATCCTAGAAAGAAGCCAGGGCAGGACCAGAAAAAGCTGAGTGGCTAGCGTCTAGTGCTGCAGAGACGAAGACAGGGTCTGACATAGGTATGCTTATGATACTAAAATATTTTGAGAATGGAAGCAGCCTCTACATTATGTTATGGAACGGATTGCTTGTCTTTACTGAAAGGGAGATTAGAACCAGAAAGACAATAGTGGGTATTAAACTATGGGGTTAAACATAAAGCAAGAAAAGTAGATATTAGGAAAAGAGAATGAATCCTGATTTTGAAGCCAAAGGAAACATTTTGAGGAGAGTTAAGGAGCCTGAGATTTCTTGTCAAGCAGTCTGTGAGTTACCATTGAAATAGACATAAGAGATACCAGTGATGTATTCGGGATAACACATTGAAATTTTGCGATCATGGATTGCCGTGTGATGCAGGAATCATATATGTTCATTTTTGCATTGTCTTGCTCGAGTGTATTGAATACTTGAAGTTGCATAGGTGTTATCTTTAGTGAGGACTTAAGTATACATGACAAACAAATACAGCACACAGGGAAAATACTATCGTAAAGGAATAAACTTAGTTACTCTTCTACTTCAGAATAAAAGTGACAATTATTGCTTAATGATCCACTTGCATCTGGAACATTTTTCTGATATTGAAATCATGAATTAGGTTCTGAGCATGAAGCGCAGTTCCATTTCCACCGGTGGTGCTGGCTGCCTCTCCACACAGGAATTAAGATCTCAGGACCTCGACGAACCAGACCTTTATACCTGTCAAGCGTAAGTGCCTCCAACTATGGATCTCAGCTACATGCTGCCACGTTCTGTACCTAGTTCTCAGAAACTGTAGAATCAGATGGTGAAAGTGGGTCTTCTCTAGTTCCACACTTGAGTCGCTCACTCTCCAAAGGTTAGTAATTCCTTCAGAGAGCTTTGGTTTTACTGTCTAAGTCTGGCAGTATTAATTATATTAGCAATTAAACTAAGAAAATGCCAATATAAACTCAATTTAAAATAACAATCTTATTATAAGGTTTCAAAACTAAAATGGTTTTATTTATTTATTTGCTTCTTTGTTTGTTTTGGTTTGTTTTGGAGACAAGATTTCTCGATGCAGCCCTAGTTTTCCTGGCATTCACTCTGTAGACCAGGTTAGCATCGAACTTTGGGATATACCTTTCTCTGCTTCCAAAGTGCTCAGATTAAAGGTGCGTGCCACCACCACCTACAATGCTTTTAATTCAAAAAAAAATCTGGGTAAGCAAGATGACTCAGCAGGTAAAGGCACTTATCAACAAACCCAAACACCTGCTTTCAATCCCCAGACCCACATGGTAGAAGAGAACCTGCTGCATCAGCAGCTACTGACCACCAGCTGCTCGCTCTCTTTCTGTCTCTCTCTCTCTCTCTCTCTCTCTCTCTCTCACACACACACACACACAATAATAAATGTAATAAAGTTAAAATATTTCCAATGCAAAACAATTTCATTGGGCAGCAAAACATGGTCTCCCCTTTTAACGTCAGATCCCTTTAATATCTGACTAATGAAAGACAGTTAGAATCTATTCTGCTGCTGCATTCAGACTGTCCTAGCAGCCAGTCTCTAGGTAGCAATGTATGCATGAAAGGATGAGCATGAGAAGAACAAACAACATCTTAGTTTTGATGTAGTGATACCTAGATATACATACCTTGGAGAACATGTCTAGTCTAGATCAGCAGTTGTCTGGATTGGAGGTGTGGAAGTTTGATACAGATTGACAGGAAACAGTCTGTTATTTGTATGACCTGGGCTATGACCTCACCTTTTTGTACTTTGAATCCCTTGTGTATAAGAATGGGGATAGGTTGAGCGGTGGTGCACGTATTTAATTAAACGGAGGCAGTCTAATCTCTGGGTTTGAGGCCAGCCTGGTCTACAGACAAATTCCAAGACAACCAGAGCTACACAGAAAAACCTGTCTTCCAAAAAAAGAAAGAAAAAGAGTGGAGATACTGGGAGATTGCTCAGTGGTTTAGAGTCGTTCCTATTCTACCACAGGACCCAAATTCAGTTCCCAGTACCCACATTGGGCAGGTCACAACCGCCTGTGACTCCAGCTCAAGGAGATCTGGTGCCCCTTTTGTGACCTCCATAGGCACTCTCGTGCATGTGTTGTTATGCCTATACAAACAAAATATACATAGAATATAAAATAGAACTTTTCACTTTTTTAATGGAGATAATGGCAGACTCTCCTTTACAAGTTGTTCTGAATATTTATTGAGTGTTTATATAGGTCAACTGCTCTTAAGTTCTTCATGCATATTAACTCTTGATACTCGGTGACAACTTTCCCTTAAGGCACAATGGCAAACAAGGGAGTACAAAAAAGGGAGCAGTTATAGGGGCATAAACAGAGACGAAAGTGTTTAGGTTATTGAACAGGCCTTTAGACTACTTGGTACAGAAGATCTATGGGCCTGAAACACACCTTTAAGGATAATATATGTGTTGATAATGTCATGCACAAGGAAATTTGGTTTGTTATTTGTGGTGCTGAGGATTGAGCACAAGCTGAACAAAACACTGAGATATATCCCTGTCACAGAAGTACATTTCATTCCCCCCATATTTTATACCTAAACTGCTGTAACTTCATGATATGCTCTCCTGCTTTAAGGAATGCATTGTCTTTAGTTATTTAAAGCTTATAGACTAATGTTTGATGCTGTTGTTACGATGTGTGTGTGTGTGTGTTTGTGTGTGTGATGGATAGCCTTGAAATAATGCAGACTTGAACAGAGGAGGAAATGTTTTTGATTGCCTTCTTAATATGCAACTTGGTATGTTTTCAAGTTCTAAAAAAATAAAGGATACAAGACCTATCCATGATAAAGTATTTATTCAGAAAAATATCCAACATCTATATAAGGTATTAAATTGTCTGATTTGAGTGATTTTGCAGTGTGGTTTAAATTCTGGTTTGTCTGAGACAGGGTTTCTCTGTCTAGCTCTGGCTGTAAGTGGAACTCATTCTGTAGACCAGGCTGGCCCTGAACTCACAAACATCTGCCTGCCTCTGGCTCAGGAGTGCTGGGATTTGCTGGGATTAAAGGTGTGAGCCACTAGCACCCAGTTTTATTGTTTTTTAAAAGCAATGTATAAGTAAAACCCACAGTTTTACAAAAATAGCTATTCAAGTAATCCACACAAAGTTGTTTTCACCGTTAACAATTTCTATGGCATTTGACATGGGCTACAAACATGGCCCTGTGGTAAAGTACTTTCTTAGCATGTGGCTTCAGACCTGGGCTCAATTCCCAGTACCACCAAAAAGAACAAAACAAAACAAAACAAAACAACTACTTTTTACTAGGAAGACCCTTTTCTCTTCCTCAATAAAAGAGAGGTCAGAAGTGTGCCTTGTATCAGCAATTCCAGCACTTTGTTATCAGACACTGGGGGGATTGCAAGTTCCAGGTCAGGCAGGGTCACATAGTAAGACCCTATCTAAAATACATAACAGCCAGAAAATCTTAAAATGAAAAATGGTCTATGTTTAGTAATAGTGCAAGTTAGTTTGAGTCATGAAAAATTTAAACAAAAATCAGTCTATAAGAAAATGTTGATGAGGGTCTGAAGAGGTGGCTCAGCATCTAAGAACACTGCTTACTCTTCCAGAGGTGCTGAGTTCAGTTCCCAGTAACCACATACTGGCTCACAACTGTCTATAGTGTGATCCCATGTCCTCGTCTGACAAAGTTGGACGTGCAGGTAGAGTACTCATATAAATAAAAATAAGTTTTAAAGAAAAAAAGGAAGGAAGGAAGGAAGGAAAAGAAATGAAGGAAGAAAAAGTTGATGAAGCCCGGTGGTGGTAGTGGTGGGAGCACATGCCTTTAATCCCAGCACTCAGGAGCCAGAGGCAGGAAGAGCTCTATGCGTTAGAGGCCAGCCTGGGCTACAGAGTGAGCTCCAAGACAGCCAAGCCTACACAAAGAAACCCTGTCCCATAAAACCAAGAGTTGATGATCTAAATATTTGTGCAGTAGGACATACCTATAATCCCAGATTTGGAAAGCAGGAGAATCCATTGTTCTGGGCTATGTAAACTCATGACTCAAAAAAAAAAAGAAGAATAAAAGAAAAGAAAAACTATATGTATGTAGGACTGGAGGGTTTTTTCTGTGATTAAGAAAACTGTTTGCTCTTGCAGAGGACCTGAATTCAATTTCTGGCACTCACACAGAAACTCAAACCATTTGTAACTGCAGTTCTTCTCATCTAGGAGCACACAACACACATGCTTACATGCAGTGAAGATGTTTATATGCATAAATATACATGTACATAATAATTGACGAGAGGCTGAAGAGGTAGCTCAGCAGTTAAGAGCACTTGTTCTTCCAAAGGGCCTGTGTTCATTGCCAGCACCTGCTTGGTCAATCACAACCCTCAGTAACTCCAGTCCCCTGGATCTGATGCCCTCTTCTGGCCTACTTGAACATTGTGTGCACATGATGTACAAAGTTTACAAAACACCTAGACACATAATTTATTTTAAAAATAATTGAGCAAGACATGGTGGTGCATGCCAGTAATCCCAGCACTCTGGAAGCTGAGAGGAGAATCATGAGTTCAAGGTTAGCCTGAGCTACATAACAAGTCCAAGGTTACCCTGGTATTTATAGCAAAATCCTTTCTAAATTTTAGAAAATAGATATTAAGAGGGATTACAGCATAAACAATAAAATATCAAAATGGAAAAGTCAAAATAACCAGAAAAAAATCAAATATTAACTCTCACAAAATGATTTATTAACAAATTATTTTACAGATGAATGCTTTCAAATAATTAAAGGTCAGATGGTTTTTAAACATGAGAGTTGTCATAGAACATAAACACAATTATCAAGAGGCTACTATATGCGTGTACAACAACTTATAGGCATCATAATAAAATCAAACCAATCACCGACAGACATAATATACAAAGCTCAATAATTGCTATCAAAATGTATTTGGCAAATAGGCAATTATTATTTAAGATAAGGTCTTGCTCAGATTAGGTGAGTCTCTAGCCAGAATCTTTGGGCCTTCCTTAGTCCTCTAAATGCTGGAATTAGATGCATGCATGGCAACAACTGGCTCAGCAAATGCTTTACGCATGACCATATGCCTGGTACTGTAATAGATGTCTAAACTAATATAGCACAACACCTGCCCCATGGACTCCATTTCAAGTGGGACGATGGCTACAGGAACAAGTATTTCCCATTACAAGATTATTAAGTTAGCTACAAAGTAGTAGATTTCATAATGGCATTTTTACACATGTTTTCTTCTTCCACACCCTGCCCTCTGGCCTTTGCCTTGCCCTCCCCTCTGTCCCATTCTTGCTGTTTTTCCATTGCCCACAACAACCTAATTTCTGCTCTCCCAGTACAATATTGCATTATCTTCTGTCAGTGTTCCTGTACCCTAATCCTTCAGGTCTCTTTTTCCCTCTCACAGTTCTCTAGTTTCATGAGTCATCCACACATGGACACCGACCCACTCACACATAGAAACTTCAATCAAGGCTACACACATGAGAGAAAACATAGTGCTTATCTGAACGCAGTTTATTTCAGCTAACATTCTGAATTGAAATTTCACCCATTTTCCTACAAATGTCATTTTTTTACTTTTAAATATTTGTGTGTGTGTGTGTGTGTGTGTGACCACAGAGATGAGAGATGTCAGACCCTCCTGGGGCTTGTGTTACAGGTGGTTGTGAACTGCCTGGTTTGAGTGTTGGGAATCAAATGCTGGTCCTCTGGAAGAACAAGAAGTGCTCTTTATCACTGAGGCATATAGGCAGATCATGTGATAGTTTTGGTTGTCGTCCTCAAAGATTTGTTCATCTTTTATTTTTATGTGTGTGAATATTTTTTCCTGCAATATATGTGTACATCCGTGGTGACTGTGGAGGCCAGAAAGGGATTCCCTGGAACTGGAGTTATAGATGGTTCTGAGCCACCAAGTGGGTGCTGGGAACCAAACCCAGTTCCTCTGTAAGAGCAGCCAGTGCTTTTCCCTGAGACATCTGTCCCACCACTTTCTCATTTTTGACAAACCTACTTACTGATTTCCTCAGTAGCTGCAATTTATGCTCACTAGCAGTGAGTAAAGTTTCCTCTTTCCTCAAATTCCTGCCAGCATCTGTTGTTCTGTTTTCTTGATGAAAGTCATTCTGAGCTAGTAAGGTGACAGTATAAATCATTTTAATTTCACCTTTCCCTGATGGCTTAGGATGTTGAACCCATCATCAAATATTATTTGCCATTTCTATTTCTTCCTTTGAGGACGGTCTGCTCATCTCATTACCTCATGTATGGATTGGATTTGGTTTAATCTTGGCTGTTTTTACATAATAGAACCCTATGCGATACAGAGTTGGCAATGATTTCTCAAATCTGTAAGCTGTCTCTTCAGTTGTGAGGTTCCTTCCATTGTTAGGCAGGTTTTTAGTTTGCTATAATCCATGTGTCAGTCCTTGGGTTGTGTTCTCTGCTGTCACAGTCCATTCAGAAGTTCCTACCTCTGCATAGGATGATTGTTGACACGGGACATAGTTGATGTGTCTTCCCTACAGTTTCAGCATGTCCTGTCTTCACATGAAGTCTGTGATCTATTTTCAATGTTTCATGTAGTTTGAGACTCGACCTGATTTCATTCTTCTACAGGTACATACCCAGTTTTCTCAGCACCATCTGTAAAAGGATCTTTCCTAATGACATCTGGGTTTAAGGGAAAAAATGAAGTACCTTCTAGGGCTGGGTTGATGAATCCATGATTAAGAGCACTTGCCGCTCTTGCAGAGGACAAAGGTTCAGATAACAGCACCCATATGGCAGCTCCCAATCCCTTATATCTCTAATTCTAAGGTATCTGATGTCATCTTCTGGAGAGTAGTTGACTGTTCAGTTTTCATGAGTTTGTAGGCATTCTGGGGGTAGAATTGTTGTTGAATTCTAGCATTATTCCATGGTAATCCAATAGTACACAGCTGGTTACTACATTTTCTTTTGTATCTGTGAATGTTTGCTTTGTTACTGATTATGTGATCAATTTTGAGAGGGTTCCATGAGATGCTGAGAAGAAGGTATTTTCTTTTCTGTTGGGTGGAATGTTCTATAGGTGTCTATTAATTTCATTTGTTTCACTACATCTGTGATATCTCTTATTGCTCTATTAAGTTTCTGTCTGTTTAGCCTGTCCATTGGTGAGAGAGGAGTGTTGAAACCTACTATTAGAGTGTGGTGTTTGATGTATGCTTTGAGTTCTAGTTTGTGTGTTTCCCTTCTTTGAGTTGTGGTGGTGGAGAGTTGTCAGATGTCTGTGTTATTATGGGTGTTCTTAGCTTCCTTGGTTTGTGCTTTGCCTTCTAGTATTTTCTGTAAGGCTGGGTTTGTGGCTACCTATTATTTAAATCTGTTTTTGTCCTGGAATATCTTTTTTCTCCATTGATGGTGAAGGCAAGCTTTGCTGCGAATAGTACTCTGGGATTGCCTTCATCGTCTCTTAGTGTTGGCAGCACATCTATCTAAGACATTCTGGCTTTCATGGTTTCCACTGAGAAGTCAGGTGTAATTCAAGTGCCCACGGACACCTGATTTTTGATGAAGAAACCTAAAATACATGGGAAACCTTCTCTCCCTTATAAGAGATCATGTCAGCACACAGAAGCCACCCTATTGCTGACACACCCCCACATCCCAAAAAAATATTTAATGGAAAGGAATTCCCACACAGACCTCAACCTAAAACCAGATATCTTGAACCTAACAGAAGAAAAAGAAGGGAAGATCCCTGAAATCAATGACATAGGAAAAGACTTTCTGAGCAGAACACTATTAACACAGACACTAATTTCAACAATTAATAAATGGGATCTCAAACTGAAAAGCTTTTGCATAACAAAAGATCCCATCATTCAGACAAAGTGCCAGCTTACAGAATGGTAAAATATTTTTTTATCAACTACACACCCAATAGAGGGCTAATATCCAAAATTATACAAAAAACTCAAACAAAATGTATAAAGAACTCAAAAGGCTAGATATCAAGAAAACAAATGACTCAATTAAAACTGGGGTATAGATCTAAACAGAGAATTCTCAATAGGGAATCGTAAATGTCTGAGAAAGACTTAAATGTTCAACATTCTCAGTCATTAGTGAAATGCAAACCAAGTCTGCTTTGAGAGTTCATTTTACACCTGTCAGAATCCCTAGGATCAATAATATGAGTGACAGTTCCTGCTGGCAAGGACGTAGAATAAGGGGTACACTCATCCACAGCTGGTGGGAGTGCAGACTCATACAGTCACTATGGAAATGAGTGTGGATGTACCTTAGACAGATGGGAACTGATCTACCTTGTGATCCAGCTCTATCACTCTTGGGCATTTACCCAAAGGACACTTCATCCTACCACAGAGACGCTTACTCAACCATGTCCATTGTATCTCTATTAATAATGCCCAGAAATTGGATAACATAATCAAGACGTGAATATGAATGGATAATAAAAATTGGAACCTTTACACAAATGAATATTATTCAGCCATTAAAAATAATTAAATTCACAGTAAATGGGTAGAACTAGGGGGAGAAATCACCCTGAGTGAGGTACCCAGACACAGAAAGCCAAGTGTCGCATGTATTAGCTTACATGTGGATATACAGAATCACAGAGATTAAGCATAGAGTAACAGACTAAGGAGGAGAGAAGCATCTCATCAGGAAAGAAGAAATAGAATAGAAATGTACAGCCTGGTAAGGGGATGTGCAAGGAGAGAAATAGAGGGACGGGGGAGTGTATATAGGGAGAAACAGCTAAAACTGAGGCCACTGAAGTAGTGAGCAGTGGCATGGGTATTGATACAGTAGATGCTTCCTGAAATAAATGCATATGTGAAGGCAATCTAACAGAGAAATCAAATAACAGGGTGATGAGACTGTGTCTGAGAGCTTTCTCCTTCTGTCTTGCATTCCTTTCTTTAGGTTGGGATTAAAGATGTGCACCACTGGGATTAAAGGCATGCACCACCAGGTTTCTATGGCAAACTAGTGTGGCTACTGTGATTAAAGGTGTGTGCTACCACTTACTCTCTGATCTTCTGCTAAACTTTCTTTATTAAAATACAAATGAAATATCACTACACGTAAGGCTCATGAAACATTGTAAAGGAGGGGACATACAGATTATAAGAGCCAGAACATCATGGAGTTTGCTGTGACATTGTATCTCCTAGGAATGTCAGAATCTACACCAATAAAATCAAATTAACATGGCTGCTTAAATATGAGCTGAATAAGGGCAAGAGGCATGGTATAGAGGACAAGGGGCCAACCAGCCCTACACAAAGAACTATAGGGAACTCACAAATGCCGGGAGTGGAGAAACAGTTTTAGTCCTACTGCTGGAAGAGTACACGAATTGCTTATCCAATACCAAATGGTGAGCCCCGAAACCATACGTACAAATAACATTATACTAAATTAAAGTATGTGTGTGTTATTGTTTCTTAGGTACTTAACAGTATGAATCCTTGTGATTTTTTCACATATCCATACTATTATTTTGCTCTCCTTTCTCCCTGTGTATTTATCTCCCTTCAACCTAATTATAACCCTGACAGCATACAGACAAGTAACATACAGATTGGGCAGGTTACATACACATATGCATGTAACAAAATTAATGAAAAATCCATGAATTTGAAAGGGAACAAGGAGGCATATAAGAGCGGGTTTGAAGAAAAAAAAGTAAAAGGAGAAATGATGTTTCATTGTTACAAAATATTTGTATAACTATGTAAAGATATGTTGCATTTGTTGAATTATATGTAAAAATGTGTTGCTGTTTTACCTTGTCTGCCTAAGGCACCTGATTAGTCTAACAAAAAGCTAAATGGCCACTAGCAAGGAAGAGGTATAGGCAGGACTTGAATACAGAGGAAATGTTTTTGATTGGCTTCTTAAAATATTCTTAATATGCAACTTTTTATGTTTTCCAGCTCTAAAACAATAAATGTTACAAGACCTATCCATGGTAAAGCATTCAGAAAAATATCCAACATTTATATAAGGTATTAAATTGTCTAATTTGAGGGATTTTTCTCCCAATACTTTTTCTAATCGAAACTTTCAATGCCTAATAAAAATGATTGTAGTTTCTTACAGAAAATGGTTATTCATATTGTTTTTCCAGAATGTCTCTTCAAGCCCCGTCAACAAAAGATTTTCTTAAGACTTTTGCATTTCTTTACAGTGTCTTATGTCCATTGTATAAATTTCCTCTCAGGAAATTTGAAGAGATTCCAAGATTTTAAAGACCTTGGGTATGTAATATTTTTATTAGTCTAAGATCTTATCAGAACACAGAAGAAACACATATTATAAATTTGTGAATCCTCTGAATTAGTAGGTTCAATTTTAGGACGATCACTGTTAACAGCATGTGTATGATGTAATGAAAAAGAAGGAAAATTGATAGATTGTAGCATATTCAACATTTTGGTTCCCGTAACAGACGCCAATGCTTGGTAATTGTTAAATATAGGAGTTATTGAGGTAAAGAGATGGCTCAGTGGTTAAGAGTACTGTCTGCTCTTCCAGAGGACTCAGGATAGGCTCTCAGGACCCATATGGTGCCTCACAGTCATATACAATGATTCCTCTTTTGACCTCCACAGCTACCAGGCATACACATGTTATGCATATATATAGGCAAAATATCCATATACATAAATTTTAAATATACAATACATTTATATTTATGATATATGTACACACACACACACATATATATATATAGTAGACTACTTGGTACAGAGGATCTATGGACTTCACACATATATTTATACACACACTCTCACACAGACATACACTCATGCATGCACACGCACACACGTGTGACTGACTTAATTCATGGTTATAAAGGATGGAAAGCCGAAAAGATGAACATGTGTGTCAGAAAAGGATTACCTTTATAACAAGACCATGCCTTCAAGCTCCCATTTTTTTTGGAATAGATTCATTCATAGGGCTCTCACCTGCCTGAAGTCTCATGTCTTTGTATCATTAGTATCTGACTCTGGGGACTAAGTTACCAACATGAATTCTGCAGAATAAACATTCAAACTGTAGTAGTCCATTATAACAGAAGTTTAGGTGATAGAACGTAAAGCACAAACCATGAGAAACATAATGTACAGCCTGGTATGGCCTTTAATCCCAGAATTCCAAAGGCCAAGGCAAATAGATCCTCTGAATTCAAGGCTACCCTGATCTACATGATGAATACCAGGCCAGCCAAAGCTACTCAGTCCTGGTCTCAAGAAAACATAAAGTGCAGCCTGGGTACCATTGTTTATAGTGGCAAAACCATAGCATTAAGGTCTGATGAAAACGATGAGATTGTCTTATTTTGATTTCCTGATACTTGAATAAAACACAGAATAAAACTAATGAAGGGGGCTGGAGAGATGGCTAAGAGCACTGTCTGCTCTTCCAGAGGACCCCAGTTCAACTACCAGCAACTACATGGTGGCTCACAACCAGCACATTGTATGCATAGGAGATAAATAAATCTTTCAAAAAAAAAGACACTAACAGAGGGAAGAGTTTATTACATTAATCATCAAGGGAATTAAGGGCAGAAACTCAAGCAGGAGCAGAGGTGGGAACTATGAAGCCAAGCTGTTTACTGACTCGTTCTCCATAGCTTGCTCAGCTTGCTTTCTACTACAGTCCAGTATTACCTACTTGGGTGGCACTGCCCACAGAGGACTAGCCCTCTCCCATCAGTCATGAGTTAAAGGAGTGCTTCATAGATATGCCCATGGGCCAGCCTAATGGAGACTTTTCCTTTATTGAGGTTCCATCTTTCCAGATGACTCTAGTTTGTATCTGGTTGACAAAGCTAACCAGCAGAGAGATGAAGTTTAAAAGTATTATAAAGAAAGACAAGCACAGATCAGATGTGGTGCTGCACATGTGTGATCCCAACACTTCAGGAAACTGAGGAAGGAAAGCTGTTTGTTTGGAGACACAGGGATGGAAGGAGATTTAGTGACAGATAATGACTAATGTACTAATAGAAGTACATTGAATGTAGGAAAATGAAAAGGTTTTTGAGGAGAATCCTATACTCAGCTGTTAAACACTGTGCAAAGTAATCTGTGTAATGTGAACAAATACACAAAAATCAATGATGAATAAGATCTTCAGAGTAGACTCAAATATCTTCAAACAGGTATGCATGCAGTGTAGCTTTAAAATACACTTTTACTGTAGCCTTTATGCTTGCTAACACGGTTGCTCGTTATCTTCCTGTTTCTCATAGGTATCTCTTTGCACTGTCCAAGAGCTCCCTCTATGCAGTGGAAGCCCCTCATACCTGGCCTAACATCCTGGCAGCCTTGGTATGGCTGATAGACTGCATCAAGGTATTTGATTGATAGTTTAAATCTTACCTTTAAACGTTTAGTTTTTGTTTTGTTTTGTTTTTCCTCACAATGAATTTCTATTCTCTCCCTATCTGACTTTTGCAACTCGTCTCCAAACCTGCTTCTGCTTTCAAAGCACCGTCTGATTTGAAGTTCTTCAAACTGTTAGTGTAAGAACGGTGAGCAGGGAGAAGCTCTACTTGACAAATTGTTTTCCTGGGGTGTTAGAGTTTAGACAAAAATGAACCCATCGTTTTTCTTTGAGAAATTCATTTTGTCATTTTTTAAAAATAGAATCAGTGTTAATCACAAAAAATAGGGAAATATAGAATGAATATTTTCCCAACTTACGGATAACTTTTAAGTCATTTTTCTTTGGATATAGCTTTCTTTCTTTCTTTCTTTCTTTCTTTCCTTCTTTCTTTCTTTGGTATTAGGTGTTGAACCATGGGTCGCTCTACCATTGAGGTGCACTTCAGCCCTGGATATTGGTTTCAAAGTCCTGTTTACTCTAAAACTGTGTACAGTCATGATTTACTTGCTGATGTTCTGTCACTGATGGATGGCATCGTGGTTCCATAAGATTATTACAGATATGAACTAATTTCTGTCACTTAGTGATGGAGCCATTGCAAAATTGCTCATCTCTGGTGATGCTGTTATAAACCTGTGCTGCAGCCATATAAGAGTATAACACATAAGTTAATGTTGCCTGACATGTTTACCCTACTTATTTTAGAGTGTATGACATTTTTTTAAACAAATGTTTTTTTTTTATTGTAAAACAGTGCCATGTAAATCTGTAGCAGCCTCTTTTTTCTACATCTTAACAAGTTTTCCTCCAAGGAAACTTATAGCAATTAAAAGTACTCAGCCTCCAGATGTGATAGCATACTTTTTTGAGTCCTAGCACTTGGGGCAGAGGTAGGCAGATCTCTGAGTACAGGGACAGCCTGGTCTATGCAGAGACAGCCCTTCTCTACACAGCCATGGGTGAGCATTGTGTGCCTATGGAGAGGCATTACTGTTTCAAACTCTACCTATGTGGAAATTTTAAAGCTGTTTGTTTTCTCAGTTTTATATCCCGCTACGTGATTTCGCTATTAATTTGAAACTTTTCTTTTTTGATTGGTTGGTTGTTTTTTTCTGTGAGTGAATCTAACCAAGTTGCCTAGTCTGTACTCTGGGGTCAAAGGTCAAATAATCTTCCCACTGCAATCTGGTAAATAGCTGGAACTACAGGTATGTGCCACTGCATCCAGCTTTTAATCCAGCATTTTATTTGAACCTTTTTTTTTTTTTTGGTTTTTCGAGACAAGGTTTCTCTGTGGTTTTGGAGCCTGTCCTGGAACTAGCTCTTGTAGACCAGGCTGGTCTCGAACTCACAGAGATCCGCCTGCCTCTGCCTCCTGAGTGCTGGGATTAAAGGCGTGCGCCACCACCGCCCGGCTTATTTGAACCTTTTTGTATGAAATTCTTTCTGTCTCAAACTGAGCCAATGATTTGGGAAGGCATATTGTTGGGTTTGGTTTGGTTTTGTTGTCAGGTTGCTGTGCCTTTGAGAAAGGAATGGCTGGGATATGGTGAGTGGGCTTTTTGGTTCATCATTTTGGAATAGAAACTGTATTTCACTGGTAGTCTTAACTGGGATCACCAGTCCTTAGCATTATATCCAGGTTTGGTTTTTGTTGTTGTTTTGTTGTTGTTGTTGTTGTTGTTGTTGTTGGTTTTTGGAGTTGACTTTGCATTCCCTAGATTTATGGTCCCCCATGTTAGTGTTAGAGCCTCTTTTATTCTGTGTAGGTACTCTTCAGCTGAACTGCACTTCCCAGTCCTGATGATGCCTTTGAAGGCTTTAACTTGTTATTTCTGTGTGTGTGAGCGATGTGTAAACATGCTTATGCTGTGGCACACATGTGAAAGTCATAGCATAATATTTTGGAGTTGGTTACTGAGTCTGGTCTGTTGTTCATATTTTTAATAACTGACAACATGACAAAAAGAATATTGCTATTTTTTATATATATATTTTTAAAGTTGAACTTCAAAGTTTCACACAAGAGTAATTGCCTGGGCTGGAGAGATGGCACAGAGGATAAGAGCATTGACTGCTTTTTCAGAGGTCCTGAGTTCAATTCCAGCAACCCTATGGTGGCTCATAACCATTATAAGATCTGATGCCCTCTTCTGACATGCAGACAGAACACTGTATACATAGCAAATAAATCTTTTTTTTTTTTTTGGCTGTTGAAGTCACAAGGGCCCAGTCTTTAATGAGAGGCAAGGGGAGGGAAGGAGAGGGAAGGAAACTGGTGCACTCTGGGGTGCTCCAGGCATCTTCCTGCAGCCTCCTGCAAGGGATCTCGGGGTCCAGGGATGTCCTGTTTCAGGTCCCGAGCTTGAAGCCTCTCTGGGCATGGCCCAGGCGCTGGAGTCCTGGTCCATATCTGCTCAGAGTCCGGAGGCCTCCTGAGTGTTCTGTGTCCACCGGGGTGGGGGGATGAGGGGGTTGGGGGGATGGGTGGTGGAGGGGTGGGGGTGGGATGGGGGTGGAGGGGTGAGGGGGAGGGGCCTTGACACCACTGCAGCTCACCTGAGCTCTGCCACCCAGAGCACCATCAGCTTATACCTGTGTGAAGCCTCTGTGTGAAGTACCTGTGTGACCTGGACCTTGGATCCCCTGCAGTGATTGCAGCTCCTCCTCTGGTTGCACAAGTGGAGGCAGAGGCTGCAGAGCAGCAGCAAGGGGAAAAACAGCGTTGTTTTTGTTGTTGTCGTTCTTTTTTTCTTCTTTTTCTGCTTCTCCCACGCGCTGGGAGCCAGCTACAAGCGTGGCAGGAAAAAAAAGTAATTGCCTTTTTTCCTTTTGCAATGATGCAAAAAAAATGATATTACTGTGTATTTGCATGTGCATGGGCACATGTACGCATGCTACAACACATATGTGGAATCAAGCCCAGGTTGCCAAAACTGTATATCATGCTTTTACCTCCTTCTCGCTAGCACTTTTTTCCTTTTATCTTACCAATTTACAAAAACTTATCTCCACTTCCTACTACTGGAACTGCAAATGCTCATCTCCACATTCAGCTTTTACATGGTTCCCTTAGCACAAATTCAAATAAATACCTGCAGTCAGCTATGAGGGTAAGCTGAGCAATCCAAGAGCAGAGTGGCCAGGCACTAGAGAGAACTTTAACTTCTACCAATGCTTAAACCTAAGGGGCAATCCTCTCCTTGGGCTCCCTCCTCAGGCTTTCTCCTCAGACTAAAGGAACAATCCTCAGAATACTCTGAGCTCTTGTCTCCTCCCCTCTTATATTCCTCTCTCCATCTAGCCCTATCACTCCTGTCTCCACCCCTCTAGTGGTGGGATTGAAGGTGTGGGATCACCTCTGCAGGAGCTCTGTTTCTCTTTTAGACATTCAGTCATGTGTAACCCAGAGTGGTCTTGAACTAACAGATCCCTCTGTCTCTTTCTCCTTAGTCCTGGGATTAAAGGTGTGTGCCTTCTAGTGGTTTACTCTGCACTCTGATCTTCAGGCAAGCTTTCTTTTTTTAAAACATAAAAAACCCATCACAATAGTTATTGGGCCTCCAAACTCAATTCGTCATGCTTGTATGGTAAGCATTTTATCCACAGAACATTTTCCCAGCCTATCGATATTATTTAAAATTCTGTGTTTTGCTTCCCCCTCCCCCATTGGCTTCAAAGTGCATTCATAAACATTAGGGAAACATTCCCATCTTGACAATATTTAACGTTAACATTTGGAGAAGTATTGATTTTCTCATTTATTCATCTCTATTTCTTCAGTAAGATATAGCTTTCTTAATATCAAGTATCATGTTTTTAAGTTCCATTTGTTTTGATGTTTTCTTAACTATATTTCTATGCTGAGACTTGTAGTGATATTTCAAGACTTTCTTGTCTCACTAGTCTTAATAAACTATCTTACCCCATTCTAAATCATTTTCTATTACTACCACTGTTTAAAAAGAAAGGTTTTTTTGTTACATAATTATGATATATTCAGATAAAAGGTAGTGTTTTCCCTACAGAAGTGGATGTGCTGTTATCTCAAAAATGGCTTTTTAAGCCAGGCTTAGTAATTCTGGCCTGTAATCTCATCTAATTAGGAAGCTAAGGCAGAAGAATCACAGGTATCTGTCCTTACAAGTGCTTCTACAAAGAGAGGTTTAGGCCAGCCTGTGCAACTTAGATCCTGTCGCAAGATAAAAAGGAAAAGAGAACTTAAGAATAGCTCAGTGATAGTTTGCTGGTCTAGCATACATATGACTGTTAATTCAGCACGCCCAACCCCAATGAAGTTACTGCTGGCTGGTGATGGAAGAGAGTATAGGGAGCTTGTCTAAGCAAGTATTAGATCCTGACATAATGGTTGTAGGAACAATTGAAAATGTTCCTTTAAAATATTATTTTTACTTATCTGTGCTTGTGAAAATCTGTGTGAGGCCAGAAGAGAGCACTGGGTCCAGTAGAACCAATGTCACAGGCATTTGTGAGATATACGAACTTGAGTCCTCAAGAAAAGCACCAAGCACTCTTAACAATTTGAGCCCTCTCTCCAATTCTGAATATATTATTATTCTCTTCACCTCCATATATAATATATTGACTGATGGCCTCTGTCCATTATTTGTTATTTTTTCTGATCCCAAATTGCTTCATAATATTTTATAAGTGGCTTGATAGTTTCTCTCATTCTTCACTGTGCCTCTTTGCTCACTTGGCACACAGTCTGTCTGCATAGCAGCAATTTGACCATGGCCCCATCTCTTTTAGAGACTAAATAACAAGGTTGCATGAGCTCCAAAATCAATTTTGGTTAGGGCCTGGCTTGGATTTCCTGTGCCCTGAACAATGCTCATAAATAGTATTTTGTTAGAGAATACCACCTTCACCTGGTGGGAGCTCCATTCTATAGCGTTAGGTGAAGACTCTATCTCAAAACAATGTTAGCAAAGGGCTTGCGAGATGACTTGATTAAGAGAACTTCCTACCCTTCCGAGAACCAGAGTCCCCGCACCCACACCAGGTAGCTCTTAATTACCTATAACTCCAGCTACAGTGAGTCCAGTGCCCTCTTCTGACCTTGTAGAACACTGTATATATAATAAACAAATCTTTACAAAAGAATGAATTTTACAAACTATTAAACCACTAATCTAGTGTGCTGTTTGTTTACTATTTAGATTTATCGTGCCAAGAAAGGAAGCACACCTTGTGGAGAAGAAACAGAAGATGGAATTAAGCATGATAAGGTACTATATATTACTATAAACAATATATAAAGAGGATACTTTTATATTCTTCACTAAAAGGTGTTCTTTTCTAAGTTCCAGGAGAGTCAAGGCTTCACAGAGAAACCCTGTTTCAGGGGAAAAAAAGAAAGAGGGGGGAGGCTAGAGGAAGTTAACAAGTCATTATATTTTCATGTAAATTATTTTTCTCTCAGTGTTATGTAGTGATGGGGGAATATCACTTTGACACCTATGGCACAAAAGATCAGTGGGGAAAACCAACATTCCTCAAGATGCACTAGGGATGTAAGAGTAGAGAACAGTTCAGCTGTTGTAACTATCCTCCATCTGTCCAGGGAGCACATGAACATAAAAATGTCAAGTGTAGCAGCTGGAAAGGTCGAGACTTGAGATCCCTAGAGCGTGTCAGCCAGCCAAACTGATCAAACCAGGGAGAGATCTTATCTAAGACATTAGATGAAAGCAGCTGAGTAAGGCTCACAATGTAACCTCTGACTTCTGTATGCACACATGCATACTCATGACCACATAAACACGCATAACACACACAAGGGAAAATTCATTGTGATCTAATATGGAAAACATTTAGTGAGTTATTTAATATTTCTCTATATAATTAAATATGTAAATTAATCTACTCAGATATTTTTTACATACCTACTGTGTGCCAGGCACCAAAAATGCAGTAATAAAGAACAGAAAATTTTGACTTTATTCTGTTAGAAAGAAAGTAATGATAATTAAATGAGGAACCATTAGGCAAATAACAACAGGTGCTATGAAAGAAAGCTGAAGCAGGTTGAGGGCCATAAGCTATTCCATGGAGTAAAAATAACACTTGCTATTTTAGAAGGTAGTATCTACTGAATTGGGGGAAGGGAAAGGATTAGGTACTGAAAACCTGAAGGATGCTGTAGGTTGATTCTGATGAAGTGTTTGGGCTCTTTTCCAGAGGATTTATATAATGACTCCAAGCTGGAGTCATTAGAGGCAGAAAACAAAGCACTCCATGAAGAGATTGCAAGATTGGAGAAAGAAAGAGAAAAAGAACAAGTTAGTAACCGTGTTTTTGAACTTACTTGACAACTCTTTAGACTTTTGAGCCTGTTTGAGAAGACCTTCTTATGAAAGGTGTTTTTAAATGGGTTAACAAATAAGCTTCTTAGAGGTGAAATAGTATAGACTTTCAGTGAAGCCATGTGTGGTATCTGCGGTACTTTGTTTTCCCTTGTGGTCTATCAGTCGTGGACTAATGGTGCTCAGAATATGATGAAAGACTCCTGCCTGTTTATATAAGGCCCAAACTACCCTTTGGACAGGGTCCCTGGGGTATTTACTTGCAAGGAGCATTGTTTTCAAGAGGTTCTGAGTTTAGGTAGTGAAAACACAGTGGTATAGTGTATACATATAGAGTATACTGTAATATGCATGATTTTATAAAAGCAAGATGATAATGTGGGTGTTTATTTAAATATGTAAGGGTATTTTGCCTACATGTATATCTGTGTACCACATTCACACTGTGCCAGTGGAGAAGAGAAGAAGATGTCAAATCTGAACTCAAGATACAGAGAGTTGTTAAATTGAATTCAGGTCCTGTGAAAGCGGGCATTGCTTGTAACCCTGATTAACAGAATCTAACTTTATCTTGGTTTTATTAGTGGAGCACCTAGATTGTTCTGAAAAGTAATCAGATATTAAGTATTTGTGTTACTACTTTATACTTGGTTTTTCCCTATCTGGAACTGAAGTCTTTCATTAAATTATTACGTTACAGTAGTAATACCAAAGTTTTTTTTTTTTTTTTTTAGTTCTTTTGACTGGTTCTAAGGTAAGTGTAAATAATATTGCTTTCTTAAAAATACAGAATGCTTCTTGGTAAAAATAACTAATTTAGTACTTATTTTCTTCAAGAATCATCTACTATCATTAAAGAAATTGAACACTTCCTTGTAGTCAGATGTTGAAAAGTGTAAAGCATACATGAGCAGTTTGGAGTCACATTTGTTCATCCCAGATAAGAAACTGAGTGGCCTCGATGAGGAAATTAGTAGATTAGGTAAGCAAAGCTAAGGGATCATTTAGATTGTCCTATGGGCCTCTGTAAATAGCTATGTGATCTTTTCCTTCTTTGATAACTTTCTGTAGTAGTTATGAAGTTTTCAGTATTAGTTCTTTCAACCAGGCATAGGAGCACACACCTTTAATCCTAGCATGTGGGAAGCAGAGGCAGGTTGATCTCTGTGAGGCTGAAGCCAGCCTGGTCTACAAAATGAGTTTCAGAGTTGTATCGTGAGACCCTGTCTCAAAAAAAAACCAAACTAATAATTGTCTGCATTTTCATCCTGCCTGGTTTCTGTCCTCCCACCAGGTCCCACAGACATTTATCCCCAAAGAAATCACACAGAGGTCTATAGTAATGACAAACTGATTGGCCCATCAACTCAGGCTTCTTATTAACTCTTATAACTTATATTAACACATTATTTTTATCTATGTTGGCCACATGGCTCAGTTCAGCTGAGCAATCACATCTTCCTTCTTCTGTGGTTGGGACAGGACTGGGGAGGAATGAATTCTTCTTTTCTGTTTTACCCACCTCTACTTCCTGACTGGATACTGGCCAATCAACGTTTATTTAAAACATGATTGAAGAACTCTACAGCCTTACTAAGGAATCTTCATCTGCCTCCCCACAGACTATTTTCCATCCATTCAAATACATTTTCTTTTGTCTTGCCATTTCCCTAAGCCACTTATGTTCTTTGCTGAAGATGTTGTATCAGTTGAAATTCTAAGCAACCCTCTGAGAATTCTTTATCTTCTAAGTTGCTCCAGTGTGCCCCCTGCCGTGTGTGTGTGTATGTGTGCATGTGTGAGTGTGCATGTGCGTGTGTGCAAATGTGTGTGTGTTCATATATTTGTATCTACTTGTAATTTCTTTTTTTTATTGAAAAAATTTTCTGCCTCCTCCCCGCCTCCCATTTCCCTCCCCCTCCTCCCAGCCCTCCTCCCTCCCCCCACTCCTCTTCTCCTCCCTCTCCAGTCCCAAGAGCAGTCAGGGTTCCCTGCCCTGTGGAAAGTCCAAGGTCCTCCCCCCTCCATCCAGGTCTAGGAAGGTGAACATCCAAACTGTCCATGCTCCCACAAAGCCAGAACATGAAGTAGGATCAAAACCCGTGCAAGAGTTGTCTCCAGAGGTTATGTTTGTCTTTGTAAATATATACCTTGATTTAAGCACATAGGGGGCAGGTAACTTTTCTTTATGTGCTAATTTTAAATTATCTGTGATTCAATAGTCTCTTATAATTAGAGGAAGACATAGTCAATGCTTCCATAAAAACAAGTACTAAATTGTTAGGATGAAAAGGGAAGATGGCCTTGTGGGATGATGAAATTCCGTAGCTTGCTTCTCCAGGCAGATGCAATGGAGTCCTATTCGTCTATGAACACTCCTACAAACCCCCCCAAAGACCATGAATCTTCCCACCTCTAACCCCTTACCTGTTTTGTGTATCCAGAGATGATTATGAATATAATAAACAAATGACAACATGAAAAAATAAAACATGATTGACCGAATATATACAATTGTCCTGCAACAAATAATAATTATTTTTTTCTCTCATACCTCCAAATGTAATCTAAGAGTCAATAAATATGTGCTTGCCAAAGGACTCAGGAAGAATCTGTTTTTTTTCCCAGCTTTTATGGGTGATAGCTTATGTGGGTTTATGTCCACATCACTCTAAACTCTACCTTCATCTTCTTACTGTCTTTTTTCTGCATCCTCTTTTTTCTTCCTTTTTAAGGCTATATTTGTATCCCATGCTGGTTTTGAATTGAAGATCCTCTGGCCCCAGCATCCAGGGCTCATAATAATACATAACCTAAGCTCACCTCAAACTCAAAATATTGCCTCCAAAAATTAGAATTATAAATTGCCACCACATCCTTCTCTTTTCTCCCCTCTCTCTGTCTTTTCTTTTTTCTTTTTTTCCTTTTTGTTTGTTGGTTTGTGTTTTTTCTTCCAAGATAGGGTTTCCCTTTGTAGTGTTGGCTACCCTGGAACTCTCTTTGTAGACTAGGCTGGCCTTGAACTCACAGAGATATGCCTCCCGAGTGCTGGGATTGAAGGTGTGTGCCATCACTGCCCACCTTTTTTTTTAAGTTTTATGTGTATGTTAAGTTTATGTGTACCACATGTGTACCTGATATCCTCAGGTCAGAAGAGGGTGTCAGATCTGCTGGAACTGGAGTTAGAGATGGTTGTAAGCTACCCATGTAGGCTCTGGGAACTAAACCTGGGCCCTATGGAAGAGCACTATGTTCTTCAAATGTTGTGCATCTCTCTGGTCCCTAAGTCATCATCTTCCTATCTGCATGAATTCTCCGTTTACCTCTATCTTACAGTGGTACCTATGGTGATGTTTAAGGCACACCTGCATAATTGAGGGTTCTCTCATGTCAGCATTCCCAATCACTTGCATGAGGACCATTTTCCAGATTAGGCAATTTTTACAAATTCAAGAGATGTGGAGACCTTCCCAGCCCACTGTACTTCCAGCGTTCTCAGTACATGACATTTTTAGTTTTGAACAGTCTAACTGAGCAAACCCGTTTGATGGTACACTTATCTCAGGGTCTCAAGTACTAGGATTATAAGTGAGAGCATTGTTCTTTTTCTCTGTAAAAGCTTTACTTTGAAACATAATCACGCTGAAGTTAGAGCAGTGTTCCTTTTCTCTGTATCATTTAGTGAGAAACGCACATGTGTTTCTCTGGAAAGAGAAACATTTGTTTGGGACATGTCAAAGGATTGTTAGAAGTGAGAGAAGTTTTGGTTTTCTCTGTAAAAGCTTTATTTTGATAGATAATCACGTTCTTTTGTAAGTGTACTAATTTCATGAGAAGATTTATTGAGAAATGCACATGTGTTTCTCTGAAAAGAGAAGTAGTTGTTTGGGACATTTCAAAAGATTGTTAGAAGCACGAGCAGTGTTCCTTTTCTCTTTACAAGCTTGAATTTGAAGCATAATCATGTTCTTTTGAAAGTGTATTAATTTCATAAACATCTCTAGTCAGAAATGCACACGTGTTTCTCTGAAATGAGAATCAGTTGTTTGGGACATGTAAAAGTATTGTTAGAATCGAGTCTAGAGTTTCTTTTCTCTGTACAAGCTTTACTTTGAAAGATAACCATGTTCTTTTCAAAGTGTATTAATTTCATGAAAAGCCTAGTGAATAATGCACATGTGTTTTTCTGACAAGAAAAGCAGTTGTTTTGGCCACGTGAAAGCATTGTTAGAAATAATAGAAGTGGGCTTTACTCTGTACAAGCTTTCCTTTGAAACATCATCACATTGTTTTGAAATTGCATATATTTCATGAAAAGCTTTAGTGAGGAACGCACATGTATTTCTCTGAAAAGAGAAGCCGTTGTTTGGGACATGGCAAAGCATTGTTAGAGGTGAGAGCAGTGAGCTTTTCTCTGTACAAGCTTTATTTTGAAAGATAATCACGTTCATTTGAAAGTGTATTAATTTCATGAAAAGCTTTAGTGAGAAAAACACAAGAGTTTTTCTGAGAAGAGAAGCAGTTGTTTGGGACATGTCTAAGGAGAGTTCAAAGTGAGAGCCGAGATCCTTTTCTCTGTACAAGCTTTACTTTGAAAGATAATGACGATCTGTTTAAAGTGCATTAATTTAATGAAATGCTTTAGTGAGAAACGCACATGTGTTTCTCTGGAAAGAGAAGCAATTGTTTGAGTCATGTTAAAGCATTGTTAAAAGTGAGAACAGTGGGCTATTCTCTGTACAGCTTTACTTTGAAAGATAATCTCATTCTTTTGATAGTGTATTAATTTCATGAGAAGCTTTAGTGAGAAATGCACATGTGTTTCTTTGAAAAGAGAAGCAATTGTTTGGGACTGTTAGAATTGAGAGCGTTGTTTCTTTTCTCTGTAGAAGCTTTACTTTGAAAGATAATCATGCTCTTTGGAAGTGTACTAATTTCATGAGAAGCTTTAGTGAGAAATGCATATGTGTTTCTCTGAAAAGAGAAGCAGTTGTTTGGGACATGTCAAAACATTGTTTGAAGTGAGAGCAGTGTGCTTTTTTCTGTACAAGCTTTACTTTGAAAGATAATACATTCTTTTGAAAGTGTATTAATTTCATGAAAATCGTTAGTGAGAAACGCACATGTGTTTTTCAGAAAAGAGAAGCATTTCTTTGGGTCATGTAAAAGGATTGTTAGAAGAGAGAGCCATTAGCATTTCTGTGTACAAGCTTGAATTTGAAGCATAATCAGTTTCTTGGAAATTGTATGAATTTCATGAGAAGCTTTAGTGAGAAACGCACATGTGTTTCTCTGAAAACGGCAGCAGTTGTATTGTGAAATGTCAAAGCATTTTGAGAAGTGAGAGTTTTACCTTTTCTGTGTACATGTTTGAATTTGAAGGATAATCAGGTACTTTTGAAAGTGTATTAATTTCATGAAAATCTCTAGTGAGAAACACACAAGTGTTTCTCTGAAAAGAGAATCGGTTGTTTGGGACATTTAAAATATTGATAGAATTGAGTATAGAGTTGCTTTTCTCTGTATAACCTATGATTTGAAAGATACACATGCTCTTTTGAAAGTGTATTAATTTCATGAAAAGCTCTAGTAAGAAACAAACATGTATTTCTCTCAAAGAGAAGCACTTGTTTGGTAATATCAAAGGATTTTTAGAAGTAAGAGCCATTCGTTTTTTTGTGTACAAGATTGAATTTGAAGGATAATCACTTTCTTTGAAAGTGTATGAATTTCATGAGAAGTTTTAATGAGGATCGCACATGTTTGTCCCTGAAAAGAGAAGTAGTTGTTTCGGGAAATTTCAAATCATTGTGAGAAGTGAGAGCCAATACCTTTTCTGTGTACAAGCTTGAATTTAAGGATAATCACGTTTTTTGGATATGTATTAATTTCCTGAAAATCTCTTCTGAGAAACACACATGTGTTTCTTTGAAAAAAGAAGCAGTTGTTTAGGCTATGTCAAAGGATTGTTAGATGTGAGATCGGTGTTCTTTTTCTCTGTACAAGCTTAACTTTGAAAGATAATCAGTTTCTTAGATAGTGCATGAATTTCATGAACAGCTTAAGTTAGAAACGCATATGTGATTCTCTGAAAAGAGAAGCAATTGTTTGAGAAATGGCAAAACATTGTTAGAAGTGAGAACAGTGGGCTTTTCTCTGTACAAGCTTTACTTTGAAAGATATCATGTTCTTTTGAAAGTGTATAAGTTTTATGAAATGCTTTATTGAGAATCACAAGTGTTTTTCTGAAAAGAGCAGCAGTTTTTTGGGGCATGTCAAAGGATAGTTAGAAGTAAAAGCAGAGATCCTTTTCTCTGAACAAGCTTTACATTGAAAGATAATCTTGTTCTTTTAAAAAGTGTACTAATTCTATGAGTAGCTTTAGTGAGAAACGTGCATGTGGTTCTCTGAAATGAGAATCAATTTTTGGGACATGTCAAAGGGTTGTTAGAAGTGAGAGCCTTATTCTTTTTCTCTGTGCAAGATTTACTTTGAAAGATAATCACGTTCTTTGAAAGTGTTTTAATTTAATGAGACGCTCTAGTCAGAAATGCACATGTGTTTTTCTGAAAAATGAAGCAGTTGTATGGGACATGTCAAAGGATTGTTAGAATTGAGTGTAGAGTTCCTTTTCTCAGTTCAAACTTTACTTGGAAAGATAATGACTTTCATTTAAAAGTGTATTAATTTCACGAAATGCTTTAGTGAGAAACGTACATGTGTTTCTCTGAAATAGAAGCAGTTGTTTGTGATATGTCAAAACATTGTTAGATGTAAGAACGTTGTTAGTTTTCTCTGTAGAAGCTTTAATTTGAAAGATAATCTCATCCTTTTGAAAGTGCACTAATTTCATGAGAAGCTTTAATGAGAAATGCACATGTGTTTCTCTGAAAAGAGAAGCAGTTGTTTGTGCCATGTCAAAGGATTGTTAGAAGTGAGAGCAGTGTTCCTTTTCTCTATACAAGCTTGAATTTGAAGCATAATCATGTTCTTTTGAAAGTGTATTAATTTCATAAACATCTCTAGTCAGAAACGCACATGTGTTTCTCTGAAATGAGAATCAGTTGTTTGGGACATGTAAATGTATAGATATAACTGAGTGTAGAGTTGCTTTTCTCTGTACAAGCTTTACTTTGAAAGATAATCACGTTCTTTTGAAAGTGTATTAATTTCATAAAAAGCTCTAGTGAGAAAGGCACATGTGTTTCTCTGACAAAAAAAAAGCAGGTGTTTCGGCCATGTGAAAGCATTGTTAGAAATGACAGCATTGGGCTTGTCTCTGTACAAGCTATCCTTTGAAACATCATCACATTCTTTTGACATTGTATATATTTCATGAAAACTGTTAGTGAGGAATGCACATGTATTTCTCTGAAAAGCGAAGCAGTTGTTTGGGAAATGGCAAAGCATTGTTAGAAGTGAGAGCGGTGGGCTTTTCTCTGTACAAGCTTTACATTGAAAGATAATCACATTCTTTTGAAAGTGTATTAATTTCACGAAAAGCTTTAGTGAGAAACACACAGGTGTTTTTCTGAAAAGAGAAGCAGTTGTTTAGGACATGTCAAAGGATAGTTTGAAGTGAGAGCTGAAATCCTTTTCTCTGTATAAGCTTTACTTTGAAAGATAATGACGTTCTTTTTAAAGTGTATTAATTTCACGAAATGCTTTAATGAGAAACGCACTTGTGTTTCTCTGAAAAGATAAGCAGTACTTTGGGCATTGGGAAACCATTGTTACAGGTGAGAGCATTGTTACTTTTCTCTGTAGAAGTTTTTCTTTGAAAGACAATCACATTTATTTGAAAGTGTACTAATTTCATGAGAAGCTTTAGTGAGAAAAGCACATGTGTTTCTCTCAAAAAAACGCAGTTGTTTGTGACATGTCAAAGCATTGTTAAAAGCGAGACCATTGTTCCTTTTCTCCATTGAAGCTTTACTTTGAAAGATAATCATGTTCTTTTGAAAGTGTATTAATTTCATGAAAGCTTTAGTAAGAAACACATATGTGTTTCTTTGTAAAGAGAAGAATCATTTGGGACATGTCAATGGATTATTAGAAGTGAGAGCAGTGTTCCCTTTATCTGTACAAGCTTGAATATGGACAATAATCACGTTCTTTTGAAAGTGTATTAATTTAATGAAATGCTTTAGTGAGAAAAGCACATGTATTTCTCTGAAAAGAGAAGAATTTTGGGGGGACATGACAAAGGATTGTTAGAAGTGAGAGCAGTTTTCATTTTCTCTGTATTAATTTCATGAGAAGCAGTTGTTACGGCCATGTCCATGCATTGTTAGAAGTGAGAGCCTTTAGCTTTTCTTTGTACAAGTTTTACTTTGAAAGCTAATCACAGTGTTTTAAAATTGTATTAATTTCATGGAAAGTTTTCATGAGAAATGCACATTTGTTTCTCTGAAAAGAGAAGCAATTGTTTGGGATGTGTCAAAGGATTGATAGAAGTGAGAACGTTGTTACTTTTCTCTGTAGATGATTTCCTTTGAGACATAATCACGATCTTTTGAAAGTGTACTATTTTATGAGAAGCTTTAGTGAGAAATGCACATGTGTTTCTCTGAAAAGAGAAGCAGTTGTTTGGGACATGTCAAAGGATTGCTTAAGTGAGAGCAGTGTTCCTTTTCTCTGTACAAGCTTGATTTTGAAGGAGTACGTTCTTTTGAAAGTGTATTAATTGCATGAAAATCTCTAGTGAGAAACGCACACGTGTTTCTCTGAAAGAGAATCAGTTGTTAGAGATATCTATAAGTATTGTTAGAATTGAATGTAGAGTTGCTTTTTTCTTTACTAGCTTTACTTTGAAAGATAATGGCGTTCTTTCTAAAGTGTATTAATTTCACAATATGCTTCATTGAGAAACCCACATGTGTTTCTCTGAAAAAGAAGCAGTTGTTTAAGACATGTCAAAGGTTGGTTAGATGTGTGAGCATTGTTACTTTTCTCTGTAGAAGCTTTACTTTTAAAGGTAATCACGTTGTTTTGAAAATATACTAATTTCATGAGAAGCTTTAGTCAGAAACGTAGATGTGTTTTTCTGAAAAGAGAACCGGTTGTTCAGCACATGTCAAAGGGTTGTTAGAAGTGAGAGAATTTATACTTTTCTTTGTACAAGCTTTAATTGAAAGATAATCAGTTTCTTTGAAAGTGTTTCTGTGAACAGAGAAGCAATTGTTTGGGACATGTCAAAGGAATGATAGAAGTGAGAGTGTTGTTACTTTTCTTTTTAGAAGCTTTTCTTAGAAAGATAATGACGTTTTTTTATAAAGTGTATTAATTTCACAAAATGCTTTAGTGAGAAACCCACATGCATTTCTCTGAAAAAAGAACCAGTTGTTTGGGACATGTCAAAGGTTTGTTAGAAATGAGAGCATTGTTACTTTTCTCTGTAGAAGTTTTCTTTGAAAGATAATCACATTCTTTGAAAGTGTGCTAATTTCATGAGAATCTTTAGTGAGAAACGCACACGCATTTCTCTGAAAAGAGAAGCAGTTGTTTGGGATATGTCAAAGGATTATTAGAAGTGAGAGCACTGTTCCTTTTCTCTGTATAAGCTTAAATTTGAAGTATAATCACGTTTTTTGAAAGTGTATTAGAAGTGAGAACTGTGTTCCATTTCTCTATACAAACTTTATTTGAAAGATAATCACGTTCTTTTGAAAGTGTATAATCTCATGAAATGCTTTAAGTCAGAAATGCACATGTTGTTCTTTGAAAAGAGAAGAAGTAGTTTTCGACATGACAAAGTTGTTAGAGTAAGAACAGTGTAGTTTTCGAATGACAACATTTGGAAGATGACAAGTCTGGAACATCTCAAAAAAGAGTTAGAAGTGAGTTCCGTTTTGCTTTTCTTTGTTCAAGCTTTTCTTTGAAATAAAATCATGTTCTTTGGAAAGTGTATAATTTCATGAAATGCTTTAGTGAGAAATTGACATGTGTTTTTCTGAAAAGAGGAGCAGTTGTTTAGGACATTTAAAAGTATTTTTAGAATTTAGAACAGGGTATCTTTTCTCTGTTCAAACTTTACTTTGAAAGATAATCACGTTATTTTGAAAGTGTATAATTTCATGAAATGCTTAAGTAAGAAATGCACGTGTGTTTCTCTGAAAAGAGGAGCAGTTCTTTGCAATCAGACAAAGAATTGTTAGAAGTTAGAACAGTGTTCCTTTTCTCTGCACAAACTTTATTTGAAAGAAAATAACGTTGTTTTGAAAGTGTACAATTTCATGAAAAAGTTTAGTGAGAAATGCACATGTGTATCTCTGAAAAGAGAAGCAGTTGTTTGGAACATGTCAAAGTATTGTTAAGAAGTGAGAACAGTGTTCCTTTTCTCTGTACAACTTTACTTTGAAAGATAATCATGTTCTTTGAAAGTGTATAATTTCATGAAATGCTTTAGTGACAAACTCCCTGTGTTTCTCTGAAAAGAGGGGCAGTTGTGTGTGACATGACAATGTATTTTTTGAAGTATGAACAGTGTTTCATTTCTCTGTACTATCTTTATCTTCTGAAAGTGTATAATTTCATGAAATGCTTTAGTGTGAAATGCACATGTGTTTCTCTTCAAACAGAAGCAAATGTTTGGAACATGTCTAGTTTAGAGCATTTCAAAGAAGAGTAATAAGTGAGTTCTGTTTTTCTGTTCTTTCTGCAAGATTATTTAAAAGAAAATCATGTTCTTTTGAAAGTGTATAATTTCATGAAGTCTTTTGGTGGGAAAAGTAAATGTTTTTCTCTGAAAAGATGGGCAGTTGTTTGCAACATGACAAAGTATTGTTAGAAGTGAGTACAGTGTTCCTTTTCTCTGTACAATTTTTACTTTGAAAGAAAATCACATTCTGTTGAAAGTGAATAATTACATAAAATGATTTAGTGAGAAACGCACATGTGTATCTCTGAAAAGAGAAGCAGTTGTTTGGAACATGTCAAAGTATTGTTAGGAGTGAGAACAGTGTTCCTTTGCTCTGTACTAACTTTACTTTGAAAGATTATGATATTCTTTCAAAGCATATAATTTCATGAAATGTTTTAGTGAGAAACACACATGTGTTTCTCTGAAAAGAGAAGCAGTTGTTTGGAACATGGCAAAGAAGAGTTAGAGGAGAGTTCTGTTTTGCTTTTCTTTGTGCAAGCTTTACTTTGAAAGAAAATCACATTCATTGAAAGTGTATATTTTCATGAAATGATTTAGTGAGAACCGCACATGTGTTTCTCTGAAAAGGGGAGCAGTTGTTTAGGACATTTATAAGTATTTTTAGAAGTGAGAAGAGTGTTTCTTTTTTTTTGTTCAAACTTTACTTTGAAAGATAATCACATTCTTTTGAAAGTGTATAATTTCATGAAATTCTTTGGTGAGAAAAGTAAATGTTTTCCTCTGAAAAGAAGCGCAGTTGTTTTCGACATGACAAAGTACTGTTAGAAGTGAGTACAGTGTTCCTTTTCTCTGTACAATCTTTACTTTGAATAAAAATCACATTTTTTGAAAGTGAATAATTTCATGAAATGGTTTAGTGAGAAATGCACATGTGTATCTCTAAATAGAGAAGCAGTTGTTTGGAACATGTCAAAGTATTGTTAGAAGTGAGAACAGTGTTCCTTTTCTCTGTACAAACTTTACTTTGAAAGATAATCACGTTCTTTTGAAAGTGGATAATTTCATGAAATGTTTTAGTGAGAAACGCACATGTATTTCTCTGAAAAGATGTGCAGTTGTTTGCAACATGGCAAAGTATTGTTACAAGTATTAACAGTGTTCAATTTATCTGTACAATCTTTACTTTAAAAGAAAATCACATTCTTTTGAAAGTGTATAATTTCATGAAATGATTTAGGGAGAAACACACATGTGTTTCTCTGAAAAGAGGAGCATTTGTGTGGGACATGTAAAAGTATTGTTAGAAGTGAGAAGACTGTTTCTTTTCTCTGTAAAACCTTTACATTGAAAGATAATCACGTTCTTTTGAAAGTGTATAATTTCATGAAATTCTTTATTGAGAAACAGACATGTGTTTCTCTGAAAAGAGAATCAGTTGTTTGGAAGATATCATATTTGGAACATGTCAAAGAAGACTTAGAAGTGAGTTCTGTTTACTTTTCTTTGTGCAAGCTTTACTTTGAAAGAAAATCACAATATTTTAAAAATGTATAATTTCATAAAATGCTTTAATGAGAAATGCACATGTGTTTCTCTTAAAAGAGGAGCAGTTGCTTGGAACATATAAAAGTATTGTTAAAAGTGAGAACAGTGTTCCTTTTCTCTGTACAAACTTTACTTTGAAAGATAATCACGTTCTTTTGAAAGTGTATAATTTCTTGAAATGCTTTAGTGAGAAATGCACATGTGATTTTTGTAAAGAGAAGGAGTGGTTTGCAACATGAAAAAGTATTGTTAGAAGTGAGAACAGTGTTCCATTTCTTGTACAAACTTTAATTGAAAGAAAATCACATTATTTTGAAAGTGTACACTTTCGTGAAATGTTTTAGTGAGAAATGCACATGTGTTTCTCTGAAAAGAGGGACAGTTGTTTGCAACATGACAAAGTACTGTTACAAGTATTAACAGTGTTCAATTTATCTGTACAAACTTTAAAAGAAAATCACATTCTTTTGAAAGTGTATAATTTCATGAAATGGTTTAGTGAGAAACGCACATGTGTTTCTCTGAAAAGAGAAGCAGTTGTGTGGGACATATAAAAGTATTGTTAGAAGTGAGAAGACTGTTTCTTTTCTCTGTACAAACTTTACATTAAAAGATAATAACGTTCTTTTGAAAGTGTATAATTTTATGAAATGATTTATTGAGAAAAAGACATGTGTTTGTCTAAAAAGAGAAGCAGTTGTTTGGAAGATACCAAGTTTGGAACATGTCAAAGAAGACTTAGAAGTGAGTTCTGTTTTGCTTTTCTTTGTGCAAGCTTTAATTTGAAAGAAAATCATGTTCATTGAAAGTGTATATTTTCATGAAATGCTTTAGTGAGAAATGTACGTGTTTCTCTGAAAAGAGGGGTAGTTGTTTGAGACTTGACAAAGTATTGTTAGAAGTTAGTACAGTATTGCTTTTCTCTTTACAATCTTTACTAAAAGAAAATTGCATTCTTTTCAAAGTGAATAATTTCATGAAATGGTTTAGTAAGATACACACATGTGTATCTCTGAAAAGAGAAGCAGTTGTTTTCGACATGACAAAGTATTGTTAGAAGTGAGAACATTGTTCCATTTGTCTGTACAATATTTACTTTGAAAGAAAATCACCTTATTTTGAAAGTGTATAATTTCATTAAATGCTTTAGTGAGAAAAGCACATGTGTTTCTCTGAAATGTGTAGCAGTTTTTTGGGACATGTAAAAGTATTGCTTGAAGTGACAACAGTGTTTCTTTTCTCTGTACAAACTTTATTTTGAAAGATAATCACGTTCTTTTGAAAGTATATAATATCATGAAATGCTTTATTGAGAAACGGACATGTGTTACTCTGAAAAGAGGTGCAGTTCTTTGCGACCGGAAAAAGTATTGTTCGAAGTGAGAACAGTGTTCCTTTTCTCTGTACAATCATTACTTTGATAGCAAATCATGTTCTTTTGAATGTGTATAATTTCATTAAATAGGGGGCTGGAGAGATGGCTCAGAGGTTAAGAGCATTGCCTGTTCTTCCAAAGGTCCTGAGTTCAATTCCCAGCAACCACATGGTGGCTCACAACCATCTGTAATGAGGTCTGGTGCCCTCTTCTGGCCTTCAGACATACACACAGACAGAATATTGTATACATAATAAATAAATAAATATTTTAAAAAAATATTTCATTAAATGGTTTAGTGAGAAACGCACATGTGTATCTCTGAAAAGAGAAGCAGTTCTTTGGAACATGTCAAAGTAATGTTAAGAATTGAGAAGAGTGTTACTTTTCTCTGTACAAACCTTACTTAGAGAGATAATCACGTTCTCTTGAAAGTGTATAAATTCATGAAATGCTTTAGTGAGAAACACACATGTGTTTTTCTAAAAAGAGATGCAGTTCTTTCCGACAAGACTTAGTATTGTTAGAAGTGTGAACAGTGTTCCATTTCTCTGTACAATCTTTACTTTAAAAGATAATCACATTCTTTTGAAAGTGTATAATTTCATGAAATGATTTATTGAGAAATGCACATTTTTATCTATGAAAAGAGAAGCAGCTGTTTGGAAAATGTCAAAGTATTGTTAAGAAGTGAGAACAGTGTTCCTTTTCTCTGTACAAACTTTACTCTGAAAGATAATCACATTCTTTGGAAAGTGTAATAAATTCATAAAATGTTTTAGTGTAAAATGCACATGTGTTTCTCTGAAAAAAGGAGCAGATGTCTGGGATATGTAAAGGTATAGTTAGAAGTGAGAACAGTGTTCCTTTTCTCTGTAAAACTTTGCTTTGAAAGATAATCATGTTCTTTTGAAAGTGTATTTATTGCATGAAATTCTTTTAAGAAACACACAAGTGTTTCTCTGTAAAGAGAAGCAGTTGTTTGCGACCTGTCAAAGTATTGTTAGAACTGAGATAAGTATTCCTTTTCTCTGTACAAGCTTTACTTTGAAAGATAATCACATTGCTTTGAAAGTGTGTTCATTTCCTGAAAAGCTTATTTAGAAACGCACATGTGTTTCTTAGTAAAGAGAAACAGTTGTTTGTGACATGTCAAAGTATTGTTAGAAGTGAGATTAGTGTTCCTTTTCTCTGTACAAGCTTTATTTTGAAAGATAATCACATTATATTGAAAGTGTAGTTTTCCTTGAAAAGCTTAAGTTAGAAACGCACTTGTGTTTCTTGGTAAAGAGAAGCAGTTGTTTGCAGCACATCAAAGTATCGTTAGAAGTGAGATCAGTGTACCTTTCTCTGTACAAGTTTACTTTGAAAGATAATCACATTCTTTTGAAAGTGTATTCATTTTATAAATAGCTTTAGTAAGAAATGCACATGTCTTTCTCTGTAAAGAGAAGCATTTCTTTGGGACATATCAAAGTATTTTTACAAGTGAGATCAGTGTACCTTTCGCTGTAGAAGCTTTACATTGAAAGATAACCACATTCTTTTGAAAGTGTATTCATTTTATTAAAAGCTTTAGTAAGAAAAGCACATGTCTTTCTCTGTAAAGAAAAGCAGTTGTTTGTGACATGTCAAATGTTTGTTAGAAGTGGGATCAGTGTTCCTTTTCTCTGTACAAGCTTCATTTTGAAATATAATCTCGTTCTTTTGAAAGTGTATTCTTTGCTGAAAAGCTTTAGTTAGAAACGCACTTGTGTTACTTGGTAAGGAGAAGCTGTTGTTTAGGACATGTCAAGGTATTGTTTGAAGTGAGTTCAATATTCCTTATCTCTGTAGAAGCTTTCCTTTAAAGATAATCACATTCTTTTGAAAGTATATTCATTTCCAGAAAAGCTTTAGTAACTAACACACATGTGTTTCTTGGTAAAGAGTAGCAGTTGTTTGCGTCATGTCAACATCTGGTTAGAAGTGATATCAGTGTTCCCTTTCTCTGTACAAGCTTTAATTTGAAGGATAATCAAGTTCTTTTGAAAGTGTATACATTTTTTGAAAAGCATTAGTTAGAAACACACATGTGTTTATTGGTAAAGAGAAGCCGTTGTTTGCGACATGTCAAAGTATTTTTAGAAGTGAGATCAGTGTACCTTTCTCTGTACAAGCTTTACTTTGAAAGATAATCACATTCTTTTGAAAGTGTATTCATTTCATTAATAGCTTTAGTAAGAAACACACAAGTGTTTCTCTGTAAAGAGAAGCAGTTGTTTGCGACATGTCAAAGTATTGTTAGAAGTGAGATCAGTGTTCCATTCTCTGTAGAAGCTTTGCTTTGAAATACAATCACATTCTTCTAAAGGTGTATTCATTTCTTTAAAAGCTTTAGTAAGAAACGCACATGTGTTACTTGGTAATGAGAAGCAGTTGTTTGCGACATGTCAACGTCCTATTAGACCTGAGATCAGTGTTGCTTTTCTCTGTAGAAGCTTTAATTTGAAAGATAACCACATTCTTTGAAAGTGTATTCATTTCATAAATAGCTTTAGTAAGAAATGCACATGTGTTTCTCTGTAAAGAGAGGCCATTTTTTGCGACATGTCAAAGTATTGTTATTAGTGAGATCAGTGTTCCTTTTCTCTGTAAAAGCTTTACACTGAAAGATAATCATGCTATTTTGAAATTGTATTCTTTCCTGAAAAGCTTTAGTTAGAAACGCACTTGTGTTACTTGGTAAGGAGAAGCAGTTGTTTGCAACATGTCAAAGTGTTGTTTGAAGTGAGGTCAATATTCTTTTTCTAGGTACAAGATTTACTTTGAAAGATAATCACATTCTTTTGAAAGTATATTCATTTCCTGAAAAGCTTTAGTAACTAACACACATGTGTTTCTTGATAAAGTGAAGCAGTTGTTTGCGACATGTCAACGACTTGTTAGAAGTGATATCAGTGTTCCTTTTCTCTGTACAAGCTTTACTTTGAAGGATAATCACATTCTTTTGAAAGTGTATACATTTCTTGAACAGCTTTAGTTAGAAACACACATGTGTTTCTTGGTAAAGAGAAGCAGTTGTTTGTGACATGTCAAAGTATTGTTAGAAGTGAGATCAGTTTACCTTTCTCTGTACAACTTTACTTTGAAAGATAATCATATTCTTTTGAAAGTGTATTCATTTCATTAATAGCGTTAGTAAGAAACGCACAAGTGTTTCTTTGTAAAGAGAAGCAGTTGTTTGTGACATGTCAAAGTATTGTTAGAAGTGAGATCAGTGTTCCATTCTCTGTAGAAACTTTGCTTTGAAATATAATCACGTTCTTTTAAAAGTGTATTCATTTCTTTAAAACTTTAGTAAGAAAAGCACATGTGTTACTTGGTTAGGAGAAGCAGTTGTTTGGGACATGTCAAAATATTGTTTGAAGTGAGATCAGTATTCCTTTTCTCTGTACAAGCTTGAATTTGAAAGATAAAGACGTTCTTTTGAAAGTGTATACATTTCTTGAAAATCTTTAGTAAGAAACATACATGTATTTCTCTCTAAAGAAAAGCAGTTTTTGTGACATGTCAAATTACTGTTAAAAATGAGAAGTTTTCCTTTTATCTCTACAAGCTTTACTTTGAAAGATAATCTCATTGTTTTTAAAGTGTATTCATTTCAAAAATAGCTTTAGTAAGAAACGCACAACTGTTTCTCTGTAAAGAAAAGCCATTTTTGCGACAAGTCAAAGTACTTTTGGAAGAGAGATCAGTGTTCCTTTCTCTGTAGAAGCTTTACTTTGAAAGATAATCACATCTATTTCAAAGTGTATTCATTTCATGAAAAGCTTTAGGAAGAAACACACATGTGTTTCTCTAAATAGAAGCAGTTGTTTGTGACGTGTCAAATTATTGTTAGAAGTGATATCAATGTTCCTTTTCTCTGTAGAAGCTTTTCTTTGAAAGATAGTCACATTCTTTGGAAAGTGTATTCATTTTATAAATAGCTTTAGTAAGAAACGCACAAGTGTTTCTCTGTAAAGAGAAGCAGTTGTTTGCGACATGTCAAAGTATTGTTAGAAGTGAGATCAGTGTTCCTTTTCTCTGTAGAAGCTATGCTTTGAAATATAATCACGTTCTTTTGAAAGTGTATTCATTTCTTGAAAAGCTTTATTAAGAAACCCACGTGTATCTTGTTATAGAGAAGCAATTGTTTGCGACATGTGAAAGTATTGTTTTAAGTGAGATCAGTATTCCTTTTCTCTGTAGAAGCTTTATTTGAAAGATAATCACATTCTTTTGAAAGTGTATTCATTTCTTGAAATGCTTTAGTAAGAAACGCACATGTCTTTTTCTGTAAAGCAAAGCAGTTGTTTGTGACATGTCAAAGGCTTGTTAGAAGTGAGATCCGTGTTCCTTTTCTCTGTAGAATCTTTGCTTTGAAATATAATCACGTTCTTTTTAAAGTGTATTCATTTTAGGAAAAGATTTATTAAGAAATGCACATGTGCTTCTCCTTATAGAGAAGCAGATTTTTTCGACATATCTATTACTGTTTGAAGTGAGATCAGTTTTCCTTTTCTCTGTAGAAGCTTTACTTTGGAAGATAATCGCATTGTTTTGAAAGTGTTCATTTAAAAAATAGCTTTAGTAAGAAATGCAAAAGTGTTTCTTTGTAAAGAAAAGCAGTTGTTTGCGACATGTCAAATTACTGTTAGAAGTGAGATTAGTTTTCCTTTTCTCTGCAGAAGTTTTACTTTGAAAGATAATAACGTTCTTTTGAATGTGTATTTATTTCATGAAATGCTTTTGTAAGAAAAGCACATGTGTTTTTCTGTAAAGAGAAGCAGTTCTTTGGAACATGTTAAAGTATTGGTAGAAGTGAGCTCCGTATTCCTTTTCTCTGTACAAGCTTTACTTTGAAAGATATTCACATTCTTTTGAAAGTGTATTCATTTCTTGAAAAGCTTTAGCATGAAACACACATGTGTATCTTGGTAAGGAGAAGCAGTTGTTTACGACATTCAAAGTATTGTTTGAAGTGAAATCAGTATTCCTTTTCTCTGTAGAAGGTTTACTTTGAAAGAAAATCACATTCTTTTGAAAGTGTGTTCATTTCATAAATAGCTTTAGTAAGAAACGCACATGTGTTTCTCTAAAGAGAGGCCATTTTTTGTGACATGTCAAAGTATTGTTAGAAGAGAGATCAGTGTTCCTTTCTGTGCAGAAGCTTTACTTTGAAAGATAATCACATTCTTTTGAAAGTGTATTCATTTCAGGATTAGCTTTAGTAAGAAACACACGTGTTACTTGGTAAAGAGATTCAATTGTTTCCTAAATGTCAAAGTCTTGTTAGAAGTGAGATCAGTGTTCCATCATCTGTAGAAGCTTTGCTTTGAATGATAATCACGTTCTTTTGAATGTGTATTCATTTCTTGAAAAGTTTTAGTATGAAACGCACATGTGGTTCTCTGTAAAGAGAAGCAGATGTTTGCAATTGTCAAATGACTGTTAGAAGTGAGATTAGTTTTCCTTTTCTCTGCAGAAGTTTTATTTTGAAAGATAATCACGTTCTTTTGAAAGTGTATTAGTTTCATATATAGCTTTAGTAAGAAACGCACAATTGTTTCTCTGTAAAGAAAGGCCGTATTATGCATCATGTCAAAGTATTTTTAGAAGAGAGATCAGTGTTCCTTTCTCTGTAAAAGCTTTACTTTGAAAGATAATCACATTCTTTTCAAACTGTATTCATTTCATGAAAAGCATTAGGAAGAAACGCACATGTGTTTCTCTGTAAAGAGAAGCAGTTGTTTCCGACATGTCAAGTATTTTTAGAAGTGAGATCAGTGTTCCTTTTCTCTGTAGAAGCTTTGCTTTGAAGTATAATCATATTCTTTTGAAAGTGTATTCATTTCATGATAAGCTTTAGTAAGAAACGTACATGTGTTTCTCTGTAAAGAAAAGCACTTCTTTTCGACATGTCAAATTACTGTTAGAAGTGAGATCAGTGTTCATTTTCTCTGTGAAAGCTTTATTTTGAAATATAGTCACGTTCTTTTGAAAGTGTATTCATTTCTAGAAATGCTTTAGTAATAATGCTCATGTGTGTCTTGGTAAGGAGTAGCAGTTGTTTCTGACATGTCAAAGTCTTGTTAGAAGTGTGATCAGTATTCATTTCTTGGTAGAAGCTTTACTTTGAAAGATAATCACATTCTTTGAAAGTATATTCATTTCATAAATAGCTTAAGTAAGAAACACACAAGTGTTTCTTTGTAAAGAGAAGCCATTGTTTGTGACATGTCAAAGTATTGTTAGAAGTTAGATCAGTGTTCCTTTACTCTGTAGAATCTTTGCTTTGAAAGATAATCACGTTCTTTTGAAAATGTATTCATTTCTTGAAAAGCTTTTGTTGGAAACGCACATGTGTTCCTTGGTAAAGAGAAGCAGTAGTTTGCGACATGTCAAAGTATTCTTAGAACTGAGATCAGTATTCCTTTTCTCTGTAGAAGCTTTAATTTGAAAGATAATCACATTGTTTTGAAAGTGTATTCATTTCATAAATAGCTTTAGTGAGAATCTCACAAGTGTTTATCTGTAAGAGAAGCAGTTGTTTGCAACATGTCAAATTACTGTTAGATGTGAGTACATTGTTCCTTTTCTCTGTACAAACTTTACTTTGAAAGATAATCACCTTCTTTTGAAAGTATATTCATTTCTTGAAAAGCTTTAGTTAAAAACGCACATGTGTTTCTTGGTAAGGAGAAGCAGTTGTTTGCAACATGTCAAAGTACTGTTAGAAGTAAGATCAGTGTTCCTTTTCTCTGTAGAAGCTTTATTTTGAAAGATAATCATGTTACTTTGAAAATGTAATCATTTCTTGAAAAGCCCTGGTTGGAAATGCACATGTGTTTCTTGGTAAAGAGAAGCCGATGTTTGCTACATGTCAAAGTATTGTGAGAAGGGAGATCAGTGTTACTTGTCACTGTACAAGCTTTACTTTGAAAGATAAGCACGTTCTTTGGAAAGTGTTTTCATTTCTTTAAAAGCTTTAGTAAGAAACGCACGTGTTTCTCTGTAAAGAGAAGCAGTTTTTGCGCCATGTCAAATTACTATTAGAAGTGAAATCAGTATTCCTTTTCTCTGTACAAGCTTTACTTTGAAAGATAATCACATTCTTTTGAAAGTATATTCATTTCTTGAAATGTTTTAGTAAGAAACACACATGTGTTTCTTGGTAAGGAGAAGCAGTTGTTTGCGACTTGTCAAAGTATTTTTGAAGTGAGATCAGTATTCCTTTTCTCTGTAGAAGCTTTACTTTGAAAGATAATCATGTTCTTTGGAAAGTGAATTCATTTCTTGAAAAGCTTTAGTTAGAAACAAACATGTGTTTCTTAGTAAAGAGAAGAAGTAGTTTGCGATATGTCAAAGTATTGTTAGAAGAGAGATCAGTGTACCATTTCTCTGTAAAAGCTTTACTTTGAAAGATAATCACGGTAGGTGCCGAGAAGTTTCATCGGGACGGGTGAGTGTGTGCTATCCTGGGGCGGACTGTCCAGGTAGAGAGCACAAACACCCCTCCCCCAGCTCCTGCTGCAGGGCTTGCTCTCCTACACACCCGCCCCCACCCCCACCCCCAAACCTGCCTTGTCTGCAAGGTCCTTAGCTGTGGAACAGTTTCCTGCCATTTCACTAAGGCTACCAACCCAGAGCAGTGAGTCCCTGACCAGAGGGCAGGCCTCAAGGTCCCCGCCAGGGAAAGCGGGCCCCTGCTGCTGGGGCTGCAGTCTCTGCTGTGATCTGCTGGACCTGCTCTGCCTGCGCCCTACTTCCCTTAGTCCCTGGCTCATTGGGGCATCCAGGAGTTCCTGTGTAGGTGCCGAGAAGTTTCATCGGGACGGGTGAGTGTGTGCTATCCTGGGGCGGACTGTCCAGGTAGAGAGCACAAACACCCCTCCCCCAGCTCCTGCTGCAGGGCTTGCTCTCCTACACACCCGCCCCCACCCCCACCCCCAAACCTGCCTTGTCTGCAAGGTCCTTAGCTGTGGAACAGTTTCCTGCCATTTCACTAAGGCTACCAACCCAGAGCAGTGAGTCCCTGGCCAGAGGGCAGGCCTCAAGGTCCCTGCCAGGGAAAGCTGGCCCTTGCTGCTGGGGCTGCAGTCTCTGCTGTGATCTGCTGGACCTGCTCTGCCTGCGCCCTACTTCCCTTAGTCCCTGGCTCATTGGGGCATCCAGGAGTTCCTGTGTAGGTGCCGAGAAGTTTCATTGGGACGGGTGAGTGTGTGCTATCCTGGGGCGGACTGTCCAGGTAGAGAGCACAAACACCCCTCCCCCAGCTCCTGCTGCAGGGCTTGCTCTCCTACACACCCGCCCCCACCCCCACCCCCAAACCTGCCTTGTCTGCAAGGTCCTTAGCTGTGGAACAGTTTCCTGCCATTGCACTAAGGCTACCAACCCAGAGCAGTGAGTCCCTGACTAGAGGGCAGGCCTCAAGGTCCCCGCCAGGGAAAGCGGGCCCCTGCTGCTGGGGCTGCAGTCTCTGCTGTGATCTGCTGGACCTGCTCTGCCTGCGCCCTACTTCCCTTAGTCCCTGGCTCATTGGGGCATCCAGGAGTTCCTGTGTAGGTGCCGAGAAGTTTCATCGGGACGGGTGAGTGTGTGCTATCCTGGGGCGGACTGTCCAGGTAGAGAGCACAAACGCCCCTACACTAAAGCTACCCAACCAGAGCAGCGGGAAGGCCTCAGCAACCCCCGAAAGGGAGAGCAGGCACCTCCAGCTTGTACTGCAGTGTCGCCTGTGTTCTACTGGACCCCGCCCGACCCCTTGCATTCGGCCTTCTTTACGCGGGTCATTGGAATACCACGCATCCATGTTTTGGTGTTGAGGAGTTCACCTGGAAGGGAACGGTTCCTGCCCCTACACTGAGGAGATACACCTAGAGAGTTAGTCACAGCAAAGACTGGTCCAAGACATCAGGCCTCTCCTGGCTCCATTTGAAGGAAAAGATGGGCAGGCGCCAATGCAAGAATTCCCCCAACAACTTGAAAGGCAACGTGACATCACCAGGATCCAGGAATCCCGAAATGAGAAGTCTAAACCCTAATACAGAAGAATTAGAAGAATTCGACTCAAAAGTGAATTTTATGAAAATAATAGAGGACCTTAAACAGGAGGTGAAAAACTGCCACAACCAATTAGAGATTACAAACAAAAAGGTAGAGGAAATGAATAAATCTCTCAAAGATACCCAAGAAAACCAAGAGAAACAAGAAAAAGTAATTAAACAGGTAAGGGAAACGGTTCAAGACTTGAAGAACGAAGTGGAAGTAATAAAGAAAACACAAACCGAGGGAAGGATGGAGATGGAAAATTTGAATAAACGAACAGGAACTACAGAGACAAGTACCACCAACAGATTACAAGAGATAGAAGAAAGAATCTCAGACACTGAAGATACCATAGAGAAAATAAACACTCTCATCAAAGAAAACAGCATAACCAACAAATTCTCATCACAAAACATTCAGGAAATCTGGGACACAATAAAAAGACCAAACCTAAGAATAATAGGGATAGAAGAAGGAGAAGAAGTACAGCTCAATGGTCCAGAAAATATATTTAATAAAATTATAGAAGAAAACTTTCCCAACCTTAAGAAAGATATTCCTTTGAAGGTCCAAGAAGCATACAGAACACCAAATCGACTGGATCAAAAAAAAACATCTCCTCGTCATATAATAATCAAAACACAAAACATACAGAATAAAGAAATAATATTAAGAGCTGCAAAGGAAAAAGGTCAAGTTACCTATAAAGGTAAACCTATCAGACTTACACCTGACTTCTCTATGGAAACCATGAAAGCCAGAAGGTCCTGGATAGATATACTGCAGAAACTACGAGACCATGGATGCAAGCCCAGACTACTATACCCAGCCAAGCTTTCGTTCACTATAAATGGAGAAAACAAAGTTTTCCAGGATAAAAACAAATTTAAACAATACGTAGCCACAAATCCAGCCCTTCAGAAAGTAATTGAAGGAAAATCACAAACCAAGGAGTCCAACAATGCCCACAATAACTCAGACATCTAAAGACCCTTCACCAGCACAACTTGAAGAAGGGAAACACACAAACTCTACTACCAAAGGAAAGAAAGAAAGAAAGGAAAAATGACCGGAGTTAACAACCACTGGTCATTAATATCACTTAATATCAATGGACTCAACTCACCTATAAAGAGGCACAGGCTAAGAGATTGGATACGAAAACAGGATCCAACATTCTGCTGCTTACAAGAAACACACCTCAACCACAAAGACAGACATCTACTCAGAGTAAAGGGCTGGGAAAAGGTTTATCAAGCAAACGGACCTAAGAAACAAGCAGGTGTGGCCATACTAATTTCTAAGAAAGTTGACTTCAAACTAAAATCAATCAAAAGAGATGGAGATGGACATTTTTTACTCATAACAGGAACAATTCACCAGGATGAAATCTCAATCCTGAATATATATGCCCCTAATATAAAAGCACCCACTTATTTAAAAGAAACGTTACTAAAACTCAAGGCAGTCATCAAACCACACACACTAATAGTAGGAGATTTCAACACTCCTCTCTCACCAATGGACAGGTCAATCAAACAGAAACCTAACAGAGAAATAAGAGGATTAAGGGAGGTAATGAATCAAATGGACTTAACAGACATCTATAGAACATTCCACCCAAATAGGAAAGAATATACCTTCTTCTCTGCAGCTCATGGAACCTTCTCGAAAATAGACCACATACTCGGTAACAAAGCAAACTTACACAGTTACAAAAAAATATCGGTAACCACCTGTGTCTTATCAGATCACCATGGATTAAAGTTAGAATTCAACAACAATGCTATCCCCAGAAAGCCTATGAACTCATGGAAACTGGACAGTCAACTACTGAACCTCACCTGGATCAAGGAAGAAATAAAGAAAGAAATTAAAGTCTTTCTTGAATTCAATGAAAACGAAGACTCAACATACTCAAACCTATGGGACACTATGAAAGCAGTGCTAAGAGGAAAATTCATAGCATTAAGTGCCCACTTAAAGAAAACGGAGAAAGCACACATTGGAGACTTAATAGCCCACCTGAAAGCTTTAGAAAAAAAAGAAGCAGACTCACCTAGGAGAAGTAGAAGACTGGAAATAATCAAATTGAGGGCTGAAATCAACAAAATAGAAACACAGAAAACAATCCAAAGAATCAATGAAACAAAAAGCTGGTTCATGGAGAAAATAAGATTGATAAACCCCTATCCAAACTAATCAAACGGCGGAGAGAGAATACGCAAATTAACAAAATCAGAAACGAAAAGGGAGACTTAACCACAGACTCAGAGGAAATTCAGAGAATCATTAGATCTTACTACAAAAATCTGTATGCCACAAAATTGGAAAATGTTATAGAAATGGACACTTTTTTAGATAAGTACCGTATACCAAAGTTAAACCAGGACCAGGTGAACAATCTAAATAGACCTGTTAGTCGCAAAGAATTAGAAGTTGTTATAAAAAACCTCCCCACCAAAAAAAGCCCAGGTCCAGATGGCTTCAATGCAGAATTCTACCAGAACTTCCAAGAAGACCTAATACCTATACTCCTTAATGTATTTCACAATATTGAAACAGAGAAGTCATTGCCAAATTCCTTTTATGAAGCTGAAGTTACTCTGATACCAAAACCACACAAAGACACAACCAAGAAAGAGAACTACAGGCCAATCTCACTCATGAACATCGACGCAAAAATACTCAATAAAATACTGGCAAACCGAATCCAAGAACACATCAGAAAAATTATCCATTATGATCAAGTAGGCTTCATCCCAGAGATGCAGGGCTGGTTCAACATACGAAAATCTATCAATGTAATCCATCATATAAATAAACTGAAAGAAAAAAACCATATGATCATTTCATTAGATGCTGAAAAAGCATTTGACAAAATTCAACATCCCTTTATGATAAAGGTCTTAGAGAGATTAGGAATACAAGGGTCGTTCCTAACTATAATAAAAGCTATTTATAGCAAGCCGTCAGCTAACATCAAATTAAATGGAGAGAAACTTAAAGCTATTCCACTAAAATCAGGAACACGACAAGGTTGTCCACTCTCTCCATACCTCTTTAATATAGTGCTTGAAATTCTAGCAATAGCAATAAGACAACATAAGGGGATCAAAGGGATTCAAATCGGAAAGGAAGAAGTTAAACTTTCATTATTTGCAGATGATATGATAGTGTACATAAGCGACCCCAAAAACTCCAGCAAAGAACTCCTTCAGCTGATAAACACCTTTAGTAGCGTTGCAGGATACAAGATCAATTCCAAAAAATCAGTTGCCCTCCTATACACAAAGGATAAGGAAGCAGAGATGGAAATCAGAGAAGCATCACCCTTCACGATAGCCACAAATAGCATAAAATATCTTGGGGTAACCCTAACCAAGGAAGTAAAGGATCTATTTGACAAGAACTTTAAGTCAATGAAGAAAGAAATTGAGGAGGATACCAGAAAATGGAAGGATCTCCCTTGCTCTTGGATAGGGAGGATCAACATAGTAAAAATGGCAATTCTACCAAGGGCAATTTATAGATTCAATGCAATCCCCATCAAAATCCCATCAAAATTCTTCACAGATCTTGAGAGGACAATAATCAACTTTATATGGAGAAACAAAAAACCCAGGATAGCCAAAACAATCTTATATAATAAAGGATCGTCTGGAGGCATTACCATCCCTGACCTCAAACTCTATTACAGAGCCTCAGTATTGAAAACAGTTTGGTATTGGCATAAAAACAGAGAAGTCGACCAATGGAACCGAGTAGAAGACCCTGATTTTAAACCACAAACTTATGAACACCTAATTTTTGATAAAGGAGCTAAAAGTATTCAATGGAAAAAAGAGAGCATCTTCAACAAATGGTGCTGGCAGAACTGGTTGTCAATGTGTAGAAGAATGAAAATAGATCCATATCTATCACCATGCACAAAACTCAAGTCCAAATGGATTAAAGACCTCAATATAAGTCTGAACACACTGAACCTGATAGAAGAAAAAGTTGGAAGTACTCTACAACATATGGGTACAGGAGATCACTTCCTACGTTTATCCCCAGCAGCACAGACATTAAGGGCAACATTGAATAAATGGGACCTCCTGAAACTGAGTAGCTTCTGTAAAGCAAAGGACACTGTCACTAAGACAAAAAGGCAACCCACTGACTGGGAGAAGATCTTCACCAACCCTGCAACAGACAAAGGTCTGATCACCAAAATATATAAAGAACTCAAGAAACTAAACTTTAAAATGCTAATGAACCCAATAAAAAATGGGGCACTGATCTGAACAGAGAATTCTCAACAGAAGAAATTCAAATGGCCAAAAGACACCTAAGGTCATGCTCAACCTCCTTAGCGATAAGGGAAATGCAAATTAAAACAACTTTGAGATACCATCTTACACCTGTCAGAATGGCTAAAATCAAGAACACCAATGATAGCCTTTGCTGGAGAGGTTGTGGAGAAAGAGGCACACTCATTCATTGCTGGTGGGAATGCAAACTTGTGCAACCACTTTGGAAATCAGTGTGGCGATTTCTCAGGAAATTTGGGATCAACCTACCCCAAGATCCAGTAATACCTCTATTGGGAATATACCCAAGAGATGCCACATCAAATGACAAAAGTATCTGTTCAACTATGTTCATAGCAGCATTGTTTGTAATAGCCAAAACCTGGAAACAACCTAGATGCCCTTCAATGGAGGAATGGATGAAGAAAGTGTGGAATATATACATATTAGAGTACTACTCAGCAGTAAAAAACAATGACTTCTCGAATTTTGCGTGCAAATGGATGGAAATAGAAAACACTATCCTGAGTGAGGTATCCCAGACTCAAAAAGAGGAACATGGGATGTACTCACTCATAATCGGTTTCTAGCCATAAAATAAAAGACATTAAGCATATAATGTGTGATCCTATAGAAGCTAAATAAGAAAGTGAACCCAAAGAAAATCATATAGTCATCCGCATGGAGAGGGGGAAGTAGACAAGATTCCAGGGCAAAAACTGGGAACTTGCGGGTGAGGTGGCATGGGGCAAAGGGGAAATGGGATGAGAAATATGAGAAGGGGAGGATGGGAGGAGCTCGGAGGATTGGGATGGTTGGGATATAGGAAGGATGGATACGGGAGCAGCGAAGTATATATCCTATCTAAGGGAGCCATCTTAGGGTTGGCAAGAGACTTGACTCTTGAGGGGTTCGCAGGTGTCCAGGAATATGTCCCCAGCTGGTACCTTGGGCAACTAAGGAGAGGGAACCTGAAATGACCCTATCCTATACTGATGAATATCTTGCATATCACCTTAGAACCTTCATCTGGCGATGGATCGAGGTAGAGACAGAGTCTCAATTTGGAGCAATGGTCTGAGCTCTTAAGGTCCAAATGAGGAGCAGAAGGAGGGAGAACATGAGCAAAAAATCAGGACCACGAGGGATGCACCCACCCACTGTGACAGTGGAACTGATTTATTGGGAGCCCACCAAGGCCAGCTGGTCTGGGACTGAATAAGCATGGGTTGATTCCGGACTCTCTGAGCATGGCGGTCAATGAAGACTGATGAGAAGCCAAGGACAATGGCACTAGGTTTCGATCCTAATACATGAACTGGCTTTGTGGGAGCTTAGCCTGTTTGGATGCTCACCTTTCTGGACGTAGATAGAAGGACCTTGGTCTTCCCGCAGGGCAGGGAATTTGGACTGCTCTTCAGTATCGAGAGGGAGGGGGAATGGAGTGGGGGGAGGAGAAGAGGAGTGGGGATAGGGGGAGGGAAGTGGGGGGAGGGCAATATTTGGGAGGAGGGGAGGGAAATGGGAAATGGGGAGCAGGTGGAAATTTTAATTAAAAAAGAATAAAAATAAACCAATAAGTAAAAAAAAAAAAAGAAAGATAATCACGTTCTTTTGAAAGTGCATTCCTTTATGAAAAGCTATAATAAGAAACACACAATTTTTTCTCTGTAAAAGGAAGAACTTGTTTGCGACATGTCAAGTTATTGTCAGAATTGAGATAAGAGTTCCTTTCTCTGTATAAGCTTTACTTTGAAAGATAATTACATTCTTTAGAAACTGTATTCATTTCAAGAAAAGCTATAGAAAAAAATGCACATGTGTTTCACTGTAAAGAGAAGCAGTTGTTTACGACATTTCAAAGTCTTCTTAGAAGTGAGATCAGTGTTCCTTTCTCGCTACCAGCTTTACTTTGAAAGAAAATCAGGAACTTTTGAAAGTGAATTCATTTCATTAAAAGCTTTAGTAAGAAATGCACAAGTGTTTCACTCTAAAGGGAAGACGTTGTTTGCGACATGTCAGAGTATTGTTAGAAGTGAGGTCACTGTTCCTTTTCCCTGTAGAAGCTTTATTTTGAAAGACAATCAAGTTTTTTTGAAAGTATATTCATTTCATCAAAAGCTTTAGGAAGAAACGCACATGGGTTTCTTGGGAAAGAGGAGCAGTTGTTTGCTACTTGTGAAAGCATTGTTAGAACTGAGATCTGTGGTCCTTTTCTCAGCACAAGCTTTATTTAGAAAGATAATCGCGTTTTTTTGAAAGTTTATTTATTTCACGAAATCTTTGTTAGAACTGAGATCAGTGTTCCTCTTCTCAGTACAAGCTTTACTTTGAAAGATAATCACGTTCTTTGAAAGTTTATTAATTGCACTAAAGCTTTGTTAGAACTGAGATCAGTGTTCCTCTTCTCAGTACAAGCTTTACTTTGAAAGATAATCAGGTTCTTTTGAAAGTTGATTTCACGAAAGCTTTAGTAAGAAACGAACATGTGTTTCTTTGTAAAGAAAAGCAGATGTTTGCTACATGTAAAAGCATTGTTAGAACTGATATCAGTGTTCCTTTTCTTAGTACAAGCTTTACTTTGAAAGATAATCGTGTACTTTTGAAAGTTTATAAATTTCACGAAAGCTTTAGTAAGAAACGCACATGTGTTTCTTTATAAAGACAAACAGTTGTTTGCTACATGTGAAAGCATTGTTAGAACTGAGATCAGTGTTCCTTTTCTCAGTACAAGCTTTACTTTGAAGGTAATCACGTTCTTTTGAAAGTTTATGAATTGCACGAAAGCATGTTAGAACTGAGATCAGTGTTCCTCTTTTCAGTACAAGCTTAACTTTGAAAGATAATCACTATCATTTGAAAGTTTATTAATTTCACGAAAGCTTTAGTAAGAAACGCACATGTGTTTCTTTGTAAAGACAAGTAGTTGTTTGCTACGTGTGAAATCATTGTTAGAAGTGAGATCAGTGTTCCTTTTCTCAGTACAAGCTTTATTTGAAAGATAATTGCATTCTTTTGAAAGTTTATTAATTTCACGAAAGCTTTAGTAAGAAACGCACATGTGTTTCTTTGTAAAGACAAGCAGTTGTTTGCTACATGTCAAAGCATTGTTAGAACTGAGATCAGTGTTCCTTTTCTCAGTACAAACTTTACTTTGAAAGATAATCGCGTTCTTTGAAAGATTTTGAATTTCACCAAAGCTTTAGTAAGAAACGCACATGTGTTTCTTTGTAAAGACAAGCAGTTGTTTGCTATATGTCAAAGCATTGTTAGAACTGATATCTGATGGAGGAGTTACTTTCATTTAATAAAGAAACTGCCTTGGCCCATTTATAGGCCAGCCCTTAGGCGGGTGGAGTAAACAGACAGAATGCTGGGAGAAAGAAGCTGAGTGAGGAGTCGCCATGATTCTCCCACTCCAGACAGACGCAGGTTAAGATCTTTTCTGGTAAGCCAGCTCGTGGTACTACACAGAATATTAGAAATGGGTTAGATCAATATGTAAGAGCTAGCCAATAAGAGGTTGGAGCTAATGGGCCAGGAAGTGATTAAAAGAATACAGTTTCCGTGTAATTATTTCGGGGCATAAGCTAGCCATGTGGGCGGCTGGGTGCCGGGGACGCAGCCCTGCCGCAAATATTACAACAGAGTGGTGCTAATATTATAACAGAGTGGCCCCCAAGACAGCTTTTTGCTGTTTGTGGGTTGCGTGCAGCAAAGAAATTGTCCTGACTCAGCAACAGGAAAAAACTGGCTGTTTTAAAATGCCGGCTTTCTGGGCTGTGCTGCCATCGCGATCTCTGTCTGGCTCCCGAGGGAGACAGAGCTTTTGAATGGAGCATTTAGAGTAAAGTGCTATGGCTTGCTTGATGGCAATGTGGACTGTGTCTGGAACTGTGAGTGGCTCAGGGGCACCAAATGGCTCTGAGGCAGGAGCGGCTCAACTCCGCCATGCTGAACTGTGCTGGTCTCAGGCAGGAACTACCGTAATTACTGTAATAACAGCACAGTTAAGGTTTAGACTGGGCAGGACACAGGCGGTACCGTATTAGCCCTACATGGTGCAACTTAAGTTTTTGAAAAGTGCTTAACATTTTAAGAAATGCTCCTGGATAGTAAAAAAATTACAGATTCACAATAAAACAGATTCAGACATAAAATACATAAAAGACCACAGTGTTGGATGAATGTACGTAGGCTTGAGAGAGAGAAAAAAATATATATAAAGAATAAAGTTAATGTTTTAAAAAAAGGGTAAAGTCTTTAAAGAGACAGAGTACAGATAGTTATAGATTAAAAGAAATAAAGAAAAATAAGCCACGTAAAAATGGAAAATTCACAGAGAGTCTGGATTCTTTGTATTATTGTGTTTTCTTTAAAATTTTTGACTGTGAAGGAGCTAAGTACAGAGAGACATTTCATTATATGGGCTGCCAAGCTAAACCAGAATGGATATAAGGGTATTATGATTTCAGAATATGGGTCTAAGGACATGATGCTTTGGAGAGGGTCTTCTTTTGTTTTCACAGAGGATGCGACCCTGTGGATTTCTTCTATCCCAATATGGTATGATAGACCGCGCCCTCCTGAAAGGTTACTGTAAACACCCTCACAAAATTACTTCACTCAACTGCCAACTGAGATGACCCTGGCACACAGGTTATCCCATAAAAGACCTAATTAACGACACCCCCATTCAGCAGGGAGCAGTTTGGAGAGAAAAATCTGTGCCCATGTTCCCAAATATGGTTTATAAATGTTCTTTTACATTTAAAGGGGGATATGATATAGATATAAATAATTTGCATTTGTATAGATTTTAAGGTCAATTTTGTTATATGTATATGTATTTCTGATCTTGATTAAGGTATTGTGATTGTGTAGTTCATTTAAAAATGTAATGTATAATTAGGAAATATAGGTTGCTAATGGATAATCATAAATAATAGTCAAGCTTGTAGTCATGTTAGTTAGATTTTCTAGATGTGCATAGATATATTTCAGATAGGCATTCTTCATATTTTGCAAAGGCTACAGAATATGGCATTTGAGTGTTTTAATAACTTAGGGTTTTTCATGACAATGAGACACGTCTGCTCCTGGCAGCACCAATTAACTTCAAAAGGAAGATGGGCATCGAAGAGGATCCTTATGGGGTTTGATAGCCACTTGGGCAAGAAACTGTTCTTGCCTGGACTATTGCATAAACTAGACACTGAGAACCCGCAGAAAAAGGACTACTGAACTTGCGTAAAGGTGAGATGATCTTTCGGGGTTCCTGATTCATAAAAGAGTCTGCAAGACATTCTGCAGGACACAGCAGATAGTGACTGAACTGTCTTTGGAATTTCCTGCTTCATGAAAATGTGTCTGCTGGATACTATGGGCCTGTAGGCCGAAGATGGATGCCCCAACAGTAAGAAAAGAACTTTGGGTGACTGTCCAGGCAGAGAGATGTCTGTGTCATTTCTAAAGTTTGAAATTTCTTATTTCTTGTTTACTTAGGTAACATTATATCCTTCTGGAGTCTTTGATGGAGTTGAAGAACGGTTAGTTATAGTTATAGTTTTCCTTAGTTATGATAAAAGATAGATATAAATATTGTAACTGTAATTCTTGCTTGACAACTGTCTTGTTATATGTAATTTTACTATGTTAAAGTTAAAGCCTTTCTTTTTTGTTTAAACAAAAAAGGGGAAATGATGGAGGAGTTATTTTCATATAATAAAGAAACTGCCTTGGCCCATTTATAGGCCAGCCCTTAGGTGGGTGGAGTAAACAGACAGAATGCTGGGAGAAAGAAGCTGAGTGAGGAGTCGCCATGATTCTCCCATTCCAGACAGACGCAGGTTAAGATCTTTCCTGGTAAGCCAGCTCGTGGTACTACACAGAATATTAGAAATGGGTTAGATCAATATGTAAGAGCTAGCCAATAAGAGGTTGGAGCTAATGGGCCAGGAAGTGATTAAAAGAATAGAGTTTCCGTGTAATAATTTCGGGGCATAAGATAGGCATGTGGGTGGCTGGATGCCGGGGATGCAGCTCTGCCACAAATATTACAACAGAGTAGCGCTAATATTACAACAGATATCATTGTTCCTTTTCTCAAGACAAGCTTTACTTAGAAAGATAATCGGGTTCTTTTGAAAGTTTATTAATTTCACGAAAGCTTTAGTAAGAAACGCACATGTGTTTCTTTGTAAAGACAAGCAGTTGTTTGCTACGTGTGAAAGCACTGTTAGAACTGAGATCAGTGTTCCTCTTCTCAGTACAAGCTTACGTCTAAGATCAGTGTTCCTCTTCTCAGTACAAGCTATACTTTGAAAGATAATCACGTTCTTTTGAAAGTTTGTTAATTTCACGAAAGATTTGTTAGAACTGAGATTAGTGTTCCTCTTCTCATTACAAGCTTTACTTGGAAAGATAATCACATTCTTTTGAAAGTATTTTAATTTCACGAAAGCTTTAGTAAGAAACGCACAAGTGTTTCTGTGTAAAGAGAAGCACTTGTTTGCTACGTGTGAAAGCATTGTTAGAACTTAGATCAGTGTTCTTTATCTCAGTACAAGCTTTTCGTTGAAAAATAATCTCGTTCTTTTGAAAGTTTATTAATTTCACGAAAGCTTTAGTAAGAAACGCACATGTGTTTCTTTGTAAAGACAAGCAGTAGTTTGCTACGTGTGAAAGCATTGTTAGAACTGAGATCAGTGTTCCTTTTCTCAGTACAAGCTTTACTTTGAAAGATTATCACGTTATTTGAAATTTTATTAATTTCATGAAATCATTAGTAATAAACGCACATGTGTTTCTTTGGAAAGACAAGCAGTTGTTTGCTACGTGTGAAAGCACTGTTAGAACTGAGATGAGTGTTCCTTTTCTCAGTACAAGCTTTACTTTGAAAGATAATCACGTTCTTTTGAAAGTTTATTTATTTCACGAAATCTTTTTTAGAAATGAGATCAGTGTTCCTCTTCTCAGTCCAAGCTTTACATTGAAAGAAAATCACGATCCTTTGAAAGTTTATTAATTGGAAGAAAGCTTTTTAGAACTTATATCAGTGTTCCTCTTTTCAGTACAAGCTTAACTTTGAAAGATAATCACGTTCTTTTGAAAGTATATTAATTTCACGAAAGCTTTAGTAAGAAACGCACATGTGTTTCTTTGTAAAGGAAAGCAGTTGTTTGCTACATGTGAAAGCATTGTTAGAACTGAAAACAGTGTTTCCTTTCTCAGTACAAGCTTAACTTTGAAAGACAATCACGTTCTTTTGAAAGTTTATTAATTTCACGAAAGCTTTAGTACGAAACAGACATGTGTTTCTATGTAAAGACAAGCAGTTGTTTGCTACGTGTGAAAGCATTGTTAGAACTGAGATCAGCGTTCCTTTTCTCAGCACAAGCTTTATTTTGAAAGATAATGGCGTTCTTTGAAAGTTTATTAATTTCAAGAAAGCTTTAGTAGGATACGCACATGTGTTTCTTTGTAAAGACATGCAGTTGTTTGCTACGTGTGAAAGCACTGTTAGAACTGAGATCAGTGTTCCTTTTCTCAGTACAGCTTAGGTCTGAGATCAGTGTTCCTCTTCTCATTGCAAACTTTACTTTGAAAGATAATCACGTTCTTTTGAAACTTTGTTAATTGCACGAAAGATTTGTTACAACTGAGATCAGTGTTCCTTTTCTCAGTACAAGCTTTACTTTGAAAGATAATCACGTTATTTGAAAGTTTATTAATTTCACGAAAGCTTTAGTACGAAACAGACATGTGTTTCTATGTAAAGACAAGCAGTTGTTTGCTACGTGTGAAAGCATTGTTAGAACTTAGATCAGTGTTCTTTATCTCAGTACAAGCTTTTCGTTGAAAAATAATCTCGTTCTTTTGAAAGTTTATTAATTTCACGAAAGCTTTAGTAAGAAACGCACATGTGTTTCTTTGTAAAGACAAGCAGTTGTTTGCTACGTGTGAAAGCATTGTTAGAACTGAGATAAGTGTTCCTTTTCTCAGTACAAGTGTTACTTTGAAAGATCATCACGTTCTTTTGAAAGTTTATTTATTTCACGAAATCTTGGTTAGAACTGTGATCAGTGTTCCTCTTATCAGTACAAGCTTTACTTGTAAAGATAATCACGTTCTTTTGGAAGTTTCTTAATTGCACGAAAGCTTGTTAGAACTGAAATCAGTGTTCCTCTTTTCAGTACAAGCTTAACTTTGAAAGATAATCACGTTCTTTTGAAAGTTTATTAATTTCACGAGAGCTTTACTAAGAAAAACACATGTGTTTCTTTGTAAAGACAAGCAGTTGTTTGCTACGTGTGAAAGCATTGTTAGAACTGAGATCAGTGTTTCTTTTCTCCGTACAAGCTTTACTTTGAAAGATAATTGCGTTCTTTTGAATGTTTTTTAATTTCATGAAAGGTGTAGTAAGAAATGCACATGTGTTTCTTTGTAAAGACAAGCAGTTGTTTGCTACGTGTGAAAGCATTGTTAGAACCGAGATCAGTGTCCCTTTTCGCACTCAAGTTTACTTTGAAAAATAATCGCGTTCTTTTCAAAATTTATTAATTTCACGAAAGCTTTAGTAAGAAACGCACATGTGTTTCTTTGTAAAGATAAGCAGTTGTTTGCTACGTGTGAAAGCATTGTTAGAACTGAGATCAGTGTTGATTTTCTCAGTACAAGTGTTACTTTGAAAGATCATCACGTTCTTTTGAAAGTTTATTAATTGCACCAAAGATTTGTTAGAACTGAGATCAGTGTTCCTCTTCTCAGCACAAGCTTTACTTTGAAATATAATCTCGTGCTTTTGGAAGTTTATTAATTGCACGAACGCTTGTTAGAACTGAGATCAGTGTTCCTCTTCTCACTAAAAGTTTAACTTTGAAAGATAATCACGTTCTTTTGAAAGTTTATTAATTTCACGAAAGCTTTAGTAAGAAACGCATATGTGTTTCTTTGTAAAGAAAAGCAGGTGTTTTCTACGTGTGAAAGCATTGTTAGAACTGAGATCAGAGGTACTTTTCTCAGTACCAGCTTTACTTAGAAAGTTAATCACGTTCTTTTGAAAATTTATTAATTTCACGAAAGCTTTTATAGACAACCCACATGTGTTTCTGTGTAAAGAAAAGCAGTTGTTTTCTACAGGTGAAAGCATTGTTAGAACTGAGAACAGTGTTCCTTTTCTAAGCACAAGCTTTACTTTGAAAGATAATCGCATTTTTTTGAGAGTTTATTAATTTCAATAATGCTTTAGTAAGAAACGCTCATGTGTTTCTGTGTAAAGACAAGCAGTTGTTTGCTACGTGTGAAAGCATTGTTGAAACTGAGATCATTGTTCATTTTCTCAGCACAAGCTTTACTTTCAAAGATAATCGCGTTCATTTGAAAGTTTATTAATTTCACGAAAGCTTTAGTAAGAAACGCACATGCGTTTCTTTGTAAAGACAATCAGTTGTTTGCTACGTGTGAAAGCACTGTTAGAACTGAGATCAGTGTTGCTTTTCTCAGTACAAGCTTTACTTTGAAAGATAATGGCGTTCTTTTGAAAATTTATTAATTTCACGAAAGCTTTAGTAAGAAACGCTCATGCCTTTCTTTGTAAAGGCAAGCAGTTGTTTGCTACGTGTGAAAGCACTGTTAGAACTGAGGTCAGTGTTGCTTTTCTCCGTACAAGCTTTACTTTGAAAGATAATCACGTTCTTTGGAAAGTTTCTTAATTTCACGAAAGCTTTAGTAAGAAATGCACATGCGTTTCTTTGTCAAGACAAGCAGTTGTTTGCTACGTGTGAAAGCACTGTTAGAACTGAGATCAGTGATGCTTTTCTCAGTACAAGCTTTACTTTGAAAGATAATCGCGTTCTTTTGAAAGTTTATTAATTTCACGAAAGCTTTAGTAAGAAATGCTCATGCGTTTCTTTGTTAAGACAAGCAGTTGTTTGCTACGTGTGAAAGCACTGTTAGAACTGAGATCAGTGTTGCTTTTCTCCGTACAAGCTTTACTTTGAAAGATATTCGCGTTCTTTTGAAAGTTTATTAATTTCACGAAAGCTTTAGTAAGAAACGCACATGCGTTTCTTTCTAGAGGAAAGCAGTTGTTTGCTACGTGTGAAAGCACTGTTAGAACTGAGATCAGTGTTGCTTTTCTCAGTACAAGCTTTACTTAAAGAAAATCGCGTTCTTTGAAACTTTATTAATTTCACGAAAGCTTTAGTAAGAAACGTTCATCGGCTTTTTTGTAAAGACAAGCAGTTGTTTGCTACGTGTGAAAGCACTGTTAGAACTGAGATCAGTGTTGCTTTTCTCAGTACAAGCTTTACTTTGAAAGATAATCGCGTTCTTTTGAAAGTTTATTAATTTCACGAAAGGTTTACTAAGAAATGCTCATGCGTTTCTTTGTAAAGACAAGCAGTTGTTTGATACGTGTGAAAGCACTCTTAGAACTGAGATCAGTGTTGCTTTTCTCAGTACAAGCTATACTTTGAAAAAAAATCGCGTTCTTTTGAAAGTTTATTGATTTCACGAAAGCTTTAGTAAGAAACGCCCATGCGTTTCTTTGTAAAGACAAGCAGCTGTTTGCTACGTGTGAAAGCACTGTTAGAACTGAGATCAGTGTTGCTTTTCTCAGTACAAGCTTTACTTTGAAAGAAAATCTCGTTCTTTGAAAGTTTATTGATTTTACGAAAGCTTTAGTAAGAAACGCACATGCGTTTCTTTGTAAAGACAAGCAGTTGTTTGCTACGTGTTAAAGCACTGTTGGAACTGAGATCAGTGTTGCTTTTCTCAGTACAAGTTTACTTTTAAAAAAAATCGCGTTCTTTTGAAAGTTTATTGATTTCACGAAAGCTTTAGTAAGAAACGCACATGCGTTTATTTGTCAAGACAGGCAGTTGTTTGCTACCTGTGAAAGCACTGTTAGAACTGAGATCAGTGTTGCTTTTCTCATTACAAGCTTTACTTTGAAAGATAATCGCGTTCTTTTGAAAGTTTATTAATTTCACGAAAGCTTTAGTAAGAAACGCACATGCGTTTCTTTGTAAAGACAAGCAGTTGTTTGCTACGTGTGAAAGCACTGTTAGAACTGAGATCAGTGTTGCTTTTCTCAGTACAAGCTTTACTTTGAAAGATAATCGCGTTCTTTTGAAAGTTTATTAATTTCACGAAAGGTTTACTAAGAAATGCTCATGCGTTTCTTTGTAAAGACAAGCAGTTGTTTGATACGTGTGAAAGCACTCTTAGAACTGAGATCAGTGTTGCTTTTCTCAGTACAAGCTATACTTTGAAAAAAAATCGCGTTCTTTTGAAAGTTTATTGATTTCACGAAAGCTTTAGTAAGAAACGCACATGCGTTTCTTTGTAAAGACAAGCAGCTGTTTGCTACGTGTGAAAGCACTGTTAGAACTGAGATCAGTGTTGCTTTTCTCAGTACAAGCTTTACTTTGAAAGAAAATCTCGTTCTTTGAAAGTTTATTGATTTCACGAAAGCTTTAGTAAGAAACGCACATGCGTTTCTTTGTAAAGACAAGCAGTTGTTTGCTACGTGTGAAAGCACTGTTGGAACTGAGATCAGTGTTGCTTTTCTCAGTACAAGTTTACTTTTAAAAAAAATCGCGTTCTTTTGAAAGTTTATTGATTTCACGAAAGCTTTAGTAAGAAACGCACATGCGTTTATTTGTCCAGACTGGCAGTTGTTTGCTACCTGTGAAAGCACTGTTAGAACTGAGATCAGTGTTGCTTTTCTCATTACAAGCTTTACTTTGAAAGATAATCGCGTTCTTTTGAAAGTTTATTAATTTCACGAAAGCTTTAGTAAGAAACGCACATGCGTTTCTTTGTAAAGACAAGCAGTTGTTTGCTACGTGTGAAAGCACTGTAGAACTGAGATCAGTGTTGCTTTTCTCAGTACAAGCTTTACTTTGAAAAAAAAATCGCGTTCTTTTGAAAGTTTATTGATTTCACGAAAGCTTTAGTAAGAAACGCACATGCGTTTCTTTGTAAAGACAAGCAGTTGTTTGCTACGTGTGAAAGCACTGTTAGAACTGAGATCAGTGTTGCTTTTCTCAGTACAAGCTTTACTTTGAAAGATAATCGCGTTCTTTTGAAAGTTTATTAATTTCACGAAAGGTTTACTAAGAAATGCTCATGCGTTTCTTTGTAAAGACAAGCAGTTGTTTGATACGTGTGAAAGCACTCTTAGAACTGAGATCAGTGTTGCTTTTCTCAGTACAAGCTATACTTTGAAAAAAAATCGCGTTCTTTTGAAAGTTTATTGATTTCACGAAAGCTTTAGTAAGAAACGCACATGCGTTTCTTTGTAAAGACTAGCAGCTGTTTGCTACGTGTGAAAGCACTGTTAGAACTGAGATCAGTGTTGCTTTTCTCAGCACAAGCTTTACTTTGAAAGAAAATTGCTTTCTTTGAAAGTTTATTAATTTCACGAAAGCTTTAGTAAGAAACGCACATGCGTTTCTTTATCAAGACAGGCAGTTGTTTGCTACGTGTGAAAGCACTGTTAGAACTGAGATAAGTGTTGCTTTTCTCAGTACAAGCTTTACTTTGAAAGATAATCTCGTTCATTTGAAAGTTTATTAATTTCACGAAAGATTTAGTAAGAAACGCACATGCGTTTCTTTCTAGAGGAAAGCAGTTGTTTGCTACGTGTGAAAGCACTGTTAGAACTGAGCTCAGTGTTGCTTTTCTCAGGACAAGCTTTACTTTGAAAAAAATCGCTTTCTTTTGAAAGTTTATTGATTTCACGAAAGCTTTAGTAAGAAACGCACATGCGTTTCTTTGTAAAGACAAGCAGTGGTTTGCTACGTGTGAAAGCACTGTTAGAACTAAGACCAGTGTTGCTTTTCTCAGTACAAGCATCACTTTGAAAGAAAATCGCGTTCTTTTGAAAGTTTATTAATTTCACGAAAGCTTTAGTAAGAAATGCACATGCGTTTCTTTGTCAAGACAGGCAGTTGTTTGCTACGTGTGAAAGCACTGTTAGAACTGAGATCAGTGTTGCTTTTCTCAGTACAAGCTTTACTTTGAAAGACAATCACGTTCTTTTGAAAGTTTATTAATTTCACGAAAGCTTTAGTACGAAACAGGCATGTGTTTCTATGTAAAGACAAGCAGTTGTTTGCTACGTGTGAAAGCATTGTTAGAACTGAGATCAGCGTTCCTTTTCTCAGCACAAGCTTTATTTTGAAAGATAATGGCGTTCTTTGAAAGTTTATTAATTTCAAGAAAGCTTTAGTAGGATACGCACATGTGTTTCTTTGTAAAGACATGCAGTTGTTTGCTACGTGTGAAAGCACTGTTAGAACTGAGATCAGTGTTCCTTTTCTCAGTACAGCTTAGGTCTGAGATCAGTGTTCCTCTTCTCATTGCAAACTTTACTTTGAAAGATAATCACGTTCTTTTGAAACTTTGTTAATTGCACGAAAGATTTGTTACAACTGAGATCAGTGTTCCTTTTCTCAGTACAAGCTTTACTTTGAAAGATAATCACGTTATTTGAAAGTTTATTAATTTCACGAAAGCTTTAGTAATAAACGCACATGTGTTTCTTTGTAAAGACAAGCAGTTGTTTGCTACGTGTGAAAGCATTGTTAGAACTGAGATAAGTGTTCCTTTTCTCAGTACAAGTGTTACTTTGAAAGATCATCACGTTCTTTTGAAAGTTTATTTATTTCACGAAATCTTGGTTAGAACTGTGATCAGTGTTCCTCTTATCAGTACAAGCTTTACTTGTAAAGATAATCACGTTCTTTTGGAAGTTTCTTAATTGCACGAAAGCTTGTTAGAACTGAAATCAGTGTTCCTCTTTTCAGTACAAGCTTAACTTTGAAAGATAATCACGTTCTTTTGAAAGTTTATTAATTTCACGAGAGCTTTACTAAGAAAAACACATGTGTTTCTTTGTAAAGACAAGCAGTTGTTTGCTACGTGTGAAAGCATTGTTAGAACTGAGATCAGTGTTTCTTTTCTCCGTACAAGCTTTACTTTGAAAGATAATTGCGTTCTTTTGAATGTTTTTTAATTTCATGAAAGGTGTAGTAAGAAATGCACATGTGTTTCTTTGTAAAGACAAGCAGTTGTTTGCTACGTGTGAAAGCATTGTTAGAACCGAGATCAGTGTCCCTTTTCGCACTCAAGTTTACTTTGAAAAATAATCGCGTTCTTTTCAAAATTTATTAATTTCACGAAAGCTTTAGTAAGAAACGCACATGTGTTTCTTTGTAAAGATAAGCAGTTGTTTGCTACGTGTGAAAGCATTGTTAGAACTGAGATCAGTGTTGATTTTCTCAGTACAAGTGTTACTTTGAAAGATCATCACGTTCTTTTGAAAGTTTATTAATTGCACCAAAGATTTGTTAGAACTGAGATCAGTGTTCCTCTTCTCAGCACAAGCTTTACTTTGAAATATAATCTCGTGCTTTTGGAAGTTTATTAATTGCACGAACGCTTGTTAGAACTGAGATCAGTGTTCCTCTTCTCACTAAAAGTTTAACTTTGAAAGATAATCACGTTCTTTTGAAAGTTTATTAATTTCACGAAAGCTTTAGTAAGAAACGCATATGTGTTTCTTTGTAAAGAAAAGCAGGTGTTTTCTACGTGTGAAAGCATTGTTAGAACTGAGATCAGAGGTACTTTTCTCAGTACCAGCTTTACTTAGAAAGTTAATCACGTTCTTTTGAAAATTTATTAATTTCACGAAAGCTTTTATAGACAACCCACATGTGTTTCTGTGTAAAGAAAAGCAGTTGTTTTCTACAGGTGAAAGCATTGTTAGAACTGAGAACAGTGTTCCTTTTCTAAGCACAAGCTTTACTTTGAAAGATAATCGCATTTTTTTGAGAGTTTATTAATTTCAATAATGCTTTAGTAAGAAACGCTCATGTGTTTCTGTGTAAAGACAAGCAGTTGTTTGCTACGTGTGAAAGCATTGTTGAAACTGAGATCATTGTTCATTTTCTCAGCACAAGCTTTACTTTCAAAGATAATCGCGTTCATTTGAAAGTTTATTAATTTCACGAAAGCTTTAGTAAGAAACGCACATGCGTTTCTTTGTAAAGACAATCAGTTGTTTGCTACGTGTGAAAGCACTGTTAGAACTGAGATCAGTGTTGCTTTTCTCAGTACAAGCTTTACTTTGAAAGATAATGGCGTTCTTTTGAAAATTTATTAATTTCACGAAAGCTTTAGTAAGAAACGCTCATGCCTTTCTTTGTAAAGGCAAGCAGTTGTTTGCTACGTGTGAAAGCACTGTTAGAACTGAGGTCAGTGTTGCTTTTCTCCGTACAAGCTTTACTTTGAAAGATAATCACGTTCTTTGGAAAGTTTCTTAATTTCACGAAAGCTTTAGTAAGAAATGCACATGCGTTTCTTTGTCAAGACAAGCAGTTGTTTGCTACGTGTGAAAGCACTGTTAGAACTGAGATCAGTGATGCTTTTCTCAGTACAAGCTTTACTTTGAAAGATAATCGCGTTCTTTTGAAAGTTTATTAATTTCACGAAAGCTTTAGTAAGAAATGCTCATGCGTTTCTTTGTTAAGACAAGCAGTTGTTTGCTACGTGTGAAAGCACTGTTAGAACTGAGATCAGTGTTGCTTTTCTCCGTACAAGCTTTACTTTGAAAGATATTCGCGTTCTTTTGAAAGTTTATTAATTTCACGAAAGCTTTAGTAAGAAACGCACATGCGTTTCTTTCTAGAGGAAAGCAGTTGTTTGCTACGTGTGAAAGCACTGTTAGAACTGAGATCAGTGTTGCTTTTCTCAGTACAAGCTTTACTTAAAGAAAATCGCGTTCTTTGAAACTTTATTAATTTCACGAAAGCTTTAGTAAGAAACGTTCATCGGCTTTTTTGTAAAGACAAGCAGTTGTTTGCTACGTGTGAAAGCACTGTTAGAACTGAGATCAGTGTTGCTTTTCTCAGTACAAGCTTTACTTTGAAAGATAATCGCGTTCTTTTGAAAGTTTATTAATTTCACGAAAGGTTTACTAAGAAATGCTCATGCGTTTCTTTGTAAAGACAAGCAGTTGTTTGATACGTGTGAAAGCACTCTTAGAACTGAGATCAGTGTTGCTTTTCTCAGTACAAGCTATACTTTGAAAAAAAATCGCGTTCTTTTGAAAGTTTATTGATTTCACGAAAGCTTTAGTAAGAAACGCCCATGCGTTTCTTTGTAAAGACAAGCAGCTGTTTGCTACGTGTGAAAGCACTGTTAGAACTGAGATCAGTGTTGCTTTTCTCAGTACAAGCTTTACTTTGAAAGAAAATCTCGTTCTTTGAAAGTTTATTGATTTTACGAAAGCTTTAGTAAGAAACGCACATGCGTTTCTTTGTAAAGACAAGCAGTTGTTTGCTACGTGTTAAAGCACTGTTGGAACTGAGATCAGTGTTGCTTTTCTCAGTACAAGTTTACTTTTAAAAAAAATCGCGTTCTTTTGAAAGTTTATTGATTTCACGAAAGCTTTAGTAAGAAACGCACATGCGTTTATTTGTCAAGACAGGCAGTTGTTTGCTACCTGTGAAAGCACTGTTAGAACTGAGATCAGTGTTGCTTTTCTCATTACAAGCTTTACTTTGAAAGATAATCGCGTTCTTTTGAAAGTTTATTAATTTCACGAAAGCTTTAGTAAGAAACGCACATGCGTTTCTTTGTAAAGACAAGCAGTTGTTTGCTACGTGTGAAAGCACTGTTAGAACTGAGATCAGTGTTGCTTTTCTCAGTACAAGCTTTACTTTGAAAGATAATCGCGTTCTTTTGAAAGTTTATTAATTTCACGAAAGGTTTACTAAGAAATGCTCATGCGTTTCTTTGTAAAGACAAGCAGTTGTTTGATACGTGTGAAAGCACTCTTAGAACTGAGATCAGTGTTGCTTTTCTCAGTACAAGCTATACTTTGAAAAAAAATCGCGTTCTTTTGAAAGTTTATTGATTTCACGAAAGCTTTAGTAAGAAACGCACATGCGTTTCTTTGTAAAGACAAGCAGCTGTTTGCTACGTGTGAAAGCACTGTTAGAACTGAGATCAGTGTTGCTTTTCTCAGTACAAGCTTTACTTTGAAAGAAAATCTCGTTCTTTGAAAGTTTATTGATTTCACGAAAGCTTTAGTAAGAAACGCACATGCGTTTCTTTGTAAAGACAAGCAGTTGTTTGCTACGTGTGAAAGCACTGTTGGAACTGAGATCAGTGTTGCTTTTCTCAGTACAAGTTTACTTTTAAAAAAAATCGCGTTCTTTTGAAAGTTTATTGATTTCACGAAAGCTTTAGTAAGAAACGCACATGCGTTTATTTGTCCAGACTGGCAGTTGTTTGCTACCTGTGAAAGCACTGTTAGAACTGAGATCAGTGTTGCTTTTCTCATTACAAGCTTTACTTTGAAAGATAATCGCGTTCTTTTGAAAGTTTATTAATTTCACGAAAGCTTTAGTAAGAAACGCACATGCGTTTCTTTGTAAAGACAAGCAGTTGTTTGCTACGTGTGAAAGCACTGTAGAACTGAGATCAGTGTTGCTTTTCTCAGTACAAGCTTTACTTTGAAAAAAAAATCGCGTTCTTTTGAAAGTTTATTGATTTCACGAAAGCTTTAGTAAGAAACGCACATGCGTTTCTTTGTAAAGACAAGCAGTTGTTTGCTACGTGTGAAAGCACTGTTAGAACTGAGATCAGTGTTGCTTTTCTCAGTACAAGCTTTACTTTGAAAGATAATCGCGTTCTTTTGAAAGTTTATTAATTTCACGAAAGGTTTACTAAGAAATGCTCATGCGTTTCTTTGTAAAGACAAGCAGTTGTTTGATACGTGTGAAAGCACTCTTAGAACTGAGATCAGTGTTGCTTTTCTCAGTACAAGCTATACTTTGAAAAAAAATCGCGTTCTTTTGAAAGTTTATTGATTTCACGAAAGCTTTAGTAAGAAACGCACATGTGTTTCTTTGTAAAGACTAGCAGCTGTTTGCTACGTGTGAAAGCACTGTTAGAACTGAGATCAGTGTTGCTTTTCTCAGCACAAGCTTTACTTTGAAAGAAAATTGCTTTCTTTGAAAGTTTATTAATTTCACGAAAGCTTTAGTAAGAAACGCACATGCGTTTCTTTATCAAGACAGGCAGTTGTTTGCTACGTGTGAAAGCACTGTTAGAACTGAGATAAGTGTTGCTTTTCTCAGTACAAGCTTTACTTTGAAAGATAATCTCGTTCATTTGAAAGTTTATTAATTTCACGAAAGATTTAGTAAGAAACGCACATGCGTTTCGTTCTAGAGGAAAGCAGTTGTTTGCTACGTGTGAAAGCACTGTTAGAACTGAGCTCAGTGTTGCTTTTCTCAGGACAAGCTTTACTTTGAAAAAAATCGCTTTCTTTTGAAAGTTTATTGATTTCACGAAAGCTTTAGTAAGAAACGCACATGCGTTTCTTTGTAAAGACAAGCAGTGGTTTGCTACGTGTGAAAGCACTGTTAGAACTAAGATCAGTGTTGCTTTTCTCAGTACAAGCATCACTTTGAAAGAAAATCGCGTTCTTTTGAAAGTTTATTAATTTCACGAAAGCTTTAGTAAGAAATGCACATGCGTTTCTTTGTCAAGACAGGCAGTTGTTTGCTACGTGTGAAAGCACTGTTAGAACTGAGATCAGTGTTGCTTTTCTCAGTACAAGCTTTACTTTGAACGAAAATCGAGTTCTTTTGAAAGTTTATTAATTTCACGAAAGCTTTAGTAAGAAACGCACATGCGTTTCTTTCTAGAGACAAGCAGTTGTTTGCTACGTGTGAAAGCACTGTTAGAACTGAGATCAGTGTTGCTTTTCTCAGTACAAGCTTTACTTTGAAAGAAAATCGCGTTCTTTTGAAAGTTTATTAATTTCACGAAAGCTTTAGTAAGAAACGCACATGCTTTTCTTTGGAAAGACAAGCAGTTGTTTGCTACGTGTGAAAGGCTGTTAGAACTGAGATCAGTGTTGCTTTTCTCAGTACAAGCTTTACTCTGAAAGATAATCGCGTTCTTTTGAAAGTTTATTAATTTCACGAAAGCTTTTGTAAGAAACGCACATGCGTTTCTTTCTAGAGACAAGCAGTTGTTTGCTAGGTGTGAAAGCACTGTTATAAGTGAGATCAGTGTTCCTTTTCTGAGTACAAGCTTTAGTTTGAAAGAAAATTCGTTCTTTTAAATGTTTATTAATTTCTCGAAAGCTTTAGTAAGAAACGCACATGCGTTTCTTTGTAAAGACAAGCAGTGGTTTGCTACGTGTGAAAGCACTGTTAGAACTGAGATCAGTGTTGCTTTTCTCAGTACAAGCTTTACTTTGAAAGAAAATCGCGTTCTTTTGAAAGTTTATTAATTTCACGAAAGCTTTAGTAAGAAACGCACATGCGTTTCTTTGTAAAGACAATCAGTTGTTTGCTACGTGTGAAAGCATTGTTAGAACTGAGATCAGTGTTGCTTTTCTCAGTACAAGCTTTACTTTGAAAGATAATCGCGTTCTTTTGAAAGTTTATTAATTTCACGAAAGCTTTAGTAAGAAATGCTCATGCGTTTCTTTGTAAAGACAAGCAGTTGTTTGCTACGTTTGAAAGCACTGTTAGAACTGAGATCAGTGTTGCTTTTCTCAGTACAAGCTTTACTTTGAAAGAAAATCGCGTACTTTTGAAAGTTTATTAATTTCACGAAAGCTTTAGTAAGAAACGCACATGCGTTTCTTTGTAAAGACAAGCAGTTGTTTGCTAAGTGTGAAAGCACTGTTAGAACTGAGATCAGTGTTGCTTTTCTCAGTACAAGCTTTACTTTGAAACAAAATCGCGTTCTTTTGAAAGTTTATTGATTTCACAAAAGCTTTAGTAAGAAACGCACATGCGTTTCTTTCTAGAGGAAAGCAGTTGTTTGCTACGTGTGAAAGCACTGTTAGAACTGAGATCAGTGTTGCTTTTCTCAGTACAAGCTTTACTTTGAAAGATAATCGCGTTCTTTTGAAAGTTTATTAATTTCACGAAAGGTTTACTAAGAAATGCTCATGCGTTTCTTTGTAAAGACAAGCAGTTGTTTGCTACATGTGAAAGCACTGTTAGAACTGAGATCAGTGTTTCTTTTCTCAGTACAAGCTTTACTTTGAAAGAAAATCGCGTTCCTTTGAAAGTTTATTAATTTCACGAAAGCTTTAGTAAGAAACGCACATGCGTTTCTTTGTAAAGACAAGCAGTTGTTTGCTACGTGTGAAAGCACTGTTAGAACTGAGATCAGTGTTGCTTTTCTCAGTACAAGCTTTACTTTGAAAGATAATCGCGTTCTTTTGAAAGTTTATTAATTTCACGAAAGCTTTTGTAAGAAACACACATGCGTTTCTTTCTAGAGACAAGCAGTTGTTTGCTAGGTGTGAAAGCACTGTTAGAAGTGAGATCAGTGTTCCTTTTCTGAGTACAAGCTTTAGTTTGAAAGAAAATTCGTTCTTTTAAATGTTTATTAATTTCTCGAAAGCTTTAGTAAGAAACGCACATGCGTTTCTTTGTAAAGACAAGCAGTAGTTTGCTACGTGTGAAAGCACTGTTAGAACTGAGATCAGTGTTGCTTTTCTCAGTACAAGCTTTACTTTGAAAAAAAAATATCGTTCTTTTGAAAGTTTATAGATTTCACGAAAGCTTTAGTAAGAAACGCACATGCGTTTCGTTGTAAAGACAAGCAGTTGTTTGCTACGTGTGAAAGCACTGTTAGAACTGTGATCAGTGTTGCTTTTCTCAGTACAAGCTTTACTTTGAAAGAAAATCGCGTTCTTTTGAAACTTTATTAATTTCACGAAAGCTTTAGTAAGAAACGATCATTCGTTTTTTTATAAAGACAAGCAGTTGTTTGCTACGTGTGAAAGCACTGTTAGAACTGAGATCAGTGTTGCTTTTCTCAGTACAAGCTTTACTTTGAAAGAAAATCGCGTTCTTTTGAAAGTTTATTAATTTCACGAAAGCTTTAGTAGAAATGCACATGCGTTTCTTTGTAAAGACAAGCAGTTGTTTGCTATGTGTGAAAGCACTGTTAGAACTGAGATCAGTGTTGCTTTTCTCAGTACAAGCTTTACTTTGAAAGATAATCGCGTTCTTTTGAAAGTTTATTAATTTCACGAAAGCTTTAGTAAGAAACGCACATGCGTTTCTTTGTAAAGACAAGCAGTTGTTTGCTACGTGTGAAAGGACTGTTAGAACTGAGATCAGTGTTGCTTTTCTCAGTACAAGCTTTACTTTGAAAAAAAATCGGGTTCTTTTGAAAGTTTATTGATTTCACGAAAGCTTTAGTAAGAAACGCACATGCGTTTCTTTCTAGAGACAAGCAGTTGTTCCCTTCGTGTGAAAGCACTGTTAGAACTGAGATCAGTGTTGCTTTTCTCAGTACAAGCTTTACTTTGAAAGAAAATCGCGTTCTTTTGAAAGTTTATTAATTTCACGAAAGCTTTAGTAAGAAACGCACATGCGTTTCTTTGTTAAGACAGGCAGTTGTTTGCTACGTGTGAAAGCACTGTTAGAACTGAGATAAGTGTTGCTTTTCTCAGTACAAGCTTTACTTTGAAAGATAATCTCGTTCATTTGAAAGTTTATTAATTTCACGAAAGCTTTAGTAAGAAACGCACATGCGTTTCTTTCTAGAGGAAAGCAGTTGTTTGCTACGTGTGAAAGCACTGTTAGAACTGAGATCAGTGTTGCTTTTCTCAGGACAAGCTTTACTTTGAAAAAAATCGCTTTCTTTTGAAATTTTATTGATTTCACGAAAGCTTTAGTAAGAAACGCACATGCGTTTCTTTGTAAAGACAAGCAGTGGTTTGCTACGTGTGAAAGCACTGTTAGAACTGAGATCAGTGTTGCTTTTCTCAGTACAAGCTTTACTTTGAAAGAAAATCGCGTTCTTTTGAAAGTTTATTAATTTCACGAAAGCTTTAGTAAGAAACGCACATGCGTTTCTTTGTAAAGACAATCAGTTGTTTGCTACGTGTGAAATCATTGTTAGAACTGAGATCAGTGTTGCTTATCTCAGTACAAGCTTTTCTTTGAAAGATAATCGCGTTCTTTTGAAAGTTTATTAATTTCACGAAAGGTTTACTAAGAAATGCTCATGCGTTTCTTTGTAAAGACAAGCAGTTGTTTGCTACGTGTGAAAGCACTGTTAGAACTGAGATCAGTGTTGCTTTTCTCAGTACAAGCTTTACTTTGAAAGAAAATCGCGTTCTTTTGAAAGTTTATTAATTTCACGAAAGCTTTAGTAAGAAACGCACATGCGTTTCTTTGTAAAGACAAGCAGTTGTTTGCTAAGTGTGAAAGCACTGTTAGAACTGAGATCAGTGTTGCTTTTCTCAGTACAAGCTTTACTTTGAAACAAAATCGCGTTCTTTTGAAAGTTTATTGATTTCACAAAAGCTTTAGTAAGAAACGCACATGCGTTTCTTTGTAAAGACAAGCAGTTGTTTGCTACGTGTGAAAGCACTGTTAGAACTGAGATCAGTGTTGCTTTTCTCAGTACAAGCTTTACTTTGAAAGATAATCGCGTTCTTTTGAAAGTTTTTTAATTTCACGAAAGGTTTACTAAGAAATGCTCATGCGTTTCTTTGTAAAGACAAGCAGTTGTTTGCTACATGTGAAAGCACTGTTAGAACTGAGATCAGTGTTTCTTTTCTCAGTACAAGCTTTACTTTGAAAGAAAATCGCGTTCCTTTGAAAGTTTATTAATTTAACGAAAGCTTTAGTAAGAAACGCACATGCGTTTCTTTGTAAAGACAAGCAGTAGTTTGCTACGTGTGAAAGCACTGTTAGAACTGAGATCAGTGTTGCTTTTCTCAATACAAGCTTTACTTTGAAAGATAATCGCGTTCTTTTTTAACTTTATTAATTTCACGCAAGCTTCAGTAAGAAACGCACATGCGTTTCTTTGTAAAGACAAGCAGTTGTTTGCTACGTGTGAAAGCACTGTTAGAACTGAGATCAGTGTTGCTTTTCTCAGTACAAGCTTTACTTTGAAAGATAATCGCGTTCTTTTGAAAGTTTATTAATTTCACGAAAGGTTTAATAAGAAACGCACATGCGTTTCTTTGTAAAGACAAGCAGTAGTTTGCTACGTGTGAAAGCACTGTTAGAACTGAGATCAGTGTTGCTTTTCTCAGTACAAGCTTTACTTTGAAAAAAAAATCGCGTTCTTTTGAAAGTTTATAGATTTCACGAAAGCTTTAGTAAGAAACGCACATGCGTTTCGTTGTAAAGACAAGGAGTTGTTTGCTACGTGTGAAAGCACTGTTAGAACTGAGATCAGTGTTGCTTTTCTCAGTACAAGCTTTACTTTGAAAGAAAATCGCGTTCTTTTGAAACTTTATTAATTTCAAGAAAGCTTTAGTAAGAAACGCTCATTCGTTTTTTTGTAAAGACAAGCAGTTGTTTGCTACGTGTGAAAGCACTGTTAGAACTGAGATCGTGTTGCTTTTCTCAGTACAAGCTTTACTTTGAAAGAAAATCGCGTTCCTTTGAAAGTTTATTAATTTCACGAAAGCTTTAGTAAGAAACGCACATGCGTTTCTTTGTAAAGACAAGCAGTTGTTTGCTACGTGTGAAAGCACTGTTAGAACTGAGATCAGTGTTGCTTTTCTCAGTACAAGCTTTACACTGAAAGATAATCGCGTTCTTTTGAAAGTTTATTAATTTCATGAAAGCTTTAGTAAGAAACGCACATGCGTTTCTTTGTAAAGACAAGCAGTTGTTTGCTACGTGTGAAAGGACTGTTAGAACTGAGATCAGTGTTGCTTTTCTCAGTACAAGCTTTACTTTGAAAAAAAATCGCGTTCTTTTGAAAGTTTATTGATTTCACGAAGCTTTAGTAAGAAATGCACATGCGTTTCTTTGTAAAGACAAGCAGTTGTTTGCTACGTGTGAAAGCACTGTTAGAACTGAGATCAGTGTTGCTTTTCTCCGTACAAGCTTTACTTTGAAAGATAATCGCGTTCTTTTGAAAGTTTATTAATTTCTCGAAAGCTTTAGTAAGAAACGCACATGCGTTTCTTTCTAGAGACAAGCAGTTGTTTGCTACGTGTGAAAGCACTGTTAGAATTGAGATCAGTGTTGCTTTTCTCAGTACAATCTTTTCTTTGAAAGAAAATCGCGTTCTTTTGAAAGTTTATTAATTTCACGAAAGCTTTAGTAAGAAAAGCACATGCGTTTCTTTGTAAAGACAAGCAGTTGTTTGCTACATGTGAAAGCACTGTTAGAACTGAGATCAGTGTTGCTTTTCTCAGTACAAGCTTTACTTTGAAAGAAAATTGCGTTCTTTTGAAAGTTTATTAATTTCTCGAAAGCTTTAGTAAGAAACGCACATGCGTTTCTTTCTAGAGACAAGCAGTTGTTTGCTAGGTGTGAAAGCACTGTTAGAAGTGAGATCAGTGTTCCTTTTCTGAGTACAAGCTTTAGTTTGAAAGAAAATTCGTTCTTTTAAATGTTTATTAATTTCTCGAAAGCTTTAGTAAGAAACACACATGCGTTTCTTTGTAAAGACAAGCAGTAGTTTGCTACGTGTGAAAGCACTGTTAGAACTGAGATCAGTGTTGCTTTTCTCAGTACAAGCTTTACTTTGAAAAAAAAATCGCGTTCTTTTGAAAGTTTATAGATTTCACGAAAGCTTTAGTAAGAAACGCACATGCGTTTCGTTGTAAAGACAAGCAGTTGTTTGCTACGTGTGAAAGCACTGTTAGAACTGAGATCAGTGTTGCTTTTCTCAGTACAAGCTTTACTTTGAAAGAAAATCGCGTTCTTTTGAAACTTTATTAATTTCACGAAAGCTTTAGTAAGAAACGCTCATTCCTTTTTTTGTAAAGACAAGCAGTTGTTTGCTAGGTGTGAAAGCACTGTTAGAAGTGAGATCAGTGTTCCTTTTCTGAGTACAAGCTTTAGTTTGAGAGAAAATTCGTTCTTTTAAATGTTTATTAATTTCTCGAAAGCTTTAGTAAGAAACGCACATGCGTTTCTTTCTAGAGACAAGCAGTTGTTTGCTACGTGTGAAAGCACTGTTAGAACTGAAATCAGTGTTGCTTTTCTCAGTACAAGCTTTACTTTGAAAGAAAATCGCGTTCTTTTGAAAGTTTATTAATTTCACGAAATCTTTAGTAAGAAACGCACATGCGTTTCTTTGTAAAGACAAGCAGTTGTTTGCTACGTGTGAAAGCACTGTTAGAACTGAGATCAGTGTTGCTTTTCTCCGTACAAGCTTTACTTTGAAAGAAAATCGCGTTCTTTTGAAAGTTTATTAATTTCACGAAAGCTTTAGTAAGAAACGCACATGCGTTTCTTTGTCAAGACAGGCAGTTGTTTGCTACGTGTGAAAGCTCTGTTAGAACTCAGATCAGTGTTGCTTTTCTCAATACAAGCTTTACTTTGAAAGAAAATCGCGTTCTTTTGAAAGTTTATTAATTTCACGAAAGCTTTAGTAAGAAACGCACATGCTTTTCTTTGTAAAGACAAGCAGTTGTTTGCTACGTGTGAAAGCACTGTTAGAACTGAGATCAGTTTTGCTTTGCTCAGTACAAGCTTTACTTTGAAAGAAAATCGCGTTCTTTGAAAGTTTATTAATCTCACGAAATCTTTAGAAAGAAACGCACATGCGTTTCTTTCTAGAGACAGGCAGTTGTTTGCTACGTGTGAAAGCACTGTTAGAACTGAGATCAGTGTTGCTTTTCTCAGTACAAGCGTTACTTTGAAAGAAAATCGCGTTTTTTTGAAAGTTTATTAATTTCACGAAAGCTTTAGTAAGAAACACACATGCGTTTCTTTGTCAAGACAGGCAGTTGTTTGCTACGTGTGAAAGCACTGTTAGAACTCAGATCAGTGTTGCTTTTCTCAGTACAAGCTTTACTTTGAAAGATAATCGCGTTCTTTTGAAAGTTTATTAATTTCACGAAAGCTTTAGTAAGAAACGCACATGCGTTTGTTTCTAGAGGAAATCAGTTCTTTGCTACGTGTGAAAGCACTGTTAGAACTGAGATCAGTGTTGCTTTTCTCAGTACAAGCTTTACTTTGAAAGATAATCGCGTTCTTTAGAAAGTTTATTAATTTCACGAAAGCTTTAGTAAGAAACGCACATGCGTTTGTTTGTCAAGACAGGCAGTTTTTGCTACGTGTGAAAGCACTGTTAGAACTGAGATCAGTGTTGCTTTTCTCAGTACAAGCTTTACTTTGAAAGATAATCTCGTTCTTTTGAAAGTTTATTAATTTCTCGAAAGCTTTAGTAAGAAACGCACATGCGTTTCTTTCTAGAGACAAGCAGTTGTTTGCTACGTGTAAAAGCACTGTTAGAACTCAGATCAGTTTTGCTTTTCTCAGTACAAGCTTTACTTTGAAAGAAAATCACGTTCTTTTGAAAGTTTATTAATTTCACGAAAGCTTTAGTAAGAAACGCACATGCGTTTCTTTCTAGAGACAGGCAGTTGTTTGCTACGTGTGAAAGCACTGTTAGAACTGAGATCAGTGTTGATTTTCTCAGTACAAGCTTTACTTTGAAAGAAAATCGCGTTCTTTTGAAAGTTTAAGTAAGAAACGCACATGCGTTTCTTTGTCAAGACAGGCGGTTGTTTCCTACGTGTGAAAACACTGTTAGAACTGAGATCAGTGTTGCTTTTCTCAGTACAAGCTTTACTTTGAAAGAAAATCGCGTTCTTTTGAAAGTTTATTAATTTCACGAAATCTTTAGTAAGAAACGCACATGCGTTTCTTTCTAGAGGAAAGCAGTTGTTTGCTACGTGTGAAAGCACTGTTAGAACTGAGATCAGTGTTGCTTTGATCAGTACAAGCTTTACTTTGAAAGAAAATTGCGCTCTTTTGCAAGTTTATTAATTTCACTAAAGCTTTAGTAAGAAACGCACATGCGTTTCTTTGTCAAGACAGGCAGTTGTTTGCTAAGTGTGAAAGCACTGTTAGAACTGAGATCAGTGTTGCTTTTCTCAGTACAAGCTTTACTTTGAAAGAAAATCGCGTTTCTTTGAATGTTTATTAATTTCACGAAAGCTTTAGTAAGAAACGCACATGCGTTTCTTTGTAAAGACAAGCAGTTGTTTGCTACCTGTGAAAGCACTGTTAGAACTGAGATCAGTGTTGCTTTTCTCAGTACAAGCTTTACTTTGAAAGAAAATCGCGTTCTTTTGAAAGTTTATTAATTTCACGAAAGCTTTAGTACGAAACGCACATGCGTTTCTTTCTAGAGACAGGCAGTTGTTTGCTACGTGTGAAAGCACTGTTAGAACTGAGATCAGTGTTGCTTTTCTCAGTACAAGCTTTACTTTGAAAGAAAATCGCGTTCTTTTGAAAGTTTAAGTAAGAAACGCACATGCGTTTCTTTGTCAAGACAGGCAGTTGTTTCCTACATGTGAAAGCACTGTTAGAACTGAGATCAGTGTTGCTTTTCTCAGTACAAGCTTTACTTTGAAAGAAAATCGCGTTCTTTTGAAAGTTTATTAATTTCACGAAAGCTTTAGTAAGAAACGCACATGCGTTTCTTTCTAGAGACAAGCAGTTGTTTGCTACGTGTGAAAGCACTGTTAGAACTGAAATCAGTGTTGCTTTTCTCAGTACAAGCTTTACTTTGAAAGAAAATCTCGTTCTTTTGAAAGTTTATTAATTTCTCGAAAGCTTTAGTAAGAAACGCACATGTGTTTCTTTCTAGAGACAAGCAGTTGTTTGCTACGTGTTAAAGCACTGTTAGAACTGAGATCAGTGTTGCTTTTCTCAGTACAAGCTTTACTTTGAAAGAAAATCGCATTCTTCATTACCTCCCTTAATCTTCTTATTTCTCTGTTAGGTTTCTGTTTGATTGACCTGTCCATTGGTGAGAGAGGAGTGTTGAAATCTCCTACTATTAGTGTGTGTGGTTTTAGTAACGTTTGTTTTACATAAGTATGTGCTTTTATATTAGGGGCATATATATTCAGGATTGAGATTTCATCCTGGTGAATTGTTCCTGTTATGAGTAAAAAATGTCCATCTCCATCTCTTTTGATTGATTTTAGTTTGAAGTCAACTTTCTTAGAAATTAGTATGCCCACACCTGCTTGTTTCTTATGTCCGTTTGCTTGATAAACCTTTTCCCAGCCCTTTACTCTGAGTAGATGTCTGTCTTTGTGGTTGAGGTGTGTTTCTTGTAAGCAGCAGAATGTTGGATCCTGTTTTCGTATCCAATCTCTTAGCCTGTGCCTCTTTATAGGTGAGTTGAGTCCATTGATATTAAGTGATATTAATGACCAGTGGTTGTTAACTCCGGTCATTTCAAAGTAAAGCTTGTACTGAGAAAAGCAACACTGATCTCAGTTCTAACAGTGCTTTCACACGTAGCAAAAAACTGCTTTACTTTACAAAGAAACGCATGTGCGTTTCTTACTAAAGCTTTCGAGAAATTAATAAACTTTCAAAAGAACGCGATTATCTTTCAAACTAAAGCTTGTACTGAGAAAAGCAACACTGTTCTCAGTTCTAACAGTGCTTTCACAGGATGCAAACAACTGCCTGTCTTGACAAAGAAACGCATGTGCGTTTCTTACTAAAGCTTTCGTGAAATTAATAAACTTTCAAAAGAACGCGATTTTCTTTCAAAGTAAAGCTTGTACTGAGAAAAGCAACACTGATCTCAGTTCTAACAGTGCTTTCACACGTAGCAAACAACTCCTTTACTTTACAAAGAAACGCATGTGCGTTTCTTACTAAAGCTTTCGTGAAATTAATAAACTTTCAAAAGAACGCGATTTTCTTTCAAAGTAAAGCTTGTACTGTGAAAAGCAACACTGAACTCAGTTCTAACAGTGCTTTCACACGTAGCAAACAACTGCTTGTCTCTAGAAAGAAACGCATGTGGGTTTCTTACTAAAGCTTTCGAGAAATTAGTAAACTTTCAAAAGAACGAGATTTTCTTTCAAAGTAAAGCTTGTACTGAGAAAAGCAACACTGATCTCAGTTCGAACAGTGCTTTCACAAGTAGCAAACCACTGCTTGTCTTTACAAAGAAACGCATGTGCGTTTTTTACTAAAGCTTTCGTGAAATCAATAAACTTTCAAAAGAACGCGATTTTTTTTCAAAGTAAAGCTTGTACTGAGAAAAGCAACACTGATCTCAGTTCTAACAGTGCTTTCACACGTAGCAAACAACTGCTTGTCTTTACAAAGAAACGCATGTGCGTTTCTTACTAAAGCTTTCGTGAAATTAATAAACTTTCAAAAGAACGCGATTTTCTTTCAAAGTAAAGCTTGTACTGAGAAAATCAACACTGATCTCAGTTCTAACAGTGCTTTCAAACGTAGTAAACAACTGCTTGTCTCTAGAAAGAAACGCATGTGCGTTTCTTACTAAAGCTTTCGTGAAATTAATAAACTTTCAAAAGAACGCGATTATCTTTCAAAGTAAAGCTTGTACTGAGAAAAGCAACACTGATCTCAGTTCCAACAATGCTTTCACACATAGCAAACAACTGCTTGTCTTAACAAAGAAACCCATGTGCGTTTGGTACTAAAGCTTTCATGAAATTAATAACTTTCAAAGGAACATGTTTATCTTTCAAAGTAAAGCTTGTACTGAGAAATAGAACACTGATCTCAGTTCTAACAATGCTTTGACACATAGCAAACAACTGCTTGTCTTTACAAAGAAACACTTGTGTGTTTCTTACAGATGCTTTCGTGAAATTAATAAACTTTCAAATGTACATGATATCTTTGAAAGTAAAGCTTGTACTGAGAAAAGGAACATTGATCTCAGTTCTAAAAATGCTATTACACGTAGCAAACATCTGCTTGTCTTACAAAGAAACACAGGTGCCTTTCTTACTAAAGCGTTATTAAAATTAATAAACTTTCAAAAGAACGCGATGACCTTACAAAGTAAAGCTTGTACTGAGAAAAGGAACACTGATCTCAATTCAAATAATGCTTTCACACGTAGCAAACAACTGCATGTCTTTACAAAAAAACACATGTGCGTTTCTTACAAAAGCTTTTTAGAAATTAATAAACAATCAATAGAACGCGATGATAATTCAAACTAAAGCTTCTACTGAGAAAAGGAACACTGATCTCAGTACTAACAATGCTTTCACATGTAGCAAACAATTGCTAGGCTTTACAAGGAAACACATGTTCGTTTCTTACTAAAGCTTTTGTGAAATTAATAAACTTTCAAAAGAACGCGAGTATCTTTCAAATAAAGCTTGTACTGAGAAAAGGAACACTGATATCAGTTCTGACAATGCTTTCTCACGTAGCAAACAACTGCTTGTCTTTACAAAGAAACTCATGTGCCTTTGGTACTAAAGCTTTGTGAAAGTAATAAACTTTCAAAAGAACGCGATTATCTTTCAAAGTAAAGCTGTACTGAGAAACAGAACACAGATCTCAGTTCTGACAATGCTTTCACACATAGCAAACAACTCCTTCTCTTTAGAAAGAAACACATGTTCATTTCTTACTAAAGCTTTCGTGAAATTAATAAACTTTCAAAAGAAAGCATTTATCTTTCAAAGATAAGCTTGTACTGAGAAAAGCAACACTGATCTCAGTTCTAACAATGCTATCACACGTAGCAAACAACTGCTTGTCTTTACAAAGATCACATGTGCGTTTTGAACTAAAGCTTTCGTGAAATTAATAAACTTTCAAGAGAACACGATTATCTATCAAATTAATGCTTGTACTGAGAGAAGGAACTCTGATTTCAGTTCTAACAATGCTTTCACACGTGCCAAACAACTGCTTGTCTTTACAAAGAAACAAATGTGCGTTTCTTACTAAAGCTTTGGTAAAATTAATAAACTTTCAAAAGAACGCGATGATCTTTCAAAGTAAAGCTTGTACTGAGAAAAGGAACACTGATCTCAGTTCTGACAATGCTTTCACACGTAGCAAACAACTGCTTGTCTTTACAAAGAAACACATGTGCGTTTGGTACTAAAGCTTTCATGAAATTAATAAACTATCAAAAGAACGCGATTATCTATCAAAGTAAAGCTTGTACTTAGAAAAGGAACACTGATCTCAGTTCTAACAATGCTTTTACACATAGCAAACAACTGCTTGTCTTTACCAAGAAACACATGTACGTTTGGTACTAATGCTTTCGTGAAATTGATAATCTTTCAAAGAACATGATTATCTTTCAAAGTAAAGCTTGTACTGAGAAAAGGAATACAGATCTCAGTTCTAACAATGCTTTCACACGGAGCAAACCACTGCTTGTGTTTAAAAAGAAACACATGTTCGTTTCTTACTAAAGCTTTCGTGAAATTAATAACTTTCAAAGAACGCATTAATCTTTCAAAGTAAATCTTGTACTTAGAACAGGAACACTGATCTCAGTTCTAACAATGCTTTCACACGTAGCAAACAACTGCTTGTCTTTACAAAGAAACACATGTGCATTTGGTACAAAGCTTTCGTGAAATAAATAATTTCCAAAAGAACACGATTATCTTTCTAATTAAAGCTTGTACTGAGAAACGGAACACCTCCTTAGTTCTAACAATACTTTGACACATAGCAAAAAACTGCTTGTCTTTACAAAGAAATACATGTGCGTTTCATACTAAAGCATTCGTGAAATTAATAAACTTTCAAAACAACGCGATTATCTTTCAATGTAAAGCTTGTACTGAGAAAAGGAACACTGATCTCAGTTCTAATAATGCTTCTACACATAGCAAACAACTGCTTCACTTTACAAAGAAACACATGTGCGTTTGGTACTAAAGCTATTGTAAAATTAATAACTTTCAATAGAATACGATTATCTTTCAAAGTAAAGCTTGTACTGAGAAAAGGAACACTGATCTCAATTCAAACAATGCTTTCACACGTAGCAAACAACTGCTTGTCTTTACAAAGAAACACATTTGCGTTTCTTACAAAAGCTTTTCAGAAATCAATAAACTTTCAAAAGAACGTGATTATCTTTCAAAGTAAAGCTTGTACTGAGAAAAGGAACACTGATCTCAGTACTAACAATGCTTTCACAGGTAGCAAACAACTGCTTGTCTTTACAAAGACACATGTGCGTTTCTTACTAAAGCTTTCATGAAATTAATAAACTTTCAAAAGAATGCAATGATCTTTCAAAGTAAAGCTTGTACTGAGAAAAGGAACACTGATCTCAGTTCTGACAAGGCTATCACACGTAGCAAACAACTGCTTGTCTTTACAAAGATCACATGTGCGTTTCTTACTAAAGCATTCGTGAAATTAATAAACGTTCAAAACAACGCGATTTTCTTTCAAAATAAAGCTTGTACTGAGAAAAGGAACACTGATCTCAGTTCTAATAATGCTTCTACACGTAGCAAACAACTGCTTCACTTTACAAAGAAACACATGTGCGTTTGGTACTAAAGCTATTGTGAAATTAATAACCTTCAATAGAATACGATTATCTTTCAAAGTAAAGCTTGTACTGAGAAAAGGAACACTGATCTCAATTCAAACAATGCTTTCACACGTAGCAAACAACTGCTTGTCTTTACAAAGAAACACATGTGCGTTTCTTACAAAAGCTTTTCAGAAATTAATAAACTTTCAAAAGAACGTGATTATCTTTCAAAATAAAGCTTGTACTGAGAAAAGGAACACTGATCTCAGTTGTAACAATGCTTTCACAGGTAGCAAACAACTCCTTGTCTTTACAAAGAAACACATGTGCGTTTCTTACTAAAGCTTTCCTGAAATTAATAAACTTTCAAAAGAATGCAATGATCTTTCAAAGTAAAGCTTGTACTGAGAAAAGGAACACTGATCTCAGGTCTAACACTGCTTTGACACGTTGCAAACAACTGCTTGGCTTTACAAAGAAACTCATGTCCGTTTGGTACTAAAGCTTTGTGAAATTAATAAACTTACAAAAGAACGCGATGATCTTTCAAAATAAAGCTTGTATTGAGAAAAGGAACACTGATCTCAGTTCCAACAATGCTTTCACACATAGCAAACAATTGCTTGTCTTTACAAAGAAACACAGGTGCGTTTCTTATTAAAGATTTCTTAAAATTAATAAACTTTCAAAAGAAAGTGTTGACCTTTCAAAGTAAAGCTTGTACTGAGAAAAGGAACACTGATCTCAGTTCTATCAATGCTTTCCCACGTATCAAAAAACTGGTTGTCTCTACCAAGAAACACATGTCCGTTTGGTACTAAAGCTTTCGTGAAATTAATAACTTTCAAAAGAACACGATTATCTTTCAAAGTAAAGCTTGTCCAGAGAAAAGGAAGACTGATCTGAGTTCTGACAATGCTTTCACACGTAGCAAACAACTCTTTGTCTTTACAATGAAACACATGTTCTTTTCTTACTTAAGCTTTCGTGAAATTTATAAACTTTCAAAAGAACGCGATTATCTTTCAAAGTAAAACTTGTACTGAGAAACGGAACACTGATCTCAGTTCTAAGAATGCTTTGACACATAGCAAACAACTGCTTGTCTTTACAAAGAAACACATGTGCGTTTCTTACTAAAGATTTCGTGAAATTAATAAACTTTCAAAAGAATGCGATTTTCTTTCAAAGTAAAGCATGTACTGAAAAAAGTAACAGTTATCTCAGTTCTAACAATGCTTTCACATGTAGCAAACAACTGCTTGGCTTTACAAAGAAACTCATGTGCGTTTCTTACTAAAGCTTTCGTAAAATTAATAAACTTTTAAAAGAATGCGATGATCTTTCAGAGTAAAGCTTGTACTGAAAAGGAACACTGATCTCAGTTCTAACAATGCTTTGACACGTAGCAAACAACTGCTTGGCTTTACAAAGAAACTCATGTGCGTTTGGTACTAAAGCATTGTGAAATTAATAAACTTTCAAAAGAACGCGATGATCTTTCAAAGTAAAGCTTGTACTGAGAAAAGGAATACTGATCTCAGTTCCAACAATGCTTTCACACATAGCAAACAACTGCTTGTCTTTAAAAAGAAACACATGTGCGTTTGGTACTAAAGCTTTCGTGAAATTAATAACTTTCAAAGGAACATGATTATCTTTCAAAGTAAAGCTTGCACTGAGAAATAGAACACTGATCTCAGTTCTAACAATGCTTTGACACATAGCAAACAACTGCTTGTCTTTACAAAGAAACACTTGTGCGTTTCTTACTGAAGCTTTCGTGAAATTAATAAACTTTCAAATGTACATGATTATCTTTGAAAGTAAAGCTTGTACTGATAAAAGGAACACTGATCTCAGTTCTAACAATGCTATCACACGTAGCAAACAACTGCTTGTCTTTACAAAGATCACATGTGCGTTTTGAACTAAAGCTTTCGTGAAATTAATAAACTTTCAACAGAACACGATTATCTATCAAATTAATGCTTGTACTGAGAGAAGGAACTCTGATTTCAGTTCTAACAATGCTTTCACACGTGCCAAACAACTGCTTGTCTTTACAAAGAAACAAATGTGCGTTTCTTACTAAAGCTTTGGTAAAATTAATAAACTTTCAAAAAGACGCGTAGATCTTTCAAAGTAAAGCTTGTACTGAGAAAAGGAACACTGAACTCAGTTCTAACAATGCTTTCACACGTAGCAAACAACTGCTTGTCTTTACAAAAATAACATGTGCGTTTCTTACAAAAGCTTTCGTATAATTAATAACTTTCAAAAGAATACGATGATCTTGCAAAGGAAAGCTTTTACTGAGAAAAGGAACACTGATCTCAGTTCTAACAATGCTTTTACACATAGCAAACAACTGCTTGTGTTTACCAAGAAACACATGTACGTTTGGTACTAATGATTTCGTGAAATTGATAATCTTTCAAAGAACATGATTATTTTTCAAAGTAAAGCTTGTACTGAGAAAAGGAATACTGATCTAAGTTCTAACAATGCTTTCACACGGAGCAAACAACTGCTCGTGTTTAAAAAGAAACACATGTTCATTTCTTACTAATGCTTTCGTGAAATTAATAACTTTCAAAGAACGCATTTATCTTTCAAAGTAAAGCTTGTACTTAGAACAGGAACATTGATCTCAGTCCTAACTATGCTATCACACGTAGCAAACAACTGCTTGTCTTTACTAAGAAACTAATGTGCGTTTCTTACAAAAGCTTTCGTGAAATTAATATACTATCAAAAGAACGTGATTATCTTTCAAAGTAAAGCTTGTACTGAGAAAAGGAACACTGATCTCAGTTCTAACAATGCTATTACACGTAGCAAACAACTGCTTGTCTTTACAAAGAAACACAGGTACCTTTCTTACTAAAGCTTTATTAAAATTAATAAACTTTCAAAAGAACGCGATGACCTTTCAAAGTAAAGCTTGTAGTGAGAAAAGCAACACTGATCTCAGTTCTATCAATGCTTTCACACGTAGCAAAAAACTGGTTCTCTTTACCAAGAAACACATGTCCATTTGGTACTAAAGCTTTCGTGAAATTAATAACTTTCAAAAGAACACGATTATCTTTCAAAGTAAAGCTTGTCCAGAGAAAAGAAAGACTGATCTGAGTTCTGACAATGCTTTCACACGTAGCAAACAACTCTTTGTCTTTACAATGAAACACATGTTCTTTTTTTACTTAAGCTTTCGTGAAATTAATAAACTTTCAAAAGAACGAGTTATCTTTCAAAGTAAGACTTGTACTGAGAAAAGGAACACTGATCTCATTTCTAAGCATGCTTTCACACGTAGCACACAACTGCTTGTCTTTACAAAGAAACACATGTGCGTTTGGTACTAAAGCTTTCGAGAAATTAACAACTTTCAAAAGAACTCGATGATCTTTCAAAGTAAAGCTTGTACTGAGAAAAGCAACACTGATCTCAGTTCTAACAATGCTTTGACACATAGCAAACAACTGCTTGTCTTTACAAAGAAACACATGTGCGTTTCATACTGAAGATTTCGTGAAATTAATAAACTTTCAAAAGAACGTGATTATCTTTCAAAGTAAAGCTTGTACTGAGAAAAGGAACACTGATCTCAGTTGTAACAATGTGGTCACACGTAGCAAACAACTGCTTGTCTTTACAAAGAAACACATGTGCGTTTCTTACTAAAGATTTTGTGAAATTATTAAACTTTCAAAAGAACGCGATTTTCTTTCAAAGTAAAGCTTGTACTGAGAAAAGTAACACTGATCTCAGTTCTAACAATGCTTTCACACGTAGCAAACAACTGCTTGTTTTTACAAAGAAACACATATGCGTTTGGTTCTAAAGCATTCGTGAAATTTATAACTTTCAAAGAACGCGATTATCTTTCAAAGTAAAGATTGTACTTAGAAAAGGAACACTGATCTCAGTTCTAACAATGCTTTCACACGTAGCAAACTACCGCTTGTCTATACCAAGAAACACATGTGCGTTTGGTACTAATGCTTTCGTGAAATTAATAATCTTTCAAAAGTACAATATTATCATTCAAAGTAAAGCTTGTACTGAGAAAAGGAACACTGATCTCAGTTCTAACAGTGCTTTCACATGTAGCAAGCAACTACTTGGCTTTACAAAGAAACACATGTTCGATTCTTACTAAAGCTTTCGTGAAATTAATAAACATTCAAAAGAACACGATTATCTTTCAAAGTAAAGCTTGTTCTGAGAAAAGGAACCCTGATCTCAGTTCTCACAATGATTTCACATATAGCAAAAAACTGCTTGTCTCTACAAGGAAACACATGTGGGTTTGGTACTGAAGCTTTCATGAAATCAATAACTTTCAAAAGAACGTGATTATCTTTCAAAGTAAAGCTTGTACTGAGAAAAGGAACACTGATCTCAGTTCTAACAATGGTTTCACACGTAGCAAACAACTCTTTGTCTTTACAAAGAAACTCATGTGCGTTTGGTACTAAAGCTTTGTGAAATTAATAAACTTTCAAAAGAACGCAATTATCTTTCAAAGTAAGGCTTGTACTGAGAAAAGGAACACTGATCTCAGTTCTATCAATGCTTTCACACGTAGCAAACAACTGCTTGTCTTTACCAAAAAACACATGTGCGTTTGGTACAAATGCTTTCTTGAAATTGATTATCTTTCAAAGGAACATGATTATCTTTCAAAGTAAATCTTGTACTGAGAAAAGGAACACTGATCTCAGTTCTAACAATTCACTCACACATAGCATACAACTGCTTGCCTTTACAAAGAAACACATGTGCGTTTCTTACTAAAGCTTATGTGAAATTAATAAACTTTCAAAAGAACGCGATGAAATTTCAAAGTAAAGCTTGTACTGAGAAAAGGAACACTGATCTCAGTTCGAATAATGCTTTCACATGTAGCAAACAACTGCTTGGCTTTACAAAGAAACACATGTTCTTTTCTTATTAAGCTTTCATGAAATTAATAAACTTTCAAAAGAACGCGATTATCTTTCAAAGTGAAGCTTGTTCTGAGAAAAGGAACCCTGATCTCAGTTCTCAAAATGATTTCACATATAGCAAAAAACTGCTTGTCTTACAAGGAAACACATGTGCGTTTGGTACTGAAGCTTTCATGAAATCAATAACTTTCAAAAGAACGCGATTATCTTTCAAAGTAAAGCTTGTACTGAGAAAAGGAACACTGATCTCAGTTCTAACAATGGTTTCACACGTATCAAACAACTCTTTGTCTTTACAAAGAAACTCATGTGCGTTTGGTACTAAAGCTTTGTGAAATTAATAAACTTTCAAAAGAACGCAATTATCTTTCAAAGTAAAGCTTGTACTGAGAAAAGGAACACTTATCTCAGTTTTAACAATGCTTTCACAGGTAGCAAACAACTGCTTGGCTTTACAAAGAAACACATATTCGTTTCTTACGAAAGCTTTCGTGAAATTAATAAACTTTCAAAAGAACGTGATTATCTTTCAAAGTAAAGCTTGTACTGATAAAAGGAACACGGATCTCAGTTCTAATAATGCTTTTACACTTAGCAAACAACTGCTTGTCTTTACCAAGAAACACATGTGCGTTTGGTACTAATGCTTTCGTGAAATTGATAATCTTTCAAAAGAACATGATTATCTTTCAAAGTAAAGCTTGTACTGAGAAAAGGAACACTGACCTCAGTTCTAACAATTCTATCACACATAGCAGACAACTGCTTGTCTTTACAAAGAAACACATGTGCATTTTGTACTAAAACTTTCGTGAAATCAGTAACTTTCAAAAGAACAAGATTATTTTTCAACGTAAAGCTTGCACTGAGAAACGGAAGACTGATCTCAGTTCTAACAATGCTTTCACACGTAGCAAACAACTGCTTGTCTTTACCAAGAAACACATGTGCGTTTGGTACTAATGCTTTCGTGAAATTGATAATCTTTGAAAAGAACACGATTATCTTTCAAAGTAAAGGTTGTACTGAGAAAAGGAACACTGATCTCAGTTCTAAAAATTCTATCACACATAGCAAACAACTGCTTGCCTTTACAAAGAAACACATGTGCGATTCTTACTAAAGTTTTCGTGAAATTAATAAACTATAAAAGAACGTGATGGAATTTCAAAGTAAAGATTGTACTGAGAAAAGGAACACTGATCTCAGTTCTAACAATGCTTTCACATGTAGCAAACAACTGCTGGGCTTTACAAAGAAACACATGTTCTTTTCTTACTAAGCTTTCATGAAATTAATAAACTTTCAAAAGAACGCGATTATCTTTCAAAGTAAAGCTTGTACTGAGAAAAGAACACTGATCTCATTTCTGACAATGCTTTCACACGTTGCAAACAACTCCTTGTCTTTACAAAGAAACACTTTCGTTTCTTACTAAAGCTTTCGTGAAATCAATAACTTTCAAGGAACGCGATTATCTTTAAAAGTAAAGCTTGTACTGAGAAAAGGAACACTGATCTCAGTTCTAACAATGCTTTCACACGTACCAAACAACTGCTTGTCTATACCAAGAAAAACATGGGCGTTTGGTACTAATGCTTTCGTGAAATTGATAATCTTTTAAAACAACGTGATTATCTTTCAAAGTAAAGGTTGTACTGAGAAAAGGAACACTGATCTCAGTTCTAACAATGCTTTCACACGTAGGAAACAACTGCTTGTCTTTACAAAAAACGCATGTGCATTTGGTTCTAAAGCTTTGTGAAATTAATAAACTTTCAAAAGAACGCGATTATCTTTAAAAGTAAAGCTTGTACTGAGAAAATGAACACTGATCTCAGTTATGACAATGTTTTTACACGTAGCAAACAACTCCTTGTCTTTACAAAGAAACACATGTTCGTTTCTTACTAAAGCTTTCGTGAAATTAATAAACTTGCAAAGAACGCATTTATCTTTCAAAGTAAAGCTTGTACTTAAAAGGAACACTAATCTCAGTTCTAATAATGCTTTCACACGTAGCAAACAACCTCTTGTCTTTACAGAGAAACACATGTGCGTTTGTTACTAAAGCTTTCGTGAAATTAATAACTTTCAAAGAATGCGATTATCTTTCAAAGTAAAGCTTGTACTGAGAAACGGAAGACTGATCTCAGTTCTAACAATGCTTTCACACATAGCTAACAACTGCTTGTCTTTACAAAGAAACTCATGTGCGTTTGGTATAAAGCTTTGTGAAATTAATAAACTTTCAAATAAACGCGATTATCTTTCAAAGTAAAGGTTGTACTGAGAAAAGTAACACTGATCTCAGTTCTAACAATGCTTTCACACGTAGCAAAAAACTGCTTGTCTTTACCAAGAAACACATGTGCGTTTGGTCCTTATGCTTTCGTGAAATTGATTATCTTTCAAAGAACATGATTATCTTTCAAAGTAAAGCTTGTATTGAGAAAAGGAACACTGTTCTCAGTTCTAACAATGCTTTCACACGTAGCAAAAAACTGCTTGTCTTTACAAAGAAACACATGTGTGTTTGGTACTAAAGCTTTTGTGAAATTAATAACTATCAAAAGAACCTTATTATCTTTGAAAGTAAAGCTTGTACTGAGAAAAGGACCACTGATCTCAGTTCTAACAATGCTTTCATATGCAGCAAACAACTGCTTGTCTTTATAAAGAAACTCATGTGCGTTTGGTACTAAAGCTTTGTGAAATTAATAAACTTTCAAATGAACGCGATTATCTTTCAAAGTAAAGCTTGTACTGAGAAAAGGAACACGGATCTCAGTTCTAATAATGCTTTTACACTTAGCAAACAACTGCTTGTCTTTACCAAGAAACACATGTGCGTTTGGTACTAATGCTTTCGTGAAATTGATAATCTTTCAAAAGAACATGATTATCTTTCAAAGTAAAGCTTGTACTGAGAAAAGGAACACTGACCTCAGTTCTAACAATTCTATCACACATAGCAGACAACTGCTTGTCTTTACAAAGAAACACATGTGCATTTTGTACTAAAACTTTCGTGAAATCAGTAACTTTCAAAAGAACAAGATTATTTTTCAACGTAAAGCTTGCACTGAGAAACGGAAGACTGATCTCAGTTCTAACAATGCTTTCACACGTAGCAAACAACTGCTTGTCTTTACCAAGAAACACATGTGCGTTTGGTACTAATGCTTTCGTGAAATTGATAATCTTTGAAAAGAACACGATTATCTTTCAAAGTAAAGGTTGTACTGAGAAAAGGAACACTGATCTCAGTTCTAAAAATTCTATCACACATAGCAAACAACTGCTTGCCTTTACAAAGAAACACATGTGCGATTCTTACTAAAGTTTTCGTGAAATTAATAAACTATAAAAGAACGTGATGGAATTTCAAAGTAAAGATTGTACTGAGAAAAGGAACACTGATCTCAGTTCTAACAATGCTTTCACATGTAGCAAACAACTGCTGGGCTTTACAAAGAAACACATGTTCTTTTCTTACTAAGCTTTCATGAAATTAATAAACTTTCAAAAGAACGCGATTATCTTTCAAAGTAAAGCTTGTACTGAGAAAAGAACACTGATCTCATTTCTGACAATGCTTTCACACGTTGCAAACAACTCCTTGTCTTTACAAAGAAACACTTTCGTTTCTTACTAAAGCTTTCGTGAAATCAATAACTTTCAAGGAACGCGATTATCTTTAAAAGTAAAGCTTGTACTGAGAAAAGGAACACTGATCTCAGTTCTAACAATGCTTTCACACGTACCAAACAACTGCTTGTCTATACCAAGAAAAACATGGGCGTTTGGTACTAATGCTTTCGTGAAATTGATAATCTTTTAAAACAACGTGATTATCTTTCAAAGTAAAGGTTGTACTGAGAAAAGGAACACTGATCTCAGTTCTAACAATGCTTTCACACGTAGGAAACAACTGCTTGTCTTTACAAAAAACGCATGTGCATTTGGTTCTAAAGCTTTGTGAAATTAATAAACTTTCAAAAGAACGCGATTATCTTTAAAAGTAAAGCTTGTACTGAGAAAATGAACACTGATCTCAGTTATGACAATGTTTTTACACGTAGCAAACAACTCCTTGTCTTTACAAAGAAACACATGTTCGTTTCTTACTAAAGCTTTCGTGAAATTAATAAACTTGCAAAGAACGCATTTATCTTTCAAAGTAAAGCTTGTACTTAAAAGGAACACTAATCTCAGTTCTAATAATGCTTTCACACGTAGCAAACAACCTCTTGTCTTTACAGAGAAACACATGTGCGTTTGTTACTAAAGCTTTCGTGAAATTAATAACTTTCAAAGAATGCGATTATCTTTCAAAGTAAAGCTTGTACTGAGAAACGGAAGACTGATCTCAGTTCTAACAATGCTTTCACACATAGCTAACAACTGCTTGTCTTTACAAAGAAACTCATGTGCGTTTGGTATAAAGCTTTGTGAAATTAATAAACTTTCAAATAAACGCGATTATCTTTCAAAGTAAAGGTTGTACTGAGAAAAGTAACACTGATCTCAGTTCTAACAATGCTTTCACACGTAGCAAAAAACTGCTTGTCTTTACCAAGAAACACATGTGCGTTTGGTCCTTATGCTTTCGTGAAATTGATTATCTTTCAAAGAACATGATTATCTTTCAAAGTAAAGCTTGTATTGAGAAAAGGAACACTGTTCTCAGTTCTAACAATGCTTTCACACGTAGCAAAAAACTGCTTGTCTTTACAAAGAAACACATGTGTGTTTGGTACTAAAGCTTTTGTGAAATTAATAACTATCAAAAGAACCTTATTATCTTTGAAAGTAAAGCTTGTACTGAGAAAAGGACCACTGATCTCAGTTCTAACAATGCTTTCATATGCAGCAAACAACTGCTTGTCTTTATAAAGAAACTCATGTGCGTTTGGTACTAAAGCTTTGTGAAATTAATAAACTTTCAAATGAACGCGATTATCTTTCAAAGTAAAGCTTGTACTGAGAAAAGGAACACTGATCTCAGTTCTCACAATGCTTTCACACATAGCAAACAACTGCTTGTCTCTACAAAGAAACACATGTGCGTTTGGTACTAAAGCATTCTTGAAATTAATAAACTTTCAAATGAACGCGATTATCTTTCAATGTAATGCTTGTATTGAGAAAAGGATCACTGATCTCAGTTCTAACAATCCTTTCACATGTAGGAAACAACTGCTTGTCTTTACACAGAAACACATGTGCGTTTCTTACTAAGGCTTTTGTGAAATTAATAATCTTGCAAAAGAACCCGATTATCTTTCAAAGTAAAGCTTGTACTGAGAAAAGGAAAACTGATGTCAGTTCTAAGCATGCTTTCACACGTAGCAAACAGCGGTTTTCTTTAGAAAGAAACACATCTGCGTTTCTTACTAAAGCTTTCGTGAAATTTATAAACTTTCAAAAGAACGCGATTATCTTTCAAGGTAAAGCTTGTACTGAGAAAAGGAACACTGATCTCAGTTCTAACAGTGCTTTCACACCTAGCATACAACTCTTACCTTTACAAATGAACACCTGTACGTTTCTTACTAAAGCATTCGTAAAATTAATACACTTTCAAAAGAATGAAATTATCTTTCAAATTAAAGACTGCACTGAGAAAACGAACACTGATCTCAGTTCTAACAATGCTTTCACACGTAGCAAACAACTGCTTGTCTCTACAAAGAAACACATGTGTGTTTCTTACTAAAGCTTTCGTGAAATTAATAAACTTTCAAAAGAACGCAATTATCTTTCAAAGTAAAGCTTGTACTGAGAAATGGAACACAGATCTCTGTTCTAACAATTCTTTCACACGTAGCAAACAACTGCTTGTCTTTTCAAAGAAACACATGTGCATTTCTTACTAAAGCTTGCTTGAAATTAATAAACTTTCAAAAGAACGCAATTATCTTTCAAAATAAAGCTTGTACTGAGAAAAGGAACACTGATCTCAGTTGTAACAATGCTTTCACACATAGCAAACAACTGCTTGTCTTTACAAAGAAACACATGTGTGTTTCTTACTAAAGCTATCGTGAAATTAAAAACTTTCAAAAGAACGCGATTTCCTTTCAAAGTAAACTTGTACTGAAAAAAGGAACACTGATCTCAGTTCTAACAATGTTTCACACAGAGCAAACAACTGCTTTTCTTTACAAAGAAACACATGTGCGTTTCTTACTAAAGCTTTCCTGAAATTAATAAACTTTCAAAAGAACACGATTATCTTTCAAAGTAAACCTTGTACTGAGAAAAGGAACACTGATCTCAATTCTAACAATGCTTTCAAACGTAGCAAACTACTGCTTGTCTTTACAAATAAACACATGTGCATTTCTTACTAAAGCTTTCGTGAAATTAATAAAGTATCAAAAGAACGCGATTATCTTTCTAAGTACAGCTTGTACTGAGAAAAGGAAGACTGATCTCAGTTCTAACAATGCTTTCACATATAGCAAACAACTGCTTGTCTTTACAAAGAAACACATGAGCGTTTCTTACTACAGCTTTCATGTAATTAATAAACTTTCCAAAGAATGCCATTTTTTTCAAAGTAAACTTGTACTGAAAAAAGGAATACTGATCTCAGTTCGAACAGTGTTTCACACATAGCAAACAACTGCTTGTCTTTACAAAGAAACACATGTGCGTTTTTTACTAAAGCTTTTATGAAATTAATAAACTTTCAAAAGAATGCGATTATCTTTCAAATAAAGCTTGTACTGAGAAAAGGAACACTGATCTCAGTTCTAACAATTCTTTCTCACATAGCAAACAACTGCTTGTCTTTACTCAGAAACAAATGTGCGTTTCTTAGTAAAGCTTTCATGAAATTAATAAACTTTCAAAAGAACGCAATTATCTTTCAAACTAAAGCTTGTACTGATAAAAGAACACTGATCTCAGTTCTAACAGTGCTTTCACACGTAGCAAACTGCTTGTCTTTACAAAGAAACACATATGTGTTTGGTACTGGAGCTTTCTTGAAATTAATAAACTTTCAAAAGAACGCAATTATCTTTCAAAGTAAAGCTTGTACTGAGAAAAGGAACACTGATCTCAGTTCTAACAATGCTTTCATATTTAGCAAACAACTGCTTGTCTTCACATAGAAACACATGTGAGTTTCTTACTAAAGCTTTCGAGAAATAAATAAACTTTCAAAAGAACGTGATTATCTTTCAAAGTAAGGCTTGTGCTGAGAAAAGGAACACTGATCTCAGTTCTAACAATGCTTTCACACGTAGCAAACAACTGCTTGTCTTTACAAAGAAAGACATGTGCGTTTCTTACTAAAGCTTTCGTGAAATTAATAAACTTTCAAAGGAACGCAATTATCTTTCAAAGTAAAGCTTGTGCTGAGAAAAGCACCACTGATCTCAATTCTAACAATAACTTGACATGTCGCAAAAAAGTACTTCTCTTCACAGAGAAAAAATTTTGCGTTTCTTAATAAAGCTTTTCATAAATGAATGCACTTTCAAAAGAATGTGATTATCTTTCAAAGTAAAGCTTTTACAGAGAAATGGTACACTGATCTCACTTCTAACAATACTTTGACACGTCGCAACCAATTTCTTCTCTTTACTAAGAAACACATGTTTGTTTCTAACTAAAGCTATTCAGAAATGAATTCACTTTTCAAAGAACATGATTATCTTTCAAAGTAAAGCTTCTCCAGAGAAAATGAATATTGATCTCACTTCAAAAATACTTTGACAAGTCGCAAACAAGTGCTTCTCCTTTTTTTTTCTTTTCTTTTTTTTTTTGGTTTTTCGAGACAAGATTTCTCTGTGGTTTTGGAGCCTGTCCTGGAACTAGCTCTTGTAGACCAGGCTGGTCTCGAACTCACAGAGATCCGCCTGCCTCTGCCTCCCGAGTGCTGGGATTAAAGGCGTGCGCCACCACCGCCCGGCTAGTGCTTCTCCTTTTCAAGAAACACATGTGTCTTTCTTACTAAAACATTTTAAGAAATGAATATACTTTCAAATGAACGTGATTATCTTTCAAAATAAAGCTTGTACAGAGAAAAGGAACACTGATTTCACTTCTAACAGTAATTTTACATGGCGCAAACAACTGTTTCTCTTTAGAGAGAAACACGTGCGTTTCTTACTAAAGCTTTTAAAGAAATGGAAACCCTTTCAAAAGAATGTGCTTATCTTTCAAAGTAAAGCTTGTACAGTGACAAGTAACACTGATCTCCATTCTAACAATACTTTGATATGTAGCAAACATCGGCTTCTCTTTACCAAGAAACACACATACATTTCTTACTAAAGCTTTTCTTGAAATACGCTTTCAAAAGAACATGATTATCTTTCAATCTAAAGGTTGTACAGAAAAAAGGAATACTGATCTCACGTCTAACAATATTTTGAAATGTTGCAAACAACTGCTTCACATTACCAAGAAACACATGTGCATTTCCAACCAAGGCTTTTCAAGAAATGATTACATTTTCAAAGGAACATGATTATCTTTCAAAGTAAAGCTTCTACAGAGAAAAGGAACACTGATCTTACTTCTAACAATACTTTGACATGTTGCAAACAACTGCTTCTCCTTACCAAGAAACACATGTCTGTTTTTAACTAAAGCTTTTCAAGAAATGAATATACTTTAAAAAGAATGTGATCATCTTTCAAAGTAAAGTTTGTACAGAGAAAAGGAACAATGATCTCACATCTAACAGTAATTTGACATGTTGCAAACAACTGCTTCTCTTACAGATAAACACTTGTGAGATTCTTACTAAAGCTATTTATGAAATGAATACACTTTCAAAACAATGTGATTATCTTTCAAATTAAAGCTTCTACAGAGAAAAGGAATACTGATCTCAGTTCTAAGAATACTTTGACATGTCGCAAACTACTGCTTCTCTTTACCAAGGAACACATGTGCGTTTCCAACAAAAGCTTTTCAAGAAATGAATACATTTTCAAAAGAACTTGATTATCTTTCAAAGCAAAGATTCTACAGAGTAAAGGAACACTGATCTAACTTCTAACAATACTTTGACATGTCACAAACAACGGCTTCTCTTTACAGAGAAACACTTGTGTGTTTCTTACTTAAGCTATTTATGAAATGAATACACTTTCAAAGAATGTGATTATCTTTCAAAGTAAAGCTTCTACAGAGAAATGAATACTGATCACACTTCTAACAAGACTTTGACATGTCAGAAATAACTGCTTCTCTTTACCAAGACACACATGAGCATTATTACTAAAGCATTTCTAGAAATGAATACACTTTCAAAAGAACATGACTATATTTCAAAATAAAGCTTCCACAGAGAAAATGAACACTGATCTCACTTCTAACAGTAATTTGACATGTCGAAAAGAAGTGCTTTTCTTTACAGAGAAACACATGTACATTTCTTACTAAAGCTTATCATGAAATGAATACACTTTCAAAAGAATATGATTATACTTCAAAGCAAAGCTTCTACAGAGAAAAGGAACACTGATCTCACTTCTAAAAATACTTGACATGTCGGAAAAAACTGCTTCTCTTTACAGAGAAACACATATGCGTTTCTTCCTAATGCTTTTCATGAAATGAATACACTTTGAAAACAATGTGATTATCTTTCAAAGTAAAGCTTTTACAGAGAAAGGAACACTGATCTCTCTTCTAAAAATACTTTGACATGATGCATAATACGGCCTTTCTTTACAGAGAAACAACTGTGCATTTCTTACTAAAGTTATATATGAAACTAATACACTTTCCTTAAACGTGATTATCTTTCAAAATAAAGCTTTGACAGAGAAAAGGAAAACTGATCTCACTTCTAATAGATATTTGACAGTTGCAAACATCTGCTTCTTTACAGAGAAACTCATGTGTGTTTCATACTAAAACTTTTTAAGAAATGAATACACATTCAAAAGAACGTGATTATCATTCAAAGCAAAGCTTCTACAGAGGATGGAACACTGATCTCACTTCTAACTACACTTTGACATTTAGGAAACAATTGAATCTCTTTACCAAGTAACACGTGTGTTTCTTACTAAAGCTAATCCTGAAATGAATACACTTTCAAAGGAATGTGATTATCTTTCAAAGTAAAGCTTCTACACAGAAAGGAACACTGATCTCTCTTCTAACAATACTTTGACATGTCGCAAAAAATGGCCTCTCTTTAGAGAAACACATGTGCGTTTCTTACTAAAGCTATTTATGAAATGAACACCCTTTCAAAAGAATGTGATTTTCTTTCAAAGTAAACCTGCTACAGAGAAAAGGAATACTGATTTCACTTCAAACAATACTTTGAATGTCGTAAACAACTGCTTCTCCTTACCAAGATACACATGTGTGTTTCATGCTAAAGCTTTTCAAGAAATGAATACACTTTCAAAAGAATGTGAATATCTTTCAAAGTAAAGCTTGTACAGAGAAAAGGAATACGGATCTCACTTCTACCAATACTTTAACATGTTCCAAAGAACTGCTTCTCTTTACAGAAAAACACATGTGCTTTTCTTACAAAAGCATTTCATGAAATAAATACACATTCAAAAGAACGTTATTATCTTTCAAAGTAAAACTTCTGCAGAGAAAAGGAAAACTAATCTCACTTCTAACAGTAATTTGACATGTCGCAAACATCTGCTTCTCTTTACAGAGAAACACATGTGCGTTTCTTACTAAAGCTTTTCAAGATATGAATACACTTTCAAAAGAACATGTTTATATTTCAAAACAAAGATTCTACAGAGAAAAGGAACACTGATCTCACTTCTAACAATACTTTGACATGTCGTAAACAATGGCTTCTCTTTACAAGGAACAGTTGTGCGTTTCTTACTTAAGTTATTTATGAAATGAATACACTTTCAAAGAATGTGATTATCTTTCAAAGTAAAGTTTCTAAAGAGAAATGAACACTGATCTCACTTCTAACAAGGCTTTGACATGTCAGAAACAACTGCCTTTCCTTACCAAGAAACACATGTGTGTTATTACTAAAGCATTTAAAGAAATAAATACACTTTCAAAAGAACGTGATTATATTTCAAATTAAAGCTTGCACACAGAAAATGACTACTGATCTCACTTCTAACATGTCGAAAACAACTGCTTCTCCTTACAGAGAAACACATGTGTGTTTCTTACAAAAGTATTTCATGAAATAAATGCACTTTCAAAAAAACGTGATTATCTTCCAAAGTAAAGCTTCTATAGAGAAAAGGAACACTGATCTCACTTCTAAAAAGACTTTGACATGTAGCAAAAACTGCTTCTCTTTACCAAGAAACACATGTGTTTCTTAATAAAGCTTTTCAAGAGATGAATACACTTTCAAAAGAACATGATTATATTTCAAAGCAAAGCTTCTACAGAGAAAAGTAACACTGATCTCACTTCTAACAGTAATTTGCCATGTTGCAAACAACTGCTTTTCTTTACAAAGAAACACTTTTGCGTTTCTTACTAAAGCTATTTTTGAAATGAACTCTTTCAAAACAATGTGATTATCTTCCAAAGTAAAGCTTCTACAGAGAAAAGGAAAACTGATCTCACTTCAAACAGTAATAGATATGTCGAAAAAATCTGCTTCTCTATAAGGAGAAGCACATGTGCATTTCTTAATAAAGCTTTTCCTAAAATGAATACACTTTAAAAAGAACGTGATTATATTTAAAAGCAAAGATTCTACAGAGAAAAGGAACACGGATCTCACTTCTAACAAGCCTTTGACATGTCACAAAGAACTGCTTTGCTTTACAGAAAAAGACATGTGCGTTTCTTACTAAAGCATTTCAAGAAATGAATACACTTTCAAAAGAATGTGATTATCTTTCAAATAAAACTTCTACAGAGAAAAAGAATACTGATCTCCCTTCAAACAATACTTTGACATGTCGCAAACAATTGCTTCTCTTTAACAAGATACACGTGGGTTTCTTAGTAAAGCTTTTCAAGAAATGAATACACTTTCAAAAGAACGTGATTATATTTCAAAGCATAGCTTCTACAGAGAAAAGGAACACTGATCTCACTTCTAACAGTAATTTGACATGTCGCAAACAACTTTTCTTTACACAGAAAGACGTGTGTTTCTTACTAAAGCTATTTATAAAATGAATACACTTTCCAAAGAATGTGACTTTCTTTCAAAGTAAAGCTTCTACGGAGAAAAGGAACATTGATATCACTTCTAACAATAATTTGACACGTCGCAAACAACTGCTTCTCTTTACAGGGAAACACATGTGTGTTTCTTCCTAAAGCTTTTCATGAAATGAATACACTTTGAAATAAATGTGATTATCTTTCAAAGTAAAGCTTCTACAGAGAAAGGAACACTTATCTCTCTTCCAAAAATACTTTGACATGTCGCAAAAAATGGCTTTTCTTTACAGAGAAACAGTTGTGCGTTTCTTACTAAAGCTATTTTTGAAATGAATACACTTTCAAAACAATGAGATTATCTTTCAAAGTAAAGCTTGTAGAGAGAAAAGAAAACTGTTCTCATTTTTAACAGTAATTTGACATGTCACAAACAACTGCTTTTCTTTAGAGAGAAATACATGTATGTTTCTTACTAAAGATTTTCAAGAAATGTATACACTTTCAAAAGAACGTGATTATCTTTCAAATTAAAGCTTGTACAGAGAAAAGGAATATTGATCTCACTTCAAACAATATTTTGACATGTCCCAAACAACTGCTTCTCCTAACCCAGTAACACATGTGCTTTGCTTACTAAAGTTTTAAAGAAATGAATACACTTTTAAAAGAACATGATTATATTTCAAAGCAGAGTTTCTACAGAGAATGGAACACTGATCTCACTTCTAACAATACTTTGACATGTCGCAAACAACTGCTTCTCTTTACAGAGAAACACTTGTGCGTTTCTTACTAAAGCTATTAATGAAATGAATACACTTTCAGAAGAATATGATTATCTTTCAAAGTAAAGTTGTACAGAGAAAGGTAAACTGATCTCACTTCTAACAATACTTTGACATGACGCAAACAACTGCTTCTCTTTACCAAGAAACACATGTGTTTCTAACTAAAGCTGTTCAAGAAATGTATACACTTTCAAAAGAATGTGATTATCCTTCAAAGTAAAGCTTGTACAAAGAAAAGGAACACTGATATCACTTCTAACAAGACGTTGACATGTCGCAAAAAACTGCTTCTCTTTATCAAGAAACACATGTGTGTTAGTTACTAAAGCTTTTCAGGAAATGAATACACTTTCAAAAGAATGTGATTATCTTTCAAAGTAAATCTTGTACCTAGAAAAGGAATATTGACCTCACTTCAAACAACACTTTGACATGTCGCAAACCACTGCTTCTCCTTACCAAGTAACACAAGTGCGTTTTAACTAAAGCTTTTCAGGAAAGAATACAGTTTCAAAATAGCGTGATTATCTTTCAATGTAAAGCTTGTACAGAGAAAAGGAACACTGATCTCACTAATAACAATACTTTGACATGTCGCAAAAAATGGCGTCTCTTTACAGAGAAACACATGTGCATTTCTTACTAAAGCTATTTATGAAATAAATACACTTTCAAAGAATGTGGTCATCTTTCAAATTAAAGCTTCTACAGAGAAAAGCAACACTGATCTCAGGTCTAATAGGACGTTGACATGTCGCAAACAACTGCTTCTCATTACCAAGAAACACATGTGCGTTTCTTACTAAAGTTTTTAAAGAAATGAATACACTTTTTAAAGAACCAATTGTATTTCAAAGCAAAGCTTCTACAGAGAATGGAACACTGATCTCACTTCTAACAATACTTTGACATGTCGCAAACAACAGCTTCTCTTTACAGAGAAACACTTGTGCGTTTCTTACTAAAGCTATTAATGAAATGAATACACTTTCAAAAGAATGTGATTATCTTTCAATGTAAAGCTTGTACAGAGAAAGGTACACTGATCTCACTTCTAAAAATACTTTGACATGTCGCAAACAGTGGCTTCTCTTTACCAAGAAACACGTGTGTGTTTCTAACTAATGCTTTTCAAAAAATGTATACACTTTCAAAAGAACTTGATTATCCTTCAAATTAAAGCTTGTACAGAGAAAGGGAACAATGATATCACTTCTAACCAGACGTTGACATGACGCAAACACCTGCTACTCTTTACCAAGAAACACATGTGTGTTAGTTACTAAAGCTTTTCTGGAAATGAATATAGTTTCAAAAAATTGTGATTATCTTTAAAGGAAAGCTTCTACAGAGATAAGGAATATTGACCTCACTTCAAACAATACTTTTACATGTCCTACACAACAGCTTCTCCTTACCAAGTAACACAAGTGCGTTTCTAACTAAAGCTTTTCAGGAAAGATTACACTTTCAAAAGAATGAGATTATCTTTCAAAATGAAGCTTGTACAGAGAAAAGGAACACTGATCCCACTTCTAACAAACATTTGACATGTCACAAACAACTGCTTTTCTTCACAGAGAAAGACATGTGCTCTTCTTACTAAAGCTTTTAATAAAATGAATACACTTTCAAAAGAATGTGGTTATCTTTCAATGTAAAGCTTCTACAGAGAAAGGTACACTGATCTCACTTGTAAAAATACTTTGATATGTCGCAAAGAAATGCTTCCCTTTACAGAGAAAGACATGTGCGTTTCTTACTAAAGCTATTTATAAAATAAATACACTTTCAAAAGAATGTGATTATCTTTCAAAGTAAAGCTTGTACAGAGAAAGGTACACTGATCTCACTTCTAACGATACTTTGATATGCCGCAAACAACTGCTTCTCTTTACCAAGAAACACAAGTGCGTTTCTAACTTAAGCTTTTCAAGAAAAACTACACTTTCAAAATAATGTGATTATCTTTCAAAATAAAGCTTGTACAGAGAAAAGGAACACTAATCTCACTTCTCACAATACTTTGACATGTCACAAACAACTGCTTCTCTTTACTAAGAAACACATGTGCGTTTCTAAATAAGCTTTTCAGGAAATGAACGCACTTTCAAAGCAATGTGATTATCTTTCAAAGTAAAGCTTGTACAGAGAAAAAGAATACTTATCTCAGTTCTAACAATACTTTGACAGGTCGCAAACAACTGCTTCTCTTTACAGAGAAACACTTGTGTGTTTCTTAAAAGAATTTAATGCAATAAATACACTTTCAAAAGAACACGATTATCTTTCAAAGCAAAGTTTTTCAGAGAAAAGGAACACTGTTCTCACTTCTAACTATACTTTTACATGTCCCAGACATCTGCTCCTCTTTTCAGAGAAACACATGTGCGTTTTACACTAAAACATTTTATGAATTTATTACACTTTCCAAAGAATGTGATTATCTTTCAGAGTAAAGTTTGTACAGAGAAAAGGAACACTGTTCTCACTTCTTAACAATACTTTGACATTTTCCAAACAGCTGCTTCTCTTTTCATAGATAAAAATGTGCGTTTCTCAATAAATCATTTCATGAAATTATACACTTTCAAAAGAATGTGATTATCTTTTAAAGTAAAGATTGTACAGAGAAATGGAACACTGTTCACACTTCTAACAATACTTAGTCTTGTCGGAAAGAACTGCATCTCTTTTTAGAAAAACACATGTGTGTTTCTCACTAAAGCATTTCATGAATTTATACACTTTCAAGAGAATGTGATTATCTCTCTAAGTAAGGTTTGTATAGAGAAAAGTAACACTCTTCTCAATTCTTAACAATACTTTGACATGTTCCAAAGAACTGCTTCTCTTTTCAGAGATACACATGTGCGTTTCTCACTAAACCATTTAATGAAATTATACACATTCAAAAGAACGTGATTTGCTATCAAAGTAATGATTGTACAGAGAAAAGGAACACTGTTCTCACTTCTAACAATACTTTTTCCGGTCGCAAAGAACTGCACCTCTTTTCAGAGTAACACATGTCCGTTTCTCAATAAAGCATTTCATGATATTATATACTTTCAAAAGAACGTGATTATCTTTCAAAATAAAGTTTGTACAGAGAAAAGAAACACTGTTGTCACTTCAAGCAATACTTTTACATGTCCCAAAAAACTGCTACACATTTCAGAGAAACACATGTGCTTTTCTCACTAAAGCATTTAATGAAATTATACACTTTCAAAATAAGGTGATTTTCTTTCAAAGTAAAGATTGTACAGACAAATGGAACAATGTTCTCACTTCTAACAATACTTTGTCATGTCGAAAACAACTGCTTCTCTTTTCAGAGATACACATGTGTGTATCTTACTAAACCATTTCATGGAATTATTCACTTTGAAAAGAATGCAATTTTCTTTTAGTAAAGATTGTAAAGAAAAAAGCAATACTGTACTAACTTCTAACAATACTTTGTCAAGTCTCAAACAACTACCCCTCTTTTCAGAGAAACGTGTGCATTTCTCACTAAAGCATTTCATGTAATTATACACTTTCAAAAGAACGTGATTTTCTTTCAAAGTAAAGTTTGTACAGAGAAAAGGAACACTGTTCTTACTTCTAAGAATACTTTTATATGTTCCAAACAACTGTTCCTCTTTTAAGAGAAACACATTGTGTTTCTCACTAAACCATTTCATGAAATTATACACTTTCAAAAGTACGTGATTTTCTTTCAAATAAAGTTTGTACAAGAAATGGAACACTGTTCTCACTTGTAACAATACTTTTTCATGTTGCATACCACTTCTTCTCTTTACAAAGAATCACATGTGCTGTTCTCACTAAAGCATTTCAAGAAATTATACACTTTCAAAAGAACGTGATTATCTTTCAAAGTAAAGTTTGTACAGAGAAAAGGAACACTGTTCTCACTTCTAAGAATACTTTTATATGTTCCAAACAACTGCTCCTCTTTTAAGAGAAACACATGTGCATTTCTCACTAAAGCATTTCATGAAAATATACACTTTCAATGAACATGATTTTCTTTCAAATTAAAGCTTGCACAAAGAAAAGCAAAACAGAACTCACTTCTAACTCTTCTTTGACATGTTCCAATCTTGATATCTTCCAAACAACTGCTTCTCTTTTCAGACAAACACATGTCCATTTCTCAATAAAGCATTTCATAAAATTATACACTTTCAAAAGAACGTGATTATCTTTCAATGTAAAGTTTGTACAGAGAAAAGAAACAGTCTTCTCACTTCTAACAATACTTTTACAAGTCCCACACAACTGCTTCTCTTTTCAGAGAAACACACGTGCATTTCTCACTAAACCATTTCATGAAATTATACACTTTCAAAAGAATGTGATTTTCTTTTAAAGTAAAGATTGTACAGATAAATTGAACACTGATAATACTTGTAACAATACTTTGTCATGTTGCAAACAACTGTCCCTCTTTTCAGAGAAACACATGTGCATTTCTCACTAAAACGTTTCATGAAAGTGTACACTTTCAAAACAATGTGATTTTCTTTCAATTAAAGTTTGTACAAGAAATGGAACACTGTTCTCACTTCTAACAATACTTTTTCATGTTGCAAACCACTCCTTCTCTTTACAAAAATTAAATGTTCATTTCTCACTAAAGCATTTCAAGAAATTATACACTTTCAAAAGAACGTGATTATCTTTCAATGTAAAGTTTGTACAGAGAAAAGAAACAGTCTTCTCACTTCTAACAATACATTTACATGTCCCACACAAATGCTCCTCTTTTCAGAGAAACACATGTGCGTTTCTCACTAAAACATTCTATGAAATTATACATTTTTAAAATAATGTGATTTTCTTTCAAAGTAAAGCTTGCACAAAGAAAAGTAAACAGAACTCACTTCTAACTCTTCTTTGACATGTTCCAAACTTGGTATCTTCCAAACAACTGCTTCTCTTTTCAGACAAACACATGTCTTTTTCTCAATAAAGCATTTCATAAAATTATACACTTTCAAAAGAACGTGATTATCTTTCAATGTAAAGTTTGTACAGAGAAAAGAAACAGTCTTCTCACTTCTAACAATACTTTTACAAGTCCCACACAACTGCTTCTCTTTTCAGAGAAACACATGTGCATTTCTCACTAAACCATTTCATGAAATTATACACTTTCAAAAGAATGTGATTTTCTTTTAAAGTAAAGATTGTACAGATAAATTGAACACTGATAATACTTGTAACAATACTTTGTCATGTTGCAAACAACTGTCCCTCTTTTCAGAGAAACACATGTGCATTTCTCACTAAAACGTTTCATGAAAGTGTACACTTTCAAAACAATGTGATTTTCTTTCAATTAAAGTTTGTACAAGAAATGGAACACTGTTCTCACTTCTAACAATACTTTTTCATGTTGCAAACCACTCCTTCTCTTTACAAAAATTAAATGTTCATTTCTCACTAAAGCATTTCAAGAAATTATACACTTTCAAAAGAACGTGATTATCTTTCAAAGTAAAGTTTGTACAGAGAAAAGGAACACTGTTCTCACTTTTAACAATACTTTTATATGTTCCAAACAACTGCTTCTCTTTTCAGACAAACACGTCTGTTTCTCAATAATGAATTTCATGAAATTATACACTTTCAAAAGAATGTGATTATCTTTCAATGTAAAGGTTTTACAGAGAAAAGAAACAGTCTTCTCACTTCTAACAATACTTTTACATGTCCCACACAAATGTTCTTCTTTCCAGAGAAACACATGTGCGTTTCTCCCTAAATCATTTCATGAAATTATACAGTTTCAAAAGAATGTGATTTTCTTTTAAAGTAAAGATTGTACAGATAAATTGAACACTGTTAATACTTGTAACAATACTTTGTCATCTTGCAAACAACTGCACATCTTTTCAGAGAAATACATGTGCGTTTCTCACTAAAACATTTCATGAAATTATCCACGTTCAAAAGAACGTGATTATCTTTCAAAGTAAAGTTTGTACAGAGAAAAGGAACACTGTTCTCACTTCTAACAATACTTTGACGTGTTCCAAACAACTGCTTCTCTTTTTAGAGATACACATGTGCATTTCTCACTAAACCATTTCATGAAATTATTCACTTTCAAAAAAATGTGATTTTTATTCAAAGTAAAGATTGTACAGAGAAAAGGAACACTGTACTCACTTCTAACAGTACTTTGTCATGTCGCAAACAACTGCGCTTCTTTTCAGAGGAAAACATTTACTTTTCTCACCAAAGCATTTCATGAAATTATACACTTTCAAAAGAATGTGATTATCTTTCAAAGTAAAGTTTGAACAAAAAAAGAAACACTCTTCTCACTTCTAAAAATACTCATAAATGTCCTAAACAACTGCTCCCCTTTTCAGAGAAACACATGTGCGTTTCTCACTAAATCATTTCATGAAAATATACACTTTCAATGAATATGATTTTCTTTCAAAGTAAAGCTTGCACAAAGAAAAGCAAAACAGAACTCTCCTCTAACTCTTCTTTGCCATGTTCCAAACAACTGCTTCTCTTTTCAGAGAAACACATGTGTGTTCCTCAGTGAAACATTTCATGAAATTATACGCTTTAAAAGAATGTCATTATCTTTCAAAGTAAAGTTAGTACAGAGCAAAGGAACACTGTTCTCACTCCTAACAATACTTTGACATGTTCCAAACAACTGCTTCTCTTTTCAGAGATACACATGTGCGTTTCTCACTAAATCATTTTATGTAATTATTCACTTTCAACAGAATGTGATTTTCTTTCAAAGTAAAAATTGTACAGAGAAAAGGAACACTGTACTCACTTCTAACAATACTTTGTCATGTTGCAAACAACTGCCCGTCTTTTCAGAGAAAAACATTTACTTTTCCCACCAAAAGACTTCATGAAATTATACACTTTCAAAAGAACGTGATTTTCTTTTAAATAATCTTGCAGAAAGAACAGAAAAACAGAACTCACTTATTACTCTTCTTTGAAATGCTCTAAACTAGACATGTTCCAAACATTTGCTTCTGTTTGAAGAGAAACACATGTGCATTTCTCACTAAAGCATTTCATGAAATTATACACTTTCAGAAGATAAAGATAGTACAGAGAAATGAAACACTGTTCATACTTCAAAAAATACATTGTCATGTCACACACAACTGCCCCTCTTTTCAGAGAAACACAGGGAGTTTGTCACTAAAGCATTTCATGAAATTATACACTTTCAAAGAACATGATTATCTTTCAAAGTAAAGTTGTACAGAGAAAAAGAACACTGTTCTCACTTCTTAACAAGACTTTGACATGTTCCAAACAACTGCTTCTCTTTTCAGAGATACACATGTGCATTTCTCACTAAACTTTTTCATGAAATTGTACACTTTCAAAACAACGTTATTTTCTTTCAAATAAAGTTTGTACAGAGAAAAGGAACACTGTTTTAACTTCTAACAATTCTTTGTCTGATCGCAAAGAACTGCTCCTCTTTTCAGAGAAACACATGTGCATTTCTTACTTAAGCATTTCATGAAATTATACACTTTCAAAATAACGTGATTATCTTTCAAAGTAAAGTTTGAACAGAGAAAAGATACCCTGTTCTAAATTCTAAAAATACTTTTAAATGTCCTAAACAACTGCTCCTCTTTTCAGAAAAACACATGTCAATTTCTCACTAAAGCATTTCATGAAATTATACACTTTCCAAAGAACATGATTTTATTTCAAAGAAAAGCTTGAACAAAGAAAAGCAAAACGGAACTCACTTCTAACTCTTTTTTGAGATGTTCCAGACTTGTCATCTTCCAAATGTTGTCATTCAAAAACTACACTGTTCTTACTCTAACAACTTTGTCATGTCGAAAACTACTTCTCATTTCAAAGAACATGTGCATTTCTGACTTAAAGCATTTCATGAGATTATACACTTTCAAAAGAACATGATTATCTTTCAAATAAAGTTTGTATAGAGAAATGGAACACAGTTCTCCCTTCTAATACACTTTCAAAAAACGTGATTATACTTCAAATTTAAGCTTATACAGAGAAAAGGAACAGTGCTCTCACTTCTACCAATCCTTTGACATATCCCAAACAACTGCTTCTCTTTTCAGAGAAATGCATGTGCGTTTCTCACTAAAGATTCTCATGAAATTAGCACACTTTCAAAGAATGTGATTATCTTTCAAAGAAAACTTCTACAGAGAAAAGTAACAATGCTCTCATTTCTAACAAACCTTTGACATGTCCCAAACAACTGGTTCTTTTTTCAGAGAAATGCATGTGGGTTTCTCACTAAAGCATTTTGTGAAATTAATACGCTTTATAAAAAACGTCATTATCATTCTAAGAAAAGCTTCTAAAAAGAAAAGTAACAACACTCTCACTTCTATCATTCCTTTGACATGTCCCAAACAATTGCTTCTCTGTTCACAGAAACACTTTCAAAGAAACTGATTATCTTTCAAAGTAAAGCTTGTACAAAGAAAAGTATAAATTCTCTCACTTCTAACAATCCTTTGACATGTGCTGAACAACCGGTTCTCTTTTCAGAAAAACGCATCTACATTTCTGACTAAAGCTTCTCATGAAATTAGTATATTTTCAAAACAACGTGATTACCTTTAAAAGTAAAGCTTCTACAGAGAAAAGTAACAATGCTCACACATCTAACCAACCTTTGACATGTCTTAAACAACTGCTTCTTTTTCAGAGAAACACATGTGGGTTTCTCAATGAAGCATATTGTGAAATTAATACACTTTAGAAAGAACACCATTATCTTTCAAAGTAAAGCTAGTAAAGAAAAAAGCAACTCTACACTCAATTCTAACAATACTTATAGATATCTCTAACAACTGATTCTCTTTCAGAGAAACACGTGTGCGTTTCTCACTAGAGATTTTCATGCAATTAATACACTTTCAAAAGAACGTACTCCTTCAAAATCAAGCTTGTACAGAGAAAGGGAACACTGCTCTCACTTAAGCAATCCTTTGACATATCCCAAACAACTGCTTCTCTTTTCAGAGAAACACATGTGCGTTTCTCACTAAAGCTTCTCATAAAATAGTACTCTTTCAAAAGATCGTGATTATGTCTCAAAGGAAATCTTCTACAGATAAAAGTAAGGTAACAACGTTCTCACTTCTATCAATCCTTTGACACATCCCAAACAATTGCTTCTCTTTTCAGAGAAACAAATCTGCATTTCTCATGAAAACTTTCCACGAAATTAATACAATTTTAAAACACTGTGATTAGCTTTCAAAGTAAAACTTGTACAAAGAAAAGCTAAAGGCTCTCACTTCTAACAATGCATGGACATGGCCGTAACAACTGCTTCTCATGAAATTAGTACAGAGAAAAGGAAAACTGCTCTCACTTCTAACAATCCTTTGTCATGTCCCAAACAAATTCTTCTCTTTTCATAGAAATACATGTGCTTTTCTCACTAAAGCATTTCATTAAATTAATACACTTTCAAAAGAATGTGATTATTGTTCATATTCAAGCTTGTACAGAGAACGGGAACACTGCTCTCATTTCTAATAATCCATTGACATGTCCCAAATGATTCTTCTCTTTACAAAGAAACACATATGTGTTTCTTACTAAAGCTTTCATGAAATTAATACACTTTCAAAAGAACATGATTATCTTTCAAAGTAAAGCTTCTACAGAGAAAAGGAACAATGGTCTCCCTTTTAACAATGCTTTGACATGTCACAAACAACTGCGTTTTTTTTTGAGAGAAACACATATGCTTTTCTCACCATGTCCCAAACTGCTTCTCTTCTCAGAGAAACACATGAGCGCTTCTCACGAAAGCTTTTCATTAAATTACACAATTTCAAAAGAACGAGATTATCTTTCAAATTAAAGCTTGTACAGAGAAAAGCAACTCTACACTCAATTATAACAATACTTTTACATTTCCCAAACAACTACTTCTCCTTTCCGAGAAACACGTGTGAGTTTCTCACTAGAGATTTTCATGAAATTGGTACACTTTCAATGAACGTGATCATCTTTCAAAGGAAAACTTCTACAGAGAAAAGTAACAATGCTCTCACTTCTAACAATGTTTTCACATTGCCCAAAAAACTGCTTCTCTTTTCAGAGAAACACATGTGTATTTCTCAGGAAAGCTTTCCATGAAAGTAATACAATTTCAAAACAACATGATTATCTTTCAAAGTAAAACGTTTACAAATAAAAGCTAATGGTTCTCACTTCTAAAAATGCTTTGACATGGCAGAAACAACTGCTTCTCTTCAGAATAACACATGTGCTTTTCTCACTAAAGCTTCTTATGAAATTCATAGATTTCAAAGCAACTAATTATCTTTCATGTAAAGCTTGTACAGAGAAAAGCATACCTTCTCTCACTTCTAACAATCCTTTGACTTGTGCCAAACAACTGCTTCTTTCGTCAGAGAAAGACATGTACATTTCTCACTAAAACATCTCATGAAACTAGTATACTTTCTAAAGAATATGATTATCTTTCAAATTAAAGTTACTACAGAGAAAAGTAACAATGCTCTCACTTCTATCAATCCTTTGACATGTCCCAAACAACTGCATCTCTTTTCAGAGAAACACATGTGTGTTATTCACAATAGCTTCTCATGAAATTAGTACACTTTCAAAAGAACGTGATTATTTTTCGAAGGAAAGCTTCTACAGAGAAAAGTAACAATGCTCTCTCTTATAACAATGCTTTGTCTTGTCCCAAACAACTGCTTCTCTTTTCAGAGAAACACATGTGTGTTACTCACAATAGCTTCTCATGAAATTAGTACACTTTAAAAAGAACAAGATTATCTTTTAGGTAAAGCTTGTACAGAGAAAAGCACAACTACACTCAATTCTAACATTACTTTTACATGTCCCAAACAACTGATTCTCTTTTCAGTGAAACTCATGTGTGCTTCTCACTAGAGATTTTCATGAAATTAATAAACTTGCAAAAGAACGTGATTATACTTCAAATTTAAGCTTGTACAGAGAAAAGGAATAGTGCTCTCACCTCTAACAATGCTTTCCCATTGCCCAAACAACTGCTTCTCTTTTCAGAGAAACACAGGTGTGTTTCTCACTAAAGCATTTTGTGAAATTAATACACTTTAAAAAGAACGTCATTATCTTTCAAAGAAAGCTTCTACAGAGAAAAGTAACAAGGATGTCAATTCTAAAAATCCTTTGATATGTCCCAAACAACTCCTTCTCTTTTCAGAGAAACACCTGTGCATTTCTCCCTCAAGCTGCTCATGAAATTAGTACACTTTCAACAGAACCAGATTAACTTTCAAAGTAAAGCTAGTACAGAGAAAAGCCCACTGCTCTCACATCTAACAATGTTTTCACAATGCCCAAGAAACTGCTTCTCTTTTCAGAGAAACACATGTGTGCTTCTCATGAAAGCTTTCCATGAAATTAATACAATTTCAAAACAACACGATTATCTTTCAAAGTAAAAGTTGTACAATGAAAAGCTAATAGCTCTCACTTCTCACAATGCTTTTAAATGGCCAAAACAACTGCTTCTCTTTTCAGAATAACACATGTGTTTTTTTCACTAAAGCTTGTTATGAAATTCATAGACTTTCAAAGCAACTGATTATTTTTCTTGTAAAGCTTGTACAGAGAAGAGCATACTTTCTCTCACGTCTAACAATCCTTTGACATGTACCAAACAACTGCTTCTTTTATCAGAGAAAGACATGTGTGTTTCTCACAAAAATTTCTCATGAAACTAGAATAATTTCTAAAGAATGTAATTATCTTTCAAATTAATGCTTCTTCAGAGAAAAGTAACAATGGTCTCACTTCTATCAACCCTTTGACATGTCCCAAACAACTGCTTCTCTTTTCAGAGAAACTCATGTGTGTTACTCAATATAGCATCTCATGAAATTAGTACACTTTCAAAGAATGTCATTATCTTTCAAAGGAAACCTTCTACAGAGAAAAGTAACAATGCTCTCTCTTATATCAATCCTTTGTCATGTCCCAAACAACGGCTTCCCTTTTCAGAGAAACACATGTTCATTTCTCAATAAAGAATTTCATGAAATTAATACACTTTAAAAAGAACGTGATTATACTTCAAATTTAAGCTTGTACAGAGAAAAGGAACAGTGCTCTCACTTCTAACAATCCTTTGACATATCCCAAACAACTGCTTCTCTTTTCAGAGAAACGCATGTGAGTTTCTCACTAAATATTCTCATGAAATTAGTACACTTTCAAAAGAATGTGATTATCTTTCAAAGGAAAGCTTCTACAGAGAAAAGTAACAATGCTCTCACCTCTAACAATGCTTTCCCTTTGCCCAAACAACTACTTCTCTTTTCAGAGTAACACATGCGCGTTTCTCACTAAAGCATTTCGTGAAATTAATACACTTTAAAAAGAACATCATTATCTTTCAAAGGAAAGCTTCTACAGAGAAAAGTAGCAATGCTCTCACTTATCAATCCTTTGACATATCCCAAACAACTGCTTCTATTTTCAGCAAAACACATGTGCGTTTCTCACTAAAGCTTCTCATGAAATTAGTACACTTTCAAATAAATGTGATTTCTTTCAAAGAAAAACTTCTACAGAGAAAAGTAACAATGCTCTCACCTGTAACAATGGTTTCCAATGCCCAAAGTACTGCTTATCTTTTCAGAGAAACACAAGTGCGTTTCTCATTAAAGCATTTCGTGAAATTAATACACTTTAAAAAGAACGTCATTATCTTTCAAAGTAAAGCTTATACAGAGAAAAGGATTTCAGCTCTCACTTCAAACTATCCTTTGACATGTCCTAAACAACTGCTTCTCTTTTCAGAAAAACACCTGTGTGTTTCTCACTAAAGCTTTTCGTGAAATTAATACACTTTCAAAAGAATGTGATTATCTTTCAATGTAAAGCTTGTACAGAGAAAAGCCCACCGCTCTCACTTCTAACAATGCTTTGCCATTTCCCAAACAACTGCTTCGCTTTTCAGAGAAATACATGTGCATTCCTCACTAACAGTTTTCATGAAATATATACAATGTCAAAAGAATGTGATGATGTTTCAAAGGATAGCTTGTACAGAGACAAGCCCAATGCTGTCATTTCTAACAATGCTTTCACATGGCCGAAACACCTGCTTTTTTTTTGTCAGAGAAACACATGTGCCTTTCTCACTAGAGCTTTTTATGAAATTAATACACTTTCAAAAGAACGTGATTATCTTTCAAAGTAAAGCTTGTACAGAGAAAAGCAACTCTACACTCAGTTATATCTATACATTTACATGTCCCAAACAACTGATTCTCATTTCAGAGAAACACATGTGCGTTTCTGACTAGAGATGTTTATGAAATTAATACACTTTCAAAAGAACATGATTATGCTTCAAATTCAAGCTTGTATAGAGAAAAGGAACACTGCTCTCACTTCTAACAATCCTTTGACATGGCACAAACAACTGCTTCTCTTTTCAGAGAAACACATGTGCATTTCTCATTAAAGCTTCTCATGAAATTAGTGCACTTTCAAAAGGATGAGATTATCTTTCAAATTAAAGCTTCTACAGAGAAAACTAACAACGTTCTTACATCTAACAATGTTTTGACATATCACAAACAACTGCTTCTATTTCAGAGAAACACATGTACGTTTCTCACTAAAGCATTTCGTGAAATTAATACACTTTTAAATGAAAGTCATTATCTTTCCAAGTAAAGTTTGAACTGAGAAAAGGAACTCTACACTCAATTCTAACAATCCTTTGACATGTCCCATACAACTGCTTCATTTTTCAGAAAAACACATGTGCGTTTCTGACTAGAGCGTCTCATTAAATTAAAACACTTTCAAAGAACGTGATTATCTTTCAAAGTAAATCTTGCACAGAGAAAAAGAATAAGGCTCTCACTTCTAACAACCCTTTGAGATGTCCCAAAAATTGATTCTCATTTCAGAGAACCACATGCACGTTTCTCACTAAAGCTACTCATAGAATTAGTACACTTTTTAAAAGAACAAGATTATCTTTCAATGTAAAGCTTGTTCAGAGAAAAGGATCTCTGCTTTTACTTCTAACTATCCTTTGACATGCCCCAAAAAACTGCTGCTCTTTTCAGAAAAACACTTGTGATTCTCAATAAAGCATTTCATGAAATTTATACACTTTCAAAACAACATGATATCTTTCAAAGTAAAGCTTGTACAGAGAAAAGCCCACTGTTCTCACTTCTAACAATGTTTTGCCATTTCTCAAACAATTGCTTCTCTTTTCAGAGAATCACATATGCGTTTCTAACTTAAGCTGTTCATGAAATTCATGCACTATCTAAGAAACTGATTATCTTTCAAAGTTAAGCTTGTACAGAGAAAAAGAACACTGATCTCACATCTAACAATCCTTTGACATAGCCTAAACAACTGCATCTTTTTTCAAAGAAACACATGTGCGTTTCTCAGAAGAGATTTTCAGGAAATTAATACATATCCAAAAAACGTGATTATCCTTAAATTCAAGCTTGTACGCAGAAAAGGTATTGGCTCTCACTTCTCACAATGATTTGAAATTTCCCGAAACAACTACTTCTCTTTTCAGAGACAAACATGTGCATTCCTCATTAAAACTTCTCATGAAATTCATACACTTTCAAAGAAAGTGATTATCTTTCAAATTCAAGCTTGTACACAAAAAAAAACGAATGGCTCTTACTTCTAACAATCCTTTGATATTTCCAAAACAAGTGCTTCTATTTCAGAGAAATACATGTGTGTTTCTTACTAGAGCTTTTCATGAAATTAATACACTTTCAAAAGGGCGTGTGTATCTTTCAAATCATAGCTTGTACAGAGAAAAGCAACTCTACACTCAATTCTATCAATATTTTAAATGTTGCAAACAACTGATTCTCTTTTCAGAGAAACACTTGTGTGTTTCTCACTAGAGATTTTCATGAAATTAATACACTTTCAAAAGTACCTGATTATCCTTCAAATTCAAACATGTACACAGAAAAGGTAAAACTCTCACTTCTCAAAATGCTTTGACATTTCACAATACAACTGCTGCCGTTTTCAAAGAAACACATGGGCATTTCTCACTAAAGCTTCTCATTAAATTCATATAATTTCCAAGAAACTGATTATCCTTCAAATTCAAGCTTGTACACAGAAATGCTAATGGCTCTCTCTTCTCTCTCCTCTAACAATCCTTTGACATGACCCAATGAAATGCTTCTCTTTTCTGAAAAACACATGTGCGTTTCTCACTAACGATTTTCATGAAATTAATACACTTTCAAAAGAATGTATTATCTTTAAAGTAAAGCTTGTACAGAAAAAAGCACACTGTTCTCACTTCAAACAATGTTTTGACATGTCCCAAACAACTGCTTCTCTTTTCAGAGAAACACTTATGCATTTCTCACTAAAGCTTCTCATAAAATTAGTACACTTTCAAAGAGCATGATTATCTTTCAAAGTAAAGCTTCTACAGAGAAAAGAAACAACGCTCTCAATTCTAACAGTCCTTTGACATGTCCCAAACAATTGCTTCTCTTTTCAAAGAAACACATGTGCATTTCTCACTAAAGCTTCTCATGAAATTAATACACTTTCAAAAGAATGAGATTATCTTTCAAAGTAAAGCTGTATAGAGAATAGCCCACTGTTCTCACTTTTAACAATGCTTTAACATGACTCAAACAATTGCTTCTCTTTCCAGAGAAACACATGTGAGTTTCTCACTAAAGCATTTCATTAAATTAATGTACTTTAAACAGATCGTCATTATCTTTCAAAGTAAAGCTTGTACAGAGAAAAGGATCTCGGCTCTCACTTTGAACTCTCCTTAGACATGTCCCAAACAACTGCTTCTCTTCTCAGAAAAACTCTTGTGTTTTTCTCACTAAAGCTTTTCATGAAATTAATACACTTTCAAATGAACGTGATTATCTTTCAAAATAAAGCTTGTACAGAGAAAAGCCCACTGCTCTCACCTCTAACAATGCTTTGCCATGTCCCAAACAACGGCTTCTCTTTTCAGAGAAATACATGTGCGTTCCTCACTAAAGCTTTTCATGAAATATATGCAATTTCAAAACAATGTGATGATGTTTCAAAGGAAAGCTTGTACAGAGTAAAGCCCACTTCTATCATTTCTAACAATGCTTTCACGTGGCCGAAACAACTGCTTTTCTTGTCAGAAAAACACATGTGCATTATTCACTAGAGCTTTTCATGAAATTAATACACTTTGAAAAGAACATGGTTATCTTTCAAAGTAAAGCTTGTACAGAGAAAAGAAACTCTAGACTCGATTCTAACAATACTTTTACATGTCCCAAACAACTGATTCTCATTTCAGAGAAACACGTGTGCGTTTCTGACTAGAGATGTTTATGAAATTAATACACTTTCAAAAGAACATGATTATGCTTCAAATTCAAGCTTGTAAAGAGAAAAGGAACACTGCTCGTGCTTCTAACAATCTTTTGAAATGTCCCAAACAACTACTTCTCTTTTCAGAGAAACACATGTGCATTTCTCAATAAATCTTCTCATGAAATTAGTACACTTACAAAAGAACGTGAATATCTATCAAAATAAAGCTTTTACAGAGAAAACCAAAACTTCTCTCACTTCTAACAATCCTTTGACATGTCCCAAACAAATGTTTCTCTTTCCAGAGAAACACATGTGCGTTTCTCACTAAATGATACAGAGAAAAGGAACACTGCTCTAACTTCAGCGTGATTATGTTTCAAAGTAAAGCTTTTACAGAGAAAAAGAACAATTCTCTCACTTATAATCCTAGTACTTGAGACCCTGAGATAAGTGTACCATCAAACGGGTTTGCTCAGTTAGACTGTTCAAAACTAAAAATGTCATGTACTGAGAACGCTGGAAGTACAGTGGGCTGGGAAGGTCTCCACATCTCTTGAATTTGTAAAAATTGCCTAATCTGGAAAATGGTCCTCATGCAAGTGATTGGGAATGCTGACATGAGAGAACCCTCAATTATGCAGGTGTGCCTTAAACATCACCATAGGTACCACTGTAAGATAGAGGTAAACGGAGAATTCATGCAGATAGGAAGATGATGACTTAGGGACCAGAGAGATGCACAACATTTGAAGAACATAGTGCTCTTCCATAGGGCCCAGGTTTAGTTCCCAGAGCCTACATGGGTAGCTTACAACCATCTCTAACTCCAGTTCCAGCAGATCTGACACCCTCTTCTGACCTGAGGATATCAGGTACACATGTGGTACACATAAACTTAACATACACATAAAACTTAAAAAAAAGCTGGGCAGTGATGGCACACACCTTCAATCCCAGCACTCGGGAGGCATATCTCTGTGAGTTCAAGGCCAGCCTAGTCTACAAAGAGAGTTCCAGGGTAGCCAACACTACAAAGGGAAACCCTATCTTGGAAGAAAAAACACAAACCAACAAACAAAAAGGAAAAAAAGAAAAAAGAAAAGACAGAGAGAGGGGAGAAAAGAGAAGGATGTGGTGGCAATTTATAATTCTAATTTTTGGAGGCAATATTTTGAGCTTGAGGTGAGCTTAGGTTATGTATTATTATGAGCCCTGGATGCTGGGGCCAGAGGATCTTCAATTCAAAACCAGCATGGGATACAAATATAGCCTTAAAAAGGAAGAAAAAAGAGGATGCAGAAAAAAGACAGTAAGAAGATGAAGGTAGAGTTTAGAGTGATGTGGACATAAACCCACATAAGCTATCACCCATAAAAGCTGGGAAAAAAAACAGATTCTTCCTGAGTCCTTTGGCAAGCACATATTTATTGACTCTTAGATTACATTTGGAGGTATGAGAGAAAAAAATAATTATTATTTGTTGCGGGACAATTGTATATATTCGGTCAATCATGTTTTATTTTTTCATGTTGTCATTTGTTTATTATATTCATAATCATCTCTGGATACACAAAACAGGTAAGGGGTTAGAGGTGGGAAGATTCATGGTCTTTGGGGGGTTTTGTAGGAGTGTTCATAGACGAATAGGACTCCATTGCATCTGCCTGGAGAAGCAAGCTACGGAATTTCATCATCCCACAAGGCCATCTTCCCTTTTCATCCTAACAATTTAGTACTTGTTTTTATGGAAGCATTGACTATGTCTTCCTCTAATTATAAGAGACTATTGAATCACAGATAATTTAAAATTAGCACATAAAGAAAAGCTACCTGACCCCTATGTGCTTAAATCAAGGTATATATTTACAAAGACAAACATAACATCTGGAGACAACTCTTGCACGGGTTTTGATCCTACTTCATGTTCTGGCTTTGTGGGAGCATAGACAGTTTGGATGTTCACCTTCCTAGACCTGGATGGAGGGGGGAGGACCTTGGACTTTCCACAGGGCAGGGAACCCTGACTGCTCTTGGGACTGGAGAGGGAGGAGAAGAGGAGTGGGTGGAGGGGGGAGGGCTGGGAGGAGGGGGAGGGAAATGGGAGGCGGGGAGGAGGCAGAAAATTTTTTTCAATAAAAAAAAGAAATGACAAATAGATACAAATATATGAACACACACACATTTGCACACACGCACATGCACACTCACACATGCACACATACACACACACACGGCAGGGGGCACACTGGAGCAACTTAGAAGATAAAGAATTCTCAGAGGGTTGCTTAGAATTTCAACTGATACAACATCTTCAGCAAAGAACATAAGTGGCTTAGGGAAATGGAAAGACAAAAGAAAATGAATTTGAATGGATGGAAAATAGTCTGTGGGGAGGCAGATGAAGATTCCTTAGTAAGGCTGTAGAGTTCTTCAATCATGTTTTAAATAAACGTTGATTGGCCAGTATCCAGTCAGGAAGTAGAGGTGGGTAAAACAGAAAAGAAGAATTCATTCCTCCCCAGTCCTGTCCCAACCACAGAAGAAGGAAGATGTGATTGCTCAGCTGAACTGAGCCATGTGGCCAACATAGATAAAAATAATGTGTTAATATAAGTTATAAGAGTTAATAAGAAGCCTGAGTTGATGGGCCAATCAGTTTGTCATTACTATAGACCTCTGTGTGATTTCTTTGGGGATAAATGTCTGTGGGACCTGGTGGGAGGACAGAAACCAGGCAGGATGAAAATGCAGACAATTATTAGTTTGGTTTTTTTTTGAGACAGGGTCTCACAATACAACTCTGAAACTCATTTTGTAGACCAGGCTGGCTTCAGCCTCACAGAGATCAACCTGCCTCTGCTTCCCACATGCTAGGATTAAAGGTGTGTGCTCCTATGCCTGGTTGAAAGAACTAATACTGAAAACTTCATAACTACTACAGAAAGTTATCAAAGAAGGAAAAGATCACATAGCTATTTACAGAGGCCCATAGGACAATCTAAATGATCCCTTAGCTTTGCTTACCTAATCTACTAATTTCCTCATCGAGGCCACTCAATTTCTTATTTGGGATGAACAAATGTGACTCCAAACTGCTCATGTATGCTTTACACTTTTCAACATCTGACTACAAGGAAGTGTTCAATTTCTTTAATGATAGTAGATGATTCTTGAAGAAAATAAGTACTAAATTAGTTATTTTTACCAAGAAGCATTCTGTATTTTTAAGAAAGCAATATTATTTACACTTACCTTAGAACCAGTCAAAAGAACTAAAAAAAAAAAAAAAACTTTGGTATTACTACTGTAACGTAATAATTTAATGAAAGACTTCAGTTCCAGATAGGGAAAAACCAAGTATAAAGTAGTAACACAAATACTTAATATCTGATTACTTTTCAGAACAATCTAGGTGCTCCACTAATAAAACCAAGATAAAGTTAGATTCTGTTATCAGGGTTACAAGCAATGCCCGCTTTCACAGGACCTGAATTCAATTTAACAACTCTCTGTATCTTGAGTTCAGATTTGACATCTTCTTCTCTTCTCCACTGGCACAGTGTGAATGTGGTACACAGATATACATGTAGGCAAAATACCCTTACATATTTAAATAAACACCCACATTATCATCTTGCTTTTATAAAATCATGCATATTACAGTATACTCTATATGTATACACTATACCACTGTGTTTTCACTACCTAAACTCAGAACCTCTTGAAAACAATGCTCCTTGCAAGTAAATACCCCAGGGACCCTGTCCAAAGGGTAGTTTGGGCCTTATATAAACAGGCAGGAGTCTTTCATCATATTCTGAGCACCATTAGTCCACGACTGATAGACCACAAGGGAAAACAAAGTACCGCAGATACCACACATGGCTTCACTGAAAGTCTATACTATTTCACCTCTAAGAAGCTTATTTGTTAACCCATTTAAAAACACCTTTCATAAGAAGGTCTTCTCAAACAGGCTCAAAAGTCTAAAGAGTTGTCAAGTAAGTTCAAAAACACGGTTACTAACTTGTTCTTTTTCTCTTTCTTTCTCCAATCTTGCAATCTCTTCATGGAGTGCTTTGTTTTCTGCCTCTAATGACTCCAGCTTGGAGTCATTATATAAATCCTCTGGAAAAGAGCCCAAACACTTCATCAGAATCAACCTACAGCATCCTTCAGGTTTTCAGTACCTAATCCTTTCCCTTCCCCCAATTCAGTAGATACTACCTTCTAAAATAGCAAGTGTTATTTTTACTCCATGGAATAGCTTATGGCCCTCAACCTGCTTCAGCTTTCTTTCATAGCACCTGTTGTTATTTGCCTAATGGTTCCTCATTTAATTATCATTACTTTCTTTCTAATAGAATAAAGTCAAAATTTTCTGTTCTTTATTACTGCATTTTTGGTGCCTGGCACACAGTAGGTATGTAAAAAATATCTGAGTAGATTAATTTACATATTTAATTATATAGAGAAATATTAAATAACTCACTAAATGTTTTCCATATTAGATCACAATGAATTTTCCCTTGTGTGTGTTATGCGTGTTTATGTGGTCATGAGTATATGCATGTGTGCATACAGAAGTCAGAGGTTACATTGTGAGCCTTACTCAGCTGCTTTCATCTAATGTCTTAGATAAGATCTCTCCCTGGTTTGATCAGTTTGGCTGGCTGACACGCTCTAGGGATCTCAAGTCTCGACCTTTCCAGCTGCTACACTTGACATTTTTATGTTCATGTGCTCCCTGGACAGATGGAGGATAGTTACAACAGCTGAACTGTTCTCTACTCTTACATCCCTAGTGCATCTTGAGGAATGTTGGTTTTCCCCACTGATCTTTTGTGCCATAGGTGTCAAAGTGATATTCCCCCATCACTACATAACACTGAGAGAAAAATAATTTACATGAAAATATAATGACTTGTTAACTTCCTCTAGCCTCCCCCCTCTTTCTTTTTTTCCCCTGAAACAGGGTTTCTCTGTGAAGCCTTGACTCTCCTGGAACTTAGAAAAGAACACCTTTTAGTGAAGAATATAAAAGTATCCTCTTTATATATTGTTTATAGTAATATATAGTACCTTATCATGCTTAATTCCATCTTCTGTTTCTTCTCCACAAGGTGTGCTTCCTTTCTTGGCACGATAAATCTAAATAGTAAACAAACAGCACACTAGATTAGTGGTTTAATAGTTTGTAAAATTCATTCTTTTGTAAAGATTTGTTTATTATATATACAGTGTTCTACAAGGTCAGAAGAGGGCACTGGACTCACTGTAGCTGGAGTAATTAAGAGCTACCTGGTGTGGGTGCGGGGACTCTGGTTCTCGGAAGGGTAGGAAGTTCTCTTAATCAAGTCATCTCGCAAGCCCTTTGCTAACATTGTTTTGAGATAGAGTCTTCACCTACCGCTATAGAATGGAGCTCCCACCAGGTGAAGGTGGTATTCTCTAACAAAATACTATTTATGAGCATTGTTCAGGGCACAGGAAATCCAAGCCAGGCCCTAACCAAAATTGATTTTGGAGCTCATGCAACCTTGTTATTTAGTCTCTAAAAGAGATGGGGCCATGGTCAAATTGCTGCTATGCAGACAGACTGTGTGCCAAGTGAGCAAAGAGGCACAGTGAAGAATGAGAGAAACTATCAAGCCACTTATAAAATATTATGAAGCAATTTGGGATCAGAAAAATAACAAATAATGGACAGAGGCCATCAGTCAATATATTATATATGGAGGTGAAGAGAATAATAATATATTCAGAATTGGAGAGAGGGCTCAAATTGTTAAGAGTGCTTGGTGCTTTTCTTGAGGACTCAAGTTCGTATATCTCACAAATGCCTGTGACATTGGTTCTACTGGACCCAGTGCTCTCTTCTGGCCTCACACAGATTTTCACAAGCACAGATAAGTAAAAATAATATTTTAAAGGAACATTTTCAATTGTTCCTACAACCATTATGTCAGGATCTAATACTTGCTTAGACAAGCTCCCTATACTCTCTTCCATCACCAGCCAGCAGTAACTTCATTGGGGTTGGGCGTGCTGAATTAACAGTCATATGTATGCTAGACCAGCAAACTATCACTGAGCTATTCTTAAGTTCTCTTTTCCTTTTTATCTTGCGACAGGATCTAAGTTGCACAGGCTGGCCTAAACCTCTCTTTGTAGAAGCACTTGTAAGGACAGATACCTGTGATTCTTCTGCCTTAGCTTCCTAATTAGATGAGATTACAGGCCAGAATTACTAAGCCTGGCTTAAAAAGCCATTTTTGAGATAACAGCACATCCACTTCTGTAGGGAAAACACTACCTTTTATCTGAATATATCATAATTATGTAACAAAAAAAACCTTTCTTTTTAAACAGTGGTAGTAATAGAAAATGATTTAGAATGGGGTAAGATAGTTTATTAAGACTAGTGAGACAAGAAAGTCTTGAAATATCACTACAAGTCTCAGCATAGAAATATAGTTAAGAAAACATCAAAACAAATGGAACTTAAAAACATGATACTTGATATTAAGAAAGCTATATCTTACTGAAGAAATAGAGATGAATAAATGAGAAAATCAATACTTCCCCAAATGTTAACGTTAAATATTGTCAAGATTGGAATGTTTCCCTAATGTTTATGAATGCACTTTGAAGCCAATGGGGGAGGGGGAAGCAAAACACAGAATTTTAAATAATATCGATAGGCTGGGAAAATGTTCTGTGGATAAAATGCTTACCATACAAGCATGACGAATTGAGTTTGGAGGCCCAATAACTATTGTGATGGGTTTTTTATGTTTTAAAAAAAGAAAGCTTGCCTGAAGTTCAGAGTGCAGAGTAAACCACTAGAAGGCACACACCTTTAATCCCAGGACTAAGGAGAAAGAGACAGAGGGATCTGTTAGTTCAAGACCACTCTGGGTTACACATGACTGAATGTCTAAAAGAGAAACAGAGCTCCTGCAGAGGTGATCCCACACCTTCAATCCCACCACTAGAGGGGTGGAGACAGGAGTGATAGGGCTAGATGGAGAGAGGAATATAAGAGGGGAGGAGACAAGAGCTCAGAGTATTCTGAGGATTGTTCCTTTAGTCTGAGGAGAAAGCCTGAGGAGGGAGCCCAAGGAGAGGATTGCCCCTTAGGTTTAAGCATTGGTAGAAGTTAAAGTTCTCTCTAGTGCCTGGCCACTCTGCTCTTGGATTGCTCAGCTTACCCTCATAGCTGACTGCAGGTATTTATTTGAATTTGTGCTAAGGGAACCATGTAAAAGCTGAATGTGGAGATGAGCATTTGCAGTTCCAGTAGTAGGAAGTGGAGATAAGTTTTTGTAAATTGGTAAGATAAAAGGAAAAAAGTGCTAGCGAGAAGGAGGTAAAAGCATGATATACAGTTTTGGCAACCTGGGCTTGATTCCACATATGTGTTGTAGCATGCGTACATGTGCCCATGCACATGCAAATACACAGTAATATCATTTTTTTTGCATCATTGCAAAAGGAAAAAAGGCAATTACTTTTTTTTCCTGCCACGCTTGTAGCTGGCTCCCAGCGCGCGGGAGAAGCAGAAAAAGAAGAAAAAAAGAACGACAACAACAAAAACAACGCTGTTTTTCCCCTTGCTGCTGCTCTGCAGCCTCTGCCTCCACTTGTGCAACCAGAGGAGGAGCTGCAATCACTGCAGGGGATCCAAGGTCCAGGTCACACAGGTACTTCACACAGAGGCTTCACACAGGTATAAGCTGATGGTGCTCTGGGTGGCAGAGCTCAGGTGAGCTGCAGTGGTGTCAAGGCCCCTCCCCCTCACCCCTCCACCCCCATCCCACCCCCACCCCTCCACCACCCATCCCCCCAACCCCCTCATCCCCCCACCCCGGTGGACACAGAACACTCAGGAGGCCTCCGGACTCTGAGCAGATATGGACCAGGACTCCAGCGCCTGGGCCATGCCCAGAGAGGCTTCAAGCTCGGGACCTGAAACAGGACATCCCTGGACCCCGAGATCCCTTGCAGGAGGCTGCAGGAAGATGCCTGGAGCACCCCAGAGTGCACCAGTTTCCTTCCCTCTCCTTCCCTCCCCTTGCCTCTCATTAAAGACTGGGCCCTTGTGACTTCAACAGCCAAAAAAAAAAAAAAAAGATTTATTTGCTATGTATACAGTGTTCTGTCTGCATGTCAGAAGAGGGCATCAGATCTTATAATGGTTATGAGCCACCATAGGGTTGCTGGAATTGAACTCAGGACCTCTGAAAAAGCAGTCAATGCTCTTATCCTCTGTGCCATCTCTCCAGCCCAGGCAATTACTCTTGTGTGAAACTTTGAAGTTCAACTTTAAAAATATATATATAAAAAATAGCAATATTCTTTTTGTCATGTTGTCAGTTATTAAAAATATGAACAACAGACCAGACTCAGTAACCAACTCCAAAATATTATGCTATGACTTTCACATGTGTGCCACAGCATAAGCATGTTTACACATCGCTCTCACACACAGAAATAACAAGTTAAAGCCTTCAAAGGCATCATCAGGACTGGGAAGTGCAGTTCAGCTGAAGAGTACCTACACAGAATAAAAGAGGCTCTAACACTAACATGGGGGACCATAAATCTAGGGAATGCAAAGTCAACTCCAAAAACCAACAACAACAACAACAACAACAAAACAACAACAAAAACCAAACCTGGATATAATGCTAAGGACTGGTGATCCCAGTTAAGACTACCAGTGAAATACAGTTTCTATTCCAAAATGATGAACCAAAAAGCCCACTCACCATATCCCAGCCATTCCTTTCTCAAAGGCACAGCAACCTGACAACAAAACCAAACCAAACCCAACAATATGCCTTCCCAAATCATTGGCTCAGTTTGAGACAGAAAGAATTTCATACAAAAAGGTTCAAATAAGCCGGGCGGTGGTGGCGCACACCTTTAATCCCAGCACTCAGGAGGCAGAGGCAGGCGGATCTCTGTGAGTTCGAGACCAGCCTGGTCTACAAGAGCTAGTTCCAGGACAGGCTCCAAAACCACAGAGAAACCATGTCTCGAAAAACCAAAAAAAAAAAAAGGTTCAAATAAAATGCTGGATTAAAAGCTGGATGCAGTGGCACATACCTGTAGTTCCAGCTATTTACCAGATTGCAGTGGGAAGATTATTTGACCTTTGACCCCAGAGTACAGACTAGGCAACTTGGTTAGATTCACTCACAGAAAAAAACAACCAACCAATCAAAAAAGAAAAGTTTCAAATTAATAGCGAAATCACGTAGCGGGATATAAAACTGAGAAAACAAACAGCTTTAAAATTTCCACATAGGTAGAGTTTGAAACAGTAATGCCTCTCCATAGGCACACAATGCTCACCCATGGCTGTGTAGAGAAGGGCTGTCTCTGCATAGACCAGGCTGTCCCTGTACTCAGAGATCTGCCTACCTCTGCCCCAAGTGCTAGGACTCAAAAAAGTATGCTATCACATCTGGAGGCTGAGTACTTTTAATTGCTATAAGTTTCCTTGGAGGAAAACTTGTTAAGATGTAGAAAAAAGAGGCTGCTACAGATTTACATGGCACTGTTTTACAATAAAAAAAAACATTTGTTTAAAAAAATGTCATACACTCTAAAATAAGTAGGGTAAACATGTCAGGCAACATTAACTTATGTGTTATACTCTTATATGGCTGCAGCACAGGTTTATAACAGCATCACCAGAGATGAGCAATTTTGCAATGGCTCCATCACTAAGTGACAGAAATTAGTTCATATCTGTAATAATCTTATGGAACCACGATGCCATCCATCAGTGACAGAACATCAGCAAGTAAATCATGACTGTACACAGTTTTAGAGTAAACAGGACTTTGAAACCAATATCCAGGGCTGAAGTGCACCTCAATGGTAGAGCGACCCATGGTTCAACACCTAATACCAAAGAAAGAAAGAAGGAAAGAAAGAAAGAAAGAAAGAAAGCTATATCCAAAGAAAATGACTTAAAAGTTATCCGTAAGTTGGGAAAATATTCATTCTATATTTCCCTATTTTTTGTGATTAACACTGATTCTATTTTTAAAAAATGACAAAATGAATTTCTCAAAGAAAAACGATGGGTTCATTTTTGTCTAAACTCTAACACCCCAGGAAAACAATTTGTCAAGTAGAGCTTCTCCCTGCTCACCGTTCTTACACTAACAGTTTGAAGAACTTCAAATCAGACGGTGCTTTGAAAGCAGAAGCAGGTTTGGAGACGAGTTGCAAAAGTCAGATAGGGAGAGAATAGAAATTCATTGTGAGGAAAAACAAAACAAAACAAAAACTAAACGTTTAAAGGTAAGATTTAAACTATCAATCAAATACCTTGATGCAGTCTATCAGCCATACCAAGGCTGCCAGGATGTTAGGCCAGGTATGAGGGGCTTCCACTGCATAGAGGGAGCTCTTGGACAGTGCAAAGAGATACCTATGAGAAACAGGAAGATAACGAGCAACCGTGTTAGCAAGCATAAAGGCTACAGTAAAAGTGTATTTTAAAGCTACACTGCATGCATACCTGTTTGAAGATATTTGAGTCTACTCTGAAGATCTTATTCATCATTGATTTTTGTGTATTTGTTCACATTACACAGATTACTTTGCACAGTGTTTAACAGCTGAGTATAGGATTCTCCTCAAAAACCTTTTCATTTTCCTACATTCAATGTACTTCTATTAGTACATTAGTCATTATCTGTCACTAAATCTCCTTCCATCCCTGTGTCTCCAAACAAACAGCTTTCCTTCCTCAGTTTCCTGAAGTGTTGGGATCACACATGTGCAGCACCACATCTGATCTGTGCTTGTCTTTCTTTATAATACTTTTAAACTTCATCTCTCTGCTGGTTAGCTTTGTCAACCAGATACAAACTAGAGTCATCTGGAAAGATGGAACCTCAATAAAGGAAAAGTCTCCATTAGGCTGGCCCATGGGCATATCTATGAAGCACTCCTTTAACTCATGACTGATGGGAGAGGGCTAGTCCTCTGTGGGCAGTGCCACCCAAGTAGGTAATACTGGACTGTAGTAGAAAGCAAGCTGAGCAAGCTATGGAGAACGAGTCAGTAAACAGCTTGGCTTCATAGTTCCCACCTCTGCTCCTGCTTGAGTTTCTGCCCTTAATTCCCTTGATGATTAATGTAATAAACTCTTCCCTCTGTTAGTGTCTTTTTTTTTGAAAGATTTATTTATCTCCTATGCATACAATGTGCTGGTTGTGAGCCACCATGTAGTTGCTGGTAGTTGAACTGGGGTCCTCTGGAAGAGCAGACAGTGCTCTTAGCCATCTCTCCAGCCCCCTTCATTAGTTTTATTCTGTGTTTTATTCAAGTATCAGGAAATCAAAATAAGACAATCTCATCGTTTTCATCAGACCTTAATGCTATGGTTTTGCCACTATAAACAATGGTACCCAGGCTGCACTTTATGTTTTCTTGAGACCAGGACTGAGTAGCTTTGGCTGGCCTGGTATTCATCATGTAGATCAGGGTAGCCTTGAATTCAGAGGATCTATTTGCCTTGGCCTTTGGAATTCTGGGATTAAAGGCCATACCAGGCTGTACATTATGTTCCTCATGGTTTGTGCTTTACGTTCTATCACCTAAACTTCTGTTATAATGGACTACTACAGTTTGAATGTTTATTCTGCAGAATTCATGTTGGTAACTTAGTCCCCAGAGTCAGATACTAATGATACAAAGACATGAGACTTCAGGCAGGTGAGAGCCCTATGAATGAATCTATTCCAAAAAAAATGGGAGCTTGAAGGCATGGTCTTGTTATAAAGGTAATCCTTTTCTGACACACATGTTCATCTTTTCGGCTTTCCATCCTTTATAACCATGAATTAAGTCAGTCACACGTGTGTGCGTGTGCATGCATGAGTGTATGTCTGTGTGAGAGTGTGTGTATAAATATATGTGTGAAGTCCATAGATCCTCTGTACCAAGTAGTCTACTATATATATATATGTGTGTGTGTGTGTACATATATCATAAATATAAATGTATTGTATATTTAAAATTTATGTATATGGATATTTTGCCTATATATATGCATAACATGTGTATGCCTGGTAGCTGTGGAGGTCAAAAGAGGAATCATTGTATATGACTGTGAGGCACCATATGGGTCCTGAGAGCCTATCCTGAGTCCTCTGGAAGAGCAGACAGTACTCTTAACCACTGAGCCATCTCTTTACCTCAATAACTCCTATATTTAACAATTACCAAGCATTGGCGTCTGTTACGGGAACCAAAATGTTGAATATGCTACAATCTATCAATTTTCCTTCTTTTTCATTACATCATACACATGCTGTTAACAGTGATCGTCCTAAAATTGAACCTACTAATTCAGAGGATTCACAAATTTATAATATGTGTTTCTTCTGTGTTCTGATAAGATCTTAGACTAATAAAAATATTACATACCCAAGGTCTTTAAAATCTTGGAATCTCTTCAAATTTCCTGAGAGGAAATTTATACAATGGACATAAGACACTGTAAAGAAATGCAAAAGTCTTAAGAAAATCTTTTGTTGACGGGGCTTGAAGAGACATTCTGGAAAAACAATATGAATAACCATTTTCTGTAAGAAACTACAATCATTTTTATTAGGCATTGAAAGTTTCGATTAGAAAAAGTATTGGGAGAAAAATCCCTCAAATTAGACAATTTAATACCTTATATAAATGTTGGATATTTTTCTGAATGCTTTACCATGGATAGGTCTTGTAACATTTATTGTTTTAGAGCTGGAAAACATAAAAAGTTGCATATTAAGAATATTTTAAGAAGCCAATCAAAAACATTTCCTCTGTATTCAAGTCCTGCCTATACCTCTTCCTTGCTAGTGGCCATTTAGCTTTTTGTTAGACTAATCAGGTGCCTTAGGCAGACAAGGTAAAACAGCAACACATTTTTACATATAATTCAACAAATGCAACACATCTTTACATAGTTATACAAATATTTTGTAACAATGAAACATCATTTCTCCTTTTACTTTTTTTTCTTCAAACCCGCTCTTATATGCCTCCTTGTTCCCTTTCAAATTCATGGATTTTTCATTAATTTTGTTACATGCATATGTGTATGTAACCTGCCCAATCTGTATGTTACTTGTCTGTATGCTGTCAGGGTTATAATTAGGTTGAAGGGAGATAAATACACAGGGAGAAAGGAGAGCAAAATAATAGTATGGATATGTGAAAAAATCACAAGGATTCATACTGTTAAGTACGTAAGAAACAATAACACACACATACTTTAATTTAGTATAATGTTATTTGTACGTATGGTTTCGGGGCTCACCATTTGGTATTGGATAAGCAATTCGTGTACTCTTCCAGCAGTAGGACTAAAACTGTTTCTCCACTCCCGGCATTTGTGAGTTCCCTATAGTTCTTTGTGTAGGGCTGGTTGGCCCCTTGTCCCCTATACCATGCCTCTTGTCCTTATTCAGCTCATATTTAAGCAGCCATGTTAATGAGATTTTATTGGTGTAGATTCTGACATTCCTAGGAGATACAATGTCACAGCAAACTCCATGATGTTCTGGCTCTTATAATCTGTATGTCCCCTCCTTTACAATGTTTCATGAGCCTTACGTGTAGTGATATTTCATTTGTATTTTAATAAAGAAAGTTTAGCAGAAGATCAGAGAGTAAGTGGTAGCACACACCTTTAATCACAGTAGCCACACTAGTTTGCCATAGAAACCTGGTGGTGCATGCCTTTAATCCCAGTGGTGCACATCTTTAATCCCCACCTAAAGAATGGAATGCAAGACAGAAGGAGAAAGCTCTCAGACAGTCTCATCACCCTGTTATTTGATTTCTCTGTTAGATTGCCTTCACATATGCATTTATTTCAGGAAGCATCGACTGTATCAATACCCATGCCACTGCTCACTACTTCAGTGGCCTCAGTTTTAGCTGTTTCTCCCTGTATACACTCCCCCGTCCCTCTATTTCTCTCCTTGCACATCCCCTTACCAGGCTGTACATTTCTATTCTATTTCTTCTTTCCTGATGAGATGCTTCTCTCCTCCTTAGTCTGTTACTCTATGCTTAATCTCTGTGATTCTGTATATCCACATGTAAGCTAATACATGCGACACTTGGCTTTCTGTGTCTGGGTACCTCACTCAGGGTGATTTCTCCCCCTAGTTCTACCCATTTACTGTGAATTTAATTATTTTTAATGGCTGAATAATATTCATTTGTGTAAAGGTTCCAATTTTTATTATCCATTCATATTCACGTCTTGATTATGTTATCCAATTTCTGGGCATTATTAATAGAGATACAATGGACATGGTTGAGTAAGCGTCTCTGTGGTAGGATGAAGTGTCCTTTGGGTAAATGCCCAAGAGTGATAGAGCTGGATCACGAGGTAGATCAGTTCCCATCTGTCTAAGGTACATCCACACTCATTTCCATAGTGACTGTATGAGTCTGCACTCCCACCAGCTGTGGATGAGTGTACCCCTTATTCTACGTCCTTGCCAGCAGGAACTGTCACTCATATTATTGATCCTAGGGATTCTGACAGGTGTAAAATGAACTCTCAAAGCAGACTTGGTTTGCATTTCACTAATGACTGAGAATGTTGAACATTTAAGTCTTTCTCAGCCATTTACGATTCCCTATTGAGAATTCTCTGTTTAGATCTATACCCCAGTTTTAATTGAGTCATTTGTTTTCTTGATATCTAGCCTTTTGAGTTCTTTATACATTTTGTTTGTGTTTTTTTGTATAATTTTGGATATTAGCCCTCTATTGGGTGTGTAGTTGATAAAAAAATATTTTACCATTCTGTAAGCTGGCACTTTGTCTGAATGATGGGGTCTTTTGTTATGCAAAAGCTTTTCAGTTTGAGATCCCATTTATTAATTGTTGAAATTAGTGTCTGTGTTAATAGTGTTCTGCTCAGAAAGTCTTTTCCTATGTCATTGATTTCAGGGATCTTCCCTTCTTTTTCTTCTGTTAGGTTCAAGATATCTGGTTTTAGGTTGAGGTCTGTGTGGGAATTCCTTTCCATTAAATATTTTTGGGGGATGTGGGGGTGTGTCAGCAATAGGGTGGCTTCTGTGTGCTGACATGATCTCTTATAAGGGAGAGAAGGTTTCCCATGTATTTTAGGTTTCTTCATCAAAAATCAGGTGTCCGTGGGCACTTGAATTACGCCTGACTTCTCAGTGAAAACCATGAAAGCCAGAATGTCTTAGATAGATGTGCTGCCAACACTAAGAGACGATGAAGGCAATCCCAGAGTACTATTCGCAGCAAAGCTTGCCTTCACCATCAATGGAGAAAAAAGATATTCCAGGACAAAAACAGATTTAAATAATAGGTAGCCACAAACCCAGCCTTACAGAAAATACTAGAAGGCAAAGCACAAACCAAGGAAGCTAAGAACACCCATAATAACACAGACATCTGACAACTCTCCAACACCACAACTCAAAGAAGGGAAACACACAAACTAGAACTCAAAGCATACATCAAACACCACACTCTAATAGTAGGTTTCAACACTCCTCTCTCACCAATGGACAGGCTAAACAGACAGAAACTTAATGGAGCAATAAGAGATATCACAGATGTAGTGAAACAAATGAAATTAATAGACACCTATAGAACATTCCACCCAACAGAAAAGAAAATACCTTCTTCTCAGCATCTCATGGAACCCTCTCAAAAATTGATCACATAATCAGTAACAAAGCAAACATTCACAGATACAAAAGAAAATGTAGTAACCAGCTGTGTACTATTGGATTATCATGGAATAATGCTAGAATTCATCAACAATTCTACCCCCAGAATGCCTACAAACTCATGAAAACTGAACAGTCAACTACTCTCCAGAAGATGACATCAGATACCTTAGAATTAGAGATATAAGGGATTGGGAGCTGCCATATGGGTGCTGTTATCTGAACCTTTGTCCTCTGCAAGAGCGGCAAGTGCTCTTAATCATGGATTCATCAACCCAGCCCTAGAAGGTACTTCATTTTTTCCCTTAAACCCAGATGTCATTAGGAAAGATCCTTTTACAGATGGTGCTGAGAAAACTGGGTATGTACCTGTAGAAGAATGAAATCAGGTCGAGTCTCAAACTACATGAAACATTGAAAATAGATCACAGACTTCATGTGAAGACAGGACATGCTGAAACTGCAGGGAAGACACATCAACTATGTCCCGTGTCAACAATCATCCTATGCAGAGGTAGGAACTTCTGAATGGACTGTGACAGCAGAGAACACAACCCAAGGACTGACACATGGATTATAGCAAACTAAAAACCTGCCTAACAATGGAAGGAACCTCACAACTGAAGAGACAGCTTACAGATTTGAGAAATCATTGCCAACTCTGTATCGCATAGGGTTCTATTATGTAAAAACAGCCAAGATTAAACCAAATCCAATCCATACATGAGGTAATGAGATGAGCAGACAGTCCTCAAAGGAAGAAATAGAAATGGCAAATAATATTTGATGATGGGTTCAACATCCTAAGCCATCAGGGAAAGGTGAAATTAAAATGATTTATACTGTCACCTTACTAGCTCAGAATGACTTTCATCAAGAAAACAGAACAACAGATGCTGGCAGGAATTTGAGGAAAGAGGAAACTTTACTCACTGCTAGTGAGCATAAATTGCAGCTACTGAGGAAATCAGTAAGTAGGTTTGTCAAAAATGAGAAAGTGGTGGGACAGATGTCTCAGGGAAAAGCACTGGCTGCTCTTACAGAGGAACTGGGTTTGGTTCCCAGCACCCACTTGGTGGCTCAGAACCATCTATAACTCCAGTTCCAGGGAATCCCTTTCTGGCCTCCACAGTCACCACGGATGTACACATATATTGCAGGAAAAATATTCACACACATAAAAATAAAAGATAAACAAATCTTTGAGGACGACAACCAAAACTATCACATGATCTGCCTATATGCCTCAGTGATAAAGAGCACTTCTTGTTCTTCCAGAGGACCAGCATTTGATTCCCAACACTCAAACCAGGCAGTTCACAACCACCTGTAACACAAGCCCCAGGAGGGTCTGACATCTCTCATCTCTGTGGTCACACACACACACACACACACAGATTTCAAAGTAAAAAAATGACATTTGTAGGAAAATGGGTGAAATTTCAATTCAGAATGTTAGCTGAAATAAACTGCGTTCAGATAAGCACTATGTTTTCTCTCATGTGTGTAGCCTTGATTGAAGTTTCTATGTGTGAGTGGGTCGGTGTCCATGTGTGGATGACTCATGAAACTAGAGAACTGTGAGAGGGAAAAAGAGACCTGAAGGATTAGGGTACAGGAACACTGACAGAAGATAATGCAATATTGTACTGGGAGAGCAGAAATTAGGTTGTTGTGGGCAATGGAAAAACAGCAAGAATGGGACAGAGGGGAGGGCAAGGCAAAGGCCAGAGGGCAGGGTGTGGAAGAAGAAAACATGTGTAAAAATGCCATTATGAAATCTACTACTTTGTAGCTAACTTAATAATCTTGTAATGGGAAATACTTGTTCCTGTAGCCATCGTCCCACTTGAAATGGAGTCCATGGGGCAGGTGTTGTGCTATATTAGTTCAGACATCTATTACAGTACCAGGCATATGGTCATGCGTAAAGCATTTGCTGAGCCAGTTGTTGCCATGCATGCATCTAATTCCAGCATTTAGAGGACTAAGGAAGGCCCAAAGATTCTGGCTAGAGACTCACCTAATCTGAGCAAGACCTTATCTTAAATAATAATTGCCTATTTGCCAAATACATTTTGATAGCAATTATTGAGCTTTGTATATTATGTCTGTCGGTGATTGGTTTGATTTTATTATGATGCCTATAAGTTGTTGTACACGCATATAGTAGCCTCTAGATAATTGTGTTTATGTTCTATGACAACTCTCATGTTTAAAAACCATCTGACCTTTAATTATTTGAAAGCATTCATCTGTAAAATAATTTGTTAATAAATCATTTTGTGAGAGTTAATATTTGATTTTTTTCTGGTTATTTTGACTTTTCCATTTTGATATTTTATTGTTTATGCTGTAATCCCTCTTAATATCTATTTTCTAAAATTTAGAAAGGTTTTTGCTATACATACCAGGGTAACCTTGGACTTGTTATGTAGCTCAGGCTAACCTTGAACTCAAGATTCTCCTCTCAGCTTCCAGAGTGCTGGGATTACTGGCATGCACCACCATGTCTTGCTCAATTATTTTTAAAATAAATTATGTGTCTAGGTGTTTTGTAAACTTTGTACATCATGAGCACACAATGTTCAGGTAGGCCAGAAGAGGGCATCAGATCCAGGGGACTGGAGTTACTGAGGGTTGTGATTGACCAAGCAGGTGCTGGCAATGAACACAGGCCCTTTGGAAGAACAAGTGCTCTTAACTGCTGAGCTACCTCTTCAGCCTCTCGTCAATTATTATGTACATGTATATTTATGCATATAAACATCTTCACTGCATGTAAGCATGTGTGTTGTGTTCTCCTAGATGAGAAGAACTGGAGTTACAGATGGTTTGAGTTTCTGTGTGAGTGCCAGAAATTGAATTCAGGTCCTCTGCAAGAGCAAACAGTTTTCTTAATCACAGAAAAAACCCTCCAGTCCTACATACATATAGTTTTTCTTTTCTTTTATTCTTCTTTTTTTTTTTTTGATTCATGAGTTTACATAGCCCAGAACAATGGATTCTCCTGCTTTCCAAATCTGGGATTATAGGTATGTCCTACTGCACAAATATTTAGATCATCAACTCTTTTGGTTTTATGGGACAGGGTTTCTTTGTGTAGGCTTGGCTGTCTTGGAGCTCACTCTGTAGCCCAGGCTGGCCTCTAACGCATAGAGCTCTTCCTGCCTCTGGCTCCTGAGTGCTGGGATTAAAGGCATGTGCTCCCACCACTACCACCACCAGGCTTCATCAACTTTTTCTTCCTTCATTTCTTTTCCGTCCTTCCTTCCTTCCTTCCTTCCTTTTTTTCTTTAAAAACTTATTTTTATTTATATGAGTACTCTACCTGCACGTCCAACTTTATGTCAGACGAGGACATGGGATCACACTATAGACAGTTGTGAGCCAGTATGTGGTTACTGGGAACTGAACTCAGCACCTCTGGAAGAGTAAGCAGTGTTCTTAGATGCTGAGCCACCTCTTCAGACCCTCATCAACATTTTCTTATAGACTGATTTTTGTTTAAATTTTTCATGACTCAAACTAACTTGCACTATTACTAAACATAGACCATTTTTCATTTTAAGATTTCCTGGCTGTTATGTATTTTAGATAGGGTCTTACTATGTGACCCTGCCTGACCTGGAACTTGCAATCCCCCCAGTGTCTGATAAGAAAGTGCTGGAATTGCTGATACAAGGCACACTCCTGACCTCTCTTTTATTGAGGAAGGGAAAAGGGTCTTCCTAGTAAAAAGTAGTTGTTTTGTTTTGTTCTTTTTGGTGGTACTGGGAATTGAGCCCAGGTCTGAAGCCACATGCTAAGAAAGTACTTTACCACAGGGCCATGTTTGTAGCCCATGTCAAATGCCATAGAAATTGTTAACGGTGAAAACAACTTTGTGTGGATTACTTGAATAGCTATTTTTGTAAAACTGTGGGTTTTACTTATACATTGCTTTTAAAAAAACAATAAAACTGGGTGCTAGTGGCTCACACCTTTAATCCCAGCAAATCCCAGCACTCCTGAGCCAGAGGCAGGCAGATGTCTGTGAGTTCAAGGCCAGCCTGGTCTACAGAGTGAGTTCCACTGACAGCCAGAGCTAGACAGAGAAACCCTGTCTCAGACAAACCAGAATTTAAACCACACTGCAAAATCACTCAAATCAGACAATTTAATACCTTATATAGATGTTGGATATTTTTCTGAATAAATACTTTATCATGGATAGGTCTTGTATCCTTTATATTTTTAGAACTTGAAAACATACCAAGTTGCATATTAAGAAGGCAATCAAAAACATTTCCTCCTCTGTTCAAGTCTGCATTATTTCAAGGCTATCCATCACACACACACACACACACACACACACACACACATCGTAAGAACAGCATCAAACATTAGTCTTTAAGCTTTAAATAACTAAAGACAATGCATTCCTTAAAGCAGGAGAGCATACCATGAAGTTACAGCAGTTTTAGGTATAAAATATGGGGGGAATGAAATGTACTTCTGTGACAGGGATATATCTCAGTGTTTTGTTCAGCTTGTGCTCAATCCTCAGCACCACAAATAACAAACCAAATTTCCTTGTGCATGACATTATCAACACATATATTATCCTTAAAGGTGTGTTTCAGGCCCATAGATCTTCTGTACCAAGTAGTCTAAAGGCCTGTTCAATAACCTAAACACTTTCGTCTCTATTTATGTCCCTATTTCTGCTCCCTTTTTTGTACTCCCTTGTTTGCCATTGTGCCTTAAGGGAAAGTTGTCACCGAGTATCAAGAGTTAATATGCATGAAGAACTTAAGAGCAGTTGACCTATATAAACACTCAATAAATATTCAGAACAACTTGTAAAGGAGAGTCTGCCATTATCTCCATTAAAAAAGTGAAAAGTTCTATTTTATATTCTATGTATATTTTGTTTGTATAGGCATAACCACACATGCACGAGAGTGCCTATGGAGGTCACAAAAGGGGCACCAGATCTCCTTGAGCTGGAGTCACAGGCGGTTGTGACCTGCCCAATGTGGGTACTGGGAACTGAATTTGGGTCCTGTGGTAGAATAGGAACGACTCTAAACCACTGAGCAATCTCACAGTATCTCCACTCTTTTTCTTTCTTTTTTTGGAAGACAGGTTTTTCTGTGTAGCTCTGGTTGTCTTGGAATTTGTCTGTAGACCAGGCTGGCCTCAAACCCAGAGATTAGACTGCCTCCGTTTAATTAAATACGTGCACCACCGCTCAACCTATCCCCATTCTTATACACAAGGGATTCAAAGTACAAAAAGGTGAGGTCATACCCCAGGTCATACAAATAACAGACTGTTTCCTGTCAATCTGTATCAAACTTCCACACCTCCAATCCAGACAACTGCTGATCTAGACTAGACATGTTCTCCAAGGTATGTATATCTAGGTATCACTACATCAAAACTAAGATGTTGTTTGTTCTTCTCATGCTCATCCTTTCATGCATACATTGCTACCTAGAGACTGGCTGCTAGGACAGTCTGAATGCAGCAGCAGAATAGATTCTAACTGTCTTTCATTAGTCAGATATTAAAGGGATCTGACGTTAAAAGGGGAGACCATGTTTTGCTGCCCAATGAAATTGTTTTGCATTGGAAATATTTTAACTTTATTACATTTATTATTGTGTGTGTGTGTGTGTGTGTGTGTGAGAGAGAGAGAGAGAGAGAGAGACAGAAAGAGAGCGAGCAGCTGGTGGTCAGTAGCTGCTGATGCAGCAGGTTCTCTTCTACCATGTGGGTCTGGGGATTGAAAGCAGGTGTTTGGGTTTGTTGATAAGTGCCTTTACCTGCTGAGTCATCTTGCTTACCCAGATTTTTTTTTAAATTAAAAGCATTGTAGGTGGTGGTGGCACGCACCTTTAATCTGAGCACTTTGGAAGCAGAGAAAGGTATATCCCAAAGTTCGATGCTAACCTGGTCTACAGAGTGAATGCCAGGAAAACTAGGGCTGCATCGAGAAATCTTGTCTCCAAAACAAACCAAAACAAACAAAGAAGCAAATAAATAAATAAAACCATTTTAGTTTTGAAACCTTATAATAAGATTGTTATTTTGAATTGAGTTTATATTGACATTTTCTTAGTTTAATTGCTAATATAATTAATACTGCCAGACTTAGACAGTAAAACCAAAGCTCTCTGAAGGAATTACTAACCTTTGGAGAGTGAGCGACTCAAGTGTGGAACTAGAGAAGACCCACTTTCACCATCTGATTCTACAGTTTCTGAGAACTAGGTACAGAACATGGCAGCATGCAGCTGAGATCCATAGTTGGAGGCACTTACGCTTGACGGGTATAAAGGTCTGGTTCGTCGAGGTCCTGAGATCTTAATTCCTGTGTGGAGAGGCAGCCAGCACCACCGGTGGAAATGGAACTGCGCTTCATGCTCAGAACCTAATTCATGATTTCAATATCAGAAAAATGTTCCAGATGCAAGTGGATCATTAAGCAATAATTGTCACTTTTATTCTGAAGTAGAAGAGTAACTAAGTTTATTCCTTTACGATAGTATTTTCCCTGTGTGCTGTATTTGTTTGTCATGTATACTTAAGTCCTCACTAAAGATAACACCTATGCAACTTCAAGTATTCAATACACTCGAGCAAGACAATGCAAAAATGAACATATATGATTCCTGCATCACACGGCAATCCATGATCGCAAAATTTCAATGTGTTATCCCGAATACATCACTGGTATCTCTTATGTCTATTTCAATGGTAACTCACAGACTGCTTGACAAGAAATCTCAGGCTCCTTAACTCTCCTCAAAATGTTTCCTTTGGCTTCAAAATCAGGATTCATTCTCTTTTCCTAATATCTACTTTTCTTGCTTTATGTTTAACCCCATAGTTTAATACCCACTATTGTCTTTCTGGTTCTAATCTCCCTTTCAGTAAAGACAAGCAATCCGTTCCATAACATAATGTAGTGGCTGCTTCCATTCTCAAAATATTTTAGTATCATAAGCATACCTATGTCAGACCCTGTCTTCGTCTCTGCAGCACTAGACGCTAGCCACTCAGCTTTTTCTGGTCCTGCCCTGGCTTCTTTCTAGGATAAGACAGAGCTCACTGTTGATAAAATTATATATATATATATATATATATATATATATATATATAGTGAAGAGAAGTCACGCTATGCGATAAGGCTTATACAGGAGGCTTATTGGAAGATGAGAGAGAAGGGACAGAGAAGGCAGAGAGGGGAGCAGACTAGTCCCATGGGGTAAAGAGTGCGGGAGAGAGAGGGAGGTAGACACAGGAGAAGGGGGAGGTTAGGGGTAGGTCCACCTGTTACAAGGAACCATAGCAAATGTGCCCAGAAGTGGCTACAGGTGAAGTGCTCTTAGTGGCTACAGGTGAGGAGGTTTCCTGTCAGGACCCTAAGGACAGGCAGGCCAATGCAGATTCCCAAATACTAACACCAAATAATAACACCCACTTTATTGTTTGTTTGAGCTGGGGACTTTAGCACAATAGGCTGTGCACTGAGTCACATCACTCCTTGTTCGACTGCTTACATTCCACTTAGGTCTTATTCTCAAGCCTTCAGTTTCCCAGACTTTTTCTTCTTACATGGCTTTTCAGATGCTGCATTACCACAGGAACGCAGTGTTTTAACCTGTCCCTCCCAGGCAGTCCTCCCCTTCTCCCCCTCCCTGCGGAACACCTTGGTCAGCAATCAGCATCCTCTTTTCCCTCTCCAGGCGCTGCCCACACAAACTTACTGATCCCTGAACCCAGAACCTGGCAGATGCCGCCCCAGGTCTCTGATGCCACAGAGTTTCTTAGCAGGAACAGAGTTAACCCCATACCAGCAGTTACCTTTCTCTCTGGTTCTTGACCCCCAGCGCCCACTTCCAGTAAAATGCACAACTGCTTAGGAAGACACCCACCAATGCCAACCAGGAGCCATTTGGATTTTAAAGTCTCCGCCTGCGTGACATCAGAAAGCCTCTTGCGAGTACTCTTAAGCAAGAAGGCTATGCCAGTTCCCAGACAGTGGTGGGAAGTCCTAGGGCAAAAGCTTAGATTTCTAAATCTTGCAGCTGTTGTGCCTCTGGCTAGAATTGTAGTTTTGTCCCTAGCAGCCCTTTTGAGTTTCAGTCTTTCCTAGCCATCAGTGTGTCTCCTCATCTGTATTTGAGACAATCAAGTACTTTTGCAGCAGTGCCCAGTTGTTTTCCATAGTATCTTTTATTGTTGTTTTGTTTTGTAAAATATCCCTGGGCCTGGTGAAATGGCTCCATGGGTAAGAGCACTGCCTGCTCTTCCAAAGAAATGGGTTAAATCCCCAGGACCCATAACTATAACTCTAATTTCAGGAGGTCTGATGCCCTCTTCTGGCCTTGGTGGGCACCAGACACACGTGTGCTATACAGACATACATGTAGGCAAAACACTTTATACATAAAATAAAAATAATAAAGATCTTTTTTAAAAAAATAAAGGCAAATCAAAAGTATTCTTGTACAGTTTTATCAGGACCTAAGTTCTCAAAATTCATTTCAACACTCATCTTAGTTTCAAGATGCCTTAAGAAGTACAAAATTTGCTGGTCAGTGGTGGTACATTCCTTTACTCCCAGTACTCAAGAGGCAGAGGCAGGGGGATCTCTGTGAGTTTGAGAAGAGTCTACAGAAGAAATACAAAATCACTTTAGCTAAGACATTTGAATTGGAAGTATTATCTCTGTTTGACCAAGATCTCCCATATTTTGTCATTACAAGGTCAATTAGTAAGACTATTGTAATAGCTATTGCTTATGCATTAACTACTCCTGGATTCTTTTTATAGAAGACTGAAGTGAGAAAGGATTAATGTTCTACGGGTGCTTAAATAAAGCAAGTTTTCACATACTAGTCCTTCTAAAATCATTCCTCATCAAAGAACTCATTGAAACATTTTTTTTGTACAAATTTTAAAAAGTTGAAGTCTACAGTCATCAGGCTGGTAGTCATAGACACACAAAAACCTGACAAGCTTGCTTTCTATGTCTACTTCTGAATGCCACTCAGGATCAAGTGAGATAATTGTATCAGGATTTTAGCTTAGTGATACATGGCGTTAATAAATTAAAATTCATCCTAAGGAATGTAGTGGGAAGAAATGATAATGTAATCAAGTTGAATTTAATTTGCTAGATATTTTATAATGACATTTTAAGTCATAAGCAACTGTAATATACTTTACTATTAGAAACTCTTTTAATTAATGCAGGCCACCTTATTCCCATGTGGTTATGCCATGGCAGTATCTGTGAAAAATTCTTCAGAGCAGGTAATAGGGATATGTTACATCTCTTTTTATCTTCTTTTTTTTTTCTGAGACAAGCTTGTCTATTTAACAGTCTTGGCTGTGTCCCTTTTTTACCTTTTATGTTAATTCTTTAAAAACAACTACTTCTTTATTTTATTTATTGTATTATGTGTAGTTGGAATTTTCCTTTGGGCCACCAAGAAACTCCCAAATAATTTATTATGAATGCTTCTTATTAATTATAAGTGCTTAGTCTTAGCTTAGGCTCGTCCTGCTAGCTTTTTGAACTTAATTTAACCTGTTTCTATTCATCTACATTTTTCCTTGGGGCTTTTTACCTTACTTTTATTCTGTATGTCTTGGTTTCCTGCTTCCTCCATGTGTGTCTGATTGGTCACTGGTTTCCCCCTGGTATCTCTTTTCTTTCTTCCTTTCTAAGCCTAAATTCCTCCTGCTACTCAGTTTCCCTGCCTGCAAGTCCTGCCTATACCTCTTTCTTGCTATTGGCCATTTAGCTTTTTGTTAGACTAATCAGGTGCCTTAGGCAGACAAGGTAAAACAGCAACACATTTTTACATATAATTCAACAAATGCAACACGTCTTTACATAGTTATACAAATATTTTGTAACAATGAAACATCATTTCTCCTTTTACTTTTTTTCTTCAAACCCGCTCTTATATGCCTCCTTGTTCCCTTTCAAATTCATGGATTTTTCATTAATTTTGTTACATGCATATGTGTATGTAACCTGCCCAATCTGTATGTTACTTGTCTGTATGCTGTCAGGGTTATAATTAGGTTGAAGGGAGATAAATACACAGGGAGAAAGGAGAGCAAAATAATAGTATGGATATGTGAAAAAAATCACAAGGATTCATACTGTTAAGTACCTAAGAAAATATAACACACACATACTTTAATTTAGTTTAATGTTATTTGTATGTATGATTCAGGGCTCACCATTTGGTATTGGATAAGCATTTCGTGTACTCTTCCCACAGTAGGACTAAAACTGTTTCTCCACTCCCGGCATTTGTGAGTTCCCTATAGTTCTTTGTGTAGGGCTGGTTGGCCCCTTGTCCCTTATAGATTGCCTCTTGTCCTTATTCAGCTCATACTTAAGCAGCCATGTTAATAAGATTTTATTGGTGTAGATTCTGACATTCCTAGGAGATACAATGTCACAGCAAACTCCATGATGCTCTGGCTCTTATAATCTATGTGTCCCCTCCTTTACAATGTTTCGTGATACTTACGTGTAGTGATATTTCATTTGTATTTTAATAAAGAAAGTTTAGCTGAAGATCAGAGAGTAAGTGGTAGCACAAACCTTTAATCTCAGTAGCCACACTAGTTTGCCATAGAAACCTGGCGGTGCACGCCTTTAATCCCAGTGGTGCACATCTTTAACCCCAACCTAAAGACTGGAATGCAAGACAGGAGGAGAAAGCTCTCAGACACAGTCTCATCACCCTGTTATTTGATTTCTCTGTTAGATTGCCTTCACATATGCATTTATTTCAGGAAGCATCGACTGTATCAATACCCATGCCACTGCACACTACTTCCGTGGCCTTAGTTTTAGCTGTTTCTCCCTGTATACACTCCCTCGTCCCTCTATTTCTCTCCTTGCACCTCCCCTCACCAGCCTGTACCTTTCTATTCTATTTCTTCTTTCCTGATGAGATGCCTCTCTCCTCCTTAGTCTGTTACTCTATGCTTAATCTCTGTGATTCTGTATATCCACATGTAAGCTAATACATGCCACATTTGGCTTTCTGTGTCTGGGTACCTCACTCAGGGTGATTTCTCCCCCTAGTTCTACCCATTTACTGTGAATTTAATTCTTTATAATGGCTGAGTAATATTCATTTGTATAAAGGTTCCAATTTTTATTATCCATTCATATTCATATCTTGAATATGTTATCCAATTTCTGGGCATTATTAATAGAGCAGCAATGGACATGGTTGAGTAAGCGTCTCTGTGGTAGGATGAAGTTTCCTTTGGGTAAATGCCCAAGAGTGATAGAGCTGGATCATGAGGTAGATCAGTTCCCATCTCTCTAAGGTAAATCCACATTCATTTCCATAGTGACTGTATGAGTCTGCACTGCTACCAGCAGTGGATGAGTGTACCCCTTATTCTATGTCCTTGCCAGCAGGAACTGTCACTCGTATTATTGATCCTAGGGATTCTGACAGGTGTAAAATGGACTTTCAAAGCAGATTTGGTTTGCATTTCACGAATGACTGAGAATGTTGAACATTTAAGTCTTTCTCAGCCACTTAAGATTCCCTATTGAGAATTCTCTGTTTAAAAATTCCCAGTTTTAATTGAGTCATTTGTTTTCTTGATATCTAGCCTTTTGAGTTCTTTATACATTTTGTTTGAGTTTTTTTGTATAATTTTGGATATTAGCCCTCTATTGGGTGTGTAGTTGATAAAAAAATATTTTACCATTCTGTAAGCTGCCACTTTGTCTGAATGATGGGATCTTTTGTCATGCAGAAGCTTTTCAGTTTCATGAGATCCCATTTATTAATTGTTGAAATTAGTGTCTGTGTTAATAGTGTTCTGCTCAGAAAGTCTTTTCCTATGTCATTGATTTCAGGGATCTTCCCTTCTTTTTCTTCTGTTAGGTTCAAGATATCTGGTTTTAGGTTGAGGTCTGTGTGGGAATTCCTTTCCATTAAATATTTTTTGGGATGTGGGGGTGTGTCAGCAATAGGGTGGCTTCTGTGTGCTGACATGATCTCTTATAAGGGAGAGAATGGTCTCCCATGTATTTCTGGTTTCTTCATCAAAGATCAGGAGTCCGTAGGCACTTGAATTACACCTGACTTCTCAGTGGAAACCATGAAAGCCAGAATGTCTTAGATAGATGTGCTGCCAACACTAAGAGACCATGAAGGCAATCCCAGAGTACTATTCGCAGCAAAGCTTGCATTCACCATCAATGGAGAAAAAAGATATTCCAGGACAAAAACAGATTTAAATAATAGGTAGCCACAAACCCAGCCTTACAGAAACTACTAGAAGGCAAAGCACAAAACAAGGAAGCTAAGAACACCCATAATAACACAGACATCTGACAACTCTCCACCACCACAACTCAAAGAAGGGAAACACACACACTAATAGTAGGTTTCAACACTCCTCTCTCACCAATGGACAGGCTAAACAGACAGAAACTTAATGGAGCAATAAGAGATATCACAGATGTAGTGAAACAAATGAAATTAATAGACATCTATAGAACATTCCACCCAACAGAAAAGAAAATACCTTCTTCTCAGCATCTCATGGAACCTTCTCAAAAATTGATCACATAATCAGTAACAAAGCAAACATTCACAGATACAAAAGAAAATGTAGTAACCAGCTGTGTACTATTGGATTACCATGGAATAATGCTAGAATTCAACAACATTTCTACCCCCAGAATGCCTACAAACTCATGAAAACTGAACAGTCAACTACTCTCCAGAAGATGACATCAGATACCTTAGAATTAGAGATATAAGGGATTGTGAGCTGCCATATGGGTGCTGTTAACTGAACCTTTGTCCTCTGCAAGAGCGGCAAGTGCTCTTAATCATGGATTCATCAACCCAGCCCTAGAAGGTACTTCATTTTTTCCCTTAAACCCAGATGTCATTAGGAAAGATCCTTTTACAGATGGTGCTGAGAAAACTGGGTATGTACCTGTAGAAGAATGAAATCAGGTCGAGTCTCAAACTACATGAAACATTGAAAATAGATCACAGACTTCATGTGAAGACAGGACATGCTGAAACTGCAGGGAAGACACATCAACTATGTCCAGTGTCAACAATCATCCTATGCAGAGGTAGGAACTTCTGAATGGACTGTGACAGCAGAGAACACAACCCAAGGACTGACACATGGATTATAGCAAACTAAAAACCTGCCTAACAATGGAAGGAACCTCACAACTGAAGAGACAGCTTACAGATTTGAGAAATCATTGCCAACTCTGTATCGCATAGGGTTCTATTATGTAAAAACAGCCAAGATTAAACCAAATCCAATCCATACATGAGGTAATGAGGTGAGCAGACAGTCCTCAAAGGAAGAAATAGAAATGGCAAATAATATTTGATGATGGGTTCAACATCCTAAGCCATCAGGGAAAGGTGAAATTAAAATGATTTATACTGTCACCTTACTAGCTCAGAATGACTTTCATCAAGAAAACAGAACAACAGATGCTGGCAGGAATTTGAGGAAAGAGGAAACTTTACTCACTGCTAGTGAGCATAAATTGCAGCTACTGAGGAAATCAGTAAGTAGGTTTGTCAAAAATGAGAAAGTGGTGGGACAGATGTCTCAGGGAAAAGCACTGGCTGCTCTTACAGAGGAACTGGGTTTGGTTCCCAGCACCCACTTGGTGGCTCAGAACCATCTATAACTCCAGTTCCAGGGAATCCCTTTCTGGCCTCCACAGTCACCACGGATGTACACATATATTGCAGGAAAAATATTCACACACATAAAAATAAAAGATAAACAAATCTTTGAGGACGACAACCAAAACTATCACATGATCTGCCTATATGCCTCAGTGATAAAGAGCACTTCTTGTTCTTCCAGAGGACCAGCATTTGATTCCCAACACTCAAACCAGGCAGTTCACAACCACCTGTAACACAAGCCCCAGGAGGGTCTGACATCTCTCATCTCTGTGGTCACACACATACACACACACACAGATTTCAAAGTAAAAAAATGACATTTGTAGGAAAATGGGTGAAATTTCAATTCAGAATGTTAGCTGAAATAAACTGCGTTCAGATAAGCACTATGTTTTCTCTCATGTGTGTAGCCTTGATTGAAGTTTCTATGTGTGAGTGGGTCGGTGTCCATGTGTGGATGACTCATGAAACTAGAGAACTGTGAGAGGGAAAAAGAGACCTGAAGGATTAGGGTACAGGAACACTGACAGAAGATAATGCAATATTGTACTGGGAGAGCAGAAATTAGGTTGTTGTGGGCAATGGAAAAACAGCAAGAATGGGACAGAGGGGAGGGCAAGGCAAAGGCCAGAGGGCAGGGTGTGGAAGAAGAAAACATGTGTAAAAATGCCATTATGAAATCTACTACTTTGTAGCTAACTTAATAATCTTGTAATGGGAAATACTTGTTCCTGTAGCCATCGTCCCACTTGAAATGGAGTCCTTGGGGCAGGTGTTGTGCTATATTAGTTCAGACATCTATTACAGTACCAGGCATATGGTCATGCGTAAAGCATTTGCTGAGCCAGTTGTTGCCATGCATGCATCTAATTCCAGCATTTAGAGGACTAAGGAAGGCCCAAAGATTCTGGCTAGAGACTCACCTAATCTGAGCAAGACCTTATCTTAAATAATAATTGCCTATTTGCCAAATACATTTTGACAGCAATTATTGAGCTTTGTATATTATGTCTGTCGGTGATTGGTTTGATTTTATTATGATGCCTATAAGTTGTTGTACACGCATATAGTAGCCTCTTGATAATTGTGTTTATGTTCTATGACAACTCTCATGTTTAAAAACCATCTGACCTTTAATTATTTGAAAGCATTCATCTGTAAAATAATTTGTTAATAAATCATTTTGTGAGAGTTAATATTTGATTTTTTTCTGGTTATTTTGACTTTTCCATTTTGATATTTTATTGTTTATGCTGTAATCCCTCTTAATATCTATTTTCTAAAATTTAGAAAGGTTTTTGCTATACATACCAGGGTAACCTTGGACTTGTTATGTAGCTCAGGCTAACCTTGAACTCAAGATTCTCCTCTCAGCTTCCAGAGTGCTGGGATTACTGGCATGCACCACCATGTCTTGCTCAATTATTTTTTAAATAAATTATGTGTCTAGGTGTTTTGTAAACTTTGTACATCATGTGCACACAATGTTCAGGTAGGCCAGAAGAGGGCATCAGATCCAGGGGACTGGAGTTACTGAGGGTTGTGATTGACCAAGCAGGTGCTGGCAATGAACACAGGCCCTTTGGAAGAACAAGTGCTTTTAACTGCTGAGCTACCTCTTCAGCCTCTCGTCAATTATTATGTACATGTATATTTATGCATATAAACATCTTCACTGCATGTAAGCATGTGTGTTGTGTGCTCCTAGATGAGAAGAACTGGAGTTACAGATGGTTTGAGTTTCTGTGTGAGTGCCAGAAATTGAATTCAGGTCCTCTGCAAGAGCAAACAGTTTTCTTAATCACAGAAAAAACCCTCCAGTCCTACATACATATAGTTTTTCTTTTCTTTTATTCTTCTTTTTTTTTTTTTTGAGTCATGAGTTTACATAGCCCAGAACAATGGATTCTCCTGCTTTCCAAATCTGGGATTATAGGTATGTCCTACTGCACAAATATTTAGATCATCAACTCTTTTGGTTTTATGGGACAGGGTTTCTTTGTGTAGGCTTGGCTGTCTTGGAGCTCACTCTGTAGCCCAGGCTGGCCTCTAATGCATAGAGCTCTTCCTGCCTCTGGCTCCTGAGTGCTGGGATTAAAGGCATGTGCTCCCACCACTACCACCACCGGGCTTCATCAACTTTTTCTTCCTTCATTTCTTTTCCTTCCTTCCTTCCTTCCTTTTTTTCTTTAAAAACTTATTTTTATTTATATGAGTACTCTACCTGCACGTCCAACTTTGTCAGACGAGGACATGGGATCACACTATAGACAATTGTGAGCCAGTATGTGGTTACTGGGAACTGAACTCAGCACCTCTGGAAGAGTAAGCAGTGTTCTTAGATGCTGAGCCACCTCTTCAGACCCTCATCAACATTTTCTTATAGACTGATTTTTGTTTAAATTTTTCATGACTCAAACTAACTTGCACTATTACTAAACATAGACCATTTTTCATTTTAAGATTTCCTGGCTGTTATGTATTTTAGATAGGGTCTTACTATGTGACCCTGCCTGACCTGGAACTTGCAATCCCCCCAGTGTCTGATAACAAAGTGCTGGAATTGCTGATACAAGGCACACTTCTGACCTCTCTTTTATTGAGGAAGGGAAAAGGGTCTTCCTAGTAAAAAGTAGTTGTTTTGTTTTGTTTTGTTTTGTTCTTTTTGGTGGTACTGGGAATTGAGCCCAGGTCTGAAGCCACATGCTAAGAAAGTACTTTACCACAGGGCCATGTTTGTAGCCTATGTCAAATGCCATAGAAATTGTTAACGGTGAAAACAACTTTGTGTGGATTACTTGAATAGCTATTTTTGTAAAACTGTGGGTTTTACTTATACATTGCTTTTAAAAAAACAATAAAACTGGGTGCTAGTGGCTCACACCTTTAATCCCAGCAAATCCCAGCACTCCTGAGCCAGAGGCAGGCAGATGTCTGTGAGTTCAAGGCCAGCCTGGTCTACAGAGTGAGTTCCACTGACAGCCAGAGCTAGACAGAGTAACCCTGTCTCAGACAAACCAGAATTTAAACCACACTGCAAAATCACTCAAATCAGACAATTTAATACCTTATATAGATGTTGGATATTTTTCTGAATAAATACTTTATCATGGATAGGTCTTGTATCCTTTATTTTTTTAGAACTTGAAAACATACCAAGTTGCATATTAAGAAGGGATTCAAAAACATTTCCTCCTCTGTTCAAGTCTACATTATTTCAAGGCTATCCATCACACACACACACACACACACACACACACACACACACATCGTAAGAACAGCATCAAACATTAGTCTTTAAGCTTTAAATAACTAAATACAATGCATTCCTAAAAGCAGGAGAGCATACCATGAAGTTACAGCAGTTTTAGGTATAAAATATGGGGGGAATGAAATGTACTTCTGTGACAGGGATATATCTCATTGTTTTGTTCAGCTTGTGCTCAATCCTCAGCACCACAAATAACAAACCAAATTTCCTTGTGCATGACATTATCAACACATATATTATCCTTAAAGGTGTGTTTCAGGCCCATAGATCTTCTGTACCAAGTAGTCTAAAGGCCTGTTCAATAACCTAAACACTTTCATCTCTATTTATGCCCCTATAACTGCTCCCTTTTTGTACTCCCTTGTTTGCCATTGTGCCTTAAGGGAAAGTTGTCACCGAGTATCAAGAGTTAATATGCATGAAGAACTTAAGAGCAGTTGACCTATATAAACACTCAATAAATATTCAGAACAACTTGTAAAGGAGAGTCTGCCATTATCTCCATTAAAAAAGTGAAAAGTTCTATTTTATATTCTATGTATATTTTGTTTGTATAGGCATAACCACACATGCACGAGAGTGCCTATGGAGGTCACAAAAGGGGCACCAGATCTCCTTGAGCTGGAGTCACAGGCGGTTGTGACCTGCCCAATGTGGGTACTGGGAACTGAATTTGGGTCCTGTGGTAGAATAGGAACGACTCTAAACCACTGAGCAATCTCCCAGTATCTCCACTCTTTTTCTTCCTTTTTTTGGAAGACAGGTTTTTCTGTGTAGCTCTGGTTGTCTTGGAATTTGTCTGTAGACCAGGCTGGCCTCAAACCCAGAGATTAGACTGCCTCCGTTTAATTAAATACGTGCACCACCGCTCAACCTATCCCCATTCTTATACACAAGGGATTCAAAGTACAAAAAGGTGAGGTCATACCCCAGGTCATACAAATAACAGACTGTTTCCTGTCAATCTGTATCAAACTTCCACACCTCCAATCCAGACAACTGCTGATCTAGACTAGACATGTTCTCCAAGGTATGTATATCTAGGTATCACTACATCAAAACTAAGATGTTGTTTGTTCTTCTCATGCTCATCCTTTCATGCATACATTGCTACCTAGAGACTGGCTGCTAGGACAGTCTGAATGCAGCAGCAGAATAGATTCTAACTGTCTTTCATTAGTCAGATATTAAAGGGATCTGACGTTAAAAGGGGAGACCATGTTTTGCTGCCCAATGAAATTGTTTTGCATTGGAAATATTTTAACTTTATTACATTTATTATTGTGTGTGTGTGTGTGTGTGTGAGAGAGAGAGAGAGAGAGAGAGAGAGAGAGAGAGAGAGACAGAAAGAGAGCGAGCAGCTGGTGGTCAGTAGCTGCTGATGCAGCAGGTTCTCTTCTACCATGTGGGTGTGGGGATTGAAAGCAGGTGTTTGGGTTTGTTGATAAGTGCCTTTACCTGCTGAGTCATCTTGCTTACCCAGATTTTTTTTTTAATTAAAAGCATTGTAGGTGGTGGTGGCACGCACCTTTAATCTGAGCACTTTGGAAGCAGAGAAAGGTATATCCCAAAGTTCGATGCTAACCTGGTCTACAGAGTGAATGCCAGGAAAACTAGGGCTGCATCGAGAAATCTTGTCTCCAAAACAAACCAAAACAAACAAAGAAGCAAATAAATAAATAAAACCATTTTAGTTTTGAAACCTTATAATAAGATTGTTATTTTAAATTGAGTTTATATTGACATTTTCTTAGTTTAATTGCTAATATAATTAATACTGCCAGACTTAGACAGTAAAACCAAAGCTCTCTGAAGGAATTACTAACCTTTGGAGAGTGAGCGACTCAAGTTTGGAACTAGAGAAGACCCGCTTTCACCATCTGATTCTACAGTTTCTGAGAACTAGGTACAGAACATGGCAGCATGCAGCTGAGATCCATAGTTGGAGGCACTTACGCTTGATGGGTATAAAGGTCTGGTTCGTCGAGGTCCTGAGATCTTAATTCCTGTGTGGAGAGGCAGCCAGCACCACCGGTGGAAATGGAACTGCGCTTCATGCTCAGAACCTAATTCATGATTTCAATATCAGAAAAATGTTCCAGATGCAAGTGGATCATTAAGCAATAATTGTCACTTTTATTCTGAAGTAGAAGAGTAACTAAGTTTATTCCTTTACGATAGTATTTTCCCTGTGTGCTGTATTTGTTTGTCATGTATACTTAACTCCTCACTAAAGATAACACCTATGCAACTTCAAGTATTCAATACACTCGAGCAAGACAATGCAAAAACGAACATATATGATTCCTGCATCACACGGCAATCCATGATCGCAAAATTTCAATGTGTTATCCCGAATACATCACTGGTATCTCTTATGTCTATTTCAATGGTAACTCACAGACTGCTTGACAAGAAATCTCAGGCTCCTTAACTCTCCTCAAAATGTTTCCTTTGGCTTCAAAATCAGGATTCATTCTCTTTTCCTAATATCTACTTTTCTTGCTTTATGTTTAACCCCATAGTTTAATACCCACTATTGTCTTTCTGGTTCTAATCTCCCTTTCAGTAAAGACAAGCAATCCGTTCCATAACATAATGTAGAGGCTGCTTCCATTCTCAAAATATTTTAGTATCATAAGCATACCTATGTCAGACCCTGTCTTCGTCTCTGCAGCACTAGACGCTAGCCACTCAGCTTTTTCTGGTCCTGCCCTGGCTTCTTTCTAGGATAAGACAGAACTCACTGTTGATAAAATTATATATATATATATATATATATATATATATATATATATATATATATATATATATATGTAGTGAAGAGAAGTCACGCTATGCAATAAGGCTTATATAGGAGGCTTATTGGAAGATGAGAGAGAAGGAACAGAGGAGGCAGAGAGGGGAGCAGACTAGTCCCATGGGGTAAAGAGTGCGGGAGAGAGAGGGAGGTAGACACAGGAGAAGGGAGAGGTTAGGGGTAGGTCCACCTGTTACAAGGAACCATAGCAAATGTGCCCAGAAGTGGCTACAGGTGAAGTGCTCTTAGTGGCTACAGGTGAGGAGGTTTCCTGTCAGGACCCTAAGGACAGGCAGGCCAATGCAGATTCCCAAATACTAACACCAAATAATAACACCCACTTTATTGTTTGTTTGAGCTGGGGACTTTAGCACAATAGGCTGTGCACTGAGTCACATCACTCCTTGTTCGACTGCTTACATTCCACTTAGGTCTTATTCTCAAGCCTTCAGTTTCCCAGACTTTTTCTTCTTACATGGCTTTTCAGATGCTGCATTACCACAGGAACGCAGTGTTTTAACCTGTCCCTCCCAGGCAGTCCTCCCCTTCTCCCCCTCCCTGCGGAACACCTTGGTCAGCAATCAGCATCCTCTTTTCCCTCTCCAGGCGCTGCCCACACAAACTTACTGATCCCTGAACCCAGAACCTGGCAGATACCGCCCCAGGTCTCTGATGCCACAGAGTTTCTTAGCAGGAACAGAGTTAACCCCATGCCAGCAGTTACCTTTCTCTCTGGTTCTTGACCCCCAGCGCCCACTTCCAGTAAAATGCACAACTGCTTAGGAAGACACCCACCAATGCCAACCAGGAGCCATTTGGATTTTAAAGTCTCCGCCTGCGTGACATCAGAAAGCCTCTTGCGAGTACTCTTAAGCAAGAAGGCTATGCCAGTTCCCAGACAGTGGTGGGAAGTCCTAGGGCAAAAGCTTAGATTTCTAAATCTTGCAGCTGTTGTGCCTCTGGCTAGAATTGTAGTTTTGTCCCTAGCAGCCCTTTTGAGTTTCAGTCTTTCCTAGCCATCAGTGTGTCTCCTCATCTGTATTTGAGACAATCAAGTACTTTTGCAGCAGTGCCCAGTTGTTTTCCATAGTATCTTTTATTGTTTTGTTTTGTAAAATATCCCTGGGCCTGGTGAAATGGCTCCATGGGTAAGAGCACTGCCTGCTCTTCCAAAGAAATGGGTTAAATCCCCAGGACCCATAACTATAACTCTAATTTCAGGAGGTCTGATGCCCTCTTCTGGCCTTGGTGGGCACGAGACACACGTGTGGTATACAGACATACATGTAGGCAAAACACTTTATACATAAAATAAAAATAATAAAGATCTTTTTTAAAAAAATAAAGGCAAATAAAAAGTATTCTTGTACAGTTTTATCAGGACCTAAGAACTCAAAATTCATTTCAACACTCATCTTAGTTTCAAGATGCCTTAAGAAGTACAAAATTTGCTGGTCAGTGGTGGTACATTCCTTTACTCCCAGTACTCAAGAGGCAGAGGCAGGGGGATCTCTGTGAGTTTGAGAAGAGTCTACAGAAGAAATACAAAATCACTTTAGCTAAGACATTTGAATTGGAAGTATTATCTCTGTTTGACCAAGATCTCCCATATTTTGTCATTACAAGGTCAATTAGCAAGACTATTGTAATAGCTATTGCTTATGCATTAACTACTCCTGGATTCTTTTTATAGAAGACTGAAGTGAGAAAGGATTAATGTTCTACGGGTGCTTAAATAAAGCAAGTTTTCACATACTAGTCCTTCTAAAATCATTCCTCATCAAAGAACTCATTGAAACATTTTTTTTTGTACAAATTTTAAAAAGTTGAAGTCTACAGTCATCAGGCTGGTAGTCATAGACACACAAAAACCTGACAAGCTTGCTTTCTATGTCTACTTCTGAATGCCACTCAGGATCAAGTGAGATAATTGTATCAGGATTTTAGCTTAGTGATACATGGCGTTAATAAATTAAAATTCATCCTAAGGAATGTAGTGGGAAGAAATGATAATGTAATCAAGTTGAATTTAATTTGCTAGATATTTTATAATGAAATTTAAATCATAAGCAACTGTAATATACTTTACTCTTTTAATTAATGCAGGCCACCTTATTCCCATGTGGTTATGCCGTGGCAGTATCTGTGAAAAATTCTTCAGAGCAGGTAATAGGGATATGTTACATCTCTTTTTATCTTCTTTTTTTTTTTCTGAGACAAGCTTGTCTATTTAACAGTCTTGGCTGTGTCCCTTTTTTACCTTTTATGTTAATTCTTTAAAAACAACTACTTCTTTATTTTATTTATTGTATTATGTGTAGTTGGAATTTTCCTTTGGGCCACCAAGAAACTCCCAAATAATTTATTATGAATGCTTCTTATTAATTATAAGTGCTTAGTCTTAGCTTAGGCTCGTCCTGCTAGCTTTTTGAACTATATTTAACCTGTTTCTATTCATCTACATTTTTCCTTGGGGCTTTTTACCTTTCTTTTATTCTGTATGTCTTGGTTTCCTGCTTCCTCCATGTGTGTCTGATTGGCCACTGGTTTCTCCCTGGTATCTCTTTTTCTTTCTTCCTTTCTAAGCCTAAATTCCTCCTGCTACTCAGTTTCCCTGCCTGCAAGTCCTGCCTATACCTCTTTCTTGCTATTGGCCATTTAGCTTTTTGTTAGACTAATCAGGTGCCTTAGGCAGACAAGGTAAAACAGCAACACATTTTTACATATAATTCAACAAATGCAACACGTCTTTACATAGTTATACAAATATTTTGTAACAATGAAACATCATTTCTCCTTTTACTTTTTTTCTTCAAACCCGCTCTTATATGCCTCCTTGTTCCCTTTCAAATTCATGGATTTTTCATTAATTTTGTTACATGCGTATGTGTATGTAACCTGCCCAATCTGTATGTTACTTGTCTGTATGCTGTCAGGGTTATAATTAGGTTGAAGGGAGATAAATACACAGGGAGAAAGGAGAGCAAAATAATAGTATGGATATGTGAAAAAATCACAAGGATTCATACTGTTAAGTACCTAAGAAACTATAACACACACATACTTTAATTTAGTTTAATGTTATTTGTATGTATGATTCAGGGCTCACCATTTGGTATTGGATAAGCATTTCGTGTACTCTTCCCACAGTAGGACTAAAACTGTTTCTCCACTCCCGGCATTTGTGAGTTCCCTATAGTTCTTTGTGTAGGGCTGGTGGGCCCCTTGTCCCTTATAGATTGCCTCTTGTCCTTATTCAGCTCATACTTAAGCAGCCATGTTAATAAGATTTTATTGGTGTAGATTCTGACATTCCTAGGAGATACAATGTCACAGCAAACTCCATGATGCTCTGGCTCTTATAATCTATGTGTCCCCTCCTTTACAATGTTTCGTGATACTTACGTGTAGTGATATTTCATTTGTATTTTAATAAAGAAAGTTTAGCTGAAGATCAGAGAGTAAGTGGTAGCACACACCTTTAATCACAGTAGCCACACTAGTTTGCCATAGAAACCTGGCGGTGCACGCCTTTAATCCCAGTGGTGCACATCTTTAATCCCCACCTAAAGAATGGAATGCAAGACAGAAGGAGAAAGCTCTCAGACAGTCTCATCACCCTGTTATTTGATTTCTCTGTTAGATTGCCTTCACATATGCATTTATTTCAGGAAGCATCGACTGTATCAATACCCATGCCACTGCTCACTACTTCCGTGGCCTTAGTTTTAGCTGTTTCTCCCTGTATACACTCCCTCGTCCCTCTATTTCTCTCCTTGCACCTCCCCTCACCAGCCTGTACCTTTCTATTCTATTTCTTCTTTCCTGATGAGATGCTTCTCTCCTCCTTAGTCTGTTACTCTATGCTTAATCTCTGTGATTCTGTATATCCACATGTAAGCTAATACATGCCACATTTGGCTTTCTGTGTCTGGGTACCTCACTCAGGGTGATTTCTCCCCCTAGTTCTACCCATTTACTGTGAATTTAATTCTTTTTAATGGCTGAGTAATATTCATTTGTGTAAAGGTTCCAATTTTTATTATCCATTCATATTCTTGTCTTGAATATGTTATCCAATTTCTGGGCATTATTAATAGAGCAGCAATGGACATGGTTGAGTAAGCGTCTCTGTGGTAGGATGAAGTTTCCTTTGGGTAAATGCCCAAGAGTGATAGAGCTGGATCACGAGGTAGATCAGTTCCCATCTCTCTAAGGTAAATCCACACTCATTTCCATAGTGACTGTATGAGTCTGCACTGCTACCAGCAGTGGATGAGTGTACCCCTTATTCTATGTCCTTGCCAGCAGGAACTGTCACTCGTATTATTGATCCTAAGGATTCTGACAGGTGTAAAATGGACTCTCAAAGCAGACTTGGTTTGCATTTCACTAATGACTGAGAATGTTGAACATTTAAGTCTTTCTCAGCCACTTAAGATTCCCTATTGAGAATTCTCTGTTTAAAAATTCCCAGTTTTAATTGAGTCATTTGTTTTCTTGATATCTAGCCTTTTGAGTTCTTTATACATTTTGTTTGAGTTTTTTTGTATAATTTTGGATATTAGCCCTCTATTGGGTGTGTAGTTGATAAAAAAATATTTTACCATTCTGTAAGCTGCCACTTTGTCTGAATGATGGGATCGTTTGTCATGCAGAAGCTTTTCAGTTTCATGAGATCCCATTTATTAATTGTTGAAATTAGTGTCTGTGTTAATAGTGTTCTGCTCAGAAAGTCTTTTCCTATGTCATTGATTTCAGGGATCTTCCCTTCTTTTTCTTCTGTTAGGTTCAAGATATCTGGTTTTAGGTTGAGGTCTGTGTGGGAATTCCTTTCCATTAAATATTTTTTGGGATGTGGGGGTGTGTCAGCAATAGGGTGGCTTCTGTGTGCTGACATGATCTCTTATAAGGGAGAGAATGGTCTCCCATGTATTTCTGGTTTCTTCATCAAAGATCAGGAGTCCGTAGGCACTTGAATTACACCTGACTTCTCAGTGGAAACCATGAAAGCCAGAATGTCTTAGATAGATGTGCTGCCAACACTAAGAGACCATGAAGGCAATCCCAGAGTACTATTCGCAGCAAAGCTTGCATTCACCATCAATGGAGAAAAAAGATATTCCAGGACAAAAACAGATTTAAATAATAGGTAGCCACAAACCCAGCCTTACAGAAACTACTAGAAGGCAAAGCACAAACCAAGGAAGCTAAGAACACCCATAATAACACAGACATCTGACAACTCTCCACCACCACAACTCAAAGAATGGAAACACACACTCTAATAGTAGGTTTCAACACTCCTCTCTCACCAATGGACAGGCTAAACAGACAGAAACTTAATGGAGCAATAAGAGATATCACAGATGTAGTGAAACAAATGAAATTAATAGACATCTATAGAACATTCCACCCAACAGAAAAGAAAATACCTTCTTCTCAGCATCTCATGGAACCTTCTCAAAAATTGATCACATAATCAGTAACAAAGCAAACATTCACAGATACAAAAGAAAATGTAGTAACCAGCTGTGTACTATTGGATTACCATGGAATAATGCTAGAATTCAACAACAATTCTACCCCCAGAATGCCTACAAACTCATGAAAACTGAACAGTCAACTACTCTCCAGAAGATGACATCAGATACCTTAGTATTAGAGATATAAGGGATTGTGAGCTGCCATATGGGTGCTGTTAACTGAACCTTTGTCCTCTGCAAGAGCGGCAAGTGCTCTTAATCATGGATTCATCAACCCAGCCCTAGAAGGTACTTCATTTTTTCCCTTAAACCCAGATATCATTAGGAAAGATCCTTTTACAGATGGTGCTGAGAAAACTGGGTATGTACCTGTAGAAGAATGAAATCAGGTCGAGTCTCAAACTACATGAAACATTGAAAATAGATCACAGACTTCATGTGAAGACAGGACATGCTGAAACTGCAGGGAAGACACATCAACTATGTCCCGTGTCAACAATCATCCTATGCAGAGGTAGGAACTTCTGAATGGACTGTGACAGCAGAGAACACAACCCAAGGACTGACACATGGATTATAGCAAACTAAAAACCTGCCTAACAATGGAAGGAACCTCACAACTGAAGAGACAGCTTACAGATTTGAGAAATCATTGCCAACTCTGTATCGCATAGGGTTCTATTATGTAAAAACAGCCAAGATTAAACCAAATCCAATCCATACATGAGGTAATGAGGTGAGCAGACAGTCCTCAAAGGAAGAAATAGAAATGGCAAATAATATTTGATGATGGGTTCAACATCCTAAGCCATCAGGGAAAGGTGAAATTAAAATGATTTATACTGTCACCTTACTAGCTCAGAATGACTTTCATCAAGAAAACAGAACAACAGATGCTGGCAGGAATTTGAGGAAAGAGGAAACTTTACTCACTGCTAGTGAGCATAAATTGCAGCTACTGAGGAAATCAGTAAGTAGGTTTGTCAAAAATGAGAAAGTGGTGGGACAGATGTCTCAGGGAAAAGCACTGGCTGCTCTTACAGAGGAACTGGGTTTGGTTCCCAGCACCCACTTGGTGGCTCAGAACCATCTATAACTCCAGTTCCAGGGAATCCCTTTCTGGCCTCCACAGTCACCACGGATGTACACATATATTGCAGGAAAAATATTCACACACATAAAAATAAAAGATAAACAAATCTTTGAGGACGACAACCAAAACTATCACATGATCTGCCTATATGCCTCAGTGATAAAGAGCACTTCTTGTTCTTCCAGAGGACCAGCATTTGATTCCCAACACTCAAACCAGGCAGTTCACAACCACCTGTAACACAAGCCCCAGGAGGGTCTGACATCTCTCATCTCTGTGGTCACACACACACACACACACACACACACACACACACAGATTTAAAAGTAAAAAAAACGACATTTGTAGGAAAATGGGTGAAATTTCAATTCAGAATGTTAGCTGAAATAAACTGCGTTCAGATAAGCACTATGTTTTCTCTCATGTGTGTAGCCTTGATTGAAGTTTCTATGTGTGAGTGGGTCGGTGTCCATGTGTGGATGACTCATGAAACTAGAGAACTGTGAGAGGGAAAAAGAGACCTGAAGGATTAGGGTACAGGAACACTGACAGAAGATAATGCAATATTGGACTGGGAGAGCAGAAATTAGGTTGTTGTGGGCAATGGAAAAACAGCAAGAATGGGACAGAGGGGAGGGCAAGGCAAAGGCCAGAGGGCAGGGTGTGGAAGAAGAAAACATGTGTAAAAATGCCATTATGAGCTTGTCCCATCCAGCTTGCATCCAGAACCCTTCTTCCTTCTGTCCCCTTTCCTCTTTGGGCACATAAGGCCATCCAGCTCAGTCTGTCTGGCGCTGGGGCCAAATCCTCAGGGCAAGTAGACAGGCGAGACCTCCTTTGTCTCACTGGCCCGCCTGCACCAACCAAGGTAGGCGCTTTGTTTACGAACTACCCAACCTGCATGGAGATCTGATCTCGGCACCAGGAGAGACAGCAGTGCGGTGAGTTTGTGACCAGCAGTGGCGGAAGCAGCCCTGGATAGGGAACTCTGAAGTTCCTCATCCCCCTCCCTATACTCCCCGGGCTCCCTGCAGGGGCTCTACCCTCCCCCCCATACTGCCTCTCTCTTCTTGTCCCACCCAGCTTGCATCCAGAACCCTTTTTCCTTCTGTCCCCTTTCCTCTTTGGGCACATAACACCATCCAGCTCAGTCTGTCTGGTGCTGGGGCAAATCCTCAGGGCAAGTAGCCAGGCGAGACCTCCTTTGTCTCACTGGCCCACCTGGACCAACCAAGGAAGGCGCTTTGTTTACGAACTACCCAACCTGCATGGAGATCTGATCTCGGCACCAGGAGAGACAGCAGTGTGGTGAGTTTGTGACCAGCGGCGGCGGAAGCAGCCCTGGACAGGGAACTCTGAAGTTCCTCATCCCCCTCCCTATACTCCCCGGGCTCCCTGCAGGGGCTCTACCCCCCCATACTGCCTCTCTCTTCTTGTCCCACCCAGCTTGCATCCAGAACCCTTCTTCCTTCTGTCCCCTTTCCTCTTTGGGCACATAACACCATCCAGCTCAGTCTGTCTGGTGCTGGGGGCAAATCCTCAGGGCAAGTAGGCAGGCGAGACTTCCTTTGTTTCACTGGCCTGCCTGCAACAAGCAAGGAGAGACATCACTAGAACACCAGGAGAGCTAGCACTGCAGAGAGCCATCACTGGGAAGGTACATCAGTAGGCAAGGAGACCTGATCCGGTAAAAGAAGATCCAGAGGGGAGCATTCGGAGAAAGAGATGGGCAGGCGCCAATGCAAGAATTCACCTAACAATCTGAAAAACTATATGAAACCACCAGAACCCAGCGACATCCCAACAGGTGGACATGAACACCTTAATCATGAAGAAGTAGATAAAATTGACTTTATGAAAGTGATTGACGCCCTTAAACAACATGTAAAAAATGCCCTTATAGAAATGGATGAGAAGTATAACAGAAAGTTTGAAGAATTGAGTAAATCAGTGAATGATACCCTAGGAAACCAAGGAAAAACAATCAAACAGATAATGGAAACAGTTCAAGACTTAAAAACTGAAATGGAGGCAAAGAAGAAAACACAAACAGAAGGCCAGCTGGACAGGGAAAATCTAGGTAAACGAATAGAGACTACAGAAGCAAGCATAACCAACAGAATACAAGAGATAGAAGAAAGAATCTCAGATTCTGAAGATACCATAGAGAAAATAAACACGCTGATCAAAGAAAACAGCAAGGCCAACAAATTCTCATCACAAAACATTCAGGAAATATGGGACACAATAAAAAGACCAAACCTAAGAATAATAGGAATAGAAGAAGGAGAAGAAGTGCAGCTCAATGGTCCAGAAAATATATTTAATAAAATTATAGAAGAAAACTTTCCCAACCTAAAGAAAGATATACCTATGAAGGTTCAAGAAGCATACAGAACACCGAATAGGCTGGATCAAAAAAAAAACATCCTCTCGCCATATAATAATCAAAACACAAAGCATACAGAATAAAGAAAGAATACTAAGAGCAGCGAAGGAAAAAGGCCAAGTTACTTATAAAGGTAAACCTATCAGACTTACACCTGACTTCTCTATGGAAACCATGAAAGCCAGAAGGTCCTGGATAGATGTACTGCAGAAACTAAGAGACCATGGATGCAAGCCCAGACTACTATACCCAGCCAAGCTTTCGTTCACTATAAATGGAGAAAACAAAATTTTCCAGGATAAAAACAAATTTAAACAATACGTAGCCACAAATCCAGCCTTACAGAAAGTAATAGAAGGAAAATCACTAACCAAGGAGTCCAACAATGACCACAATATCTCAGACAACTAGAGACCCTTCACCAGCGCAACACAAAGAAGGGGAACACACAAAATTTACAACTTAAAAAATGACCGGAGTTAACAACCTAATGGAGGAAGGTCATTTGTCAATAAACAAACTGCCTTGGCCCATTTGATAGGCTACCCCTTAGGTGGGTGGAGTAAACAGAATAGAATGCTGGGAGGAAGAGGAAGTGAGCTCAGACTCGACAGCTCTGCTCTCTGGAGCAGACGCCATGCTCCCCTCTCCCCGGCAGACGAGATGAAGCTCTGACCCAGGATGGACGTAGGCTAGAATCTTCCTGGTAAGCGCATCTTGGGGTGCTACATACATGAACAGAAATGGGCCAAGCAGTGTTTAAAATAATAGAGTTTGTGTGTCATTATTTTGGGGCATAAGCTAGCCAGGCGACCACGAGCCGGGCTGTGGGAAGAGGCCCGCAGCTCCCTACTACAGATGGCGCCCAGACATGGGGCACTGAATCTACAGAAAGCTTGAGAAAGCTTGGGAAAGAATAGAGTAAAGCATGTTTTCTTGATAGCAGCAATTTCTCGGGTCTGCTCTGCTTGCTAGAGGCAAGCAAGTGCTCTCATCTAAGAGAGGCTTCCTGACTCAGCTTCAGCTGCAGAACCCTGCAGCTCATTAAGAGGTCCTGCCACGAAACACTTAAATGGTATTGATAAAAGCCGACTGCATGCTTGTTTGTTTTCAGCCGTAGCAGGAAAAAAGTTGTGCTGTTTTAAAGTGCTGTCGTTCTGGTCTGTCCTGCCAGGGCAAACTCTGACTGTTTGAGGCAGGAGGGCTGACTACAAAGAGAGGACTTGAATGTTGTCTGTGGATATAGTATTGCAGCTTGTTTGCTGGCAAGGACCTTGAAACACCACAGAGTTGTGGTGATAAACATGGCTACAGCCGGTACCTCAGCCCTGAGGCTGGAAAGCTAAGGAATGGCTGGATCCAGCCGTCAAAGCCACGGCTTTCATCCTACTGATATTGCTTGGTAAATTAAAGACTCATGTGGTCAGAAAAAAAGAGATATACAGTAAAGAGAGATTCAAAGACAAAGAAAACTTTAAATGATTTACAGTGTGTTTAAAAATATATGCAGGCTGAAAGTTAAAGTTCCTAAAAGTAAAATAAGGAATAAAGAGAGTAGTTGGGTGTGGTAGTATACACCTTTAATCCCCAACACTTGGAAGGCAGAGGGAAATTTACCTCTGTGACTTTAAGGTGTGGTAGCACACGCCTTTAATCCCAATGCCTGGAAGGCAGAGACAGAAGGATCTCTGAGAGTTCAAGGACAGTCTGGTCTACAGAGTTATTCCAGGACAAATATATACAGAGAATATAAAACAAAAGTAAAAGTAAACAAAATAGAGTTAAAATAAAGCTGCACAAAGATGGAAAATACACAGAGAATCTTGATACTGTATGCTATTATGCTCTCTTTGAATTGTTTTAATGCTGAGAAAGGAGCAACAGATGGTAAAAGATATTTGTTTATAAATGCTGCTGAACTAATCCAAGATAGATATTTTCAAAATACCTTGACTTCAGAATTTGGATCTAAGGATATGATACTTTGGAAAAGAGTTTCTTCTTTTGTTTTCACAGAGGATGAGACCCTGTCGATTTTTTCTATTCCAATATGGTATGATAGACCACGTCCTCCTGAAGGGTTGCTGTGAACACCTTCAAAAAATTACTTTTCTCAACTGCCGACTGAGAGGAACCTAGCACACAGGTTATACCATGAAAGACTTGATTAACAGCGCCCCCATTCAGCAGGAAGCAGTTTAGAGAGAAAAAACTGCGCCCATGTTCCCATATATTGTTTATAAATGTTCTTTTACATTTAAAGGGGGAGATGATATAGATGTGAATAATTTGCATTGATATGAATCTTGGTTTACTGATATTAATTTAAGGTCAATTTTATTATACATATATGTATTTCTGATATTGATTAAGGTATTGTGATTGTGTAGTTCACTTAAAAATGTAATGTCTATAGGTTGTTAATGGATAATTATCAATAATAGTCAAGTTTGTAGTCATGTTAGTTAGATTTTCTAGATGTGTATGCATATATTTCAGATAGGCATTCATCATATCTTTCAAAGGCTAGAGAATATGGTATTTTAAATGTTTTAATAACTTAGGGTTTTTTATGACAATGAGACACTCTGCTCCTGGCAGCACCAATCTACTTCAAGAAGAAGATGGGCATCGAAGAGGATCCTTATGGAGTTTGATAGCCATTTGGGCAAGAAACTGCTCTTGCCTGGACTATTGCTTAAACTGGACACAAAGAACCCGCAGGGAGAGGACTGCTGAACTTGCCTAAAGGTGAGATGATCTTTCGGGGTTCCTGATTTATGAAAGAGTCTGCGAGACATTCTGCAGGACACAGCAGATAGTGACTGAACTGCCTTTAAATTTCCTGCTTCATGGAAACGTCTCTGGATACTATGGACCTTTAGGCCGAAGATGGATGCCCCAACGGTACAGAGGAACTTTGGGTGACTGTCCAGGCAGTGAGATGTCGCTGTCATTTCTAGAGTTTAGAAGTTGCTTACTTTTTGTTTGCTTAGGTAATATTGTATTCTTCTGGAGTCTTTGATGGAGTTGAATAATAGATAGATAGTTATAGTAGTTTTCCTTAGTTATGATAAAGATAAAATAGATGTAAATATTGTAATTTTTACTTGATAACTGTTTTGTTATATGTAATTTTGCTATGTTAAAGTTAAAGCCTTCCTTTTTTTTTTTTTTGTTTAAACAGAAAAAAGGGAAATAATGGAGGAAGGTCATTTGTCAATAAACAAACTGCCTTGGCCCATTTGATAGGCTACCCCTTAGGTGGGTGGAGTAAACAGAATAGAATGCTGGGAGGAAGAGGAAGTGAGCTCAGACTCGACAGCTCTGCTCTCTGGAGCAGACGCCATGCTCCCCTCTCCCCGGCAGACGAGATGAAGCTCTGACCCAGGATGGACGTAGGCTAGAATCTTCCTGGTAAGCGCATCTTGGGGTGCTACATACATGAACAGAAATGGGCCAAGCAGTGTTTAAAATAATAGAGTTTGTGTGTCATTATTTTGGGGCATAAGCTAGCCAGGCGACCACGAGCCGGGCTGTGGGAAGAGGCCCGCAGCTCCCTACTACAACAACCACTGGTCATTAATATCACTTAATGTCAATGGACTCAACTCTCCTATAAAAAGGCACAGACTAAGAGATTGGATACGAAAACAGGATCCAACATTCTGCTGTTTACAAGAAACACACCTCAACCACAAAGACAGGCACCTACTCAGAGTAAAGGGTTGGGATAAGGCTTATCAAGTAAATGGACCTAAGAAACAAGCAGGGGTGGCCATACTAATTTCTAACAAAGTTGACTTCAAACTTAAATCATTCAGGAGAGATGGAGAGGGACATTTTCTACTCATAACAGGAACAATTCATCAGGATGAAGTCTCAATCCTGAATATCTATGCCCCTAATATAAAAGCACCCACGTACGTAAAAGAAACATTGTTAAAACTCAAGGCAGCCATCAAACCGCACACATTAATAGTAGGAGACTTTAATACTCCTCTCTCACCAATGGACAGGTCAAGTAGACAGAAACCTAACAGAGAAATAAGAGAATTAATGGAGTTAATGAATCAAATGGACTTAACAGACATCTATAGAATATTCCACCCAAATAGGAAAGAATATACCTTCTTCTCTGCAGATCATGGAACCTTCTCAAAAATCGACCACATACTCGGTAACAAAGCAAACATCCACAGTTACAAAAAAATATTAAGAACCACCTGTATCTTATCAGATCACCATGGATTAAAGCTAGAATTCAGCAACAATGCTACCCCCAGAAAGCCTACAAACTCATGGAAACTGAATAGTCAACTACTGAACCATACCTGGATTAAGGAAGAAATAAAGAAAGAAATTAAACTCTTCCTTGAAGACAATGAAAATAAAGAAACAACATACTCAAACCTATGGGACACTATGAAAGCAGTTCCGAGAGGAAAGTTCATAGCACTAACTGCCCACTTAAAGAAAACAGAGAAAGCACACATTGGAGACTTAACAGCCCACCTGAAAGCTCTAGAAAAAAAGAAGCAGACTCACCTAGAAGGGGTAGAAGACTGGAAATAATCAAACTGAGGGCTGAAATCAACAAAATAGAAACACAGAAAACAATTGAAAGAATCAATGAATCAAAAAGCTGGTTCCTGGAGAAAATCAACAAGATTGATAAACCCCTATCCAAACTAATCAAACGGCAGAGAGAGAATTTGCAAATTAATAAGATCAGAAATGAAAAGGGAGACATAACCACAGACACAGAGGAAATTCAGAGACTCATTAGATCTTACTACAAAAGCCTGTATGCCACAAAACTGGAAAATGCAAAAGAAATGGACGCTTTTTTAGATAAATACCATTTACCAAAGTTAAACCAGGACCAGGTGAACAACCTAAATAGACCTATTAGTCGTGAAGAATTAGAAGCGGTTATCAAAAACCTCCCTTCCAAAAAAAGTCCAGGACCAGATGGTTTCAATGTGGAATTCTACCAGAACTTCCAAGAAGACCTAATACCTATTCTCCTTAATGTATTTCACAATATAGAAACAGAAGAGTCATTGCCAAATTCCTTTTATGAAGCTACAGTAACTCTGATACCAAAACCACACAAAGACCCAACCAAGAAAGAGAATTACAGGCCAATCTCACTCATGAACATCGACGCAAAAATCCTCAACAAAATTCTGGCAAACCGAATCCAAGAACACATTAGAAAAATTATCCATTATGATCAAGTAGGCTTCATACCAGAGATGCAGGGCTGGTTTAACATACGCAAATCTATCAATGTAATACATCATATAAATAAACTGAAAGAAAAAAACCATATGATCGTTTCATTAGATGCTGAAAAAGCATTTGACAAAATTCAACATCCCTTTATGATAAAAGTCTTGGAGAGATTAGGGATACAAGGGTCATACCTAAATATAATTAAAGCTATATACAGCAAGCCGACAGCTAATATCAAACTAAATGGAGTGAAACTTAAAGCCATCCCACTAAAATCAGGAACACGCCAAGGCTGTCCACTCTCTCCATACCTCTTCAATATAGTTCTCGAAGTTTTAGCAATAGCAATAAGACAACATAAGGGGATAAAGGGGATTCAAATTGGAAAGGAAGAAGTTAAACTTGCATTATTTGCAGATGATATGATAGTGTACATGAGCGACCCCAAAAACTCCTCCAAAGAACTCCTACAGCTGATAAACGCCTTTAGTAACGTGGCAGGATACAAGATCAACTCCAAAAAATCAGTCGCCCTCTTATACACAAAGGATCTGGAAGCAGAGAGAGAAATAAGAGAATCATCACCTTTCACGATAGCCACAAACAGCATAAAATATCTTGGGGTAACTCTAACCAAGGAAGTGAAAGATCTATTTGACAAAAACTTTAAGGCATTGAAGAAAGAAATTGAAAAGGATACCAGAAAATGGAAGGATCTCCCTTGCTCTTGGATTGGGAGAATCAACATAGTAAAAATGGCAATTCTACCAAGGGCAATTTATAGATTCAATGCAATCCCCATTAAAATCCCATCAAAATTCTTCACAGATCTTGAAAGGACAATAATCAACTTTATATGGAGAAACAAAAAACCCAGGATAGCCAAAACAATCTTATACAATAAAGGAACTTCTGGAGGCATTACCATCCCTGACTTCAAACTCTATTACAGAGCTACAGTAATGAAAACAACGTGGTACTGGCATAAAAACAGAGAAGTCGACCAATGGAATCGTATAGAAGACCCGGATTTTAACCCACAAACCTATGAACAACTGATTTTCGATAAAGGAGCTAAAAGTATACAATGGAAGAAAGAAAGCATCTTCAACAAATGGTGCTGGCACAATTGGATGTCAACCTGTAGAAGAATGAAAATAGACCCATATCTATCACCATGCACAAAACTCAAGTCCAAATGGATCAAAGACCTCAATATCAATCTGAACACACTGAACCTGATAGAAGAGAAAATGGGAAGTACCCTACAACATATGGGCACTGGAGATCGCTTCCTAGGTATAACCCCAGCAGCACAGACATTAAGGGCAACATTGAATAAATGGGACCTCCTGAAACTGAGAAGCTTCTGTAAAGCAAAGGACACTGTCATTAAGACAAAAAGGCAGCCTACTGACTGGGAGAAGATCTTCACCAACCCAGCAACAGACAAAGGTCTGATCTCCAATATATATAAAGAACTCAAGAAACTAGACTTTAAAAGGATAATTAACCCAATTAAAAAATAGGGCACTGAACTGAACAGAGAATTCTCAACAGAAGAAGTTAAAATGGCCAAAAGATACTTAAGGTCATGCTCAACCTCCTTAGCGATCAGAGAAATGCAAATCAAAACAACTTTGAGATATCATCTTACACCTGTCAGAATGGCTAAAATCAAAAACACCCAGGATAGCCTTTGCTGGAGAGGTTGTGGAGAAAGGGGTACCCTCATCCATTGCTGGTGGGACTGCAAACTTGTGCAACCACTTTGGAAATCAGTGTGGCGGTTTCTCAGAAAAATTGGGATCAACCTACCCCTGGACCCAGCAATACCACTCTTGGGAATATACCCAAGAGATGCCCTATCATATGACAAAAGCATTTGTCCAACTATGTTCATAGCAGCATTATTTGTAATAGCCAGAACCTGGAAGCAACCTAGATGCCCTTCAATGGAAGAATGGATGAAGAAAGTGTGGAATATATACACATTAGAGTACTACTCTGCGGTAAAAAACAATGACTTCTCGAATTTTGCATGCAAATGGATGGAAATAGAAAATACGATCCTTAGTGAGGTAACCCAGACCCAAAAAGAAGAACATGGGATGTACTCACTCATAATTGGTTTCTAGCCATGGATAGGGGCCACTGAGTCTATAATTTGTGATCCTAAAGAAGCTAAACAAGAGGGTAAACCCAAGGAAAAACATATAGATATCCTCCCAGCTATGGGAAATAGACATGACTGATGGGCAAAAAATTGGAATCTTGGGGGTGGGGTGGGATGGGGATGAGGGGTGATGGGGAAAGAAAACTGTGAAGGAGAGGATGAGCGGAACTGGGGGAATCGGGGTGATTGGGGATAAAGGAAGTTTGGATAGGGGAGCAGGGAAACTCATACCTTAGGTAAGGGAGCCACCTAAGGGGTGGCAAGAGACTTGAACTTGGAATGGCTACCAGATGCCCAGGGCAATGTCCCCAGTTAGTTCATTGGGGCACCTGAGGATAGGGAACCTGAAATGAACCTATCCTATTATCATACTGATGAATATCTTGCATATCGCCATAGAACCTTCATCTAGCGATGGATGGAGATAGAGCCAGAGACCCACACTGGAGCACTGGACTGAGCTCCCAAGGTTATAATGAGGAGCAGAAGGAGAGAGAACATGAACAAGGAAGTCAGGACCGTGAGGGGTGCACCCAACCACTGAGACAGTGGGGCCGATCTATTGGGAGCTCACCAAGGTCAGCTGGACTGCTACTGAAAAAACATGGGATAAAACCGGACTCTCGGAATGTGGCGGACAATGAGAGCTGACGAGAGGCCAAGGAGAATGGCACAGGAACTTTCAACTGGCGATAGATCGAGAGAGAGACAGAGACCCAAATTGGAGCAACGGTCTGAGCTCTTAAGGTCCAAATGAGGAGCAGAAGGAGGGAGAACATGAGCAAGGAAATCAGGACCACGAGGCGTGCACCCACCCACTGTGACAGTGGAACTGATCTATTGGGAGCTCTTCAAGGCCAGCTGGACTGGGACTGAATAAGCATGGGTTGAAACTGGACTCTCTGAACATGGCGGACAATGAAGGCTGATGAGAAGCCAAGGACAATGGCACTAGGTTTCGATCCTAATACATGAACTGGCTTTGTGGGAGCTTAGCCTGTTTGGATGTTCACCTTCCTGGGCCTGGATGGAAGTGGGAGGACCTTGGTCTTCCTGTAGGGCAGGGAATTTGGACTGCTCTTCAGTATCGAGAGGGAGGGGGAATGGACTGGGGGGAGGAGAAGAGGAGTGGGGATGGGGGAGGGGAGGGGGGGAGGGGGCAATGTGTGGGAGGAGGGGAGGGAAATGGGAAACAGGGAGCAGTTGGAAATTTTAATTAAAAAAGAATAAAAAAAAAGAAAAAAAAAGAAAAAAAAATGCCATTATGAAATCTACTACTTTGTAGCTAACTTAATAATCTTGTAATGGGAAATACTTGTTCCTGTAGCCATCGTCCCACTTGAAATGGAGTCCATGGGGCAGGTGTTGTGCTATATTAGTTCAGACATCTATTACAGTACCAGGCATATGGTCATGCGTAAAGCATTTGCTGAGCCAGTTGTTGCCATGCATGCATCTAATTCCAGCATTTAGAGGACTAAGGAAGGCCCAAAGATTCTGGCTAGAGACTCACCTAATCTGAGCAAGACCTTATCTTAAATAATAATTGCCTATTTGCCAAATACATTTTGATAGCAATTATTGAGCTTTGTATATTATGTCTGTCAGTGATTGGTTTGATTTTATTATGATGCCTATAAGTTGTTGTACACGCATATAGTAGCCTCTTGATAATTGTGTTTATGTTCTATGACAACTCTCATGTTTAAAAACCATCTGACCTTTAATTATTTGAAAGCATTCATCTGTAAAATAATTTGTTAATAAATCATTTTGTGAGAGTTAATATTTGATTTTTTTCTGGTTATTTTGACTTTTCCATTTTGATATTTTATTGTTTATGCTGTAATCCCTCTTAATATCTATTTTCTAAAATTTAGAAAGGTTTTTGCTATACATACCAGGGTAACCTTGGACTTGTTATGTAGCTCAGGCTAACCTTGAACTCAAGATTCTCCTCTCAGCTTCCAGAGTGCTGGGATTACTGGCATGCACCACCATGTCTTGCTCAATTATTTTTTAAATAAATTATGTGTCTAGGTGTTTTGTAAACTTTGTACATCATGTGCACACAATGTTCAGGTAGGCCAGAAGAGGGCATCAGATCCAGGGGACTGGAGTTACTGAGGGTTGTGATTGACCAAGCAGGTGCTGGCAATGAACACAGGCCCTTTGGAAGAACAAGTGCTCTTAACTGCTGAGCTACCTCTTCAGCCTCTCGTCAATTATTATGTACATGTATATTTATGCATATAAACATCTTCACTGCATGTAAGCATGTGTGTTGTGTGCTCCTAGATGAGAAGAACTGCAGTTACAGATGGTTTGAGTTTCTGTGTGAGTGCCAGAAATTGAATTCAGGTCCTCTGCAAGAGCAAACAGTTTTCTTAATCACAGAAAAAACCCTCCAGTCCTACATACATATAGTTTTTCTTTTCTTTTATTCTTCTTTTTTTTTTGAGTCATGAGTTTACATAGCCCAGAACAATGGATTCTCCTGCTTTCCAAATCTGGGATTATAGGTATGTCCTACTGCACAAATATTTAGATCATCAACTCTTTTGGTTTTATGGGACAGGGTTTCTTTGTGTAGGCTTGGCTGTCTTGGAGCTCACTCTGTAGCCCAGGCTGGCCTCTAACGCATAGAGCTCTTCCTGCCTCTGGCTCCTGAGTGCTGGGATTAAAGGCATGTGCTCCCACCACTACCACCACCGGGCTTCATCAACTTTTTCTTCCTTCATTTCTTTTCCTTCCTTCCTTCCTTCCTTCCTTCCTTCCTTCCTTCCTTCCTTCCTTCATTCCTTCCTTTTTTCTTTAAAAACTTATTTTTATTTATATGAGTACTCTACCTGCACGTCCAACTTTATGTCAGACGAGGACAAGGGATCACACTATAGACAGTTGTGAGCCAGTATGTGGTTATTGGGAACTGAACTCAGCACCTCTGGAAGAGTAAGCAGTGTTCTTAGATGCTGAGCCACCTCTTCAGACCCTCATCAACATTTTCTTATAGACTGATTTTTGTTTAAATTTTTCATGACTCAAACTAACTTGCACTATTACTAAACATAGACCATTTTTCATTTTAAGATTTCCTGGCTGTTATGTATTTTAGATAGGGTCTTACTATGTGACCCTGCCTGACCTGGAACTTGCAATCCCCCCAGTGTCTGATAAGAAAGTGCTGGAATTGATGATACAAGGCACACTCCTGACCTCTCTTTTATTGAGGAAGGGAAAAGGGTCTTCCTAGTAAAAAGTAGTTGTTTTGTTTTGTTTTGTTCTTTTTGGTGGTACTGGGAATTGAGCCCAGGTCTGAAGCCACATGCTAAGAAAGTACTTTACCACAGGGCCATGTTTGTAGCCCATGTCAAATGCCATAGAAATTGTTAACGGTGAAAACAACTTTGTGTGGATTACTTGAATAGCTATTTTTGTAAAACTGTGGGTTTTACTTATACATTGCTTTTAAAAAAACAATAAAACTGGGTGCTAGTGGCTCACACCTTTAATCCCAGCAAATCCCAGCACTCCTGAGCCAGAGGCAGGCAGATGTCTGTGAGTTCAAGGCCAGCCTGGTCTACAGAGTGAGTTCCACTGACAGCCAGAGCTAGACAGAGAAACCCTGTCTCAGACAAACCAGAATTTAAACCACACTGCAAAATCACTCAAATCAGACAATTTAATACCTTATATAGATGTTGGATATTTTTCTGAATAAATACTTTATCATGGATAGGTCTTGTATCCTTTATTTTTTTAGAACTTGAAAACATACCAAGTTGCATATTAAGAAGGCAATCAAAAACATTTCCTCCTCTGTTCAAGTCTGCATTATTTCAAGGCTATCCATCACACACACACACACACACACACACATCGTAAGAACAGCATCAAACATTAGTCTTTAAGCTTTAAATAACTAAAGACAATGCATTCCTAAAAGCAGGAGAGCATACCATGAAGTTACAGCAGTTTTAGGTATAAAATATGGGGGGAATGAAATGTACTTCTGTGACAGGGATATATCTCAGTGTTTTGTTCAGCTTGTGCTCAATCCTCAGCACCACAAATAACAAACCAAATTTCCTTGTGCATGACATTATCAACACATATATTATCCTTAAAGGTGTGTTTCAGGCCCATAGATCTTCTGTACCAAGTAGTCTAAAGGCCTGTTCAATAACCTAAACACTTTCGTCTCTATTTATGCCCCTATAACTGCTCCCTTTTTTGTACTCCCTTGTTTGCCATTGTGCCTTAAGGGAAAGTTGTCACCGAGTATCAAGAGTTAATATGCATGAAGAACTTAAGAGCAGTTGACCTATATAAACACTCAATAAATATTCAGAACAACTTGTAAAGGAGAGTCTGCCATTATCTCCATTAAAAAAGTGAAAAGTTCTATTTTATATTCTATGTATATTTTGTTTGTATAGGCATAACCACACATGCACGAGAGTGCCTATGGAGGTCACAAAAGGGGCACCAGATCTCCTTGAGCTGGAGTCACAGGCGGTTGTGACCTGCCCAATGTGGGTACTGGGAACTGAATTTGGGTCCTGTGGTAGAATAGGAACGACTCTAAACCACTGAGCAATCTCCCAGTATCTCCACTCTTTTTCTTCCTTTTTTTGGAAGACAGGTTTTTCTGTGTAGCTCTGGTTGTCTTGGAATTTGTCTGTAGACCAGGCTGGCCTCAAACCCAGAGATTAGACTGCCTCCGTTTAATTAAATACGTGCACCACCGCTCAACCTATCCCCATTCTTATACACAAGGGATTCAAAGTACAAAAAGGTGAGGTCATACCCCAGGTCATACAAATAACAGACTGTTTCCTGTCAATCTGTATCAAACTTCCACACCTCCAATCCAGACAACTGCTGATCTAGACTAGACATGTTCTCCAAGGTATGTATATCTAGGTATCACTACATCAAAACTAAGATGTTGTTTGTTCTTCTCATGCTCATCCTTTCATGCATACATTGCTACCTAGAGACTGGCTGCTAGGACAGTCTGAATGCAGCAGCAGAATAGATTCTAACTGTCTTTCATTAGTCAGATATTAAAGGGATCTGACGTTAAAAGGGGAGACCATGTTTTGCTGCCCAATGAAATTGTTTTGCATTGGAAATATTTTAACTTTATTACATTTATTATTATGTGTGTGTGTGTGTGTGTGTGTGAGAGAGAGAGAGAGAGAGAGAGAGAGAGAGACAGAAAGAGAGCGAGCAGCTGGTGGTCAGTAGCTGCTGATGCAGCAGGTTCTCTTCTACCATGTGGGTCTGGGGATTGAAAGCAGGTGTTTGGGTTTGTTGATAAGTGCCTTTACCTGCTGAATCATCTTGCTTACCCAGATTTTTTTTTAAATTAAAAGCATTGTAGGTGGTGGTGGCACGCACCTTTAATCTGAGCACTTTGGAAGCAGAGAAAGGTATATCCCAAAGTTCGATGCTAACCTGGTCTACAGAGTGAATGCCAGGAAAACTAGGGCTGCATCGAGAAATCTTGTCTCCAAAACAAACCAAAACAAACAAAGAAGCAAATAAATAAATAAAACCATTTTAGTTTTGAAACCTTATAATAAGATTGTTATTTTAAATTGAGTTTATATTGACATTTTCTTAGTTTAATTGCTAATATAATTAATACTGCCAGACTTAGACAGTAAAACCAAAGCTCTCTGAAGGAATTACTAACCTTTGGAGAGTGAGCGACTCAAGTGTGGAACTAGAGAAGACCCACTTTCACCATCTGATTCTACAGTTTCTGAGAACTAGGTACAGAACATGGCAGCATGCAGCTGAGATCCATAGTTGGAGGCACTTACGCTTGACGGGTATAAAGGTCTGGTTCGTCGAGGTCCTGAGATCTTAATTCCTGTGTGGAGAGGCAGCCAGCACCACCGGTGGAAATGGAACTGCGCTTCATGCTCAGAACCTAATTCATGATTTCAATATCAGAAAAATGTTCCAGATGCAAGTGGATCATTAAGCAATAATTGTCACTTTTATTCTGAAGTAGAAGAGTAACTAAGTTTATTCCTTTACGATAGTATTTTCCCTGTGTGCTGTATTTGTTTGTCATGTATACTTAAGTCCTCAATAAAGATAACACCTATGCAACTTCAGGTATTCAATACACTCGAGCAAGACAATGCAAAAATGAACATATATGATTCCTGCATCACACGGCAATCCATGATCGCAAAATTTCAACGTGTTATCCCGAATACATCACTGGTATCTCTTATGTCTATTTCAATGGTAACTCACAGACTGCTTGACAAGAAATCTCAGGCTCCTTAACTCTCCTCAAAATGTTTCCTTTGGCTTCAAAATCAGGATTCATTCTCTTTTCCTAATATCTACTTTTCTTGCTTTTGTTTAACCCCATAGTTTAATACCCACTATTGTCTTTCTGGTTCTAATCTCCCTTTCAGTAAAGACAAGCAATCCGTTCCATAACATAATGTAGAGGCTGCTTCCATTCTCAAAATATTTTAGTATCATAAGCATACCTATGTCAGACCCTGTCTTCGTCTCTGCAGCACTAGACGCTAGCCACTCAGCTTTTTCTGGTCCTGCCCTGGCTTCTTTCTAGGATAAGACAGAACTCACTGTTGATAAAATTAAATATATATATATATATATATATATATATATATATATATATATGTAGTGAAGAGAAGTCACGCTATGCGATAAGGCTTATACAGGAGGCTTATTGGAAGATGAGAGAGAAGGGACAGAGAAGGCAGAGAGGGGAGCAGACTAGTCCCATGGGGTAAAGAGTGCGGGAGAGAGAGGGAGGTAGACACAGGAGAAGGGGGAGGTTAGGGGTAGGTCCACCTGTTACAAGGAACCATAGCAAATGTGCCCAGAAGTGGCTACAGGTGAAGTGCTCTTAGTGGCTACAGGTGAGGAGGTTTCCTGTCAGGACCCTAAGGACAGGCAGGCCAATGCAGATTCCCAAATACTAACACCAAATAATAACACCCACTTTATTGTTTGTTTGAGCTGGGGACTTTAGCACAATAGGCTGTGCACTGAGTCACATCACTCCTTGTTCGACTGCTTACATTCCACTTAGGTCTTATTCTCAAGCCTTCAGTTTCCCAGACTTTTTCTTCTTACATGGCTTTTCAGATGCTGCATTACCACAAGAACGCAGTGTTTTAACCTGTCCCTCCCAGGCAGTCCTCCCCTTCTCCCCCTCCCTGCGGAACACCTTGGTCAGCAATCAGCATCCTCTTTTCCCTCTCCAGGCGCTGCCCACACAAACTTACTGATCCCTGAACCCAGAACCTGGCAGATGCCGCCCCAGGTCTCTGATGCCACAGAGTTTCTTAGCAGGAACAGAGTTAACCCCATACCAGCAGTTACCTTTCTCTCTGGTTCTTGACCCCCAGCGCCCACTTCCAGTAAAATGCACAACTGCTTAGGAAGACACCCACCAATGCCAACCAGGAGCCATTTGGATTTTAAAGTCTCCGCCTGCGTGACATCAGAAAGCCTCTTGCGAGTACTCTTAAGCAAGAAGGCTATGCCAGTTCCCAGACAGTGGTGGGAAGTCCTAGGGCAAAAACTTAGATTTCTAAATCTTGCAGCTGTTGTGCCTCTGGCTAGAATTGGAGTTGTCCCTAGCAGCCCTTTTGAGTTTCAGTCTTTCCTAGCCATCAGTGTGTCTCCTCATCTGTATTTGAGACAATCAAGTACTTTTGCAGCAGTGCCCAGTTGTTTTCCATAGTATCTTTTATTGTTGTTTTGTTTTGTAAAATATCCCTGGGCCTGGTGAAATGGCTCCATGGGTAAGAGCACTGCCTGCTCTTCCAAAGAAATGGGTTAAATCCCCAGGACCCATAACTATAACTCTAATTTCAGGAGGTCTGATGCCCTCTTCTGGCCTTGGTGGGCACCAGACACACGTGTGGTATACAGACATACATGTAGGCAAAACACTTTATACATAAAATAAAAATAATAAAGATCTTTTTTAAAAAAATAAAGGCAAATCAAAAGTATTCTTGTACAGTTTTATCAGGACCTAAGTTCTCAAAATTCATTTCAACACTCATCTTAGTTTCAAGATGCCTTAAGAAGTACAAAATTTGCTGGTCTGTGGTGGTACATTCCTTTACTCCCAGTACTCAAGAGGCAGAGGCAGGGGGATCTCTGTGAGTTTGAGAAGAGTCTACAGAAGAAATACAAAATCACTTTAGCTAAGACATTTGAATTGGAAGTATTATCTCTGTTTGACCAAGATCTCCCATATTTTGTCATTACAAGGTCAATTAGCAAGACTATTGTAATAGCTATTGCTTATGCATTAACTACTCCTGGATTCTTTTTATAGAAGACTGAAGTGAGAAAGGATTAATGTTCTACGGGTGCTTAAATAAAGCAAGTTTTCACATACTAGTCCTTCTAAAATCATTCCTCATCAAAGAACTCATTGAAACATTTTTTTTGTACAAATTTTAAAAAGTTGAAGTCTACAGTCATCAGGCTGGTAGTCATAGACACACAAAAACCTGACAAGCTTGCTTTCTATGTCTACTTCTGAATGCCACTCAGGATCAAGTGAGATAATTGTATCAGGATTTTAGCTTAGTGATACATGGCGTTAATAAATTAAAATTCATCCTAAGGAATGTAGTGGGAAGAAATGATAATGTAATCAAGTTGAATTTAATTTGCTAGATAATTTATAATGACATTTTAAGACATAAGCAACTGTAATATACTTTACTATTAGAAACTCTTTTAATTAATGCAGGCCACCTTATTCCCATGTGGTTATGCCGTGGCAGTATCTGTGAAAAATTCTTCAGAGCAGGTAATAGGGATATGTTACATCTCTTTTAATCTCCTTCTTTTTTTTTTCTGAGACAAGCTTGTCTATTTAACAGTCTTGGCTGTGTCCCTTTTTTACCTTTTATGTTAATTCTTTAAAAACAACTACTTCTTTATTTTATTTATTGTATTATGTGTAGTTGGAATTTTCCTTTGGGCCACCAAGAAACTCCCAAATAATTTATTATGAATGCTTCTTATTAATTATAAGTGCTTAGTCTTAGCTTAGGCTCATCCTGCTAGCTTTTTGAACTTAATTTAACCTGTTTCTATTCATCTACATTTTTCCTTGGGGCTTTTTTACCTTTCTTTTATTCTGTATGTCTTGGTTTCCTGCTTCCTCCATGTGTGTCTGATTGGCCACTGGTTTCTCCCTGGTATCTCTTTTTCTTTCTTCTTTTCTAAGCCTAAATTCCTCCTGCTACTCAGTTTCCCTGCCTGCAAGTCCTGCCTATACCTCTTTCTTGCTATTGGCCATTTAGCTTTTTGTTAGACTAATCAGGTGCCTTAGGCAGACAAGGTAAAACAGCAACACATTTTTACATATAATTCAACAAATGCAACACGTCTTTACATAGTTATACAAATATTTTGTAACAATGAAACATCATTTCTCCTTTTACTTTTTTTCTTCAAACCTGCTCTTATATGCCTCCTTGTTCCCTTTCAAATTCATGGATTTTTCATTAATTTTGTTACATGCATATGTGTATGTAACCTGCCCAATCTGTATGTTACTTGTCTGTATGCTGTCAGGGTTATAATTAGGTTGAAGGGAGATAAATACACAGGGAGAAAGGAGAGCAAAATAATAGTATGGATATGTGAAAAAATCACAAGGATTCATACTGTTAAGTACCTAAGAAACTATAACACACGCATACTTTAATTTAGTATAATGTTATTTGTATGTATGATTCAGGGCTCACCATTTGGTATTGGATAAGCATTTCGTGTACTCTTCCCACAGTAGGACTAAAACTGTTTCTCCACTCCCGGCATTTGTGAGTTCCCTATAGTTCTTTGTGTAGGGCTGGTTGGCCCCTTGTCCCTTATAGATTGCCTCTTGTCCTTATTCAGCTCATACTTAAGCAGCCATGTTAATAAGATTTTATTGGTGTAGATTCTGACATTCCTAGGAGATACAATGTCACAGCAAACTCCATGATGCTCTGGCTCTTATAATCTATGTGTCCCCTCCTTTACAATGTTTCGTGATACTTACGTGTAGTGATATTTCATTTGTATTTTAATAAAGAAAGTTTAGCTGAAGATCAGAGAGTAAGTGGTAGCACACACCTTTAATCTCAGTAGCCACACTAGTTTGCCATAGAAACCTGGCGGTGCACGCCTTTAATCCCTGTGGTGCACATCTTTAATCCCAACCTAAAGAATGGAATGCAAGACAGAAGGAGAAAGCTCTCAGACACAGTCTCATCACCCTGTTATTTGATTTCTCTGTTAGATTGCCTTCACATATGCATTTATTTCAGGAAGCATCGACTGTATCAATACCCATGCCACTGCACACTACTTCCGTGGCCTTAGTTTTAGCTGTTTCTCCCTGTATACACTCCCTCGTCCCTCTATTTCTCTCCTTGCACCTCCCCTCACCAGCCTGTACCTTTCTATTCTATCTCTTCTTTCCTGATGAGATGCTTCTCTCCTCCTTAGTCTGTTACTCTATGCTTAATCTCTGTGATTCTGTATATCCACATGTAAGCTAATACATGCCACATTTGGCTTTCTGTGTCTGGGTACCTCACTCAGGGTGATTTCTCCCCCTAGTTCTACCCATTTACTGTGAATTTAATTCTTTATAATGGCTGAGTAATATTCATTTGTATAAAGGTTCCAATTTTTATTATCCATTCATATTCATATCTTGAATATGTTATCCAATTTCTGGGCATTATTAATAGAGCAGCAATGGACATGGTTGAGTAAGCGTCTCTGTGGTAGGATGAAGTTTCCTTTGGGTAAATGCCCAAGAGTGATAGAGCTGGATCACGAGGTAGATCAGTTCCCATCTCTCTAAGGTAAATCCACACTCATTTCCATAGTGACTGTATGAGTCTGCACTGCTACCAGCAGTGGATGAGTGTACCCCTTATTCTATGTCCTTGCCAGCAGGAACTGTCACTCGTATTATTGATCCTAAGGATTCTGACAGGTGTAAAATGGACTCTCAAAGCAGACTTGGTTTGCATTTCACTAATGACTGAGAATGTTGAACATTTAAGTCTTTCTCAGCCACTTAAGATTCCCTATTGAGAATTCTCTGTTTAAAAATTCCCAGTTTTAATTGAGTCATTTGTTTTCTTGATATCTAGCCTTTTGAGTTCTTTATACATTTTGTTTGAGTTTTTTTGTATAATTTTGGATATTAGCCCTCTATTGGGTGTGTAGTTGATAAAAAAATATTTTACCATTCTGTAAGCTGCCACTTTGTCTGATTGATGGGATCTTTTGTCATGCAGAAGCTTTTCAGTTTCATGAGATCCCATTTATTAATTGTTGAAATTAGTGTCTGTGTTAATAGTGTTCTGCTCAGAAAGTCTTTTCCTATGTCATTGATTTCAGGGATCTTCCCTTCTTTTTCTTCTGTTAGGTTCAAGATATCTGGTTTTAGGTTGAGGTCTGTGTGGGAATTCCTTTCCATTAAATATTTTTTGGGATGTGGGGGTGTGTCAGCAATAGGGTGGCTTCTGTGTGCTGACATGATCTCTTATAAGGGAGAGAATGGTCTCCCATGTATTTCTGGTTTCTTCATCAAAGATCAGGAGTCCGTAGGCACTTGAATTACACCTGACTTCTCAGTGGAAACCATGAAAGCCAGAATGTCTTAGATAGATGTGCTGCCAACACTAAGAGACCATGAAGGCAATCCCAGAGTACTATTCACAGCAAAGCTTGCATTCACCATCAATGGAGAAAAAAGATATTCCAGGACAAAAACAGATTTAAATAATAGGTAGCCACAAACCCAGCCTTACAGAAACTACTAGAAGGCAAAGCACAAACCAAGGAAGCTAAGAACACCCATAATAACACAGACATCTGACAACTCTCCACCACCACAACTCAAAGAAGGGAAACACACACTCTAATAGTAGGTTTCAACACTCCTCTCTCACCAATGGACAGGCTAAACAGACAGAAACTTAATGGAGCAGTAAGAGATATCACAGATGTAGTGAAACAAATGAAATTAATAGACATCTATAGAACATTCCACCCAATAGAAAAGAAAATACCTTCTTCTCAGCATCTCATGGAACCTTCTCAAAAATTGATCACATAATCAGTAACAAAGCAAACATTCACAGATACAAAAGAAAATGTAGTAACCAGCTGTGTACTATTGGATTACCATGGAATAATGCTAGAATTCAACAACATTTCTACCCCCAGAATGCCTACAAACTCATGAAAACTGAACAGTCAACTACTCTCCAGAAGATGACATCAGATACCTTAGAATTAGAGATATAAGGGATTGTGAGCTGCCATATGGGTGCTGTTAACTGAACCTTTGTCCTCTGCAAGAGCGGCAAGTGCTCTTAATCATGGATTCATCAACCCAGCCCTAGAAGGTACTTCATTTTTTCCCTTAAACCCGGATGTCATTAGGAAAGATCCTTTTACAGATGGTGCTGAGAAAACTGGGTATGTACCTGTAGAAGAATGAAATCAGGTCGAGTCTCAAACTACATGAAACATTGAAAATAGGTGAGAGACTTCATGTGAAGACAGAACATGCTGAAACTGCAGGGAAGACACATCAACTATGTCCCGTGTCAACAATCATCCTATGCAGAGGTAGGAACTTCTGAATGGACTGTGACAGCAGAGAACACAACCCAAGGACTGACACATGGATTATAGCAAACTAAAAACCTGCCTAACAATGGAAGGAACCTCACAACTGAAGAGACAGCTTACAGATTTGAGAAATCATTGCCAACTCTGTATCGCATAGGGTTCTATTATGTAAAAAGAGCCAAGATTAAACCAAATCCAATCCATACATGAGGTAATGAGGTGAGCAGACAGTCCTCAAAGGAAGAAATAGAAATGGCAAATAATATTTGATGATGGGTTCAACATCCTAAGCCATCAGGGAAAGGTGAAATTAAAATGATTTATACTGTCACCTTACTAGCTCAGAATGACTTTCATCAAGAAAACAGAACAACAGATGCTGGCAGGAATTTGAGGAAAGAGGAAACTTTACTCACTGCTAGTGAGCATAAATTGCAGCTACTGAGGAAATCAGTAAGTAGGTTTGTCAAAAATGAGAAAGTGGTGGGACAGATGTCTCAGGGAAAAGCACTGGCTGCTCTTACAGAGGAACTGGGTTTGGTTCCCAGCACCCACTTGGTGGCTCAGAACCATCTATAACTCCAGTTCCAGGGAATCCCTTTCTGGCCTCCACAGTCACCACGGATGTACACATATATTGCAGGAAAAATATTCACACACATAAAAATAAAAGATAAACAAATCTTTGAGGACGACAACCAAAACTATCACATGATCTGCCTATATGCCTCAGTGATAAAGAACACTTCTTGTTCTTCCAGAGGACCAGCATTTGATTCCCAACACTCAAACCAGGCAGTTCACAACCACCTGTAACACAAGCCCCAGGAGGGTCTGACATCTCTCATCTCTGTGGTCACACACACACACACACACACACACACACACAGAGATTTAAAAGTAAAAAAAACGACATTTGTAGGAAAATGGGTGAAATTTCAATTCAGAATGTTAGCTGAAATAAACTGCGTTCAGATAAGCACTATGTTTTCTCTCATGTGTGTAGCCTTGATTGAAGTTTCTATGTGTGAGTGGGTCGGTGTCCATGTGTGGATGACTCATGAAACTAGAGAACTGTGAGAGGGAAAAAGAGACCTGAAGGATTAGGGTACAGGAACACTGACAGAAGATAATGCAATATTGTACTGGGAGAGCAGAAATTAGGTTGTTGTGGGCAATGGAAAAACAGCAAGAATGGGACAGAGGGGAGGGCAAGGCAAAGGCCAGAGGGCAGGGTGTGGAAGAAGAAAACATGTGTAAAAATGCCATTATGAGCTTGTCCCATCCAGCTTGCATCCAGAACCCTTCTTCCTTCTGTCCCCTTTCCTCTTTGGGCACATAAGGCCATCCAGCTCAGTCTGTCTGGCGCTGGGGCCAAATCCTCAGGGCAAGTAGACAGGCGAGACCTCCTTTGTCTCACTGGCCCGCCTGCACCAACCAAGGTAGGCGCTTTGTTTACGAACTACCCAACCTGCATGGAGATCTGATCTCGGCACCAGGAGAGACAGCAGTGCAGTGAGTTTGTGACCAGCAGTGGCGGAAGCAGCCCTGGATAGGGAACTCTGAAGTTCCTCATCCCCCTCCCTATACTCCCCGGGCTCCCTGCAGGGGCTCTACCCTCCCCCCCATACTGCCTCTCTCTTCTTGTCCCACCCAGCTTGCATCCAGAACCCTTTTTCCTTCTGTCCCCTTTCCTCTTTGGGCACATAACACCATCCAGCTCAGTCTGTCTGGTGCTGGGGCAAATCCTCAGGGCAAGTAGCCAGGCGAGACCTCCTTTGTCTCACTGGCCCACCTGGACCAACCAAGGAAGGCGCTTTGTTTACGAACTACCCAACCTGCATGGAGATCTGATCTCGGCACCAGGAGAGACAGCAGTGTGGTGAGTTTGTGACCAGCGGCGGCGGAAGCAGCCCTGGACAGGGAACTCTGAAGTTCCTCATCCCCCTCCCTATACTCCCCGGGCTCCCTGCAGGGGCTCTACCCCCCCATACTGCCTCTCTCTTCTTGTCCCACCCAGCTTGCATCCAGAACCCTTCTTCCTTCTGTCCCCTTTCCTCTTTGGGCACATAACACCATCCAGCTCAGTCTGTCTGGTGCTGGGGGCAAATCCTCAGGGCAAGTAGGCAGGCGAGACTTCCTTTGTTTCACTGGCCTGCCTGCAACAAGCAAGGAGAGACATCACTAGAACACCAGGAGAGCTAGCACTGCAGAGAGCCATCACTGGGAAGGTACATCAGTAGGCAAGGAGACCTGATCCGGTAAAAGAAGATCCAGAGGGCAGCATTCGGAGAAAGAGATGGGCAGGCGCCAATGCAAGAATTCACCTAACAATCTGAAAAACTATATGAAACCACCAGAACCCAGCGACATCCCAACAGGTGGACATGAACACCTTAATCATGAAGAAGTAGATAAAATTGACTTTATGAAAGTGATTGACGCCCTTAAACAACATGTAAAAAATGCCCTTATAGAAATGGATGAGAAGTATAACAGAAAGTTTGAAGAATTGAGTAAATCAGTGAATGATACCCTAGGAAACCAAGGAAAAACAATCAAACAGATAATGGAAACAGTTCAAGACTTAAAAACTGAAATGGAGGCAAAGAAGAAAACACAAACAGAAGGCCAGCTGGACAGGGAAAATCTAGGTAAACGAATAGAGACTACAGAAGCAAGCATAACCAACAGAATACAAGAGATAGAAGAAAGAATCTCAGATTCTGAAGATACCATAGAGAAAATAAACACGCTGATCAAAGAAAACAGCAAGGCCAACAAATTCTCATCACAAAACATTCAGGAAATATGGGACACAATAAAAAGACCAAACCTAAGAATAATAGGAATAGAAGAAGGAGAAGAAGTGCAGCTCAATGGTCCAGAAAATATATTTAATAAAATTATAGAAGAAAACTTTCCCAACCTAAAGAAAGATATACCTATGAAGGTTCAAGAAGCATACAGAACACCGAATAGGCTGGATCAAAAAAAAAACATCCTCTCGCCATATAATAATCAAAACACAAAGCATACAGAATAAAGAAAGAATACTAAGAGCAGCGAAGGAAAAAGGCCAAGTTACTTATAAAGGTAAACCTATCAGACTTACACCTGACTTCTCTATGGAAACCATGAAAGCCAGAAGGTCCTGGATAGATGTACTGCAGAAACTAAGAGACCATGGATGCAAGCCCAGACTACTATACCCAGCCAAGCTTTCGTTCACTATAAATGGAGAAAACAAAATTTTCCAGGATAAAAACAAATTTAAACAATACGTAGCCACAAATCCAGCCTTACAGAAAGTAATAGAAGGAAAATCACTAACCAAGGAGTCCAACAATGACCACAATATCTCAGACAACTAGAGACCCTTCACCAGCGCAACACAAAGAAGGGGAACACACAAAATTTACAACTTAAAAAATGACCGGAGTTAACAACCACTGGTCATTAATATCACTTAATGTCAATGGACTCAACTCTCCTATAAAAAGGCACAGACTAAGAGATTGGATACGAAAACAGGATCCAACATTCTGCTGTTTACAAGAAACACACCTCAACCACAAAGACAGGCACCTACTCAGAGTAAAGGGTTGGGATAAGGCTTATCAAGTAAATGGACCTAAGAAACAAGCAGGGGTGGCCATACTAATTTCTAACAAAGTTGACTTCAAACTTAAATCATTCAGGAGAGATGGAGAGGGACATTTTCTACTCATAACAGGAACAATTCATCAGGATGAAGTCTCAATCCTGAATATCTATGCCCCTAATATAAAAGCACCCACGTACGTAAAAGAAACATTGTTAAAACTCAAGGCAGCCATCAAACCGCACACATTAATAGTAGGAGACTTTAATACTCCTCTCTCACCAATGGACAGGTCAAGTAGACAGAAACCTAACAGAGAAATAAGAGAATTAATGGAGTTAATGAATCAAATGGACTTAACAGACATCTATAGAATATTCCACCCAAATAGGAAAGAATATACCTTCTTCTCTGCAGATCATGGAACCTTCTCAAAAATCGACCACATACTCGGTAACAAAGCAAACATCCACAGTTACAAAAAAATATTAAGAACCACCTGTATCTTATCAGATCACCATGGATTAAAGCTAGAATTCAGCAACAATGCTACCCCCAGAAAGCCTACAAACTCATGGAAACTGAATAGTCAACTACTGAACCATACCTGGATTAAGGAAGAAATAAAGAAAGAAATTAAACTCTTCCTTGAAGACAATGAAAATAAAGAAACAACATACTCAAACCTATGGGACACTATGAAAGCAGTTCCGAGAGGAAAGTTCATAGCACTAACTGCCCACTTAAAGAAAACAGAGAAAGCACACATTGGAGACTTAACAGCCCACCTGAAAGCTCTAGAAAAAAAGAAGCAGACTCACCTAGAAGGGGTAGAAGACTGGAAATAATCAAACTGAGGGCTGAAATCAACAAAATAGAAACACAGAAAACAATTGAAAGAATCAATGAATCAAAAAGCTGGTTCCTGGAGAAAATCAACAAGATTGATAAACCCCTATCCAAACTAATCAAACGGCAGAGAGAGAATTTGCAAATTAATAAGATCAGAAATGAAAAGGGAGACATAACCACAGACACAGAGGAAATTCAGAGACTCATTAGATCTTACTACAAAAGCCTGTATGCCACAAAACTGGAAAATGCAAAAGAAATGGACGCTTTTTTAGATAAATACCATTTACCAAAGTTAAACCAGGACCAGGTGAACAACCTAAATAGACCTATTAGTCGTGAAGAATTAGAAGCGGTTATCAAAAACCTCCCTTCCAAAAAAAGTCCAGGACCAGATGGTTTCAATGTGGAATTCTACCAGAACTTCCAAGAAGACCTAATACCTATTCTCCTTAATGTATTTCACAATATAGAAACAGAAGAGTCATTGCCAAATTCCTTTTATGAAGCTACAGTAACTCTGATACCAAAACCACACAAAGACCCAACCAAGAAAGAGAATTACAGGCCAATCTCACTCATGAACATCGACGCAAAAATCCTCAACAAAATTCTGGCAAACCGAATCCAAGAACACATTAGAAAAATTATCCATTATGATCAAGTAGGCTTCATACCAGAGATGCAGGGCTGGTTTAACATACGCAAATCTATCAATGTAATCCATCATATAAATAAACTGAAAGAAAAAAACCATATGATCGTTTCATTAGATGCTGAAAAAGCATTTGACAAAATTCAACATCCCTTTATGATAAAAGTCTTGGAGAGATTAGGGATACAAGGGTCATACCTAAATATAATTAAAGCTATATACAGCAAGCCGACAGCTAATATCAAACTAAATGGAGAGAAACTTAAAGCCATCCCACTAAAATCAGGAACACGCCAAGGCTGTCCACTCTCTCCATACCTCTTCAATATAGTTCTCGAAGTTTTAGCAATAGCAATAAGACAACATAAGGGGATAAAGGGGATTCAAATTGGAAAGGAAGAAGTTAAACTTGCATTATTTGCAGATGATATGATAGTGTACATGAGCGACCCCAAAAACTCCTCCAAAGAACTCCTACAGCTGATAAACGCCTTTAGTAACGTGGCAGGATACAAGATCAACTCCAAAAAATCAGTCGCCCTCTTATACACAAAGGATCTGGAAGCAGAGAGAGAAATAAGAGAATCATCACCTTTCACGATAGCCACAAACAGCATAAAATATCTTGGGGTAACTCTAACCAAGGAAGTGAAAGATCTATTTGACAAAAACTTTAAGGCATTGAAGAAAGAAATTGAAAAGGATACCAGAAAATGGAAGGATCTCCCTTGCTCTTGGATTGGGAGAATCAACATAGTAAAAATGGCAATTCTACCAAGGGCAATTTATAGATTCAATGCAATCCCCATTAAAATCCCATCAAAATTCTTCACAGATCTTGAAAGGACAATAATCAACTTTATATGGAGAAACAAAAAACCCAGGATAGCCAAAACAATCTTATACAATAAAGGAACTTCTGGAGGCATTACCATCCCTGACTTCAAACTCTATTACAGAGCTACAGTAATGAAAACAACGTGGTACTGGCATAAAAACAGAGAAGTCGACCAATGGAATCGTATAGAAGACCCGGATTTTAACCCACAAACCTATGAACAACTGATTTTCGATAAAGGAGCTAAAAGTATACAATGGAAGAAAGAAAGCATCTTCAACAAATGGTGCTGGCACAATTGGATGTCAACCTGTAGAAGAATGAAAATAGACCCATATCTATCACCATGCACAAAACTCAAGTCCAAATGGATCAAAGACCTCAATATCAATCTGAACACAGTGAACCTGATAGAAGAGAAAATGGGAAGTACCCTACAACATATGGGCACTGGAGATCGCTTCCTAGGTATAACCCCAGCAGCACAGACATTAAGGGCAACATTGAATAAATGGGACCTCCTGAAACTGAGAAGCTTCTGTAAAGCAAAGGACACTGTCATTAAGACAAAAAGGCAGCCTACTGACTGGGAGAAGATCTTCACCAACCCCGCAACAGACAAAGGTCTGATCTCCAATATATATAAAGAACTCAAGAAACTAGACTTTAAAAGGATAATTAACCCAATTAAAAAATGGGGCACTGAACTGAACAGAGAATTCTCAACAGAAGAAGTTAAAATGGCCAAAAGATACTTAAGGTCATGCTCAACCTCCTTAGCGATCAGAGAAATGCAAATCAAAACAACTTTGAGATATCATCTTACACCTGTCAGAATGGCTAAAATCAAAAACACCCAGGATAGCCTTTGCTGGAGAGGTTGTGGAGAAAGGGGTACCCTCATCCATTGCTGGTGGGACTGCAAACTTGTGCAACCACTTTGGAAATCAGTGTGGCGGTTTCTCAGAAAAATTGGGATCAACCTACCCCTGGACCCAGCAATACCACTCTTGGGAATATACCCAAGAGATGCCCTATCATATGACAAAAGCATTTGTCCAACTATGTTCATAGCAGCATTATTTGTAATAGCCAGAACCTGGAAGCAACCTAGATGCCCTTCAATGGAAGAATGGATGAAGAAAGTGTGGAATATATACACATTAGAGTACTACTCTGCGGTAAAAAACAATGACTTCTCGAATTTTGCATGCAAATGGATGGAAATAGAAAATACGATCCTTAGTGAGGTAACCCAGACCCAAAAAGAAGAACATGGGATGTACTCACTCATAATTGGTTTCTAGCCATGGATAGGGGCCACTGAGTCTATAATTTGTGATCCTAAAGAAGCTAAACAAGAGGGTAAACCCAAGGAAAAACATATAGATATCCTCCCAGCTATGGGAAATAGACATGACTGATGGGCAAAAAATTGGAATCTTGGGGGTGGGGTGGGATGGGGATGAGGGGTGATGGGGAAAGAAAACTGTGAAGGAGAGGATGAGCGGAACTGGGGGAATCGGGGTGATTGGGGATAAAGGAAGTTTGGATAGGGGAGCAGGGAAACTCATACCTTAGGTAAGGGAGCCACCTAAGGGGTGGCAAGAGACTTGAACTTGGAATGGCTACCAGATGCCCAGGGCAATGTCCCCAGTTAGTTCATTGGGGCACCTGAGGATAGGGAACCTGAAATGAACCTATCCTATTATCATACTGATGAATATCTTGCATATCGCCATAGAACCTTCATCTAGCGATGGATGGAGATAGAGCCAGAGACCCACACTGGAGCACTGGACTGAGCTCCCAAGGTTATAATGAGGAGCAGAAGGAGAGAGAACATGAACAAGGAAGTCAGGACCGTGAGGGGTGCACCCAACCACTGAGACAGTGGGGCCGATCTATTGGGAGCTCACCAAGGTCAGCTGGACTGCTACTGAAAAAACATGGGATAAAACCGGACTCTCAGAATGTGGCGGACAATGAGAGCTGACGAGAGGCCAAGGAGAATGGCACAGGAACTTTCAACTGGCGATAGATCGAGAGAGAGACAGAGACCCAAATTGGAGCAACGGTCTGAGCTCTTAAGGTCCAAATGAGGAGCAGAAGGAGGGAGAACATGAGCAAGGAAATCAGGACCACGAGGCGTGCACCCACCCACTGTGACAGTGGAACTGATCTATTGGGAGCTCTTCAAGGCCAGCTGGACTGGGACTGAATAAGCATGGGTTGAAACTGGACTCTCTGAACATGGCGGACAATGAAGGCTGATGAGAAGCCAAGGACAATGGCACTAGGTTTCGATCCTAATACATGAACTGGCTTTGTGGGAGCTTAGCCTGTTTGGATGTTCACCTTCCTGGGCCTGGATGGAAGTGGGAGGACCTTGGTCTTCCTGTAGGGCAGGGAATTTGGACTGCTCTTCAGTATCGAGAGGGAGGGGGAATGGACTGGGGGGAGGAGAAGAGGAGTGGGGATGGGGGAGGGGAGGGGGGGAGGGGGCAATGTGTGGGAGGAGGGGAGGGAAATGGGAAACAGGGAGCAGTTGGAAATTTTAATTAAAAAAGAATAAAAAAAAAAGAAAAAAAAAGAAAAAAAATGCCATTATGAAATCTACTACTTTGTAGCTAACTTAATAATCTTGTAATGGGAAATACTTGTTCCTGTAGCCATCGTCCCACTTGAAATGGAGTCCATGGGGCAGGTGTTGTGCTATATTAGTTCAGACATCTATTACAGTACCAGGCATATGGTCATGCGTAAAGCATTTGCTGAGCCAGTTGTTGCCATGCATGCATCTAATTCCAGCATTTAGAGGACTAAGGAAGGCCCAAAGATTCTGGCTAGAGACTCACCTAATCTGAGCAAGACCTTATCTTAAATAATAATTGCCTATTTGCCAAATACATTTTGATAGCAATTATTGAGCTTTGTATATTATGTCTGTCAGTGATTGGTTTGATTTTATTATGATGCCTATAAGTTGTTGTACACGCATATAGTAGCCTCTTGATAATTGTGTTTATGTTCTATGACAACTCTCATGTTTAAAAACCATCTGACCTTTAATTATTTGAAAGCATTCATCTGTAAAATAATTTGTTAATAAATCATTTTGTGAGAGTTAATATTTGATTTTTTTCTGGTTATTTTGACTTTTCCATTTTGATATTTTATTGTTTATGCTGTAATCCCTCTTAATATCTATTTTCTAAAATTTAGAAAGGTTTTTGCTATACATACCAGGGTAACCTTGGACTTGTTATGTAGCTCAGGCTAACCTTGAACTCAAGATTCTCCTCTCAGCTTCCAGAGTGCTGGGATTACTGGCATGCACCACCATGTCTTGCTCAATTATTTTTTAAATAAATTATGTGTCTAGGTGTTTTGTAAACTTTGTACATCATGTGCACACAATGTTCAGGTAGGCCAGAAGAGGGCATCAGATCCAGGGGACTGGAGTTACTGAGGGTTGTGATTGACCAAGCAGGTGCTGGCAATGAACACAGGCCCTTTGGAAGAACAAGTGCTCTTAACTGCTGAGCTACCTCTTCAGCCTCTCGTCAATTATTATGTACATGTATATTTATGCATATAAACATCTTCACTGCATGTAAGCATGTGTGTTGTGTGCTCCTAGATGAGAAGAACTGCAGTTACAGATGGTTTGAGTTTCTGTGTGAGTGCCAGAAATTGAATTCAGGTCCTCTGCAAGAGCAAACAGTTTTCTTAATCACAGAAAAAACCCTCCAGTCCTACATACATATAGTTTTTCTTTTCTTTTATTCTTCTTTTTTTTTTTGAGTCATGAGTTTACATAGCCCAGAACAATGGATTCTCCTGCTTTCCAAATCTGGGATTATAGGTATGTCCTACTGCACAAATATTTAGATCATCAACTCTTTTGGTTTTATGGGACAGGGTTTCTTTGTGTAGGCTTGGCTGTCTTGGAGCTCACTCTGTAGCCCAGGCTGGCCTCTAACGCATAGAGCTCTTCCTGCCTCTGGCTCCTGAGTGCTGGGATTAAAGGCATGTGCTCCCACCACTACCACCACCGGGCTTCATCAACTTTTTCTTCCTTCATTTCTTTTCCTTCCTTCCTTCCTTCCTTCCTTCCTTCCTTCCTTCATTCCTTCCTTTTTTCTTTAAAAACTTATTTTTATTTATATGAGTACTCTACCTGCACGTCCAACTTTATGTCAGACGAGGACAAGGGATCACACTATAGACAGTTGTGAGCCAGTATGTGGTTATTGGGAACTGAACTCAGCACCTCTGGAAGAGTAAGCAGTGTTCTTAGATGCTGAGCCACCTCTTCAGACCCTCATCAACATTTTCTTATAGACTGATTTTTGTTTAAATTTTTCATGACTCAAACTAACTTGCACTATTACTAAACATAGACCATTTTTCATTTTAAGATTTCCTGGCTGTTATGTATTTTAGATAGGGTCTTACTATGTGACCCTGCCTGACCTGGAACTTGCAATCCCCCCAGTGTCTGATAAGAAAGTGCTGGAATTGATGATACAAGGCACACTCCTGACCTCTCTTTTATTGAGGAAGGGAAAAGGGTCTTCCTAGTAAAAAGTAGTTGTTTTGTTTTGTTTTGTTCTTTTTGGTGGTACTGGGAATTGAGCCCAGGTCTGAAGCCACATGCTAAGAAAGTACTTTACCACAGGGCCATGTTTGTAGCCCATGTCAAATGCCATAGAAATTGTTAACGGTGAAAACAACTTTGTGTGGATTACTTGAATAGCTATTTTTGTAAAACTGTGGGTTTTACTTATACATTGCTTTTAAAAAAACAATAAAACTGGGTGCTAGTGGCTCACACCTTTAATCCCAGCAAATCCCAGCACTCCTGAGCCAGAGGCAGGCAGATGTCTGTGAGTACAAGGCCAGCCTGGTCTACAGAGTGAGTTCCACTGACAGCCAGAGCTAGACAGAGAAACCCTGTCTCAGACACACCAGAATTTAAACCACACTGCAAAATCACTCAAATCAGACAATTTAATACCTTATATAGATGTTGGATATTTTTCTGAATAAATACTTTATCATGGATAGGTCTTGTATCCTTTATTTTTTTAGAACTTGAAAACATACCAAGTTGCATATTAAGAAGGCAATCAAAAACATTTCCTCCTCTGTTCAAGTCTGCATTATTTCAAGGCTATCCATCACACACACACACACACACACACACACACATCGTAAGAACAGCATCAAACATTAGTCTTTAAGCTTTAAATAACTAAAGACAATGCATTCCTAAAAGCAGGAGAGCATACCATGAAGTTACAGCAGTTTTAGGTATAAAATATGGGGGGAATGAAATGTACTTCTGTGACAGGGATATATCTCAGTGTTTTGTTCAGCTTGTGCTCAATCCTCAGCACCACAAATAACAAACCAAATTTCCTTGTGCATGACATTATCAACACATATATTATCCTTAAAGGTGTGTTTCAGGCCCATAGATCTTCTGTACCAAGTAGTCTAAAGGCCTGTTCAATAACCTAAACACTTTCGTCTCTATTTATGCCCCTATAACTGCTCCCTTTTTTGTACTCCCTTGTTTGCCATTGTGCCTTAAGGGAAAGTTGTCACCGAGTATCAAGAGTTAATATGCATGAAGAACTTAAGAGCAGTTGACCTATATAAACACTCAATAAATATTCAGAACAACTTGTAAAGGAGAGTCTGCCATTATCTCCATTAAAAAAGTGAAAAGTTCTATTTTATATTCTATGTATATTTTGTTTGTATAGGCATAACCACACATGCACGAGAGTGCCTATGGAGGTCACAAAAGGGGCACCAGATCTCCTTGAGCTGGAGTCACAGGCGGTTGTGACCTGCCCAATGTGGGTACTGGGAACTGAATTTGGGTCCTGTGGTAGAATAGGAACGACTCTAAACCACTGAGCAATCTCCCAGTATCTCCACTCTTTTTCTTTCTTTTTTTGGAAGACAGGTTTTTCTGTGTAGCTCTGGTTGTCTTGGAATTTGTCTGTAGACCAGGCTGGCCTCAAACCCAGAGATTAGACTGCCTCCGTTTAATTAAATACGTGCACCACCGCTCAACCTATCCCCATTCTTATACACAAGGGATTCAAAGTACAAAAAGGTGAGGTCATACCCCAGGTCATACAAATAACAGACTGTTTCCTGTCAATCTGTATCAAACTTCCACACCTCCAATCCAGACAACTGCTGATCTAGACTAGACATGTTCTCCAAGGTATGTATATCTAGGTATCACTACATCAAAACTAAGATGTTGTTTGTTCTTCTCATGCTCATCCTTTCATGCATACATTGCTACCTAGAGACTGGCTGCTAGGACAGTCTGAATGCAGCAGCAGAATAGATTCTAACTGTCTTTCATTAGTCAGATATTAAAGGGATCTGACGTTAAAAGGGGAGACCATGTTTTGCTGCCCAATGAAATTGTTTTGCATTGGAAATATTTTAACTTTATTACATTTATTATTGTGTGTGTGTGTGTGAGAGAGAGAGAGAGAGAGAGAGAGAGAGAGAGACAGAAAGAGAGCGAGCAGCTGGTGGTCAGTAGCTGCTGATGCAGCAGGTTCTCTTCTACCATGTGGGTCTGGGGATTGAAAGCAGGTGTTTGGGTTTGTTGATAAGTGCCTTTACCTGCTGAATCATCTTGCTTACCCAGATTTTTTTTTAAATTAAAAGCATTGTAGGTGGTGGTGGCACGCACCTTTAATCTGAGCACTTTGGAAGCAGAGAAAGGTATATCCCAAAGTTCGATGCTAACCTGGTCTACAGAGTGAATGCCAGGAAAACTAGGGCTGCATCGAGAAATCTTGTCTCCAAAACAAACCAAAACAAACAAAGAAGCAAATAAATAAATAACACCATTTTAGTTTTGAAACCTTATAATAAGATTGTTATTTTAAATTGAGTTTATATTGACATTTTCTTAGTTTAATTGCTAATATAATTAATACTGCCAGACTTAGACAGTAAAACCAAAGCTCTCTGAAGGAATTACTAACCTTTGGAGAGTGAGCGACTCAAGTGTGGAACTAGAGAAGACCCACTTTCACCATCTGATTCTACAGTTTCTGAGAACTAGGTACAGAACATGGCAGCATGCAGCTGAGATCCATAGTTGGAGGCACTTACGCTTGACGGGTATAAAGGTCTGGTTCGTCGAGGTCCTGAGATCTTAATTCCTGTGTGGAGAGGCAGCCAGCACCACCGGTGGAAATGGAACTGCGCTTCATGCTCAGAACCTAATTCATGATTTCAATATCAGAAAAATGTTCCAGATGCAAGTGGATCATTAAGCAATAATTGTCACTTTTATTCTGAAGTAGAAGAGTAACTAAGTTTATTCCTTTACGATAGTATTTTCCCTGTGTGCTGTATTTGTTTGTCATGTATACTTAAGTCCTCAATAAAGATAACACCTATGCAACTTCAGGTATTCAATACACTCGAGCAAGACAATGCAAAAATGAACATATATGATTCCTGCATCACACGGCAATCCATGATCGCAAAATTTCAATGTGTTATCCCGAATACATCACTGGTATCTCTTATGTCTATTTCAATGGTAACTCACAGACTGCTTGACAAGAAATCTCAGGCTCCTTAACTCTCCTCAAAATGTTTCCTTTGGCTTCAAAATCAGGATTCATTCTCTTTTCCTAATATCTACTTTTCTTGCTTTTGTTTAACCCCATAGTTTAATACCCACTATTGTTTTTCTGGTTCTAATCTCCCTTTCAGTAAAGACAAGCAATCCATTCCATAACATAATGTAGAGGCTGCTTCCATTCTCAAAATATTTTAGTATCATAAGCATACCTATGTCAGACCCTGTCTTCGTCTCTGCAGCACTAGACGCTAGCCACTCAGCTTTTTCTGGTCCTGCCCTGGCTTCTTTCTAGGATAAGACAGAACTCACTGTTGATAAAATTAAATATATATATATATATATATATATATATATATATATATATATATATATATATGTAGTGAAGAGAAGTCACGCTATGCGATAAGGCTTATACAGGAGGCTTATTGGAAGATGAGAGAGAAGGGACAGAGAAGGCAGAGAGGGGAGCAGACTAGTCCCATGGGGTAAAGAGTGCGGGAGAGAGAGGGAGGTAGACACAGGAGAAGGGGGAGGTTAGGGGTAGGTCCACCTGTTACAAGGAACCATAGCAAATGTGCCCAGAAGTGGCTACAGGTGAAGTGCTCTTAGTGGCTACAGGTGAGGAGGTTTCCTGTCAGGACCCTAAGGACAGGCAGGCCAATGCAGATTCCCAAATACTAACACCAAATAATAACACCCACTTTATTGTTTGTTTGAGCTGGGGACTTTAGCACAATAGGCTGTGCACTGAGTCACATCACTCCTTGTTCGACTGCTTACATTCCACTTAGGTCTTATTCTCAAGCCTTCAGTTTCCCAGACTTTTTCTTCTTACATGGCTTTTCAGATGCTGCATTACCACAAGAACGCAGTGTTTTAACCTGTCCCTCCCAGGCAGTCCTCCCCTTCTCCCCCTCCCTGCGGAACACCTTGGTCAGCAATCAGCATCCTCTTTTCCCTCTCCAGGCGCTGCCCACACAAACTTACTGATCCCTGAACCCAGAACCTGGCAGATGCCGCCCCAGGTCTCTGATGCCACAGAGTTTCTTAGCAGGAACAGAGTTAACCCCATACCAGCAGTTACCTTTCTCTCTGGTTCTTGACCCCCAGCGCCCACTTCCAGTAAAATGCACAACTGCTTAGGAAGACACCCACCAATGCCAACCAGGAGCCATTTGGATTTTAAAGTCTCCGCCTGCGTGACATCAGAAAGCCTCTTGCGAGTACTCTTAAGCAAGAAGGCTATGCCAGTTCCCAGACAGTGGTGGGAAGTCCTAGGGCAAAAACTTAGATTTCTAAATCTTGCAGCTGTTGTGCCTCTGGCTAGAATTGTAGTTTTGTCCCTAGCAGCCCTTTTGAGTTTCAGTCTTTCCTAGCCATCAGTGTGTCTCCTCATCTGTATTTGAGACAATCAAGTACTTTTGCAGCAGTGCCCAGTTGTTTTCCATAGTATCTTTTATTGTTGTTTTGTTTTGTAAAATATCCCTGGGCCTGGTGAAATGGCTCCATGGGTAAGAGCACTGCCTGCTCTTCCAAAGAAATGGGTTAAATCCCCAGGACCCATAACTATAACTCTAATTTCAGGAGGTCTGATGCCCTCTTCTGGCCTTGGTGGGCACCAGACACACGTGTGGTATACAGACATACATGTAGGCAAAACACTTTATACATAAAATAAAAATAATAAAGATCTTTTTTAAAAAAATAAAGGCAAATCAAAAGTATTCTTGTACAGTTTTATCAGGACCTAAGTTCTCAAAATTCATTTCAACACTCATCTTAGTTTCAAGATGCCTTAAGAAGTACAAAATTTGCTGGTCTGTGGTGGTACATTCCTTTACTCCCAGTACTCAAGAGGCAGAGGCAGGGGGATCTCTGTGAGTTTGAGAAGAGTCTACAGAAGAAATACAAAATCACTTTAGCTAAGACATTTGAATTGGAAGTATTATCTCTGTTTGACCAAGATCTCCCATATTTTGTCATTACAAGGTCAATTAGCAAGACTATTGTAATAGCTATTGCTTATGCATTAACTACTCCTGGATTCTTTTTATAGAAGACTGAAGTGAGAAAGGATTAATGTTCTACGGGTGCTTAAATAAAGCAAGTTTTCACATACTAGTCCTTCTAAAATCATTCCTCATCAAAGAACTCATTGAAACAATTTTTTTGTACAAATTTTAAAAAGTTGAAGTCTACAGTCATCAGGCTGGTAGTCATAGACACACAAAAACCTGACAAGCTTGCTTTCTATGTCTACTTCTGAATGCCACTCAGGATCAAGTGAGATAAGTGTATCAGGATTTTAGCTTAGTGATACATGGCGTTAATAAATTAAAATTCATCCTAAGGAATGTAGTGGGAAGAAATGATAATGTAATCAAGTTGAATTTAATTTGCTAGATAATTTATAATGACATTTTAAGACATAAGCAACTGTAATATACTTTACTATTAGAAACTCTTTTAATTAATGCAGGCCACCTTATTCCCATGTGGTTATGCCGTGGCAGTATCTGTGAAAAATTCTTCAGAGCAGGTAATAGGGATATGTTACATCTCTTTTAATCTCCTTCTTTTTTTTTTCTGAGACAAGCTTGTCTATTTAACAGTCTTGGCTGTGTCCCTTTTTTACCTTTTATGTTAATTCTTTAAAAACAACTACTTCTTTATTTTATTTATTGTATTATGTGTAGTTGGAATTTTCCTTTGGGCCACCAAGAAACTCCCAAATAATTTATTATGAATGCTTCTTATTAATTATAAGTGCTTAGTCTTAGCTTAGGCTCATCCTGCTAGCTTTTTGAACTTAATTTAACCTGTTTCTATTCATCTACATTTTTCCTTGGGGCTTTTTTACCTTTCTTTTATTCTGTATGTCTTGGTTTCCTGCTTCCTCCATGTGTGTCTGATTGGCCACTGGTTTCTCCCTGGTATCTCTTTTTCTTTCTTCCTTTCTAAGCCTAAATTCCTCCTGCTACTCAGTTTCCCTGCCTGCAAGTCCTGCCTATACCTCTTTCTTGCTATTGGCCATTTAGCTTTTTGTTAGACTAATCAGGTGCCTTAGGCAGACAAGGTAAAACAGCAACACATTTTTACATATAATTCAACAAATGCAACACGTCTTTACATAGTTATACAAATATTTTGTAACAATGAAACATCATTTCTCCTTTTACTTTTTTTCTTCAAACCTGCTCTTATATGCCTCCTTGTTCCCTTTCAAATTCATGGATTTTTCATTAATTTTGTTACATGCATATGTGTATGTAACCTGCCCAATCTGTATGTTACTTGTCTGTATGCTGTCAGGGTTATAATTAGGTTGAAGGGAGATAAATACACAGGGAGAAAGGAGAGCAAAATAATAGTATGGATATGTGAAAAAATCACAAGGATTCATACTGTTAAGTACCTAAGAAACTATAACACACGCATACTTTAATTTAGTATAATGTTATTTGTATGTATGATTCAGGGCTCACCATTTGGTATTGGATAAGCATTTCGTGTACTCTTCCCACAGTAGGACTAAAACTGTTTCTCCACTCCCGGCATTTGTGAGTTCCCTATAGTTCTTTGTGTAGGGCTGGTTGGCCCCTTGTCCCTTATAGATTGCCTCTTGTCCTTATTCAGCTCATACTTAAGCAGCCATGTTAATAAGATTTTATTGGTGTAGATTCTGACATTCCTAGGAGATACAATGTCACAGCAAACTCCATGATGCTCTGGCTCTTATAATCTATGTGTCCCCTCCTTTACAATGTTTCGTGATACTTACGTGTAGTGATATTTCATTTGTATTTTAATAAAGAAAGTTTAGCTGAAGATCAGAGAGTAAGTGGTAGCACACACCTTTAATCTCAGTAGCCACACTAGTTTGCCATAGAAACCTGGCGGTGCACGCCTTTAATCCCAGTGGTGCACATCTTTAATCCCAACCTAAAGAATGGAATGCAAGACAGAAGGAGAAAGCTCTCAGACACAGTCTCATCACCCTGTTATTTGATTTCTCTGTTAGATTGCCTTCACATATGCATTTATTTCAGGAAGCATCGACTGTATCAATACCCATGCCACTGCACACTACTTCCGTGGCCTTAGTTTTAGCTGTTTCTCCCTGTATACACTCCCTCGTCCCTCTATTTCTCTCCTTGCACCTCCCCTCACCAGCCTGTACCTTTCTATTCTATCTCTTCTTTCCTGATGAGATGCTTCTCTCCTCCTTAGTCTGTTACTCTATGCTTAATCTCTGTGATTCTGTATATCCACATGTAAGCTAATACATGCCACATTTGGCTTTCTGTGTCTGGGTACCTCACTCAGGGTGATTTCTCCCCCTAGTTCTACCCATTTACTGTGAATTTAATTCTTTATAATGGCTGAGTAATATTCATTTGTATAAAGGTTCCAATTTTTATTATCCATTCATATTCATATCTTGAATATGTTATCCAATTTCTGGGCATTATTAATAGAGCAGCAATGGACATGGTTGAGTAAGCGTCTCTGTGGTAGGATGAAGTTTCCTTTGGGTAAATGCCCAAGAGTGATAGAGCTGGATCACGAGGTAGATCAGTTCCCATCTCTCTAAGGTAAATCCACACTCATTTCCATAGTGACTGTATGAGTCTGCACTGCTACCAGCAGTGGATGAGTGTACCCCTTATTCTATGTCCTTGCCAGCAGGAACTGTCACTCGTATTATTGATCCTAAGGATTCTGACAGGTGTAAAATGGACTCACAAAGCAGACTTGGTTTGCATTTCACTAATGACTGAGAATGTTGAACATTTAAGTCTTTCTCAGCCACTTAAGATTCCCTATTGAGAATTCTCTGTTTAAAAATTCCCAGTTTTAATTGAGTCATTTGTTTTCTTGATATCTAGCCTTTTGAGTTCTTTATACATTTTGTTTGAGTTTTTTTGTATAATTTTGGATATTAGCCCTCTATTGGGTGTGTAGTTGATAAAAAAATATTTTACCATTCTGTAAGCTGCCACTTTGTCTGATTGATGGGATCTTTTGTCATGCAGAAGCTTTTCAGTTTCATGAGATCCCATTTATTAATTGTTGAAATTAGTGTCTGTGTTAATAGTGTTCTGCTCAGAAAGTCTTTTCCTATGTCATTGATTTCAGGGATCTTCCCTTCTTTTTCTTCTGTTAGGTTCAAGATATCTGGTTTTAGGTTGAGGTCTGTGTGGGAATTCCTTTCCATTAAATATTTTTTGGGATGTGGGGGTGTGTCAGCAATAGGGTGGCTTCTGTGTGCTGACATGATCTCTTATAAGGGAGAGAATGGTCTCCCATGTATTTCTGGTTTCTTCATCAAAGATCAGGAGTCCGTAGGCACTTGAATTACACCTGACTTCTCAGTGGAAACCATGAAAGCCAGAATGTCTTAGATAGATGTGCTGCCAACACTAAGAGACCATGAAGGCAATCCCAGAGTACTATTCGCAGCAAAGCTTGCATTCACCATCAATGGAGAAAAAAGATATTCCAGGACAAAAACAGATTTAAATAATAGGTAGCCACAAACCCAGCCTTACAGAAACTACTAGAAGGCAAAGCACAAACCAAGGAAGCTAAGAACACCCATAATAACACAGACATCTGACAACTCTCCACCACCACAACTCAAAGAAGGGAAACACACACTCTAATAGTAGGTTTCAACACTCCTCTCTCACCAATGGACAGGCTAAACAGACAGAAACTTAATGGAGCAGTAAGAGATATCACAGATGTAGTGAAACAAATGAAATTAATAGACATCTATAGAACATTCCACCCAACAGAAAAGAAAATACCTTCTTCTCAGCATCTCATGGAACCTTCTCAAAAATTGATCACATAATCAGTAACAAAGCAAACATTTACAGATACAAAAGAAAATGTAGTAACCAGCTGTGTACTATTGGATTACCATGGAATAATGCTAGAATTCAACAACAATTCTACCCCCAGAATGCCTACAAACTCATGAAAACTGAACAGTCAACTACTCTCCAGAAGATGACATCAGATACCTTAGAATTAGAGATATAAGGGATTGTGAGCTGCCATATGGGTGCTGTTAACTGAACCTTTGTCCTCTGCAAGAGCGGCAAGTGCTCTTAATCATGGATTCATCAACCCAGCCCTAGAAGGTACTTCATTTTTTCCCTTAAACCCGGATGTCATTAGGAAAGATCCTTTTACAGATGGTGCTGAGAAAACTGGGTATGTACCTGTAGAAGAATGAAATCAGGTCGAGTCTCAAACTACATGAAACATTGAAAATAGATCACAGACTTCATGTGAAGACAGGACATGCTGAAACTGCAGGGAAGACACATCAACTATGTCCCGTGTCAACAATCATCCTATGCAGAGGTAGAAACTTCTGAATGGACTGTGACAGCAGAGAACACAACCCAAGGACTGACACATGGATTATAGCAAACTAAAAACCTGCCTAACAATGGAAGGAACCTCACAACTGAAGAGACAGCTTACAGATTTGAGAAATCATTGCCAACTCTGTATCGCATAGGGTTCTATTATGTAAAAACAGCCAAGATTAAACCAAATCCAATCCATACATGAGGTAATGAGGTGAGCAGACAGTCCTCAAAGGAAGAAATAGAAATGGCAAATAATATTTGATGATGGGTTCAACATCCTAAGCCATCAGGGAAAGGTGAAATTAAAATGATTTATACTGTCACCTTACTAGCTCAGAATGACTTTCATCAAGAAAACAGAACAACAGATGCTGGCAGGAATTTGAGGAAAGAGGAAACTTTACTCACTGCTAATGAGCATAAATTGCATCTACTGAGGAAATCAGTAAGTAGGTTTGTCAAAAATGAGAAAGTGGTGGGACAGATGTCTCAGGGAAAAGCACTGGCTGCTCTTACAGAGGAACTGGGTTTGGTTCCCAGCACCCACTTGGTGGCTCAGAACCATCTATAACTACAGTTCCAGGGAATCCCTTTCTGGCCTCCACAGTCACCACGGATGTACACATATATTGCAGGAAAAATATTCACACACATAAAAATAAAAGATAAACAAATCTTTGAGGACGACAACCAAAACTATCACATGATCTGCCTATATGCCTCAGTGATAAAGAGCACTTCTTGTACTTCCAGAGGACCAGCATTTGATTCCCAACACTCAAACCAGGCAGTTCACAACCACCTGTAACACAAGCCCCAGGAGGGTCTGACATCTCTCATCTCTGTGGTCACACACACACACACACACACACACACACACAGATTTAAAAGTAAAAAAATGACATTTGTAGGAAAATGGGTGAAATTTCAATTCGGAATGTTAGCTGAAATAAACTGCGTTCAGAAAAACACTATGTTTTCTCTCATGTGTGTATTCTTGATTGAAGTTTCTATGTGTGAGTGGGTCGGTGTCCATGTGTGGATGACTCATGAAACTAGAGAACTGTGAGAGGGAAAAAGAGACCTGAAGGATTAGGGTACAGGAACACTGACAGAAGATAATGCAATATTGTACTGGGAGAGCAGAAATTAGGTTGTTGTGGGCAATGGAAAAACAGCAAGAATGGGACAGAGGGGAGGGCAAGGCAAAGGCCAGAGGGCAGGGTGTGGAAGAAGAAAACATGTGTAAAAATGCCATTATGAGCTTGTCCCATCCAGCTTGCATCCAGAACCCTTCTTCCTTCTGTCCCCTTTCCTCTTTGGGCACATAAGGCCATCCAGCTCAGTCTGTCTGGCGCTGGGGCCAAATCCTCAGGGCAAGTAGACAGGCGAGACCTCCTTTGTCTCACTGGCCCGCCTGCACCAACCAAGGTAGGAGCTTTGTTTACGAACTACCCAACCTGCACGGAGATCTGATCTCGGCACCAGGAGAGACAGCAGTGCGGCCAGTTTGTGACCAGCGGTGGCGGAAGCAGCCCTGGACAGGGAACTCTGAAGTTCCTCATCCCCCTCCCTATACTCCCCGGGCTCCCTGCAGGGGCTCAACCCCCCCATACTGCCTCTCTCTTCTTGCCCCACCCAGCTTGCATCCAGAACCCTTCTTCCCTCTGTCCCCTTTCCTCTTTGGGCACATATCACCATCCAGCTCAGTCTGTCTGGCGCTGGGGGCAAATCCTCAGGGCAAGTAGGCAGGCGAGACCTCCTTTGTTTCACTGGCCCGCCTGCACCAACCAAGGTAGGCGCTTTGTTTACGAACTACCCAACCTGCATGGAGATCTGATCTCGGCACCAGGAGAGACAGCAGTGTGGTGAGTTTGTGACCAGCGGCGGCGGAAGCAGCCCTGGACAGGGAACTCTGAAGTTCCTCATCCCCCTCCCTATACTCCCCGGGCTCCCTGCAGGGGCTCTACCCCCCCATACTGCCTCTCTCTTCTTGTCCCACCCAGCTTGCATCCAGAACCCTTCTTCCTTCTGTCCCCTTTCCTCTTTGGGCACATAACACCATCCAGCTCAGTCTGTCTGGTGCTGGGGGCAAATCCTCAGGGCAAGTAGGCAGGCGAGACTTCCTTTGTTTCACTGGCCTGCCTGCAACAAGCAAGGAGAGACATCACTAGAACACCAGGAGAGCTAGCACTGCAGAGAGCCATCACTGGGAAGGTACATCAGTAGGCAAGGAGACCTGATCCGGTAAAAGAAGATCCAGAGGGGAGCATTCGGAGAAAGAGATGGGCAGGCGCCAATGCAAGAATTCACCTAACAATCTGAAAAACTATATGAAACCACCAGAACCCAGCGACATCCCAACAGGTGGACATGAACACCTTAATCATGAAGAAGTAGATAAAATTGACTTTATGAAAGTGATTGACGCCCTTAAACAACATGTAAAAAATGCCCTTATAGAAATGGATGAGAAGTATAACAGAAAGTTTGAAGAATTGAGTAAATCAGTGAATGATACCCTAGGAAACCAAGGAAAAACAATCAAACAGATAATGGAAACAGTTCAAGACTTAAAAACTGAAATGGAGGCAAAGAAGAAAACACAAACAGAAGGCCAGCTGGACAGGGAAAATCTAGGTAAACGAATAGAGACTACAGAAGCAAGCATAACCAACAGAATACAAGAGATAGAAGAAAGAATCTCAGATTCTGAAGATACCATAGAGAAAATAAACACGCTGATCAAAGAAAACAGCAAGGCCAACAAATTCTCATCACAAAACATTCAGGAAATATGGGACACAATAAAAAGACCAAACCTAAGAATAATAGGAATAGAAGAAGGAGAAGAAGTGCAGCTCAATGGTCCAGAAAATATATTTAATAAAATTATAGAAGAAAACTTTCCCAACCTAAAGAAAGATATACCTATGAAGGTTCAAGAAGCATACAGAACACCGAATAGGCTGGATCAAAAAAAAAACATCCTCTCGCCATATAATAATCAAAACACAAAGCATACAGAATAAAGAAAGAATACTAAGAGCAGCGAAGGAAAAAGGCCAAGTTACTTATAAAGGTAAACCTATCAGACTTACACCTGACTTCTCTATGGAAACCATGAAAGCCAGAAGGTCCTGGATAGATGTACTGCAGAAACTAAGAGACCATGGATGCAAGCCCAGACTACTATACCCAGCCAAGCTTTCGTTCACTATAAATGGAGAAAACAAAATTTTCCAGGATAAAAACAAATTTAAACAATACGTAGCCACAAATCCAGCCTTACAGAAAGTAATAGAAGGAAAATCACTAACCAAGGAGTCCAACAATGACCACAATATCTCAGACAACTAGAGACCCTTCACCAGCGCAACACAAAGAAGGGGAACACACAAAATTTACAACTTAAAAAATGACCGGAGTTAACAACCACTGGTCATTAATATCACTTAATGTCAATGGACTCAACTCTCCTATAAAAAGGCACAGACTAAGAGATTGGATACGAAAACAGGATCCAACATTCTGCTGTTTACAAGAAACACACCTCAACCACAAAGACAGGCACCTACTCAGAGTAAAGGGTTGGGATAAGGCTTATCAAGTAAATGGACCTAAGAAACAAGCAGGGGTGGCCATACTAATTTCTAACAAAGTTGACTTCAAACTTAAATCATTCAGGAGAGATGGAGAGGGACATTTTCTACTCATAACAGGAACAATTCATCAGGATGAAGTCTCAATCCTGAATATCTATGCCCCTAATATAAAAGCACCCACGTACGTAAAAGAAACATTGTTAAAACTCAAGGCAGCCATCAAACCGCACACATTAATAGTAGGAGACTTTAATACTCCTCTCTCACCAATGGACAGGTCAAGTAGACAGAAACCTAACAGAGAAATAAGAGAATTAATGGAGTTAATGAATCAAATGGACTTAACAGACATCTATAGAATATTCCACCCAAATAGGAAAGAATATACCTTCTTCTCTGCAGATCATGGAACCTTCTCAAAAATCGACCACATACTCGGTAACAAAGCAAACATCCACAGTTACAAAAAAATATTAAGAACCACCTGTATCTTATCAGATCACCATGGATTAAAGCTAGAATTCAGCAACAATGCTACCCCCAGAAAGCCTACAAACTCATGGAAACTGAATAGTCAACTACTGAACCATACCTGGATTAAGGAAGAAATAAAGAAAGAAATTAAACTCTTCCTTGAAGACAATGAAAATAAAGAAACAACATACTCAAACCTATGGGACACTATGAAAGCAGTTCCGAGAGGAAAGTTCATAGCACTAACTGCCCACTTAAAGAAAACAGAGAAAGCACACATTGGAGACTTAACAGCCCACCTGAAAGCTCTAGAAAAAAAAGAAGCAGACTCACCTAGAAGGGGTAGAAGACTGGAAATAATCAAACTGAGGGCTGAAATCAACAAAATAGAAACACAGAAAACAATTGAAAGAATCAATGAATCAAAAAGCTGGTTCCTGGAGAAAATCAACAAGATTGATAAACCCCTATCCAAACTAATCAAACGGCAGAGAGAGAATTTGCAAATTAATAAGATCAGAAATGAAAAGGGAGACATAACCACAGACACAGAGGAAATTCAGAGACTCATTAGATCTTACTACAAAAGCCTGTATGCCACAAAACTGGAAAATGCAAAAGAAATGGACGCTTTTTTAGATAAATACCATTTACCAAAGTTAAACCAGGACCAGGTGAACAACCTAAATAGACCTATTAGTCGTGAAGAATTAGAAGCGGTTATCAAAAACCTCCCTTCCAAAAAAAGTCCAGGACCAGATGGTTTCAATGTGGAATTCTACCAGAACTTCCAAGAAGACCTAATACCTATTCTCCTTAATGTATTTCACAATATAGAAACAGAAGAGTCATTGCCAAATTCCTTTTATGAAGCTACAGTAACTCTGATACCAAAACCACACAAAGACCCAACCAAGAAAGAGAATTACAGGCCAATCTCACTCATGAACATCGACGCAAAAATCCTCAACAAAATTCTGGCAAACCGAATCCAAGAACACATTAGAAAAATTATCCATTATGATCAAGTAGGCTTCATACCAGAGATGCAGGGCTGGTTTAACATACGCAAATCTATCAATGTAATACATCATATAAATAAACTGAAAGAAAAAAACCATATGATCGTTTCATTAGATGCTGAAAAAGCATTTGACAAAATTCAACATCCCTTTATGATAAAAGTCTTGGAGAGATTAGGGATACAAGGGTCATACCTAAATATAATTAAAGCTATATACAGCAAGCCGACAGCTAATATCAAACTAAATGGAGAGAAACTTAAAGCCATCCCACTAAAATCAGGAACACGCCAAGGCTGTCCACTCTCTCCATACCTCTTCAATATAGTTCTCGAAGTTTTAGCAATAGCAATAAGACAACATAAGGGGATAAAGGGGATTCAAATTGGAAAGGAAGAAGTTAAACTTGCATTATTTGCAGATGATATGATAGTGTACATGAGCGACCCCAAAAACTCCTCCAAAGAACTCCTACAGCTGATAAACGCCTTTAGTAATGTGGCAGGATACAAGATCAACTCCAAAAAATCAGTCGCCCTCTTATACACAAAGGATCTGGAAGCAGAGAGAGAAATAAGAGAATCATCACCTTTCACGATAGCCACAAACAGCATAAAATATCTTGGGGTAACTCTAACCAAGGAAGTGATAGATCTATTTGACAAAAACTTTAAGGCATTGAAGAAAGAAATTGAAAAGGATACCAGAAAATGGAAGGATCTCCCTTGCTCTTGGATTGGGAGAATCAACATAGTAAAAATGGCAATTCTACCAAGGGCAATTTATAGATTCAATGCAATCCCCATTAAAATCCCATCAAAATTCTTCACAGATCTTGAAAGGACAATAATCAACTTTATATGGAGAAACAAAAAACCCAGGATAGCCAAAACAATCTTATACAATAAAGGAACTTCTGGAGGCATTACCATCCCTGACTTCAAACTCTATTACAGAGCTACAGTAATGAAAACAACGTGGTACTGGCATAAAAACAGAGAAGTCGACCAATGGAATCGTATAGAAGACCCGGATTTTAACCCACAAACCTATGAACAACTGATTTTCGATAAAGGAGCTAAAAGTATACAATGGAAGAAAGAAAGCATCTTCAACAAATGGTGCTGGCACAATTGGATGTCAACCTGTAGAAGAATGAAAATAGACCCATATCTATCACCATGCACAAAACTCAAGTCCAAATGGATCAAAGACCTCAATATCAATCTGAACACACTGAACCTGATAGAAGAGAAAATGGGAAGTACCCTACAACATATGGGCACTGGAGATCGCTTCCTATGTATAACCCCAGCAGCACAGACATTAAGGGCAACATTGAATAAATGGGACCTCCTGAAACTGAGAAGCTTCTGTAAAGCAAAGGACACTGTCATTAAGACAAAAAGGCAGCCTACTGACTGGGAGAAGATCTTCACCAACCCCGCAACAGACAAAGGTCTGATCTCCAATATATATAAAGAACTCAAGAAACTAGACTTTAAAAGGATAATTAACCCAATTAAAAAATGGGGCACTGAACTGAACAGAGAATTCTCAACAGAAGAAGTTAAAATGGCCAAAAGATACTTAAGGTCATGCTCAACCTCCTTAGCGATCAGAGAAATGCAAATCAAAACAACTTTGAGATATCATCTTACACCTGTCAGAATGGCTAAAATCAAAAACACCCAGGATAGCCTTTGCTGGAGAGGTTGTGGAGAAAGGGGTACCCTCATCCATTGCTGGTGGGACTGCAAACTTGTGCAACCACTTTGGAAATCAGTGTGGCGGTTTCTCAGAAAAATTGGGATCAACCTACCCCTGGACCCAGCAATACCACTCTTGGGAATATACCCAAGAGATGCCCTATCATATGACAAAAGCATTTGTCCAACTATGTTCATAGCAGCATTATTTGTAATAGCCAGAACCTGGAAGCAACCTAGATGCCCTTCAATGGAAGAATGGATGAAGAAAGTGTGGAATATATACACATTAGAGTACTACTCTGCGGTAAAAAACAATGACTTCTCGAATTTTGCATGCAAATGGATGGAAATAGAAAATACGATCCTTAGTGAGGTAACCCAGACCCAAAAAGAAGAACATGGGATGTACTCACTCATAATTGGTTTCTAGCCATGGATAGGGGCCACTGAGTCTATAATTTGTGATCCTAAAGAAGCTAAACAAGAGGGTAAACCCAAGGAAAAACATATAGATATCCTCCCAGCTATGGGAAATAGACATGACTGATGGGCAAAAAATTGGAATCTTGGGGGTGGGGTGGGATGGGGATGAGGGGTGATGGGGAAAGAAAACTGTGAAGGAGAGGATGAGCGGAACTGGGGGAATCGGGGTGATTGGGGATAAAGGAAGTTTGGATAGGGGAGCAGGGAAACTCATACCTTAGGTAAGGGAGCCACCTAAGGGGTGGCAAGAGACTTGAACTTGGAATGGCTACCAGATGCCCAGGGCAATGTCCCCAGTTAGTTCATTGGGGCACCTGAGGATAGGGAACCTGAAATGAACCTATCCTATTATCATACTGATGAATATCTTGCATATCGCCATAGAACCTTCATCTAGCGATGGATGGAGATAGAGCCAGAGACCCACACTGGAGCACTGGACTGAGCTCCCAAGGTTATAATGAGGAGCAGAAGGAGAGAGAACATGAACAAGGAAGTCAGGACCGTGAGGGGTGCACCCAACCACTGAGACAGTGGGGCCGATCTATTGGGAGCTCACCAAGGTCAGCTGGACTGCTACTGAAAAAACATGGGATAAAACCGGACTCTCGGAATGTGGCGGACAATGAGAGCTGACGAGAGGCCAAGGAGAATGGCACAGGAACTTTCAACTGGCGATAGATCGAGAGAGAGACAGAGACCCAAATTGGAGCAACGGTCTGAGCTCTTAAGGTCCAAATGAGGAGCAGAAGGAGGGAGAACATGAGCAAGGAAATCAGGACCACGAGGCGTGCACCCACCCACTGTGACAGTGGAACTGATCTATTGGGAGCTCTTCAAGGCCAGCTGGACTGGGACTGAATAAGCATGGGTTGAAACTGGACTCTCTGAACATGGCGGACAATGAAGGCTGATGAGAAGCCAAGGACAATGGCACTAGGTTTCGATCCTAATACATGAACTGGCTTTGTGGGAGCTTAGCCTGTTTGGATGTTCACCTTCCTGGGCCTGGATGGAAGTGGGAGGACCTTGGTCTTCCTGTAGGGCAGGGAATTTGGACTGCTCTTCAGTATCGAGAGGGAGGGGGAATGGACTGGGGGGAGGAGAAGAGGAGTGGGGATGGGGGAGGGGAGGGGGGGAGGGGGCAATGTGTGGGAGGAGGGGAGGGAAATGGGAAACAGGGAGCAGTTGGAAATTTTAATTAAAAAAGAATAAAAAAAAAAAGAAAAAAAAAGAAAAAAAAATGCCATTATGAAATCTACTACTTTGTAGCTAACTTAATAATCTTGTAATGGGAAATACTTGTTCCTGTAGCCATCGTCCCACTTGAAATGGAGTCCATGGGGCAGGTGTTGTGCTATATTAGTTCAGACATCTATTACAGTACCAGGCATATGGTCATGCGTAAAGCATTTGCTGAGCCAGTTGTTGCCATGCATGCATCTAATTCCAGCATTTAGAGGACTAAGGAAGGCCCAAAGATTCTGGCTAGAGACTCACCTAATCTGAGCAAGACCTTATCTTAAATAATAATTGCCTATTTGCCAAATACATTTTGATAGCAATTATTGAGCTTTGTATATTATGTCTGTCAGTGATTGGTTTGATTTTATTATGATGCCTATAAGTTGTTGTACACGCATATAGTAGCCTCTTGATAATTGTGTTTATGTTCTATGACAACTCTCATGTTTAAAAACCATCTGACCTTTAATTATTTGAAAGCATTCATCTGTAAAATAATTTGTTAATAAATCATTTTGTGAGAGTTAATATTTGATTTTTTTCTGGTTATTTTGACTTTTCCATTTTGATATTTTATTGTTTATGCTGTAATCCCTCTTAATATCTATTTTCTAAAATTTAGAAAGGTTTTTGCTATACATACCAGGGTAACCTTGGACTTGTTATGTAGCTCAGGCTAACCTTGAACTCAAGATTCTCCTCTCAGCTTCCAGAGTGCTGGGATTACTGGCATGCACCACCATGTCTTGCTCAATTATTTTTTAAATAAATTATGTGTCTAGGTGTTTTGTAAACTTTGTACATCATGTGCACACAATGTTCAGGTAGGCCAGAAGAGGGCATCAGATCCAGGGGACTGGAGTTACTGAGGGTTGTGATTGACTAAGCAGGTGCTGGCAATGAACACAGGCCCTTTGGAAGAACAAGTGCTCTTAACTGCTGAGCTACCTCTTCAGCCTCTCGTCAATTATTATGTACATGTATATTTATGCATATAAACATCTTCACTGCATGTAAGCATGTGTGTTGTGTGCTCCTAGATGAGAAGAACTGCAGTTACAGATGGTTTGAGTTTCTGTGTGAGTGCCAGAAATTGAATTCAGGTCCTCTGCAAGAGCAAACAGTTTTCTTAATCACAGAAAAAACCCTCCAGTCCTACATACATATAGTTTTTCTTTTCTTTTATTCTTCTTTTTTTTTTTTTGAGTCATGAGTTTACATAGCCCAGAACAATGGATTCTCCTGCTTTCCAAATCTGGGATTATAGGTATGTCCTACTGCACAAATATTTAGATCATCAACTCTTTTGATTTTATGGGACAGGGTTTCTTTGTGTAGGCTTTGCTGTCTTGGAGCTCACTCTGTAGCCCAGGCTGGCCTCTAACGCATAGAGCTCTTCCTGCCTCTGGCTCCTGAGTGCTGGGATTAAAGGCATGTGCTCCCACCACTACCACCACCGGGCTTCATCAACTTTTTCTTCCTTCATTTCTTTTCCTTCCTTCCTTCCTTCCTTCCTTCCTTCCTTCCTTCATTCCTTCCTTTTTTCTTTAAAAACTTATTTTTATTTATATGAGTACTCTACCTGCACGTCCAACTTTATGTCAGACGAGGACATGGGATCACACTATAGACAGTTGTGAGCCAGTATGTGGTTACTGGGAACTGAACTCAGCACCTCTGGAAGAGTAAGCAGTGTTCTTAGATGCTGAGCCACCTCTTCAGACCCTCATCAACATTTTCTTATAGACTGATTTTTGTTTAAATTTTTCATGACTCAAACTAACTTGCACTATTACTAAACATAGACCATTTTTCATTTTAAGATTTCCTGGCTGTTATGTATTTTAGATAGGGTCTTACTATGTGACCCTGCCTGACCTGGAACTTGCAATCCCCCCAGTGTCTGATAAGAAAGTGCTGGAATTGATGATACAAGGCACACTCCTGACCTCTCTTTTATTGAGGAAGGGAAAAGGGTCTTCCTAGTAAAAAGTAGTTGTTTTGTTTTGTTTTGTTCTTTTTGGTGGTACTGGGAATTGAGCCCAGGTCTGAAGCCACATGCTAAGAAAGTACTTTACCACAGGGCCATGTTTGTAGCCCATGTCAAATGCCATAGAAATTGTTAACGGTGAAAACAACTTTGTGTGGATTACTTGAATAGCTATTTTTGTAAAACTGTGGGTTTTACTTATACATTGCTTTTAAAAAAACAATAAAACTGGGTGCTAGTGGCTCACACCTTTAATCCCAGCAAATCCCAGCACTCCTGAGTCAGAGGCAGGCAGATGTCTGTGAGTTCAAGGCCAGCCTGGTCTACAGAGTGAGTTCCACTGACAGCCAGAGCTAGACAGAGAAACCCTGTCTCAGACAAACCAGAATTTAAACCACACTGCAAAATCACTCAAATCAGACAATTTAATACCTTATATAGATGTTGGATATTTTTCTGAATAAATACTTTATCATGGATAGGTCTTGTATCCTTTATTTTTTTAGAACTTGAAAACATACCAAGTTGCATATTAAGAAGGCAATCAAAAACATTTCCTCCTCTGTTTAAGTCTGCATTATTTCAAGGCTATCCATCACACACACACACACACACACACACATCGTAAGAACAGCATCAAACATTAGTCTTTAAGCTTTAAATAACTAAAGACAATGCATTCCTAAAAGCAGGAGAGCATACGATGAAGTTACAGCAGTTTTAGGTATAAAATATGGGGGGAATGAAATGTACTTCTGTGACAGGGATATATCTCAGTGTTTTGTTCAGCTTGTGCTCAATCCTCAGCACCACAAATAACAAACCAAATTTCCTTGTGCATGACATTATCAACACATATATTATCCTTAAAGGTGTGTTTCAGGCCCATAGATCTTCTGTACCAAGTAGTCTAAAGGCCTGTTCAATAACCTAAACACTTTCGTCTCTATTTATGCCCCTATAACTGCTCCCTTTTTTGTACTCCCTTGTTTGCCATTGTGCCTTAAGGGAAAGTTGTCACCGAGTATCAAGAGTTAATATGCATGAAGAACTTAAGAGCAGTTGACCTATATAAACACTCAATAAATATTCAGAACAACTTGTAAAGGAGAGTCTGCCATTATCTCCATTAAAAAAGTGAAAAGTTCTATTTTATATTCTATGTATATTTTGTTTGTATAGGCATAACCACACATGCACGAGAGTGCCTATGGAGGTCACAAAAGGGGCACCAGATCTCCTTGAGCTGGAGTCACAGGCGGTTGTGACCTGCCCAATGTGGGTACTGGGAACTGAATTTGGGTCCTGTGGTAGAATAGGAACGACTCTAAACCACTGAGCAATCTCCCAGTATCTCCACTCTTTTTCTTTCTTTTTTTGGAAGACAGGTTTTTCTGTGTAGCTCTGGTTGTCTTGGAATTTGTCTGTAGACCAGGCTGGCCTCAAACCCAGAGATTAGACTGCCTCCGTTTAATTAAATACGTGCACCACCGCTCAACCTATCCCCATTCTTATACACAAGGGATTCAAAGTACAAAAAGGTGAGGTCATACCCCAGGTCATACAAATAACAGACTGTTTCCTGTCAATCTGTATCAAACTTCCACACCTCCAATCCAGACAACTGCTGATCTAGACTAGACATGTTCTCCAAGGTATGTATATCTAGGTATCACTACATCAAAACTAAGATGTTGTTTGTTCTTCTCATGCTCATCCTTTCATGCATACATTGCTACCTAGAGACTGGCTGCTAGGACAGTCTGAATGCAGCAGCAGAATAGATTCTAACTGTCTTTCATTAGTCAGATATTAAAGGGATCTGACGTTAAAAGGGGAGACCATGTTTTGCTGCCCAATGAAATTGTTTTGCATTGGAAATATTTTAACTTTATTACATTTATTATTGTGTGTGTGTGTGTGTGTGAGAGAGAGAGAGAGAGAGAGAGAGAGACAGAAAGAGAGCGAGCAGCTGGTGGTCAGTAGCTGCTGATGCAGCAGGTTCTCTTCTACCATGTGGGTCTGGGGATTGAAAGCAGGTGTTTGGGTTTGTTGATAAGTGCCTTTACCTGCTGAGTCATCTTGCTTACCCAGATTTTTTTTTAAATTAAAAGCATTGTAGGTGGTGGTGGCACGCACCTTTAATCTGAGCACTTTGGAAGCAGAGAAAGGTATATCCCAAAGTTCGATGCTAACCTGGTCTACAGAGTGAATGCCAGGAAAACTAGGGCTGCATCGAGAAATCTTGTCTCCAAAACAAACCAAAACAAACAAAGAAGCAAATAAATAAATAAAACCATTTTAGTTTTGAAACCTTATAATAAGATTGTTATTTTGAATTGAGTTTATATTGACATTTTCTTAGTTTAATTGCTAATATAATTAATACTGCCAGACTTAGACAGTAAAACCAAAGCTCTCTGAAGGAATTACTAACCTTTGGAGAGTGAGCGACTCAAGTGTGGAACTAGAGAAGACCCACTTTCACCATCTGATTCTACAGTTTCTGAGAACTAGGTACAGAACATGGCAGCATGCAGCTGAGATCCATAGTTGGAGGCACTTACGCTTGACGGGTATAAAGGTCTGGTTCGTCGAGGTCCTGAGATCTTAATTCCTGTGTGGAGAGGCAGCCAGCACCACTGGTGGAAATGGAACTGCGCTTCATGCTCAGAACCTAATTCATGATTTCAATATCAGAAAAATGTTCCAGATGCAAGTGGATCATTAAGCAATAATTGTCACTTTTATTCTGAAGTAGAAGAGTAACTAAGTTTATTCCTTTACGATAGTATTTTCCCTGTGTGCTGTATTTGTTTGTCATGTATACTTAAGTCCTCAATAAAGATAACACCTATGCAACTTCAGGTATTCAATACACTCGAGCAAGACAATGCAAAAATGAACATATATGATTCCTGCATCACACGGCAATCCATGATCGCAAAATTTCAATGTGTTATCCCGAATACATCACTGGTATCTCTTATGTCTATTTCAATGGTAACTCACAGACTGCTTGACAAGAAATCTCAGGCTCCTTAACTCTCCTCAAAATGTTTCCTTTGGCTTCAAAATCAGGATTCATTCTCTTTTCCTAATATCTACTTTTCTTGCTTTATGTTTAACCCCATAGTTTAATACCCACTATTGTCTTTCTGGTTCTAATCTCCCTTTCAGTAAAGACAAGCAATCCGTTCCATAACATAATGTAGAGGCTGCTTCCATTCTCAAAATATTTTAGTATCATAAGCATACCTATGTCAGACCCTGTCTTCGTCTCTGCAGCACTAGACGCTAGCCACTCAGCTTTTTCTGGTCCTGCCCTGGCTTCTTTCTAGGATAAGACAGAACTCACTGTTGATAAAATTATATATATATATATATATATATATATATATATATATATATATATGTAGTGAAGAGAAGTCACGCTATGCGATAAGGCTTATACAGGAGGCTTATTGGAAGATGAGAGAGAAGGGACAGAGAAGGCAGAGAGGGGAGCAGACTAGTCCCATGGGGTAAAAAGTGCGGCAGAGAGAGGGAGGTAGACACAGGAGAAGGGGGAGGTTAGGGGTAGGTCCACCTGTTACAAGGAACCATAGCAAATGTGCCCAGAAGTGGCTACAGGTGAAGTGCTCTTAGTGGCTACAGGTGAGGAGGTTTCCTGTCAGGACCCTAAGGACAGGCAGGCCAATGCAGATTCCCAAATACTAACACCAAATAATAACACCCACTTTATTGTTTGTTTGAGCTGGGGACTTTAGCACAATAGGCTGTGCACTGAGTCACATCACTCCTTGTTCGACTGCTTACATTCCACTTAGGTCTTATTCTCAAGCCTTCAGTTTCCCAGACTTTTTCTTCTTACATGGCTTTTCAGATGCTGCATTACCACAAGAACGCAGTGTTTTAACCTGTCCCTCCCAGGCAGTCCTCCCCTTCTCCCCCTCCCTGCGGAACACCTTGGTCAGCAATCAGCATCCTCTTTTCCCTCTCCAGGCGCTGCCCACACAAACTTACTGATCCCTGAACCCAGAACCTGGCAGATGCCGCCCCAGGTCTCTGATGCCACAGAGTTTCTTAGCAGGAACAGAGTTAACCCCATACCAGCAGTTACCTTTCTCTCTGGTTCTTGACCCCCAGCGCCCACTTCCAGTAAAATGCACAACTGCTTAGGAAGACACCCACCAATGCCAACCAGGAGCCATTTGGATTTTAAAGTCTCCGCCTGCGTGACGTCAGAAAGCCTCTTGCGAGTACTCTTAAGCAAGAAGGCTATGCCAGTTCCCAGACAGTGGTGGGAAGTCCTAGGGCAAAAGCTTAGATTTCTAAATCTTGCAGCTGTTGTGCCTCTGGCTAGAATTGTAGTTTTGTCCCTAGCAGCCCTTTTGAGTTTCAGTCTTTCCTAGCCATCAGTGTGTCTCCTCATCTGTATTTGAGACAATCAAGTACTTTTGCAGCAGTGCCCAGTTGTTTTCCATAGTATCTTTTATTGTTGTTTTGTTTTGTAAAATATCCCTGGGCCTGGTGAAATGGCTCCATGGGTAAGAGCACTGCCTGCTCTTCCAAAGAAATGGGTTAAATCCCCAGAACCATAACTATAACTCTAATTTCAGGAGGTCTGATGCCCTCTTCTGGCCTTGGTGGGCACCAGACACACGTGTGGTATACAGACATACATGTAGGCAAAACACTTTATACATAAAATAAAAATAATAAAGATCTTTTTTAAAAAAATAAAGGCAAATAAAAAGTATTCTTGTACAGTTTTATCAGGACCTAAGTTCTCAAAATTCATTTCAACACTCATCTTAGTTTCAAGATGCCTTAAGAAGTACAAAATTTGCTGGTCAGTGGTGGTACATTCCTTTACTCCCAGTACTCAAGAGGCAGAGCCAGGGGGATCTCTGTGAGTTTGAGAAGAGTCTACAGAAGAAATACAAAATCACTTTAGCTAAGACATTTGAATTGGAAGTATTATCTCTGTTTGACCAAGATCTCCCATATTTTGTCATTACAAGGTCAATTAGCAAGACTATTGTAATAGCTATTGCTTATGCATTAACTACTCCTGGATTCTTTTTATAGAAGACTGAAGTGAGAAAGGATTAATGTTCTACGGGTGCTTAAATAAAGCAAGTTTTCACATACTAGTCCTTCTAAAATCATTCCTCATCAAAGAACTCATTGAAACATTTTTTTGTACAAATTTTAAAAAGTTGAAGTCTACAGTCATCAGGCTGGTAGTCATAGACACACAAAAACCTGACAAGCTTGTTTTCTATGTCTACTTCTGAATGCCACTCAGGATCAAGTGAGATAAGTGTATCAGGATTTTAGCTTAGTGATACATGGCGTTAATAAATTAAAATTCATCCTAAGGATTGTAGTGGGAAGAAATGATAATGTAATCAAGTTGAATTTAATTTGCTAGATATTTTATAATGACATTTTAAGTCATAAGCAACTGTAATATACTTTACTATTAGAAACTCTTTTAATTAATGCAGGCCACCTTATTCCCATGTGGTTATGCCGTGGCAGTATCTGTGAAAAATTCTTCAGAGCAGGTAATAGGGATATGTTACATCTCCTTCTTTTTTTTTTTCTTCTGAGACAAGCTTGTCTATTTAACAGTCTTGGCTGTGTCCCTTTTTTACCTTTTATGTTAATTCTTTAAAAACAACTACTTCTTTATTTTATTTATTGTATTATGTGTAGTTGGAATTTTCCTTTGGGCCACCAAGAAACTCCCAAATAATTTATTATGAATGCTTCTTATTAATTATAAGTGCTTAGTCTTAGCTTAGGCTCGTCCTGCTAGCTTTTTGAACTTAATTTAACCTGTTTCTATTCATCTACATTTTTCCTTGGGGCTTTTTACCTTTCTTTTATTCTGTATGTCTTGGTTTCCTGCTTCCTCCATGTGTGTCTGATTGGCCACTGGTTTCTCCCTGGTATCTCTTTTTCTTTCTTCCTTTCTAAGCCTAAATTCCTCCTGCTACTCAGTTTCCCTGCCTGCAAGTCCTGCCTATACCTCTTTCTTGCTATTGGCCATTTAGCTTTTTGTTAGACTAATCAGGTGCCTTAGGCAGACAAGGTAAAACAGCAACACATTTTTACATATAATTCAACAAATGCAACACATCTTTACATAGTTATACAAATATTTTGTAACAATGAAACATCATTTCTCCTTTTACTTTTTTTCTTCAAACCCGCTCTTATATGCCTCCTTGTTCCCTTTCAAATTCATGGATTTTTCATTAATTTTGTTACATGCATATGTGTATGTAACCTGCCCAATCTGTATGTTACTTGTCTGTATGCTGTCAGGGTTATAATTAGGTTGAAGGGAGATAAATACACAGGGAGAAAGGAGAGCAAAATAATAGTATGGATATGTGAAAAAAATCACAAGGATTCATACTGTTAAGTACCTAAGAAACTATAACACACACATACTTTAATTTAGTTTAATGTTATTTGTATGTATGATTCAGGGCTCACCATTTGGTATTGGATAAGCATTTCGTGTACTCTTCCCACAGTAGGACTAAAACTGTTTCTCCACTCCCAGCATTTGTGAGTTCCCTATAGTTCTTTGTGTAGGGCTGGTTGGCCCCTTGTCCCTTATAGATTGCCTCTTGTCCTTATTCAGCTCATACTTAAGCAGCCATGTTAATAAGATTTTATTGGTGTAGATTCTGACATTCCTAGGAGATACAATGTCACAGCAAACTCCATGATGCTCTGGCTCTTATAATCTATGTGTCCCCTCCTTTACAATGTTTCGTGATACTTACGTGTAGTGATATTTCATTTGTATTTTAATAAAGAAAGTTTAGCTGAAGATCAGAGAGTAAGTGGTAGCACACACCTTTAATCACAGTAGCCACACTAGTTTGCCATAGAAACCTGGCGGTGCACGCCTTTAATCCCAGTGGTGCACATCTTTAATCCCCACCTAAAGAATGGAATGCAAGACAGAAGGAGAAAGCTCTCAGACAGTCTCATCACCCTGTTATTTGATTTCTCTGTTAGATTGCCTTCACATATGCATTTATTTCAGGAAGCATCGACTGTATCAATACCCATGCCACTGCTCACTACTTCCGTGGCCTTAGTTTTAGCTGTTTCTCCCTGTATACACTCCCTCGTCCCTCTATTTCTCTCCTTGCACCTCCCCTCACCAGCCTGTACCTTTCTATTCTATTTCTTCTTTCCTGATGAGATGCTTCTCTCCTCCTTAGTCTGTTACTCTATGCTTAATCTCTGTGATTCTGTATATCCACATGTAAGCTAATACATGCCACATTTGGCTTTCTGTGTCTGGGTACCTCACTCAGGGTGATTTCTCCCCCTAGTTCTACCCATTTACTGTGAATTTAATTCTTTTTAATGGCTGAGTAATATTCATTTGTGTAAAGGTTCCAATTTTTATTATCCATTCATATTCATGTCTTGAATATGTTATCCAATTTCTGGGCATTATTAATAGAGCAGCAATGGACATGGTTGAGTAAGCGTCTCTGTGGTAGGATGAAGTTTCCTTTGGGTAAATGCCCAAGAGTGATAGAGCTGGATCACGAGGTAGAAAAGTTCCCATCTCTCTAAGGTAAATCCACACTCATTTCCATAGTGACTGTATGAGTCTGCACTGCTACCAGCAGTGGATGAGTGTACCCCTTATTCTATGTCCTTGCCAGCAGGAACTGTCACTCGTATTATTGATCCTAAGGATTCTGACAGGTGTAAAATGGACTCTCAAAGCAGACTTGGTTTGCATTTCACGAATGACTGAGATTGTTGAACATTTAAGACTTTCTCAGCCACTTAAGATTCCCTATTGAGAATTCTCTGTTTAAAAATTCCCAGTTTTAATTGAGTCATTTGTTTTCTTGATATCTAGCCTTTTCAGTTCTTTATACATTTTGTTTGAGTTTTTTTGTATAATTTTGGATATTAGCCCTCTATTGGGTGTGTAGTTGATAAAAAAATATTTTACCATTCTGTAAGCTGCCACTTTGTCTGAATGATGGGATCTTTTGTCATGCAGAAGCTTTTCAGTTTCATGAGATCCCATTTATTAATTGTTGAAATTAGTGTCTGTGTTAATAGTGTTCTGCTCAGAAAGTCTTTTCCTATGTCATTGATTTCAGGGATCTTCCCTTCTTTTTCTTCTGTTAGGTTCAAGATATCTGGTTTTAGGTTGAGGTCTGTGTGGGAATTCCTTTCCATTAAATATTTTTTGGGATGTGGGGGTGTGTCAGCAATAGGGTGGCTTCTGTGTGCTGACATGATCTCTTATAAGGGAGAGAATGGTCTCCCATGTATTTCTGGTTTCTTCATCAAAGATCAGGAGTCCGTAGGCACTTGAATTACACCTGACTTCTCAGTGGAAACCATGAAAGCCAGAATGTCTTAGATAGATGTGCTGCCAACACTAAGAGACCATGAAGGCAATCCCAGAGTACTATTCGCAGCAAAGCTTGCATTCACCATCAATGGAGAAAAAAGATATTCCAGGACAAAAACAGATTTAAATAATAGGTAGCCACAAACCCAGCCTTACAGAAACTACTAGAAGGCAAAGCACAAACCAAGGAAGCTAAGAACACCCACAATAACACAGACATCTGACAACTCTCCACCACCACAACTCAAAGAAGGGAAACACACACTCTAATAGTAGGTTTCAACACTCCTCTCTCACCAATGGACAGGCTAAACAGACAGAAACTTAATGGAGCAATAAGAGATATCACAGATGTAGTGAAACAAATGAAATTAATAGACATCTATAGAACATTCCACGCAACAGAAAAGAAAATACCTTCTTCTCAGCATCTCATGGAACCTTCTCAAAAATTGATCACATAATCAGTAACAAAGCAAACATTCACAGATACAAAAGAAAATGTAGTAACCAGCTGTGTGCTATTGGATTACCATGGAATAATGCTAGAATTCAACAACAATTCTACCCCCAGAATGCCTACAAACTCATGAAAACTGAACAGTCAACTACTCTCCAGAAGATGACATCAGATACCTTAGAATTAGAGATATAAGGGATTGTGAGCTGCCATATGGGTGCTGTTAACTGAACCTTTGTCCTCTGCAAGAGCGGCAAGTGCTCTTAATCATGGATTCATCAACCCAGCCCTAGAAGGTACTTCATTTTTTCCCTTAAACCCAGATGTCATTAGGAAAGATCCTTTTACAGATGGTGCTGAGAAAACTGGGTATGTACCTGTAGAAGAATGAAATCAGGTCGAGTCTCAAAGTACATGAAACATTGAAAATAGATCACAGACTTCATGTGAAGACAGGACATGCTGAAACTGCAGGGAAGACACATCAACTATGTCCCGTGTCAACAATCATCCTATGCAGAGGTAGGAACTTCTGAATGGACTGTGACAGCAGAGAACACAACCCAAGGACTGACACATGGATTATAGCAAACTAAAAACCTGCCTAACAATGGAAGGAACCTCACAACTGAAGAGACAGCTTACAGATTTGAGAAATCATTGCCAACTCTGTATCGCATAGGGTTCTATTATGTAAAAACAGCCAAGATTAAACCAAATCCAATCCATACATGAGGTAATGAGGTGAGCAGACAGTCCTCAAAGGAAGAAATAGAAATGGCAAATAATATTTGATGATGGGTTCAACATCCTAAGCCATCAGGGAAAGGTGAAATTAAAATGATTTATACTCTCACCTTACTAGCTCAGAATGACTTTCATCAAGAAAACAGAACAACAGATGCTGGCAGGAATTTGAGGAAAGAGGAAACTTTACTCACTGCTAGTGAGCATAAATTGCAGCTACTGAGGAAATCAGTAAGTAGGTTTGTCAAAAATGAGAAAGTGGTGGGACAGATGTCTCAGGGAAAAGCACTGGCTGCTCTTACAGAGGAACTGGGTTTGGTTCCCAGCACCCACTTGGTGGCTCAGAACCATCTATAACTCCAGTTCCAGGGAATCCCTTTCTGGCCTCCACAGTCACCACGGATGTACACATATATTGCAGGAAAAATATTCACACACATAAAAATAAAAGATAAACAAATCTTTGAGGACGACAACCAAAACTATCACATGATCTGCCTATATGCCTCAGTGATAAAGAGCACTTCTTGTTCTTCCAGAGGACCAGCATTTGATTCCCAACACTCAAACCAGGCAGTTCACAACCACCTGTAACACAAGCCCCAGGAGGGTCTGACATCTCTCATCTCTGTGGTCACAGACACACACACACACACAGATTTAAAAGTAAAAAAAACGACATTTGTAGGAAAATGGGTGAAATTTCGATTCAGAATGTTAGCTGAAATAAACTGCGTTCAGATAAGCACTATGTTTTCTCTCATGTGTGTAGCCTTGATTGAAGTTTCTATGTGTGAGTGGGTCGGTGTCCATGTGTGGATGACTCATGAAACTAGAGAACTCTGAGAGGGAAAAAGAGACCTGAAGGATTAGGGTACAGGAACACTGACAGAAGATAATGCAATATTGTACTGGGAGAGCAGATATTAGGTTGTTGTGGGCAATGGAAAAACAGCAAGAATGGGACAGAGGGGAGGGCAAGGCAAAGGCCAGAGGGCAGGGTGTGGAAGAAGAAAACATGTGTAAAAATGCCATTATGAGCTTGTCCCATCCAGCTTGCATCCAGAACCCTTCTTCCTTCTGTCCCCTTTCCTCTTTGGGCACATAAGGCCATCCAGCTCAGTCTGTCTGGCGCTGGGGGCAAATCCTCAGGGCAAGTAGGCAGGCGAGACCTCCTTTGTTTCACTGGCCCGCCTGCACCAACCAAGGTAGGCGCTTTGTTTACGAACTACCCAACCTGCATGGAGATCTGATCTCGGCACCAGGAGAGACAGCAGTGTGGTGAGTTTGTGACCAGCGGCGGCGGAAGCAGCCCTGGACAGGGAACTCTGAAGTTCCTCATCCCCCTCCCTATACTCCCCGGGCTCCCTGCAGGGGCTCTACCCCCCCATACTGCCTCTCTCTTCTTGTCCCACCCAGCTTGCATCCAGAACCCTTCTTCCTTCTGTCCCCTTTCCTCTTTGGGCACATAACACCATCCAGCTCAGTCTGTCTGGCGCTGGGGGCATATCCTCAGGGCAAGTAGGCAGGCGAGACTTCCTTTGTTTCACTGGCCTGCCTGCAACAAGCAAGGAGAGACATCACTAGAACACCAGGAGAGCTAGCACTGCAGAGAGCCATCACTGGGAAGGTACATCAGTAGGCAAGGAGACCTGATCCGGTAAAAGAAGATCCAGAGGGGAGCATTCGGAGAAAGAGATGGGCAGGCGCCAATGCAAGAATTCACCTAACAATCTGAAAAACTATATGAAACCACCAGAACCCAGCGACATCACAACAGGTGGACATGAACACCTTAATCATGAAGAAGTTGATAAAATTGACTTTATGAAAGTGATTGACGCCCTTAAACAACATGTAAAAAATGCCCTTATAGAAATGGATGAGAAGTATAACAGAAAGTTTGAAGAATTGAGTAAATCAGTGAATGATACCCTAGGAAACCAAGGAAAAACAATCAAACAGATAATGGAAACAGTTCAAGACTTAAAAACTGAAATGGAGGCAAAGAAGAAAACACAAACAGAAGGCCAGCTGGACAGGGAAAATCTAGGTAAACGAATAGAGACTACAGAAGCAAGCATAACCAACAGAATACAAGAGATAGAAGAAAGAATCTCAGATTCTGGAGATACCATAGAGAAAATAAACACGCTGATCAAAGAAAACAGCAAGGCCAACAAATTCTCATCACAAAACATTCAGGAAATATGGGACACAATAAAAAGACCAAACCTAAGAATAATAGGAATAGAAGAAGGAGAAGAAGTGCAGCTCAATGGTCCAGAAAATATATTTAATAAAATTATAGAAGAAAACTTTCCCAACCTAAAGAAAGATATACCTATGAAGGTTCAAGAAGCATACAGAACACCGAATAGGCTGGATCAAAAAAAAAACATCCTCTCGCCATATAATAATCAAAACACAAAGCATACAGAATAAAGAAAGAATACTAAGAGCAGCGAAGGAAAAAGGCCAAGTTACTTATAAAGGTAAACCTATCAGACTTACACCTGACTTCTCTATGGAAACCATGAAAGCCAGAAGGTCCTGGATAGATGTACTGCAGAAACTAAGAGACCATGGATGCAAGCCCAGACTACTATACCCAGCCAAGCTTTCGTTCACTATAAATGGAGAAAACAAAATTTTCCAGGATAAAAACAAATTTAAACAATACGTAGCCACAAATCCAGCCTTACAGAAAGTAATAGAAGGAAAATCACTAACCAAGGAGTCCAACAATGACCACAATATCTCAGACAACTAGAGACCCTTCACCAGCGCAACACAAAGAAGGGGAACACACAAAATTTACAACTTAAAAAATGACCGGAGTTAACAACCACTGGTCATTAATATCACTTAATGTCAATGGACTCAACTCTCCTATAAAAAGGCACAGACTAAGAGATTGGATACGAAAACAGGATCCAACATTCTGCTGTTTACAAGAAACACACCTCAACCACAAAGACAGGCACCTACTCAGAGTAAAGGGTTGGGATAAGGCTTATCAAGTAAATGGACCTAAGAAACAAGCAGGGGTGGCCATACTAATTTCTAACAAAGTTGACTTCAAACTTAAATCATTCAGGAGAGATGGAGAGGGACATTTTCTACTCATAACAGGAACAATTCATCAGGATGAAGTCTCAATCCTGAATATCTATGCCCCTAATATAAAAGCACCCACGTACGTAAAAGAAACATTGTTAAAACTCAAGGCAGCCATCAAACCGCACACATTAATAGTAGGAGACTTTAATACTCCTCTCTCACCAATGGACAGGTCAAGTAGACAGAAACCTAACAGAGAAATAAGATAATTAATGGAGGTAATGAATCAAATGGACTTAACAGACATCTATAGAATATTCCACCCAAATAGGAAAGAATATACCTTCTTCTCTGCAGCTCATGGAACCTTCTCAAAAATCGACCACATACTCGGTAACAAAGCAAACATCCACAGTTACAAAAAAATATTAAGAACCACCTGTATCTTATCAGATCACCATGGATTAAAGCTAGAATTCAGCAACAATGCTACCCCCAGAAAGCCTACAATCTCATGGAAACTGAATAGTCAACTACTGAACCATACCTGGATTAAGGAAGAAATAAAGAAAGAAATTAAAGTCTTCCTTGAAGACAATGAAAATAAAGAAACAACATACTCAAACCTATGGGACACTATGAAAGCAGTTCCGAGAGGAAAGTTCATAGCACTAACTGCCCACTTAAAGAAAACAGAGAAAGCACACATTGGAGACTTAACAGCCCACCTGAAAGCTCTAGAAAAAAAAGAAGCAGACTCACCTAGAAGGGGTAGAAGACTGGAAATAATCAAACTGAGGGCTGAAATCAACAAAATAGAAACACAGAAAACAATTGAAAGAATCAATGAATCAAAAAGCTGGTTCCTGGAGAAAATCAACAAGATTGATAAACCCCTATCCAAACTAATCAAACGGCAGAGAGAGAATTTGCAAATTAATAAGATCAGAAATGAAAAGGGAGACATAACCACAGACACAGAGGAAATTCAGAGACTCATTAGATCTTACTACAAAAGCCTGTATGCCACAAAACTGGAAAATGCAAAAGAAATGGACGCTTTTTTAGATAAATACCATTTACCAAAGTTAAACCAGGACCAGGTGAACAACCTAAATAGACCTGTTAGTCGTGAAGAATTAGAAGCGGTTATCAAAAACCTCCCTTCCAAAAAAAGTCCAGGACCAGATGGTTTCAATGCGGAATTCTACCAGAACTTCCAAGAAGACCTAATACCTATTCTCCTTAATGTATTTCACAATATAGAAACAGAAGAGTCATTGCCAAATTCCTTTTATGATGCTACAGTAACTCTGATACCAAAACCACACAAAGACCCAACCAAGAAAGAGAATTACAGGCCAATCTCACTCATGAACATCGACGCAAAAATCCTCAACAAAATTCTGGCAAACCGAATCCAAGAACACATTAGAAAAATTATCCATTATGATCAAGTAGGCTTCATACCAGAGATGCAGGGCTGGTTTAACATACGCAAATCTATCAATGTAATCCATCATATAAATAAACTGAAAGAAAAAAAACCATATGATCGTTTCATTAGATGCTGAAAAAGCATTTGACAAAATTCAACATCCCTTTATGATAAAAGTCTTGGAGAGATTAGGGATACAAGGGTCATACCTAAATATAATTAAAGCTATATACAGCAAGCCGACAGCTAATATCAAACTAAATGGAGAGAAACTTAAAGCCATCCCACTAAAATCAGGAACACGCCAAGGCTGTCCACTCTCTCCATACCTCTTCAATATAGTTCTCGAAGTTTTAGCAATAGCAATAAGACAACATAAGGGGATAAAGGGGATTCAAATTGGAAAGGAAGAAGTTAAACTTGCATTATTTGCAGATGATATGATAGTGTACATGAGCGACCCCAAAAACTCCTCCAAAGAACTCCTACAGCTGATAAACGCCTTTAGTAACGTGGCAGGATGCAAGATCAACTCCAAAAAATCAGTCGCCCTCTTATACACAAAGGATCTGGAAGCAGAGAGAGAAATAAGAGAATCATCACCTTTCACGATAGCCACAAACAGCATAAAATATCTTGGGGTAACTCTAACCAAGGAAGTGATAGATCTATTTGACAAAAACTTTAAGGCATTGAAGAAAGAAATTGAAAAGGATACCAGAAAATGGAAGGATCTCCCTTGCTCTTGGATTGGGAGAATCAACATAGTAAAAATGGCAATTCTACCAAGGGCAATTTATAGATTCAATGCAATCCCCATTAAAATCCCATCAAAATTCTTCACAGATCTTGAAAGGACAATAATCAACTTTATATGGAGAAACAAAAAACCCAGGATAGCCAAAACAATCTTATACAATAAAGGAACTTCTGGAGGCATTACCATCCCTGACTTCAAACTCTATTACAGAGCTACAGTAATGAAAACAACGTGGTACTGGCATAAAAACAGAGAAGTCGACCAATGGAATCGTATAGAAGACCCGGATTTTAACCCACAAACCTATGAACAACTGATTTTCGATAAAGGAGCTAAAAGTATACAATGGAAGAAAGAAAGCATCTTCAACAAATGGTGCTGGCACAATTGGATGTCAACCTGTAGAAGAATGAAAATAGAACCATATCTATCACCATGCACAAAACTCAAGTCCAAATGGATCAAAGACCTCAATATCAATCTGAACACACTGAACCTGATAGAAGAGAAAATGGGAAGTACCCTACAACATATGGGCACTGGAGATCGCTTCCTAGGTATAACCCCAGCAGCACAGACATTAAGGGCAACATTGAATAAATGGGACCTCCTGAAACTGAGAAGCTTCTGTAAAGCAAAGGACACTGTCATTAAGACAAAAAGGCAGCCTACTGACTGGGAGAAGATCTTCACCAACCCCGCAACAGACAAAGGTCTGATCTCCAAAATATATAAAGAACTCAAGAAACTAGACTTTAAAAGGATAATTAACCCAATTAAAAAATGGGGCACTGAACTGAACAGAGAATTCTCAACAGAAGAAGTTAAAATGGCCAAAAGATACTTAAGGTCATGCTCAACCTCCTTAGCGATCAGAGAAATGCAAATCAAAACAACTTTGAAATATCATCTTACACCTGTCAGAATGGCTAAAATCAAAAACACCCAGGATAGCCTTTGCTGGAGAGGTTGTGGAGAAAGGGGTACCCTCATCCATTGCTGGTGGGACTGCAAACTTGTGCAACCACTTTGGAAATCAGTGTGGCGGTTTCTCAGAAAAATTGGGATCAACCTACCCCTGGACCCAGCAATACCACTCTTGGGAATATACCCAAGAGATGCCCTACCATATGACAAAAGCATTTGTCCAACTATGTTCATAGCAGCATTATTTGTAATAGCCAGAACCTGGAAGCAACCTAGATGCCCTTCAATGGAAGAATGGATGAAGAAAGTGTGGAATATATACACATTAGAGTACTACTCTGCGGTAAAAAACAATGAGTTCTCGAATTTTGCATGCAAATGGATGGAAATAGAAAATACGATCCTTAGTGAGGTAACCCAGACCCAAAAAGAAGAACATGGGATGTACTCACTCATAATTGGTTTCTAGCCATGGATAGGGGCCACTGAGTCTATAATTTGTGATCCTAAAGAAGCTAAACAAGAGGGTAAACCCAAGGAAAAACATATAGATATCCTCCCAGCTATGGGAAATAGACATGACTGATGGGCAAAAAATTGGAATCTTGGGGGTGGGGTGGGATGGGGATGAGGGGTGATGGGGAAAGAAAACTGTGAAGGAGAGGATGAGGGGAACTGGGGGAATCGGGGTGATTGGGGATAAAGGAAGTTTGGATAGGGGAGCAGGGAAACTCATACCTTAGGTAAGGGAGCCACCTAAGGGGTGGCAAGAGACTTGAACTTGGAATGGCTACCAGATGCCCAGGGCAATGTCCCCAGTTAGTTCATTGGGGCACCTGAGGATAGGGAACCTGAAATGAACCTATCCTATTATCATACTGATGAATATCTTGCATATCGCCATAGAACCTTCATCTAGCGATGGATGGAGATAGAGCTAGAGACCCACACTGGAGCACCGGACTGAGCTCCCAAGGTTATAATGAGGAGCAGAAGGAGAGAGAACATGAACAAGGAAGTCAGGACCATGAGGGGTGCACCCAACCACTGAGACAGTGGGGCCGATGTATTGGGAGCTCACCAAGGTCAGCTGGACTGCTACTGAAAAAACATGGGATAAAACCGGACTCTCGGAATGTGGCGGACAATGAGAGCTGACGACAGGCCAAGGAGAATGGCACAGGAACTTTCAACTGGCGATAGATCGAGAGAGAGACAGAGACCCAAATTGGAGCAACGGTCTGAGCTCTTAAGGTCCAAATGAGGAGCAGAAGGAGAGAGAACATGAGCAAGGAAATCAGGACCACGAGGCGTGCACCCACCCACTGTGACAGTGGAACTGATCTATTGGGAGCTCTTCAAGGCCAGCTGGACTGGGACTGAATAAGCATGGGTTGAAGCTGGACTCTCTGAACATGGCGGACAATGAAGGCTGATGAGAAGCCAAGGACAATGGCACTAGGTTTCGATCCTAATACATGAACTGGCTTTGTGGGAGCTTAGCCTGTTTGGATGTTCACCTTCCTGGGCCTGGATGGAAGTGGGAGGACCTTGGTCTTCCTGTAGGGCAGGGAATTTGGACTGCTCTTCAGTATCGAGAGGGAGGGGGAATGGACTGGGGGGAGGAGAAGAGGAGTGGGGATGGGGGAGGGGGCAATGTGTGGGAGGAGGGGAGGGAAATGGGAAACAGGGAGCAGTTGGAAATTTTAATTAAAAAAGAATAAAAAAAAAAGAAAAAAAAAAGAAAAAAAAATGCCATTATGAAATCTACTACTTTGTAGCTAACTTAATAATCTTGTAATGGGAAATACTTGTTCCTGTAGCCATCGTCCCACTTGAAATGGAGTCCATGGGGCAGGTGTTGTGCTATATTAGTTCAGACATCTATTACAGTACCAGGCATATGGTCATGCGTAAAGCATTTGCTGAGCCAGTTGTTGCCATGCATGCATCTAATTCCAGCATTTAGAGGACTAAGGAAGGCCCAAAGATTCTGGCTAGAGACTCACCTAATCTGAGCAAGACCTTATCTTAAATAATAATTGCCTATTTGCCAAATACATTTTGATAGCAATTATTGAGCTTTGTATATTATGTCTGTCGGTGATTGGTTTGATTTTATTATGATGCCTATAAGTTGTTGTACACGCATATAGTAGCCTCTTGATAATTGTGTTTATGTTCTATGACAACTCTCATGTTTACAAACCATCTGACCTTTAATTATTTGAAAGCATTCATCTGTAAAATAATTTGTTAATAAATCATTTTGTGAGAGTTAATATTTGATTTTTTTCTGGTTATTTTGACTTTTCCATTTTGATATTTTATTGTTTATGCTGTAATCCCTCTTAATATCTATTTTCTAAAATTTAGAAAGGTTTTTGCTATACATACCAGGGTAACCTTGGACTTGTTATGTAGCTCAGGCTAACCTTGAACTCAAGATTCTCCTCTCAGCTTCCAGAGTGCTGGGATTACTGGCATGCACCACCATGTCTTGCTCAATTATTTTTTAAATAAATTATGTGTCTAGGTGTTTTGTAAACTCCGTACATCATGTGCACACAATGTTCAGGTAGGCCAGAAGAGGGCATCAGATCCAGGGGACTGGAGTTACTGAGGGTTGTGATTGACCAAGCAGGTGCTGGCAATGAACACAGGCCCTTTGGAAGAACAAGTGCTCTTAACTGCTGAGCTACCTCTTCAGCCTCTCGTCAATTATTATGTACATGTATATTTATGCATATAAACATCTTCACTGCATGTAAGCATGTGTGTTGTGTGCTCCTAGATGAGAAGAACTGCAGTTACAGATGGTTTGAGTTTCTGTGTGAGTGCCAGAAATTGAATTCAGGTCCTCTGCAAGAGCAAACAGTTTTCTTAATCACAGAAAAAACCCTCCAGTCCTACATACATATAGTTTTTCTTTTCTTTTATTCTTCTTTTTTTTTTTGAGTCATGAGTTTACATAGCCCAGAACAATGGATACTCCTGCTTTCCAAATCTGGGATTATAGGTATGTCCTACTGCACAAATATTTAGATCATCAACTCTTTTGGTTTTATGGGACAGGGTTTCTTTGTGTAGGCTTGGCTGTCTTGGAGCTCACTCTGTAGCCCAGGCTGGCCTCTAACGCATAGAGCTCTTCCTGCCTCTGGCTCCTGAGTGCTGGGATTAAAGGCATGTGCTCCCACCACTACCACCACCGGGCTTCATCAACTTTTTCTTCCTTCATTTCTTTTCCTTCCTTCCTTCCTTCCTTCCTTCCTTCCTTCCTTCCTTCCTTCCTTCCTTCATTCCTTCCTTTTTTCTTTAAAAACTTATTTTTATTTATATGAGTACTCTACCTGCACGTCCAACTTTATGTCAGACGAGGACAAGGGATCACACTATAGACAGTTGTGAGCCAGTATGTGGTTATTGGGAACTGAACTCAGCACCTCTGGAAGAGTAAGCAGTGTTCTTAGATGCTGAGCCACCTCTTCAGACCCTCATCAACATTTTCTTATAGACTGATTTTTGTTTAAATTTTTCATGACTCAAACTAACTTGCACTATTACTAAACATAGACCATTTTTCATTTTAAGATTTCCTGGCTGTTATGTATTTTAGATAGGGTCTTACTATGTGACCCTGCCTGACCTGGAACTTGCAATCCCCCCAGTGTCTGATAAGAAAGTGCTGGAATTGATGATACAAGGCACACTCCTGACCTCTCTTTTATTGAGGAAGGGAAAAGGGTCTTCCTAGTAAAAAGTAGTTGTTTTGTTTTGTTTTGTTCTTTTTGGTGGTACTGGGAATTGAGCCCAGGTCTGAAGCCACATGCTAAGAAAGTACTTTACCACAGGGCCATGTTTGTAGCCCATGTCAAATGCCATAGAAATTGTTAACGGTGAAAACAACTTTGTGTGGATTACTTGAATAGCTATTTTTGTAAAACTGTGGGTTTTACTTATACATTGCTTTTAAAAAAACAATAAAACTGGGTGCTAGTGGCTCACACCTTTAATCCCAGCAAATCCCAGCACTCCTGAGCCAGAGGCAGGCAGATGTCTGTGAGTTCAAGGCCAGCCTGGTCTACAGAGTGAGTTCCACTGACAGCCAGAGCTAGACAGAGAAACCCTGTCTCAGACAAACCAGAATTTAAACCACACTGCAAAATCACTCAAATCAGACAATTTAATACCTTATATAGATGTTGGATATTTTTCTGAATAAATACTTTATCATGGATAGGTCTTGTATCCTTTATTTTTTTAGAACTTGAAAACATACCAAGTTGCATATTAAGAAGGCAATCAAAAACATTTCCTCCTCTGTTCAAGTCTGCATTATTTCAAGGCTATCCATCACACACACACACACACACACACACACACACACACATCGTAAGAACAGCATCAAACATTAGTCTTTAAGCTTTAAATAACTAAAGACAATGCATTCCTAAAAGCAGGAGAGCATACGATGAAGTTACAGCAGTTTTAGGTATAAAATATGGGGGGAATGAAATGTACTTCTGTGACAGGGATATATCTCAGTGTTTTGTTCAGCTTGTGCTCAATCCTCAGCACCACAAATAACAAACCAAATTTCCTTGTGCATGACATTATCAACACATATATTATCCTTAAAGGTGTGTTTCAGGCCCATAGATCTTCTGTACCAAGTAGTCTAAAGGCCTGTTCAATAACCTAAACACTTTCGTCTCTATTTATGCCCCTATAACTGCTCCCTTTTTTGTACTCCCTTGTTTGCCATTGTGCCTTAAGGGAAAGTTGTCACCGAGTATCAAGAGTTAATATGCATGAAGAACTTAAGAGCAGTTGACCTATATAAACACTCAATAAATATTCAGAACAACTTGTAAAGGAGAGTCTGCCATTATCTCCATTAAAAAAGTGAAAAGTTCTATTTTATATTCTATGTATATTTTGTTTGTATAGGCATAACCACACATGCACGAGAGTGCCTATGGAGGTCACAAAAGGGGCACCAGATCTCCTTGAGCTGGAGTCACAGGCGGTTGTGACCTGCCCAATGTGGGTACTGGGAACTGAATTTGGGTCCTGTGGTAGAATAGGAACGACTCTAAACCACTGAGCAATCTCCCAGTATCTCCACTCTTTTTCTTTCTTTTTTTGGAAGACAGGTTTTTCTGTGTAGCTCTGGTTGTCTTGGAATTTGTCTGTAGACCAGGCTGGCCTCAAACCCAGAGATTAGACTGCCTCCGTTTAATTAAATACGTGCACCACCGCTCAACCTATCCCCATTCTTATACACAAGGGATTCAAAGTACAAAAAGGTGAGGTCATACCCCAGGTCATACAAATAACAGACTGTTTCCTGTCAATCTGTATCAAACTTCCACACCTCCAATCCAGACAACTGCTGATCTAGACTAGACATGTTCTCCAAGGTATGTATATCTAGGTATCACTACATCAAAACTAAGATGTTGTTTGTTCTTCTCATGCTCATCCTTTCATGCATACATTGCTACCTAGAGACTGGCTGCTAGGACAGTCTGAATGCAGCAGCAGAATAGATTCTAACTGTCTTTCATTAGTCAGATATTAAAGGGATCTGACGTTAAAAGGGAAGACCATGTTTTGCTGCCCAATGAAATTGTTTTGCATTGGAAATATTTTAACTTTATTACATTTATTATTGTGTGTGTGTGTGTGTGTGAGAGAGAGAGAGAGAGAGAGAGAGAGAGAGAGAGAGAGAGAGAGAGACAGAAAGAGAGCGAGCAGCTGGTGGTCAGTAGCTGCTGATGCAGCAGGTTCTCTTCTACCATGTGGGTCTGGGGATTGAAAGCAGGTGTTTGGGTTTGTTGATAAGTGCCTTTACCTGCTGAGTCATCTTGCTTACCCAGATTTTTTTTTAAATTAAAAGCATTGTAGGTGGTGGTGGCACGCACCTTTAATCTGAGCACTTTGGAAGCAGAGAAAGGTATATCCCAAAGTTCGATGCTAACCTGGTCTACAGAGTGAATGCCAGGAAAACTAGGGCTGCATCGAGAAATCTTGTCTCCAAAACAAACCAAAACAAACAAAGAAGCAAATAAATAAATAAAACCATTTTAGTTTTGAAACCTTATAATAAGATTGTTATTTTGAATTGAGTTTATATTGACATTTTCTTAGTTTAATTGCTAATATAATTAATACTGCCAGACTTAGACAGTAAAACCAAAGCTCTCTGAAGGAATTACTAACCTTTGGAGAGTGAGCGACTCAAGTGTGGAACTAGAGAAGACCCACTTTCACCATCTGATTCTACAGTTTCTGAGAACTAGGTACAGAACATGGCAGCATGCAGCTGAGATCCATAGTTGGAGGCACTTACGCTTGACGGGTATAAAGGTCTGGTTCGTCGAGGTCCTGAGATCTTAATTCCTGTGTGGATAGGCAGCCAGCACCACCGGTGGAAATGGAACTGCGCTTCATGCTCAGAACCTAATTTATGATTTCAATATCAGAAAAATGTTCCAGATGCAAGTGGATCATTAAGCAATAATTGTCACTTTTATTCTGAAGTAGAAGAGTAACTAAGTTTATTCCTTTACGATAGTATTTTCCCTGTGTGCTGTATTTGTTTGTCATGTATACTTAAGTCCTCACTAAAGATAACACCTATGCAACTTCAGGTATTCAATACACTCGAGCAAGACAATGCAAAAATGAACATATATGATTCCTGCATCACACGGCAATCCATGATCGCAAAATTTCAATGTGTTATCCCGAATACATCACTGGTATCTCTTATGTCTATTTCAATGGTAACTCACAGACTGCTTGACAAGAAATCTCAGGCTCCTTAACTCTCCTCAAAATGTTTCCTTTGGCTTCAAAATCAGGATTCATTCTCTTTTCCTAATATCTACTTTTCTTGCTTTTGTTTAACCCCATAGTTTAATACCCACTATTGTCTTTCTGGTTCTAATCTCCCTTTCAGTAAAGACAAGCAATCCGTTCCATAACATAATGTAGAGGCTGCTTCCATTCTCAAAATATTTTAGTATCATAAGCATACCTATGTCAGACCCTGTCTTCATCTCTGCAGCACTAGACGCTAGCCACTCAGCTTTTTCTGGTCCTGCCCTGGCTTCTTTCTAGGATAAGACAGAACTCACTGTTGATAAAATTATATATATATATATATATATATATATATATATATATGTAGTGAAGAGAAGTCACGCTATGCGATAAGGCTTATACAGGAGGCTTATTGGAAGATGAGAGAGAAGGGACAGAGAAGGCAGAGAGGGGAGCAGACTAGTCCCATGGGGTAAAGAGTGCGGGAGAGAGAGGGAGGTAGACACAGGAGAAGGGGGAGGTTAGGGGTAGGTCCACCTGTTACAAGGAACCATAGCAAATGTGCCCAGAAGTGGCTACAGGTGAAGTGCTCTTAGTGGCTACAGGTGAGGAGGTTTCCTGTCAGGACCCTAAGGACAGGCAGGCCAATGCAGATTCCCAAATACTAACACCAAATAATAACACCCACTTTATTGTTTGTTTGAGCTGGGGACTTTAGCACAATAGGCTGTGCACTGAGTCACATCACTCCTTGTTCGACTGCTTACATTCCACTTAGGTCTTATTCTCAAGCCTTCAGTTTCCCAGACTTTTTCTTCTTACATGGCTTTTCAGATGCTGCATTACCACAAGAACGCAGTGTTTTAACCTGTCCCTCCCAGGCAGTCCTCCCCTTCTCCCCCTCCCTGCGGAACACCTTGGTCAGCAATCAGCATCCTCTTTTCCCTCTCCAGGCGCTGCCCACACAAACTTACTGATCCCTGAACCCAGAACCTGGCAGATGCCGCCCCAGGTCTCTGATGCCACAGAGTTTCTTAGCAGGAACAGAGTTAACCCCATACCAGCAGTTACCTTTCTCTCTGGTTCTTGACCCCCAGCGCCCACTTCCAGTAAAATGCACAACTGCTTAGGAAGACACCCACCAATGCCAACCAGGAGCCATTTGGATTTTAAAGTCTCTGCCTGCGTGACGTCAGAAAGCCTCTTGGGAGTACTCTTAAGCAAGAAGGCTATGCCAGTTCCCAGACAGTGGTGGGAAGTCCTAGGGCAAAAGCTTAGATTTCTAAATCTTGCAGCTGTTGTGCCTCTGGCTAGAATTGTAGTTTTGTCCCTAGCAGCCCTTTTGAGTTTCAGTCTTTCCTAGCCATCAGTGTGTCTCCTCATCTGTATTTGAGACAATCAAGTACTTTTGCAGCAGTGCCCAGTTGTTTTCCATAGTATCTTTTATTGTTGATTTGTTTTGTAAAATATACCTGGGCCTGGTGAAATGGCTCCATGGGTAAGAGCACTGCCTGCTCTTCCAAAGAAATGGGTTAAATCCCCAGGACCCATAACTATAACTCTAATTTCAGGAGGTCTGATGCCCTCTTCTGGCCTTGGTGGGCACCAGACACACGTGTGGTATACAGACATACATGTAGGCAAAACACTTTATACATAAAATAAAAATAATAAAGATCTTTTTTAAAAAAATAAAGGCAAATCAAAAGTATTCTTGTACAGTTTTATCAGGACCTAAGTTCTCAAAATTCATTTCAACACTCATCTTAGTTTCAAGATGCCTTAAGAAGTACAAAATTTGCTGGTCTGTGGTGGTACATTCCTTTACTCCCAGTACTCAAGAGGCAGAGGCAGGGGGATCTCTGTGAGTTTGAGAAGAGTCTACAGAAGAAATACAAAATCACTTTAGCTAAGACATTTGAATTGGAAGTATTATCTCTGTTTGACCAAGATCTCCCATATTTTGTCATTACAAGGTCAATTAGCAAGACTATTGTAATAGCTATTGCTTATGCATTAACTACTCCTGGATTCTTTTTATAGAAGACTGAAGTGAGAAAGGATTAATGTTCTACGGGTGCTTAAATAAAGCAAGTTTTCACATACTAGTCCTTCTAAAATCATTCCTCATCAAAGAACTCATTGAAACATTTTTTTTGTACAAATTTTAAAAAGTTGAAGTCTACAGTCATCAGGCTGGTAGTCATAGACACACAAAAACCTGACAAGCTTGCTTTCTATGTCTACTTCTGAATGCCACTCAGGATCAAGTGAGATAAGTGTATCAGGATTTTAGCTTAGTGATACATGGCGTTAATAAATTAAAATTCATCCTAAGGAATGTAGTGGGAAGAAATGATAATGTAATCAAGTTGAATTTAATTTGCTAGATATTTTATAATGACATTTTAAGTCATAAGCAACTGTAATATACTTTACTATTAGAAACTCTTTTAATTAATGCAGGCCACCTTATTCCCATGTGGTTATGCCGTGGCAGTATCTGTGAAAAATTCTTCAGAGCAGGTAATAGGGATATGTTACATCTCTTTTTATCTCCTTCTTTTTTTTTTTTTTCTGAGACAAGCTTGTCTATTTAACAGTCTTGGCTGTGTCCCTTTTTTACCTTTTATGTTAATTCTTTAAAAACAACTACTTCTTTATTTTATTTATTGTATTATGTGTAGTTGGAATTTTCCTTTGGGCCACCAAGAAACTCCCAAATAATTTATTATGAATGCTTCTTATTAATTATAAGTGCTTAGTCTTAGCTTAGGCTTGTCCTGCTAGCTTTTTGAACTTAATTTAACCTGTTTCTATTCATCTACATTTTTCCTTGGGGCTTTTTTACCTTTCTTTTATTCTGTATGTCTTGGTTTCCTGCTTCCTCCATGTGTGTCTGATTGGCCACTGGTTTCTCCCTGGTATCTCTTTTTCTTTCTTCCTTTCTAAGCCTAAATTCCTCCTGCTACTCAGTTTACCTGCCTGCAAGTCCTGCCTATACCTCTTTCTTGCTATTGGCCATTTAGCTTTTTGTTAGACTAATCAGGTGCCTTAGGCAGACAAGGTAAAACAGCAACACAATTTTACATATAATTCAACAAATGCAACACGTCTTTACATAGTTATACAAATATTTTGTAACAATGAAACATCATTTCTCCTTTTACTTTTTTTCTTCAAACCCGCTCTTATATGCCTCCTTGTTCCCTTTCAAATTCATGGATTTTTCATTAATTTTGTTACATGCATATGTGTATGTAACCTGCCCAATCTGTATGTTACTTGTCTGTATGCTGTCAGGGTTATAATTAGGTTGAAGGGAGATAAATACACAGGGAGAAAGGAGAGCAAAATAATAGTATGGATATGTGAAAAAAATCACAAGGATTCATACTGTTAAGTACCTAAGAAACTATAACACACGCATACTTTAATTTAGTATAATGTTATTTGTATGTATGATTCAGGGCTCACCATTTGGTATTGGATAAGCATTTCGTGTACTCTTCCCACAGTAGGACTAAACCTGTTTCTCCACTCCCGGCATTTGTGAGTTCCCTATAGTTCTTTGTGTAGGGCTGGTTGGCCCCTTGTCCCTTATAGATTGCCTCTTGTCCTTATTCAGCTCATACTTAAGCAGCCATGTTAATAAGATTTTATTGGTGTAGATTCTGACATTCCTAGGAGATACAATGTCACAGCAAACTCCATGATGCTCTGGCTCTTATAATCTATGTGTCCCCTCCTTTACAATGTTTCGTGATACTTACGTGTAGTGATATTTCATTTGTATTTTAATAAAGAAAGTTTAGCTGAAGATCAGAGAGTAAGTGGTAGCACACACCTTTAATCTCAGTAGCCACACTAGTTTGCCATAGAAACCTGGCGGTGCACGCCTTTAATCCCAGTGGTGCACATCTTTAATCCCAACCTAAAGAATGGAATGCAAGACAGAAGGAGAAAGCTCTCAGACACAGTCTCATCACCCTGTTATTTGATTTCTCTGTTAGATTGCCTTCACATATGCATTTATTTCAGGAAGCATCGACTGTATCAATACCCATGCCACTACACACTACTTCCGTGGCCTTAGTTTTAGCTGTTTCTCCCTGTATACACTCCCTCGTCCCTCTATTTCTCTCCTTGCATCTCCCCTCACCAGCCTGTACCTTTCTATTCTATTTCTTCTTTCCTGATGAGATGCTTCTCTCCTCCTTAGTCTGTTACTCTATGCTTAATCTCTGTGATTCTGTATATCCACATGTAAGCTAATACATGCCACATTTGGCTTTCTGTGTCTGGGTACCTCACTCAGGGTGATTTCTCCCCCTAGTTCTACCCATTTACTGTGAATTTAATTCTTTATAATGGCTGAGTAATATTCATTTGTATAAAGGTTCCAATTTTTATTATCCATTCATATTCATGTCTTGAATATGTTATCCAATTTCTGGGCATTATTAATAGAGCAGCAATGGACATGGTTGAGTAAGCGTCTCTGTGGTAGGATGAAGTTTCCTTTGGGTAAATGCCCAAGAGTGATAGAGCTGGATCACGAGGTAGATCAGTTCCCATCTCTCTAAGGTAAATTCACACTCATTTCCATAGTGACTGTATGAGTCTGCACTGCTACCAGCAGTGGATGAGTGTACCCCTTATTCTATGTCCTTGCCAGCAGGAACTGTCAATCGTATTATTGATCCTAAGGATTCTGACAGGTGTAAAATGGACTCTCAAAGCAGACTTGGTTTGCATTTCACGAATGACTGAGAATGTTGAACATTTAAGTCTTTCTCAGCCACTTAAGATTCCCTATTGAGAATTCTCTGTTTAAAAATTCCCAGTTTTAATTGAGTCATTTGTTTTCTTGATATCTAGCCTTTTGAGTTCTTTATACATTTTGTTTGAGTTTTTTTGTATAATTTTGAATATTAGCCCTCTATTGGGTGTGTAGTTGATAAAAAAATATTTTACCATTCTGTAAGCTGCCACTTTGTCTGATTGATGGGATCTTTTGTCATGCAGAAGCTTTTCAGTTTCATGAGATCCCATTTATTAATTGTTGAAATTAGTGTCTGTGTTAATAGTGTTCTGCTCAGAAAGTCTTTTCCTATGTCATTGATTTCAGGGATCTTCCCTTCTTTTTCTTCTGTTAGGTTCAAGATATCTGGTTTTAGGTTGAGGTCTGTGTGGGAATTCCTTTCCATTAAATATTTTTTGGGATGTGGGGGTGTGTCAGCAATAGGGTGGCTTCTGTGTGCTGACATGATCTCTTATAAGGGAGAGAATGGTCTCCCATGTATTTCTGGTTTCTTCATCAAAGATCAGGAGTCCGTAGGCACTTGAATTACACCTGACTTCTCAGTGGAAACCATGAAAGCCAGAATGTCTTAGATAGATGTGCTGCCAACACTAAGAGACCATGAAGGCAATCCCAGAGTACTATTCACAGCAAAGCTTGCATTCACCATCAATGGAGAAAAAAGATATTCCAGGACAAAAACAGATTTAAATAATAGGTAGCCACAAACCCAGCCTTACAGAAACTACTAGAAGGCAAAGCACAAACCAAGGAAGCTAAGAACACCCATAATAACACAGACATCCGACAACTCTCCACCACCACAACTCAAAGAAGGGAAACACACACTCTAATAGTAGGTTTCAACACTCCTCTCTCACCAATGGACAGGCTAAACAGACAGAAACTTAATGGAGCAGTAAGAGATATCACAGATGTAGTGAAACAAATGAAATTAATAGACATCTATAGAACATTCCACCCAATAGAAAAGAAAATACCTTCTTCTCAGCATCTCATGGAACCTTCTCAAAAATTGATCACATAATCAGTAACAAAGCAAACATTCACAGATACAAAAGAAAATGTAGTAACCAGCTGTGTACTATTGGATTACCATGGAATAATGCTAGAATTCAACAACAATTCTACCCCCAGAATGCCTACAAACTCATGAAAACTGAACAGTCAACTACTCTCCAGAAGATGACATCAGATACCTTAGAATTAGAGATATAAGGGATTGTGAGCTGCCATATGGGTGCTGTTAACTGAACCTTTGTCCTCTGCAAGAGCGGCAAGTGCTCTTAATCATGGATTCATCAACCCAGCCCTAGAAGGTACTTCATTTTTTCCCTTAAACCCGGATGTCATTAGGAAAGATCCTTTTACAGATGGTGCTGAGAAAACTGGGTATGTACCTGTAGAAGAATGAAATCAGGTCGAGTCTCAAACTACATGAAACATTGAAAATAGGTCAGAGACTTCATGTGAAGACAGGACATGCTGAAACTGCAGGGAAGACACATCAACTATGTCCCGTGTCAACAATCATCCTATGCAGAGGTAGGAACTTCTGAATGGACTGTGACAGCAGAGAACACAACCCAAGGACTGACACATGGATTATAGCAAACTAAAAACCTGCCTAACAATGGAAGGAACCTCACAACTGAAGAGACAGCTTACAGATTTGAGAAATCATTGCCAACTCTGTATCGCATAGGGTTCTATTATGTAAAAACAGCCAAGATTAAACCAAATCCAATCCATACATGAGGTAATGAGGTGAGCAGACAGTCCTCAAAGGAAGAAATAGAAATGGCAAATAATATTTGATGATGGGTTCAACATCCTAAGCCATCAGGGAAAGGTGAAATTAAAATGATTTATACTGTCACCTTACTAGCTCAGAATGACTTTCATCAAGAAAACAGAACAACAGATGCTGGCAGGAATTTGAGGAAAGAGGAAACTTTACTCACTGCTAGTGAGCATAAATTGCAGCTACTGAGGAAATCAGTAAGTAGGTTTGTCAAAAATGAGAAAGTGGTGGGACAGATGTCTCAGGGAAAAGCACTGGCTGCTCTTACAGAGGAACTGGGTTTGGTTCCCAGCACCCACTTGGTGGCTCAGAACCATCTATAACTCCAGTTCCAGGGAATCCCTTTCTGGCCTCCACAGTCACCACGGATGTACACATATATTGCAGGAAAAATATTCACACACATAAAAATAAAAGATAAACAAATCTTTGAGGACGACAACCAAAACTATCACATGATCTGCCTATATGCCTCAGTGATAAAGAGCACTTCTTGTTCTTCTAGAGGACCAGCATTTGATTCCCAACACTCAAACCAGGCAGTTCACAACCACCTGTAACACAAGCCCCAGGAGGGTCTGACATCTCTCATCTCTGTGGTCGCACACACACACACACACACACACAGATTTAAAAGTAAAAAAATGACATTTGTAGGAAAATGGGTGAAAATTCAATTCAGAATGTTAGCTGAAATAAACTGCGTTCAGAAAAACACTATGTTTTCTCTCATGTGTGTATTCTTGATTGAAGTTTCTATGTGTGAGTGGGTCGGTGTCCATGTGTGGATGACTCATGAAACTAGAGAACTGTGAGAGGGAAAAAGAGACCTGAAGGATTAGGGTACAGGAACACTGACAGAAGATAATGCAATATTGTACTGGGAGAGCAGAAATTAGGTTGTTGTGGGCAATGGAAAAACAGCAAGAATGGGACAGAGGGGAGGGCAAGGCAAAGGCCAGAGGGCAGGGTGTGGAAGAAGAAAACATGTGTAAAAATGCCATTATGAGCTTGTCCCATCCAGCTTGCATCCAGAACCCTTCTTCCTTCTGTCCCCTTTCCTCTTTGGGCACATAAGGCCATCCAGCTCAGTCTGTCTGGCGCTGGGGCCAAATCCTCAGGGCAAGTAGACAGGCGAGACCTCCTTTGTCTCACTGGCCCGCCTGCACCAACCAAGGTAGGCGCTTTGTTTACGAACTACCCAACCTGCATGGAGATCTGATCTCGGCACCAGGAGAGACAGCAGTGCGGTGAGTTTGTGACCAGCGGTGGCGGAAGCAGCCCTGGATAGGGAACTCTGAAGTTCCTCATCCCCCTCCCTATACTCCCCGGGCTCCCTGCAGGGGCTCTACCCTCCCCCCCATACTGCCTCTCTCTTCTTGTCCCACCCAGCTTGCATCCAGAACCCTTTTTCCTTCTGTCCCCTTTCCTCTTTGGGCACATAACACCATCCAGCTCAGTCTGTCTGGTGCTGGGGCAAATCCTCAGGGCAAGTAGCCAGGCGAGACCTCCTTTGTCTCACTGGCCCACCTGGACCAACCAAGGAAGGCGCTTTGTTTACGAACTACCCAACCTGCATGGAGATCTGATCTCGGCACCAGGAGAGACAGCAGTGTGGTGAGTTTGTGACCAGCGGCGGCGGAAGCAGCCCTGGACAGGGAACTCTGAAGTTCCTCATCCCCCTCCCTATACTCCCCGGGCTCCCTGCAGGGGCTCTACCCCCCCATACTGCCTCTCTCTTCTTGTCCCACCCAGCTTGCATCCAGAACCCTTCTTCCTTCTGTCCCCTTTCCTCTTTGGGCACATAACACCATCCAGCTCAGTCTGTCTGGTGCTGGGGGCAAATCCTCAGGGCAAGTAGGCAGGCGAGACTTCCTTTGTTTCACTGGCCTGCCTGCAACAAGCAAGGAGAGACATCACTAGAACACCAGGAGAGCTAGCACTGCAGAGAGCCATCACTGGGAAGGTACATCAGTAGGCAAGGAGACCTGATCCGGTAAAAGAAGATCCAGAGGGGAGCATTCGGAGAAAGAGATGGGCAGGCGCCAATGCAAGAATTCACCTAACAATCTGAAAAACTATATGAAACCACCAGAACCCAGCGACATCCCAACAGGTGGACATGAACACCTTAATCATGAAGAAGTAGATAAAATTGACTTTATGAAAGTGATTGACGCCCTTAAACAACATGTAAAAAATGCCCTTATAGAAATGGATGAGAAGTATAACAGAAAGTTTGAAGAATTGAGTAAATCAGTGAATGATACCCTAGGAAACCAAGGAAAAACAATCAAACAGATAATGGAAACAGTTCAAGACTTAAAAACTGAAATGGAGGCAAAGAAGAAAACACAAACAGAAGGCCAGCTGGACAGGGAAAATCTAGGTAAACGAATAGAGACTACAGAAGCAAGCATAACCAACAGAATACAAGAGATAGAAGAAAGAATCTCAGATTCTGAAGATACCATAGAGAAAATAAACACGCTGATCAAAGAAAACAGCAAGGCCAACAAATTCTCATCACAAAACATTCAGGAAATATGGGACACAATAAAAAGACCAAACCTAAGAATAATAGGAATAGAAGAAGGAGAAGAAGTGCAGCTCAATGGTCCAGAAAATATATTTAATAAAATTATAGAAGAAAACTTTCCCAACCTAAAGAAAGATATACCTATGAAGGTTCAAGAAGCATACAGAACACCGAATAGGCTGGATCAAAAAAAAAACATCCTCTCGCCATATAATAATCAAAACACAAAGCATACAGAATAAAGAAAGAATACTAAGAGCAGCGAAGGAAAAAGGCCAAGTTACTTATAAAGGTAAACCTATCAGACTTACACCTGACTTCTCTATGGAAACCATGAAAGCCAGAAGGTCCTGGATAGATGTACTGCAGAAACTAAGAGACCATGGATGCAAGCCCAGACTACTATACCCAGCCAAGCTTTCGTTCACTATAAATGGAGAAAACAAAATTTTCCAGGATAAAAACAAATTTAAACAATACGTAGCCACAAATCCAGCCTTACAGAAAGTAATAGAAGGAAAATCACTAACCAAGGAGTCCAACAATGACCACAATATCTCAGACAACTAGAGACCCTTCACCAGCGCAACACAAAGAAGGGGAACACACAAAATTTACAACTTAAAAAATGACCGGAGTTAACAACCACTGGTCATTAATATCACTTAATGTCAATGGACTCAACTCTCCTATAAAAAGGCACAGACTAAGAGATTGGATACGAAAACAGGATCCAACATTCTGCTGTTTACAAGAAACACACCTCAACCACAAAGACAGGCACCTACTCAGAGTAAAGGGTTGGGATAAGGCTTATCAAGTAAATGGACCTAAGAAACAAGCAGGGGTGGCCATACTAATTTCTAACAAAGTTGACTTCAAACTTAAATCATTCAGGAGAGATGGAGAGGGACATTTTCTACTCATAACAGGAACAATTCATCAGGATGAAGTCTCAATCCTGAATATCTATGCCCCTAATATAAAAGCACCCACGTACGTAAAAGAAACATTGTTAAAACTCAAGGCAGCCATCAAACCGCACACATTAATAGTAGGAGACTTTAATACTCCTCTCTCACCAATGGACAGGTCAAGTAGACAGAAACCTAACAGAGAAATAAGAGAATTAATGGAGTTAATGAATCAAATGGACTTAACAGACATCTATAGAATATTCCACCCAAATAGGAAAGAATATACCTTCTTCTCTGCAGATCATGGAACCTTCTCAAAAATCGACCACATACTCGGTAACAAAGCAAACATCCACAGTTACAAAAAAATATTAAGAACCACCTGTATCTTATCAGATCACCATGGATTAAAGCTAGAATTCAGCAACAATGCTACCCCCAGAAAGCCTACAAACTCATGGAAACTGAATAGTCAACTACTGAACCATACCTGGATTAAGGAAGAAATAAAGAAAGAAATTAAACTCTTCCTTGAAGACAATGAAAATAAAGAAACAACATACTCAAACCTATGGGACACTATGAAAGCAGTTCCGAGAGGAAAGTTCATAGCACTAACTGCCCACTTAAAGAAAACAGAGAAAGCACACATTGGAGACTTAACAGCCCACCTGAAAGCTCTAGAAAAAAAAGAAGCAGACTCACCTAGAAGGGATAGAAGACTGGAAATAATCAAACTGAGGGCTGAAATCAACAAAATAGAACCACAGAAAACAATTGAAAGAATCAATGAATCAAAAAGCTGGTTCCTGGAGAAAATCAACAAGATTGATAAACCCCTATCCAAACTAATCAAACGGCAGAGAGAGAATTTGCAAATTAATAAGATCAGAAATGAAAAGGGAGACATAACCACAGACACAGAGGAAATTCAGAGACTCATTAGATCTTACTACAAAAGCCTGTATGCCACAAAACTGGAAAATGCAAAAGAAATGGACGCTTTTTTAGATAAATACCATTTACCAAAATTAAACCAGGACCAGGTGAACAACCTAAATAGACCTGTTAGTCGTGAAGAATTAGAAGCGGTTATCAAAAACCTCCCTTCCAAAAAAAGTCCAGGACCAGATGGTTTCAAAGTGGAATTCTACCAGAACTTCCAAGAAGACCTAATACCTATTCTCCTTAATGTATTTCACAATATAGAAACAGAAGAGTCATTGCCAAATTCCTTTTATGAAGCTACAGTAACTCTGATACCAAAACCACACAAAGACCCAACCAAGAAAGAGAATTACAGGCCAATCTCACTCATGAACATCGACGCAAAAATCCTCAACAAAATTCTGGCAAACCGAATCCAAGAACACATTAGAAAAATTATCCATTATGATCAAGTAGGCTTCATACCAGAGATGCAGGGCTGGTTTAACATACGCAAATCTATCAATGTAATACATCATATAAATAAACTGAAAGAAAAAAACCATATGATCGTTTCATTAGATGCTGAAAAAGCATTTGACAAAATTCAACATCCCTTTATGATAAAAGTCTTGGAGAGATTAGGGATACAAGGGTCATACCTAAATATAATTAAAGCTATATACAGCAAGCCGACAGCTAATATCAAACTAAATGGAGAGAAACTTAAAGCCATCCCACTAAAATCAGGAACACGCCAAGGCTGTCCACTCTCTCCATACCTCTTCAATATAGTTCTCGAAGTTTTAGCAATAGCAATAAGACAACATAAGGGGATAAAGGGGATTCAAATTGGAAAGGAAGAAGTTAAACTTGCATTATTTGCAGATGATATGATAGTGTACATGAGCGACCCCAAAAACTCCTCCAAAGAACTCCTACAGCTGATAAACGCCTTTAGTAACGTGGCAGGATACAAGATCAACTCCAAAAAATCAGTCGCCCTCTTATACACAAAGGATCTGGAAGCAGAGAGAGAAATAAGAGAATCATCACCTTTCACGATAGCCACAAACAGCATAAAATATCTTGGGGTAACTCTAACCAAGGAAGTGAAAGATCTATTTGACAAAAACTTTAAGGCATTGAATAAAGAAATTGAAAAGGATACCAGAAAATGGAAGGATCTCCCTTGCTCTTGGATTGGGAGAATCAACATAGTAAAAATGGCAATTCTACCAAGGGCAATTTATAGATTCAATGCAATCCCCATTAAAATCCCATCAAAATTCTTCACAGATCTTGAAAGGACAATAATCAACTTTATATGGAGAAACAAAAAACCCAGGATAGCCAAAACAATCTTATACAATAAAGGAACTTCTGGAGGCATTACCATCCCTGACTTCAAACTCTATTACAGAGCTACAGTAATGAAAACAACGTGGTACTGGCATAAAAACAGAGAAGTCGACCAATGGAATCGTATAGAAGACCCGGATTTTAACCCACAAACCTATGAACAACTGATTTTCGATAAAGGAGCTAAAAGTATACAATGGAAGAAAGAAAGCATCTTCAACAAATGGTGCTGGCACAATTGGATGTCAACCTGTAGAAGAATGAAAATAGACCCATATCTATCACCATGCACAAAACTCAAGTCCAAATGGATCAAAGACCTCAATATCAATCTGAACACAGTGAACCTGATAGAAGAGAAAATGGGAAGTACCCTACAACATATGGGCACTGGAGATCGCTTCCTAGGTATAACCCCAGCAGCACAGACATTAAGGGCAACATTGAATAAATGGGACCTCCTGAAACTGAGAAGCTTCTGTAAAGCAAAGGACACTGTCATTAAGACAAAAAGGCAGCCTACTGACTGGGAGAAGATCTTCACCAACCCCGCAACAGACAAAGGTCTGATCTCCAATATATATAAAGAACTCAAGAAACTAGACTTTAAAAGGATAATTAACCCAATTAAAAAATGGGGCACTGAACTGAACAGAGAATTCTCAACAGAAGAAGTTAAAATGGCCAAAAGATACTTAAGGTCATGCTCAACCTCCTTAGCGATCAGAGAAATGCAAATCAAAACAACTTTGAGATATCATCTTACACCTGTCAGAATGGCTAAAATCAAAAACACCCAGGATAGCCTTTGCTGGAGAGGTTGTGGAGAAAGGGGTACCCTCATCCATTGCTGGTGGGACTGCAAACTTGTGCAACCACTTTGGAAATCAGTGTGGCGGTTTCTCAGAAAAATTGGGATCAACCTACCCCTGGACCCAGCAATACCACTCTTGGGAATATACCCAAGAGATGCCCTATCATATGACAAAAGCATTTGTCCAACTATGTTCATAGCAGCATTATTTGTAATAGCCAGAACCTGGAAGCAACCTAGATGCCCTTCAATGGCAGAATGGATGAAGAAAGTGTGGAATATATACACATTAGAGTACTACTCTGCGGTAAAAAACAATGACTTCTCGAATTTTGCATGCAAATGGATGGAAATAGAAAATACGATCCTTAGTGAGGTAACCCAGACCCAAAAAGAAGAACATGGGATGTACTCACTCATAATTGGTTTCTAGCCATGGATAGGGGCCACTGAGTCTATAATTTGTGATCCTAAAGAAGCTAAACAAGAGGGTAAACCCAAGGAAAAACATATAGATATCCTCCCAGCTATGGGAAATAGACATGACTGATGGGCAAAAAATTGGAATCTTGGGGGTGGGGTGGGATGGGGATGAGGGGTGATGGGGAAAGAAAACTGTGAAGGAGAGGATGAGGGGAACTGGGGGAATCGGGGTGATTGGGGATAAAGGAAGTTTGGATAGGGGAGCAGGGAAACTCATACCTTAGGTAAGGGAGCCACCTAAGGGGTGGCAAGAGACTTGAACTTGGAATGGCTACCAGATGCCCAGGGCAATGTCCCCAGTTAGTTCATTGGGGCACCTGAGGATAGGGAACCTGAAATGAACCTATCCTATAATCATACTGATGAATATCTTGCATATCGCCATAGAACCTTCATCTAGCGATGGATGGAGATAGAGCCAGAGACCCACACTGGAGCACCAGACTGAGCTCCCAAGGTTATAATGAGGAGCAGAAGGAGAGAGAACATGAACAAGGAAGTCAGGACCATGAGGGGTGCACCCAACCACTGAGACAGTGGGGCCGATCTATTGGGAGCTCACCAAGGTCAGCTGGACTGCTACTGAAAAAACATGGGATAAAACCGGACTCTCGGAATGTGGCGGACAATGAGAGCTGACGAGAGGCCAAGGAGAATGGCACAGGAACTTTCAACTGGCGATAGATCGAGAGAGAGACAGAGACCCAAATTGGAGCAACGGTCTGAGCTCTTAAGGTCCAAATGAGGAGCAGAAGGAGGGAGAACATGAGCAAGGAAATCAGGACCACGAGGCGTGCACCCACCCACTGTGACAGTGGAACTGATCTATTGGGAGCTCTTCAAGGCCAGCTGGACTGGGACTGAATAAGCATGGGTTGAAACTGGACTCTCTGAACATGGCGGACAATGAAGGCTGATGAGAAGCCAAGGACAATGGCACTAGGTTTCGATCCTAATACATGAACTGGCTTTGTGGGAGCTTAGCCTGTTTGGATGTTCACCTTCCTGGGCCTGGATGGAAGTGGGAGGACCTTGGTCTTCCTGTAGGGCAGGGAATTTGGACTGCTCTTCAGTATCGAGAGGGAGGGGGAATGGACTGGGGGGAGGAGAAGAGGAGTGGGGATGGGGGAGGGGAGGGGGGAAGGGGGCAATGTGTGGGAGGAGGGGAGGGAAATGGGAAACAGGGAGCAGTTGGAAATTTTAATTAAAAAAGAATAAAAAAAAAAGAAAAAAAAAGAAAAAAATGCCATTATGAAATCTACTACTTTGTAGCTAACTTAATAATCTTGTAATGGGAAATACTTGTTCCTGTAGCCATCGTCCCACTTGAAATGGAGTCCATGGGGCAGGTGTTGTGCTATATTAGTTCAGACATCTATTACAGTACCAGGCATATGGTCATGCGTAAAGCATTTGCTGAGCCAGTTGTTGCCATGCATGCATCTAATTCCAGCATTTAGAGGACTAAGGAAGGCCCAAAGATTCTGGCTAGAGACTCACCTAATCTGAGCAAGACCTTATCTTAAATAATAATTGCCTATTTGCCAAATACATTTTGATAGCAATTATTGAGCTTTGTATATTATGTCTGTCAGTGATTGGTTTGATTTTATTATGATGCCTATAAGTTGTTGTACACGCATATAGTAGCCTCTTGATAATTGTGTTTATGTTCTATGACAACTCTCATGTTTAAAAACCATCTGACCTTTAATTATTTGAAAGCATTCATCTGTAAAATAATTTGTTAATAAATCATTTTGTGAGTTAATATTTGATTTTTTTCTGGTTATTTTGACTTTTCCATTTTGATATTTTATTGTTTATGCTGTAATCCCTCTTAATATCTATTTTCTAAAATTTAGAAAGGTTTTTGCTATACATACCAGGGTAACCTTGGCCTTGTTATGTAGCTCAGGCTAACCTTGAACTCAAGATTCTCCTCTCAGTTTCCAGAGTGCTGGGATTACTGGCATGCACCACCATGTCTTGCTCAATTATTTTTAAAATAAATTATGTGTCTAGGTGTTTTGTAAACTTTGTACATCATGTGCACACAATGTTCAGGTAGGCCAGAAGAGGGCATCAGATCCAGGGGACTGGAGTTACTGAGGGTTGTGATTGACCAAGCAGGTGCTGGCAATGAACACAGGCCCTTTGGAAGAACAAGTGCTCTTAACTGCTGAGCTACCTCTTCAGCCTCTCGTCAATTATTATGTACATGTATATTTATGCATATAAACATCTTCACTGCATGTAAGCATGTGTGTTGTGTGCTCCTAGATGAGAAGAACTGCAGTTACAGATGGTTTGAGTTTCTGTGTGAGTGCCAGAAATTGAATTCAGGTCCTCTGCAAGAGCAAACAGTTTTCTTAATCACAGAAAAAACCCTCCAGTCCTACATACATATAGTTTTTCTTTTCTTTTATTCTTCTTTTTTTTTTTTGAGTCATGAGTTTACATAGCCCAGAACAATGGATTCTCCTGCTTTCCAAATCTGGGATTATAGGTATGTCCTACTGCACAAATATTTAGATCATCAACTCTTTTGGTTTTATGGGACAGGGTTTCTTTGTGTAGGCTTGGCTGTCTTGGAGCTCACTCTGTAGCCCAGGCTGGCCTCTAACGCATAGAGCTCTTCCTGCCTCTGGCTCCTGAGTGCTGGGATTAAAGGCATGTGCTCCCACCACTACCACCACCGGGCTTCATCAACTTTTTCTTCCTTCATTTCTTTTCCTTCCTTCCTTCCTTCCTTCCATCCTTCCTTCCTTCCTTCCTTCATTCCTTCCTTTTTTCTTTAAAAACTTATTTTTATTTATATGAGTACTCTACCTGCACGTCCAACTTTATGTCAGACGAGGACATGGGATCACACTATAGACAGTTGTGAGCCAGTATGTGGTTACTGGGAACTGAACTCAGCACCTCTGGAAGAGTAAGCAGTGTTCTTAGATGCTGAGCCACCTCTTCAGACCCTCATCAACATTTTCTTATAGACTGATTTTTGTTTAAATTTTTCATGACTCAAACTAACTTGCACTATTACTAAACATAGACCATTTTTCATTTTAAGATTTCCTGGCTGTTATGTATTTTAGATAGGGTCTTACTATGTGACCCTGCCTGACCTGGAACTTGCAATCCCCCCAGTGTCTGATAAGAAAGTGCTGGAATTGATGATACAAGGCACACTCCTGACCTCTCTTTTATTGAGGAAGGGAAAAGGGTCTTCCTAGTAAAAAGTAGTTGTTTTGTTTTGTTTTGTTCTTTTTGGTGGTACTGGGAATTGAGCCCAGGTCTGAAGCCACATGCTAAGAAAGTACTTTACCACAGGGCCATGTTTGTAGCCCATGTCAAATGCCATAGAAATTGTTAACGGTGAAAACAACTTTGTGTGGATTACTTCAATAGCTATTTTTGTAAAACTGTGGGTTTTACTTATACATTGCTTTTAAAAAAACAATAAAACTGGGTGATAGTGGCTCACACCTTTAATCCCAGCAAATCCCAGCACTCCTGAGCCAGAGGCAGGCAGATGTCTGTGAGTTCAAGGCCAGCCTGCTCTACAGAGTGAGTTCCACTGACAGCCAGAGCTAGACAGAGAAACCCTGTCTCAGACAAACCAGAATTTAAACCACACTGCAAAATCACTCAAATCAGACAATTTAATACCTTATATAGATGTTGGATATTTTTCTGAATAAATACTTTATCATGGATAGGTCTTGTATCCTTTATTTTTTTAGAACTTGAAAACATACCAAGTTGCATATTAAGAAGGCAATTAAAAACATTTCCTCCTCTGTTCAAGTCTGCATTATTTCAAGGCAATCCATCACACACACAAACACACACACACACATCGTAACAACAGCATCAAACATTAGTCTATAAGCTTTAAATAACTAAAGACAATGCATTCCTTAAAGCAGGAGAGCATACCATGAAGTTACAGCAGTTTAGGTATAAAATATGGGGGGAATGAAATGTACTTCTGTGACAGGGATATATCTCAGTGTTTTGTTCAGCTTGTGCTCAATCCTCAGCACCACAAATAACAAACCAAATTTCCTTGTGCATGACATTATCAACACATATATTATCCTTAAAGGTGTGTTTCAGGCCCATAGATCTTCTGTACCAAGTAGTCTAAAGGCCTGTTCAATAACCTAAACACTTTCGTCTCTATTTATGCCCCTATAACTGCTCCCTTTTTTGTACTCCCTTGTTTGCCATTGTGCCTTAAGGGAAAGTTGTCACCGAGTATCAAGAGTTAATATGCATGAAGAACTTAAGAGCAGTTGACCTATATAAACACTCAATAAATATTCAGAACAACTTGTAAAGGAGAGTCTGCCATTATCTCCATTAAAAAAGTGAAAAGTTCTATTTTATATTCTATGTATATTTTGTTTGTATAGGCATAACAACACATGCACGAGAGTGCCTATGGAGGTCACAAAAGGGGCACCAGATCTCCTTGAGCTGGAGTCACAGGCGGTTGTGACCTGCCCAATGTGGGTACTGGGAACTGAATTTGGGTCCTGTGGTAGAATAGGAACGACTCTAAACCACTGAGCAATCTCCCAGTATCTCCACTCTTTTTCTTTCTTTTTTTGGAAGACAGGTTTTTCTGTGTAGCTCTGGTTGTCTTGGAATTTGTCTGTAGACCAGGCTGGCCTCAAACCCAGAGATTAGACTGCCTCCGTTTAATTAAATACGTGCACCACCGCTCAACCTATCCCCATTCTTATACACAAGGGATTCAAAGTACAAAAAGGTGAGGTCATACCCCAGGTCATACAAATAACAGACTGTTTCCTGTCAATCTGTATCAAACTTCCCCACCTCCAATCCAGACAACTGCTGATCTAGACTAGACATGTTCTCCAAGGTATGTATATCTAGGTATCACTACATCAAAACTAAGATGTTGTTTGTTCTTCTCATGCTCATCCTTTCATGCATACATTGCTACCTAGAGACTGGCTGCTAGGACAGTCTGAATGCAGCAGCAGAATAGATTCTAACTGTCTTTCATTAGTCAGATATTAAAGGGATCTGACGTTAAAAGGGGAGACCATGTTTTGCTGCCCAATGAAATTGTTTTCCATTGGAAATATTTTAACTTTATTACATTTATTATTGTGTGTGTGTGTGTGTGTCTGTGTGTGAGAGAGAGAGAGAGAGAGAGAGAGAGAGACAGAAAGAGAGCGAGCAGCTGGTGGTCAGTAGCTGCTGATGCAGCAGGTTCTCTTCTACCATGTGGGTCTGGGGATTGAAAGCAGGTGTTTGGGTTTGTTGATAAGTGCCTTTACCTGCTGAGTCATCTTGCTTACCCAGATTTTTTTTTAAATTAAAAGCATTGTAGGTGGTGGTGGCACGCACCTTTAATCTGAGCACTTTGGAAGCAGAGAAAGGTATATCCCAAAGTTCGATGCTAACCTGGTCTACAGAGTGAATGCCAGGAAAACTAGGGCTGCATCGAGAAATCTTGTCTCCAAAACAAACCAAAACAAACAAAGAAGCAAATAAATAAATAAAACCATTTTAGTTTTGAAACCTTATAATAAGATTGTTATTTTAAATTGAGTTTATATTGACATTTTCTTTGTTTAATTGCTAATATAATTAATACTGCCAGACTTAGACAGTAAAACCAAAGCTCTCTGAAGGAATTACTAACCTTTGGAGAGTGAGCGACTCAAGTGTGGAACTAGAGAAGACCCACTTTCACCATCTGATTCTACAGTTTCTGAGAACTAGGTACAGAATGTGGCAGCATGTAGCTGAGATCCATAGTTGGAGGCACTTACGCTTGACGGGTATAAAGGTCTGGTTCGTCAAGGTCCTGAGATCTTAATTCCTGTGTGGAGAGGCAGCCAGCACCACCGGTGGAAATGGAACTACGCTTCATGCTCAGAACCTAATTCATGATTTCAATATCAGAAAAATGTTCCAGATGCAAGTGGATCATTAAGCAATAATTGTCACTTTTATTCTGAAATAGAAGAGTAACTAAGTTTATTCCTTTACGATAGTATTTTCCCTGTGTGCTATTTGTTTGTCATGTATACTTAAGTCCTCACTAAAGATAACACCTATGCAACTTCAGGTATTCAATACACTCGAGCAAGACAATGCAAAAATGAACATATATGATTCCTGCATCACACGGCAATCCATGATCGCAAAATTTCAATGTGTTATCCCGAATACATCACTGGTATCTCTTATGTCTATTTCAATGGTAACTCACAGACTGCTTGACAAGAAATCTCAGGCTCCTTAACTCTCCTCAAAATGTTTCCTTTGGCTTCAAAATCAGGATTCATTCTCTTTTACTAATATCTACTTTTCTTGCTTTTGTTTAACCCCATAGTTTAATACCCACTATTGTCTTTCTGGTTCTAATCTCCCTTTCAGTAAAGACAAGCAATCCGTTCCATAACATAATGTAGAGCCTGTTTCCATTCTCAAAATATTTTAGTATCATAAGCATACCTATGTCAGACCCTGTCTTCGTCTCTGCAGCACTAGACGCTAGCCACTCAGCTTTTTCTGGTCCTGCCCTGGCTTCTTTCTAGGATAAGACAGAACTCACTGTTGATAAAATTATATATATATATATATATATATATATATATATATATATATATATGTAGTGAAGAGAAGTCACGCTATGCGATAAGGCTTATACAGGAGGCTTATTGGAAGATGAGAGAGAAGGGACAGAGAAGGCAGAGAGGGGAGCAGACTAGTCCCATGGGGTAAAGAGTGCGGGAGAGAGAGGGAGGTAGACACAGGAGAAGAGGGAGGTTAGGGGTAGGTCCACCTGTTACAAGGAACCATAGCAAATGTGCCCAGAAGTGGCTACAGGTGAAGTGCTCTTAGTGGCTACAGGTGAGGAGGTTTCCTGTCAGGACCCTAAGGACAGGCAGGCCAATGCAGATTCCCAAATACTAACACCAAATAATAACACCCACTTTATTGTTTGTTTGAGCTGGGGACTTTAGCACAATAGGCTGTGCACTGAGTCACATCACTCCTTGTTCGACTGCTTACATTCCACTTAGGTCTTATTCTCAAGCCTTCAGTTTCCCAGACTTTTTCTTCTTACATGGCTTTTCAGATGCTGCATTACCACAGGAACGCAGTGTTTTAACCTGTCCCTCCCAGGCAGTCCTCCCCTTCTCCCCCTCCCTGCGGAACACCTTGGTCAGCAATCAGCATCCTCTTTTCTCTCTCCAGGCGCTGCCCACACAAACTTACTGATCCCTGAACACAGAACCTGGCAGATGCTGCCCCAGGTCTCTGATGCCACAGAGTTTCTTAGCAGGAACAGAGTTAACCCCATACCAGCAGTTACCTTTCTCTCTGGTTCTTGACCCCCAGCGCCCACTTCCAGTAAAATGCACAACTGCTTAGGAAGACACCCACCAATGCCAACCAGGAGCCATTTGGATTTTAAAGTCTCCGCCTGCGTGACGTCAGAAAGCCTCTTGCGAGTACTCTTAAGCAAGAAGGCTATGCCAGTTCCCAGACAGTGGTGGGAAGTCCTAGGGCAAAAGCTTAGATTTCTAAATCTTGCAGCTGTTGTGCCTCTGGCTAGAATTGTAGTTTTGTCCCTAGCAGCCCTTTTGAGTTTCAGTCTTTCCTAGCCATCAGTGTGTCTCCTCATCTGTATTTGAGACAATCAAGTACTTTTGCAGCAGTGCCCAGTTGTTTTCCATAGTATCTTTTATTGTTGTTTTGTTTTGTAAAATATCCCTGGGCCTGGTGAAATGGCTCCATGGGTAAGAGCACTGCCTGCTCTTCCAAAGAAATGGGTAAAATCCCCAGGACCCATAACTATAACTCTAATTTCAGGAGGTCTGATGCCCTCTTCTGGCCTTGGTGGGCACCAGACACACGTGTGGTATACAGACATACATGTAGGCAAAACACTTTATACATAAAATAAAAATAATAAAGATCTTTTTTAAAAAAATAAAGGCAAATAAAAAGTATTCTTGTACAGTTTTATCAGGACCTAAGTTCTCAAAATTCATTTCAACACTCATCTTAGTTTCAAGATGCCTTAAGAAGTACAAAATTTGCTGGTCAGTGGTGGTACATTCCTTTACTCCCAGTACTCAAGAGGCAGAGGCAGGGGGATCTCTGTGAGTTTGAGAAGAGTCTACAGAAGAAATACAAAATCACTTTAGCTAAGACATTTGAATTGGAAGTATTATCTCTGTTTGACCAAGATCTCCCATATTTTGTCATTACAAGGTCAATTAGCAAGACTATTGTAATAGCTATTGCTTATGCATTAACTACTCCTGGATTCCTTTTATAGAAGACTGAAGTGAGAAAGGATTAATATTCTACGGGTGCTTAAATAAAGCAAGTTTTCACATACTAGTCCTTCTAAAATCATTCCTCATCAAAGAACTCATTGAAACATTTTTTTTTGTACAAATTTTAAAAAGTTGAAGTCTACAGTCATCAGGCTGGTAGTCATAGACACACAAAAACCTGACAAGCTTGCTTTCTATGTCTACTTCTGAATGCCACTCAGGATCAAGTGAGATAATTGTATCAGGATTTTAGCTTAGTGATACATGGCGTTAATAAATTAAAATTCATGCTAAGGAATGTAGTGGGAAGAAATGATAATGTAATCAAGTTGAATTTAATTTGCTAGATATTTTATAATGACATTTTAAGTCATAAGCAACTGTAATATACTTTACTATTAGAAACTCTTTTAATTAATGCAGGCCACCTTATTCCCATGTGGTTATGCCGTGGCAGTATCTGTGAAAAATTCTTCAGAGCAGGTAATAGGGATATGTTACATCTCTTTTTATCTTCTTTTTTTTTTTCTGAGACAAGCTTGTCTATTTAACAGTCTTGGCTGTGTCCCTTTTTTACCTTTTACGTTAATTCTTTAAAAACAACTACTTCTTTATTTTATTTATTGTATTATGTGTAGTTGGAATTTTCCTTTGGGCCACCAAGAAACTCCCAAATAATTTATTATGAATGCTTCTTATTAATTATAAGTGCTTAGTCTTAGCTTAGGCTCGTCCTGCTAGCTTTTTGAATTTAATTTAACCTGTTTCTATTCATCTACATTTTTCCTTGGGGCTTTTTACCTTACTTTTATTCTGTATGTCTTGGTTTCCTGCTTCCTCCATGTGTGTCTGATTGGTCACTGGTTTCTCCCTGGTATGTCTTTTTCTTTCTTCCTTTCTAAGCCTAAATTCCTCCTGCTACTCAGTTTCCCTGCCTGCAAGTCCTGCCTATACCTCTTTCTTGCTATTGCCCATTTAGCTTTTTGTTAGACTAATCAGGTGCCTTAGGCAGACAAGGTAAAACAGCAACACATTTTTACATATAATTCAACAAATGCAACACGTCTTTACATAGTTATACAAATATTTTGTAACAATGAAACATCATTTCTCCTTTTACTTTTTTTCTTCAAACCCGCTCTTATATGCCTCCTTGTTCCCTTTCAAATTCATGGATTTTTCATTAATTTTGTTACATGCATATGTGTATGTAACCTGCCCAATCTGTATGTTACTTGTCTGTATGCTGTCAGGGTTATAATTAGGTTGAAGGGAGATAAATACACAGGGAGAAAGGAGAGCAAAATAATAGTATGGATATGTGAAAAAAATCACAAGGATTCATACTGTTAAGTACCTAAGAAACTATAACACACGCATACTTTAATTTAGTATAATGTTATTTGTATGTATGATTCAGGGCTCACCATTTGGTATTGGATAAGCATTTCGTGTACTCTTCCCACAGTAGGACTAAAACTGTTTCTCCACTCCCGGCATTTGTGAGTTCCCTATAGTTCTTTGTGTAGGGCTGGTTGGCCCCTTGTCCCTTATAGATTGCCTCTTGTCCTTATTCAGCTCATACTTAAGCAGCCATGTTAATAAGATTTTATTGGTGTAGATTCTGACATTCCTAGGAGATACAATGTCACAGCAAACTCCATGATGCTCTGGCTCTTATAATCTATGTGTCCCCTCCTTTACAATGTTTTGTGATACTTACGTGTAGTGATATTTCATTTGTATTTTAATAAAGAAAGTTTAGCTGAAGATCAGAAAGTAAGTGGTAGCACACACCTTTAATCTCAGTAGCCACACTAGTTTGCCATAGAAACCTGGCGGTGCACGCCTTTAATCCCAGTGGTGCACATCTTTAATCCCAACCTAAAGAATGGAATGCAAGACAGAAGGAGAAAGCTCTCAGACACAGTCTCATCACCCTGTTATTTGATTTCTCTGTTAGATTGCCTTCACATATGCATTTATTTCAGGAAGCATCGACTGTATCAATACCCATGCCACTGCACACTACTTCCGTGGCCTTAGTTTTAGCTGTTTCTCCCTGTATACACTCCCTCGTCCCTCTATTTCTCTCCTTGCACCTCCCCTCACCAGCCTGTACCTTTCTATTCTATTTCTTCTTTCCTGATGAGATGCTTCTCTCCTCCTTAGTCTGTTACTCTATGCTTAATCTCTGTGATTCTGTATATCCACATGTAAGCTAATACATGCCACATTTGGCTTTCTGTGTCTGGGTACCTCACTCAGGGTGATTTCTCCCCCTAGTTCTACCCATTTACTGTGAATTTAATTCTTTATAATGGCTGAGTAATATTCATTTGTATAAAGGTTCCAATTTTTATTATCCATTCATATTCATGTCTTGAATATGTTATCCAATTTCTGGGCATTATTAATAGAGCAGCAATGGACATGGTTGAGTAAGCGTCTCTGTGGTAGGATGAAGTTTCCTTTGGGTAAATGCCCAAGAGTGATAGAGCTGGATCACGAGGTAGATCAGTTCCCATCTCTCTAAGGTAAATCCACACTCATTTCCATAGTGACTGTATGAGTCTGCACTGCTACCAGCAGTGGATGAGTGTACCCCTTATTCTATGTCCTTGCCAGCAGGAACTGTCACTCGTATTATTGATCCTAGGGATTCTGACAGGTGTAAAATGGACTCTCAAAGCAGACTTGGTTTGCATTTCACGAATGACTGAGAATGTTGAACATTTAAGTCTTTCTCAGCCACTTAAGATTCCCTATTGAGAATTCTCTGTTTAAAAATTCCCAGTTTTAATTGAGTCATTTGTTTTCTTGATATCTAGCCTTTTGAGTTCTTTATACATTTTGTTTGAGTTTTTTTGTATAATTTTGGATATTAGCCCTCTATTGGGTGTGTAGTTGATAAAAAAATATTTTACCATTCTGTAAGCTGCCACTTTGTCTGAATGATGGGATCTTTTGTCATGCAGAAGCTTTTCAGTTTCATGAGATCCCATTTATTAATTGTTGAAATTAGTGTCTGTGTTAATAGTGTTCTGCTCAGAAAGTCTTTTCCTATGTCATTGATTTCAGGGATCTTCCCTTCTTTTTCTTCTGTTAGGTTCAAGATATCTGGTTTTAGGTTGAGGTCTGTGTGGGAATTCCTTTCCATTAAATATTTTTTGGGATGTGGGGGTGTGTCAGCAATAGGGTGGCTTCTGTGTGCTGACATGATCTCTTATAAGGGAGAGAATGGTCTCCCATGTATTTCTGGTTTCTTCATCAAAGATCAGGAGTCCGTAGGCACTTGAATTACACCTGACTTCTCAGTGGAAACCATGAAAGCCAGAATGTCTTAGATAGATGTGCTGCCAACACTAAGAGACCATGAAGGCAATCCCAGAGTACTATTCACAGCAAAGCTTGCATTCACCATCAATGGAGAAAAAAGATATTCCAGGACAAAAACAGATTTAAATAATAGGTAGCCACAAACCCAGCCTTACAGAAACTACTAGAAGGCAAAGCACAAACCAAGGAAGCTAAGAACACCCATAATAACACAGACATCTGACAACTCTCCACCACCACAACTCAAAGAAGGGAAACACACACTCTAATAGTAGGTTTCAACACTCCTCTCTCACCAATGGACAGGCTAAACAGACAGAAACTTAATGGAGCAATAAGAGATATCACAGATGTAGTGAAACAAATGAAATTAATAGACATCTATAGAACATTCCACCCAACAGAAAAGAAAATACCTTCTTCTCAGCATCTCATGGAACCTTCTCAAAAATTGATCACATAATCAGTAACAAAGCAAACATTCACAGATACAAAAGAAAATGTAGTAACCAGCTGTGTACTATTGGATTACCATGGAATAATGCTAGAATTCAACAACAATTCTACCCCCAGAATGCCTACAAACTCATGAAAACTGAACAGTCAACTACTCTCCAGAAGATGACATCAGATACCTTAGAATTAGAGATATAAGGGATTGTGAGCTGCCATATGGGTGCTGTTATCTGAACCTTTGTCCTCTGCAAGAGCGGCAAGTGCTCTTAATCATGGATTCATCAACCCAGCCCTAGAAGGTACTTCATTTTTTCCCTTAAACCCAGATGTCATTAGGAAAGATCCTTTTACAGATGGTGCTGAGAAAACTGGGTATGTACCTGTAGAAGAATGAAATCAGGTCGAGTCTCAAAGTACATGAAACATTGAAAATAGATCACAGACTTCATGTGAAGACAGGACATGCTGAAACTGCAGGGAAGACACATCAACTATGTCCCGTGTCAACAATCATCCTATGCAGAGGTAGGAACTTCTGAATGGACTGTGACAGCAGAGAACACAACCCAAGGACTGACACATGGATTATAGCAAACTAAAAACCTGCCTAACAATGGAAGGAACCTCACAACTGAAGAGACAGCTTACAGATTTGAGAAATCATTGCCAACTCTGTATCGCATAGGGTTCTATTATGTAAAAACAGCCAAGATTAAACCAAATCCAATCCATACATGAGGTAATGAGGTGAGCAGACAGTCCTCAAAGGAAGAAATAGAAATGGCAAATAATATTTGATGATGGGTTCAACATCCTAAGCCATCAGGGAAAGGTGAAATTAAAATGATTTATACTCTCACCTTACTAGCTCAGAATGACTTTCATCAAGAAAACAGAACAACAGATGCTGGCAGGAATTTGAGGAAAGAGGAAACTTTACTCACTGCTAGTGAGCATAAATTGCAGCTACTGAGGAAATCAGTAAGTAGGTTTGTCAAAAATGAGAAAGTGGTGGGACAGATGTCTCAGGGAAAAGCACTGGCTGCTCTTACAGAGGAACTGGGTTTGGTTCCCAGCACCCACTTGGTGGCTCAGAACCATCTATAACTCCAGTTCCAGGGAATCCCTTTCTGGCCTCCACAGTCACCACGGATGTACACATATATTGCAGGAAAAATATTCACACACATAAAAATAAAAGATAAACAAATCTTTGAGGACGACAACCAAAACTATCACATGATCTGCCTATATGCCTCAGTGATAAAGAGCACTTCTTGTTCTTCAGAGGACCAGCATTTGATTCCCAACACTCAAACCAGGCAGTTCACAACCACCTGTAACACAAGCCCCAGGAGGGTCTGACATCTCTCATCTCTGTGGTCACACACACACACACACACAGACACACACACACATATACACAGATTTAAAAGTAAAAAAATGACATTTGTAGGAAAATGGGTGAAATTACAGTTCAGAATGTTAGCTGGAATAAACTGCATTCAGATAAGCACTATGTTTTCTCTCATGTGTGTATTCTTGATTGAAGTTTCTATGTGTGAGTGGGTCGGTGTCCATGTGTGGATGACTCATGAAACTAGAGAACTGTGAGAGGGAAAAAGAGACCTGAAGGATTAGGGTACAGGAACACTGACAGAAGATAATGCAATATTGTACTGGGAGAGCAGAAATTAGGTTGTTGTGGGCAATGGAAAAACAGCAAGAATGGGACAGAAGGGAGGGCAAGGCAAAGGCCAGAGGGCAGGGTGTGGAAGAAGAAAACATGTGTAAAAATGCCATTATGAAATCTACTACTTTGTAGCTAACTTAATAATCTTGTAATGGGAAATACTTGTTCCTGTAGCCATCGTCCCACTTGAAATGGAGTCCATGGGGCAGGTGTTGTGCTATATTAGTTCAGACATCTATTACAGTACCAGGCATATGGTCATGCGTAAAGCATTTGCTGAGCCAGTTGTTGCCATGCATGCATCTAATTCCAGCATTTAGAGGACCTAGGAACGCCCAAAGATTCTGGCTAGAGACTCACCTAATCTGAGCAAGACCTTATCTTAAATAATAATTGCCTATTTGCCAAATACATTTTGATAGCAATTATTGAGCTTTGTATATTATGTCTGTCGGTGATTGGTTTGATTTTATTATGATGCCTATAAGTTGTTGTACACGCATATAGTAGCCTCTTGATAATTGTGTTTATGTTCTATGACAACTCACATGTTTAAAAACCATCTGACCTTTAATTATTTGAAAGCATTCATCTGTAAAATAATTTGTTAATAAATCATTTTGTGAGAGTTAATATTTGATTTTTTTCTGGTTATTTTGACTTTTCCATTTTGATATTTTATTGTTTATGCTGTAATCCCTCTTATTATCTATATTCCAAAATTTAGAAAGGTTTTTGCTATACATACCAGGGTAACCTTGGACTTGTTATGTAGCTCAGGCTAACCTTGAACTCAAGATTCTCCTCTCAGCTTCCAGAGTGCTGGGATTACTGGCATGCACCACCATGTCTTGCTCAATTATTTTTAAAATAAATTATGTGTCTAGGTGTTTTGTAAACTTTGTACATCATGTGCACACAATGTTCAAGTAGGCCAGAAGAGGGCATCAGATCCAGGGGACTGGAGTTACTGAGGGTTGTGATTGACCAAGCAGGTGCTGGCAATGAACACAGGCCCTTTGGAAGAACAAGTGCTCTTAACTGCTGAGCTACCTCTTCAGCCTCTCGTCAATTATTATGTACATGTATATTTATGCATATAAACATCTTCACTGCATGTAAGCATGTGTGTTGTGTGCTCCTAGATGAGAAGAACTGCAGTTACAGATGGTTTGAGTTTCTGTGTGAGTGCCAGAAATTGAATTCAGGTCCTCTGCAAGAGCAAACAGTTTTCTTAATCACAGAAAAAACACTCCAGTCCTACATACATATAGTTTTTCTTTTCTTTTATTCTTCTTTTTTTTTTTTTGAGTCATGAGTTTACATAGCCCAGAACAATGGATTCTCCTGCTTTCCAAATCTGGGATTATAGGTATGTCCTACTGCACAAATATTTAGATCATCAACTCTTTTGGTTTTATGGGACAGGGTTTCTTTGTGTAGGCTTGGCTGTCTTGGAGCTCACTCTTTAGCACAGGCTGGCCTCTAACGCATAGAGCTCTTCCTGCCTCTGGCTCCTGAGTGCTGGGATTAAAGGCATGTGCTCCCACCACTACCACCACCGGGCTTCATCAACTTTTTCTTCCTTCATTTCTTTTCCTTCCTTCCTTCCTTCCTTCCTTTTTTTCTTTAAAAACTTATTTTTATTTATATGAGTACTCTACCTGCACGTCCAACTTTATGTCAGACGAGGACATGGGATCACACTATAGACAGTTGTGAGCCAGTATGTGGTTACTGGGAACTGAACTCAGCACCTCTGGAAGAGTAAGCAGTGTTCTTAGATGCTGAGCCACCTCTTCAGACCCTCATCAACATTTTCTTATAGACTGATTTTTGTTTAAATTTTTCATGACTCAAACTAACTTGCACTATTACTAAACATAGACCATTTTTCATTTTAAGATTTCCTGGCTGTTATGTATTTTAGATAGGGTCTTACTATGTGACCCTGCCTGACCTGGAACTTGCAATCCCCCCAGTGTCTGATAAGAAAGTGCTGGAATTGATGATACAAGGCACACTCCTGACCTCTCTTTTATTGAGGAAGGGAAAAGGGTCTTCCTAGTAAAAAGTAGTTGTTTTGTTTTGTTTTGTTCTTTTTGGTGGTACTGGGAATTGAGCCCAGGTCTGAAGCCACATGCTAAGAAAGTACTTTACCACAGGGCCATGTTTGTAGCCCATGTCAAATGCCATAGAAATTGTTAACGGTGAAAACAACTTTGTGTGGATTACTTGAATAGCTATTTTTGTAAAACTGTGGGTTTTACTTATACATTGCTTTTAAAAAAAACAATAAAACTGGGTGCTAGTGGCTCACACCTTTAATCCCAGCAAATCCCAGCACTCCTGAGCCAGAGGCAGGCAGATGTCTGTGAGTTCAAGGCCAGCCTGTTCTACAGAGTGAGTTCCACTGACAGCCAGAGCTAGACAGAGAAACCCTGTCTCAGACAAACCAGAATTTAAACCACACTGCAAAATCACTCAAATCAGACAATTTAATACCTTATATAGATGTTGGATATTTTTCTGAATAAATACTTTATCATGGATAGGTCTTGTATCCTTTACTTTTTAGAACTTGAAAACATACCAAGTTGCATATTAAGAAGGCAATCAAAAACATTTCCTCCTCTGTTCAAGTCTGCATTATTTCAAGGCTATCCATCACACACACACACACACACACACACACACACATCGTAAGAACAGCATCAAACATTAGTCTTTAAGCTTTAAATAACTAAAGACAATGCATTCCTAAAAGCAGGAGAGCATACCATGAAGTTACAGCAGTTTTAGGTATAAAATATGGGGGGAATGAAATGTACTTCTGTGACAGGGATATATCTCAGTGTTTTGTTCAGCTTGTGCTCAATCCTCAGCACCACAAATAACAAACCAAATTTCCTTGTGCATGACATTATCAACACATATATTATCCTTAAAGGTGTGTTTCAGGCCCATAGATCTTCTGTACCAAGTAGTCTAAAGGCCTGTTCAATAACCTAAACACTTTCGTCTCTATTTATGCCCCTATAACTGCTCCCTTTTTTGTACTCCCTTGTTTGCCATTGTGCCTTAAGGGAAAGTTGTCACCGAGTATCAAGAGTTAATATGCATGAAGAACTTAAGAGCAGTTGACCTATGTAAACACTCAATAAATATTCAGAACAACTTGTAAAGGAGAGTCTGCCATTATCTCCATTAAAAAAGTGAAAAGTTCTATTTTATATTCTATGTATATTTTGTTTGTATAGGCATAACCACACATGCACGAGAGTGCCTATGGAGGTCACAAAAGGGGCACCAGATCTCCTTGAGCTGGAGTCACAGGCGGTTGTGACCTGCCCAATGTGGGTACTGGGAACTGAATTTGGGTCCTGTGGTAGAATAGGAACGACTCTAAACCACTGAGCAATCTCCCAGTATCTCCACTCTTTTTCTTTCTTTTTTTGGAAGACAGGTTTTTCTGTGTAGCTCTGGTTGTCTTGGAATTTGTCTGTAGACCAGGCTGGCCTCAAACCCAGAGATTAGACTGCCTCCGTTTAATTAAATACGTGCACCACCGCTCAACCTATCCCCATTCTTATACACAAGGGATTCAAAGTACAAAAAGGTGAGGTCATACCCCAGGTCATACAAATAACAGACTGTTTCCTGTCAATCTGTATCAAACTTCCACACCTCCAATCCAGACAACTGCTGATCTAGACTAGACATGTTCTCCAAGGTATGTATATCTAGGTATCACTACATCAAAACTAAGATGTTGTTTGTTCTTCTCATGCTCATCCTTTCATGCATACATTGCTACCTAGAGACTGGCTGCTAGGACAGTCTGAATGCAGCAGCAGAATAGATTCTAACTGTCTTTCATTAGTCAGATATTAAAGGGATCTGACGTTAAAAGGGGAGACCATGTTTTGCTGCCCAATGAAATTGTTTTGCATTGGAAATATTTTAACTTTATTACATTTATTATTGTGTGTGTGTGTGTGTGTGAGAGAGAGAGAGAGAGAGAGAGAGAGAGAGAGAGAGAGAGAGAGACAGAAAGAGAGTGAGCAGCTGGTGGTCAGTAGCTGCTGATGCAGCAGGTTCTCTTCTACCATGTGGGTCTGGGGATTGAAAGCAGGTGTTTGGGTTTGTTGAAAAGTGCCTTTACCTGCTGAGTCATCTTGCTTACCCAGATTTTTTTTTAAATTAAAAGCATTGTAGGTGGTGGTGGCACGCACCTTTAATCTGAGCACATTGGAAGCAGAGAAAGGTATATCCCAAAGTTCGATGCTAACCTGGTCTACAGAGTGAATGCCAGGAAAACTAGGGCTGCATCGAGAAATCTTGTCTCCAAAACAAACCAAAACAAACAAAGAAGCAAATAAATAAATAAAACCATTTTAGTTTTGAAACCTTATAATAAGATTGTTATTTTAAATTGAGTTTATATTGACATTTTCTTAGTTTAATTGCTAATATAATTAATACTGCCAGACTTAGACAGTAAAACCAAAGCTCTCTGAAGGAATTACTAACCTTTGGAGAGTGAGCGACTCAAGTGTGGAACTAGAGAAGACCCACTTTCACCATCTGATTCTACAGTTCCTGAGAACTAGGTACAGAACATGGCAGCATGCAGCTGAGATCCATAGTTGGAGGCACTTACGCTTGACGGGTATAAAGGTCTGGTTCGTCGAGGTCCTGAGATCTTAATTCCTGTGTGGAGAGGCAGCCAGCACCACCGGTGGAAATGGAACTGCGCTTCATGCTCAGAACCTAATTCATGATTTCAATATCAGAAAAATGTTCCAGATGCAAGTGGATCATTAAGCAATAATTGTCACTTTTATTCTGAAGTAGAAGAGTAACTAAGTTTATTCCTTTACGATAGTATTTTCCCTGTGTGCTGTATTTGTTTGTCATGTATACTTAAGTCCTCACTAAAGATAACACCTATGCAACTTCAGGTATTCAATACACTCGAGCAAGACAATGCAAAAATGAACATATATGATTCCTGCATCACACGGCAATCCATGATCGCAAAATTTCAATGTGTTATCCCGAATACATCACTGGTATCTCTTATGTCTATTTCAATGGTAACTCACAGACTGCTTGACAAGAAATCTCAGGCTCCTTAACTCTCCTCAAAATGTTTCCTTTGGCTTCAAAATCAGGATTCATTCTCTTTTCCTAATATCTACTTTTCTTGCTTTATGTTTAACCCCATAGTTTAATACCCACTATTGTCTTTCTGGTTCTAATCTCCCTTTCAGTAAAGACAAGCAATCCGTTCCATAACATAATGTAGAGGCTGCTTCCATTCTCAAAATATTTTAGTATCATAAGCATACCTATGTCAGACCCTGTCTTCGTCTCTGCAGCACTAGACGCTAGCCACTCAGCTTTTTCTGGTCCTGCCCTGGCTTCTTTCTAGGATAAGACAGAACTCACTGTTGATAAAATTATATATATATATATATATATATGTAGTGAAGAGAAGTCACGCTATGCGATAAGGCTTATACAGGAGGCTTATTGGAAGATGAGAGAGAAGGGACAGAGAAGGCAGAGAGGGGAGCAGACTAGTCCCATGGGGTAAAGAGTGCGGGAGAGAGAGGGAGGTAGACACAGGAGAAGGGGGAGGTTAGGGGTAGGTCCACCTGTTACAAGGAACCATAGCAAATGTGCCCAGAAGTGGCTACAGGTGAAGTGCTCTTAGTGGCTACAGGTGAGGAGGTTTCCTGTCAGGACCCTAAGGACAGGCAGGCCAATGCAGATTCCCAAATACTAACACCAAATAATAACACCCACTTTATTGTTTGTTTGAGCTGGGGACTTTAGCACAATAGGCTGTGCACTGAGTCACATCACTCCTTGTTCGACTGCTTACATTCCACTTAGGTCTTATTCTCAAGCCTTCAGTTTCCCAGACTTTTTCTTCTTACATGGCTTTTCAGATGCTGCATTACCACAGGAACGCAGTGTTTTAACCTGTCCCTCCCAGGCAGTCCTCCCCTTCTCCCCCTCCCTGCGGAACACCTTGGTCAGCAATCAGCATCCTCTTTTCTCTCTCCAGGCGCTGCCCACACAAACTTACTGATCCCTGAACACAGAACCTGGCAGATGCTGCCCCAGGTCTCTGATGCCACAGAGTTTCTTAGCAGGAACAGAGTTAACCCCATACCAGCAGTTACCTTTCTCTCTGGTTCTTGACCCCCAGCGCCCACTTCCAGTAAAATGCACAACTGCTTAGGAAGACACCCACCAATGCCAACCAGGAGCCATTTGGATTTTAAAGTCTCCGCCTGCGTGACGTCAGAAAGCCTCTTGCGAGTACTCTTAAGCAAGAAGGCTATGCCAGTTCCCAGACAGTGGTGGGAAGTCCTAGGGCAAAAGCTTAGATTTCTAAATCTTGCAGCTGTTGTGCCTCTGGCTAGAATTGTAGTTTTGTCCCTAGCAGCCCTTTTGAGTTTCAGTCTTTCCTAGCCATCAGTGTGTCTCCTCATCTGTATTTGAGACAATCAAGTACTTTTGCAGCAGTGCCCAGTTGTTTTCCATAGTATCTTTTATTGTTGTTTTGTTTTGTAAAATATCCCTGGGCCTGGTGAAATGGCTCCATGGGTAAGAGCACTGCCTGCTCTTCCAAAGAAATGGGTAAAATCCCCAGGACCCATAACTATAACTCTAATTTCAGGAGGTCTGATGCCCTCTTCTGGCCTTGGTGGGCACCAGACACACGTGTGGTATACAGACATACATGTAGGCAAAACACTTTATACATAAAATAAAAATAATAAAGATCTTTTTTAAAAAAATAAAGGCAAATAAAAAGTATTCTTGTACAGTTTTATCAGGACCTAAGTTCTCAAAATTCATTTCAACACTCATCTTAGTTTCAAGATGCCTTAAGAAGTACAAAATTTGCTGGTCAGTGGTGGTACATTCCTTTACTCCCAGTACTCAAGAGGCAGAGGCAGGGGGATCTCTGTGAGTTTGAGAAGAGTCTACAGAAGAAATACAAAATCACTTTAGCTAAGACATTTGAATTGGAAGTATTATCTCTGTTTGACCAAGATCTCCCATATTTTGTCATTACAAGGTCAATTAGCAAGACTATTGTAATAGCTATTGCTTATGCATTAACTACTCCTGGATTCCTTTTATAGAAGACTGAAGTGAGAAAGGATTAATATTCTACGGGTGCTTAAATAAAGCAAGTTTTCACATACTAGTCCTTCTAAAATCATTCCTCATCAAAGAACTCATTGAAACATTTTTTTTTGTACAAATTTTAAAAAGTTGAAGTCTACAGTCATCAGGCTGGTAGTCATAGACACACAAAAACCTGACAAGCTTGCTTTCTATGTCTACTTCTGAATGCCACTCAGGATCAAGTGAGATAATTGTATCAGGATTTTAGCTTAGTGATACATGGCGTTAATAAATTAAAATTCATGCTAAGGAATGTAGTGGGAAGAAATGATAATGTAATCAAGTTGAATTTAATTTGCTAGATATTTTATAATGACATTTTAAGTCATAAGCAACTGTAATATACTTTACTATTAGAAACTCTTTTAATTAATGCAGGCCACCTTATTCCCATGTGGTTATGCCGTGGCAGTATCTGTGAAAAATTCTTCAGAGCAGGTAATAGGGATATGTTACATCTCTTTTTATCTTCTTTTTTTTTTTCTGAGACAAGCTTGTCTATTTAACAGTCTTGGCTGTGTCCCTTTTTTACCTTTTACGTTAATTCTTTAAAAACAACTACTTCTTTATTTTATTTATTGTATTATGTGTAGTTGGAATTTTCCTTTGGGCCACCAAGAAACTCCCAAATAATTTATTATGAATGCTTCTTATTAATTATAAGTGCTTAGTCTTAGCTTAGGCTCGTCCTGCTAGCTTTTTGAATTTAATTTAACCTGTTTCTATTCATCTACATTTTTCCTTGGGGCTTTTTACCTTACTTTTATTCTGTATGTCTTGGTTTCCTGCTTCCTCCATGTGTGTCTGATTGGTCACTGGTTTCTCCCTGGTATGTCTTTTTCTTTCTTCCTTTCTAAGCCTAAATTCCTCCTGCTACTCAGTTTCCCTGCCTGCAAGTCCTGCCTATACCTCTTTCTTGCTATTGCCCATTTAGCTTTTTGTTAGACTAATCAGGTGCCTTAGGCAGACAAGGTAAAACAGCAACACATTTTTACATATAATTCAACAAATGCAACACGTCTTTACATAGTTATACAAATATTTTGTAACAATGAAACATCATTTCTCCTTTTACTTTTTTTCTTCAAACCCGCTCTTATATGCCTCCTTGTTCCCTTTCAAATTCATGGATTTTTCATTAATTTTGTTACATGCATATGTGTATGTAACCTGCCCAATCTGTATGTTACTTGTCTGTATGCTGTCAGGGTTATAATTAGGTTGAAGGGAGATAAATACACAGGGAGAAAGGAGAGCAAAATAATAGTATGGATATGTGAAAAAAATCACAAGGATTCATACTGTTAAGTACCTAAGAAACTATAACACACGCATACTTTAATTTAGTATAATGTTATTTGTATGTATGATTCAGGGCTCACCATTTGGTATTGGATAAGCATTTCGTGTACTCTTCCCACAGTAGGACTAAAACTGTTTCTCCACTCCCGGCATTTGTGAGTTCCCTATAGTTCTTTGTGTAGGGCTGGTTGGCCCCTTGTCCCTTATAGATTGCCTCTTGTCCTTATTCAGCTCATACTTAAGCAGCCATGTTAATAAGATTTTATTGGTGTAGATTCTGACATTCCTAGGAGATACAATGTCACAGCAAACTCCATGATGCTCTGGCTCTTATAATCTATGTGTCCCCTCCTTTACAATGTTTTGTGATACTTACGTGTAGTGATATTTCATTTGTATTTTAATAAAGAAAGTTTAGCTGAAGATCAGAAAGTAAGTGGTAGCACACACCTTTAATCTCAGTAGCCACACTAGTTTGCCATAGAAACCTGGCGGTGCACGCCTTTAATCCCAGTGGTGCACATCTTTAATCCCAACCTAAAGAATGGAATGCAAGACAGAAGGAGAAAGCTCTCAGACACAGTCTCATCACCCTGTTATTTGATTTCTCTGTTAGATTGCCTTCACATATGCATTTATTTCAGGAAGCATCGACTGTATCAATACCCATGCCACTGCACACTACTTCCGTGGCCTTAGTTTTAGCTGTTTCTCCCTGTATACACTCCCTCGTCCCTCTATTTCTCTCCTTGCACCTCCCCTCACCAGCCTGTACCTTTCTATTCTATTTCTTCTTTCCTGATGAGATGCTTCTCTCCTCCTTAGTCTGTTACTCTATGCTTAATCTCTGTGATTCTGTATATCCACATGTAAGCTAATACATGCCACATTTGGCTTTCTGTGTCTGGGTACCTCACTCAGGGTGATTTCTCCCCCTAGTTCTACCCATTTACTGTGAATTTAATTCTTTATAATGGCTGAGTAATATTCATTTGTATAAAGGTTCCAATTTTTATTATCCATTCATATTCATGTCTTGAATATGTTATCCAATTTCTGGGCATTATTAATAGAGCAGCAATGGACATGGTTGAGTAAGCGTCTCTGTGGTAGGATGAAGTTTCCTTTGGGTAAATGCCCAAGAGTGATAGAGCTGGATCACGAGGTAGATCAGTTCCCATCTCTCTAAGGTAAATCCACACTCATTTCCATAGTGACTGTATGAGTCTGCACTGCTACCAGCAGTGGATGAGTGTACCCCTTATTCTATGTCCTTGCCAGCAGGAACTGTCACTCGTATTATTGATCCTAGGGATTCTGACAGGTGTAAAATGGACTCTCAAAGCAGACTTGGTTTGCATTTCACGAATGACTGAGAATGTTGAACATTTAAGTCTTTCTCAGCCACTTAAGATTCCCTATTGAGAATTCTCTGTTTAAAAATTCCCAGTTTTAATTGAGTCATTTGTTTTCTTGATATCTAGCCTTTTGAGTTCTTTATACATTTTGTTTGAGTTTTTTTGTATAATTTTGGATATTAGCCCTCTATTGGGTGTGTAGTTGATAAAAAAATATTTTACCATTCTGTAAGCTGCCACTTTGTCTGAATGATGGGATCTTTTGTCATGCAGAAGCTTTTCAGTTTCATGAGATCCCATTTATTAATTGTTGAAATTAGTGTCTGTGTTAATAGTGTTCTGCTCAGAAAGTCTTTTCCTATGTCATTGATTTCAGGGATCTTCCCTTCTTTTTCTTCTGTTAGGTTCAAGATATCTGGTTTTAGGTTGAGGTCTGTGTGGGAATTCCTTTCCATTAAATATTTTTTGGGATGTGGGGGTGTGTCAGCAATAGGGTGGCTTCTGTGTGCTGACATGATCTCTTATAAGGGAGAGAATGGTCTCCCATGTATTTCTGGTTTCTTCATCAAAGATCAGGAGTCCGTAGGCACTTGAATTACACCTGACTTCTCAGTGGAAACCATGAAAGCCAGAATGTCTTAGATAGATGTGCTGCCAACACTAAGAGACCATGAAGGCAATCCCAGAGTACTATTCACAGCAAAGCTTGCATTCACCATCAATGGAGAAAAAAGATATTCCAGGACAAAAACAGATTTAAATAATAGGTAGCCACAAACCCAGCCTTACAGAAACTACTAGAAGGCAAAGCACAAACCAAGGAAGCTAAGAACACCCATAATAACACAGACATCTGACAACTCTCCACCACCACAACTCAAAGAAGGGAAACACACACTCTAATAGTAGGTTTCAACACTCCTCTCTCACCAATGGACAGGCTAAACAGACAGAAACTTAATGGAGCAATAAGAGATATCACAGATGTAGTGAAACAAATGAAATTAATAGGCATCTATAGAACATTCCACCCAACAGAAAAGAAAATACCTTCTTCTCAGCATCTCATGGAACCTTCTCAAAAATTGATCACATAATCAGTAACAAAGCAAACATTCACAGATACAAAAGAAAATGTAGTAACCAGCTGTGTACTATTGGATTACCATGGAATAATGCTAGAATTCAACAACAATTCTACCCCCAGAATGCCTACAAACTCATGAAAACTGAACAGTCAACTACTCTCCAGAAGATGACATCAGATACCTTAGAATTAGAGATATAAGGGATTGTGAGCTGCCATATGGGTGCTGTTATCTGAACCTTTGTCCTCTGCAAGAGCGGCAAGTGCTCTTAATCATGGATTCATCAACCCAGCCCTAGAAGGTACTTCATTTTTTCCCTTAAACCCAGATGTCATTAGGAAAGATCCTTTTACAGATGGTGCTGAGAAAACTGGGTATGTACCTGTAGAAGAATGAAATCAGGTCGAGTCTCAAAGTACATGAAACATTGAAAATAGATCACAGACTTCATGTGAAGACAGGACATGCTGAAACTGCAGGGAAGACACATCAACTATGTCCCGTGTCAACAATCATCCTATGCAGAGGTAGGAACTTCTGAATGGACTGTGACAGCAGAGAACACAACCCAAGGACTGACACATGGATTATAGCAAACTAAAAACCTGCCTAACAATGGAAGGAACCTCACAACTGAAGAGACAGCTTACAGATTTGAGAAATCATTGCCAACTCTGTATCGCATAGGGTTCTATTATGTAAAAACAGCCAAGATTAAACCAAATCCAATCCATACATGAGGTAATGAGGTGAGCAGACAGTCCTCAAAGGAAGAAATAGAAATGGCAAATAATATTTGATGATGGGTTCAACATCCTAAGCCATCAGGGAAAGGTGAAATTAAAATGATTTATACTCTCACCTTACTAGCTCAGAATGACTTTCATCAAGAAAACAGAACAACAGATGCTGGCAGGAATTTGAGGAAAGAGGAAACTTTACTCACTGCTAGTGAGCATAAATTGCAGCTACTGAGGAAATCAGTAAGTAGGTTTGTCAAAAATGAGAAAGTGGTGGGACAGATGTCTCAGGGAAAAGCACTGGCTGCTCTTACAGAGGAACTGGGTTTGGTTCCCAGCACCCACTTGGTGGCTCAGAACCATCTATAACTCCAGTTCCAGGGAATCCCTTTCTGGCCTCCACAGTCACCACGGATGTACACATATATTGCAGGAAAAATATTCACACACATAAAAATAAAAGATAAACAAATCTTTGAGGACGACAACCAAAACTATCACATGATCTGCCTATATGCCTCAGTGATAAAGAGCACTTCTTGTTCTTCAGAGGACCAGCATTTGATTCCCAACACTCAAACCAGGCAGTTCACAACCACCTGTAACACAAGCCCCAGGAGGGTCTGACATCTCTCATCTCTGTGGTCACACACACACACACACACAGACACACACACACATATACACAGATTTAAAAGTAAAAAAATGACATTTGTAGGAAAATGGGTGAAATTACAGTTCAGAATGTTAGCTGGAATAAACTGCATTCAGATAAGCACTATGTTTTCTCTCATGTGTGTATTCTTGATTGAAGTTTCTATGTGTGAGTGGGTCGGTGTCCATGTGTGGATGACTCATGAAACTAGAGAACTGTGAGAGGGAAAAAGAGACCTGAAGGATTAGGGTACAGGAACACTGACAGAAGATAATGCAATATTGTACTGGGAGAGCAGAAATTAGGTTGTTGTGGGCAATGGAAAAACAGCAAGAATGGGACAGAAGGGAGGGCAAGGCAAAGGCCAGAGGGCAGGGTGTGGAAGAAGAAAACATGTGTAAAAATGCCATTATGAAATCTACTACTTTGTAGCTAACTTAATAATCTTGTAATGGGAAATACTTGTTCCTGTAGCCATCGTCCCACTTGAAATGGAGTCCATGGGGCAGGTGTTGTGCTATATTAGTTCAGACATCTATTACAGTACCAGGCATATGGTCATGCGTAAAGCATTTGCTGAGCCAGTTGTTGCCATGCATGCATCTAATTCCAGCATTTAGAGGACCTAGGAATGCCCAAAGATTCTGGCTAGAGACTCACCTAATCTGAGCAAGACCTTATCTTAAATAATAATTGCCTATTTGCCAAATACATTTTGATAGCAATTATTGAGCTTTGTATATTATGTCTGTCGGTGATTGGTTTGATTTTATTATGATGCCTATAAGTTGTTGTACACGCATATAGTAGCCTCTTGATAATTGTGTTTATGTTCTATGACAACTCACATGTTTAAAAACCATCTGACCTTTAATTATTTGAAAGCATTCATCTGTAAAATAATTTGTTAATAAATCATTTTGTGAGAGTTAATATTTGATTTTTTTCTGGTTATTTTGACTTTTCCATTTTGATATTTTATTGTTTATGCTGTAATCCCTCTTATTATCTATATTCCAAAATTTAGAAAGGTTTTTGCTATACATACCAGGGTAACCTTGGACTTGTTATGTAGCTCAGGCTAACCTTGAACTCAAGATTCTCCTCTCAGCTTCCAGAGTGCTGGGATTACTGGCATGCACCACCATGTCTTGCTCAATTATTTTTAAAATAAATTATGTGTCTAGGTGTTTTGTAAACTTTGTACATCATGTGCACACAATGTTCAAGTAGGCCAGAAGAGGGCATCAGATCCAGGGGACTGGAGTTACTGAGGGTTGTGATTGACCAAGCAGGTGCTGGCAATGAACACAGGCCCTTTGGAAGAACAAGTGCTCTTAACTGCTGAGCTACCTCTTCAGCCTCTCGTCAATTATTATGTACATGTATATTTATGCATATAAACATCTTCACTGCATGTAAGCATGTGTGTTGTGTGCTCCTAGATGAGAAGAACTGCAGTTACAGATGGTTTGAGTTTCTGTGTGAGTGCCAGAAATTGAATTCAGGTCCTCTGCAAGAGCAAACAGTTTTCTTAATCACAGAAAAAACACTCCAGTCCTACATACATATAGTTTTTCTTTTCTTTTATTCTTCTTTTTTTTTTTTTGAGTCATGAGTTTACATAGCCCAGAACAATGGATTCTCCTGCTTTCCAAATCTGGGATTATAGGTATGTCCTACTGCACAAATATTTAGATCATCAACTCTTTTGGTTTTATGGGACAGGGTTTCTTTGTGTAGGCTTGGCTGTCTTGGAGCTCACTCTTTAGCACAGGCTGGCCTCTAACGCATAGAGCTCTTCCTGCCTCTGGCTCCTGAGTGCTGGGATTAAAGGCATGTGCTCCCACCACTACCACCACCGGGCTTCATCAACTTTTTCTTCCTTCATTTCTTTTCCTTCCTTCCTTCCTTCCTTCCTTTTTTTCTTTAAAAACTTATTTTTATTTATATGAGTACTCTACCTGCACGTCCAACTTTATGTCAGACGAGGACATGGGATCACACTATAGACAGTTGTGAGCCAGTATGTGGTTACTGGGAACTGAACTCAGCACCTCTGGAAGAGTAAGCAGTGTTCTTAGATGCTGAGCCACCTCTTCAGACCCTCATCAACATTTTCTTATAGACTGATTTTTGTTTAAATTTTTCATGACTCAAACTAACTTGCACTATTACTAAACATAGACCATTTTTCATTTTAAGATTTCCTGGCTGTTATGTATTTTAGATAGGGTCTTACTATGTGACCCTGCCTGACCTGGAACTTGCAATCCCCCCAGTGTCTGATAAGAAAGTGCTGGAATTGATGATACAAGGCACACTCCTGACCTCTCTTTTATTGAGGAAGGGAAAAGGGTCTTCCTAGTAAAAAGTAGTTGTTTTGTTTTGTTTTGTTCTTTTTGGTGGTACTGGGAATTGAGCCCAGGTCTGAAGCCACATGCTAAGAAAGTACTTTACCACAGGGCCATGTTTGTAGCCCATGTCAAATGCCATAGAAATTGTTAACGGTGAAAACAACTTTGTGTGGATTACTTGAATAGCTATTTTTGTAAAACTGTGGGTTTTACTTATACATTGCTTTTAAAAAAAACAATAAAACTGGGTGCTAGTGGCTCACACCTTTAATCCCAGCAAATCCCAGCACTCCTGAGCCAGAGGCAGGCAGATGTCTGTGAGTTCAAGGCCAGCCTGTTCTACAGAGTGAGTTCCACTGACAGCCAGAGCTAGACAGAGAAACCCTGTCTCAGACAAACCAGAATTTAAACCACACTGCAAAATCACTCAAATCAGACAATTTAATACCTTATATAGATGTTGGATATTTTTCTGAATAAATACTTTATCATGGATAGGTCTTGTATCCTTTACTTTTTAGAACTTGAAAACATACCAAGTTGCATATTAAGAAGGCAATCAAAAACATTTCCTCCTCTGTTCAAGTCTGCATTATTTCAAGGCTATCCATCACACACACACACACACACACACACACACACATCGTAAGAACAGCATCAAACATTAGTCTTTAAGCTTTAAATAACTAAAGACAATGCATTCCTAAAAGCAGGAGAGCATACCATGAAGTTACAGCAGTTTTAGGTATAAAATATGGGGGGAATGAAATGTACTTCTGTGACAGGGATATATCTCAGTGTTTTGTTCAGCTTGTGCTCAATCCTCAGCACCACAAATAACAAACCAAATTTCCTTGTGCATGACATTATCAACACATATATTATCCTTAAAGGTGTGTTTCAGGCCCATAGATCTTCTGTACCAAGTAGTCTAAAGGCCTGTTCAATAACCTAAACACTTTCGTCTCTATTTATGCCCCTATAACTGCTCCCTTTTTTGTACTCCCTTGTTTGCCATTGTGCCTTAAGGGAAAGTTGTCACCGAGTATCAAGAGTTAATATGCATGAAGAACTTAAGAGCAGTTGACCTATGTAAACACTCAATAAATATTCAGAACAACTTGTAAAGGAGAGTCTGCCATTATCTCCATTAAAAAAGTGAAAAGTTCTATTTTATATTCTATGTATATTTTGTTTGTATAGGCATAACCACACATGCACGAGAGTGCCTATGGAGGTCACAAAAGGGGCACCAGATCTCCTTGAGCTGGAGTCACAGGCGGTTGTGACCTGCCCAATGTGGGTACTGGGAACTGAATTTGGGTCCTGTGGTAGAATAGGAACGACTCTAAACCACTGAGCAATCTCCCAGTATCTCCACTCTTTTTCTTTCTTTTTTTGGAAGACAGGTTTTTCTGTGTAGCTCTGGTTGTCTTGGAATTTGTCTGTAGACCAGGCTGGCCTCAAACCCAGAGATTAGACTGCCTCCGTTTAATTAAATACGTGCACCACCGCTCAACCTATCCCCATTCTTATACACAAGGGATTCAAAGTACAAAAAGGTGAGGTCATACCCCAGGTCATACAAATAACAGACTGTTTCCTGTCAATCTGTATCAAACTTCCACACCTCCAATCCAGACAACTGCTGATCTAGACTAGACATGTTCTCCAAGGTATGTATATCTAGGTATCACTACATCAAAACTAAGATGTTGTTTGTTCTTCTCATGCTCATCCTTTCATGCATACATTGCTACCTAGAGACTGGCTGCTAGGACAGTCTGAATGCAGCAGCAGAATAGATTCTAACTGTCTTTCATTAGTCAGATATTAAAGGGATCTGACGTTAAAAGGGGAGACCATGTTTTGCTGCCCAATGAAATTGTTTTGCATTGGAAATATTTTAACTTTATTACATTTATTATTGTGTGTGTGTGTGTGTGTGAGAGAGAGAGAGAGAGAGAGAGAGAGAGAGAGAGAGAGAGAGAGAGAGACAGAAAGAGAGTGAGCAGCTGGTGGTCAGTAGCTGCTGATGCAGCAGGTTCTCTTCTACCATGTGGGTCTGGGGATTGAAAGCAGGTGTTTGGGTTTGTTGAAAAGTGCCTTTACCTGCTGAGTCATCTTGCTTACCCAGATTTTTTTTTAAATTAAAAGCATTGTAGGTGGTGGTGGCACGCACCTTTAATCTGAGCACATTGGAAGCAGAGAAAGGTATATCCCAAAGTTCGATGCTAACCTGGTCTACAGAGTGAATGCCAGGAAAACTAGGGCTGCATCGAGAAATCTTGTCTCCAAAACAAACCAAAACAAACAAAGAAGCAAATAAATAAATAAAACCATTTTAGTTTTGAAACCTTATAATAAGATTGTTATTTTAAATTGAGTTTATATTGACATTTTCTTAGTTTAATTGCTAATATAATTAATACTGCCAGACTTAGACAGTAAAACCAAAGCTCTCTGAAGGAATTACTAACCTTTGGAGAGTGAGCGACTCAAGTGTGGAACTAGAGAAGACCCACTTTCACCATCTGATTCTACAGTTCCTGAGAACTAGGTACAGAACATGGCAGCATGCAGCTGAGATCCATAGTTGGAGGCACTTACGCTTGACGGGTATAAAGGTCTGGTTCGTCGAGGTCCTGAGATCTTAATTCCTGTGTGGAGAGGCAGCCAGCACCACCGGTGGAAATGGAACTGCGCTTCATGCTCAGAACCTAATTCATGATTTCAATATCAGAAAAATGTTCCAGATGCAAGTGGATCATTAAGCAATAATTGTCACTTTTATTCTGAAGTAGAAGAGTAACTAAGTTTATTCCTTTACGATAGTATTTTCCCTGTGTGCTGTATTTGTTTGTCATGTATACTTAAGTCCTCACTAAAGATAACACCTATGCAACTTCAGGTATTCAATACACTCGAGCAAGACAATGCAAAAATGAACATATATGATTCCTGCATCACACGGCAATCCATGATCGCAAAATTTCAATGTGTTATCCCGAATACATCACTGGTATCTCTTATGTCTATTTCAATGGTAACTCACAGACTGCTTGACAAGAAATCTCAGGCTCCTTAACTCTCCTCAAAATGTTTCCTTTGGCTTCAAAATCAGGATTCATTCTCTTTTCCTAATATCTACTTTTCTTGCTTTATGTTTAACCCCATAGTTTAATACCCACTATTGTCTTTCTGGTTCTAATCTCCCTTTCAGTAAAGACAAGCAATCCGTTCCATAACATAATGTAGAGGCTGCTTCCATTCTCAAAATATTTTAGTATCATAAGCATACCTATGTCAGACCCTGTCTTCGTCTCTGCAGCACTAGACGCTAGCCACTCAGCTTTTTCTGGTCCTGCCCTGGCTTCTTTCTAGGATAAGACAGAACTCACTGTTGATAAAATTATATATATATATATATATATATGTAGTGAAGAGAAGTCACGCTATGCGATAAGGCTTATACAGGAGGCTTATTGGAAGATGAGAGAGAAGGGACAGAGAAGGCAGAGAGGGGAGCAGACTAGTCCCATGGGGTAAAGAGTGCGGGAGAGAGAGGGAGGTAGACACAGGAGAAGGGGGAGGTTAGGGGTAGGTCCACCTGTTACAAGGAACCATAGCAAATGTGCCCAGAAGTGGCTACAGGTGAAGTGCTCTTAGTGGCTACAGGTGAGGAGGTTTCCTGTCAGGACCCTAAGGACAGGCAGGCCAATGCAGATTCCCAAATACTAACACCAAATAATAACACCCACTTTATTGTTTGTTTGAGCTGGGGACTTTAGCACAATAGGCTGTGCACTGAGTCACATCACTCCTTGTTCGACTGCTTACATTCCACTTAGGTCTTATTCTCAAGCCTTCAGTTTCCCAGACTTTTTCTTCTTACATGGCTTTTCAGATGCTGCATTACCACAGGAACGCAGTGTTTTAACCTGTCCCTCCCAGGCAGTCCTCCCCTTCTCCCCCTCCCTGCGGAACACCTTGGTCAGCAATCAGCATCCTCTTTTCTCTCTCCAGGCGCTGCCCACACAAACTTACTGATCCCTGAACACAGAACCTGGCAGATGCTGCCCCAGGTCTCTGATGCCACAGAGTTTCTTAGCAGGAACAGAGTTAACCCCATACCAGCAGTTACCTTTCTCTCTGGTTCTTGACCCCCAGCGCCCACTTCCAGTAAAATGCACAACTGCTTAGGAAGACACCCACCAATGCCAACCAGGAGCCATTTGGATTTTAAAGTCTCCGCCTGCGTGACGTCAGAAAGCCTCTTGCGAGTACTCTTAAGCAAGAAGGCTATGCCAGTTCCCAGACAGTGGTGGGAAGTCCTAGGGCAAAAGCTTAGATTTCTAAATCTTGCAGCTGTTGTGCCTCTGGCTAGAATTGTAGTTTTGTCCCTAGCAGCCCTTTTGAGTTTCAGTCTTTCCTAGCCATCAGTGTGTCTCCTCATCTGTATTTGAGACAATCAAGTACTTTTGCAGCAGTGCCCAGTTGTTTTCCATAGTATCTTTTATTGTTGTTTTGTTTTGTAAAATATCCCTGGGCCTGGTGAAATGGCTCCATGGGTAAGAGCACTGCCTGCTCTTCCAAAGAAATGGGTAAAATCCCCAGGACCCATAACTATAACTCTAATTTCAGGAGGTCTGATGCCCTCTTCTGGCCTTGGTGGGCACCAGACACACGTGTGGTATACAGACATACATGTAGGCAAAACACTTTATACATAAAATAAAAATAATAAAGATCTTTTTTAAAAAAATAAAGGCAAATAAAAAGTATTCTTGTACAGTTTTATCAGGACCTAAGTTCTCAAAATTCATTTCAACACTCATCTTAGTTTCAAGATGCCTTAAGAAGTACAAAATTTGCTGGTCAGTGGTGGTACATTCCTTTACTCCCAGTACTCAAGAGGCAGAGGCAGGGGGATCTCTGTGAGTTTGAGAAGAGTCTACAGAAGAAATACAAAATCACTTTAGCTAAGACATTTGAATTGGAAGTATTATCTCTGTTTGACCAAGATCTCCCATATTTTGTCATTACAAGGTCAATTAGCAAGACTATTGTAATAGCTATTGCTTATGCATTAACTACTCCTGGATTCCTTTTATAGAAGACTGAAGTGAGAAAGGATTAATATTCTACGGGTGCTTAAATAAAGCAAGTTTTCACATACTAGTCCTTCTAAAATCATTCCTCATCAAAGAACTCATTGAAACATTTTTTTTTGTACAAATTTTAAAAAGTTGAAGTCTACAGTCATCAGGCTGGTAGTCATAGACACACAAAAACCTGACAAGCTTGCTTTCTATGTCTACTTCTGAATGCCACTCAGGATCAAGTGAGATAATTGTATCAGGATTTTAGCTTAGTGATACATGGCGTTAATAAATTAAAATTCATGCTAAGGAATGTAGTGGGAAGAAATGATAATGTAATCAAGTTGAATTTAATTTGCTAGATATTTTATAATGACATTTTAAGTCATAAGCAACTGTAATATACTTTACTATTAGAAACTCTTTTAATTAATGCAGGCCACCTTATTCCCATGTGGTTATGCCGTGGCAGTATCTGTGAAAAATTCTTCAGAGCAGGTAATAGGGATATGTTACATCTCTTTTTATCTTCTTTTTTTTTTTCTGAGACAAGCTTGTCTATTTAACAGTCTTGGCTGTGTCCCTTTTTTACCTTTTACGTTAATTCTTTAAAAACAACTACTTCTTTATTTTATTTATTGTATTATGTGTAGTTGGAATTTTCCTTTGGGCCACCAAGAAACTCCCAAATAATTTATTATGAATGCTTCTTATTAATTATAAGTGCTTAGTCTTAGCTTAGGCTCGTCCTGCTAGCTTTTTGAATTTAATTTAACCTGTTTCTATTCATCTACATTTTTCCTTGGGGCTTTTTACCTTACTTTTATTCTGTATGTCTTGGTTTCCTGCTTCCTCCATGTGTGTCTGATTGGTCACTGGTTTCTCCCTGGTATGTCTTTTTCTTTCTTCCTTTCTAAGCCTAAATTCCTCCTGCTACTCAGTTTCCCTGCCTGCAAGTCCTGCCTATACCTCTTTCTTGCTATTGCCCATTTAGCTTTTTGTTAGACTAATCAGGTGCCTTAGGCAGACAAGGTAAAACAGCAACACATTTTTACATATAATTCAACAAATGCAACACGTCTTTACATAGTTATACAAATATTTTGTAACAATGAAACATCATTTCTCCTTTTACTTTTTTTCTTCAAACCCGCTCTTATATGCCTCCTTGTTCCCTTTCAAATTCATGGATTTTTCATTAATTTTGTTACATGCATATGTGTATGTAACCTGCCCAATCTGTATGTTACTTGTCTGTATGCTGTCAGGGTTATAATTAGGTTGAAGGGAGATAAATACACAGGGAGAAAGGAGAGCAAAATAATAGTATGGATATGTGAAAAAAATCACAAGGATTCATACTGTTAAGTACCTAAGAAACTATAACACACGCATACTTTAATTTAGTATAATGTTATTTGTATGTATGATTCAGGGCTCACCATTTGGTATTGGATAAGCATTTCGTGTACTCTTCCCACAGTAGGACTAAAACTGTTTCTCCACTCCCGGCATTTGTGAGTTCCCTATAGTTCTTTGTGTAGGGCTGGTTGGCCCCTTGTCCCTTATAGATTGCCTCTTGTCCTTATTCAGCTCATACTTAAGCAGCCATGTTAATAAGATTTTATTGGTGTAGATTCTGACATTCCTAGGAGATACAATGTCACAGCAAACTCCATGATGCTCTGGCTCTTATAATCTATGTGTCCCCTCCTTTACAATGTTTTGTGATACTTACGTGTAGTGATATTTCATTTGTATTTTAATAAAGAAAGTTTAGCTGAAGATCAGAAAGTAAGTGGTAGCACACACCTTTAATCTCAGTAGCCACACTAGTTTGCCATAGAAACCTGGCGGTGCACGCCTTTAATCCCAGTGGTGCACATCTTTAATCCCAACCTAAAGAATGGAATGCAAGACAGAAGGAGAAAGCTCTCAGACACAGTCTCATCACCCTGTTATTTGATTTCTCTGTTAGATTGCCTTCACATATGCATTTATTTCAGGAAGCATCGACTGTATCAATACCCATGCCACTGCACACTACTTCCGTGGCCTTAGTTTTAGCTGTTTCTCCCTGTATACACTCCCTCGTCCCTCTATTTCTCTCCTTGCACCTCCCCTCACCAGCCTGTACCTTTCTATTCTATTTCTTCTTTCCTGATGAGATGCTTCTCTCCTCCTTAGTCTGTTACTCTATGCTTAATCTCTGTGATTCTGTATATCCACATGTAAGCTAATACATGCCACATTTGGCTTTCTGTGTCTGGGTACCTCACTCAGGGTGATTTCTCCCCCTAGTTCTACCCATTTACTGTGAATTTAATTCTTTATAATGGCTGAGTAATATTCATTTGTATAAAGGTTCCAATTTTTATTATCCATTCATATTCATGTCTTGAATATGTTATCCAATTTCTGGGCATTATTAATAGAGCAGCAATGGACATGGTTGAGTAAGCGTCTCTGTGGTAGGATGAAGTTTCCTTTGGGTAAATGCCCAAGAGTGATAGAGCTGGATCACGAGGTAGATCAGTTCCCATCTCTCTAAGGTAAATCCACACTCATTTCCATAGTGACTGTATGAGTCTGCACTGCTACCAGCAGTGGATGAGTGTACCCCTTATTCTATGTCCTTGCCAGCAGGAACTGTCACTCGTATTATTGATCCTAGGGATTCTGACAGGTGTAAAATGGACTCTCAAAGCAGACTTGGTTTGCATTTCACGAATGACTGAGAATGTTGAACATTTAAGTCTTTCTCAGCCACTTAAGATTCCCTATTGAGAATTCTCTGTTTAAAAATTCCCAGTTTTAATTGAGTCATTTGTTTTCTTGATATCTAGCCTTTTGAGTTCTTTATACATTTTGTTTGAGTTTTTTTGTATAATTTTGGATATTAGCCCTCTATTGGGTGTGTAGTTGATAAAAAAATATTTTACCATTCTGTAAGCTGCCACTTTGTCTGAATGATGGGATCTTTTGTCATGCAGAAGCTTTTCAGTTTCATGAGATCCCATTTATTAATTGTTGAAATTAGTGTCTGTGTTAATAGTGTTCTGCTCAGAAAGTCTTTTCCTATGTCATTGATTTCAGGGATCTTCCCTTCTTTTTCTTCTGTTAGGTTCAAGATATCTGGTTTTAGGTTGAGGTCTGTGTGGGAATTCCTTTCCATTAAATATTTTTTGGGATGTGGGGGTGTGTCAGCAATAGGGTGGCTTCTGTGTGCTGACATGATCTCTTATAAGGGAGAGAATGGTCTCCCATGTATTTCTGGTTTCTTCATCAAAGATCAGGAGTCCGTAGGCACTTGAATTACACCTGACTTCTCAGTGGAAACCATGAAAGCCAGAATGTCTTAGATAGATGTGCTGCCAACACTAAGAGACCATGAAGGCAATCCCAGAGTACTATTCACAGCAAAGCTTGCATTCACCATCAATGGAGAAAAAAGATATTCCAGGACAAAAACAGATTTAAATAATAGGTAGCCACAAACCCAGCCTTACAGAAACTACTAGAAGGCAAAGCACAAACCAAGGAAGCTAAGAACACCCATAATAACACAGACATCTGACAACTCTCCACCACCACAACTCAAAGAAGGGAAACACACACTCTAATAGTAGGTTTCAACACTCCTCTCTCACCAATGGACAGGCTAAACAGACAGAAACTTAATGGAGCAATAAGAGATATCACAGATGTAGTGAAACAAATGAAATTAATAGGCATCTATAGAACATTCCACCCAACAGAAAAGAAAATACCTTCTTCTCAGCATCTCATGGAACCTTCTCAAAAATTGATCACATAATCAGTAACAAAGCAAACATTCACAGATACAAAAGAAAATGTAGTAACCAGCTGTGTACTATTGGATTACCATGGAATAATGCTAGAATTCAACAACAATTCTACCCCCAGAATGCCTACAAACTCATGAAAACTGAACAGTCAACTACTCTCCAGAAGATGACATCAGATACCTTAGAATTAGAGATATAAGGGATTGTGAGCTGCCATATGGGTGCTGTTATCTGAACCTTTGTCCTCTGCAAGAGCGGCAAGTGCTCTTAATCATGGATTCATCAACCCAGCCCTAGAAGGTACTTCATTTTTTCCCTTAAACCCAGATGTCATTAGGAAAGATCCTTTTACAGATGGTGCTGAGAAAACTGGGTATGTACCTGTAGAAGAATGAAATCAGGTCGAGTCTCAAAGTACATGAAACATTGAAAATAGATCACAGACTTCATGTGAAGACAGGACATGCTGAAACTGCAGGGAAGACACATCAACTATGTCCCGTGTCAACAATCATCCTATGCAGAGGTAGGAACTTCTGAATGGACTGTGACAGCAGAGAACACAACCCAAGGACTGACACATGGATTATAGCAAACTAAAAACCTGCCTAACAATGGAAGGAACCTCACAACTGAAGAGACAGCTTACAGATTTGAGAAATCATTGCCAACTCTGTATCGCATAGGGTTCTATTATGTAAAAACAGCCAAGATTAAACCAAATCCAATCCATACATGAGGTAATGAGGTGAGCAGACAGTCCTCAAAGGAAGAAATAGAAATGGCAAATAATATTTGATGATGGGTTCAACATCCTAAGCCATCAGGGAAAGGTGAAATTAAAATGATTTATACTCTCACCTTACTAGCTCAGAATGACTTTCATCAAGAAAACAGAACAACAGATGCTGGCAGGAATTTGAGGAAAGAGGAAACTTTACTCACTGCTAGTGAGCATAAATTGCAGCTACTGAGGAAATCAGTAAGTAGGTTTGTCAAAAATGAGAAAGTGGTGGGACAGATGTCTCAGGGAAAAGCACTGGCTGCTCTTACAGAGGAACTGGGTTTGGTTCCCAGCACCCACTTGGTGGCTCAGAACCATCTATAACTCCAGTTCCAGGGAATCCCTTTCTGGCCTCCACAGTCACCACGGATGTACACATATATTGCAGGAAAAATATTCACACACATAAAAATAAAAGATAAACAAATCTTTGAGGACGACAACCAAAACTATCACATGATCTGCCTATATGCCTCAGTGATAAAGAGCACTTCTTGTTCTTCAGAGGACCAGCATTTGATTCCCAACACTCAAACCAGGCAGTTCACAACCACCTGTAACACAAGCCCCAGGAGGGTCTGACATCTCTCATCTCTGTGGTCACACACACACACACACACAGACACACACACACATATACACAGATTTAAAAGTAAAAAAATGACATTTGTAGGAAAATGGGTGAAATTACAGTTCAGAATGTTAGCTGGAATAAACTGCATTCAGATAAGCACTATGTTTTCTCTCATGTGTGTATTCTTGATTGAAGTTTCTATGTGTGAGTGGGTCGGTGTCCATGTGTGGATGACTCATGAAACTAGAGAACTGTGAGAGGGAAAAAGAGACCTGAAGGATTAGGGTACAGGAACACTGACAGAAGATAATGCAATATTGTACTGGGAGAGCAGAAATTAGGTTGTTGTGGGCAATGGAAAAACAGCAAGAATGGGACAGAAGGGAGGGCAAGGCAAAGGCCAGAGGGCAGGGTGTGGAAGAAGAAAACATGTGTAAAAATGCCATTATGAAATCTACTACTTTGTAGCTAACTTAATAATCTTGTAATGGGAAATACTTGTTCCTGTAGCCATCGTCCCACTTGAAATGGAGTCCATGGGGCAGGTGTTGTGCTATATTAGTTCAGACATCTATTACAGTACCAGGCATATGGTCATGCGTAAAGCATTTGCTGAGCCAGTTGTTGCCATGCATGCATCTAATTCCAGCATTTAGAGGACCTAGGAATGCCCAAAGATTCTGGCTAGAGACTCACCTAATCTGAGCAAGACCTTATCTTAAATAATAATTGCCTATTTGCCAAATACATTTTGATAGCAATTATTGAGCTTTGTATATTATGTCTGTCGGTGATTGGTTTGATTTTATTATGATGCCTATAAGTTGTTGTACACGCATATAGTAGCCTCTTGATAATTGTGTTTATGTTCTATGACAACTCACATGTTTAAAAACCATCTGACCTTTAATTATTTGAAAGCATTCATCTGTAAAATAATTTGTTAATAAATCATTTTGTGAGAGTTAATATTTGATTTTTTTCTGGTTATTTTGACTTTTCCATTTTGATATTTTATTGTTTATGCTGTAATCCCTCTTATTATCTATATTCCAAAATTTAGAAAGGTTTTTGCTATACATACCAGGGTAACCTTGGACTTGTTATGTAGCTCAGGCTAACCTTGAACTCAAGATTCTCCTCTCAGCTTCCAGAGTGCTGGGATTACTGGCATGCACCACCATGTCTTGCTCAATTATTTTTAAAATAAATTATGTGTCTAGGTGTTTTGTAAACTTTGTACATCATGTGCACACAATGTTCAAGTAGGCCAGAAGAGGGCATCAGATCCAGGGGACTGGAGTTACTGAGGGTTGTGATTGACCAAGCAGGTGCTGGCAATGAACACAGGCCCTTTGGAAGAACAAGTGCTCTTAACTGCTGAGCTACCTCTTCAGCCTCTCGTCAATTATTATGTACATGTATATTTATGCATATAAACATCTTCACTGCATGTAAGCATGTGTGTTGTGTGCTCCTAGATGAGAAGAACTGCAGTTACAGATGGTTTGAGTTTCTGTGTGAGTGCCAGAAATTGAATTCAGGTCCTCTGCAAGAGCAAACAGTTTTCTTAATCACAGAAAAAACACTCCAGTCCTACATACATATAGTTTTTCTTTTCTTTTATTCTTCTTTTTTTTTTTTTGAGTCATGAGTTTACATAGCCCAGAACAATGGATTCTCCTGCTTTCCAAATCTGGGATTATAGGTATGTCCTACTGCACAAATATTTAGATCATCAACTCTTTTGGTTTTATGGGACAGGGTTTCTTTGTGTAGGCTTGGCTGTCTTGGAGCTCACTCTTTAGCACAGGCTGGCCTCTAACGCATAGAGCTCTTCCTGCCTCTGGCTCCTGAGTGCTGGGATTAAAGGCATGTGCTCCCACCACTACCACCACCGGGCTTCATCAACTTTTTCTTCCTTCATTTCTTTTCCTTCCTTCCTTCCTTCCTTCCTTTTTTTCTTTAAAAACTTATTTTTATTTATATGAGTACTCTACCTGCACGTCCAACTTTATGTCAGACGAGGACATGGGATCACACTATAGACAGTTGTGAGCCAGTATGTGGTTACTGGGAACTGAACTCAGCACCTCTGGAAGAGTAAGCAGTGTTCTTAGATGCTGAGCCACCTCTTCAGACCCTCATCAACATTTTCTTATAGACTGATTTTTGTTTAAATTTTTCATGACTCAAACTAACTTGCACTATTACTAAACATAGACCATTTTTCATTTTAAGATTTCCTGGCTGTTATGTATTTTAGATAGGGTCTTACTATGTGACCCTGCCTGACCTGGAACTTGCAATCCCCCCAGTGTCTGATAAGAAAGTGCTGGAATTGATGATACAAGGCACACTCCTGACCTCTCTTTTATTGAGGAAGGGAAAAGGGTCTTCCTAGTAAAAAGTAGTTGTTTTGTTTTGTTTTGTTCTTTTTGGTGGTACTGGGAATTGAGCCCAGGTCTGAAGCCACATGCTAAGAAAGTACTTTACCACAGGGCCATGTTTGTAGCCCATGTCAAATGCCATAGAAATTGTTAACGGTGAAAACAACTTTGTGTGGATTACTTGAATAGCTATTTTTGTAAAACTGTGGGTTTTACTTATACATTGCTTTTAAAAAAAACAATAAAACTGGGTGCTAGTGGCTCACACCTTTAATCCCAGCAAATCCCAGCACTCCTGAGCCAGAGGCAGGCAGATGTCTGTGAGTTCAAGGCCAGCCTGTTCTACAGAGTGAGTTCCACTGACAGCCAGAGCTAGACAGAGAAACCCTGTCTCAGACAAACCAGAATTTAAACCACACTGCAAAATCACTCAAATCAGACAATTTAATACCTTATATAGATGTTGGATATTTTTCTGAATAAATACTTTATCATGGATAGGTCTTGTATCCTTTACTTTTTAGAACTTGAAAACATACCAAGTTGCATATTAAGAAGGCAATCAAAAACATTTCCTCCTCTGTTCAAGTCTGCATTATTTCAAGGCTATCCATCACACACACACACACACACACACACACACACATCGTAAGAACAGCATCAAACATTAGTCTTTAAGCTTTAAATAACTAAAGACAATGCATTCCTAAAAGCAGGAGAGCATACCATGAAGTTACAGCAGTTTTAGGTATAAAATATGGGGGGAATGAAATGTACTTCTGTGACAGGGATATATCTCAGTGTTTTGTTCAGCTTGTGCTCAATCCTCAGCACCACAAATAACAAACCAAATTTCCTTGTGCATGACATTATCAACACATATATTATCCTTAAAGGTGTGTTTCAGGCCCATAGATCTTCTGTACCAAGTAGTCTAAAGGCCTGTTCAATAACCTAAACACTTTCGTCTCTATTTATGCCCCTATAACTGCTCCCTTTTTTGTACTCCCTTGTTTGCCATTGTGCCTTAAGGGAAAGTTGTCACCGAGTATCAAGAGTTAATATGCATGAAGAACTTAAGAGCAGTTGACCTATGTAAACACTCAATAAATATTCAGAACAACTTGTAAAGGAGAGTCTGCCATTATCTCCATTAAAAAAGTGAAAAGTTCTATTTTATATTCTATGTATATTTTGTTTGTATAGGCATAACCACACATGCACGAGAGTGCCTATGGAGGTCACAAAAGGGGCACCAGATCTCCTTGAGCTGGAGTCACAGGCGGTTGTGACCTGCCCAATGTGGGTACTGGGAACTGAATTTGGGTCCTGTGGTAGAATAGGAACGACTCTAAACCACTGAGCAATCTCCCAGTATCTCCACTCTTTTTCTTTCTTTTTTTGGAAGACAGGTTTTTCTGTGTAGCTCTGGTTGTCTTGGAATTTGTCTGTAGACCAGGCTGGCCTCAAACCCAGAGATTAGACTGCCTCCGTTTAATTAAATACGTGCACCACCGCTCAACCTATCCCCATTCTTATACACAAGGGATTCAAAGTACAAAAAGGTGAGGTCATACCCCAGGTCATACAAATAACAGACTGTTTCCTGTCAATCTGTATCAAACTTCCACACCTCCAATCCAGACAACTGCTGATCTAGACTAGACATGTTCTCCAAGGTATGTATATCTAGGTATCACTACATCAAAACTAAGATGTTGTTTGTTCTTCTCATGCTCATCCTTTCATGCATACATTGCTACCTAGAGACTGGCTGCTAGGACAGTCTGAATGCAGCAGCAGAATAGATTCTAACTGTCTTTCATTAGTCAGATATTAAAGGGATCTGACGTTAAAAGGGGAGACCATGTTTTGCTGCCCAATGAAATTGTTTTGCATTGGAAATATTTTAACTTTATTACATTTATTATTGTGTGTGTGTGTGTGTGTGAGAGAGAGAGAGAGAGAGAGAGAGAGAGAGAGAGAGAGAGAGAGAGAGACAGAAAGAGAGTGAGCAGCTGGTGGTCAGTAGCTGCTGATGCAGCAGGTTCTCTTCTACCATGTGGGTCTGGGGATTGAAAGCAGGTGTTTGGGTTTGTTGAAAAGTGCCTTTACCTGCTGAGTCATCTTGCTTACCCAGATTTTTTTTTAAATTAAAAGCATTGTAGGTGGTGGTGGCACGCACCTTTAATCTGAGCACATTGGAAGCAGAGAAAGGTATATCCCAAAGTTCGATGCTAACCTGGTCTACAGAGTGAATGCCAGGAAAACTAGGGCTGCATCGAGAAATCTTGTCTCCAAAACAAACCAAAACAAACAAAGAAGCAAATAAATAAATAAAACCATTTTAGTTTTGAAACCTTATAATAAGATTGTTATTTTAAATTGAGTTTATATTGACATTTTCTTAGTTTAATTGCTAATATAATTAATACTGCCAGACTTAGACAGTAAAACCAAAGCTCTCTGAAGGAATTACTAACCTTTGGAGAGTGAGCGACTCAAGTGTGGAACTAGAGAAGACCCACTTTCACCATCTGATTCTACAGTTCCTGAGAACTAGGTACAGAACATGGCAGCATGCAGCTGAGATCCATAGTTGGAGGCACTTACGCTTGACGGGTATAAAGGTCTGGTTCGTCGAGGTCCTGAGATCTTAATTCCTGTGTGGAGAGGCAGCCAGCACCACCGGTGGAAATGGAACTGCGCTTCATGCTCAGAACCTAATTCATGATTTCAATATCAGAAAAATGTTCCAGATGCAAGTGGATCATTAAGCAATAATTGTCACTTTTATTCTGAAGTAGAAGAGTAACTAAGTTTATTCCTTTACGATAGTATTTTCCCTGTGTGCTGTATTTGTTTGTCATGTATACTTAAGTCCTCACTAAAGATAACACCTATGCAACTTCAGGTATTCAATACACTCGAGCAAGACAATGCAAAAATGAACATATATGATTCCTGCATCACACGGCAATCCATGATCGCAAAATTTCAATGTGTTATCCCGAATACATCACTGGTATCTCTTATGTCTATTTCAATGGTAACTCACAGACTGCTTGACAAGAAATCTCAGGCTCCTTAACTCTCCTCAAAATGTTTCCTTTGGCTTCAAAATCAGGATTCATTCTCTTTTCCTAATATCTACTTTTCTTGCTTTATGTTTAACCCCATAGTTTAATACCCACTATTGTCTTTCTGGTTCTAATCTCCCTTTCAGTAAAGACAAGCAATCCGTTCCATAACATAATGTAGAGGCTGCTTCCATTCTCAAAATATTTTAGTATCATAAGCATACCTATGTCAGACCCTGTCTTCGTCTCTGCAGCACTAGACGCTAGCCACTCAGCTTTTTCTGGTCCTGCCCTGGCTTCTTTCTAGGATAAGACAGAACTCACTGTTGATAAAATTATATATATATATATATATATATGTAGTGAAGAGAAGTCACGCTATGCGATAAGGCTTATACAGGAGGCTTATTGGAAGATGAGAGAGAAGGGACAGAGAAGGCAGAGAGGGGAGCAGACTAGTCCCATGGGGTAAAGAGTGCGGGAGAGAGAGGGAGGTAGACACAGGAGAAGGGGGAGGTTAGGGGTAGGTCCACCTGTTACAAGGAACCATAGCAAATGTGCCCAGAAGTGGCTACAGGTGAAGTGCTCTTAGTGGCTACAGGTGAGGAGGTTTCCTGTCAGGACCCTAAGGACAGGCAGGCCAATGCAGATTCCCAAATACTAACACCAAATAATAACACCCACTTTATTGTTTGTTTGAGCTGGGGACTTTAGCACAATAGGCTGTGCACTGAGTCACATCACTCCTTGTTCGACTGCTTACATTCCACTTAGGTCTTATTCTCAAGCCTTCAGTTTCCCAGACTTTTTCTTCTTACATGGCTTTTCAGATGCTGCATTACCACAAGAACGCAGTGTTTTAACCTGTCCCTCCCAGGCAGTCCTCCCCTTCTCCCCCTCCCTGCGGAACACCTTGGTCAGCAATCAGCATCCTCTTTTCCCTCTCCAGGCGCTGCCCACACAAACTTACTGATCCCTGAACCCAGAACCTGGCAGATGCCGCCCCAGGTCTCTGATGCCACAGAGTTTCTTAGCAGGAACAGAGTTAACCCCATACCAGCAGTTACCTTTCTCTCTGGTTCTTGACCCCCAGCGCCCACTTCCAGTAAAATGCACAACTGCTTAGGAAGACACCCACCAATGCCAACCAGGAGCCATTTGGATTTTAAAGTCTCCGCCTGCGTGACGTCAGAAAGCCTCTTGCGAGTACTCTTAAGCAAGAAGGCTATGCCAGTTCCCAGACAGTGGTGGGAAGTCCTAGGGCAAAAGCTTAGATTTCTATATCTTGCAGCTGTTGTGCCTCTGGCTAGAATTGTAGTTTTGTCCCTAGCAGCCCTTTTGAGTTTCAGTCTTTCCTAGCCATCAGTGTGTCTCCTCATCTGTATTTGAGACAATCAAGTACTTTTGCAGCAGTGCCCAGTTGTTTTCCATAGTATCTTTTATTGTTGTTTTGTTTTGTAAAATATCCCTGGGCCTGGTGAAATGGCTCCATGGGTAAGAGCACTGCCTGCTCTTCCAAAGAAATGGGTAAAATCCCCAGGACCCATAACTATAACTCTAATTTCAGGAGGTCTGATGCCCTCTTCTGGCCTTGGTGGGCACCAGACACACGTGTGGTATACAGACATACATGTAGGCAAAACACTTTATACATAAAATAAAAATAATAAAGATCTTTTTTAAAAAAATAAAGGCAAATAAAAAGTATTCTTGTACAGTTTTATCAGGACCTAAGTTCTCAAAATTCATTTCAACACTCATCTTAGTTTCAAGATGCCTTAAGAAGTACAAAATTTGCTGGTCAGTGGTGGTACATTCCTTTACTCCCAGTACTCAAGAGGCAGAGCCAGGGGGATCTCTGTGAGTTTGAGAAGAGTCTACAGAAGAAATACAAAATCACTTTAGCTAAGACATTTGAATTGGAAATATTATCTCTGTTTGACCAAGATCTCCCATATTTTGTCATTACAAGGTCAATTAGTAAGACTATTGTAATAGCTATTGCTTATGCATTAACTACTCCTGGATTCTTTTTATAGAAGACTGAAGTGAGAAAGGATTAATGTTCTACGGGTGCTTAAATAAAGCAAGTTTTCACATACTAGTCCTTCTAAAATCATTCCTCATCAAAGAACTCATTGAAACATTTTTTTTGTACAAATTTTAAAAAGTTGAAGTCTACAGTCATCAGGCTGGTAGTCATAGACACACAAAAACCTGACAAGCTTGCTTTCTATGTCTACTTCTGAATGCCACTCAGGATCAAGTGAGATAATTGTATCAGGATTTTAGCTTAGTGATACATGGCGTTAATAAATTAAAATTCATCCTAAGGAATGTAGTGGGAAGAAATGATAATGTAATCAAGTTGAATTTAATTTGCTAGATATTTTATAATGACATTTTAAGTCATAAGCAACTGTAATATACTTTACTATTAGAAACTCTTTTAATTAATGCAGGCCACCTTATTCCCATGTGGTTATGCCGTGGCAGTATCTGTGAAAAATTCTTCAGAGCAGGTAATAGGGATATGTTACATCTCTTTTTATCTTCTTTTTTTTTTCTGAGACAAGCTTGTCTATTTAACAGTCTTGGCTGTGTCCCTTTTTTACCTTTTATGTTAATTCTTTAAAAACAACTACTTCTTTATTTTATTTATTGTATTATGTGTAGTTGGAATTTTCCTTTGGGCCACCAAGAAACTCCCAAATAATTTATTATGAATGCTTCTTATTAATTATAAGTGCTTAGTCTTAGCTTAGGCTCGTCCTGCTAGCTTTTTGAACTTAATTTAACCTGTTTCTATTCATCTACATTTTTCCTTGGTGCTTTTTACCTTACTTTTATTCTGTATGTCTTGGTTTCCTGCTTCCTCCATGTGTGTCTGATTGGTCACTGGTTTCTCCCTGGTATGTCTTTTTCTTTCTTCCTTTCTAAGCCTAAATTCCTCCTGCTACTCAGTTTCCCTGCCTGCAAGTCCTGCCTATACCTCTTTCTTGCTATTGCCCATTTAGCTTTTTGTTAGACTAATCAGGTGCCTTAGGCAGACAAGGTAAAACAGCAACACATTTTTACATATAATTCAACAAATGCAACACGTCTTTACATAGTTATACAAATATTTTGTAACAATGAAACATCATTTCTCCTTTTACTTTTTTTCTTCAAACCCGCTCTTATATGCCTCCTTGTTCCCTTTCAAATTCATGGATTTTTCATTAATTTTGTTACATGCATATGTGTATGTAACCTGCCCAATCTGTATGTTACTTGTCTGTATGCTGTCAGGGTTATAATTAGGTTGAAGGGAGATAAATACACAGGGAGAAAGGAGAGCAAAATAATAGTATGGATATGTGAAAAAAATCACAAGGATTCATACTGTTAAGTACCTAAGAAACTATAACACACGCATACTTTAATTTAGTATAATGTTATTTGTATGTATGATTCAGGGCTCACCATTTGGTATTGGATAAGCATTTCGTGTACTCTTCCCACAGTAGGACTAAAACTGTTTCTCCACTCCCGGCATTTGTGAGTTCCCTATAGTTCTTTGTGTAGGGCTGGTTGGCCCCTTGTCCCTTATAGATTGCCTCTTGTCCTTATTCAGCTCATACTTAAGCAGCCATGTTAATAAGATTTTATTGGTGTAGATTCTGACATTCCTAGGAGATACAATGTCACAGCAAACTCCATGATGCTCTGGCTCTTATAATCTATGTGTCCCCTCCTTTAAAATGTTTCGTGATACTTACGTGTAGTGATATTTCATTTGTATTTTAATAAAGAAAGTTTAGCTGAAGATCAGAGAGTAAGTGGTAGCACACACCTTTAATCTCAGTAGCCACACTAGTTTGCCATAGAAACCTGGCGGTGCACGCCTTTAATCCCAGTGGTGCACATCTTTAATCCCCACCTAAAGAATGGAATGCAAGACAGAAGGAGAAAGCTCTCAGACACAGTCTCATCACCCTGTTATTTGATTTCTCTGTTAGATTGCCTTCACATATGCATTTATTTCAGGAAGCATCGACTGTATCAATACCCATGCCACTGCACACTACTTCCGTGGTCTTAGTTTTAGCTGTTTCTCCCTGTATACACTCCCTCGTCCCTCTATTTCTCTCCTTGCACCTCCCCTCACCAGCCTGTACCTTTCTATTCTATTTCTTCTTTCCTGATGAGATGCTTCTCTCCTCCTTAGTCTGTTACTCTATGCTTAATCTCTGTGATTCTGTATATCCACATGTAAGCTAATACATGCCACATTTGGCTTTCTGTGTCTGGGTACCTCACTCAGGGTGATTTCTCCCCCTAGTTCTACCCATTTACTGTGAATTTAATTCTTTATAATGGCTGAGTAATATTCATTTGTATAAAGGTTCCAATTTTTATTATCCATTCATATTCATGTCTTGAATATGTTATCCAATTTCTGGGCATTATTAATAGAGCAGCAATGGACATGGTTGAGTAAGCGTCTCTGTGGTAGGATGAAGTTTCCTTTGGGTAAATGCCCAAGAGTGATAGAGCTGGATCACGAGGTAGATCAGTTCCCATCTCTCTAAGGTAAATCCACACTCATTTCCATAGTGACTGTATGAGTCTGCACTGCTACCAGCAGTGGATGAGTGTACCCCTTATTCTATGTCCTTGCCAGCAGGAACTGTCACTCGTATTATTGATCCTAAGGATTCTGACAGGTGTAAAATGGACTCTCAAAGCAGACTTGGTTTGCATTTCACGAATGACTGAGAATGTTGAACATTTAAGTCTTTCTCAGCCACTTAAGATTCCCTATTGAGAATTCTCTGTTTAAAAATTCCCAGTTTTAATTGAGTCATTTGTTTTCTTGATATCTAGCCTTTTGAGTTCTTTATACATTTTGTTTGAGTTTTTTTGTATAATTTTGGATATTAGCCCTCTATTGGGTGTGTAGTTGATAAAAAAATATTTTACCATTCTGTAAGCTGCCACTTTGTCTGAATGATGGGATCTTTTGTCATGCAGAAGCTTTTCAGTTTCATGAGATCCCATTTATTAATTGTTGAAATTAGTGTCTGTGTTAATAGTGTTCTGCTCAGAAAGTCTTTTCCTATGTCATTGATTTCAGGGATCTTCCCTTCTTTTTCTTCTGTTAGGTTCAAGATATCTGGTTTTAGGTTGAGGTCTGTGTGGGAATTCCTTTCCATTAAATATTTTTTGGGATGTGGGGGTGTGTCAGCAATAGGGTGGCTTCTGTGTGCTGACATGATCTCTTATAAGGGAGAGAATGGTCTCCCATGTATTTCTGGTTTCTTCATCAAAGATCAGGAGTCCGTAGGCACTTGAATTACACCTGACTTCTCAGTGGAAACCATGAAAGCCAGAATGTCTTAGATAGATGTGCTGCCAACACTAAGAGACCATGAAGGCAATCCCAGAGTACTATTCGCAGCAAAGCTTGCATTCACCATCAATGGAGAAAAAAGATATTCCAGGACAAAAACAGATTTAAATAATAGGTAGCCACAAACCCAGCCTTACAGAAACTACTAGAAGGCAAAGCACAAACCAAGGAAGCTAAGAACACCCATAATAACACAGACATCTGACAACTCTCCACCACCACAACTCAAAGAAGGGAAACACACACTCTAATAGTAGGTTTCAACACTCCTCTCTCACCAATGGACAGGCTAAACAGACAGAAACTTAATGGAGCAATAAGAGATATCACAGATGTAGTGAAATAAATGAAATTAATAGACATCTATAGAACATTCCACCCAACAGAAAAGAAAATACCTTCTTCTCAGCATCTCATGGAACCTTCTCAAAAATTGATCACATAATCAGTAACAAAGCAAACATTCACAGATACAAAAGAAAATGTAGTAACCAGCTTTGTACTATTGGATTACCATGGAATAATGCTAGAATTCAACAACAATTCTACCCCCAGAATGCCTACAAACTCATGAAAACTGAACAGTCAACTACTCTCCAGAAGATGACATCAGATACCTTAGAATTAGAGATATAAGGGATTGTGAGCTGCCATATGGGTGCTGTTATCTGAACCTTTGTCCTCTGCAAGAGCGGCAAGTGCTCTTAATCATGGATTCATCAACCCAGCCCTAGAAGGTACTTCATTTTTTCCCTTAAACCCAGATGTCATTAGGAAAGATCCTTTTACAGATGGTGCTGAGAAAACTGGGTATGTACCTGTAGAAGAATGAAATCAGGTCGAGTCTCAAAGTACATGAAACATTGAAAATAGATCACAGACTTCATGTGAAGACAGGACATGCTGAAACTGCAGGGAAGACACATCAACTATGTCCCGTGTCAACAATCATCCTATGCAGAGGTAGGAACTTCTGAATGGACTGTGACAGCAGAGAACACAACCCAAGGACTGACACATGGATTATAGCAAACTAAAAACCTGCCTAACAATGGAAGGAACCTCACAACTGAAGAGACAGCTTACAGATTTGAGAAATCATTGCCAACTCTGTATCGCATAGGTTTCTATTATGTAAAAACATCCAAGATTAAACCAAATCCAATCCATACATGAGGTAATGAGTTGAGCAGACAGTCCTCAAAGGAAGAAATAGAAATGGCAAATAATATTTGATGATGGGTTCAACATCCTAAGCCATCAGGGAAAGGTGAAATTAAAATGATTTATACTGTCACCTTACTAGCTCAGAATGACTTTCATCAAGAAAACAGAACAACAGATGCTGGCAGGAATTTGAGGAAAGAGGAAACTTTACTCACTGCTAGTGAGCATAAATTGCAGCTACTGAGGAAATCAGTAAGTAGGTTTGTCAAAAATGAGAAAGTGGTGGGACAGATGTCTCAGGGAAAAGCACTGGCTGCTCTTACAGAGGAACTGGGTTTGGTTCCCAGCACCCACTTGGTGGCTCAGAACCATCTATAACTCCAGTTCCAGGGAATCCCTTTCTGGCCTCCACAGTCACCACGGATGTACACATATATTGCAGGAAAAATATTCACACACATAAAAATAAAAGATAAACAAATCTTTGAGGACGACAACCAAAACTATCACATGATCTGCCTATATGCCTCAGTGATAAAGAGCACTTCTTGTTCTTCCAAAGGACCAGCATTTGATTCCCAACACTCAAACCAGGCAGTTCACAACCACCTGTAACACAAACCCCAGTAGGGTCTGACATCTCTCATCTCTGTGGTCACACACACACACACACAGAGATTTAAAAGTAAAAAAATGACATTTGTAGGAAAATGGGTGAAATTTCAATTCAGAATGTTAGCTGAAATAAACTGCGTTCAGATAAGCACTATGTTTTCTCTCATATGTGTAGCCTTGATTGAAGTTTCTATGTGTGAGTGGGTCGGTGTCCATGTGTGGATGACTCATGAAACTAGAGAACTGTGAGAGGGAAAAAGAGACTTGAAGGATTAGGGTACAGGAACACTGACAGAAGATAATGCAATATTGTACTGGGAGAGCAGAAATTAGGTTGTTGTGGGCAATGGAAAAACAGCAAGAATGGGACAGAAGGGAGGGCAAGGCAAAGGCCAGAGGGCAGGGTGTGGAAAAAGAAAACATGTGTAAAAATGCCATTATGAAATCTACTACTTTGTAGCTAACTTAATAATCTTGTAATGGGAAATACTTGTTCCTGTAGCCATCGTCCCACTTGAAATGGAGTCCATGGGGCAGGTGTTGTGCTATATTAGTTCAGACATCTATTACAGTACCAGGCATATGGTCATGTGTAAAGCATTTGCTGAGCCAGTTGTTGCCATGCATGCATCTAATTCCAGCATTTAGAGGACCTAGGAAGGCCCAAAGATTCTGGCTAGAGACTCACCTAATCTGAGCAAGACCTTATCTTAAATAATAATTGCCTATTTGCCAAATACATTTTGATAGCAATTATTGAGCTTTGTATATTATGTCTGTCGGTGATTGGTTTGATTTTATTATGATGCCTATAAGTTGTTGTTACACGCATATAGTAGCCTCTTGATAATTGTGTTTATGTTCTATGACAACTCTCATGTTTAAAAACCATCTGACCTTTAATTATTTGAAAGCATTCATCTGTAAAATAATTTGTTAATAAATCATTTTGTGAGAGTTAATATTTGATTTTTTTCTGGTTATTTTGACTTTTCCATTTTGATATTTTATTGTTTATGCTGTAATCCCTCTTAATATCTATTTTCTAAAATTTAGAAAGGTTTTTGCTATACATACCAGGGTAACCTTGGACTTGTTATGTAGCTCAGGCTAGCCTTGAACTCAAGATTCTCCTCTCAGCTTCCAGAGTGCTGGGATTACTGGCATGCACCACCATGTCTTGCTCAATTATTTTTAAAATAAATTATGTGTCTAGGTGTTTTGTAAACTTTGTACATCATGTGCACACAATGTTCAAGTAGGCCAGAAGAGGGCATCAGATCCAGGGGACTGGAGTTACTGAGGGTTGTGATTGACCAAGCAGGTGCTGGCAATGAACACAGGCCCTTTGGAAGAACAAGTGCTCTTAACTGCTGAGCTACCTCTTCAGCCTCTCGTCAATTATTATGTACATGTATATTTATGCATATAAACATCTTCACTGCATGTAAGCATGTGTGTTGTGTGCTCCTAGATGAGAAGAACTGCAGTTACAGATGGTTTGAGTTTCTGTGTGAGTGCCAGAAATTGAATTCAGGTCCTCTGCAAGAGCAAACAGTTTTCTTAATCACAGAAAAAACCCTCCAGTCCTACATACATATAGTTTTTCTTTTCTTTTATTCTTCTTTTTTTTTTTTTGAGTCATGAGTTTACATAGCCCAGAACAATGGATTCTCCTGCTTTCCAAATCTGGGATTATAGGTATGTCCTACTGCACAAATATTTAGATCATCAACTCTTTTGGTTTTATGGGACAGGGTTTCTTTGTGTAGGCTTGGCTGTCTTGGAGCTCACTCTGTAGCCCAGGCTGGCCTCTAACGCATAGAGCTCTTCCTGCCTCTGGCTCCTGAGTGCTGGGATTAAAGGCATGTGCTCCCACCACTACCACCACCGGGCTTCATCAACTTTTTCTTCCTTCATTTCTTTTCCTACCTTCCTTCCTTCCTTCCTTCCTTCCTTCCTTCCTTCCTTCCTTCCTTCCTTTTTTTCTTTAAAAACTTATTTTTATTTATATGAGTACTCTACCTGCACGTCCAACTTTATGTCAGACGAGGACATGGGATCACACTATAGACAGTTGTGAGCCAGTATGTGGTTACTGGGAACTGAACTCAGCACCTCTGGAAGAGTAAGCAGTGTTCTTAGATGCTGAGCCACCTCTTCAGACCCTCATCAACATTTTCTTATAGACTGATTTTTGTTTAAATTTTTCATGACTCAAACTAACTTGCACTATTACTAAACATAGACCATTTTTCATTTTAAGATTTCCTGGCTGTTATGTATTTTAGATAGGGTCTTACTATGTGACCCTGCCTGACCTGGAACTTGCAATCCCCCCAGTGTCTGATAAGAAAGTGCTGGAATTGATGATACAAGGCACACTCCTGACCTCTCTTTTATTGAGGAAGGGAAAAGGGTCTTCCTAGTAAAAAGTAGTTGTTTTGTTTTGTTTTGTTCTTTTTGGTGGTACTGGGAATTGAGCCCAGGTCTGAAGCCACATGCTAAGAAAGTACTTTACCACAGGGCCATGTTTGTAGCCCATGTCAAATGCCATAGAAATTGTTAACGGTGAAAACAACTTTGTGTGGATTACTTGAATAGCTATTTTTGTAAAACTGTGGGTTTTACTTATACATTGCTTTTAAAAAAGCAATAAAACTGGGTGCTAGTGGCTCACACCTTTAATCCCAGCAAATCCCAGCACTCCTGAGCCAGAGGCAGGCAGATGTCTGTGAGTTCAAGGCCAGCCTGGTCTACAGAGTGAGTTCCACTGACAGCCAGAGCTAGACAGAGTAACCCTGTCTCAGACAAACCAGAATTTAAACCATACTGCAAAATCACTCAAATCAGACAATTTAATACCTTATATAGATGTTGGATATTTTTCTGAATAAATACTTTATCATGGATAGGTCTTGTATCCTTTATTTTTTTAGAACTTGAAAACATACCAAGTTGCATATTAAGAAGGGAATCAAAAACATTTCCTCCTCTGTTCAAGTCTACATTATTTCAAGGCTATCCATCACACACACACACACACACACACACACACATCGTAAGAACAGCATCAAACATTAGTCTTTAAGCTTTAAATAACTAAAGACAATGCATTCCTAAAAGCAGGAGAGCATACCATGAAGTTACAGCAGTTTTAGGTATAAAATATGGGGGGAATGAAATGTACTTCTGTGACAGGGATATATCTCAGTGTTTTGTTCAGCTTGTGCTCAATCCTCAGCACCACAAATAACAAACCAAATTTCCTTGTGCATGACATTATCAACACATATATTATCCTTAAAGGTGTGTTTCAGGCCCATAGATCTTCTGTACCAAGTAGTCTAAAGGCCTGTTCAATAACCTAAACACTTTCATCTCTATTTATGCCCCTATAACTGCTCCCTTTTTTGTACTCCCTTGTTTGCCATTGTGCCTTAAGGGAAAGTTGTCACCGAGTATCAAGAGTTAATATGCATGAAGAACTTAAGAGCAGTTGACCTATATAAACACTCAATAAATATTCAGAACAACTTGTAAAGGAGAGTCTGCCATTATCTCCATTAAAAAAGTGAAAAGTTCTATTTTATATTCTATGTATATTTTGTTTGTATAGGCATAACCACACATGCACGAGAGTGCCTATGGAGGTCACAAAAGGGGCACCAGATCTCCTTGAGCTGGAGTCACAGGCGGTTGTGACCTGCCCAATGTGGGTACTGGGAACTGAATTTGGGTCCTGTGGTAGAATAGGAACGACTCTAAACCACTGAGCAATCTCACAGTATCTCCACTCTTTTTCTTTCTTTTTTTGGAAGACAGGTTTTTCTGTGTAGCTCTGGTTGTCTTGGAATTTGTCTGTAGACCAGGCTGGCCTCAAACCCAGAGATTAGACTGCCTCCGTTTAATTAAATACGTGCACCACCGCTCAACCTATCCCCATTCTTATACACAAGGGATTCAAAGTACAAAAAGGTGAGGTCATACCCCAGGTCATACAAATAACAGACTGTTTCCTGTCAATCTGTATCAAACTTCCACACCTCCAATCCAGACAACTGCTGATCTAGACTAGACATGTTCTCCAAGGTATGTATATCTAGGTATCACTACATCAAAACTAAGATGTTGTTTGTTCTTCTCATGCTCATCCTTTCATGCATACATTGCTACCTAGAGACTGGCTGCTAGGACAGTCTGAATGCAGCAGCAGAATAGATTCTAACTGTCTTTCATTAGTCAGATATTAAAGGGATCTGACGTTAAAAGGGGAGACCATGTTTTGCTGCCCAATGAAATTGTTTTGCATTGGAAATATTTTAACTTTATTACATTTATTATTGTGTGTGTGTGTGTGTGTGTGAGAGAGAGAGAGAGAGAGAGAGAGAGAGAGAGAGACAGAAAGAGAGCGAGCAGCTGGTGGTCAGTAGCTGCTGATGCAGCAGGTTCTCTTCTACCATGTGGGTGTGGGGATTGAAAGCAGGTGTTTGGGTTTGTTGATAAGTGCCTTTACCTGCTGAGTCATCTTGCTTACCCAGATTTTTTTTTAAATTAAAAGCATTGTAGGTGGTGGTGGCACGCACCTTTAATCTGAGCACTTTGGAAGCAGAGAAAGGTATATCCCAAAGTTCGATGCTAACCTGGTCTACAGAGTGAATGCCAGGAAAACTAGGGCTGCATCGAGAAATCTTGTCTCCAAAACAAACCAAAACAAACAAAGAAGCAAATAAATAAATAAAACCATTTTAGTTTTGAAACCTTATAATAAGATTGTTATTTTAAATTGAGTTTATATTGACATTTTCTTAGTTTAATTGCTAATATAATTAATACTGCCAGACTTAGACAGTAAAACCAAAGCTCTCTGAAGGAATTACTAACCTTTGGAGAGTGAGCGACTCAAGTGTGGAACTAGAGAAGACCCACTTTCACCATCTGATTCTACAGTTTCTGAGAACTAGGTACAGAACATGGCAGCATGCAGCTGAGATCCATAGTTGGAGGCACTTACGCTTGACGGGTATAAAGGTCTGGTTCGTCGAGGTCCTGAGATCTTAATTCCTGTGTGGAGAGGCAGCCAGCACCACCGGTGGAAATGGAACTGCGCTTCATGCTCAGAACCTAATTCATGATTTCAATATCAGAAAAATGTTCCAGATGCAAGTGGATCATTAAGCAATAATTGTCACTTTTATTCTGAAGTAGAAGAGTAACTAAGTTTATTCCTTTACGATAGTATTTTCCCTGTGTGCTGTATTTGTTTGTCATGTATACTTAAGTCCTCACTAAAGATAACACCTATGCAACTTCAGGTATTCAATACACTCGAGCAAGACAATGCAAAAATGAACATATATGATTCCTGCATCACACGGCAATCCATGATCGCAAAATTTCAATGTGTTATCCCGAATACATCACTGGTATCTCTTATGTCTATTTCAATGGTAACTCACAGACTGCTTGACAAGAAATCTCAGGCTCCTTAACTCTCCTCAAAATGTTTCCTTTGGCTTCAAAATCAGGATTCATTCTCTTTTCCTAATATCTACTTTTCTTGCTTTATGTTTAACCCCATAGTTTAATACCCACTATTGTCTTTCTGGTTCTAATCTCCCTTTCAGTAAAGACAAGCAATCCGTTCCATAACATAATGTAGAGGCTGCTTCCATTCTCAAAATATTTTAGTATCATAAGCATACCTATGTCAGACCCTGTCTTCGTCTCTGCAGCACTAGACGCTAGCCACTCAGCTTTTTCTGGTCCTGCCCTGGCTTCTTTCTAGGATAAGACAGAACTCACTGTTGATAAAATTATATATATATATATATATATATATATATATATATATATATATATATGTAGTGAAGAGAAGTCACGCTATGCGATAAGGCTTATACAGGAGGCTTATTGGAAGATGAGAGAGAAGGGACAGAGAAGGCAGAGAGGGGAGCAGACTAGTCCCATGGGGTAAAGAGTGTGGGAGAGAGAGGGAGGTAGACACAGGAGAAGGGGGAGGTTAGGGGTAGGTCCACCTGTTACAAGGAACCATAGCAAATGTGCCCAGAAGTGGCTACAGGTGAAGTGCTCTTAGTGGCTACAGGTGAGGAGGTTTCCTGTCAGGACCCTAAGGACAGGCAGGCCAATGCAGATTCCCAAATACTAACACCAAATAATAACACCCACTTTATTGTTTGTTTGAGCTGGGGACTTTAGCACAATAGGCTGTGCACTGAGTCACATCACTCCTTGTTCGACTGCTTACATTCCACTTAGGTCTTATTCTCAAGCCTTCAGTTTCCCAGACTTTTTCTTCTTACATGGCTTTTCAGATGCTGCATTACCACAAGAACGCAGTGTTTTAACCTGTCCCTCCCAGGCAGTCCTCCCCTTCTCCCCCTCCCTGCGGAACACCTTGGTCAGCAATCAGCATCCTCTTTTCCCTCTCCAGGCGCTGCCCACACAAACTTACTGATCCCTGAACCCAGAACCTGGCAGATGCCGCCCCAGGTCTCTGATGCCACAGAATTTCTTAGCAGGAACAGAGTTAACCCCATACCAGCAGTTACCTTTCTCTCTGGTTCTTGACCCCCAGCGCCCACTTTCAGTAAAATGCACAACTGCTTAGGAAGACACCCACCAATGCCAACCAGGAGCCATTTGGATTTTAAAGTCTCCGCCTGCGTGACATCAGAAAGCCTCTTGCGAGTACTCTTAAGCAAGAAGTCTATGCCAGTTCCCAGACAGTGGTGGGAAGTCCTAGGGCAAAAGCTTAGATTTCTAAATCTTGCAGCTGTTGTGCCTCTGGCTAGAATTGTAGTTTTGTCCCTAGCAGCCCTTTTGAGTTTCAGTCTTTCCTAGCCATCAGTGTGTCTCCTCATCTGTATTTGAGACAATCAAGTACTTTTGCAGCAGTGCCCAGTTGTTTTCCATAGTGTCTTTTATTGTTGTTTTGTTTTGTAAAATATCCCTGGGCCTGGTGAAATGGCTCCATGGGTAAGAGCACTGCCTGCTCTTCCAAAGAAATGGGTAAAATCCCCAGGACCCATAACTATAACTCTAATTTCAGGAGGTCTGATGCCCTCTTCTGGCCTTGGTGGGCACCAGACACACGTGTGGTATACAGACATACATGTAGGCAAAACACTTTATACATAAAATAAAAATAATAAAGATCTTTTTTAAAAAAATAAAGGCAAATAAAAAGTATTCTTGTACAGTTTTATCAGGACCTAAGTTCTCAAAATTCATTTCAACACTCATCTTAGTTTCAAGATGCCTTAAGAAGTACAAAATTTGCTGGTCAGTGGTGGTACATTCCTTTACTCCCAGTACTCAAGAGGCAGAGGCAGGGGGATCTCTGTTAGTTTGAGAAGAGTCTACAGAAGAAATACAAAATCACTTTAGCTAAGACATTTGAATTGGAAGTATTATCTCTGTTTGACCAAGATCTCCCATATTTTGTCATTACAAGGTCAATTAGCAAGACTATTGTAATAGCTATTGCTTATGCATTAACTACTCCTGGATTCTTTTTATAGAAGACTGAAGTGAGAAAGGATTAATGTTCTACGGGTGCTTAAATAAAGCAAGTTTTCACATACTAGTCCTTCTAAAATCATTCCTCATCAAAGAACTCATTGAAACATTTTTTTTTGTACAAATTTTAAAAAGTTGAAGTCTACAGTCATCAGGCTGGTAGTCATAGACACACAAAAACCTGACAAGCTTGCTTTCTATGTCTACTTCTGAATGCCACTCAGGATCAAGTGAGATAATTGTATCAGGATTTTAGCTTAGTGATACATGGCATTAATAAATTAAAATTCATCCTAAGGAATGTAGTGGGAAGAAATGATAATGTAATCAAGTTGAATTTAATTTACTAGATATTTTATAATGACATTTTAAGTCATAAGCAACTGTAATATACTTTACTATTAGAAACTCTTTTAATTAATGCAGGCCACCTTATTCCCATGTGGTTATGCCGTGGCAGTATCTGTGAAAAATTCTTCAGAGCAGGTAATAGGGATATGTTACATCTCTTTTTATCTTCTTTTTTTTTTTCTGAGACAAGCTTGTCTATTTAACAGTCTTGGCTGTGTCCCTTTTTTACCTTTTATGTTAATTCTTTAAAAACAACTACTTCTTTATTTTATTTATTGTATTATGTGTAGTTGGAATTTTCCTTTGGGCCACCAAGAAACTCCCAAATAATTTATCATGAATTCTTCTTATTAATTATAAGTGCTTAGTCTTAGCTTAGGCTCGTCCTGCTAGCTTTTTGAACTTAATTTAACCTGTTTCTATTCATCTACATTTTTCCTTGGGGCTTTTTACCTTTCTTTTATTCTGTATGTCTTGGTTTCCTGCTTCCTCCATGTGTGTCTGATTGGCCACTGGTTTCTCCCTGGTATCTCTTTTTCTTTCTTCCTTTCTAAGCCTAAATTCCTCCTGCTACTCAGTTTCCCTGCCTGCAAGTCCTGCCTATACCTCTTTCTTGCTATTGGCCATTTAGCTTTTTGTTAGACTAATCAGGTGCCTTAGGCAGACAAGGTAAAACAGCAACACATTTTTACATATAATTCAACAAATGCAACACGTCTTTACATAGTTATACAAATATTTTGTAACAATGAAACATCATTTCTCCTTTTACTTTTTTTCTTCAAACGCGCTCTTATATGCCTCCTTGTTCCCTTTCAAATTCATGGATTTTTCATTAATTTTGTTACATGCGTATGTGTATGTAACCTGCCCAATCTGTATGTTACTTGTCTGTATGCTGTCAGGGTTATAATTAGGTTGAAGGGAGATAAATACACAGGGAGAAAGGAGAGCAAAATAATAGTATGGATATGTGAAAAAAATCACAAGGATTCATACTGTTAAGTACCTAAGAAACTATAACACACATACTTTAATTTAGTATAATGTTATTTGTATGCATGATTCAGGGCTCACCATTTGGTAATGGATAAGCATTTCGTGTACTCTTCCCACAGTAGGACTAAAACTGTTTCTCCACTCCCAGCATTTGTGAGTTCCCTATAGTTCTTTGTGTAGGGCTGGTTGGCCCCTTGTCCCTTATAGATTGCCTCTTGTCCTTATTCAGCTCATACTTAAGCAGCCATGTTAATAAGATTTTATTGGTGTAGATTCTGACATTCCTAGGAGATACAATGTCACAGCAAACTCCATGATGCTCTGGCTCTTATAATCTATGTGTCCCCTCCTTTACAATGTTTTGTGATACTTACGTGTAGTGATATTTCATTTGTATTTTAATAAAGAAAGTTTAGCTGAAGATCAGGGAGTAAGTGGTAGCACATACCTTTAATCACAGTAGCCACACTAGTTTGCCATAGAAACCTGGCGGTGCACGCCTTTAATCCCAGTGGTGCACATCTTTAATCCCCACCTAAAGAATGGAATGCAACACAGAAGGAGAAAGCTCTCAGACACAGTCTCATCACCCTGTTATTTGATTTCTCTGTTAGATTGCCTTCACATATGCATTTATTTCAGGAAGCATCGACTGTATCAATACCCATGCCACTGCACACTACTTCCGTGGCCTTAGTTTTAGCTGTTTCTCCCTGTATACACTCCCTCGTCCCTCTATTTCTCTCCTTGCACCTCCCCTCACCAGCCTGTACCTTTCTATTCTATTTCTTCGTTCCTGATGAGATGCTTCTCTCCTCCTTAGTCTGTTATTCTATGCTTAATCTCTGTGATTCTGTATATCCACATGTAAGCTAATACATGCCACATTTGGCTTTCTGTGTCTGGGTACCTCACTCAGGGTGATTTCTCCCCCTAGTTCTACCCATTTACTGTGAATTTAATTCTTTATAATGGCTGAGTAATATTCATTTGTATAAAGGTTCCAATTTTTATTATCCATTCATATTCATGTCTTGAATATGTTATCCAATTTCTGGGCATTATTAATAGAGCAGCAATGGACATGGTTGAGTAAGCGTCTCTGTGGTAGGATGAAGTTTCCTTTGGGTAAATGCCCAAGAGTGATAGAGCTGGATCACGAGGTAGATCAGTTCCCATCTCTCTAAGGTAAATCCACACTCATTTCCATAGTGACTGTATGAGTCTGCACTGCTACCAGCAGTGGATGAGTGTACCCCTTATTCTATGTCCTTGCCAGCAGGAACTGTCACTCGTATTATTGATCCTAAGGATTCTGACAGGTGTAAAATGGACTCTCAAAGCAGACTTGGTTTGCATTTCACGAATGACTGAGAATGTTGAACATTTAAGTCTTTCTCAGCCACTTAAGATTCCCTATTGAGAATTCTCTGTTTAAAAATTCCCAGTTTTAATTGAGTCATTTGTTTTCTTGATATCTAGCCTTTTGAGTTCTTTATACATTTTGTTTGAGTTTTTTTGTATAATTTTGGATATTAACCCTCTATTGGGTGTGTAGTTGATAAAAAAATATTTTACCATTCTGTAAGCTGCCACTTTGTCTGAATGATGGGATCTTTTGTCATGCAGAAGCTTTTCAGTTTCATGAGATCCCATTTATTAATTGTTGAAATTAGTGTCTGTGTTAATAGTGTTCTGCTCAGAAAGTCTTTTCCTATGTCATTGATTTCAGGGATCTTCCCTTCTTTTTCTTCTGTTAGGTTCAAGATATCTGGTTTTAGGTTGAGGTCTGTGTGGGAATTCCTTTCCATTAAATATTTTTTGGGATGTGGGGGTGTGTCAGCAATAGGGTGGCTTCTGTGTGCTGACATGATCTCTTATAAGGGAGAGAATGGTCTCCCATGTATTTCTGGTTTCTTCATCAAAGATCAGGAGTCCGTAGGCACTTGAATTACACCTGACTTCTCAGTGGAAACCATGAAAGCCAGAATGTCTTAGATAGATGTGCTGCCAACACTAAGAGACCATGAAGGCAATCCCAGAGTACTATTCACAGCAAAGCTTGCATTCACCATCAATGGAGAAAAAAGTTATTCCAGGACAAAAACAGATTTAAATAATAGATAGCCACAAACCCAGCCTTACAGAAACTACTAGAAGGCAAAGCAAAAACCAAGGAAGCTAAGAACACCCATAATAACACAGACATCTGACAACTCTCCACCACCACAACTCAAAGAAGGGAAACACACACTCTAATAGTAGGTTTCAACACTCCTCTCTCACCAATGGACAGGCTAAACAGACAGAAACTTAATGGAGCAATAAGAGATATCACAGATGTAATGAAACAAATGAAATTAATAGACATCTATAGAACATTCCACCCAACAGAAAAGAAAATACCCTCTTCTCAGCATCTCATTGAACCTTCTCAAAAATTGATCACATAATCAGTAACAAAGCAAACATTCACAGATACAAAAGAAAATGTAGTAACCAGTTGTGTACTATTGGATTACCATGGAATAATGCTAGAATTCAACAACAATTCTACCCCCAGAATGCCTACAAACTCATGGAAACTGAACAGTCAACTACTCTCCAGAAGATGACATCAGATACCTTAGAATTAGAGATATAAGGGATTGTGAGCTGCCATATGGGTGCTGTTAACTGAACCTTTGTCCTCTGCAAGAGCGGCAAGTGCTCTTAATCATGGATTCATCAACCCAGTCCTATAAGGTACTTCATTTTTTCTCTTAAACCCAGATGTCATTAGAAAAGATCCTTTTACAGATGGTGCTGAGAAAACTGGGTATGTACCTGTAGAAGAATGAAATCAGGTCGAGTCTCAAACTACATGAAACATTGAAAATAGATCACAGACTTCATGTGAAGACAGGACATGCTGAAACTGCAGGGAAGACACATCAACTATGTCCCGTGTCAACAATCATCCTATGCAGAGGTAGGAACTTCTGAATGGACTGTGACAGCAGAGAACACAACCCAAGGACTGACACATGGATTATAGCAAACTAAAAACCTGCCTAACAATGGAAGGAACCTCACAACTGAAGAGACAGCTTACAGATTTGAGAAATCATTGCCAACTCTGTATCGCATAGGGTTCTATTATGTAAAAACAGCCAAGATTAAACCAAATCCAATCCATACATGAGGTAATGAGGTGAGCAGACAGTCCTCAAAGGAAGAAATAGAAATGGCAAATAATATTTGATGATGGGTTCAACATCCTAAGCCATCAGGGAAAGGTGAAATTAAAATGATTTATACTGTCACCTTACTAGCTCAGAATGACTTTCATCAAGAAAACAGAACAACAGATGCTGGCAGGAATTTGAGGAAAGAGGAAACTTTACTCACTGCTAGTGAGCATAAATTGCAGCTACTGAGGAAATCAGTAAGTAGGTTTGTCAAAAATGAGAAAGTGGTGGGACAGATGTCTCAGGGAAAAGCACTGGCTGCTCTTACAGAGGAACTGGGTTTGGTTCCCAGCACCCACTTGGTGGCTCAGAACCATCTATAACTCCAGTTCCAGGGAATCCCTTTCTGGCCTCCACAGTCACCACGGATGTACACATATATTGCAGGAAAAATATTCACACACATAAAAATAAAAGATAAACAAATCTTTGAGGACGACAACCAAAACTATCACATGATCTGCCTATATGCCTCAGTGATAAAGAGCACTTCTTGTTCTTCCAGAGGACCAGCATTTGATTCCCAACACTCAAACCAGGCAGTTCACAACCACCTGTAACACAAGCCCCAGGAGGGTCTGACATCTCTCATCTCTGTGGTCACACACACACACACACAGAGATTTAAAAGTAAAAAAAATGACATTTGTAGGAAAATGGGTGAAATTTCAATTCAGAATGTTAGCTGAAATAAACTGCGTTCAGAAAAACACTATGTTTTCTCTCATGTGTGTAGCCTTGATTGAAGTTTCTATGTGTGAGTGGGTCGGTGTCCATGTGTGGATGACTTATGAAACTAGAGAACTGTGAGAGGGAAAAAGAGACCTGAAGGATTAGGGTACAGGAACACTGACAGAAGATAATGCAATATTGTACTGGGAGAGCAGAAATTAGGTTGTTGTGGGCAATGGAAAAACAGCAAGAATGGGACAGAGGGGAGGGCAAGGCAAAGGCCAGAGGGCAGGGTGTGGAAGAAGAAAACATGTGTAAAAATGCCATTATGAGCTTGTCCCATCCAGCTTGCATCCAGAACCCTTCTTCCTTCTGTCCCCTTTCCTCTTTGGGCACATAAGGCCATCCAGCTCAGTCTGTCTGGCGCTGGGGCCAAATTCTCAGGGCAAGTAGGCAGGCGAGACCTCCTTTGTCTCACTGGCCCGCCTGCACCAACCAAGGTTGGCGCTTTGTTTAAGAACTACCCAACCTGCATGGAGATCTGATCTCGGCACCAGGAGAGACAGCAGTGCGGTGAGTTTGTGACCAGCAGCGGCGGAAGCAGCCCTGGACAGGGAACTCTGAAGTTCCTCATCCCCCTGCCTATACTCCCCGGGCTCCCTGCAGGGGCTCTACCCCCCCATACTGCCTCTCTCTTCTTGTCCCACCCAGCTTGCATCCAGAACGCTTTTTCCTTCTGTCCCCTTTCCTCTTTGGGCACATAACACCATCCAGCTCAGTCTGTCTGGCGCTGGGGCAAATCCTCAGGGCAAGTAGCCAGGCGAGACCTCCTTTGTCTCACTGGCCCACCTGGACCAACCAAGGAAGGCGCTTTGTTTACGAACTACCCAACCTGCACAGAGATCTGATCTCGGCACCAGGAGAGACAGCAGTGTGGTGAGTTTGTGACCAGCGGCGGCGGAAGCAGCCCTGGACAGGGAACTCTGAAGTTCCTCATCCCCCTCCCTATACTCCCCGGGCTCCTTGCAGGGGCTCTACCCCCCCATACTGCCTCTCTCTTCTTGTCCCACCCAGCTTGCATCCAGAACCCTTCTTCCTTCTGTCCCCTTTCCTCTTTGGGCACATAACACCATCCAGCTCAGTCTGTCTGGTGCTGGGGGCAAATCCTCAGGGCAAGTAGGCAGGCGAGACTTCCTTTGTTTCACTGGCCTGCCTGCAACAAGCAAGGAGAGACATCACTAGAACACCAGGAGAGCTAGCACTGCAGAGAGCCATCACTGGGAAGGTACATCAGTAGGCAAGGAGACCTGATCCGGTAAAAGAAGATCCAGAGGGGAGCATTCGGAGAAAGAGATGGGCAGGCGCCAATGCAAGAATTCACCTAACAATCTGAAAAACTATATGAAACCACCAGAACCCAGCGACATCCCAACAGGTGGACATGAACACCTTAATCATGAAGAAGTAGATAAAATTGACTTTATGAAAGTGATTGACGCCCTTAAACAACATGTAAAAAATGCCCTTATAGAAATGGATGAGAAGTATAACAGAAAGTTTGAAGAATTGAGTAAATCAGTGAATGATACCCTAGGAAACCAAGGAAAAACAATCAAACAGATAATGGAAACAGTTCAAGACTTAAAAACTGAAATGGAGGCAAAGAAGAAAACACAAACAGAAGGCCAGCTGGACAGGGAAAATCTAGGTAAACGAATAGAGACTACAGAAGCAAGCATAACCAACAGAATACAAGAGATAGAAGAAAGAATCTCAGATTCTGAAGATACCATAGAGAAAATAAACACGCTGATCAAAGAAAACAGCAAGGCCAACAAATTCTCATCACAAAACATTCAGGAAATATGGGACACAATAAAAAGACCAAACCTAAAAATAATAGGAATAGAAGAAGGAGAAGAAGCGCAGCTCAATGGTCCAGAAAATATATTTAATAAAATTATAGAAGAAAACTTTCCCAACCTAAAGAAAGATATACCTATGAAGGTTCAAGAAGCATACAGAACACCGAATAGGCTGGATCAAAAAAAAAACATCCTCTCGCCATATAATAATCAAAACACAAAGCATACAGAATAAAGAAAGAATACTAAGAGCAGCGAAGGAAAAAGGCCAAGTTACTTATAAAGGTAAACCTATCAGACTTACACCTGACTTCTCTATGGAAACCAAGAAAGCCAGAAGGTCCTGGATAGATGTACTGCAGAAACTAAGAGACCATGGATGCAAGCCCAGACTACTATACCCAGCCAAGCTTTCATTCACTATAAATGGAGAAAACAAAATTTTCCAGGATAAAAACCAATTTAAACAATACGTAGCCACAAATCCAGCCTTACAGAAAGTAATAGAAGGAAAATCACTAACCAAGGAGTCCAACAATGACCACAATATCTCAGACAACTAGAGACCCTTCACCAGCACAACACAAAGAAGGGGAACACACAAAATTTACAACTTAAAAAATGACCGGAGTTAACAACCACTGGTCATTAATATCACTTAATGTCAATGGACTCAACTCTCCTATAAAAAGGCACAGACTAAGAGATTGGATACGAAAACAGGATCCAACATTCTGCTGTTTACAAGAAACACACCTCAACCACAAAGACAGGCACCTACTCAGAGTAAAGGGTTGGGATAAGGCTTATCAAGTAAATGGACCTAAGAAACAAGCAGGGGTGGCCATACTAATTTCTAACAAAGTTGACTTCAAACTTAAATCATTCAGGAGAGATGGAGAGGGACATTTTCTACTCATAACAGGAACAATTCATCAGGATGAAGTCTCAATCCTGAATATCTATGCCCCTAATATAAAAGCACCCACGTACGTAAAAGAAACATTGTTAAAACTCAAGGCAGCCATCAAACCGCACACATTAATAGTAGGAGACTTTAATACTCCTCTCCCACCAATGGACAGGTCAAGTAGACAGAAACCTAACAGAGAAATAAGAGAATTAATGGAGGTAATGAATCAAATGGACTTAACAGACATCTATAGAATATTCCACCCAAATAGGAAAGAATATACCTTCTTCTCTGCAGATCATGGAACCTTCTCAAAAATCGACCACATACTCGGTAACAAAGCAAACATCCACAGTTACAAAAAAATATTAAGAACCACCTGTATCTTATCAGATCACCATGGATTAAAGCTAGAATTCAGCAACAATGCTAACCCAGAAAGCCTACAATCTCATGGAAACTGAATAGTCAACTACTGAACCATACCTGGATTAAGGAAGAAATAAAGAAAGAAATTAAAGTCTTCCTTGAAGACAATGAAAATAAAGAAACAACATACTCAAACCTATGGGACACTATGAAAGCAGTTCCGAGAGGAAAGTTCATAGCACTAACTGCCCACTTAAAGAAAACAGAGAAAGCACACATTGGAGACTTAACAGCCCACCTGAAAGCTCTAGAAAAAAAAGAAGCAGACTCACCTAGAAGGGGTAGAAGACTGGAAATAATCAAACTGAGGGCTGAAATCAACAAAATAGAAACACAGAAAACAATTGAAAGAATCAATGAATCAAAAAGCTGGTTCCTGGAGAAAATCAACAAGATTGATAAACCCCTATCCAAACTAATCAAACGGCAGAGAGAGAATTTGCAAATTAATAAGATCAGAAATGAAAAGGGAGACATAACCACAGACACAGAGGAAATTCAGAGACTCATTAGATCTTACTACAAAAGCCTGTTGCCACAAAACTGGAAAATGCAAAAGAAATGGACGCTTTTTTAGATAAATACCATTTACCAAAGTTAAACCAGGACCAGGTGAACAACCTAAATAGACCTGTTAGTCGTGAAGAATTAGAAGCGGTTATCAAAAACCTCCCTTCCAAAAAAAGTCCAGGACCAGATGGTTTCAATGCGGAATTCTACCAGAACTTCCAAGAAGACCTAATACCTATTCTCCTTAATGTATTTCACAATATAGAAACAGAAGAGTCATTGCCAAATTCCTTTTATGAAGCTACAGTAACTCTGATACCAAAACCACACAAAGACCCAACCAAGAAAGAGAATTACAGGCCAATCTCACTCATGAACATCGACGCAAAAATCCTCAACAAAATTCTGGCAAACCGAATCCAAGAACACATTAGAAAAATTATCCATTATGATCAAGTAGGCTTCATACCAGAGATGCAGGGCTGGTTTAACATACGCAAATCTATCAATGTAACCCATCATATAAATAAACTGAAAGAAAAAAACCATATGATCGTTTCATTAGATGCTGAAAAAGCATTTGACAAAATTCAACATCCCTTTATGATAAAAGTCTTGGAGAGATTAGGGATACAAGGGTCATACCTAAATATAATTAAAGCTATATACAGCAAGCCGACAGCTAATATCAAACTAAATGGAGAGAAACTTAAAGCCATCCCACTAAAATCAGGAACACGCCAAGGCTGTCCACTCTCTCCATACCTCTTCAATATAGTTCTCGAAGTTTTAGCAATAGCAATAAGACAACATAAGGGGATAAAGGGGATTCAAATTGGAAAGGAAGAAGTTAAACTTGCATTATTTGCAGATGATATGATAGTGTACATGAGCGACCCCAAAAACTCCTCCAAAGAACTCCTACAGCTGATAAACGCCTTTAGTAACGTGGCAGGATACAAGATCAACTCCAAAAAATCAGTCGCCCTCTTATACACAAAGGATCTGGAAGCAGAGAGAGAAATAAGAGAATCATCACCTTTCACGATAGCCACAAACAGCATAAAATATCTTGGGGTAACTCTAACCAAGGAAGTGATAGATCTATTTGACAAAAACTTTAAGGCATTGAAGAAAGAAATTGAAAAGGATACCAGAAAATGGAAGGATCTCCCTTGCTCTTGGATTGGGAGAATCAACATAGTAAAAATGGCAATTCTACCAAGGGCAATTTATAGATTCAATGCAATCCCCATTAAAATCCCATCAAAATTCTTCACAGATCTTGAAAGGACAATAATCAACTTTATATGGAGAAACAAAAAACCCAGGATAGCCAAAACAATCTTATACAATAAAGGAACTTCTGGAGGCATTACCATCCCTGACTTCAAACTCTATTACAGAGCTACAGTAATGAAAACAACGTGGTACTGGCATAAAAACAGAGAAGTCGACCAATGGAATCGTATAGAAGACCCGGATTTTAACCCACAAACCTATGAACAACTGATTTTCGATAAAGGAGCTAAAAGTATACAATGGAAGAAAGAAAGCATCTTCAACAAATGGTGCTGGCACAATTGGATGTCAACCTGTAGAAGAATGAAAATAGACCCATATCTATCACCATGCACAAAACTCAAGTCCAAATGGATCAAAGACCTCAATATCAATCTGAACACACTGAACCTGATAGAAGAGAAAATGGGAAGTAGCCTACAACATATGGGCACTGGAGATCACTTCCTATGTATAACCCCAGCAGCACAGACATTAAGGGCAACATTGAATAAATGGGACCTCCTGAAACTGAGAAGCTTCTGTAAAGCAAAGGACACTGTCATTAAGACAAAAAGGCAGCCTACTGACTGGGAGAAGATCTTCACCAACCCCGCAACAGACAAAGGTCTGATCTCCAAAATATATAAAGAACTCAAGAAACTAGACTTTAAAAGGATAATTAACCCAATTAAAAAATGGGGCACTGAACTGAACAGAGAATTCTCAACAGAAGAAGTTAAAATGGCCAAAAGATACTTAAGGTCATGCTCAACCTCCTTAGCGATCAGAGAAATGCAAATCAAAACAACTTTGAGATATCATCTTACACCTGTCAGAATGGCTAAAATCAAAAACACCAAGGATAGCCTTTGCTGGAGAGGTTGTGGAGAAAGGGGTACCCTCATCCATTGCTGGTGGGACTGCAAACTTGTGCAACCACTTTGGAAATCAGTGTGGAGGTTTCTCAGAAACATTGGGATCAACCTACCCCTGGACCCAGCAATACCACTCTTGGGAATATACCCAAGAGATGCCCTATCATATGACAAAAGCATTTGTCCAACTATGTTCATAGCAGCATTATTTGTAATAGCCAGAACCTGGAAGCAACCTAGATGCCCTTCAATGGCAGAATGGATGAAGAAAGTGTGGAATATATACACATTAGAGTACTACTCTGCGGTAAAAAACAATGAGTTCTCGAATTTTGCATGCAAATGGATGGAAATAGAAAATACGATCCTTAGTGAGGTAACCCAGACCCAAAAAGAAGAACATGGGATGTACTCACTCATAATTGGTTTCTAGCCATGGATAGGGGCCACTGAGTCTATAATTTGTGATCCTAAAGAAGCTAAACAAGAGGGTAAACCCAAGGAAAAACATATAGATATCCTCCCAGCTATGGGAAATAGACATGACTGATGGGCAAAAAATTGGAATCTTGGGGGTGGGGTGGGATGGGGATGAGGGGTGATGGGGAGAGGAAACTGTGAAGGAGAGGATGAGGGGAACTGGGGGAATCGGGGTGATTGGGGATAAAGGAAGGTTGGATAGGGGAGCAGGGAAACTCATACCTTAGGTAAGGGAGCCACCTAAGGGGTGGCAAGAGACTTGAACTTGGAATGGCTACCAGATGCCCAGGGCAATGTCCCCAGTTAGTTCATTGGGGCACCTGAGGATAGGGAACCTGAAATGAACCTATCCTATAATCATACTGATGAATATCTTGCATATCGCCATAGAACCTTCATCTAGCGATGGATGGAGATAGAGCCAGAGACCCACACTGGAGCACCTGACTGAGCTCCCAAGGTTATAATGAGGAGCAGAAGGAGAGAGAACATGAACAAGGAAGTCAGGACCATGAGGGGTGCACCCAACCACTGAGACAGTGGGGCCGATCTATTGGGAGCTCACCAAGGTCAGCTGGACTGCTACTGAAAAAACATGGGATAAAACCGGACTCTCGGAATGTGGCGGACAATGAGAGCTGACGAGAGGCCAAGGAGAATGGCACAGGAACTGTCAACTGGCGATAGATCGAGAGAGAGACAGAGACCCAAATTGGAGCAACGGTCTGAGCTCTTAAGGTCCAAATGAGGAGCAGAAGGAGGGAGAACATGAGCAAGGAAATCAGGACCACGAGGCGTGCACCCACCCACTGTGACAGTGGAACTGATCTATTGGGAGCTCTTCAAGGCCAGCTGGACTGGGACTGAATAAGCATGGGTTGAAACTGGACTCTCTGAACATGGCGGACAATGAAGGCTGATGAGAAGCCAAGGACAATGGCACTAGGTTTCGATCCTAATACATGAACTGGCTTTGTGGGAGCTTAGCCTGTTTGGATGTTCACCTTCCTGGGCCTGGATGGAAGTGGGAGGACCTTGGTCTTCCTGTAGGGCAGGGAATTTGGACTGCTCTTCAGTATCGAGAGGGAGGGGGAATGGACTGGGGGGAGGAGAAGAGGAGTGGGGATGGGGGAGGGGGCAATGTGTGGGAGGAGGGGAGGGAAATGGGAAACAGGGAGCAGTTGGAAATTTTAATTAAAAAAGAATAAAAAAAAAGAAAAAAAAAAGAAAAAAAAATGCCATTATGAAATCTACTACTTTGTAGCTAACTTAATAATCTTGTAATGGGAAATACTTGTTCCTGTAGCCATCGTCCCACTTGAAATGGAGTCCATGGGGCAGGTGTTGTGCTATATTAGTTCAGACATCTATTACAGTACCAGGCATATGGTCATGCGTAAAGCATTTGCTGAGCCAGTTGTTGCCATGCATGCATCTAATTCCAGCATTTAGAGGACTAAGGAAGGCCCAAAGATTCTGGCTAGAGACTCACCTAATCTGAGCAAGACCTTATCTTAAATAATAATTGCCTATTTGCCAAATACGTTTTGATAGCAATTATTGAGCTTTGTATATTATGTCTGTCGGTGATTGGTTTGATTTTATTATGATGCCTATAAGTTGTTGTTACACGCATATAGTAGCCTCTTGATAATTGTGTTTATGTTCTATGACAACTCTCATGTTTAAAAACCATCTGACCTTTAATTATTTGAAAGCATTCATCTGTAAAATAATTTGTTAATAAATCATTTTGTGAGTTAATATTTGATTTTTTTCTGGTTATTTTGACTTTTCCATTTTGATATTTTATTGTTTATGCTGTAATCCCTCTTAATATCTATTTTCTAAAATTTAGAAAGGTTTTTGCTATACATACCAGGGTAACCTTGGCCTTGTTATGTAGCTCAGGCTAACCTTGAACTCAAGATTCTCCTCTCAGCTTCCAGAGTGCTGGGATTACTGGCATGCACCACCATGTCTTGCTCAATTATTTTTAAAATAAATTATGTGTCTAGGTGTTTTGTAAACTTTGTACATCATGTGCACACAATGTTCAAGTAGGCCAGAAGAGGGCATCAGATCCAGGGGACTGGAGTTACTGAGGGTTGTGATTGACCAAGCAGGTGCTGGCAATGAACACAGGCCCTTTGGAAGAACAAGTGCTCTTAACTGCTGAGCTACCTCTTCAGCCTCTCGTCAATTATTATGTACATGTATATTTATGCATATAAACATCTTCACTGCATGTAAGCATGTGTGTTGTGTGCTCCTAGATGAGAAGAACTGCAGTTACAGATGGTTTGAGTTTCTGTGTGAGTGCCAGAAATTGAATTCAGGTCCTCTGCAAGAGCAAACAGTTTTCTTAATCACAGAAAAAACACTCCAGTCCTACATACATATAGTTTTTCTTTTCTTTTATTCTTCTTTTTTTTTTGAGTCATGAGTTTACATAGCCCAGAACAATGGATTCTCCTGCTTTCCAAATCTGGGATTATAGGTATGTCCTACTGCACAAATATTTAGATTATCAACTCTTTTGGTTTTATGGGACAGGGTTTCTTTGTGTAGGCTTGGCTGTCTTGGAGCTCACTCTTTAGCCCAGGCTGGCCTCTAACGCATAGAGATCTTCCTGCCTCTGGCTCCTGAGTGCTGGGATTAAAGGCATGTGCTCCCACCACTACCACCACCGGGCTTCATCAACTTTTTCTTCCTTCATTTCTTTTCCTTCCTTCCTTCCTTCCTTCCTTCCATCCTTCCTTCCTTCCTTCCTTCCTTTTTTTCTTTAAAAACTTATTTTTATTTATATGAGTACTCTACCTGCACGTCCAACTTTATGTCAGACGAGGACATGGGATCACACTATAGACAGTTGTGAGCCAGTATGTGGTTACTGGGAACTGAACTCAGCACCTCTGGAAGAGTAAGCAGTGTTCTTAGATGCTGAGCCACCTCTTCAGACCCTCATCAACATTTTCTTATAGACTGATTTTTGTTTAAATTTTTCATGACTCAAACTAACTTGCACTATTACTAAACATAGACCATTTTTCATTTTAAGATTTCCTGGCTGTTATGTATTTTAGATAGGGTCTTACTATGTGACCCTGCCTGACCTGGAACTTGCAATCCCCCCAGTGTCTGATAAGAAAGTGCTGGAATTGATGATACAAGGCACACTCCTGACCTCTCTTTTATTGAGGAAGGGAAAAGGGTCTTCCTAGTAAAAAGTAGTTGTTTTGTTTTGTTTTGTTCTTTTTGGTGGTACTGGGAATTGAGCCCAGGTCTGAAGCCACATGCTAAGAAAGTACTTTACCACAGGGCCATGTTTGTAGCCCATGTCAAATGCCATAGAAATTGTTAACGGTGAAAACAACTTTGTGTGGATTACTTGAATAGCTATTTTTGTAAAACTGTGGGTTTTACTTATACATTGCTTTTAAAAAAGCAATAAAACTGGGTGCTAGTGGCTCACACCTTTAATCCCAGCAAATCCCAGCACTCCTGAGCCAGAGGCAGGCAGATGTCTGTGAGTTCAAGGCCAGCCTGGTCTACAGAGTGAGTTCCACTGACAGCCAGAGCTAGACAGAGTAACCCTGTCTCAGACAAACCAGAATTTAAACCACACTGCAAAATCACTCAAATCAGACAATTTAATACCTTATATAGATGTTGGATATTTTTCTGAATAAATACTTTATCATGGATAGGTCTTGTATCCTTTATTTTTTTAGAACTTGAAAACATACCAAGTTGCATATTAAAAAGGCAATCAAAAACATTTCCTCCTCTGTTCAAGTCTGCATTATTTCAAGGCTATCCATCACACACACACACACACACACACACACACACACACACATCGTAAGAACAGCATCAAACATTAGTCTTTAAGCTTTAAATAACTAAAGACAATGCATTCCTAAAAGCAGGAGAGCATACCATGAAGTTACAGCAGTTTTAGGTATAAAATATGGGGGGAATGAAATGTACTTCTGTGACAGGGATATATCTCAGTGTTTTGTTCAGCTTGTGCTCAATCCTCAGCACCACAAATAACAAACCAAATTTCCTTGTGCATGACATTATCAACACATATATTATCCTTAAAGGTGTGTTTCAGGCCCATAGATCTTCTGTACCAAGTAGTCTAAAGGCCTGTTCAATAACCTAAACACTTTCGTCTCTATTTATGCCCCTATAACTGCTCCCTTTTTTGTACTCCCTTGTTTGCCATTGTGCCTTAAGGGAAAGTTGTCACCGAGTATCAAGAGTTAATATGCATGAAGAACTTAAGAGCAGTTGACCTATATAAACACTCAATAAATATTCAGAACAACTTGTAAAGGAGAGTCTGCCATTATCTCCATTAAAAAAGTGAAAAGTTCTATTTTATATTCTATGTATATTTTGTTTGTATAGGCATAACCACACATGCACGAGAGTGCCTATGGAGGTCACAAAAGGGGCACCAGATCTCCTTGAGCTGGAGTCACAGGCGGTTGTGACCTGCCCAATGTGGGTACTGGGAACTGAATTTGGGTCCTGTGGTAGAATAGGAACGACTCTAAACCACTGAGCAATCTCCCAGTATCTCCACTCTTTTTCTTTCTTTTTTTGGAAGACAGGTTTTTCTGTGTAGCTCTGGTTGTCTTGGAATTTGTCTGTAGACCAGGCTGGCCTCAAACCCAGAGTTTAGACTGCCTCCGTTTAATTAAATACGTGCACCACCGCTCAACCTATCCCCATTCTTATACACAAGGGATTCAAAGTACAAAAAGGTGAGGTCATACCCCAGGTCAAACAAATAACAGACTGTTTCCTGTCAATCTGTATCAAACTTCCCCACCTCCAATCCAGACAACTGCTGATCTAGACTAGACATGTTCTCCAAGGTATGTATATCTAGGTATCACTACATCAAAACTAAGATGTTGTTTGTTCTTCTCATGCTCATCCTTTCATGCATACATTGCTACCTAGAGACTGGCTGCTAGGACAGTCTGAATGCAGCAGCAGAATAGATTCTAACTGTCTTTCATTAGTCAGATATTAAAGGGATCTGACGTTAAAAGGGGAGACCATGTTTTGCTGCCCAATGAAATTGTTTTGCATTGGAAATATTTTAACTTTATTACATTTATTATTGTGTGTGTGTGTGTGTGTGTGTGTGTGAGAGAGAGAGAGAGAGAGAGAGACAGAAAGAGAGCGAGCAGCTGGTGGTCAGTAGCTGCTGATGCAGCAGGTTCTCTTCTACCATGTGGGTCTGGGGATTGAAAGCAGGTGTTTGGGTTTGTTGATAAGTGCCTTTACCTGCTGAGTCATCTTGCTTACCCAGATTTTTTTTTAAATTAAAAGCATTGTAGGTGGTGGTGGCACGCACCTTTAATCTGAGCACTTTGGAAGCAGAGAAAGGTATATCCCAAAGTTCGATGCTAACCTGGTCTACAGAGTGAATGCCAGGAAAACTAGGGCTGCATCGAGAAATCTTGTCTCCAAAACAAACCAAAACAAACAAAGAAGCAAATAAATAAATAAAACCATTTTAGTTTTGAAACCTTATAATAAGATTGTTATTTTAAATTGAGTTTATATTGACATTTTCTTAGTTTAATTGCTAATATAATTAATACTGCCAGACTTAGACAGTAAAACCAAAGCTCTCTGAAGGAATTACTAACCTTTGGAGAGTGAGCGACTCAAGTGTGGAACTAGAGAAGACCCGCTTTCACCATCTGATTCTACAGTTTCTGAGAACTAGGTACAGAACATGGCAGCATGCAGCTGAGATCCATAGTTGGAGGCACTTACGCTTGACGGGTATAAAGGTCTGGTTCGTCGAGGTCCTGAGATCTTAATTCCTGTGTGGAGAGGCAGCCAGCACCACCGGTGGAAATGGAACTGCGCTTCATGCTCAGAACCTAATTCATGATTTCAATATCAGAAAAATGTTCCAGATGCAAGTGGATCATTAAGCAATAATTGTCACTTTTATTCTGAAGTAGAAGAGTAACTAAGTTTATTCCTTTACGATAGTATTTTCCCTGTGTGCTGTATTTGTTTGTCATGTATACTTAAGTCCTCACTAAAGATAACACCTATGCAACTTCAGGTATTCAATACACTCGAGCAAGACAATGCAAAAATGAACATATATGATTCCTGCATCACACGGCAATCCATGATCGCAAAATTTCAATGTGTTATCCCGAATACATCACTGGTATCTCTTATGTCTATTTCAATGGTAACTCACAGACTGCTTGACAAGAAATCTCAGGCTCCTTAACTCTCCTCAAAATGTTTCCTTTGGCTTCAAAATCAGGATTCATTCTCTTTTCCTAATATCTACTTTTCTTGCTTTATGTTTAACCCCATAGTTTAATACCCACTATTGTCTTTCTGGTTCTAATCTCCCTTTCAGTAAAGACAAGCAATCTGTTCCATAACATAATGTAGAGGCTGCTTCCATTCTCAAAATATTTTAGTATCATAAGCATACCTATGTCAGACCCTGTCTTCGTCTCTGCAGCACTAGACGCTAGCCACTCAGCTTTTTCTGGTCCTGCCCTGGCTTCTTTCTAGGATAAGACAGAACTCACTGTTGATAAAATTATATATATATATATATATATATATATATATATATATATATATATATGTAGTGAAGAGAAGTCACGCTATGCGATAAGGCTTATACAGGAGGCTTATTGGAAGATGAGAGAGAAGGGACAGAGAAGGCAGAGAGGGGAGCAGACTAGTCCCATGGGGTAAAGAGTGCGGGAGAGAGAGGGAGGTAGACACAGGAGAAGGGGGAGGTTAGGGGTAGGTCCACCTGTTACAAGGAACCATAGCAAATGTGCCCAGAAGTGGCTACAGGTGAAGTGCTCTTAGTGGCTACAGGTGAGGAGGTTTCCTGTCAGGACCCTAAGGACAGGCAGGCCAATGCAGATTCCCAAATACTAACACCAAATAATAACACCCACTTTATTGTTTGTTTGAGCTGGGGACTTTAGCACAATAGGCTGTGCACTGAGTCACATCACTCCTTGTTCGACTGCTTACATTCCACTTAGGTCTTATTCTCAAGCCTTCAGTTTCCCAGACTTTTTCTTCTTACATGGCTTTTCAGATGCTGCATTACCACAAGAACGCAGTGTTTTAACCTGTCCCTCCCAGGCAGTCCTCCCCTTCTCCCCCTCCCTGCGGAACACCTTGGTCAGCAATCAGCATCCTCTTTTCCCTCTCCAGGCGCTGCCCACACAAACTTACTGATCCCTGAACCCAGAACCTGGCAGATGCTGCCTCAGGTCTCTGATGCCACAGAGTTTCTTAGCAGGAACAGAGTTAACCCCATACCAGCAGTTACCTTTCTCTCTGGTTCTTGACCCCCAGCGCCCACTTCCAGTAAAATGCACAACTGCTTAGGAAAACACCCACCAATGCCAACCAGGAGCCATTTGGATTTTAAAGTCTCCGCCTGCGTGATGTCAGAAAGCCTCTTGCGAGTACTCTTAAGCAAGAAGGCTATGCCAGTTCCCAGACAGTGGTGGGAAGTCCTAGGGCAAAAGCTTAGATTTCTAAATCTTGCAGCTGTTGTGCCTCTGGCTAGAATTGTAGTTTTGTCCCTAGCAGCCCTTTTGAGTTTCAGTCTTTCCTAGCCATCAGTGTGTCTCCTCATCTGTATTTGAGACAATCAAGTACTTTTGCAGCAGTGCCCAGTTGTTTTCCATAGTATCTTTTATTGTTTTGTTTTGTAAAATATCCCTGGGCCTGGTGAAATGGCTCCATGGGTAAGAGCACTGCCTGCTCTTCCAAAGAAATGGGTTAAATCCCCAGGACCCATAACTATAACTCTAATTTCAGGAGGTCTGATGCCCTCTTCTGGCCTTGGTGGGCACGAGACACACGTGTGGTATACAGACATACATGTAGGCAAAACACTTTATACATAAAATAAAAATAATAAAGATCTTTTTTAAAAAAATAAAGGCAAATAAAAAGTATTCTTGTACAGTTTTATCAGGACCTAAGTTCTCAAAATTCATTTCAACACTCATCTTAGTTTCAAGATGCCTTAAGAAGTACAAAATTTGCTGGTCAGTGGTGGTACATTCCTTTACTCCCAGTACTCAAGAGGCAGAGGCAGGGGGATCTCTGTGAGTTTGAGAAGAGTCTACAGAAGAAATACAAAATCACTTTAGCTAAGACATTTGAATTGGAAGTATTATCTCTGTTTGACCAAGATCTCCCATATTTTGTCATTACAAGGTCAATTAGCAAGACTATTGTAATAGCTATTGCTTATGCATTAACTACTCCTGGATTCTTTTTATAGAAGACTGAAGTGAGAAAGGATTAATGTTCTACGGGTGCTTAAATAAAGCAAGTTTTCACATACTAGTCCTTCTAAAATCATTCCTCATCAAAGAACTCATTGAAACATTTTTTTTGTACAAATTTTAAAAAGTTGAAGTCTACAGTCATCAGGCTGGTAGTCATAGACACACAAAAACCTGACAAGCTTGCTTTCTATGTCTACTTCTGAATGCCACTCAGGATCAAGTGAGATAATTGTATCAGGATTTTAGCTTAGTGATACATGGCGTTAATAAATTAAAATTCATCCTAAGGAATGTAGTGGGAAGAAATGATAATGTAATCAAGTTGAATTTAATTTGCTAGATATTTTATAATGACATTTTAAGTCATAAGCAACTGTAATATACTTTACTATTAGAAACTCTTTTAATTAATGCAGGCCACCTTATTCCCATGTGGTTATGCCGTGGCAGTATCTGTGAAAAATTCTTCAGAGCAGGTAATAGGGATATGTTACATCTCTTTTTATCTTCTTTTTTTTTTCTGAGACAAGCTTGTCTATTTAACAGTCTTGGCTGTGTCCCTTTTTTACCTTTTATGTTAATTCTTTAAAAACAACTACTTCTTTATTTTATTTATTGTATTATGTGTAGTTGGAATTTTCCTTTGGGCCACCAAGAAACTCCCAAATAATTTATTATGAATGCTTCTTATTAATTATAAGTGCTTAGTCTTAGCTTAGGCTCGTCCTGCTAGCTTTTTGAACTTAATTTAACCTGTTTCTATTCATCTACATTTTTCCTTGGGGCTTTTTACCTTTCTTTTATTCTGTATGTCTTGGTTTCCTGCTTCCTCCATGTGTGTCTGATTGGCCACTGGTTTCTCCCTGGTATCTCTTTTTCTTTCTTCCTTTCTAAGCCTGAATTCCTCCTGCTACTCAGTTTCCCTGCCTGCAAGTCCTGCCTATACCTCTTTCTTGCTATTGGCCATTTAGCTTTTTGTTAGACTAATCAGGTGCCTTAGGCAGACAAGGTAAAACAGCAACACATTTTTACATATAATTCAACAAATGCAACACGTCTTTACATAGTTATACAAATATTTTGTAACAATGAAACATCATTTCTCCTTTTACTTTTTTTCTTCAAACCCGCTCTTATATGCCTCCTTGTTCCCTTTCAAATTCATGGATTTTTCATTAATTTTGTTACATGCATATGTGTATGTAACCTGCCCAATCTGTATGTTACTTGTCTGTATGCTGTCAGGGTTATAATTAGGTTGAAGGGAGATAAATACACAGGGAGAAAGGAGAGCAAAATAATAGTATGGATATGTGAAAAAAATCACAAGGTTTCATACTGTTAAGTACCTAAGAAACTATAACACACGCATACTTTAATTTAGTATAATGTTATTTGTATGTATGATTCAGGGCTCACCATTTGGTATTGGATAAGCATTTCGTATACTCTTCCCACAGTAGGACTAAAACTGTTTCTCCACCCCCGGCATTTGTGAGTTCCCTATAGTTCTTTGTGTAGGGCTGGTTGGCCCCTTGTCCCTTATAGATTGCCTCTTGTCCTTATTCAGCTCATACTTAAGCAGCCATGTTAATAAGATTTTATTGGTGTAGATTCTGACATTCCTAGGAGATACAATGTCACAGCAAACTCCATGATGCTCTGGCTCTTATAATCTATGTGTCCCCTCCTTTACAATGTTTCATGATACTTACGTGTAGTGATATTTCTTTTGTATTTTAATAAAGAAAGTTTAGCTGAAGATCAGAGAGTAAGTGGTAGCACACACCTTTAATCTCAGTAGCCACACTAGTTTGCCATAGAAACCTGGCGGTGCACGCCTTTAATCCCAGTGGTGCACATCTTTAATCCCAACCTAAAGAATGGAATGCAAGACAGAAGGAGAAAGCTCTCAGACACAGTCTCATCACCCTGTTATTTGATTTCTCTGTTAGATTGCCTTCACATATGCATTTATTTCAGGAAGCATCGACTGTATCAATACCCATGCCACTGCACACTACTTCCGTGGCCTTAGTTTTAGCTGTTTCTCCCTGTATAAACTCCCTCGTCCCTCTATTTCTCTCCTTGCACCTCCCCTCACCAGCCTGTACCTTTCTATTCTATTTCTTCTTTCCTGATGAGATGCTTCTCTCCTCCTTAGTCTGTTACTCTATGCTTAATCTCTGTGATTCTGTATATCCACATGTAAGCTAATACATGCCACATTTGGCTTTCTGTGTCTGGGTACCTCACTCAGGGTGATTTCTCCCCCTAGTTCTACCCATTTACTGTGAATTTAATTCTTTATAATGGCTGAGTAATATTCATTTGTATAAAGGTTCCAATTTTTATTATCCATTCATATTCATGTCTTGAATATGTTATCCAATTTCTGGGCATTATTAATAGAGCAGCAATGGACATGGTTGAGTAAGCGTCTCTGTGGTAGGATGAAGTTTCCTTTGGGTAAATGCCCAAGAGTGATAGAGCTGGATCACGAGGTAGATCAGTTCCCATCTCTCTAAGGTATATCCACACTCATTTCCATAGTGACTGTATGAGTCTGCACTGCTACCAGCAGTGGATGAGTGTACCCCTTATTCTATGTCCTTGCCAGCAGGAACTGTCACTCGTATTATTGATCCTAGGGATTCTGACAGGTGTAAAATGGACTCTCAAAGCAGACTTGGTTTGCATTTCACTAATGACTGAGAATGTTGAACATTTAAGTCTTTCTCAGCCACTTAAGATTCCCTATTGAGAATTCTCTGTTTAAAAATTCCCAGTTTTAATTGAGTCATTTGTTTTCTTGATATCTAGCCTTTTGAGTTCTTTATACATTTTGTTTGAGTTTTTTTGTATAATTTTGGATATTAGCCCTCTATTGGGTGTGTAGTTGATAAAAAAATATTTTACCATTCTGTAAGCTGCCACTTTGTCTGAATGATGGGATCTTTTGTCATGCAGAAGCTTTTCAGTTTCATGAGATCCCATTTATTAATTGTTGAAATTAGTGTCTGTGTTAATAGTGTTCTGCTCAGAAAGTCTTTTCCTATGTCATTGATTTCAGGGATCTTCCCTTCTTTTTCTTCTGTTAGGTTCAAGATATCTGGTTTTAGGTTGAGGTCTGTGTGGGAATTCCTTTCCATTAAATATTTTTTGGGATGTGGGGGTGTGTCAGCAATAGGGTGGCTTCTGTGTGCTGACATGATCTCTTATAAGGGAGAGAATGGTCTCCCATGTATTTCTGGTTTCTTCATCAAAGATCAGGAGTCCGTAGGCACTTGAATTACACCTGACTTCTCAGTGGAAACCATGAAAGCCAGAATGTCTTAGATAGATGTGCTGCCAACACTAAGAGACCATGAAGGCAATCCCAGAGTACTATTCGCAGCAAAGCTTGCATTCACCATCAATGGAGAAAAAAGATATTCCAGGACAAAAACAGATTTAAATAATAGGTAGCCACAAACCCAGCCTTACAGAAACTACTAGAAGGCAAAGCACAAACCAAGGAAGCTAAGAACACCCATAATAACACAGACATCTGACAACTCTCCACCACCACAACTCAAAGAAGGGAAACACACACTCTAATAGTAGGTTTCAACACTCCTCTCTCACCAATGGACAGGCTAAATAGACAGAAACTTAATGGAGCAATAAGAGATATCACAGATGTAGTGAAACAAATGAAATTAATAGACATCTATAGAACATTCCACCCAATAGAAAAGAAAATACCTTCTTCTCAGCATCTCATGGAACCTTCTCAAAAATTGATCACATAATCAGTAACAAAGCAAACATTCACAGATACAAAAGAAAATGTAGTAACCAGCTGTGTACTATTGGATTACCATGGAATAATGCTAGAATTCAACAACAATTCTACCCCCAGAATGCCTACAAACTCATGAAAACTGAACAGTCAACTACTCTCCAGAAGATGACATCAGATACCTTAGAATTAGAGATATAAGGGATTGTGAGCTGCCATATGGGTGCTGTTAACTGAACCTTTGTCCTCTGCAAGAGCGGCAAGTGCTCTTAATCATGGATTCATCAACCCAGCCCTAGAAGGTACTTCATTTTTTCCCTTAAACCCAGATGTCATTAGGAAAGATCCTTTTACAGATGGTGCTGAGAAAACTGGGTATGTACCTGTAGAAGAATGAAATCAGGTCGAGTCTCAAACTACATGAAACATTGAAAATAGATCACAGACTTCATGTGAAGACAGGACATGCTGAAACTGCAGGGAAGACACATCAACTATGTCCCGTGTCAACAATCATCCTATGCAGAGGTAGGAACTTCTGAATGGACTGTGACAGCAGAGAACACAACCCAAGGACTGACACATGGATTATAGCAAACTAAAAACCTGCCTAACAATGGAAGGAACCTCACAACTGAAGAGACAGCTTACAGATTTGAGAAATCATTGCCAACTCTGTATCGCATAGGGTTCTATTATGTAAAAACAGCCAAGATTAAACCAAATCCAATCCATACATGAGGTAATGAGGTGAGCAGACAGTCCTCAAAGGAAGAAATAGAAATGTCAAATAATATTTGATGATGGGTTCAACATCCTAAGCCATCAGGGAAAGGTGAAATTAAAATGATTTATACTGTCACCTTACTAGCTCAGAATGACTTTCATCAAGAAAACAGAACAACAGATGCTGGCAGGAATTTGAGGAAAGAGGAAACTTTACTCACTGCTAGTGAGCATAAATTGCAGCTACTGAGGAAATCAGTAAGTAGGTTTGTCAAAAATGAGAAAGTGGTGGGACAGATGTCTCAGGGAAAAGCACTGGCTGCTCTTACAGAGGAACTGGGTTTGGTTCCCAGCACCCACTTGGTGGCTCAGAACCATCTATAACTCCAGTTCCAGGGAATCCCTTTCTGGCCTCCACAGTCACCACGGATGTACACATATATTGCAGGAAAAATATTCACACACATAAAAATAAAAGATAAACAAATCTTTGAGGACGACAACCAAAACTATCACATGATCTGCCTATATGCCTCAGTGATAAAGAGCACTTCTTGTTCTTCCAGAGGACCAGCATTTGATTCCCAACACTCAAACCAGGCAGTTCACAACCACCTGTAACACAAGCCCCAGGAGGGTCTGACATCTCTCATCTCTGTGGTCACACACACACACACACACACACACACACAGAGATTTAAAAGTAAAAAAAATGACATTTGTAGGAAAATGGGTGAAATTTCAATTCAGAATGTTAGCTGAAATAAACTGCGTTCAGAAAAACACTATGTTTTCTCTCATGTGTGTATTCTTGATTGAACTTTCTATGTGTGAGTGGGTCGGTGTCCATGTGTGGATGACTCATGAAACTAGAGAACTGTGAGAGGGAAAAAGAGACCTGAAGGATTAGGGTACAGGAACACTGACAGAAGATAATGCAATATTGTACTGGGAGAGCAGAAATTAGGTTGTTGTGGGCAATGGAAAAACAGCAAGAATGGGACAGAGGGGAGGGCAAGGCAAAGGCCAGAGGGCAGGGTGTGGAAGAAGAAAACATGTGTAAAAATGCCATTATGAGCTTGTCCCATCCAGCTTGCATCCAGAACCCTTCTTCCTTCTGTCCCCTTTCCTCTTTGGGCACATAAGGCCATCCAGCACAGTCTGTCTGGCGCTGGGGCCAAATCCTCAGGGCAAGTAGACAGGCGAGACCTCCTTTGTCTCACTGGCCCACCTGCACCAACCAAGGTAGGCGCTTTGTTTACGAACTACCCAACCTGCATGGAGATCTGATCTCGGCACCAGGAGAGACAGCAGTGCTGTGAGTTTGTGACCAGCAGCGGCGGAAGCAGCCCTGGATAGGGAACTCTGAAGTTCCTCATCCCCCTCCCTATACTCCCCGGGCTCCCTGCAGGGGCTCTACCCCCCCATACTGCCTCTCTCTTCTTGTCCCACCCAGCTTGCATCCAGAACCCTTCTTCCTTCTGTCCCCTTTCCTCTCTGGGCACATAACACCATCCAGCTCAGTCTGTCTGGCGCTGGGGCAAATCCTCAGGGCAAGTAGGCAGGCGAGACCTCCTTTGTCTCACTGGCCCACCTGGACCAACCAAGGTAGGCGCTTTGTTTACGAACTACCCAACCTGCACGGAGATCTGATCTCGGCACCAGGAGAGACAGCAGTGCGGCCAGTTTGTGACCAGCGGTGGCGGAAGCAGCCCTGGACAGGGAACTCTGAAGTTCCTCATCCCCCTCCCTATACTCCCCGGGCTCCCTGCAGGGGCTCTACCCCCCCATACTGCCTCTCTCTTCTTGCCCCACCCAGCTTGCATCCAGAACCCTTCTTCCCTCTGTCCCCTTTCCTCTTTGGGCACATGTCACCATCCAGCTCAGTCTGTCTGGCGCTGGGGGCAAATCCTCAGGGCAAGTAGGCAGGCGAGACCTCCTTTGTCTCACTGGCCCACCTGGACCAACCAAGGTAGGCGCTTTGTTTACGAACTACCCAACCGGCACGGAGATCTGATCTCGGCACCAGGAGAGACAGCAGTGCGGCCAGTTTGTGACCAGCGGTGGCAGAAGCAGCCCTGGACAGGGAACTCTGAAGTTCCTCATCCCCCTCCCTATACTCCCCGGGCTCCCTGCAGGGGCTCTACCCCCCCATACTGCCTCTCTCTTCTTGTCTCACCCAGCTTGCATCCAGAACCCTTCTTCCTTCTGTCCCCTTTCCTCTTTGGGCACATAACACCATCCAGCTCAGTCTGTCTGGTGCTGGGGGCAAATCCTCAGGGCAAGTAGGCAGGCGAGACTTCCTTTGTTTCACTGGCCTGCCTGCAACAAGCAAGGAGAGACATCACTAGAACACCAGGAGAGCTAGCACTGCAGAGAGCCATCACTGGGAAGGTACATCAGTAGGCAAGGAGACCTGATCCGGTAAAAGAAGATCCAGAGGGGAGCATTCGGAGAAAGAGATGGGCAGGCGCCAATGCAAGAATTCACCTAACAATCTGAAAAACTATATGAAACCACCAGAACCCAGCGACATCCCAACAGGTGGACATGAACACCTTAATCATGAAGAAGTAGATAAAATTGACTTTATGAAAGTGATTGACGCCCTTAAACAACATGTAAAAAATGCCCTTATAGAAATGGATGAGAAGTATAACAGAAAGTTTGAAGAATTGAGTAAATCAGTGAATGATACCCTAGGAAACCAAGGAAAAACAATCAAACAGATAATGGAAACAGTTCAAGACTTAAAAACTGAAATGGAGGCAAAGAAGAAAACACAAACAGAAGGCCAGCTGGACAGGGAAAATCTAGGTAAACGAATAGAGACTACAGAAGCAAGCATAACCAACAGAATACAAGAGATAGAAGAAAGAATCTCAGATTCTGAAGATACCATAGAGAAAATAAACACGCTGATCAAAGAAAACAGCAAGGCCAACAAATTCTCATCACAAAACATTCAGGAAATATGGGACACAATAAAAAGACCAAACCTAAAAATAATAGGAATAGAAGAAGGAGAAGAAGCGCAGCTCAATGGTCCAGAAAATATATTTAATAAAATTATAGAAGAAAACTTTCCCAACCTAAAGAAAGATATACCTATGAAGGTTCAAGAAGCATACAGAACACCGAATAGGCTGGATCAAAAAAAAAACATCCTCTCGCCATATAATAATCAAAACACAAAGCATACAGAATAAAGAAAGAATACTAAGAGCAGCGAAGGGAAAAGGCCAAGTTACTTATAAAGGTAAACCTATCAGACTTACACCTGACTTCTCTATGGAAACCAAGAAAGCCAGAAGGTCCTGGATAGATGTACTGCAGAAACTAAGAGACCATGGATGCAAGCCCAGACTACTATACCCAGCCAAGCTTTCATTCACTATAAATGGAGAAAACAAAATTTTCCAGGATAAAAACCAATTTAAACAATACGTAGCCACAAATCCAGCCTTACAGAAAGTAATAGAAGGAAAATCACTAACCAAGGAGTCCAACAATGACCACAATATCTCAGACAACTAGAGACCCTTCACCAGCACAACACAAAGAAGGGGAACACACAAAATTTACAACTTAAAAAATGACCGGAGTTAACAACCACTGGTCATTAATATCACTTAATGTCAATGGACTCAACTCTCCTATAAAAAGGCACAGACTAAGAGATTGGATACGAAAACAGGATCCAACATTCTGCTGTTTACAAGAAACACACCTCAACCACAAAGACAGGCACCTACTCAGAGTAAAGGGTTGGGATAAGGCTTATCAAGTAAATGGACCTAAGAAACAAGCAGGGGTGGCCATACTAATTTCTAACAAAGTTGACTTCAAACTTAAATCATTCAGGAGAGATGGAGAGGGACATTTTCTACTCATAACAGGAACAATTCATCAGGATGAAGTCTCAATCCTGAATATCTATGCCCCTAATATAAAAGCACCCACGTACGTAAAAGAAACATTGTTAAAACTCAAGGCAGCCATCAAACCGCACACATTAATAGTAGGAGACTTTAATACTCCTCTCCCACCAATGGACAGGTCAAGTAGACAGAAACCTAACAGAGAAATAAGAGAATTAATGGAGGTAATGAATCAAATGGACTTAACAGACATCTATAGAATATTCCACCCAAATAGGAAAGAATATACCTTCTTCTCTGCAGATCATGGAACCTTCTCAAAAATCGACCACATACTCGGTAACAAAGCAAACATCCACAGTTACAAAAAAATATTAAGAACCACCTGTATCTTATCAGATCACCATGGATTAAAGCTAGAATTCAGCAACAATGCTAACCCAGAAAGCCTACAATCTCATGGAAACTGAATAGTCAACTACTGAACCATACCTGGATTAAGGAAGAAATAAAGAAAGAAATTAAAGTCTTCCTTGAAGACAATGAAAATAAAGAAACAACATACTCAAACCTATGGGACACTATGAAAGCAGTTCCGAGAGGAAAGTTCATAGCACTAACTGCCCACTTAAAGAAAACAGAGAAAGCACACATTGGAGACTTAACAGCCCACCTGAAAGCTCTAGAAAAAAAAGAAGCAGACTCACCTAGAAGGGGTAGAAGACTGGAAATAATCAAACTGAGGGCTGAAATCAACAAAATAGAAACACAGAAAACAATTGAAAGAATCAATGAATCAAAAAGCTGGTTCCTGGAGAAAATCAACAAGATTGATAAACCCCTATCCAAACTAATCAAACGGCAGAGAGAGAATTTGCAAATTAATAAGATCAGAAATGAAAAGGGAGACATAACCACAGACACAGAGGAAATTCAGAGACTCATTAGATCTTACTACAAAAGCCTGTATGCCACAAAACTGGAAAATGCAAAAGAAATGGACGCTTTTTTAGATAAATACCATTTACCAAAGTTAAACCAGGACCAGGTGAACAACCTAAATAGACCTGTTAGTCGTGAAGAATTAGAAGCGGTTATCAAAAACCTCCCTTCCAAAAAAAGTCCAGGACCAGATGGTTTCAATGCGGAATTCTACCAGAACTTCCAAGAAGACCTAATACCTATTCTCCTTAATGTATTTCACAATATAGAAACAGAAGAGTCATTGCCAAATTCCTTTTATGAAGCTACAGTAACTCTGATACCAAAACCACACAAAGACCCAACCAAGAAAGAGAATTACAGGCCAATCTCACTCATGAACATCGACGCAAAAATCCTCAACAAAATTCTGGCAAACCGAATCCAAGAACACATTAGAAAAATTATCCATTATGATCAAGTAGGCTTCATACCAGAGATGCAGGGCTGGTTTAACATACGCAAATCTATCAATGTAACCCATCATATAAATAAACTGAAAGAAAAAAACCATATGATCGTTTCATTAGATGCTGAAAAAGCATTTGACAAAATTCAACATCCCTTTATGATAAAAGTCTTGGAGAGATTAGGGATACAAGGGTCATACCTAAATATAATTAAAGCTATATACAGCAAGCCGACAGCTAATATCAAACTAAATGGAGAGAAACTTAAAGCCATCCCACTAAAATCAGGAACACGCCAAGGCTGTCCACTCTCTCCATACCTCTTCAATATAGTTCTCGAAGTTTTAGCAATAGCAATAAGACAACATAAGGGGATAAAGGGGATTCAAATTGGAAAGGAAGAAGTTAAACTTGCATTATTTGCAGATGATATGATAGTGTACATGAGCGACCCCAAAAACTCCTCCAAAGAACTCCTACAGCTGATAAACGCCTTTAGTAACGTGGCAGGATACAAGATCAACTCCAAAAAATCAGTCGCCCTCTTATACACAAAGGATCTGGAAGCAGAGAGAGAAATAAGAGAATCATCACCTTTCACGATAGCCACAAACAGCATAAAATATCTTGGGGTAACTCTAACCAAGGAAGTGATAGATCTATTTGACAAAAACTTTAAGGCATTGAAGAAAGAAATTGAAAAGGATACCAGAAAATGGAAGGATCTCCCTTGCTCTTGGATTGGGAGAATCAACATAGTAAAAATGGCAATTCTACCAAGGGCAATTTATAGATTCAATGCAATCCCCATTAAAATCCCATCAAAATTCTTCACAGATCTTGAAAGGACAATAATCAACTTTATATGGAGAAACAAAAAACCCAGGATAGCCAAAACAATCTTATACAATAAAGGAACTTCTGGAGGCATTACCATCCCTGACTTCAAACTCTATTACAGAGCTACAGTAATGAAAACAACGTGGTACTGGCATAAAAACAGAGAAGTCGACCAATGGAATCGTATAGAAGACCCGGATTTTAACCCACAAACCTATGAACAACTGATTTTCGATAAAGGAGCTAAAAGTATACAATGGAAGAAAGAAAGCATCTTCAACAAATGGTGCTGGCACAATTGGATGTCAACCTGTAGAAGAATGAAAATAGACCCATATCTATCACCATGCACAAAACTCAAGTCCAAATGGATCAAAGACCTCAATATCAATCTGAACACACTGAACCTGATAGAAGAGAAAATGGGAAGTAGCCTACAACATATGGGCACTGGAGATCACTTCCTATGTATAACCCCAGCAGCACAGACATTAAGGGCAACATTGAATAAATGGGACCTCCTGAAACTGAGAAGCTTCTGTAAAGCAAAGGACACTGTCATTAAGACAAAAAGGCAGCCTACTGACTGGGAGAAGATCTTCACCAACCCCGCAACAGACAAAGGTCTGATCTCCAAAATATATAAAGAACTCAAGAAACTAGACTTTAAAAGGATAATTAACCCAATTAAAAAATGGGGCACTGAACTGAACAGAGAATTCTCAACAGAAGAAGTTAAAATGGCCAAAAGATACTTAAGGTCATGCTCAACCTCCTTAGCGATCAGAGAAATGCAAATCAAAACAACTTTGAGATATCATCTTACACCTGTCAGAATGGCTAAAATCAAAAACACCAAGGATAGCCTTTGCTGGAGAGGTTGTGGAGAAAGGGGTACCCTCATCCATTGCTGGTGGGACTGCAAACTTGTGCAACCACTTTGGAAATCAGTGTGGAGGTTTCTCAGAAACATTGGGATCAACCTACCCCTGGACCCAGCAATACCACTCTTGGGAATATACCCAAGAGATGCCCTATCATATGACAAAAGCATTTGTCCAACTATGTTCATAGCAGCATTATTTGTAATAGCCAGAACCTGGAAGCAACCTAGATGCCCTTCAATGGCAGAATGGATGAAGAAAGTGTGGAATATATACACATTAGAGTACTACTCTGCGGTAAAAAACAATGAGTTCTCGAATTTTGCATGCAAATGGATGGAAATAGAAAATACGATCCTTAGTGAGGTAACCCAGACCCAAAAAGAAGAACATGGGATGTACTCACTCATAATTGGTTTCTAGCCATGGATAGGGGCCACTGAGTCTATAATTTGTGATCCTAAAGAAGCTAAACCAGAGGGTAAACCCAAGGAAAAACATATAGATATCCTCCCAGCTATGGGAAATAGACATGACTGATGGGCAAAAAATTGGAATCTTGGGGGTGGGGTGGGATGGGGATGAGGGGTGATGGGGAGAGAAAACTGTGAAGGAGAGGATGAGGGGAACTGGGGGAATCGGGGTGATTGGGGATAAAGGAAGGTTGGATAGGGGAGCAGGGAAACTCATACCTTAGGTAAGGGAGCCACCTAAGGGGTGGCAAGAGACTTGAACTTGGAATGGCTACCAGATGCCCAGGGCAATGTCCCCAGTTAGTTCATTGGGGCACCTGAGGATAGGGAACCTGAAATGAACCTATCCTATAATCATACTGATGAATATCTTGCATATCGCCATAGAACCTTCATCTAGCGATGGATGGAGATAGAGCCAGAGACCCACACTGGAGCACCTGACTGAGCTCCCAAGGTTATAATGAGGAGCAGAAGGAGAGAGAACATGAACAAGGAAGTCAGGACCATGAGGGGTGCACCCAACCACTGAGACAGTGGGGCCGATCTATTGGGAGCTCACCAAGGTCAGCTGGACTGCTACTGAAAAAACATGGGATAAAACCGGACTCTCGGAATGTGGCGGACAATGAGAGCTGACGAGAGGCCAAGGAGAATGGCACAGGAACTGTCAACTGGCGATAGATCGAGAGAGAGACAGAGACCCAAATTGGAGCAACGGTCTGAGCTCTTAAGGTCCAAATGAGGAGCAGAAGGAGGGAGAACATGAGCAAGGAAATCAGGACCACGAGGCGTGCACCCACCCACTGTGACAGTGGAACTGATCTATTGGGAGCTCTTCAAGGCCAGCTGGACTGGGACTGAATAAGCATGGGTTGAAACTGGACTCTCTGAACATGGCGGACAATGAAGGCTGATGAGAAGCCAAGGACAATGGCACTAGGTTTCGATCCTAATACATGAACTGGCTTTGTGGGAGCTTAGCCTGTTTGGATGTTCACCTTCCTGGGCCTGGATGGAAGTGGGAGGACCTTGGTCTTCCTGTAGGGCAGGGAATTTGGACTGCTCTTCAGTATCGAGAGGGAGGGGGAATGGACTGGGGGGAGGAGAAGAGGAGTGGGGATGGGGGAGGGGGCAATGTGTGGGAGGAGGGGAGGGAAATGGGAAACAGGGAGCAGTTGGAAATTTTAATTAAAAAAGAATAAAAAAAAAAGAAAAAAAAAAGAAAAAAAAATGCCATTATGAAATCTACTACTTTGTAGCTAACTTAATAATCTTGTAATGGGAAATACTTGTTCCTGTAGCCATCGTCCCACTTGAAATGGAGTCCATGGGGCAGGTGTTGTGCTATATTAGTTCAGACATCTATTACAGTACCAGGCATATGGTCATGCGTAAAGCATTTGCTGAGCCAGTTGTTGCCATGCATGCATCTAATTCCAGCATTTAGAGGACTAAGGAAGGCCCAAAGATTCTGGCTAGAGACTCACCTAATCTGAGCAAGACCTTATCTTAAATAATAATTGCCTATTTGCCAAATACGTTTTGATAGCAATTATTGAGCTTTGTATATTATGTCTGTCGGTGATTGGTTTGATTTTATTATGATGCCTATAAGTTGTTGTTACACGCATATAGTAGCCTCTTGATAATTGTGTTTATGTTCTATGACAACTCTCATGTTTAAAAACCATCTGACCTTTAATTATTTGAAAGCATTCATCTGTAAAATAATTTGTTAATAAATCATTTTGTGAGTTAATATTTGATTTTTTTCTGGTTATTTTGACTTTTCCATTTTGATATTTTATTGTTTATGCTGTAATCCCTCTTAATATCTATTTTCTAAAATTTAGAAAGGTTTTTGCTATACATACCAGGGTAACCTTGGCCTTGTTATGTAGCTCAGGCTAACCTTGAACTCAAGATTCTCCTCTCAGCTTCCAGAGTGCTGGGATTACTGGCATGCACCACCATGTCTTGCTCAATTATTTTTAAAATAAATTATGTGTCTAGGTGTTTTGTAAACTTTGTACATCATGTGCACACAATGTTCAAGTAGGCCAGAAGAGGGCATCAGATCCAGGGGACTGGAGTTACTGAGGGTTGTGATTGACCAAGCAGGTGCTGGCAATGAACACAGGCCCTTTGGAAGAACAAGTGCTCTTAACTGCTGAGCTACCTCTTCAGCCTCTCGTCAATTATTATGTACATGTATATTTATGCATATAAACATCTTCACTGCATGTAAGCATGTGTGTTGTGTGCTCCTAGATGAGAAGAACTGCAGTTACAGATGGTTTGAGTTTCTGTGTGAGTGCCAGAAATTGAATTCAGGTCCTCTGCAAGAGCAAACAGTTTTCTTAATCACAGAAAAAACACTCCAGTCCTACATACATATAGTTTTTCTTTTCTTTTATTCTTCTTTTTTTTTGGAGTCATGAGTTTACATAGCCCAGAACAATGGATTCTCCTGCTTTCCAAATCTGGGATTATAGGTATGTCCTACTGCACAAATATTTAGATTATCAACTCTTTTGGTTTTATGGGACAGGGTTTCTTTGTGTAGGCTTGGCTGTCTTGGAGCTCACTCTTTAGCCCAGGCTGGCCTCTAACGCATAGAGATCTTCCTGCCTCTGGCTCCTGAGTGCTGGGATTAAAGGCATGTGCTCCCACCACTACCACCACCGGGCTTCATCAACTTTTTCTTCCTTCATTTCTTTTCCTTCCTTCCTTCCTTCCTTCCTTCCTTCCATCCTTCCTTCCTTCCTTCCTTCCTTTTTTTCTTTAAAAACTTATTTTTATTTATATGAGTACTCTACCTGCACGTCCAACTTTATGTCAGACGAGGACATGGGATCACACTATAGACAGTTGTGAGCCAGTATGTGGTTACTGGGAACTGAACTCAGCACCTCTGGAAGAGTAAGCAGTGTTCTTAGATGCTGAGCCACCTCTTCAGACCCTCATCAACATTTTCTTATAGACTGATTTTTGTTTAAATTTTTCATGACTCAAACTAACTTGCACTATTACTAAACATAGACCATTTTTCATTTTAAGATTTCCTGGCTGTTATGTATTTTAGATAGGGTCTTACTATGTGACCCTGCCTGACCTGGAACTTGCAATCCCCCCAGTGTCTGATAAGAAAGTGCTGGAATTGATGATACAAGGCACACTCCTGACCTCTCTTTTATTGAGGAAGGGAAAAGGGTCTTCCTAGTAAAAAGTAGTTGTTTTGTTTTGTTTTGTTCTTTTTGGTGGTACTGGGAATTGAGCCCAGGTCTGAAGCCACATGCTAAGAAAGTACTTTACCACAGGGCCATGTTTGTAGCCCATGTCAAATGCCATAGAAATTGTTAACGGTGAAAACAACTTTGTGTGGATTACTTGAATAGCTATTTTTGTAAAACTGTGGGTTTTACTTATACATTGCTTTTAAAAAAGCAATAAAACTGGGTGCTAGTGGCTCACACCTTTAATCCCAGCAAATCCCAGCACTCCTGAGCCAGAGGCAGGCAGATGTCTGTGAGTTCAAGGCCAGCCTGGTCTACAGAGTGAGTTCCACTGACAGCCAGAGCTAGACAGAGTAACCCTGTCTCAGACAAACCAGAATTTAAACCACACTGCAAAATCACTCAAATCAGACAATTTAATACCTTATATAGATGTTGGATATTTTTCTGAATAAATACTTTATCATGGATAGGTCTTGTATCCTTTATTTTTTTAGAACTTGAAAACATACCAAGTTGCATATTAAAAAGGCAATCAAAAACATTTCCTCCTCTGTTCAAGTCTGCATTATTTCAAGGCTATCCATCACACACACACACACACACACACACACATCGTAAGAACAGCATCAAACATTAGTCTTTAAGCTTTAAATAACTAAAGACAATGCATTCCTAAAAGCAGGAGAGCATACCATGAAGTTACAGCAGTTTTAGGTATAAAATATGGGGGGAATGAAATGTACTTCTGTGACAGGGATATATCTCAGTGTTTTGTTCAGCTTGTGCTCAATCCTCAGCACCACAAATAACAAACCAAATTTCCTTGTGCATGACATTATCAACACATATATTATCCTTAAAGGTGTGTTTCAGGCCCATAGATCTTCTGTACCAAGTAGTCTAAAGGCCTGTTCAATAACCTAAACACTTTCGTCTCTATTTATGCCCCTATAACTGCTCCCTTTTTTGTACTCCCTTGTTTGCCATTGTGCCTTAAGGGAAAGTTGTCACCGAGTATCAAGAGTTAATATGCATGAAGAACTTAAGAGCAGTTGACCTATATAAACACTCAATAAATATTCAGAACAACTTGTAAAGGAGAGTCTGCCATTATCTCCATTAAAAAAGTGAAAAGTTCTATTTTATATTCTATGTATATTTTGTTTGTATAGGCATAACCACACATGCACGAGAGTGCCTATGGAGGTCACAAAAGGGGCACCAGATCTCCTTGAGCTGGAGTCACAGGCGGTTGTGACCTGCCCAATGTGGGTACTGGGAACTGAATTTGGGTCCTGTGGTAGAATAGGAACGACTCTAAACCACTGAGCAATCTCCCAGTATCTCCACTCTTTTTCTTTCTTTTTTTGGAAGACAGGTTTTTCTGTGTAGCTCTGGTTGTCTTGGAATTTGTCTGTAGACCAGGCTGGCCTCAAACCCAGAGTTTAGACTGCCTCCGTTTAATTAAATACGTGCACCACCGCTCAACCTATCCCCATTCTTATACACAAGGGATTCAAAGTACAAAAAGGTGAGGTCATACCCCAGGTCAAACAAATAACAGACTGTTTCCTGTCAATCTGTATCAAACTTCCCCACCTCCAATCCAGACAACTGCTGATCTAGACTAGACATGTTCTCCAAGGTATGTATATCTAGGTATCACTACATCAAAACTAAGATGTTGTTTGTTCTTCTCATGCTCATCCTTTCATGCATACATTGCTACCTAGAGACTGGCTGCTAGGACAGTCTGAATGCAGCAGCAGAATAGATTCTAACTGTCTTTCATTAGTCAGATATTAAAGGGATCTGACGTTAAAAGGGGAGACCATGTTTTGCTGCCCAATGAAATTGTTTTGCATTGGAAATATTTTAACTTTATTACATTTATTATTGTGTGTGTGTGTGTGTGTGTGAGAGAGAGAGAGAGAGACAGAAAGAGAGCGAGCAGCTGGTGGTCAGTAGCTGCTGATGCAGCAGGTTCTCTTCTACCATGTGGGTCTGGGGATTGAAAGCAGGTGTTTGGGTTTGTTGATAAGTGCCTTTACCTGCTGAGTCATCTTGCTTACCCAGATTTTTTTTTAAATTAAAAGCATTGTAGGTGGTGGTGGCACGCACCTTTAATCTGAGCACTTTGGAAGCAGAGAAAGGTATATCCCAAAGTTCGATGCTAACCTGGTCTACAGAGTGAATGCCAGGAAAACTAGGGCTGCATCGAGAAATCTTGTCTCCAAAACAAACCAAAACAAACAAAGAAGCAAATAAATAAATAAAACCATTTTAGTTTTGAAACCTTATAATAAGATTGTTATTTTAAATTGAGTTTATATTGACATTTTCTTAGTTTAATTGCTAATATAATTAATACTGCCAGACTTAGACAGTAAAACCAAAGCTCTCTGAAGGAATTACTAACCTTTGGAGAGTGAGCGACTCAAGTGTGGAACTAGAGAAGACCCGCTTTCACCATCTGATTCTACAGTTTCTGAGAACTAGGTACAGAACATGGCAGCATGCAGCTGAGATCCATAGTTGGAGGCACTTACGCTTGACGGGTATAAAGGTCTGGTTCGTCGAGGTCCTGAGATCTTAATTCCTGTGTGGAGAGGCAGCCAGCACCACCGGTGGAAATGGAACTGCGCTTCATGCTCAGAACCTAATTCATGATTTCAATATCAGAAAAATGTTCCAGATGCAAGTGGATCATTAAGCAATAATTGTCACTTTTATTCTGAAGTAGAAGAGTAACTAAGTTTATTCCTTTACGATAGTATTTTCCCTGTGTGCTGTATTTGTTTGTCATGTATACTTAAGTCCTCACTAAAGATAACACCTATGCAACTTCAGGTATTCAATACACTCGAGCAAGACAATGCAAAAATGAACATATATGATTCCTGCATCACACGGCAATCCATGATCGCAAAATTTCAATGTGTTATCCCGAATACATCACTGGTATCTCTTATGTCTATTTCAATGGTAACTCACAGACTGCTTGACAAGAAATCTCAGGCTCCTTAACTCTCCTCAAAATGTTTCCTTTGGCTTCAAAATCAGGATTCATTCTCTTTTCCTAATATCTACTTTTCTTGCTTTATGTTTAACCCCATAGTTTAATACCCACTATTGTCTTTCTGGTTCTAATCTCCCTTTCAGTAAAGACAAGCAATCTGTTCCATAACATAATGTAGAGGCTGCTTCCATTCTCAAAATATTTTAGTATCATAAGCATACCTATGTCAGACCCTGTCTTCGTCTCTGCAGCACTAGACGCTAGCCACTCAGCTTTTTCTGGTCCTGCCCTGGCTTCTTTCTAGGATAAGACAGAACTCACTGTTGATAAAATTATATATATATATATATATATATATATATATATATATATATATGTAGTGAAGAGAAGTCACGCTATGCGATAAGGCTTATACAGGAGGCTTATTGGAAGATGAGAGAGAAGGGACAGAGAAGGCAGAGAGGGGAGCAGACTAGTCCCATGGGGTAAAGAGTGCGGGAGAGAGAGGGAGGTAGACACAGGAGAAGGGGGAGGTTAGGGGTAGGTCCACCTGTTACAAGGAACCATAGCAAATGTGCCCAGAAGTGGCTACAGGTGAAGTGCTCTTAGTGGCTACAGGTGAGGAGGTTTCCTGTCAGGACCCTAAGGACAGGCAGGCCAATGCAGATTCCCAAATACTAACACCAAATAATAACACCCACTTTATTGTTTGTTTGAGCTGGGGACTTTAGCACAATAGGCTGTGCACTGAGTCACATCACTCCTTGTTCGACTGCTTACATTCCACTTAGGTCTTATTCTCAAGCCTTCAGTTTCCCAGACTTTTTCTTCTTACATGGCTTTTCAGATGCTGCATTACCACAAGAACGCAGTGTTTTAACCTGTCCCTCCCAGGCAGTCCTCCCCTTCTCCCCCTCCCTGCGGAACACCTTGGTCAGCAATCAGCATCCTCTTTTCCCTCTCCAGGCGCTGCCCACACAAACTTACTGATCCCTGAACCCAGAACCTGGCAGATGCTGCCTCAGGTCTCTGATGCCACAGAGTTTCTTAGCAGGAACAGAGTTAACCCCATACCAGCAGTTACCTTTCTCTCTGGTTCTTGACCCCCAGCGCCCACTTCCAGTAAAATGCACAACTGCTTAGGAAAACACCCACCAATGCCAACCAGGAGCCATTTGGATTTTAAAGTCTCCGCCTGCGTGATGTCAGAAAGCCTCTTGCGAGTACTCTTAAGCAAGAAGGCTATGCCAGTTCCCAGACAGTGGTGGGAAGTCCTAGGGCAAAAGCTTAGATTTCTAAATCTTGCAGCTGTTGTGCCTCTGGCTAGAATTGTAGTTTTGTCCCTAGCAGCCCTTTTGAGTTTCAGTCTTTCCTAGCCATCAGTGTGTCTCCTCATCTGTATTTGAGACAATCAAGTACTTTTGCAGCAGTGCCCAGTTGTTTTCCATAGTATCTTTTATTGTTGTTTTGTTTTGTAAAATATCCCTGGGCCTGGTGAAATGGCTCCATGGGTAAGAGCACTGCCTGCTCTTCCAAAGAAATGGCTTAAATCCCCAGGACCCATAACTATAACTCTAATTTCAGGAGGTCTGATGCCCTCTTCTGGCCTTGGTGGGCACCAGACACACGTGTGGTATACAGACATACATGTAGGCAAAACACTTTATACATAAAATAAAAATAATAAAGATCTTTTTTAAAAAAATAAAGGCAAATAAAAAGTATTCTTGTACAGTTTTATCAGGACCTAAGTTCTCAAAATTCATTTCAACACTCATCTTAGTTTCAAGATGCCTTAAGAAGTACAAAATTTGCTGGTCAGTGGTGGTACATTCCTTTACTCCCAGTACTCAAGAGGCAGAGGCAGGGGGATCTCTGTGAGTTTGAGAAGAGTCTACAGAAGAAATACAAAATCACTTTAGCTAAGACATTTGAATTGGAAGTATTATCTCTGTTTGACCAAGATCTCCCATATTTTGTCATTACAAGGTCAATTAGCAAGACTATTGTAATAGCTATTGCTTATGCATTAACTACTCCTGGATTCTTTTTATAGAAGACTGAAGTGAGAAAGGATTAATGTTCTACGGGTGCTTAAATAAAGCAAGTTTTCACATACTAGTCCTTCTAAAATCATTCCTCATCAAAGAACTCATTGAAACATTTTTTTTGTACAAATTTTAAAAAGTTGAAGTCTACAGTCATCAGGCTGGTAGTCATAGACACACAAAAACCTGACAAGCTTGCTTTCTATGTCTACTTCTGAATGCCACTCAGGATCAAGTGAGATAATTGTATCAGGATTTTAGCTTAGTGATACATGGCGTTAATAAATTAAAATTCATCCTAAGGAATGTAGTGGGAAGAAATGATAATGTAATCAAGTTGAATTTAATTTGCTAGATATTTTATAATGACATTTTAAGTCATAAGCAACTGTAATATACTTTACTATTAGAAACTCTTTTAATTAATGCAGGCCACCTTATTCCCATGTGGTTATGCCGTGGCAGTATCTGTGAAAAATTCTTCAGAGCAGGTAATAGGGATATGTTACATCTCTTTTTATCTTCTTTTTTTTTTCTGAGACAAGCTTGTCTATTTAACAGTCTTGGCTGTGTCCCTTTTTTACCTTTTATGTTAATTCTTTAAAAACAACTACTTCTTTATTTTATTTATTGTATTATGTGTAGTTGGAATTTTCCTTTGGGCCACCAAGAAACTCCCAAATAATTTATTATGAATGCTTCTTATTAATTATAAGTGCTTAGTCTTAGCTTAGGCTCGTCCTGCTAGCTTTTTGAACTTAATTTAACCTGTTTCTATTCATCTACATTTTTCCTTGGGGCTTTTTACCTTTCTTTTATTCTGTATGTCTTGGTTTCCTGCTTCCTCCATGTGTGTCTGATTGGCCACTGGTTTCTCCCTGGTATCTCTTTTTCTTTCTTCCTTTCTAAGCCTGAATTCCTCCTGCTACTCAGTTTCCCTGCCTGCAAGTCCTGCCTATACCTCTTTCTTGCTATTGGCCATTTAGCTTTTTGTTAGACTAATCAGGTGCCTTAGGCAGACAAGGTAAAACAGCAACACATTTTTACATATAATTCAACAAATGCAACACGTCTTTACATAGTTATACAAATATTTTGTAACAATGAAACATCATTTCTCCTTTTACTTTTTTTCTTCAAACCCGCTCTTATATGCCTCCTTGTTCCCTTTCAAATTCATGGATTTTTCATTAATTTTGTTACATGCATATGTGTATGTAACCTGCCCAATCTGTATGTTACTTGTCTGTATGCTGTCAGGGTTATAATTAGGTTGAAGGGAGATAAATACACAGGGAGAAAGGAGAGCAAAATAATAGTATGGATATGTGAAAAAAATCACAAGGTTTCATACTGTTAAGTACCTAAGAAACTATAACACACGCATACTTTAATTTAGTATAATGTTATTTGTATGTATGATTCAGGGCTCACCATTTGGTATTGGATAAGCATTTCGTATACTCTTCCCACAGTAGGACTAAACCTGTTACTCCACCCCCGGCATTTGTGAGTTCCCTATAGTTCTTTGTGTAGGGCTGGTTGGCCCCTTGTCCCTTATAGATTGCCTCTTGTCCTTATTCAGCTCATACTTAAGCAGCCATGTTAATAATATTTTATTGGTGTAGATTCTGACATTCCTAGGAGATACAATGTCACAGCAAACTCCATGATGCTCTGGCTCTTATAATCTATGTGTCCCCTCCTTTACAATGTTTCATGATACTTACGTGTAGTGATATTTCATTTGTATTTTAATAAAGAAAGTTTAGCTGAAGATCAGAGAGTAAGTGGTAGCACACACCTTTAATCTCAGTAGCCACACTAGTTTGCCATAGAAACCTGGCGGTGCACGCCTTTAATCCCAGTGGTGCACATCTTTAATCCCAACCTAAAGAATGGAATGCAAGACAGAAGGAGAAAGCTCTCAGACACAGTCTCATCACCCTGTTATTTGATTTCTCTGTTAGATTGCCTTCACATATGCATTTATTTCAGGAAGCATCGACTGTATCAATACCCATGCCACTGCACACTACTTCCGTGGCCTTAGTTTTAGCTGTTTCTCCCTGTATAAACTCCCTCGTCCCTCTATTTCTCTCCTTGCACCTCCCCTCACCAGCCTGTACCTTTCTATTCTATTTCTTCTTTCCTGATGAGATGCTTCTCTCCTCCTTAGTCTGTTACTCTATGCTTAATCTCTGTGATTCTGTATATCCACATGTAAGCTAATACATGCCACATTTGGCTTTCTGTGTCTGGGTACCTCACTCAGGGTGATTTCTCCCCCTAGTTCTACCCATTTACTGTGAATTTAATTCTTTATAATGGCTGAGTAATATTCATTTGTATAAAGGTTCCAATTTTTATTATCCATTCATATTCATGTCTTGAATATGTTATCCAATTTCTGGGCATTATTAATAGAGCAGCAATGGACATGGTTGAGTAAGCGTCTCTGTGGTAGGATGAAGTTTCCTTTGGGTAAATGCCCAAGAGTGATAGAGCTGGATCACGAGGTAGATCAGTTCCCATCTCTCTAAGGTAAATCCACACTCATTTCCATAGTGACTGTATGAGTCTGCACTGCTACCAGCAGTGGATGAGTGTACCCCTTATTCTATGTCCTTGCCAGCAGGAACTGTCACTCGTATTATTGATCCTAGGGATTCTGACAGGTGTAAAATGGACTCTCAAAGCAGACTTGGTTTGCATTTCACTAATGACTGAGAATGTTGAACATTTAAGTCTTTCTCAGCCACTTAAGATTCCCTATTGAGAATTCTCTGTTTAAAAATTCCCAGTTTTAATTGAGTCATTTGTTTTCTTGATATCTAGCCTTTTGAGTTCTTTATACATTTTGTTTGAGTTTTTTTTGTATAATTTTGGATATTAGCCCTCTATTGGGTGTGTAGTTGATAAAAAAATATTTTACCATTCTGTAAGCTGCCACTTTGTCTGAATGATGGGATCTTTTGTCATGCAGAAGCTTTTCAGTTTCATGAGATCCCATTTATTAATTGTTGAAATTAGTGTCTGTGTTAATAGTGTTCTGCTCAGAAAGTCTTTTCCTATGTCATTGATTTCAGGGATCTTCCCTTCTTTTTCTTCTGTTAGGTTCAAGATATCTGGTTTTAGGTTGAGGTCTGTGTGGGAATTCCTTTCCATTAAATATTTTTTGGGATGTGGGGGTGTGTCAGCAATAGGGTGGCTTCTGTGTGCTGACATGATCTCTTATAAGGGAGAGAATGGTCTCCCATGTATTTCTGGTTTCTTCATCAAAGATCAGGAGTCCGTAGGCACTTGAATTACACCTGACTTCTCAGTGGAAACCATGAAAGCCAGAATGTCTTAGATAGATGTGCTGCCAACACTAAGAGACCATGAAGGCAATCCCAGAGTACTATTCGCAGCAAAGCTTGCATTCACCATCAATGGAGAAAAAAGATATTCCAGGACAAAAACAGATTTAAATAATAGGTAGCCACAAACCCAGCCTTACAGAAACTACTAGAAGGCAAAGCACAAACCAAGGAAGCTAAGAACACCCATAATAACACAGACATCTGACAACTCTCCACCACCACAACTCAAAGAAGGGAAACACACACTCTAATAGTAGGTTTCAACACTCCTCTCTCACCAATGGACAGGCTAAACAGACAGAAACTTAATGGAGCAATAAGAGATATCACAGATGTAGTGAAACAAATGAAATTAATAGACATCTATAGAACATTCCACCCAACAGAAAAGAAAATACCTTCTTCTCAGCATCTCATGGAACCTTCTCAAAAATTGATCACATAATCAGTAACAAAGCAAACATTCACAGATACAAAAGAAAATGTAGTAACCAGCTGTGTGCTATTGGATTACCATGGAATAATGCTAGAATTCAACAACAATTCTACCCCCAGAATGCCTACAAACTCATGAAAACTGAACAGTCAACTACTCTCCAGAAGATGACATCAGATACCTTAGAATTAGAGATATAAGGGATTGTGAGCTGCCATATGGGTGCTGTTAACTGAACCTTTGTCCTCTGCAAGAGCGGCAAGTGCTCTTAATCATGGATTCATCAACCCAGCCCTAGAAGGTACTTCATTTTTTCCCTTAAACCCAGATGTCATTAGGAAAGATCCTTTTACAGATGGTGCTGAGAAAACTGGGTATGTACCTGTAGAAGAATGAAATCAGGTCGAGTCTCAAACTACATGAAACATTGAAAATAGATCACAGACTTCATGTGAAGACAGGACATGCTGAAACTGCAGGGAAGACACATCAACTATGTCCCGTGTCAACAATCATCCTATGCAGAGGTAGGAACTTCTGAATGGACTGTGACAGCAGAGAACACAACCCAAGGACTGACACATGGATTATAGCAAACTAAAAACCTGCCTAACAATGGAAGGAACCTCACAACTGAAGAGACAGCTTACAGATTTGAGAAATCATTGCCAACTCTGTATCGCATAGGGTTCTATTATGTAAAAACAGCCAAGATTAAACCAAATCCAATCCATACATGAGGTAATGAGGTGAGCAGACAGTCCTCAAAGGAAGAAATAGAAATGTCAAATAATATTTGATGATGGGTTCAACATCCTAAGCCATCAGGGAAAGGTGAAATTAAAATGATTTATACTGTCACCTTACTAGCTCAGAATGACTTTCATCAAGAAAACAGAACAACAGATGCTGGCAGGAATTTGAGGAAAGAGGAAACTTTACTCACTGCTAGTGAGCATAAATTGCAGCTACTGAGGAAATCAGTAAGTAGGTTTGTCAAAAATGAGAAAGTGGTGGGACAGATGTCTCAGGGAAAAGCACTGGCTGCTCTTACAGAGGAACTGGGTTTGGTTCCCAGCACCCACTTGGTGGCTCAGAACCATCTATAACTCCAGTTCCAGGGAATCCCTTTCTGGCCTCCACAGTCACCACGGATGTACACATATATTGCAGGAAAAATATTCACACACATAAAAATAAAAGATAAACAAATCTTTGAGGACGACAACCAAAACTATCACATGATCTGCCTATATGCCTCAGTGATAAAGAGCACTTCTTGTTCTTCCAGAGGACCAGCATTTGATTCCCAACACTCAAACCAGGCAGTTCACAACCACCTGTAACACAAGCCCCAGGAGGGTCTGACATCTCTCATCTCTGTGGTCACACACACACACACACACACACACACACACACACACACACAGAGATTTAAAAGTAAAAAAATGACATTTGTAGGAAAATGGGTGAAATTTCAATTCAGAATGTTAGCTGAAATAAACTGCGTTCAGAAAAACACTATGTTTTCTCTCATGTGTGTATTCTTGATTGAACTTTCTATGTGTGAGTGGGTCGGTGTCCATGTGTGGATGACTCATGAAACTAGAGAACTGTGAGAGGGAAAAAGAGACCTGAAGGATTAGGGTACAGGAACACTGACAGAAGATAATGCAATATTGTACTGGGAGAGCAGAAATTAGGTTGTTGTGGGCAATGGAAAAACAGCAAGAATGGGACAGAGGGGAGGGCAAGGCAAAGGCCAGAGGGCAGGGTGTGGAAGAAGAAAACATGTGTAAAAATGCCATTATGAGCTTGTCCCATCCAGCTTGCATCCAGAACCCTTCTTCCTTCTGTCCCCTTTCCTCTTTGGGCACATAAGGCCATCCAGCACAGTCTGTCTGGCGCTGGGGCCAAATCCTCAGGGCAAGTAGACAGGCGAGACCTCCTTTGTCTCACTGGCCCACCTGCACCAACCAAGGTAGGCGCTTTGTTTACGAACTACCCAACCTGCATGGAGATCTGATCTCGGCACCAGGAGAGACAGCAGTGCTGTGAGTTTGTGACCAGCAGCGGCGGAAGCAGCCCTGGATAGGGAACTCTGAAGTTCCTCATCCCCCTCCCTATACTCCCCGGGCTCCCTGCAGGGGCTCTACCCCCCCATACTGCCTCTCTCTTCTTGTCCCACCCAGCTTGCATCCAGAACCCTTCTTCCTTCTGTCCCCTTTCCTCTCTGGGCACATAACACCATCCAGCTCAGTCTGTCTGGCGCTGGGGCAAATCCTCAGGGCAAGTAGGCAGGCGAGACCTCCTTTGTCTCACTGGCCCACCTGGACCAACCAAGGTAGGCGCTTTGTTTACGAACTACCCAACCTGCACGGAGATCTGATCTCGGCACCAGGAGAGACAGCAGTGCGGCCAGTTTGTGACCAGCGGTGGCGGAAGCAGCCCTGGACAGGGAACTCTGAAGTTCCTCATCCCCCTCCCTATACTCCCCGGGCTCCCTGCAGGGGCTCTACCCCCCCATACTGCCTCTCTCTTCTTGCCCCACCCAGCTTGCATCCAGAACCCTTCTTCCCTCTGTCCCCTTTCCTCTTTGGGCACATGTCACCATCCAGCTCAGTCTGTCTGGCGCTGGGGGCAAATCCTCAGGGCAAGTAGGCAGGCGAGACCTCCTTTGTCTCACTGGCCCACCTGGACCAACCAAGGTAGGCGCTTTGTTTACGAACTACCCAACCGGCACGGAGATCTGATCTCGGCACCAGGAGAGACAGCAGTGCGGCCAGTTTGTGACCAGCGGTGGCAGAAGCAGCCCTGGACAGGGAACTCTGAAGTTCCTCATCCCCCTCCCTATACTCCCCGGGCTCCCTGCAGGGGCTCTACCCCCCCATACTGCCTCTCTCTTCTTGTCTCACCCAGCTTGCATCCAGAACCCTTCTTCCTTCTGTCCCCTTTCCTCTTTGGGCACATAACACCATCCAGCTCAGTCTGTCTGGTGCTGGGGGCAAATCCTCAGGGCAAGTAGGCAGGCGAGACTTCCTTTGTTTCACTGGCCTGCCTGCAACAAGCAAGGAGAGACATCACTAGAACACCAGGAGAGCTAGCACTGCAGAGAGCCATCACTGGGAAGGTACATCAGTAGGCAAGGAGACCTGATCCGGTAAAAGAAGATCCAGAGGGGAGCATTCGGAGAAAGAGATGGGCAGGCGCCAATGCAAGAATTCACCTAACAATCTGAAAAACTATATGAAACCACCAGAACCCAGCGACATCCCAACAGGTGGACATGAACACCTTAATCATGAAGAAGTAGATAAAATTGACTTTATGAAAGTGATTGACGCCCTTAAACAACATGTAAAAAATGCCCTTATAGAAATGGATGAGAAGTATAACAGAAAGTTTGAAGAATTGAGTAAATCAGTGAATGATACCCTAGGAAACCAAGGAAAAACAATCAAACAGATAATGGAAACAGTTCAAGACTTAAAAACTGAAATGGAGGCAAAGAAGAAAACACAAACAGAAGGCCAGCTGGACAGGGAAAATCTAGGTAAACGAATAGAGACTACAGAAGCAAGCATAACCAACAGAATACAAGAGATAGAAGAAAGAATCTCAGATTCTGAAGATACCATAGAGAAAATAAACACGCTGATCAAAGAAAACAGCAAGGCCAACAAATTCTCATCACAAAACATTCAGGAAATATGGGACACAATAAAAAGACCAAACCTAAAAATAATAGGAATAGAAGAAGGAGAAGAAGCGCAGCTCAACGGTCCAGAAAATATATTTAATAAAATTATAGAAGAAAACTTTCCCAACCTAAAGAAAGATATACCTATGAAGGTTCAAGAAGCATACAGAACACCGAATAGGCTGGATCAAAAAAAAACATCCTCTCGCCATATAATAATCAAAACACAAAGCATACAGAATAAAGAAAGAATACTAAGACAGGCTAAACAGACAGAAACTTAATGGAGCAATAAGAGATATCACAGATGTAGTGAAACAAATGAAATTAATAGACATCTATAGAACATTCCACCCAACAGAAAAGAAAATACCTTCTTCTCAGCATCTCATGGAACCTTCTCAAAAATTGATCACATAATCAGTAACAAAGCAAACATTCACAGATACAAAAGAAAATGTAGTAACCAGCTGTGTGCTATTGGATTACCATGGAATAATGCTAGAATTCAACAACAATTCTACCCCCAGAATGCCTACAAACTCATGAAAACTGAACAGTCAACTACTCTCCAGAAGATGACATCAGATACCTTAGAATTAGAGATATAAGGGATTGTGAGCTGCCATATGGGTGCTGTTAACTGAACCTTTGTCCTCTGCAAGAGCGGCAAGTGCTCTTAATCATGGATTCATCAACCCAGCCCTAGAAGGTACTTCATTTTTTCCCTTAAACCCAGATGTCATTAGGAAAGATCCTTTTACAGATGGTGCTGAGAAAACTGGGTATGTACCTGTAGAAGAATGAAATCAGGTCGAGTCTCAAACTACATGAAACATTGAAAATAGATCACAGACTTCATGTGAAGACAGGACATGCTGAAACTGCAGGGAAGACACATCAACTATGTCCCGTGTCAACAATCATCCTATGCAGAGGTAGGAACTTCTGAATGGACTGTGACAGCAGAGAACACAACCCAAGGACTGACACATGGATTATAGCAAACTAAAAACCTGCCTAACAATGGAAGGAACCTCACAACTGAAGAGACAGCTTACAGATTTGAGAAATCATTGCCAACTCTGTATCGCATAGGTTTCTATTATGTAAAAACATCCAAGATTAAACCAAATCCAATCCATACATGAGGTAATGAGTTGAGCAGACAGTCCTCAAAGGAAGAAATAGAAATGGCAAATAATATTTGATGATGGGTTCAACATCCTAAGCCATCAGGGAAAGGTGAAATTAAAATGATTTATACTGTCACCTTACTAGCTCAGAATGACTTTCATCAAGAAAACAGAACAACAGATGCTGGCAGGAATTTGAGGAAAGAGGAAACTTTACTCACTGCTAGTGAGCATAAATTGCAGCTACTGAGGAAATCAGTAAGTAGGTTTGTCAAAAATGAGAAAGTGGTGGGACAGATGTCTCAGGGAAAAGCACTGGCTGCTCTTACAGAGGAACTGGGTTTGGTTCCCAGCACCCACTTGGTGGCTCAGAACCATCTATAACTCCAGTTCCAGGGAATCCCTTTCTGGCCTCCACAGTCACCACGGATGTACACATATATTGCAGGAAAAATATTCACACACATAAAAATAAAAGATAAACAAATCTTTGAGGATGACAACCAAAACTATCACATGATCTGCCTATATGCCTCAGTGATAAAGAGCACTTCTTGTTCTTCCAGAGGACCAGCATTTGATTCCCAACACTCAAACCAGGCAGTTCACAACCACCTGTAACACAAGCCCCAGTAGGGTCTGACATCTCTCATCTCTGTGGTCACACACACACACACACAGAGATTTAAAAGTAAAAAAATGACATTTGTAGGAAAATGGGTGAAATTTCAATTCAGAATGTTAGCTGAAATAAACTGCGTTCAGATAAGCACTATGTTTTCTCTCATATGTGTAGCCTTGATTGAAGTTTCTATGTGTGAGTGGGTCGGTGTCCATGTGTGGATGACTCATGAAACTAGAGAACTGTGAGAGGGAAAAAGAGACTTGAAGGATTAGGGTACAGGAACACTGACAGAAGATAATGCAATATTGTACTGGGAGAGCAGAAATTAGGTTGTTGTGGGCAATGGAAAAACAGCAAGAATGGGACAGAAGGGAGGGCAAGGCAAAGGCCAGAGGGCAGGGTGTGGAAAAAGAAAACATGTGTAAAAATGCCATTATGAAATCTACTACTTTGTAGCTAACTTAATAATCTTGTAATGGGAAATACTTGTTCCTGTAGCCATCGTCCCACTTGAAATGGAGTCCATGGGGCAGGTGTTGTGCTATATTAGTTCAGACATCTATTACAGTACCAGGCATATGGTCATGTGTAAAGCATTTGCTGAGCCAGTTGTTGCCATGCATGCATCTAATTCCAGCATTTAGAGGACCTAGGAAGGCCCAAAGATTCTGGCTAGAGACTCACTTAATCTGAGCAAGACCTTATCTTAAATAATAATTGCCTATTTGCCAAATACATTTTGATAGCAATTATTGAGCTTTGTATATTATGTCTGTCGGTGATTGGTTTGATTTTATTATGATGCCTATAAGTTGTTGTTACACGCATATAGTAGCCTCTTGATAATTGTGTTTATGTTCTATGACAACTCTCATGTTTAAAAACCATCTGACCTTTAATTATTTGAAAGCATTCATCTGTAAAATAATTTGTTAATAAATCATTTTGTGAGAGTTAATATTTGATTTTTTTCTGGTTATTTTGACTTTTCCATTTTGATATTTTATTGTTTATGCTGTAATCCCTCTTAATATCTATTTTCTAAAATTTAGAAAGGTTTTTGCTATACATACCAGGGTAACCTTGGCCTTGTTATGTAGCTCAGGCTAACCTTGAACTCAAGATTCTTCTCTCAGCTTCCAGAGTGCTGGGATTACTGGCATGCACCACCATGTCTTGCTCAATTATTTTTAAAATAAATTATGTGTCTAGGTGTTTTGTAAACTTTGTACATCATGTGCACACAATGTTCAAGTAGGCCAGAAGAGGGCATCAGATCCAGGGGACTGGAGTTACTGAGGGTTGTGATTGACCAAGCAGGTGCTGGCAATGAACACAGGCCCTTTGGAAGAACAAGTGCTCTTAACTGCTGAGCTACCTCTTCAGCCTCTCGTCAATTATTATGTACATGTATATTTATGCATATAAACATCTTCACTGCATGTAAGCATGTGTGTTGTGTGCTCCTAGATGAGAAGAACTGCAGTTACAGATGGTTTGAGTTTCTGTGTGAGTGCCAGAAATTGAATTCAGGTCCTCTGCAAGAGCAAACAGTTTTCTTAATCACAGAAAAAACACTCCAGTCCTACATACATATAGTTTTTCTTTTCTTTTATTCTTCTTTTTTTTTTTTTGAGTCATGAGTTTACATAGCCCAGAACAATGGATTCTCCTGCTTTCCAAATCTGGGATTATAGGTATGTCCTACTGCACAAATATTTAGATCATCAACTCTTTTGGTTTTATGGGACAGGGTTTCTTTGTGTAGGCTTGGCTGTCTTGGAGCTCACTCTTTAGCCCAGGCTGGCCTCTAACGCATAGAGCTCTTCCTGCCTCTGGCTCCTGAGTGCTGGGATTAAAGGCATGTGCTCCCACCACTACCACCACTGGGCTTCATCAACTTTTTCTTCCTTCATTTCTTTTCCTTCCTTCCTTCCTTCCTTCCTTCCTTTTTTTCTTTAAAAACTTATTTTTATTTATATGAGTACTCTACCTGCACGTCCAACTTTATGTCAGACGAGGACATGGGATCACACTATAGACAGTTGTGAGCCAGTATGTGGTTACTGGGAACTGAACTCAGCACCTCTGGAAGAGTAAGCAGTGTTCTTAGATGCTGAGCCACCTCTTCAGACCCTCATCAACATTTTCTTATAGACTGATTTTTGTTTAAATTTTTCATGACTCAAACTAACTTGCACTATTACTAAACATAGACCATTTTTCATTTTAAGATTTCCTGGCTGTTATGTATTTTAGATAGGGTCTTACTATGTGACCCTGCCTGACCTGGAACTTGCAATCCCCCCAGTGTCTGATAAGAAAGTGCTGGAATTGATGATACAAGGCACACTCCTGACCTCTCTTTTATTGAGGAAGGGAAAAGGGTCTTCCTAGTAAAAAGTAGTTGTTTTGTTTTGTTTTGTTCTTTTTGGTGGTACTGGGAATTGAGCCCAGGTCTGAAGCCACATGCTAAGAAAGTACTTTACCACAGGGCCATGTTTGTAGCCCATGTCAAATGCCATAGAAATTGTTAACGGTGAAAACAACTTTGTGTGGATTACTTGAATAGCTATTTTTGTAAAACTGTGGGTTTTACTTATACATTGCTTTTAAAAAAACAATAAAACTGGGTGCTAGTGGCTCACACCTTTAATCCCAGCAAATCCCAGCACTCCTGAGCCAGAGGCAGGCAGATGTCTGTGAGTTCAAGGCCAGCCTGGTCTACAGAGTGAGTTCCACTGACAGCCAGAGCTAGACAGAGTAACCCTGTTTCAGACAAACCAGAATTTAAACCATACTGCAAAATCACTCAAATCAGACAATTTAATACCTTATATAGATGTTGGATATTTTTCTGAATAAATACTTTATCATGGATAGGTCTTGTATCCTTTATTTTTTTAGAACTTGAAAACATACCAAGTTGCATATTAAGAAGGGATTCAAAAACATTTCCTCCTCTGTTCAAGTCTACATTATTTCAAGGCTATCCATCACACACACACACACACACACACACACACACACACACACACACATCGTAAGAACAGCATCAAACATTAGTCTTTAAGCTTTAAATAACTAAAGACAATGCATTCCTAAAAGCAGGAGAGCATACCATGAAGTTACAGCAGTTTTAGGTATAAAATATGGGGGGAATGAAATGTACTTCTGTGACAGGGATATATCTCATTGTTTTGTTCAGCTTGTGCTCAATCCTCAGCACCACAAATAACAAACCAAATTTCCTTGTGCATGACATTATCAACACATATATTATCCTTAAAGGTGTGTTTCAGGCCCATAGATCTTCTGTACCAAGTAGTCTAAAGGCCTGTTCAATAACCTAAACACTTTCATCTCTATTTATGCCCCTATAACTGCTCCCTTTTTGTACTCCCTTGTTTGCCATTGTGCCTTAAGGGAAAGTTGTCACCGAGTATCAAGAGTTAATATGCATGAAGAACTTAAGAGCAGTTGACCTATATAAACACTCAATAAATATTCAGAACAACTTGTAAAGGAGAGTCTGCCATTATCTCCATTAAAAAAGTGAAAAGTTCTATTTTATATTCTATGTATATTTTGTTTGTATAGGCATAACCACACATGCACGAGAGTGCCTATGGAGGTCACAAAAGGGGCACCAGATCTCCTTGAGCTGGGGTCACAGGCGGTTGTGACCTGCCCAATGTGGGTACTGGGAACTGAATTTGGGTCCTGTGGTAGAATAGGAACGACTCTAAACCACTGAGCAATCTCCCAGTATCTCCACTCTTTTTCTTTCTTTTTTTGGAAGACAGGTTTTTCTGTGTAGCTCTGGTTGTCTTGGAATTTGTCTGTAGACCAGGCTGGCCTCAAACCCAGAGATTAGACTGCCTCCGTTTAATTAAATACGTGCACCACCGCTCAACCTATCCCCATTCTTATACACAAGGGATTCAAAGTACAAAAAGGTGAGGTCATACCCCAGGTCATACAAATAACAGACTGTTTCCTGTCAATCTGTATCAAACTTCCACACCTCCAATCCAGACAACTGCTGATCTAGACTAGACATGTTCTCCAAGGTATGTATATCTAGGTATCACTACATCAAAACTAAGATGTTGTTTGTTCTTCTCATGCTCATCCTTTCATGCATACATTGCTACCTAGAGACTGGCTGCTAGGACAGTCTGAATGCAGCAGCAGAATAGATTCTAACTGTCTTTCATTAGTCAGATATTAAAGGGATCTGACGTTAAAAGGGGAGACCATGTTTTGCTGCCCAATGAAATTGTTTTGCATTGGAAATATTTTAACTTTATTACATTTATTATTGTGTGTGTGTGTGTGTGTGAGAGAGAGAGAGAGAGAGAGAGAGAGAGAGAGAGAGAGAGAGAGAGAGACAGAAAGAGAGCGAGCAGCTGGTGGTCAGTAGCTGCTGATGCAGCAGGTTCTCTTCTACCATGTGGGTGTGGGGATTGAAAGCAGGTGTTTGGGTTTGTTGATAAGTGCCTTTACCTGCTGAGTCATCTTGCTTACCCAGATTTTTTTTTTAATTAAAAGCATTGTAGGTGGTGGTGGCACGCACCTTTAATCTGAGCACTTTGGAAGCAGAGAAAGGTATATCCCAAAGTTCGATGCTAACCTGGTCTACAGAGTGAATGCCAGGAAAACTAGGGCTGCATCGAGAAATCTTGTCTCCAAAACAAACCAAAACAAACAAAGAAGCAAATAAATAAATAAAACCATTTTAGTTTTGAAACCTTATAATAAGATTGTTATTTTAAATTGAGTTTATATTGACATTTTCTTAGTTTAATTGCTAATATAATTAATACTGCCAGACTTAGACAGTAAAACCAAAGCTCTCTGAAGGAATTACTAACCTTTGGAGAGTGAGCGACTCAAGTGTGGAACTAGAGAAGACCCACTTTCACCATCTGATTCTACAGTTTCTGAGAACTAGGTACAGAACATGGCAGCATGCAGCTGAGATCCATAGTTGGAGGCACTTACGCTTGATGGGTATAAAGGTCTGGTTCGTCGAGGTCCTGAGATCTTAATTCCTGTGTGGAGAGGCAGCCAGCACCACCGGTGGAAATGGAACTGCGCTTCATGCTCAGAACCTAATTCATGATTTCAATATCAGAAAAATGTTCCAGATGCAAGTGGATCATTAAGCAATAATTGTCACTTTTATTATGAAGTAGAAGAGTAACTAAGTTTATTCCTTTACGATAGTATTTTCCCTGTGTGCTGTATTTGTTTGTCATGTATACTTAACTCCTCACTAAAGATAACACCTATGCAACTTCAAGTATTCAATACACTCGAGCAAGACAATGCAAAAACGAACATATATGACTCCTGCATCACACGGCAATCCATGATCGCAAAATTTCAATGTGTTATCCCGAATACATCACTGGTATCTCTTATGTCTATTTCAATGGTAACTCACAGACTGCTTGACAAGAAATCTCAGGCTCCTTAACTCTCCTCAAAATGTTTCCTTTGGCTTCAAAATCAGGATTCATTCTCTTTTCCTAATATCTACTTTTCTTGCTTTATGTTTAACCCCATAGTTTAATACCCACTATTGTCTTTCTGGTTCTAATCTCCCTTTCAGTAAAGACAAGCAATCCGTTCCATAACATAATGTAGAGGCTGCTTCCATTCTCAAAATATTTTAGTATCATAAGCATACCTATGTCAGACCCTGTCTTCGTCTCTGCAGCACTAGACGCTAGCCACTCAGCTTTTTCTGGTCCTGCCCTGGCTTCTTTCTAGGATAAGACAGAACTCACTGTTGATAAAATTATATATATATATATATATATATATATATATATATATATATATATATATGTAGTGAAGAGAAATCACGCTATGCAATAAGGCTTATATAGGAGGCTTATTGGAAGATGAGAGAGAAGGAACAGAGGAGGCAGAGAGGGGAGCAGACTAGTCCCATGGGGTAAAGAGTGCGGGAGAGAGAGGGAGGTAGACACAGGAGAAGGGAGAGGTTAGGGGTAGGTCCACCTGTTACAAGGAACCATAGCAAATGTGCCCAGAAGTGGCTACAGGTGAAGTGCTCTTAGTGGCTACAGGTGAGGAGGTTTCCTGTCAGGACCCTAAGGACAGGCAGGCCAATGCAGATTCCCAAATACTAACACCAAATAATAACACCCACTTTATTGTTTGTTTGAGCTGGGGACTTTAGCACAATAGGCTGTGCACTGAGTCACATCACTCCTTGTTCGACTGCTTACATTCCACTTAGGTCTTATTCTCAAGCCTTCAGTTTCCCAGACTTTTTCTTCTTACATGGCTTTTCAGATGCTGCATTACCACAGGAACGCAGTGTTTTAACCTGTCCCTCCCAGGCAGTCCTCCCCTTCTCCCCCTCCCTGCGGAACACCTTGGTCAGCAATCAGCATCCTCTTTTCCCTCTCCAGGCGCTGCCCACACAAACTTACTGATCCCTGAACCCAGAACCTGGCAGATACCGCCCCAGGTCTCTGATGCCACAGAGTTTCTTAGCAGGAACAGAGTTAACCCCATGCCAGCAGTTACCTTTCTCTCTGGTTCTTGACCCCCAGCGCCCACTTCCAGTAAAATGCACAACTGCTTAGGAAGACACCCACCAATGCCAACCAGGAGCCATTTGGATTTTAAAGTCTCCGCCTGCGTGACATCAGAAAGCCTCTTGCGAGTACTCTTAAGCAAGAAGGCTATGCCAGTTCCCAGACAGTGGTGGGAAGTCCTAGGGCAAAAGCTTAGATTTCTAAATCTTGCAGCTGTTGTGCCTCTGGCTAGAATTGTAGTTTTGTCCCTAGCAGCCCTTTTGAGTTTCAGTCTTTCCTAGCCATCAGTGTGTCTCCTCATCTGTATTTGAGACAATCAAGTACTTTTGCAGCAGTGCCCAGTTGTTTTCCATAGTATCTTTTATTGTTTTGTTTTGTAAAATATCCCTGGGCCTGGTGAAATGGCTCCATGGGTAAGAGCACTGCCTGCTCTTCCAAAGAAATGGGTTAAATCCCCAGGACCCATAACTATAACTCTAATTTCAGGAGGTCTGATGCCCTCTTCTGGCCTTGGTGGGCACGAGACACACGTGTGGTATACAGACATACATGTAGGCAAAACACTTTATACATAAAATAAAAATAATAAAGATCTTTTTTAAAAAAATAAAGGCAAATAAAAAGTATTCTTGTACAGTTTTATCAGGACCTAAGTTCTCAAAATTCATTTCAACACTCATCTTAGTTTCAAGATGCCTTAAGAAGTACAAAATTTGCTGGTCAGTGGTGGTACATTCCTTTACTCCCAGTACTCAAGAGGCAGAGGCAGGGGGATCTCTGTGAGTTTGAGAAGAGTCTACAGAAGAAATACAAAATCACTTTAGCTAAGACATTTGAATTGGAAGTATTATCTCTGTTTGACCAAGATCTCCCATATTTTGTCATTACAAGGTCAATTAGCAAGACTATTGTAATAGCTATTGCTTATGCATTAACTACTCCTGGATTCTTTTTATAGAAGACTGAAGTGAGAAAGGATTAATGTTCTACGGGTGCTTAAATAAAGCAAGTTTTCACATACTAGTCCTTCTAAAATCATTCCTCATCAAAGAACTCATTGAAACATTTTTTTTTGTACAAATTTTAAAAAGTTGAAGTCTACAGTCATCAGGCTGGTAGTCATAGACACACAAAAACCTGACAAGCTTGCTTTCTATGTCTACTTCTGAATGCCACTCAGGATCAAGTGAGATAATTGTATCAGGATTTTAGCTTAGTGATACATGGCGTTAATAAATTAAAATTCATCCTAAGGAATGTAGTGGGAAGAAATGATAATGTAATCAAGTTGAATTTAATTTGCTAGATATTTTATAATGACATTTTAAGTCATAAGCAACTGTAATATACTTTACTCTTTTAATTAATGCAGGCCACCTTATTCCCATGTGGTTATGCCGTGGCAGTATCTGTGAAAAATTCTTCAGAGCAGGTAATAGGGATATGTTACATCTCTTTTTATCTTTTTTTTTTTTCTGAGACAAGCTTGTCTATTTAACAGTCTTGGCTGTGTCCCTTTTTTACCTTTTATGTTAATTCTTTAAAAACAACTACTTCTTTATTTTATTTATTGTATTATGTGTAGTTGGAATTTTCCTTTGGGCCACCAAGAAACTCCCAAATAATTTATTATGAATGCTTCTTATTAATTATAAGTGCTTAGTCTTAGCTTAGGCTCGTCCTGCTAGCTTTTTGAACTTAATTTAACCTGTTTCTATTCATCTACATTTTTCCTTGGGGCTTTTTACCTTTCTTTTATTCTGTATGTCTTGGTTTCCTGCTTCCTCCATGTGTGTCTGATTGGCCACTGGTTTCTCCCTGGTATCTCTTTTTCTTTCTTCCTTTCTAAGCCTAAATTCCTCCTGCTACTCAGTTTCCCTGCCTGCAAGTCCTGCCTATACCTCTTTCTTGCTATTGGCCATTTAGCTTTTTGTTAGACTAATCAGGTGCCTTAGGCAGACAAGGTAAAACAGCAACACATTTTTACATATAATTCAACAAATGCAACACGTCTTTACATAGTTATACAAATATTTTGTAACAATGAAACATCATTTCTCCTTTTACTTTTTTTCTTCAAACCCGCTCTTATATGCCTCCTTGTTCCCTTTCAAATTCATGGATTTTTCATTAATTTTGTTACATGCATATGTGTATGTAACCTGCCCAATCTGTATGTTACTTGTCTGTATGCTGTCAGGGTTATAATTAGGTTGAAGGGAGATAAATACACAGGGAGAAAGGAGAGCAAAATAATAGTATGGATATGTGAAAAAAATCACAAGGATTCATACTGTTAAGTACCTAAGAAACTATAACACACGCATACTTTAATTTAGTATAATGTTATTTGTATGTATGATTCAGGGCTCACCATTTGGTATTGGATAAGCATTTCGTGTACTCTTCCCACAGTAGGACTAAAACTGTTTCTCCACTCCCGGCATTTGTGAGTTCCCTATAGTTCTTTGTGTAGGGCTGGTTGGCCCCTTGTCCCTTATAGATTGCCTCTTGTCCTTATTCAGCTCATACTTAAGCAGCCATGTTAATAAGATTTTATTGGTGTAGATTCTGACATTCCTAGGAGATACAATGTCACAGCAAACTCCATGATGCTCTGGCTCTTATAATCTATGTGTCCCCTCCTTTACAATGTTTCGTGATACTTACGTGTAGTGATATTTCATTTGTATTTTAATAAAGAAAGTTTAGCTGAAGATCAGAGAGTAAGTGGTAGCACACACCTTTAATCTCAGTAGCCACACTAGTTTGCCATAGAAACCTGGCGGTGCACGCCTTTAATCCCAGTGGTGCACATCTTTAATCCCAACCTAAAGAATGGAATGCAAGACAGAAGGAGAAAGCTCTCAGACACAGTCTCATCACCCTGTTATTTGATTTCTCTGTTAGATTGCCTTCACATATGCATTTATTTCAGGAAGCATCGACTGTATCAATACCCATGCCACTGCACACTACTTCCGTGGCCTTAGTTTTAGCTGTTTCTCCCTGTATACACTCCCTCGTCCCTCTATTTCTCTCCTTGCATCTCCCCTCACCAGCCTGTACCTTTCTATTCTATTTCTTCTTTCCTGATGAGATGCTTCTCTCCTCCTTAGTCTGTTACTCTATGCTTAATCTCTGTGATTCTGTATATCCACATGTAAGCTAATACATGCCACATTTGGCTTTCTGTGTCTGGGTACCTCACTCAGGGTGATTTCTCCCCCTAGTTCTACCCATTTACTGTGAATTTAATTCTTTTTAATGGCTGAGTAATATTCATTTGTATAAAGGTTCCAATTTTTATCACGAGGTAGATCAGGTCCCATCTCTCTAAGGTAAATCCACACTCATTTCCATAGTGACTGTATGAGTCTGCACTCCTACCAGCAGTGGATGAGTGTACCCCTTATTCTATGTCCTTGCCAGCAGGAACTGTCACTCGTATTATTGATCCTAGGGATTCTGAAAGGTGTAAAGTGGACTCTCAAAGCAGACTTGGTTTGCATTTCACTAATGACTGAGAATGTTGAACATTTAAGTCTTTCTCAGCCACTTAAGATTCCCTATTGAGAATTCTCTGTTTAAAAATTCCCAGTTTTAATTGAGTCATTTGTTTTCTTGATATCTAGCCTTTTGAGTTCTTTATACATTTTGTTTGAGTTTTTTTGTATAATTTTGGATATTAGCTCTCTATTGGGTGTGTAGTTGATAAAAAAATATTTTACCATTCTGTAAGCTGCCACTTTGTCTGAATGATGGGATCTTTTGTCATGCAGAAGCTTTTCAGTTTCATGAGATCCCATTTATTAATTGTTGAAATTAGTGTCTGTGTTAATAGTGTTCTGCTCAGAAGGCCTTTTCCTATGTCATTGATTTCAGGGATCTTCCCTTCTTTTTCTTCTGTTAGGTTCAAGATATCTGGTTTTAGGTTGAGGTCTGTGTGGGAATTCCTTTCCATTAAATATTTTTTGGGATGTGGGGGTGTGTCAGCAATAGGGTGGCTTCTGTGTGCTGACATGATCTCTTATAAGGGAGAGAATGGTCTCCCATGTATTTCTGGTTTCTTCATCAAAGATCAGGAGTCCGTAGGCACTTGAATTACACCTGACTTCTCAGTGGAAACCATGAAAGCCAGAATGTCTTAGATAGATGTGCTGCCAACACTAAGAGACCATGAAGGCAATCCCAGAGTACTATTCGCAGCAAAGCTTGCATTCACCATCAATGGAGAAAAAAGATATTCCAGGACAAAAACAGATTTAAATAATAGGTAGCCACAAACCCAGCCTTACAGAAACTACTAGAAGGCAAAGCACAAACCAAGGAAGCTAAGAACACCCATAATAACACAGACATCTGACAACTCTCCACCACCACAACTCAAAGAAGGGAAACACACACTCTAATAGTAGGTTTCAACACTCCTCTCTCACCAATGGACAGGCTAAACAGACAGAAACTTAATGGAGCAATAAGAGATATCACAGATGTAGTGAAACAAATGAAATTAATAGACATCTATAGAACATTCCACCCAACAGAAAAGAAAATACCTTCTTCTCAGCATCTCATGGAACCTTCTCAAAAATTGATCACATAATCAGTAACAAAGCAAACATTCACAGATACAAAAGAAAATGTAGTAACCAGCTGTGTGCTATTGGATTACCATGGAATAATGCTAGAATTCAACAACAATTCTACCCCCAGAATGCCTACAAACTCATGAAAACTGAACAGTCAACTACTCTCCAGAAGATGACATCAGATACCTTAGAATTAGAGATATAAGGGATTGTGAGCTGCCATATGGGTGCTGTTAACTGAACCTTTGTCCTCTGCAAGAGCGGCAAGTGCTCTTAATCATGGATTCATCAACCCAGCCCTAGAAGGTACTTCATTTTTTCCCTTAAACCCAGATGTCATTAGGAAAGATCCTTTTACAGATGGTGCTGAGAAAACTGGGTATGTACCTGTAGAAGAATGAAATCAGGTCGAGTCTCAAACTACATGAAACATTGAAAATAGATCACAGACTTCATGTGAAGACAGGACATGCTGAAACTGCAGGGAAGACACATCAACTATGTCCCGTGTCAACAATCATCCTATGCAGAGGTAGGAACTTCTGAATGGACTGTGACAGCAGAGAACACAACCCAAGGACTGACACATGGATTATAGCAAACTAAAAACCTGCCTAACAATGGAAGGAACCTCACAACTGAAGAGACAGCTTACAGATTTGAGAAATCATTGCCAACTCTGTATCGCATAGGGTTCTATTATGTAAAAACAGCCAAGATTAAACCAAATCCAATCCATACATGAGGTAATGAGGTGAGCAGACAGTCCTCAAAGGAAGAAATAGAAATGGCAAATAATATTTGATGATGGGTTCAACATCCTAAGCCATCAGGGAAAGGTGAAATTAAAATGATTTATACTCTCACCTTACTAGCTCAGAATGACTTTCATCAAGAAAACAGAACAACAGATGCTGGCAGGAATTTGAGGAAAGAGGAAACTTTACTCACTGCTTGTGAGCATAAATTGCAGCTACTGAGGAAATCAGTAAGTAGGTTTGTCAAAAATGAGAAAGTGGTGGGACAGATGTCTCAGGGAAAAGCACTGGCTGCTCTTACAGAGGAACTGGGTTTGGTTTCCAGCACCCACTTGGTGGCTCAGAACCATCTATAACTCCAGTTCCAGGGAATCCCTTTCTGGCCTCCACAGTCACCACGGATGTACACATATATTGCAGGAAAAATATTCACACACATAAAAATAAAAGATCAACAAATCTTTGAGAACGACAAACAAAACTATCACATGATCTGCCTATATGCCTCAGTGATAAAGAGCACTTCTTGTTCTTCCAGGGGACCAGCATTTGATTCCCAACACTCAAACCAGGCAGTTCACAACCACCTGTAACACAAGCCCCAGGAGGGTCTGACATCTCTCATCTCTGTGGTCACACACACACAGACACACACACACACATATACACAGATTTAAAAGTAAAAAAATGACATTTGTAGGAAAATGGGTGAAATTACAGTTCAGAATGTTAGCTGAAATAAACTGCATTCAGATAAGCACTATGTTTTCTCTCATGTGTGTATTCTTGATTGAAGTTTCTATGTGTGAGTGGGTCGGTGTCCATGTGTGGATGACTCATGAAACTAGAGAACTGTGAGAGGGAAAAAGAGACCTGAAGGATTAGGGTACAGGAACACTGACAGAAGATAATGCAATATTGTACTGGGAGAGCAGAAATTAGGTTGTTGTGGGCAATGGAAAAACAGCAAGAATGGGACAGAGGGGAGGGCAAGGCAAAGGCCAGAGGGCAGGGTGTGGAAGAAGAAAACATGTGTAAAAATGCCATTATGAAATCTACTACTTTGTAGATAACTTAATAATCTTGTAATGGGAAATACTTGTTCCTGTAGCCATCGTCCCACTTGAAATGGAGTCCATGGGGCAGGTGTTGTGCTATATTAGTTCAGACATCTATTACAGTACCAGGCATATGGTCATGCGTAAAGCATTTGCTGAGCCAGTTGTTGCCATGCATGCATCTAATTCCAGCATTTAGAGGACTAAGGAAGGCCCAAAGATTCTGGCTAGAGACTCACCTAATCTGAGCAAGACCTTATCTTAAATAATAATTGCCTATTTGCCAAATACATTTTGATAGCAATTATTGAGCTTTGTATATTATGTCTGTCGGTGATTGGTTTGATTTTATTATGATGCCTATAAGTTGTTGTACACGCATATAGTAGCCTCTTGATAATTGTGTTTATTTTCTATGACAACTCTCATGTTTAAAAACCATTAGACATTTAATTATTTGAAAGCATTCATCTGTAAAATAATTTGTTAATAAAATCTTTTTTGAGAGTTAATATTTGATTTTTTCTGGTTATTTTGACTTTTCCATTTTGATATTTTATTGTTTATGCTGTAATCCCTCTTAATATCTATTTTCTAAAATTTAGAAAGGTTTTTGCTATACATACCAGGGTAACCTTGGACTTGTTATGTAGCTCAGGCTAACCTTGAACTCAAGATTCTCCTCTCAGCTTCCAGAGTGCTGGGATTACTGGCATGCACCACCATGTCTTGCTCAATTATTTTTAAAATAAATTATGTGTCTAGGTGTTTTGTAAACTTTGTACATCATGTGCACACAATGTTCAAGTAGGCCAGAAGAGGGCATCAGATCCAGGGGACTGGAGTTACTGAGGGTTGTGATTGACCAAGCAGGTGCTGGCAATGAACACAGGCCCTTTGGAAGAACAAGTGCTCTTAACTGCTGAGCTACCTCTTCAGCCTCTCGTCAATTATTATGTACATGTATATTTATGCATATAAACATCTTCACTGCATGTAAGCATGTGTGTTGTGTGCTCCTAGATGAGAAGAACTGCAGTTACAGATGGTTTGAGTTTCTGTGTGAGTGCCAGAAATTGAATTCAGGTCCTCTGCAAGAGCAAACAGTTTTCTTAATCACAGAAAAAACCCTCCAGTCCTACATACATATAGTTTTTCTTTTCTTTTATTCTTCTTTTTTTTTTTGAGTCATGAGTTTACATAGCCCAGAACAATGGATTCTCCTGCTTTCCAAATCTGGGATTATAGGTATGTCCTACTGCACAAATATTTAGATCATCAACTCTTTTGGTTTTATGGGACAGGGTTTCTTTGTGTAGGCTTGGCTGTCTTGGAGCTCACTCTGTAGCCCAGGCTGGCCTCTAACGCATAGAGCTCTTCCTGCCTCTGGCTCCTGAGTGCTGGGATTAAAGGCATGTGCTCCCACCACTACCACCACCGGGCTTCATCAACTTTTTCTTCCTTCATTTATTTTCCTTCCTTCCTTCCTTCCTTCCTTCCTTCCTTTTTTTCTTTAAAAACTTATTTTTATTTATATGAGTACTCTACCTGCACGTCCAACTTTGTCAGACGAGGACATGGGATCACACTATAGACAGTTGTGAGCCAGTATGTGGTTACTGGGAACTGAACTCAGCACCTCTGGAAGAGTAAGCAGTGTTCTTAGATGCTGAGCCACCTCTTCAGACCCTCATCAACATTTTCTTATAGACTGATTTTTGTTTAAATTTTTCATGACTCAAACTAACTTGCACTATTACTAAACATAGACCATTTTTCATTTTAAGATTTCCTGGCTGTTATGTATTTTAGATAGGGTCTTACTATGTGACCCTGCCTGACCTGGAACTTGCAATCCCCCCAGTGTCTGATAAGAAAGTGCTGGAATTGATGATACAAGGCACACTCCTGACCTCTCTTTTATTGAGGAAGGGAAAAGGGTCTTCCTAGTAAAAAGTAGTTGTTTTGTTTTGTTTTGTTTTGTTCTTTTTGATGGTACTAGGAATTGAGCCCAGGTCTGAAGCCACATGCTAAGAAAGTACTTTACCACAGGGCCATGTTTGTAGCCCATGTCAAATGCCATAGAAATTGTTAACGGTGAAAACAACTTTGTGTGGATTACTTGAATAGCTATTTTTGTAAAACTGTGGGTTTTACTTATACATTGCTTTTAAAAAAACAATAAAACTGGGTGATAGTGGCTCACACCTTTAATCCCAGCAAATCCCAGCACTCCTGAGCCAGAGGCAGGCAGATGTCTGTGAGTTCAGGGCCAGCCTGGTCTACAGAATGAGTTCCACTGACAGCCAGAGCTAGACAGAGAAACCCTGTCTCAGACAAACCAGAATTTAAACCACACTGCAAAATCACTCAAATCAGACAATTTAATACCTTATATAGATGTTGGATATTTTTCTGAATAAATACTTTATCATGGATAGGTCTTGTATCCTTTATTTTTTTAGAACTTGAAAACATACCAAGTTGCATATTAAGAAGGCAATCAAAAACATTTCCTTCTGTGTTCAAGTCTGCATTATTTCAAGGCTATCCATCACACACGCAAACACACACACACACACACACATCGTAAGAACAGCATCAAACATTAGTCTTTAAGCTTTAAATAACTAAAGACAATGCATTCCTTAAAGCAGGAGAGCATACCATGAAGTTACAGCAGTTTAGGTATAAAATATGGGGGGAATGAAATGTACTTCTGTGACAGGGATGTATCTCAGTGTTTTGTTCAGCTTGTGCTCAATCCTCAGCACCACAAATAACAAACCAAATTTCCTTGTGCATGACATTATCAACACATATATTATCCTTAAAGGTGTGTTTCAGGCCCATAGATCTTCTGTACCAAGTAGTCTAAAGGCCTGTTCAATAACCTAAACACTTTCGTCTCTATTTATGCCCCTATAACTGCTCCCTTTTTGTACTCCCTTGTTTGCCATTGTGCCTTAAGGGAAAGTTGTCACCGAGTATCAAGAGTTAATATGCATGAAGAACTTAAGAGCAGTTGACCTATATAAACACTCAATAAATATTCAGAACAACTTGTAAAGGAGAGTCTGCCATTATCTCCATTAAAAAAGTGAAAAGTTCTATTTTATATTCTATGTATATTTTGTTTGTATAGGCATAACCACACATGCACGAGAGTGCCTATGGAGGTCACAAAAGGGGCACCAGATCTCCTTGAGCTGGAGTCACAGGCGGTTGTGACCTGCCCAATGTGGGTACTGGGAACTGAATTTGGGTCCTGTGGTAGAATAGGAACGACTCTAAACCACTGAGCAATCTCCCAGTATCTCCACTCTTTTTCTTTCTTTTTTTGGAAGACAGGTTTTTCTGTGTAGCTCTGGTTGTCTTGGAATTTGTCTGTAGACCAGGCTGGCCTCAAACCCAGAGATTAGACTGCCTCCGTTTAATTAAATACGTGCACCACCGCTCAACCTATCCCCATTCTTATACACAAGGGATTCAAAGTACAAAAAGGTGAGGTCATACCCCAGGTCATACAAATAACAGACTGTTTCCTGTCAATCTGTATCAAACTTCCACACCTCCAATCCAGACAACTGCTGATCTAGACTAGACATGTTCTCCAAGGTATGTATATCTAGGTATCACTACATCAAAACTAAGATGTTGTTTGTTCTTCTCATGCTCATCCTTTCATGCATACATTGCTACCTAGAGACTGGCTGCTAGGACAGTCTGAATGCAGCAGCAGAATAGATTCTAACTGTCTTTCATTAGTCAGATATTAAAGGGATCTGACGTTAAAAGGGGAGACCATGTTTTGCTGCCCAATGAAATTGTTTTGCATTGGAAATATTTTAACTTTATTACATTTATTATTGTGTGTGTGTGTGTGTGTGTGAGAGAGAGAGAGAGAGAGAGACAGAAAGAGAGCGAGCAGCTGGTGGTCAGTAGCTGCTGATGCAGCAGGTTCTCTTCTACCATGTGGGTGTGGGGATTGAAAGCAGGTGTTTGGGTTTGTTGATAAGTGCCTTTACCTGCTGAGTCATCTTGCTTACCCAGATTTTTTTTTAAATTAAAAGCATTGTAGGTGGTGGTGGCACGCACCTTTAATCTGAGCACTTTGGAAGCAGAGAAAGGTATATCCCAAAGTTCGATGCTAACCTGGTCTACAGAGTGAATGCCAGGAAAACTAGGGCTGCATCGAGAAATCTTGTCTCCAAAACAAACCAAAACAAACAAAGAAGCAAATAAATAAATAAAACCATTTTAGTTTTGAAACCTTATAATAAGATTGTTATTTTAAATTGAGTTTATATTGACATTTTCTTAGTTTAATTGCTAATATAATTAATACTGCCAGACTTAGACAATAAAACCAAAGCTCTCTGAAGGAATTACTAACCTTTGGAGAGTGAGCGACTCAAGTGTGGAACTAGAGAAGACCCACTTTCACCATCTGATTCTACAGTTTCTGAGAACTAGGTACAGAACATGGCAGCATGCAGCTGAGATCCATAGTTGGAGGCACTTACGCTTGATGGGTATAAAGGTCTGGTTCGTCGAGGTCCTGAGATCTTAATTCCTGTGTGGAGAGGCAGCCAGCACCACCGGTGGAAATGGAACTGCGCTTCATGCTCAGAACCTAATTCATGATTTCAATATCAGAAAAATGTTCCAGATGCAAGTGGATCATTAAGCAATAATTGTCACTTTTATTATGAAGTAGAAGAGTAACTAAGTTTATTCCTTTACGATAGTATTTTCCCTGTGTGCTGTATTTGTTTGTCATGTATACTTAACTCCTCACTAAAGATAACACCTATGCAACTTCAAGTATTCAATACACTCGAGCAAGACAATGCAAAAACGAACATATATGATTCCTGCATCACACGGCAATCCATGATCGCAAAATTTCAATGTGTTATCCCGAATACATCACTGGTATCTCTTATGTCTATTTCAATGGTAACTCACAGACTGCTTGACAAGAAATCTCAGGCTCCTTAACTCTCCTCAAAATGTTTCCTTTGGCTTCAAAATCAGGATTCATTCTCTTTTCCTAATATCTACTTTTCTTGCTTTATGTTTAACCCCATAGTTTAATACCCACTATTGTCTTTCTGGTTCTAATCTCCCTTTCAGTAAAGACAAGCAATCCGTTCCATAACATAATGTAGAGGCTGCTTCCATTCTCAAAATATTTTAGTATCATAAGCATACCTATGTCAGACCCTGTCTTCGTCTCTGCAGCACTAGACGCTAGCCACTCAGCTTTTTCTGGTCCTGCCCTGGCTTCTTTCTAGGATAAGACAGAACTCACTGTTGATAAAATTATATATATATATATATATATATATATATATATATATATATATATATATGTAGTGAAGAGAAATCACGCTATGCAATAAGGCTTATATAGGAGGCTTATTGGAAGATGAGAGAGAAGGAACAGAGGAGGCAGAGAGGGGAGCAGACTAGTCCCATGGGGTAAAGAGTGCGGGAGAGAGAGGGAGGTAGACACAGGAGAAGGGAGAGGTTAGGGGTAGGTCCACCTGTTACAAGGAACCATAGCAAATGTGCCCAGAAGTGGCTACAGGTGAAGTGCTCTTAGTGGCTACAGGTGAGGAGGTTTCCTGTCAGGACCCTAAGGACAGGCAGGCCAATGCAGATTCCCAAATACTAACACCAAATAATAACACCCACTTTATTGTTTGTTTGAGCTGGGGACTTTAGCACAATAGGCTGTGCACTGAGTCACATCACTCCTTGTTCGACTGCTTACATTCCACTTAGGTCTTATTCTCAAGCCTTCAGTTTCCCAGACTTTTTCTTCTTACATGGCTTTTCAGATGCTGCATTACCACAGGAACGCAGTGTTTTAACCTGTCCCTCCCAGGCAGTCCTCCCCTTCTCCCCCTCCCTGCGGAACACCTTGGTCAGCAATCAGCATCCTCTTTTCCCTCTCCAGGCGCTGCCCACACAAACTTACTGATCCCTGAACCCAGAACCTGGCAGATACCGCCCCAGGTCTCTGATGCCACAGAGTTTCTTAGCAGGAACAGAGTTAACCCCATGCCAGCAGTTACCTTTCTCTCTGGTTCTTGACCCCCAGCGCCCACTTCCAGTAAAATGCACAACTGCTTAGGAAGACACCCACCAATGCCAACCAGGAGCCATTTGGATTTTAAAGTCTCCGCCTGCGTGACATCAGAAAGCCTCTTGCGAGTACTCTTAAGCAAGAAGGCTATGCCAGTTCCCAGACAGTGGTGGGAAGTCCTAGGGCAAAAGCTTAGATTTCTAAATCTTGCAGCTGTTGTGCCTCTGGCTAGAATTGTAGTTTTGTCCCTAGCAGCCCTTTTGAGTTTCAGTCTTTCCTAGCCATCAGTGTGTCTCCTCATCTGTATTTGAGACAATCAAGTACTTTTGCAGCAGTGCCCAGTTGTTTTCCATAGTATCTTTTATTGTTTTGTTTTGTAAAATATCCCTGGGCCTGGTGAAATGGCTCCATGGGTAAGAGCACTGCCTGCTCTTCCAAAGAAATGGGTTAAATCCCCAGGACCCATAACTATAACTCTAATTTCAGGAGGTCTGATGCCCTCTTCTGGCCTTGGTGGGCACGAGACACACGTGTGGTATACAGACATACATGTAGGCAAAACACTTTATACATAAAATAAAAATAATAAAGATCTTTTTTAAAAAAATAAAGGCAAATAAAAAGTATTCTTGTACAGTTTTATCAGGACCTAAGTTCTCAAAATTCATTTCAACACTCATCTTAGTTTCAAGATGCCTTAAGAAGTACAAAATTTGCTGGTCAGTGGTGGTACATTCCTTTACTCCCAGTACTCAAGAGGCAGAGGCAGGGGGATCTCTGTGAGTTTGAGAAGAGTCTACAGAAGAAATACAAAATCACTTTAGCTAAGACATTTGAATTGGAAGTATTATCTCTGTTTGACCAAGATCTCCCATATTTTGTCATTACAAGGTCAATTAGCAAGACTATTGTAATAGCTATTGCTTATGCATTAACTACTCCTGGATTCTTTTTATAGAAGACTGAAGTGAGAAAGGATTAATGTTCTACGGGTGCTTAAATAAAGCAAGTTTTCACATACTAGTCCTTCTAAAATCATTCCTCATCAAAGAACTCATTGAAACATTTTTTTTTGTACAAATTTTAAAAAGTTGAAGTCTACAGTCATCAGGCTGGTAGTCATAGACACACAAAAACCTGACAAGCTTGCTTTCTATGTCTACTTCTGAATGCCACTCAGGATCAAGTGAGATAATTGTATCAGGATTTTAGCTTAGTGATACATGGCGTTAATAAATTAAAATTCATGCTAAGGAATGTAGTGGGAAGAAATGATAATGTAATCAAGTTGAATTTAATTTGCTAGATATTTTATAATGACATTTTAAGTCATAAGCAACTGTAATATACTTTACTCTTTTAATTAATGCAGGCCACCTTATTCCCATGTGGTTATGCCGTGGCAGTATCTGTGAAAAATTCTTCAGAGCAGGTAATAGGGATATGTTACATCTCTTTTTATCTTCTTTTTTTTTTTTCTGAGACAAGCTTGTCTATTTAACAGTCTTGGCTGTGTCCCTTTTTTACCTTTTATGTTAATTCTTTAAAAACAACTACTTCTTTATTTTATTTATTGTATTATGTGTAGTTGGAATTTTCCTTTGGGCCACCAAGAAACTCCCAAATAATTTATTATGAATGCTTCTTATTAATTATAAGTGCTTAGTCTTAGCTTAGGCTCGTCCTGCTAGCTTTTTGAACTTAATTTAACCTGTTTCTATTCATCTACATTTTTCCTTGGGGCTTTTTACCTTTCTTTTATTCTGTATGTCTTGGTTTCCTGCTTCCTCCATGTGTGTCTGATTGGCCACTGGTTTCTCCCTGGTATCTCTTTTTCTTTCTTCCTTTCTAAGCCTAAATTCCTCCTGCTACTCAGTTTCCCTGCCTGCAAGTCCTGCCTATACCTCTTTCTTGCTATTGGCCATTTAGCTTTTTGTTAGACTAATCAGGTGCCTTAGGCAGACAAGGTAAAACAGCAACACATTTTTACATATAATTCAACAAATGCAACACGTCTTTACATAGTTATACAAATATTTTGTAACAATGAAACATCATTTCTCCTTTTACTTTTTTTCTTCAAACCCGCTCTTATATGCCTCCTTGTTCCCTTTCAAATTCATGGATTTTTCATTAATTTTGTTACATGCATATGTGTATGTAACCTGCCCAATCTGTATGTTACTTGTCTGTATGCTGTCAGGGTTATAATTAGGTTGAAGGGAGATAAATACACAGGGAGAAAGGAGAGCAAAATAATAGTATGGATATGTGAAAAAAATCACAAGGATTCATACTGTTAAGTACCTAAGAAACTATAACACACGCATACTTTAATTTAGTATAATGTTATTTGTATGTATGATTCAGGGCTCACCATTTGGTATTGGATAAGCATTTCGTGTACTCTTCCCACAGTAGGACTAAAACTGTTTCTCCACTCCCGGCATTTGTGAGTTCCCTATAGTTCTTTGTGTAGGGCTGGTTGGCCCCTTGTCCCTTATAGATTGCCTCTTGTCCTTATTCAGCTCATACTTAAGCAGCCATGTTAATAAGATTTTATTGGTGTAGATTCTGACATTCCTAGGAGATACAATGTCACAGCAAACTCCATGATGCTCTGGCTCTTATAATCTATGTGTCCCCTCCTTTACAATGTTTCGTGATACTTACGTGTAGTGATATTTCATTTGTATTTTAATAAAGAAAGTTTAGCTGAAGATCAGAGAGTAAGTGGTAGCACACACCTTTAATCTCAGTAGCCACACTAGTTTGCCATAGAAACCTGGCGGTGCACGCCTTTAATCCCAGTGGTGCACATCTTTAATCCCAACCTAAAGAATGGAATGCAAGACAGAAGGAGAAAGCTCTCAGACACAGTCTCATCACCCTGTTATTTGATTTCTCTGTTAGATTGCCTTCACATATGCATTTATTTCAGGAAGCATCGACTGTATCAATACCCATGCCACTGCACACTACTTCCGTGGCCTTAGTTTTAGCTGTTTCTCCCTGTATACACTCCCTCGTCCCTCTATTTCTCTCCTTGCATCTCCCCTCACCAGCCTGTACCTTTCTATTCTATTTCTTCTTTCCTGATGAGATGCTTCTCTCCTCCTTAGTCTGTTACTCTATGCTTAATCTCTGTGATTCTGTATATCCACATGTAAGCTAATACATGCCACATTTGGCTTTCTGTGTCTGGGTACCTCACTCAGGGTGATTTCTCCCCCTAGTTCTACCCATTTACTGTGAATTTAATTCTTTTTAATGGCTGAGTAATATTCATTTGTATAAAGGTTCCAATTTTTATCACGAGGTAGATCAGGTCCCATCTCTCTAAGGTAAATCCACACTCATTTCCATAGTGACTGTATGAGTCTGCACTCCTACCAGCAGTGGATGAGTGTACCCCTTATTCTATGTCCTTGCCAGCAGGAACTGTCACTCGTATTATTGATCCTAGGGATTCTGAAAGGTGTAAAGTGGACTCTCAAAGCAGACTTGGTTTGCATTTCACTAATGACTGAGAATGTTGAACATTTAAGTCTTTCTCAGCCACTTAAGATTCCCTATTGAGAATTCTCTGTTTAAAAATTCCCAGTTTTAATTGAGTCATTTGTTTTCTTGATATCTAGCCTTTTGAGTTCTTTATACATTTTGTTTGAGTTTTTTTGTATAATTTTGGATATTAGCTCTCTATTGGGTGTGTAGTTGATAAAAAAATATTTTACCATTCTGTAAGCTGCCACTTTGTCTGAATGATGGGATCTTTTGTCATGCAGAAGCTTTTCAGTTTCATGAGATCCCATTTATTAATTGTTGAAATTAGTGTCTGTGTTAATAGTGTTCTGCTCAGAAGGCCTTTTCCTATGTCATTGATTTCAGGGATCTTCCCTTCTTTTTCTTCTGTTAGGTTCAAGATATCTGGTTTTAGGTTGAGGTCTGTGTGGGAATTCCTTTCCATTAAATATTTTTTGGGATGTGGGGGTGTGTCAGCAATAGGGTGGCTTCTGTGTGCTGACATGATCTCTTATAAGGGAGAGAATGGTCTCCCATGTATTTCTGGTTTCTTCATCAAAGATCAGGAGTCCGTAGGCACTTGAATTACACCTGACTTCTCAGTGGAAACCATGAAAGCCAGAATGTCTTAGATAGATGTGCTGCCAACACTAAGAGACCATGAAGGCAATCCCAGAGTACTATTCGCAGCAAAGCTTGCATTCACCATCAATGGAGAAAAAAGATATTCCAGGACAAAAACAGATTTAAATAATAGGTAGCCACAAACCCAGCCTTACAGAAACTACTAGAAGGCAAAGCACAAACCAAGGAAGCTAAGAACACCCATAATAACACAGACATCTGACAACTCTCCACCACCACAACTCAAAGAAGGGAAACACACACTCTAATAGTAGGTTTCAACACTCCTCTCTCACCAATGGACAGGCTAAACAGACAGAAACTTAATGGAGCAATAAGAGATATCACAGATGTAGTGAAACAAATGAAATTAATAGACATCTATAGAACATTCCACCCAACAGAAAAGAAAATACCTTCTTCTCAGCATCTCATGGAACCTTCTCAAAAATTGATCACATAATCAGTAACAAAGCAAACATTCACAGATACAAAAGAAAATGTAGTAACCAGCTGTGTGCTATTGGATTACCATGGAATAATGCTAGAATTCAACAACAATTCTACCCCCAGAATGCCTACAAACTCATGAAAACTGAACAGTCAACTACTCTCCAGAAGATGACATCAGATACCTTAGAATTAGAGATATAAGGGATTGTGAGCTGCCATATGGGTGCTGTTAACTGAACCTTTGTCCTCTGCAAGAGCGGCAAGTGCTCTTAATCATGGATTCATCAACCCAGCCCTAGAAGGTACTTCATTTTTTCCCTTAAACCCAGATGTCATTAGGAAAGATCCTTTTACAGATGGTGCTGAGAAAACTGGGTATGTACCTGTAGAAGAATGAAATCAGGTCGAGTCTCAAACTACATGAAACATTGAAAATAGATCACAGACTTCATGTGAAGACAGGACATGCTGAAACTGCAGGGAAGACACATCAACTATGTCCCGTGTCAACAATCATCCTATGCAGAGGTAGGAACTTCTGAATGGACTGTGACAGCAGAGAACACAACCCAAGGACTGACACATGGATTATAGCAAACTAAAAACCTGCCTAACAATGGAAGGAACCTCACAACTGAAGAGACAGCTTACAGATTTGAGAAATCATTGCCAACTCTGTATCGCATAGGGTTCTATTATGTAAAAACAGCCAAGATTAAACCAAATCCAATCCATACATGAGGTAATGAGGTGAGCAGACAGTCCTCAAAGGAAGAAATAGAAATGGCAAATAATATTTGATGATGGGTTCAACATCCTAAGCCATCAGGGAAAGGTGAAATTAAAATGATTTATACTCTCACCTTACTAGCTCAGAATGACTTTCATCAAGAAAACAGAACAACAGATGCTGGCAGGAATTTGAGGAAAGAGGAAACTTTACTCACTGCTTGTGAGCATAAATTGCAGCTACTGAGGAAATCAGTAAGTAGGTTTGTCAAAAATGAGAAAGTGGTGGGACAGATGTCTCAGGGAAAAGCACTGGCTGCTCTTACAGAGGAACTGGGTTTGGTTTCCAGCACCCACTTGGTGGCTCAGAACCATCTATAACTCCAGTTCCAGGGAATCCCTTTCTGGCCTCCACAGTCACCACGGATGTACACATATATTGCAGGAAAAATATTCACACACATAAAAATAAAAGATCAACAAATCTTTGAGAACGACAAACAAAACTATCACATGATCTGCCTATATGCCTCAGTGATAAAGAGCACTTCTTGTTCTTCCAGGGGACCAGCATTTGATTCCCAACACTCAAACCAGGCAGTTCACAACCACCTGTAACACAAGCCCCAGGAGGGTCTGACATCTCTCATCTCTGTGGTCACACACACACAGACACACACACACACATATACACAGATTTAAAAGTAAAAAAATGACATTTGTAGGAAAATGGGTGAAATTACAGTTCAGAATGTTAGCTGAAATAAACTGCATTCAGATAAGCACTATGTTTTCTCTCATGTGTGTATTCTTGATTGAAGTTTCTATGTGTGAGTGGGTCGGTGTCCATGTGTGGATGACTCATGAAACTAGAGAACTGTGAGAGGGAAAAAGAGACCTGAAGGATTAGGGTACAGGAACACTGACAGAAGATAATGCAATATTGTACTGGGAGAGCAGAAATTAGGTTGTTGTGGGCAATGGAAAAACAGCAAGAATGGGACAGAGGGGAGGGCAAGGCAAAGGCCAGAGGGCAGGGTGTGGAAGAAGAAAACATGTGTAAAAATGCCATTATGAAATCTACTACTTTGTAGCTAACTTAATAATCTTGTAATGGGAAATACTTGTTCCTGTAGCCATCGTCCCACTTGAAATGGAGTCCATGGGGCAGGTGTTGTGCTATATTAGTTCAGACATCTATTACAGTACCAGGCATATGGTCATGCGTAAAGCATTTGCTGAGCCAGTTGTTGCCATGCATGCATCTAATTCCAGCATTTAGAGGACTAAGGAAGGCCCAAAGATTCTGGCTAGAGACTCACCTAATCTGAGCAAGACCTTATCTTAAATAATAATTGCCTATTTGCCAAATACATTTTGATAGCAATTATTGAGCTTTGTATATTATGTCTGTCGGTGATTGGTTTGATTTTATTATGATGCCTATAAGTTGTTGTACACGCATATAGTAGCCTCTTGATAATTGTGTTTATTTTCTATGACAACTCTCATGTTTAAAAACCATTAGACATTTAATTATTTGAAAGCATTCATCTGTAAAATAATTTGTTAATAAAATCTTTTTTGAGAGTTAATATTTGATTTTTTCTGGTTATTTTGACTTTTCCATTTTGATATTTTATTGTTTATGCTGTAATCCCTCTTAATATCTATTTTCTAAAATTTAGAAAGGTTTTTGCTATACATACCAGGGTAACCTTGGACTTGTTATGTAGCTCAGGCTAACCTTGAACTCAAGATTCTCCTCTCAGCTTCCAGAGTGCTGGGATTACTGGCATGCACCACCATGTCTTGCTCAATTATTTTTAAAATAAATTATGTGTCTAGGTGTTTTGTAAACTTTGTACATCATGTGCACACAATGTTCAAGTAGGCCAGAAGAGGGCATCAGATCCAGGGGACTGGAGTTACTGAGGGTTGTGATTGACCAAGCAGGTGCTGGCAATGAACACAGGCCCTTTGGAAGAACAAGTGCTCTTAACTGCTGAGCTACCTCTTCAGCCTCTCGTCAATTATTATGTACATGTATATTTATGCATATAAACATCTTCACTGCATGTAAGCATGTGTGTTGTGTGCTCCTAGATGAGAAGAACTGCAGTTACAGATGGTTTGAGTTTCTGTGTGAGTGCCAGAAATTGAATTCAGGTCCTCTGCAAGAGCAAACAGTTTTCTTAATCACAGAAAAAACCCTCCAGTCCTACATACATATAGTTTTTCTTTTCTTTTATTCTTCTTTTTTTTTTTGAGTCATGAGTTTACATAGCCCAGAACAATGGATTCTCCTGCTTTCCAAATCTGGGATTATAGGTATGTCCTACTGCACAAATATTTAGATCATCAACTCTTTTGGTTTTATGGGACAGGGTTTCTTTGTGTAGGCTTGGCTGTCTTGGAGCTCACTCTGTAGCCCAGGCTGGCCTCTAACGCATAGAGCTCTTCCTGCCTCTGGCTCCTGAGTGCTGGGATTAAAGGCATGTGCTCCCACCACTACCACCACCGGGCTTCATCAACTTTTTCTTCCTTCATTTATTTTCCTTCCTTCCTTCCTTCCTTCCTTCCTTCCTTTTTTTCTTTAAAAACTTATTTTTATTTATATGAGTACTCTACCTGCACGTCCAACTTTGTCAGACGAGGACATGGGATCACACTATAGACAGTTGTGAGCCAGTATGTGGTTACTGGGAACTGAACTCAGCACCTCTGGAAGAGTAAGCAGTGTTCTTAGATGCTGAGCCACCTCTTCAGACCCTCATCAACATTTTCTTATAGACTGATTTTTGTTTAAATTTTTCATGACTCAAACTAACTTGCACTATTACTAAACATAGACCATTTTTCATTTTAAGATTTCCTGGCTGTTATGTATTTTAGATAGGGTCTTACTATGTGACCCTGCCTGACCTGGAACTTGCAATCCCCCCAGTGTCTGATAAGAAAGTGCTGGAATTGATGATACAAGGCACACTCCTGACCTCTCTTTTATTGAGGAAGGGAAAAGGGTCTTCCTAGTAAAAAGTAGTTGTTTTGTTTTGTTTTGTTTTGTTCTTTTTGATGGTACTAGGAATTGAGCCCAGGTCTGAAGCCACATGCTAAGAAAGTACTTTACCACAGGGCCATGTTTGTAGCCCATGTCAAATGCCATAGAAATTGTTAACGGTGAAAACAACTTTGTGTGGATTACTTGAATAGCTATTTTTGTAAAACTGTGGGTTTTACTTATACATTGCTTTTAAAAAAACAATAAAACTGGGTGCTAGTGGCTCACACCTTTAATCCCAGCAAATCCCAGCACTCCTGAGCCAGAGGCAGGCAGATGTCTGTGAGTTCAGGGCCAGCCTGGTCTACAGAATGAGTTCCACTGACAGCCAGAGCTAGACAGAGAAACCCTGTCTCAGACAAACCAGAATTTAAACCACACTGCAAAATCACTCAAATCAGACAATTTAATACCTTATATAGATGTTGGATATTTTTCTGAATAAATACTTTATCATGGATAGGTCTTGTATCCTTTATTTTTTTAGAACTTGAAAACATACCAAGTTGCATATTAAGAAGGCAATCAAAAACATTTCCTTCTGTGTTCAAGTCTGCATTATTTCAAGGCTATCCATCACACACGCAAACACACACACACACACACACATCGTAAGAACAGCATCAAACATTAGTCTTTAAGCTTTAAATAACTAAAGACAATGCATTCCTTAAAGCAGGAGAGCATACCATGAAGTTACAGCAGTTTAGGTATAAAATATGGGGGGAATGAAATGTACTTCTGTGACAGGGATGTATCTCAGTGTTTTGTTCAGCTTGTGCTCAATCCTCAGCACCACAAATAACAAACCAAATTTCCTTGTGCATGACATTATCAACACATATATTATCCTTAAAGGTGTGTTTCAGGCCCATAGATCTTCTGTACCAAGTAGTCTAAAGGCCTGTTCAATAACCTAAACACTTTCGTCTCTATTTATGCCCCTATAACTGCTCCCTTTTTGTACTCCCTTGTTTGCCATTGTGCCTTAAGGGAAAGTTGTCACCGAGTATCAAGAGTTAATATGCATGAAGAACTTAAGAGCAGTTGACCTATATAAACACTCAATAAATATTCAGAACAACTTGTAAAGGAGAGTCTGCCATTATCTCCATTAAAAAAGTGAAAAGTTCTATTTTATATTCTATGTATATTTTGTTTGTATAGGCATAACCACACATGCACGAGAGTGCCTATGGAGGTCACAAAAGGGGCACCAGATCTCCTTGAGCTGGAGTCACAGGCGGTTGTGACCTGCCCAATGTGGGTACTGGGAACTGAATTTGGGTCCTGTGGTAGAATAGGAACGACTCTAAACCACTGAGCAATCTCCCAGTATCTCCACTCTTTTTCTTTCTTTTTTTGGAAGACAGGTTTTTCTGTGTAGCTCTGGTTGTCTTGGAATTTGTCTGTAGACCAGGCTGGCCTCAAACCCAGAGATTAGACTGCCTCCGTTTAATTAAATACGTGCACCACCGCTCAACCTATCCCCATTCTTATACACAAGGGATTCAAAGTACAAAAAGGTGAGGTCATACCCCAGGTCATACAAATAACAGACTGTTTCCTGTCAATCTGTATCAAACTTCCACACCTCCAATCCAGACAACTGCTGATCTAGACTAGACATGTTCTCCAAGGTATGTATATCTAGGTATCACTACATCAAAACTAAGATGTTGTTTGTTCTTCTCATGCTCATCCTTTCATGCATACATTGCTACCTAGAGACTGGCTGCTAGGACAGTCTGAATGCAGCAGCAGAATAGATTCTAACTGTCTTTCATTAGTCAGATATTAAAGGGATCTGACGTTAAAAGGGGAGACCATGTTTTGCTGCCCAATGAAATTGTTTTGCATTGGAAATATTTTAACTTTATTACATTTATTATTGTGTGTGTGTGTGTGTGTGTGAGAGAGAGAGAGACAGACAGAAAGAGAGCGAGCAGCTGGTGGTCAGTAGCTGCTGATGCAGCAGGTTCTCTTCTACCATGTGGGTGTGGGGATTGAAAGCAGGTGTTTGGGTTTGTTGATAAGTGCCTTTACCTGCTGAGTCATCTTGCTTACCCAGATTTTTTTTTAAATTAAAAGCATTGTAGGTGGTGGTGGCACGCACCTTTAATCTGAGCACTTTGGAAGCAGAGAAAGGTATATCCCAAAGTTCGATGCTAACCTGGTCTACAGAGTGAATGCCAGGAAAACTAGGGCTGCATCGAGAAATCTTGTCTCCAAAACAAACCAAAACAAACAAAGAAGCAAATAAATAAATAAAACCATTTTAGTTTTGAAACCTTATAATAAGATTGTTATTTTAAATTGAGTTTATATTGACATTTTCTTAGTTTAATTGCTAATATAATTAATACTGCCAGACTTAGACAGTAAAACCAAAGCTCTCTGAAGGAATTACTAACCTTTGGAGAGTGAGCGACTCAAGTGTGGAACTAGAGAAGACCCACTTTCACCATCTGATTCTACAGTTTCTGAGAACTAGGTACAGAACATGGCAGCATGCAGCTGAGATCCATAGTTGGAGGCACTTACGCTTGATGGGTATAAAGGTCTGGTTCGTCGAGGTCCTGAGATCTTAATTCCTGTGTGGAGAGGCAGCCAGCACCACCGGTGGAAATGGAACTGCGCTTCATGCTCAGAACCTAATTCATGATTTCAATATCAGAAAAATGTTCCAGATGCAAGTGGATCATTAAGCAATAATTGTCACTTTTATTATGAAGTAGAAGAGTAACTAAGTTTATTCCTTTACGATAGTATTTTCCCTGTGTGCTGTATTTGCTTGTCATGTATACTTAAGTCCTCACTAAAGATAACACCTATGCAACTTCAAGTATTCAATACACTCGAGCAAGACAATGCAAAAATGAACATATATGATTCCTGCATCACACGGCAATCCAAGATCACAAAATTTCAATGTGTTATCCCGAATACATCACTGGTATCTCTTATGTCTATTTCAATGGTAACTCACAGACTGCTTGACAAGAAATCTCAGGCTCCTTAACTCTCCTCAAAATGTTTCCTTTGGCTTCAAAATCAGGATTCATTCTCTTTACCTAATATCTACTTTTCTTGCTTTATGTTTAACCCCATAGTTTAATACCCACTATTGTCTTTCTGGTTCTAATCTCCCTTTCAGTAAAGACAAGCAATCTGTTCCATAACATAATGTAGAGGCTGCTTCCATTCTCAAAATATTTTAGTATCATAAGCATACCTATGTCAGACCCTGTCTTCGTCTCTGCAGCACTAGACGCTAGCCACTCAGCTTTTTCTGGTCCTGCCCTGGCTTCTTTCTAGGATAAGACAGAACTCACTGTTGATAAAATTATATATATATATATATATATATATATATATATATATATATATATATATGTAGTGAAGAGAAGTCACGCTATGCGATAAGGCTTATACAGGAGGCTTATTGGAAGATGAGAGAGAAGGGACAGAGAAGGCAGAGAGGGGAGCAGACTAGTCCCATGGGGTAAAGAGTGCGGGAGAGAGAGGGAGGTAGACACAGGAGAAGGGGGAGGTTAGGGGTAGGTCCACCTGTTACAAGGAACCATAGCAAATGTGCCCAGAAGTGGCTACAGGTGAAGTGCTCTTAGTGGCTACAGGTGAGGAGGTTTCCTGTCAGGACCCTAAGGACAGGCAGGCCAATGCAGATTCCCAAATACTAACACCAAATAATAACACCCACTTTATTGTTTGTTTGAGCTGGGGACTTTAGCACAATAGGCTGTGCACTGAGTCACATCACTCCTTGTTCGACTGCTTACATTCCACTTAGGTCTTATTCTCAAGCCTTCAGTTTCCCAGACTTTTTCTTCTTACATGGCTTTTCAGATGCTGCATTACCACAGGAACGCAGTGTTTTAACCTGTCCCTCCCAGGCAGTCCTCCCCTTCTCCCCCTCCCTGCGGAACACCTTGGTCAGCAATCAGCATCCTCTTTTCCCTCTCCAGGCGCTGCCCACACAAACTTACTGATCCCTGAACCCAGAACCTGGCAGATGCCGCCCCAGGTCTCTGATGCCACAGAGTTTCTTAGCAGGAACAGAGTTAACCCCATACCAGCAGTTACCTTTCTCTCTGGTTCTTGACCCCCAGCGCCCACTTCCAGTAAAATGCACAACTGCTTAGGAAGACACCCACCAATGCCAACCAGGAGCCATTTGGATTTTAAAGTCTCCGCCTGCGTGACATCAGAAAGCCTCTTGCGAGTACTCTTAAGCAAGAAGGCTATGCCAGTTCCCAGACAGTGGTGGGAAGTCCTAGGGCAAAAGCTTAGATTTCTAAATCTTGCAGCTGTTGTGCCTCTGGCTAGAATTGTAGTTTTGTCCCTAGCAGCCCTTTTGAGTTTCAGTCTTTCCTAGCCATCAGTGTGTCTCCTCATCTGTATTTGAGACAATCAAGTACTTTTGCAGCAGTGCCCAGTTGTTTTCCATAGTATCTTTTATTGTTGTTTTGTTTTGTAAAATATCCCTGGGCCTGGTGAAATGGCTCCATGGGTAAGAGCACTGCCTGCTCTTCCAAAGAAATGGCTTAAATCCCCAGGACCCATAACTATAACTCTAATTTCAGGAGGTCTGATGCCCTCTTCTGGCCTTGGTGGGCACCAGACACACGTGTGGTATACAGACATACATGTAGGCAAAACACTTTATACATAAAATAAAAATAATAAAGATCTTTTTTAAAAAAATAAAGGCAAATCAAAAGTATTCTTGTACAGTTTTATCAGGACCTAAGTTCTCAAAATTCATTTCAACACTCATCTTAGTTTCAAGATGCCTTAAGAAGTACAAAATTTGCTGGTCAGTGGTGGTACATTCCTTTACTCCCAGTACTCAAGAGGCAGAGGCAGGGGGATCTCTGTGAGTTTGAGAAGAGTCTACAGAAGAAATACAAAATCACTTTAGCTAAGACATTTGAATTGGAAGTATTGTCTCTGTTTGACCAAGATCTCCCATATTTTGTCATTACAAGGTCAATTAGTAAGACTATTGTAATAGCTATTGCTTATGCATTAACTACTCCTGGATTCTTTTTATAGAAGACTGAAGTGAGAAAGGATTAATGTTCTACGGGTGCTTAAATAAAGCAAGTTTTCACATACTAGTCCTTCTAAAATCATTCCTCATCAAAGAACTCATTGAAACATTTTTTTTTTACAAATTTTAAAAAGTTGAAGTCTACAGTCATCAGGCTGGTAGTCATAGACACACAAAAACCTGACAAGCTTGCTTTCTATGTCTACTTCTGAATGCCACTCAGGATCAAGTGAGATAATTGTATCAGGATTTTAGCTTAGTGATACATGGCGTTAATAAATTAAAATTCATCCTAAGGAATGTAGTGGGAAGAAATGATAATGTAATCAAGTTGAATTTAATTTGCTAGATATTTTATAATGACATTTTAAGTCATAAGCAACTGTAATATACTTTACTATTAGAAACTCTTTTAATTAATGCAGGCCACCTTATTCCCATGTGGTTATGCCGTGGCAGTATCTGTGAAAAATTCTTCAGAGCAGGTAATAGGGATATGTTACATCTCTTTTTATCTTCTTTTTTTTTTTCTGAGACAAGCTTGTCTATTTAACAGTCTTGGCTGTGTCCCTTTTTTACCTTTTATGTTAATTCTTTAAAAAACAACTACTTCTTTATTTTATTTATTGTATTATGTGTAGTTGGAATTTTCCTTTGGGCCACCAAGAAACTCCCAAATAATTTATTATGAATGCTTCTTATTAATTATAAGTGCTTAGTCTTAGCTTAGGCTCGTCCTGCTAGCTTTTTGAACTTAATTTAACCTGTTTCTATTCATCTACATTTTTCCTTGGGGCTTTTTACCTTTCTTTTATTCTGTATGTCTTGGTTTCCTGCTTCCTCCATGTGTGTCTGATTGGCCACTGGTTTTCTCCCTGGTATCTCTTTTTCTTTCTTCCTTTCTAAGCCTAAATTCCTCCTGCTACTCAGTTTCCCTGCCTGCAAGTCCTGCCTATACCTCTTTCTTGCTATTGGCCATTTAGCTTTTTGTTAGACTAATCAGGTGCCTTAGGCAGACAAGGTAAAACAGCAACATATTTTTACATATATTCAACAAATGCAACACGTCTTTACATAGTTATACAAATATTTTGTAACAATGAAACATCATTTCTCCTTTTACTTTTTTTCTTCAAACCCGCTCTTATATGCCTCCTTGTTCCCTTTCAAATTCATGGATTTTTCATTAATTTTGTTACATGCATATGTGTATGTAACCTGCCCAATCTGTATGTTACTTGTCTGTATGCTGTCAGGGGTTATAATTAGGTTGAAGGAGATAAATACACAGGGAGAAAGGAGAGCAAAATAATAGTATGGATATGTGAAAAAAATCACAAGGATTCATACTGTTAAGTACCTAAGAAACTATACACCACGCATACTTTACTTTATAGTATAATGTTATTTGTATGTATGACTCAGGGCTCACCATTTGGTATTGGATAAGCATTTCGTGTACTCTTCCCACAGTAGGACTAAAACTGTTTCTCCACTCCCGGCATTTGTGAGTTCCCTATAGTTCTTTGTGTAGGGCTGGTTGGCCCCTTGTCCCTTATAGATTGCCTCTTGTCCTTATTCAGCTCATACTTAAGCAGCCATGTTAATAAGATTTTATTGGTGTAGATTCTGACATTCCTAGGAGATACAATGTCACAGCAAACTCCATGATGCTCTGGCTCTTATAATCTATGTGTCCCCTCCTTTACAATGTTTCGTGATACTTACGTGTAGTGATATTTCATTTGTATTTTAATAAAGAAAGTTTAGCTGAAGATCAGAGAGTAAGTGGTAGCACATACCTTTAATCACAGTAGCCACACTAGTTTGCCATAGAAACCTGGCGGTGCACGCCTTTAATCCCAGTGGTGCACATCTTTAATCCCCACCTAAAGAATGGAATGCAAGACAGAAGGAGAAAGCTCTCAGAACACAGTCTCATCACCCTGTTATTTGATTTCTCTGTTAGATTGCCTTCACATATGCATTTATTTCAGGAAGCATCGACTGTATCAATACCCATGCCACTGCTCACTACTTCCGTGGCCTTAGTTTTAGCTGTTTCTCCCTGTATACACTCCCTCGTCCCTCTATTTCTCTCCTTGCACCTCCCCTCACCAGCCTGTACCTTTCTATTCTATTTCTTCTTTCCTGATGAGATGCTTCTCTCCTCCTTAGTCTGTTACTCTATGCTTAATCTCTGTGATTCTGTATATCCACATGTAAGCTAATACATGCCACATTTGGCTTTCTGTGTCTGGGTACCTCACTCAGGGTGATTTCTCCCCCTAGTTCTACCCATTTACTGTGAATTTAATTCTTTATAATGGCTGAGTAATATTCATTTGTATAAAGGTTCCAATTTTTATTATCCATTCATATTCATGTCTTGAATATGTTATCCAATTTCTGGGCATTATTAATAGAGCAGCAATGGACATGGTTGAGTAAGCGTCTCTGTGGTAGGATGAAGTTTCCTTTGGGTAAATGCCCAAGAGTGATAGAGCTGGATCACGAGGTAGATCAGTTCCCATCTCTCTAAGGTAAATCCACACTCATTTCCATAGTGACTGTATGAGTCTGCACTGCTACCAGCAGTGGATGAGTGTACCCCCTTATTCTATGTCCTTGCCAGCAGGAACTGTCACTCGTATTATTGATCCTAGGGATTCTGACAGGTGTAAAATGGACTCTCAAAGCAGACTTGGTTTGCATTTCACGAATGACTGAGAATGTTGAACATTTAAGTCTTTCTCAGCCATAAGATTCCCTATTGAGAATACTCTGTTTAAAAATTCCCAGTTTTAATTGAGTCATTTGTTTTCTTGATATCTAGCCTTTTGAGTTCTTTATACATTTTGTTTGAGTTTTTTTGTATAATTTTGGATATTAGCCCTCTATTGGGTGTGTAGTTGATAAAAAAATATTTTACCATTCTGTAAGCTGCCACTTTGTCTGAATGATGGGATCTTTTGTCATGCAGAAGCTTTTCAGTTTCATGAGATCCCATTTATTAATTGTTGAAATTAGTGTCTGTGTTAATAGTGTTCTGCTCAGAAAGTCTTTTCCTATGTCATTGATTTCAGGGATCTTCCCTTCTTTTTCTTCTGTTAGGTTCAAGATATCTGGTTTTAGGTTGAGGTCTGTGTGGGAATTCCTTTCCATTAAATATTTTTTGGGATGTGGGGGTGTGTCAGCAATAGGGTGGCTTCTGTGTGCTGACATGATCTCTTATAAGGGAGAGAATGGTCTCCCATGTATTTCTGGTTTCTTCATCAAAGATCAGGAGTCCGTAGGCACTTGAATTACACCTGACTTCTCAGTGGAAACCATGAAAGCCAGAATGTCTTAGATAGATGTGCTGCCAACACTAAGAGACCATGAAGGCAATCCCAGAGTACTATTCGCAGCAAAGCTTGCATTCACCATCAATGGAGAAAAAAGATATTCCAGGACAAAAACAGATTTAAATAATAGGTAGCCACAAACCCAGCCTTACAGAAACTACTAGAAGGCAAAGCACAAACCAAGGAAGCTAAGAACACCCACAATAACACAGACATCTGACAACTCTCCACCACCACAACTCAAAGAAGGGAAACACACACTCTAATAGTAGGTTTCAACACTCCTCTCTCACCAATGGACAGGCTAAACAGACAGAAACTTAATGGAGCAATAAGAGATATCACAGATGTAGTGAAACAAATGAAATTAATAGACATCTATAGAACAATCCACGCAACAGAAAAGAAAATACCTTCTTCTCAGCATCTCATGGAACCTTCTCAAAAATTGATCACATAATCAGTAACAAAGCAAACATTCACAGATACAAAAGAAAATGTAGTAACCAGCTGTGTACTATTGGATTACCATGGAATAATGCTAGAATTCAACAACAATTCTACCCCCAGAATGCCTACAAACTCATGAAAACTGAACAGTCAACTACTCTCCAGAAGATGACATCAGATACCTTAGAATTAGAGATATAAGGGATTGTGAGCTGCCATATGGGTGCTGTTAACTGAACCTTTGTCCTCTGCAAGAGCGGCAAGTGCTCTTAATCATGGATTCATCAACCCAGCCCTAGAAGGTACTTCATTTTTTCCCTTAAACCCAGATGTCATTAGGAAAGATCCTTTTACAGATGGTGCTGAGAAAACTGGGTATGTACCTGTAGAAGAATGAAATCAGGTCGAGTCTCAAACTACATGAAACATTGAAAATAGATCACAGACTTCATGTGAAGACAGGACATGCTGAAACTGCAGGGAAGACACATCAACTATGTCCCGTGTCAACAATCATCCTATGCAGAGGTAGGAACTTCTGAATGGACTGTGACAGCAGAGAACACAACCCAAGGACTGACACATGGATTATAGCAAACTAAAAACCTGCCTAACAATGGAAGGAACCTCACAACTGAAGAGACAGCTTACAGATTTGAGAAATCATTGCCAACTCTGTATCGCATAGGGTTCTATTATGTAAAAACAGCCAAGATTAAACCAAATCCAATCCATACATGAGGTAATGAGGTGAGCAGACAGTCCTCAAAGGAAGAAATAGAAATGGCAAATAATATTTGATGATGGGTTCAACATCCTAAGCCATCAGGGAAAGGTGAAATTAAAATGATTTATACTCTCACCTTACTAGCTCAGAATGACTTTCATCAAGAAAACAGAACAACAGATGCTGGCAGGAATTTGAGGAAAGAGGAAACTTTACTCACTGCTAGTGAGCATAAATTGCAGCTACTGAGGAAATCAGTAAGTAGGTTTGTCAAAAATGAGAAAGTGGTGGGGCAGATGTCTCAGGGAAAAGCACTGGCTGCTCTTACAGAGGAACTGGGTTTGGTTCCCAGCACCCACTTGGTGGCTCAGAACCATCTATAACTCCAGTTCCAGGGAATCCCTTTCTGGCCTCCACAGTCACCACGGATGTACACATATATTGCAGGAAAAATATTCACACACATAAAAATAAAAGATAAACAAATCTTTGAGGACGACAACCAAAACTATCACATGATCTGCCTATATGCCTCAGTGATAAAGAGCACTTCTTGTTCTTCCAGAGGACCAGCATTTGATTCCCAACACTCAAACCAGGCAGTTCACAACCACCTGTAACACAAGCCCCAGGAGGGTCTGACATCTCTCATCTCTGTGGTCACACACACACACACACACACAGAGAGATTTAAAAGTAAAAAAATGACATTTGTAGGAAAATGGGTGAAATTTCAATTCAGAATGTTAGCCGAAATAAACTGCGTTCAGATAAGCACTATGTTTTCTCTCATGTGTGTAGCCTTGATTGAAGTTTCTATGTGTGAGTGGGTCGGTGTCCATGTGTGGATGACTCATGAAACTAGAGAACTGTGAGAGGGAAAAAGAGACCTGAAGGATTAGGGTACAGGAACACTGACAGAAGATAATGCAATATTGTACTGGGAGAGCAGAAATTAGGTTGTTGTGGGCAATGGAAAAACAGCAAGAATGGGACAGAGGGGAGGGCAAGGCAAAGGCCAGAGGGCAGGGTGTGGAAGAAGAAAACATGTGTAAAAATGCAATTATGAGCTTGTCCCATCCAGCTTGCATCCAGAACCCTTCTTCCTTCTGTCCCCTTTCCTCTTTGGGCACATAAGGCCATCCAGCTCAGTCTGTCTGACGCTGGGGCCAAATCCTCAGGGCAAGTAGGCAGGCGAGACCTCCTTTGTCTCACTGGCCCGCCCTAAGAATAATAGGAATAGAAGAAGGAGAAGAAGCGCAGCTCAACGGTCCAGAAAATATATTTAATAAAATTATAGAAGAAAACTTTCCCAACCTAAAGAAAGATATACCTATGAAGGTTCAAGAAGCATACAGAACACCGAATAGGCTGGATCAAAAAAAAATAACATCCTCTCGCCATATAATAATCAAAACACAAAGCATACAGAATAAAGAAAGAATACTAAGAGCAGCGAAGGAAAAAGGCCAAGTTACTTATAAAGGTAAACCTATCAGACTTACACCTGACTTCTCTATGGAAACCATGAAAGCCAGAAGGTCCTGGATAGATGTACTGCAGAAACTAAGAGACCATGGATGCAAGCCCAGACTACTATACCCAGCCAAGCTTTCATTCACTATAAATGGAGAAAACAAAATTTTCCAGGATAAAAACCAATTTAAACAATACGTAGCCACAAATCCAGCCTTACAGAAATAATAGAAGGAAAATCACTAACCAAGGAGTCCAACAATGACCACAATATCTCAGACAACTAGAGACCCTTCACCAGCGCAACACAAAGATGGGGAACACACAAAATTTACAACTTAAAAAATGACCGGAGTTAACAACCACTGGTCATTAATATCACTTAATGTCAATGGACTCAACTCTCCTATAAAAAGGCACAGACTAAGAGATTGGATACGAAAACAGGATCCAACATTCTGCTGTTTACAAGAAACACACCTCAACCACAAAGACAGGCACCTACTCAGAGTAAAGGGTTGGGATAAGGCTTATCAAGTAAATGGACCTAAGAAACAAGCAGGGGTGGCCATACTAATTTCTAACAAAGTTGACTTCAAACTTAAATCATTCAGGAGAGATGGAGAGGGACATTTTCTACTCATAACAGGAACAATTCATCAGGATGAAGTCTCAATCCTGAATATCTATGCCCCTAATATAAAAGCACCCACGTACGTAAAAGAAACATTGTTAAAACTCAAGGCAGCCATCAAACCGCACACATTAATAGTAGGAGACTTTAATACTCCTCTCTCACCAATGGACAGGTCAAGTAGACAGAAACCTAACAGAGAAATAAGAGAATTAATGGAGGTAATGAATCAAATGGACTTAACAGACATCTATAGAATATTCCACCCAAATAGGAAAGAATATACCTTCTTCTCTGCAGCTCATGGAACCTTCTCAAAAATCGACCACATACTCGGTAACAAAGCAAACATCCACAGTTACAAAAAAATATTAAGAACCACCTGTATCTTATCAGATCACCATGGATTAAAGCTAGAATTCAGCAACAATGCTACCCCCAGAAAGCCTACAATCTAATGGAAACTGAATAGTCAACTACTGAACCATACCTGGATTAAGGAAGAAATAAAGAAAGAAATTGAACTCTTCCTTGAAGACAATGAAAATAAAGAAACAACATACTCAAACCTATGGGACACTATGAAAGCAGTTCCGAGAGGAAAGTTCATAGCACTAACTGCCCACTTAAAGAAAACAGAGAAAGCACACATTGGAGACTTAACAGCCCACCTGAAAGCTCTAGAAAAAAAAGAAGCAGACTCACCTAGAAGGGGTAGAAGACTGGAAATAATCAAACTGAGGGCTGAAATCAACAAAATAGAGACACAGAAAACAATTGAAAGAATCAATGAATCAAAAAGCTGGTTCCTGAACCTGAAATGACCCTATCCTAAACTGATGAATATCTTGCATATCACCTTAGAACCTTCATCTGGCGATGGATCGAGGTAGAGACAGAGTCTCAATTTGGAGCAACGGTCTGAGCTCTTAAGGTCCAAATGAGGAGCAGAAGGAGGGACAACATGAGCAAAAAATCAGGACCACGAGGGATGCACCCACCCACTGTGACAGTGGAACTGATTTATTGGGAGCCCACCAAGGCCAGCTGGTCTGGGACTGAATAAGCATGGGTTGATTCCGGACTCTCTGAGCATGGCGGTCAATGAAGACTGATGAGAAGCCAAGGACAATGGCACTAGGTTTCGATCCTAATACATGAACTGGCTTTGTGGGAGCTTAGCCTGTTTGGACGCTCACCTTTCTGGACGTAGATAGAAGGACCTTGGTCTTCCCGCAGGGCAGGGAATTTGGACTGCTCTTCAGTATCGAGAGGGAGGGGGAATGGAGTGGGGGGAGGAAAAGAGGAGTGAGGATAGGGGGAGGGAAGTGGGAGGAGGGCAATATTTGGGAGGAGGGGAGGGAAATGGGATATGGGGAGCAGGTGGAAATTTTAATTAAAAAAGAATAAAAAAAAAAAAAGAAAAAAAAAAAAAAAGCTGGTTCCTGGAGAAAATCAACAAGATTGATAAACCCCTATCCAAACTAATCAAACGGCAGAGAGAGAATTTGCAAATTAATAAGATCAGAAATGAAAAGGGAGACATAACCACAGACACAGAGGAAATTCAGAGACTCATTAGATCTTACTACAAAAGCCTGTATGCCACAAAACTGGAAAATGCAAAAGAAATGGACGCTTTTTTAGATAAATACCATTTACCAAAGTTAAACCAGGACCAGGTGAACAACCTAAATAGACCTGTTAGTCGTGAAGAATTAGAAGCGGTTATCAAAAACCTCCCTTCCAAAAAAAGTCCAGGACCAGATGGTTTCAATGCGGAATTCTACCAGAACTTCCAAGAAGACCTAATACCTATTCTCCTTAATGTATTTCACAATATAGAAACAGAAGAGTCATTGCCAAATTCCTTTTATGAAGCTACAGTAACTCTGATACCAAAACCACACAAAGACCCAACCAAGAAAGAGAATTACAGGCCAATCTCACTCATGAACATCGACGCAAAAATCCTCAACAAAATTCTGGCAAACCGAATCCAAGAACACATTAGAAAAATTATCCATTATGATCAAGTAGGCTTCATACCAGAGATGCAGGGCTGGTTTAACATACGCAAATCTATCAATGTAATACATCATATAAATAAACTGAAAGAAAAAAACCATATGATCGTTTCATTAGATGCTGAAAAAGCATTTGACAAAATTCAACATCCCTTTATGATAAAAGTCTTGGAGAGATTAGGGATACAAGGGTCATACCTAAATATAATTAAAGCTATATACAGCAAGCCGACAGCTAATATCAAACTAAATGGAGAGAAACTTAAAGCCATCCCACTAAAATCAGGAACACGCCAAGGCTGTCCACTCTCTCCATACCTCTTCAATATAGTTCTCGAAGTTTTAGCAATAGCAATAAGACAACATAAGGGGATAAAGGGGATTCAAATTGGAAAGGAAGAAGTTAAACTTGCATTATTTGCAGATGATATGATAGTGTACATGAGCGACCCCAAAAACTCCTCCAAAGAACTCCTACAGCTGATAAACGCCTTTAGTAACGTGGCAGGATACAAGATCAACTCCAAAAAAATCAGTCGCCCTCTTATACACAAAGGATCTGGAAGCAGAGAGAGAAATAAGAGAATCATCACCTTTCATGATAGCCACAAACAGCATAAAATATCTTGGGGTAACTCTAACCAAGGAAGTGAAAGATCTATTTGACAAAAACTTTAAGACATTGAAGAAAGAAATTGAAAAGGATACCAGAAAATGGAAGGATCTCCCTTGCTCTTGGATTGGGAGAATCAACATAGTAAAAATGGCAATTCTACCAAGGGCAATTTATAGATTCAATGCAATCCCCATTAAAATCCCATCAAAATTCTTCACAGATCTTGGAAGGACAATAATCAACTTTATATGGAGAAACAAAAAACCCAGGATAGCCAAAACAATCTTATACACTAAAGGAACTTCTGGAGGCATTACCATCCCTGACTTCAAACTCTATTACAGAGCTACAGTAATGAAAACAACGTGGTACTGGCATAAAAACAGAGAAGTCGACCAATGGAATCGTATAGAAGACCCGGATTTTAACCCACAAACCTATGAACAACTGATTTTCGATAAAGGAGCTAAAAGTATACAATGGAAGAAAGAAAGCATCTTCAACAAATGGTGCTGGCACAATTGGATGTCAACCTGTAGAAGAATGAAAATAGACCCATATCTATCACCATGCACAAAACTCAAGTCCAAATGGATCAAAGACCTCAATATCAATCTGAACACACTGAACCTGATAGAAGAGAAAATGGGAAGTACCCTACAACATATGGGCACTGGAGATCGCTTCCTAGGTATAACCCCAGCAGCACAGACATTAAGGGCAACATTGAATAAATGGGACCTCCTGAAACTGAGAAGCTTCTGTAAAGCAAAGGACACTGTCATTAAGACAAAAAGGCAGCCTACTGACTGGGAGAAGATCTTCACCAACCCCGCAACAGACAAAGGTCTGATCTCCAAAATATATAAAGAACTCAAGAAACTAGACTTTAAAAGGATAATTAACCCAATTAAAAAATGGGGCACTGAACTGAACAGAGAATTCTCAACAGAAGAAGTTAAAATGGCCAAAAGATACTTAAGGTCATGCTCAACCTCCTTAGCGATCAGAGAAATGCAAATCAAAACAACTTTGAGATATCATCTTACACCTGTCAGAATGGCTAAAATCAAAAACACCAAGGATAGCCTTTGCTGGAGAGGTTGTGGAGAAAGGGGTACCCTCATCCATTGCTGGTGGGACTGCAAACTTGTGCAACCACTTTGGAAATCAGTGTGGAGGTTTCTCAGAAACATTGGGATCAACCTACCCCTGGACCCAGCAATACCACTCTTGGGAATATACCCAAGAGATGCCCTATCATATGACAAAAGCATTTGTCCAACTATGTTCATAGCAGCATTATTTGTAATAGCCAGAACCTGGAAGCAACCTAGATGCCCTTCAATGGAAGAATGGATGAAGAAAGTGTGGAATATATACACATTAGAGTACTACTCTGCGGTAAAAATCAATGACTTCTCGAATTTTGCATGCAAATGGATGGAAATAGAAAATACGATCCTTAGTGAGGTAACCCAGACCCAAAAAGAAGAACATGGGATGTACTCACTCATAATTGGTTTCTAGCCATGGATAGGGGCCACTGAGTCTATAATTTGTGATCCTAAAGAAGCTAAACAAGAGGGTAAACCCAAGGAAAAACATATAGATATCCTCCCAGCTATGGGAAATAGACATGACTGATGGGCAAAAAATTGGAATCTTGGGGGTGGGGTGGGATGGGGATGAGGGGTGATGGGGAGAGAAAACTGTGAAGGAGAGGATGAGGGGAACTGGGGGAATCGGGGTGATTGGGGATAAAGGAAGGTTGGATAGGGGAGCAGGGAAACTCATACCTTAGGTAAGGGAGCCACCTAAGGGGTGGCAAGAGACTTGAACTTGGAATGGCTACCAGATGCCCAGGGCAATGTCCCCAGTTAGTTCATTGGGGCACCTGAGGATAGGGAACCTGAAATGAACCTATCCTATAATCATACTGATGAATATCTTGCATATCGCCATAGAACCTTCATCTAGCGATGGATGGAGATAGAGCCAGAGACCCACACTGGAGCACCGGACTGAGCTCCCAAGGTTATAATGAGGAGCAGAAGGAGAGAGAACATGAACAAGGAAGTCAGGACCATGAGGGGTGCACCCAACCACTGAGACAGTGGGGCCGATCTATTGGGAGCTCACCAAGGTCAGCTGGACTGCTACTGAAAAAACATGGGATAAAACCGGACTCTCGGAATGTGGCGGACAATGAGAGCTGACGAGAGGCCAAGGAGAATGGCACAGGAACTGTCAACTGGCGATAGATCGAGAGAGAGACAGAGACCCAAATTGGAGCAACGGTCTGAGCTCTTAAGGTCCAAATGAGGAGCAGAAGGAGGGAGAACATGAGCAAGGAAATCAGGACCACGAGGCGTGCACCCACCCACTGTGACAGTGGAACTGATCTATTGGGAGCTCTTCAAGGCCAGCTGGACTGGGACTGAATAAGCATGGGTTGAAACTGGACTCTCTGAACATGGCGGACAATGAAGGCTGATGAGAAGCCAAGGACAATGGCACTAGGTTTCGATCCTAATACATGAACTGGCTTTGTGGGAGCTTAGCCTGTTTGGATGTTCACCTTCCTGGGCCTGGATGGAAGTGGGAGGACCTTGGTCTTCCTGTAGGGCAGGGAATTTGGACTGCTCTTCAGTATCGAGAGGGAGGGGGAATGGACTGGGGGGAGGAGAAGAGGAGTGGGGATGGGGGAGGGGAGGGGGGGAGGGGGCAATGTGTGGGAGGAGGGGAGGGAAATGGGAAACAGGGAGCAGTTGGAAATTTTAATTAAAAAAGAATAAAAAAAAAAGAAAAAAAAAGAAAAAAATGCCATTATGAAATCTACTACTTTGTAGCTAACTTAAAAATCTTGTAATGGGAAATACTTGTTCCTGTAGCCATCGTCCCACTTGAAATGGAGTCCATGGGGCAGGTGTTGTGCTATATTAGTTCAGACATCTATTACAGTACCAGGCATATGGTCATGCGTAAAGCATTTGCTGAGCCAGTTGTTGCCATGCATGCATCTAATTCCAGCATTTAGAGGACTAAGGAAGGCCCAAAGATTCTGGCTAGAGACTCACCTAATCTGAGCAAGACCTTATCTTAAATAATAATTGCCTATTTGCCAAATACATTTTGATAGCAATTATTGAGCTTTGTATATTATGTCTGTCGGTGATTGGTTTGATTTTATTATGATGCCTATAAGTTGTTGTTACACGCATATAGTAGCCTCTTGATAATTGTGTTTATGTTCTATGACAACTCTCATGTTTAAAAACCATCTGACCTTTAATTATTTGAAAGCATTCATCTGTAAAATAATTTGTTAATAAATCATTTTGTGAGTTAATATTTGATTTTTTTCTGGTTATTTTGACTTTTCCATTTTGATATTTTATTGTTTATGCTGTAATCCCTCTTAATATCTATTTTCTAAAATTTAGAAAGGTTTTTGCTATACATACCAGGGTAACCTTGGCCTTGTTATGTAGCTCAGGCTAACCTTGAACTCAAGATTCTCCTCTCAGCTTCCAGAGTGCTGGGATTACTGGCATGCACCACCATGTCTTGCTCAATTATTTTTAAAATAAATTATGTGTCTAGGTGTTTTGTAAACTTTGTACATCATGTGCACACAATGTTCAAGTAGGCCAGAAGAGGGCATCAGATCCAGGGGACTGGAGTTACTGAGGGTTGTGATTGACCAAGCAGGTGCTGGCAATGAACACAGGCCCTTTGGAAGAACAAGTGCTCTTAACTGCTGAGCTACCTCTTCAGCCTCTCGTCAATTATTATGTACATGTATATTTATGCATATAAACATCTTCACTGCATGTAAGCATGTGTGTTGTGTGCTCCTAGATGAGAAGAACTGCAGTTACAGATGGTTTGAGTTTCTGTGTGAGTGCCAGAAATTGAATTCAGGTCCTCTGCAAGAGCAAACAGTTTTCTTAATCACAGAAAAAACCCTCCAGTCCTACATACATATAGTTTTTCTTTTCTTTTATTCTTCTTTTTTTTTTTGAGTCATGAGTTTACATAGCCCAGAACAATGGATTCTCCTGCTTTCCAAATCTGGGATTATAGGTATGTCCTACTGCACAAATATTTAGATCATCAACTCTTTTGGTTTTATAGGACAGGGTTTCTTTGTGTAGGCTTGGCTGTCTTGGAGCTCACTCTGTAGCCCAGGCTGGCCTCTAACGCATAGAGCTCTTCCTGCCTCTGGCTCGTGAGTGCTGGGATTAAAGGCATGTGCTCCCACCACTACCACCACCGGGCTTCATCAACTTTTTCTTCCTTCATTTCTTTTCCTTCCTTCCTTCCTTCCTTCCTTCCTTCCTTCCTTCCTTCATTCCTTCCTTTTTTCTTTAAAAACTTATTTTTATTTATATGAGTACTCTACCTGCACGTCCAACTTTATGTCAGACGAGGACATGGGATCACACTATAGACAGTTGTGAGCCAGTATGTGGTTACTGGGAACTGAACTCAGCACCTCTGGAAGAGTAAGCAGTGTTCTTAGATGCTGAGCCACCTCTTCAGACCCTCATCAACATTTTCTTATAGACTGATTTTTGTTTAAATTTTTCATGACTCAAACTAACTTGCACTATTACTAAACATAGACCATTTTTCATTTTAAGATTTCCTGGCTGTTATGTATTTTAGATAGGGTCTTACTATGTGACCCTGCCTGACCTGGAACTTGCAATCCCCCCAGTGTCTGATAAGAAAGTGCTGGAATTGATGATACAAGGCACACTCCTGACCTCTCTTTTATTGAGGAAGGGAAAAGGGTCTTCCTAGTAAAAAGTAGTTGTTTTGTTTTGTTTTGTTCTTTTTGGTGGTACTGGGAATTGAGCCCAGGTCTGAAGCCACATGCTAAGAAAGTACTTTACCACAGGGCCATGTTTGTAGCCCATGTCAAATGCCATAGAAATTGTTAACGGTGAAAACAACTTTGTGTGGATTACTTGAATAGCTATTTTTGTAAAACTGTGGGTTTTACTTATACATTGCTTTTAAAAAAGCAATAAAACTGGGTGCTAGTGGCTCACACCTTTAATCCCAGCAAATCCCAGCACTCCTGAGCCAGAGGCAGGCAGATGTCTGTGAGTTCAAGGCCAGCCTGGTCTACAGAGTGAGTTCCACTGACAGCCAGAGCTAGACAGAGAAACCCTGTCTCAGACAAACCAGAATTTAAACCACACTGCAAAATCACTCAAATCAGACAATTTAATACCTTATATAGATGTTGGATATTTTTCTGAATAAATACTTTATCATGGATAGGTCTTGTATCCTTTATTTTTTTAGAACTTGAAAACATACCAAGTTGCATATTAAGAAGGCAATCAAAAACATTTCCTCCTCTGTTCAAGTCTGCATTATTTCAAGGCTATCCATCACACACACACACACACACACACACACACATCGTAAGAACAGCATCAAACATTAGTCTTTAAGCTTTAAATAACTAAAGACAATGCATTCCTAAAAGCAGGAGAGCATACCATGAAGTTACAGCAGTTTTAGGTATAAAATATGGGGGGAATGAAATGTACTTCTGTGACAGGGATATATCTCAGTGTTTTGTTCAGCTTGTGCTCAATCCTCAGCACCACAAATAACAAACCAAATTTCCTTGTGCATGACATTATCAACACATATATTATCCTTAAAGGTGTGTTTCAGGCCCATAGATCTTCTGTACCAAGTAGTCTAAAGGCCTGTTCAATAACCTAAACACTTTCGTCTCTATTTATGCCCCTATAACTGCTCCCTTTTTGTACTCCCTTGTTTGCCATTGTGCCTTAAGGGAAAGTTGTCACCGAGTATCAAGAGTTAATATGCATGAAGAACTTAAGAGCAGTTGACCTATATAAACACTCAATAAATATTCAGAACAACTTGTAAAGGAGAGTCTGCCATTATCTCCATTAAAAAAGTGAAAAGTTCTATTTTATATTCTATGTATATTTTGTTTGTATAGGCATAACCACACATGCACGAGAGTGCCTATGGAGGTCACAAAAGGGGCACCAGATCTCCTTGAGCTGGAGTCACAGGCGGTTGTGACCTGCCCAATGTGGGTACTGGGAACTGAATTTGGGTCCTGTGGTAGAATAGGAACGACTCTAAACCACTGAGCAATCTCCCAGTATCTCCACTCTTTTTCTTTCTTTTTTTGGAAGACAGGTTTTTCTGTGTAGCTCTGGTTGTCTTGGAATTTGTCTGTAGACCAGGCTGGCCTCAAACCCAGAGATTAGACTGCCTCCGTTTAATTAAATACGTGCACCACCGCTCAACCTATCCCCATTCTTATACACAAGGGATTCAAAGTACAAAAAGGTGAGGTCATACCCCAGGTCATACAAATAACAGACTGTTTCCTGTCAATCTGTATCAAACTTCCACACCTCCAATCCAGACAACTGCTGATCTAGACTAGACATGTTCTCCAAGGTATGTATATCTAGGTATCACTACATCAAAACTAAGATGTTGTTTGTTCTTCTCATGCTCATCCTTTCATGCATACATTGCTACCTAGAGACTGGCTGCTAGGACAGTCTGAATGCAGCAGCAGAATAGATTCTAACTGTCTTTCATTAGTCAGATATTAAAGGGATCTGACGTTAAAAGGGGAGACCATGTTTTGCTGCCCAATGAAATTGTTTTGCATTGGAAATATTTTAACTTTATTACATTTATTATTGTGTGTGTGTGTGTGTGTGAGAGAGAGAGAGAGAGAGAGAGAGAGACAGAAAGAGAGCGAGCAGCTGGTGGTCAGTAGCTGCTGATGCAGCAGGTTCTCTTCTACCATGTGGGTGTGGGGATTGAAAGCAGGTGTTTGGGTTTGTTGATAAGTGCCTTTACCTGCTGAGTCATCTTGCTTACCCAGATTTTTTTTTTAATTAAAAGCATTGTAGGTGGTGGTGGCACGCACCTTTAATCTGAGCACTTTGGAAGCAGAGAAAGGTATATCCCAAAGTTCGATGCTAACCTGGTCTACAGAGTGAATGCCAGGAAAACTAGGGCTGCATCGAGAAATCTTGTCTCCAAAACAAACCAAAACAAACAAAGAAGCAAATAAATAAATAAAACCATTTTAGTTTTGAAACCTTATAATAAGATTGTTATTTTAAATTGAGTTTATATTGACATTTTCTTAGTTTAATTGCTAATATAATTAATACTGCCAGACTTAGACAGTAAAACCAAAGCTCTCTGAAGGAATTACTAACCTTTGGAGAGTGAGCGACTCAAGTGTGGAACTAGAGAAGACCCACTTTCACCATCTGATTCTACAGTTTCTGAGAACTAGGTACAGAACATGGCAGCATGCAGCTGAGATCCATAGTTGGAGGCACTTATGCTTGATGGGTATAAAGGTCTGGTTCGTCGAGGTCCTGAGATCTTAATTCCTGTGTGGAGAGGCAGCCAGCACCACCGGTGGAAATGGAACTGCGCTTCATGCTCAGAACCTAATTTATGATTTCAATATCAGAAAAATGTTCCAGATGCAAGTGGATCATTAAGCAATAATTGTCACTTTTATTCTGAAGTAGAAGAGTAACTAAGTTTATTCCTTTACGATAGTATTTTCCCTGTGTGCTGTATTTGTTTGTCATGTATACTTAAGTCCTCACTAAAGATAACACCTATGCAACTTCAGGTATTCAATACACTCGAGCAAGACAATGCAAAAATGAACATATATGATTCCTGCATCACACGGCAATCCATGATCGCAAAATTTCAATGTGTTATCCCGAATACATCACTGGTATCTCTTATGTCTATTTCAATGGTAACTCACAGACTGCTTGACAAGAAATCTCAGGCTCCTTAACTCTCCTCAAAATGTTTCCTTTGGCTTCAAAATCAGGATTCATTCTCTTTTCCTAATATCTACTTTTCTTGCTTTTGTTTAACCCCATAGTTTAATACCCACTATTGTCTTTCTGGTTCTAATCTCCCTTTCAGTAAAGACAAGCAATCCGTTCCATAACATAATGTAGAGGCTGCTTCCATTCTCAAAATATTTTAGTATCATAAGCATACCTATGTCAGACCCTGTCTTCGTCTCTGCAGCACTAGACGCTAGCCACTCAGCTTTTTCTGGTCCTGCCCTGGCTTCTTTCTAGGATAAGACAGAACTCACTGTTGATAAAATTATATATATATATATATATATATATATATATATATGTAGTGAAGAGAAGTCACGCTATGCGATAAGGCTTATACAGGAGGCTTATTGGAAGATGAGAGAGAAGGGACAGAGAAGGCAGAGAGGGGAGCAGACTAGTCCCATGGGGTAAAGAGTGCGGGAGAGAGAGGGAGGTAGACACAGGAGAAGGGGGAGGTTAGGGGTAGGTCCACCTGTTACAAGGAACCATAGCAAATGTGCCCAGAAGTGGCTACAGGTGAAGTGCTCTTAGTGGCTACAGGTGAGGAGGTTTCCTGTCAGGACCCTAAGGACAGGCAGGCCAATGCAGATTCCCAAATACTAACACCAAATAATAACACCCACTTTATTGTTTGTTTGAGCTGGGGACTTTAGCACAATAGGCTGTGCACTGAGTCACATCACTCCTTGTTCGACTGCTTACATTCCACTTAGGTCTTATTCTCAAGCCTTCAGTTTCCCAGACTTTTTCTTCTTACATGGCTTTTCAGATGCTGCATTACCACAGGAACGCAGTGTTTTAACCTGTCCCTCCCAGGCAGTCCTCCCCTTCTCCCCCTCCCTGCGGAACACCTTGGTCAGCAATCAGCATCCTCTTTTCCCTCTCCAGGCGCTGCCCACACAAACTTACTGATCCCTGAACCCAGAACCTGGCAGATGCCGCCCCAGGTCTCTGATGCCACAGAGTTTCTTAGCAGGAACAGAGTTAACCCCATACCAGCAGTTACCTTTCTCTCTGGTTCTTGACCCCCAGCGCCCACTTTCAGTAAAATGCACAACTGCTTAGGAAGACACCCACCAATGCCAACCAGGAGCCATTTGGATTTTAAAGTCTCCGCCTGCGTGACATCAGAAAGCCTCTTGCGAGTACTCTTAAGCAAGAAGGCTATGCCAGTTCCCAGACAGTGGTGGGAAGTCCTAGGGCAAAAGCTTAGATTTCTAAATCTTGCAGCTGTTGTGCCTCTGGCTAGAATTGTAGTTTTGTCCCTAGCAGCCCTTTTGAGTTTCAGTCTTTCCTAGCCATCAGTGTGTCTCCTCATCTGTATTTGAGACAATCAAGTACTTTTGCGGCAGTGTCCAGTTGTTTTCCATAGTATCTTTTATTGTTGTTTTGTTTTGTAAAATATCCCTGGGCCTGGTGAAATGGCTCCATGGGTAAGAGCACTGCCTGCTCTTCCAAAGAAATGGGTTAAATCCCCAGGACCCATAACTATAACTCTAATTTCAGGAGGTCTGATGCCCTCTTCTGGCCTTGGTGGGCACGAGACACACGTGTGGTATACAGACATACATGTAGGCAAAACACTTTATACATAAAATAAAAATAATAAAGATCTTTTTTAAAAAAATAAAGGCAAATAAAAAGTATTCTTGTACAGTTTTATCAGGACCTAAGTTCTCAAAATTCATTTCAACACTCATCTTAGTTTCAAGATGCCTTAAGAAGTACAAAATTTGCTGGTCAGTGGTGGTACATTCCTTTACTCCCAGTACTCAAGAGGCAGAGGCAGGGGGATCTCTGTGAGTTTGAGAAGAGTCTACAGAAGAAATACAAAATCACTTTAGCTAAGACATTTGAATTGGAAGTATTATCTCTGTTTGACCAAGATCTCCCATATTTTGTCATTACAAGGTCAATTAGTAAGACTATTGTAATAGCTATTGCTTATGCATTAACTACTCCTGGATTCTTTTTATAGAAGACTGAAGTGAGAAAGGATTAATGTTCTACGGGTGCTTAAATAAAGCAAGTTTTCACATACTAGTCCTTCTAAAATCATTCCTCATCAAAGAACTCATTGAAACATTTTTTTTTGTACAAATTTTAAAAAGTTGAAGTCTACAGTCATCAGGCTGGTAGTCATAGACACACAAAAACCTGACAAGCTTGCTTTCTATGTCTACTTCTGAATGCCACTCAGGATCAAGTGAGATAATTGTATCAGGATTTTAGCTTAGTGATACATGGCGTTAATAAATTAAAATTCATGCTAAGGAATGTAGTGGGAAGAAATGATAATGTAATCAAGTTGAATTTAATTTGCTAGATATTTTATAATGACATTTTAAGTCATAAGCAACTGTAATATACTTTACTATTAGAAACTCTTTTAATTAATGCAGGCCACCTTATTCCCATGTGGTTATGCCGTGGCAGTATCTGTGAAAAATTCTTCAGAGCAGGTAATAGGGATATGTTACATCTCTTTTTATCTTCTTTTTTTTTTCTGAGACAAGCTTGTCTATTTAACAGTCTTGGCTGTGTCCCTTTTTTACCTTTTATGTTAATTCTTTAAAAACAACTACTTCTTTATTTTATTTATTGTATTATGTGTAGTTGGAATTTTCCTTTGGGCCACCAAGAAACTCCCAAATAATTTATTATGAATGCTTCTTATTAATTATAAGTGCTTAGTCTTAGCTTAGGCTCGTCCTGCTAGCTTTTTGAACTTAATTTAACCTGTTTCTATTCATCTACATTTTTCCTTGGGGCTTTTTACCTTTCTTTTATTCTGTATGTCTTGGTTTCCTGCTTCCTCCATGTGTGTCTGATTGGCCACTGGTTTCTCCCTGGTATCTCTTTTTCTTTCTTCCTTTCTAAGCCTAAATTCCTCCTGCTACTCAGTTTCCCTGCCTGCAAGTCCTGCCTATACCTCTTTCTTGCTATTGGCCATTTAGCTTTTTGTTAGACTAATCAGGTGCCTTAGGCAGACAAGGTAAAACAGCAACACATTTTTACATATAATTCAACAAATGCAACACGTCTTTACATAGTTATACAAATATTTTGTAACAATGAAACATCATTTCTCCTTTTACTTTTTTTCTTCAAACCTGCTCTTATATGCCTCCTTGTTCCCTTTCAAATTCATGGATTTTTCATTAATTTTGTTACATGCATATGTGTATGTAACCTGCCCAATCTGTATGTTACTTGTCTGTATGCTGTCAGGGTTATAATTAGGTTGAAGGGAGATAAATACACAGGGAGAAAGGAGAGCAAAATAATAGTATGGATATGTGAAAAAAATCACAAGGATTCATACTGTTAAGTACCTAAGAAACTATAACACACGCATACTTTAATTTAGTATAATGTTATTTGTATGTATGATTCAGGGCTCACCATTTGGTATTGGATAAGCATTTCGTGTACTCTTCCCACAGTAGGACTAAAACTGTTTCTCCACTCCCGGCATTTGTGAGTTCCCTATAGTTCTTTGTGTAGGGCTGGTTGGCCCCTTGTCCCTTATAGATTGCCTCTTGTCCTTATTCAGCTCATACTTAAGCAGCCATGTTAATAAGATTTTATTGGTGTAGATTCTGACATTCCTAGGAGATACAATGTCACAGCAAACTCCATGATGCTCTGGCTCTTATAATCTATGTGTCCCCTCCTTTACAATGTTTCGTGATACTTACGTGTAGTGATATTTCATTTGTATTTTAATAAAGAAAGTTTAGCTGAAGATCAGAGAGTAAGTGGTAGCACATACCTTTAATCACAGTAGCCACACTAGTTTGCCATAGAAACCTGGCGGTGCACGCCTTTAATCCCAGTGGTGCACATCTTTAATCCCCACCTAAAGAATGGAATGCAAGACAGAAGGAGAAAGCTCTCAGACACAGTCTCATCACCCTGTTATTTGATTTCTCTGTTAGATTGCCTTCACATATGCATTTATTTCAGGAAGCATCGACTGTATCAATACCCATGCCACTGCTCACTACTTCCGTGGCCTTAGTTTTAGCTGTTTCTCCCTGTATACACTCCCTCGTCCCTCTATTTCTCTCCTTGCACCTCCCCTCACCAGCCTGTACCTTTCTATTCTATTTCTTCTTTCCTGATGAGATGCTTCTCTCCTCCTTAGTCTGTTACTCTATGCTTAATCTCTGTGATTCTGTATATCCACATGTAAGCTAATACATGCCACATTTGGCTTTCTGTGTCTGGGTACCTCACTCAGGGTGATTTCTCCCCCTAGTTCTACCCATTTACTGTGAATTTAATTCTTTATAATGGCTGAGTAATATTCATTTGTATAAAGGTTCCAATTTTTATTATCCATTCATATTCATGTCTTGAATATGTTATCCAATTTCTGGGCATTATTAATAGAGCAGCAATGGACATGGTTGAGTAAGCGTCTCTGTGGTAGGATGAAGTTTCCTTTGGGTAAATGCCCAAGAGTGATAGAGCTGGATCACGAGGTAGATCAGTTCCCATCTCTCTAAGGTAAATCCACACTCATTTCCATAGTGACTGTATGAGTCTGCACTGCTACCAGCAGTGGATGAGTGTACCCCTTATTCTATGTCCTTGCCAGCAGGAACTGTCACTCGTATTATTGATCCTAGGGATTCTGACAGGTGTAAAATGGACTCTCAAAGCAGACTTGGTTTGCATTTCACGAATGACTGAGAATGTTGAACATTTAAGTCTTTCTCAGCCACTTAAGATTCCCTATTGAGAATTCTCTGTTTAAAAATTCCCAGTTTTAATTGAGTCATTTGTTTTCTTGATATCTAGCCTTTTGAGTTCTTTATACATTTTGTTTGAGTTTTTTTGTATAATTTTGGATATTAGCCCTCTATTGGGTGTGTAGTTGATAAAAAAATATTTTACCATTCTGTAAGCTGCCACTTTGTCTGAATGATGGGATCTTTTGTCATGCAGAAGCTTTTCAGTTTCATGAGATCCCATTTATTAATTGTTGAAATTAGTGTCTGTGTTAATAGTGTTCTGCTCAGAAAGTCTTTTCCTATGTCATTGATTTCAGGGATCTTCCCTTCTTTTTCTTCTGTTAGGTTCAAGATATCTGGTTTTAGGTTGAGGTCTGTGTGGGAATTCCTTTCCATTAAATATTTTTTGGGATGTGGGGGTGTGTCAGCAATAGGGTGGCTTCTGTGTGCTGACATGATCTCTTATAAGGGAGAGAATGGTCTCCCATGTATTTCTGGTTTCTTCATCAAAGATCAGGAGTCCGTAGGCACTTGAATTACACCTGACTTCTCAGTGGAAACCATGAAAGCCAGAATGTCTTAGATAGATGTGCTGCCAACACTAAGAGACCATGAAGGCAATCCCAGAGTACTATTCGCAGCAAAGCTTGCATTCACCATCAATGGAGAAAAAAGATATTCCAGGACAAAAACAGATTTAAATAATAGGTAGCCACAAACCCAGCCTTACAGAAACTACTAGAAGGCAAAGCACAAACCAAGGAATCTAAGAACACCCATAATAACACAGACATCTGACAACTCTCCACCACCACAACTCAAAGAAGGGAAACACACACTCTAATAGTAGGTTTCAACACTCCTCTCTCACCAATGGACAGGCTAAACAGACAGAAACTTAATGGAGCAATAAGAGATATCACAGATGTAGTGAAACAAATGAAATTAATAGACATCTATAGAACAATCCACGCAACAGAAAAGAAAATACCTTCTTCTCAGCATCTCATGGAACCTTCTCAAAAATTGATCACATAATCAGTAACAAAGCAAACATTCACAGATACAAAAGAAAATGTAGTAACCAGCTGTGTGCTATTGGATTACCATGGAATAATGCTAGAATTCAACAACAATTCTACCCCCAGAATGCCTACAAACTCATGAAAACTGAACAGTCAACTACTCTCCAGAAGATGACATCAGATACCTTAGAATTAGAGATATAAGGGATTGTGAGCTGCCATATGGGTGCTGTTAACTGAACCTTTGTCCTCTGCAAGAGCGGCAAGTGCTCTTAATCATGGATTCATCAACCCAGCCCTAGAAGGTACTTCATTTTTTCCCTTAAACCCAGATGTCATTAGCAAAGATCCTTTTACAGATGGTGCTGAGAAAACTGGGTATGTACCTGTAGAAGAATGAAATCAGGTCGAGTCTCAAACTACATGAAACATTGAAAATAGATCACAGACTTCATGTGAAGACAGGACATGCTGAAACTGCAGGGAAGACACATCAACTATGTCCCGTGTCAACAATCATCCTATGCAGAGGTAGGAACTTCTGAATGGACTGTGACAGCAGAGAACACAACCCAAGGACTGACACATGGATTATAGCAAACTAAAAACCTGCCTAACAATGGAAGGAACCTCACAACTGAAGAGACAGCTTACAGATTTGAGAAATCATTGCCAACTCTGTATCGCATAGGGTTCTATTATGTAAAAACAGCCAAGATTAAACCAAATCCAATCCATACATGAGGTAATGAGGTGAGCAGACAGTCCTCAAAGGAAGAAATAGAAATGGCAAATAATATTTGATGATGGGTTCAACATCCTAAGCCATCAGGGAAAGGTGAAATTAAAATGATTTATACTCTCACCTTACTAGCTCAGAATGACTTTCATCAAGAAAACAGAACAACAGATGCTGGCAGGAATTTGAGGAAAGAGGAAACTTTACTCACTGCTAGTGAGCATAAATTGCAGCTACTGAGGAAATCAGTAAGTAGGTTTGTCAAAAATGAGAAAGTGGTGGGGCAGATGTCTCAGGGAAAAGCACTGGCTGCTCTTACAGAGGAACTGGGTTTGGTTCCCAGCACCCACTTGGTGGCTCAGAACCATCTATAACTCCAGTTCCAGGGAATCCCTTTCTGGCCTCCACAGTCACCACGGATGTACACATATATTGCAGGAAAAATATTCACACACATAAAAATAAAAGATAAACAAATCTTTGAGGACGACAACCAAAACTATCACATGATCTGCCTATATGCCTCAGTGATAAAGAGCACTTCTTGTTCTTCCAGAGGACCAGCATTTGATTCCCAACACTCAAACCAGGCAGTTCACAACCACCTGTAACACAAGCCCCAGGAGGGTCTGACATCTCTCATCTCTGTGGTCACACACACACACACACACACACACACACACAGAGATTTAAAAGTAAAAAAATGACATTTGTAGGAAAATGGGTGAAATTTCAATTCAGAATGTTAGCTGAAATAAACTGCGTTCAGATAAGCACTATGTTTTCTCTCATGTGTGTAGCCTTGATTGAAGTTTCTATGTGTGAGTGGGTCGGTGTCCATGTGTGGATGACTCATGAAACTAGAGAACTGTGAGAGGGAAAAAGAGACCTGAAGGATTAGGGTACAGGAACACTGACAGAAGATAATGCAATATTGTACTGGGAGAGCAGAAATTAGGTTGTTGTGGGCAATGGAAAAACAGCAAGAATGGGACAGAGGGGAGGGCAAGGCAAAGGCCAGAGGGCAGGGTGTGGAAGAAGAAAACATGTGTAAAAATGCAATTATGAGCTTGTCCCATCCAGCTTGCATCCAGAACCCTTCTTCCTTCTGTCCCCTTTCCTCTTTGGGCACATAAGGCCATCCAGCTCAGTCTGTCTGACGCTGGGGCCAAATCCTCAGGGCAAGTAGGCAGGCGAGACCTCCTTTGTCTCACTGGCCCGCCCTAAGAATAATAGGAATAGAAGAAGGAGAAGAAGCGCAGCTCAATGGTCCAGAAAATATATTTAATAAAATTATAGAAGAAAACTTTCCCAACCTAAAGAAAGATATACCTATGAAGGTTCAAGAAGCATACAGAACACCGAATAGGCTGGATCAAAAAAAAATAACATCCTCTCGCCATATAATAATCAAAACACAAAGCATACAGAATAAAGAAAGAATACTAAGAACAGCGAAGGAAAAAGGCCAAGTTACTTATAAAGGTAAACCTATCAGACTTACACCTGACTTCTCTATGGAAACCATGAAAGCCAGAAGGTCCTGGATAGATGTACTGCAGAAACTAAGAGACCATGGATGCAAGCCCAGACTACTATACCCAGCCAAGCTTTCATTCACTATAAATGGAGAAAACAAAATTTTCCAGGATAAAAACCAATTTAAACAATACGTAGCCACAAATCCAGCCTTACAGAAATAATAGAAGGAAAATCACTAACCAAGGAGTCCAACAATGACCACAATATCTCAGACAACTAGAGACCCTTCACCAGCGCAACACAAAGATGGGGAACACACAAAATTTACAACTTAAAAAATGACCGGAGTTAACAACCACTGGTCATTAATATCACTTAATGTCAATGGACTCAACTCTCCTATAAAAAGGCACAGACTAAGAGATTGGATACGAAAACAGGATCCAACATTCTGCTGTTTACAAGAAACACACCTCAACCACAAAGACAGGCACCTACTCAGAGTAAAGGGTTGGGATAAGGCTTATCAAGTAAATGGACCTAAGAAACAAGCAGGGGTGGCCATACTAATTTCTAACAAAGTTGACTTCAAACTTAAATCATTCAGGAGAGATGGAGAGGGACATTTTCTACTCATAACAGGAACAATTCATCAGGATGAAGTCTCAATCCTGAATATCTATGCCCCTAATATAAAAGCACCCACGTACGTAAAAGAAACATTGTTAAAACTCAAGGCAGCCATCAAACCGCACACATTAATAGTAGGAGACTTTAATACTCCTCTCTCACCAATGGACAGGTCAAGTAGACAGAAACCTAACAGAGAAATAAGAGAATTAATGGAGGTAATGAATCAAATGGACTTAACAGACATCTATAGAATATTCCACCCAAATAGGAAAGAATATACCTTCTTCTCTGCAGCTCATGGAACCTTCTCAAAAATCGACCACATACTCGGTAACAAAGCAAACATCCACAGTTACAAAAAAATATTAAGAACCACCTGTATCTTATCAGATCACCATGGATTAAAGCTAGAATTCAGCAACAATGCTACCCCCAGAAAGCCTACAATCTAATGGAAACTGAATAGTCAACTACTGAACCATACCTGGATTAAGGAAGAAATAAAGAAAGAAATTGAACTCTTCCTTGAAGACAATGAAAATAAAGAAACAACATACTCAAACCTATGGGACACTATGAAAGCAGTTCCGAGAGGAAAGTTCATAGCACTAACTGCCCACTTAAAGAAAACAGAGAAAGCACACATTGGAGACTTAACAGCCCACCTGAAAGCTCTAGAAAAAAAAGAAGCAGACTCACCTAGAAGGGGTAGAAGACTGGAAATAATCAAACTGAGGGCTGAAATCAACAAAATAGAGACACAGAAAACAATTGAAAGAATCAATGAATCAAAAAGCTGGTTCCTGAACCTGAAATGACCCTATCCTAAACTGATGAATATCTTGCATATCACCTTAGAACCTTCATCTGGCGATGGATCGAGGTAGAGACAGAGTCTCAATTTGGAGCAACGGTCTGAGCTCTTAAGGTCCAAATGAGGAGCAGAAGGAGGGACAACATGAGCAAAAAATCAGGACCACGAGGGATGCACCCACCCACTGTGACAGTGGAACTGATTTATTGGGAGCCCACCAAGGCCAGCTGGTCTGGGACTGAATAAGCATGGGTTGATTCCGGACTCTCTGAGCATGGCGGTCAATGAAGACTGATGAGAAGCCAAGGACAATGGCACTAGGTTTCGATCCTAATACATGAACTGGCTTTGTGGGAGCTTAGCCTGTTTGGACGCTCACCTTTCTGGACGTAGATAGAAGGACCTTGGTCTTCCCGCAGGGCAGGGAATTTGGACTGCTCTTCAGTATCGAGAGGGAGGGGGAATGGAGTGGGGGGAGGAAAAGAGGAGTGAGGATAGGGGGAGGGAAGTGGGAGGAGGGCAATATTTGGGAGGAGGGGAGGGAAATGGGATATGGGGAGCAGGTGGAAATTTTAATTAAAAAAGAATAAAAAAAAAAAAGAAAAAAAAAATAAGCTGGTTCCTGGAGAAAATCAACAAGATTGATAAACCCCTATCCAAACTAATCAAACGGCAGAGAGAGAATTTGCAAATTAATAAGATCAGAAATGAAAAGGGAGACATAACCACAGACACAGAGGAAATTCAGAGACTCATTAGATCTTACTACAAAAGCCTGTATGCCACAAAACTGGAAAATGCAAAAGAAATGGACGCTTTTTTAGATAAATACCATTTACCAAAGTTAAACCAGGACCAGGTGAACAACCTAAATAGACCTGTTAGTCGTGAAGAATTAGAAGCGGTTATCAAAAACCTCCCTTCCAAAAAAAGTCCAGGACCAGATGGTTTCAATGCGGAATTCTACCAGAACTTCCAAGAAGACCTAATACCTATTCTCCTTAATGTATTTCACAATATAGAAACAGAAGAGTCATTGCCAAATTCCTTTTATGAAGCTACAGTAACTCTGATACCAAAACCACACAAAGACCCAACCAAGAAAGAGAATTACAGGGGTTGCAGTCTCTGCTTGTGATCTCCTGGACCTGCTCTCCCTGCCCCCTATTTCCCTTGGTCCCGGGCTCATTGGGGCCACCAGGAATCCCTGCATAGGTGCTGAGAAGTCCCATCTGGATGGGTGAGTGTGTGCTATCCTGGGGCGCACTGTCCCGGTAGAGAGCACAAACGCCCCCCCCCCAGCTCCTGCTGCAAGGCTTTCTTTCCTACACACCCGCCCCCCACCCCCACCCCCAAGCCTGCCTTGTCTGCAAGGTCCTTAGCTGTGGAACAGTTTCCTGCCCTTTCACTAAGGCTACCAACCCAGAGCAGTGAGGGCCTGACTAGAGGGCAGGCCTCAAGGTCCCCGCCAGGGAAAGCGGGCCCCTGCTGCTGGGGCTGCAGTCTCTGCTGTGATCTCCTGGACCTGCTCTGCCTGCGCCCTACTTCCCTTTGTCCCTGGCTCATTGGGGCATCCAGGAGTTCCTGTGTAGGTGCCGAGTAGTTTCATCAGGACGGGTGAGTGTGTGCTATCCTGGGGCGGACGGTCCCGGTAGAGAGCACAAACGCCCCTCCCCCAGCTCCTGCTGCAGGGCTTTCTCTCCTACACACCTGCCCCCACCCCCACCCCCAAGCCTGCCTTGTCTGCAAGGTCCTTAGCTGTGGAACAGTTTCCTGCCCTTTCACTAAGGCTACCAGCCCAGACCAGTGAGTGCCTGACTAGAGGGCAGGCCTCAAGGTCCCCACCAGGGGAAGCAGGCCCCTGCTGCTGGGGTTGCAGTCTCTGCTTGTGATCTCCTGGACCTGCTCTCCCTGCCCCCTATTTCCCTTGGTCCCGGGCTTTGGGGCCACCAGGAATCCCTGCATAGGTGCTGAGAAGTCCCATCTGGATGGGTGAGTGTGTGCTATCCTGGGGCGCACTGTCCCGGTAGAGAGCACAAACGCCCCCCCCACCAGCTCCTGCTGCAAGGCTTTCTTTCCTACACACCCGCCCCCCACCCCCACCCCCAAGCCTGCCTTGTCTGCAAGGTCCTTAGCTGTGGAACAGTTTCCTGCCCTTTCACTAAGGCTACCAGCCCAGAGCAGTGAGTGCCTGACTAGAGGGCAGGCCTCAAGGTCCCCGCCAGGGAAAGCGGGCCCCTGCTGCTGGGGCTGCAGTCTCTGCTGTGATCTCCTGGACCTGCTCTGCCTGCGCCCTACTTCCCTTTGTCCCTGGCTCATTGTGGCATCCAGGAGTTCCTGTGTAGGTGCCGAGAAGTTTCATCGGGACGGGTGAGTGTGTACTATCCTGGGGCGGACGGTCCCGGTAGAGAGCACAAACGCCCCTACACTAAGGCTGCCCAACCAGAGCAGTGAGTGCCTGCCTAGCGGGCAGGCCTCAGCAACCCCCGAAAGGGAGTGCAGGCACCTCCAGCTTGTACTGCAGTGTCGCCTGTGTTCTACTCGACCCCGCCCGACCCCTTGCAATCGGCCTTCTTTACGCGGGTCATTGGAATACCACGCATCCATGTTTTGGTGTTGAGGAGTTCATCTGGAAGGGAACGGTTCCTGCCCCTACACTGAGGAGATACACCTAGAGAGTTAGTCACAGCAAAGACTGGTCCAAGACATCAGGCCTCTCCTGGCTCCATTTGAAGGAAAAGATGGGCAGGCGCCAATGCAAGAATTCCCCCAACAACTTGAAAGGCAACGTGACATCACCAGGATCCAGGAATACCGAAATGAGAAGTGTACACCCTAATCCAGAAGAATTAGAAGAATTCGACTCAAAAGTGAATTTTATGAAAATAATAGAGGACCTTAAACAGGAGGTGAAAAACTGCCACAACCAATTAGAGATTACAAACAAAAAGGTAGAGGAAATGAATAAATCTCTCAAAGATACCCAAGAAAACCAAGAGAAACAAGAAAAAGTAATCAAACAGGTAAGGGAAACGGTTCAAGACTTGAAGAATGAAGTGGAAGTAATAAAGAAAACACAAACCGAGGGAAGGATGGAGATGGAAAATTTGAATAAACGAACAGGAACTACAGAGACAAGTACCACCAACAGATTACAAGAGATAGAAGAAAGAATCTCAGACACTGAAGATACCATAGAGAAAATAAACACTCTCATCAAAGAAAACAGCATAACCAACAAATTCTCATCACAAAACATTCAGGAAATCTGGGACACAATAAAAAGACCAAACCTAAGAATAATAGGGATAGAAGAAGGAGAAGAAGTACAGCTCAATGGTCCAGAAAATATATTTAATAAAATTATAGAAGAAAACTTTCCCAACCTTAAGAAAGATATTCCTTTGAAGGTCCAAGAAGCATACAGAACACCAAATCGACTGGATCAAAAAAAAACATCTCCTCGTCATATAATAATCAAAACACAAAACATACAGAATAAAGAAAGAATATTAAGAGCTGCAAAGGAAAAAGGTCAAGTTACCTATAAAGGTAAACCTATCAGACTTACACCTGATTTCTCTATGGAAACCATGAAAGCCAGAAGGTCCTGGATAGATATACTGCAGAAACTACGAGACCATGGATGCAAGCCCAGACTACTATACCCAGCCAAGCTTTCATTCACTATAAATGGAGAAAACAAAATTTTCCAGGATAAAAACAAATTTAAACAATACGTAGCCACAAATCCAGCCCTTCAGAAAGTAATTGAGGGAAAATCACAAACCAAGGAGTCCAACAATGCCCACAATAACTCAGACATCTAATGACCCTTCACCAGCACAACTTGAAGAAGGGAAACACACAAACTCTACTACCAAAAGAAGGAAAGAAAGAAAGAAAGGAAAAATGACCGGAGTTAACAACCACTGGTCATTAATATCACTTAATATCAATGGACTCAACTCACCTATAAAGAGGCACAGGCTAAGAGATTGGATACGAAAACAGGATCCAACATTCTGTTGCTTACAAGATACACACCTCAACCACAAAGACAGACATCTACTCAAAGTAAAGGGCTGGGAAAAGGTTTATCAAGCAAATGGACCTAAGAAACAAGCAGGTGTGGCCATACTAATTTCTAAGAAAGTTGACTTCAAACTAAAATCAATCAAAAGAGATGGAGATGGACATTTTTTACTCATAACAGGAACAATTCACCAGGATGAAGTCTCAATCCTGAATATCTATGCCCCTAATATAAAAGCACCCACTTATGTAAAAGAAACGTTACTAAAACTCAAGGCAGTCATCAAACCACACACACTAATAGTAGGAGATTTCAACACTCCTCTCTCACCAATGGACAGGTCAATCAGACAGAAACCTAACAGAGAAATAAGAGGATTAAGGGAGGTAATGAATCAAATGGACTTAACAGACATCTATAGAACATTCCACTCAAATAAGAAAGAATATACCTTCTTCTCTGCAGCTCATGGAACCTTCTCGAAAATAGACCACATACTCGGTAACAAAGCAAACTTACACAGTTACAAAAAAATATCGGTAACCACCTGTGTCTTATCAGATCACCATGGATTAAAGTTAGAATTCAACAACAATGCTATCCCCAGAAAGCCTATGAACTCATGGAAATTGGACAGTCAACTACTGAACCACACCTGGATCAAGGAAGAAATAAAGAAAGAAATTAAAGTCTTTCTTGAATTCAATGAAAACGAAGACTCAACATACTCAAACCTATGGGACACTATGAAAGCAGTGCTAAGAGGAAAGTTCATAGCATTAAGTGCCCACATAAAGAAAACGGAGAAAGCACACATTGGAGACCTAATAGCCCACCTTAAAGCTTTAGAAAGAAAAGAAGCAGACTCACCTAGGAGAAGTAGAAGACTGGAAATAATCAAATTGAGGGCTGAAATCAACAAAATAGAAACACAGAAAACAATCCAAAGAATCAATGAAACAAAAAGCTGGTTCTTGGAGAAAATCAATAAGATTGATAAACCCCTATCCAAACTAATCAAACGGCGGAGAGAGAATACGCAAATTAACAAAATCAGAAACGAAAAGGGAGACATAACCACAGACACAGACGAAATTCAGAGAATCATTAGATCTTACTACAAAAACCTGTATGCCACAAAATTGGAAAATGTAAAAGAAATGGACACTTTTTTAGATAAGTACCATATACCAAAGTTAAACCAGGACCAGGTGAACAATCTAAATAGACCTGTTAGTCGCGAAGAATTAGAAGTTGTTATAAAAAACCTTCCCACCAAAAAATGCCCAGGTCCAGACGGCTTTAATGCAGAATTCTACCAGAACTTCCAAGAAGACCTAATACCTATACTCCTTAATGTATTTCACAATATTGAAACAGAGAAGTCATTGCCAAATTCCTTTTATGAAGCTGAAGTTACTCTGATACCAAAACCACACAAAGACACAACCAAGAAAGAGAACTACAGGCCAATCTCACTCATGAACATCGACGCAAAAATACTCAATAAAATACTGGCAAACCGAATCCAAGAACACATTAGAAAAATTATCCATTATGATCAAGTAGGCTTCATCCCAGAGATGCAGGGCTGGTTCAACATACGAAAATCTATCAATGTAATCCATCATATAAATAATCTGAAAGAAAAAAACCATATGATCATTTCATTAGATGCGGAAAAAGCATTTGACAAAATTCAACATCCCTTTATGATAAAGGTCTTAGAGAGATTAGGAATACAAGGGTCGTTCCTAAATATAATAAAAGCAATTTATAGCAAGCCGTCAGCTAACATCAAATTAAATGGAGAGAAACTCAAAGCTATTCCACTAAAATCAGGAACACGACAAGGTTGTCCACTCTCTCCATACCTCTTTAATATAGTGCTTGAAATTCTAGCAATAGCAATAAGACAACATAAGGGGATCAAAGGGATTCAAATCGGAAAGGAAGAAGTTAAACTTTCATTATTTGCAGACGATATGATAGTGTACATAAGCGACCCCAAAAACTCCAGCAAAGAACTCCTTCAGCTGATAAACACCTTTAGTAGCGTTGCAGGATACAAGATCAATTCCAAAAAATCAGTTGCCCTCCTATACACAAAGGATAAGGAAGCAGAGATGGAAATCAGAGAAGCATCACCCTTCACGATAGCCACAAATAGCATAAAATATCTTGGGGTAACCCTAACCAAGGAAGTAAAGGATCTATTTGACAAGAACTTTAAGTCAATGAAGAAAGAAATTGAGGAGGATACCAGAAAATGGAAGGATCTCCCTTGCTCTTGGATAGGGAGGATCAACATAGTAAAAATGGCAATTCTACCAAGGGCAATTTATAGATTCAATGCAATCCCCATCAAAATCCCATCAAAATTCTTCACAGATCTTGAGAGGACAATAATCAACTTTATATGGAGAAACAAAAAACCCAGGATAGCCAAAACAATCTTATATAATAAAGGATCGTCTGGAGGCATTACCATCCCTGACCTCAAACTCTATTACAGAGCCTCAGTATTGAAAACAGCTTGGTATTGGTATAAAAACAGAGAAGTTGATCAATGGAACCGAGTAGAAGACCCTGATTTCAACCCACAAACTTATGAACACCTAATTTTTGATAAAGGAGCTAAAAGTATTCAATGGAAAAAAGAGAGCATCTTCAACAAATGGTGCTGGCAGAACTGGTTGTCAACGTGTAGAAGAATGAAAATAGATCCATATCTATCACCATGCACAAAACTCAAGTCCAAATGGATTAAAGACCTCAATATTAGTCTGAACACACTGAACCTGATAGAAGAAAAAGTTGGAAGTACTCTACAACATATGGGTACAGGAGATCACTTCCTACGTTTATCCCCAGCAGCACAGACATTAAGGGCAACATTGAATAAATGGGACCTCCTGAAACTGAGTAGCTTCTGTAAAGCAAAGGACACTGTCACTAAGACAAAAAGGCAACCCACTGACTGGGAGAAGATCTTCACCAACCCTGCAACAGACAAAGGTCTGATCACCAAAATATATAAAGAACTCAAGAAACTAAACTTTAAAATGCTAATGAACCCAATAAAAAAATGGGGCACTGATCTGAACAGAGAATTCTCAACAGAAGAAATTCAAATGGCCAAAAGACACCTAAGGTCATGCTCAACCTCCTTAGCGATAAGGGAAATGCAAATTAAAACAACTTTGAGATACCATCTTACACCTGTCAGAATGGCTAAAATCAAGAACACCAATGATAGCCTTTGCTGGAGAGGTTGTGGAGAACGAGGCACACTCATTCATTGCTGGTGGGAATGCAAACTTGTGCAACCACTTTGGAAATCAGTGTGGCGATTTCTCAGGAAATTTGGGATCAACCTACCCCAAGATCCAGTAATACCACTATTGGGAATATACCCAAGAGATGCCACATCAAATGACAAAAGTATCTGTTCAACTATGTTCATAGCAGCATTGTTTGTAATAGCCAAAACCTGGAAACAACCTAGATGCCCTTCAATGGAGGAATGGATGAAGAAAGTGTGGAATATATACATATTAGAGTACTACTCAGCAGTAAAAAACAATGACTTCTCGAATTTTGCGTGCAAATGGATGGAAATAGAAAACACTATCCTGAGTGAGGTATCCCAGACCCAAAAAGAGGAACATGGGATGTACTCACTCATAATCGGTTTCTAGCCATAAATAAAAGACATTAAGCATATAATGTGTGATCCTATAGAAGTTAAATAAGAAAGTGAACCCAAAGAAAATCATATAGTCATCCGCATGGAGAGGGGGAAGTAGACAAGATTGCAGGGCAAAAACTGGGAACTTGCGGGTGAGGTGGCATGGGGCAAAGGGGAAATGGGATGAGAAATATGAGAAGGGGAGGATGGGAGGAGCTCGGGGGATTGGGATGGTTGGGATATAGGAAGGATGGATACGGGAGCAGCGAAGTATATATCCTATCTAAGGGAGCCATCTTAGGGCTGGCAAGAGACTTGACTCTAGAGGGGTTCGCAGGTGTCCAGGAATATGTCCCCAGCTGGTACCTTGGGCAACTAAGGAGAGGGAACCTGAAATGACCCTATCCTATACTGATGAATTTCTTGCATATCACCTTAGAACCTTCATCTGGCGATGGATCGAGGTAGAGACAGATTCTCAATTTGGAGCAACGGTCTGAGCTCTTAAGGTCCAAATGAGGAGCAGAAGGAGGGAGAACAAGAGCAAAAAATCAGGACCACGAGGGATGCACCCACCCACTGTGACAGTGGAACTGATTTATTAGGAGCCCACCAAGGCCAGCTGGTCTGGGACTGAATAAGCATGGGTTGATTCCGGACTCTCTGAGCATGGCGGTCAATGAAGACTGATGAGAAGCCAAGGACAATGGCACTAGGTTTCAATCCTAATACATGAACTGGCTTTGTGGGAGCTTAGCCTGTTTAGAAGCTCACCTTCCTGGACGTAGATAGAAGACCTTCGTCTTCCCGCAGGGCAGAGAATTTGGACTGCTCTTCAGTATCGAGAGGGAGGGGGAATGGTGTGGGGGGAGGAGAAGAGGAGTGGGGATAGGGGGAGGGGAGTGGGGGGAGGGGGCAATATTTGGGAGGAGGGGAGGGAAATGGGAAACGGGGAGCAGGTGGAAATTTTAATTAAAAAAGAATAAAAAAATAAATAAAAGAAAAAAAAAAAAAAAAAAAAAAGAAAGAGAATTACAGGCCAATCTCACTCAAGAACATCGACGCAAAAATCCTCAACAAAATTCTGGCAAACCGAATCCAAGAACACATTAGAAAAATTATCCATTATGATCAAGTAGGCTTCATACCAGAGATGCAGGGCTGGTTTAACATACGCAAATCTATCAATGTAATACATCATATAAATAAACTGAAAGAAAAAAACCATATGATCGTTTCATTAGATGCTGAAAAAGCATTTGACAAAATTCAACATCCCTTTATGATAAAAGTCTTGGAGAGATTAGGGATACAAGGGTCATACCTAAATATAATTAAAGCTATATACAGCAAGCCGACAGCTAATATCAAACTAAATGGAGAGAAACTTAAAGCCATCCCACTAAAATCAGGAACACGCCAAGGCTGTCCACTCTCTCCATACCTCTTCAATATAGTTCTCGAAGTTTTAGCAATAGCAATAAGACAACATAAGGGGATAAAGGGGATTCAAATTGGAAAGGAAGAAGTTAAACTTGCATTATTTGCAGATGATATGATAGTGTACATGAGCGACCCCAAAAACTCCTCCAAAGAACTCCTACAGCTGATAAACGCCTTTAGTAACGTGGCAGGATACAAGATCAACTCCAAAAAATCAGTCGCCCTCTTATACACAAAGGATCTGGAAGCAGAGAGAGAAATAAGAGAATCATCACCTTTCATGATAGCCACAAACAGCATAAAATATCTTGGGGTAACTCTAACCAAGGAAGTGAAAGATCTATTTGACAAAAACTTTAAGACATTGAAGAAAGAAATTGAAAAGGATACCAGAAAATGGAAGGATCTCCCTTGCTCTTGGATTGGGAGAATCAACATAGTAAAAATGGCAATTCTACCAAGGGCAATTTATAGATTCAATGCAATCCCCATTAAAATCCCATCAAAATTCTTCACAGATCTTGGAAGGACAATAATCAACTTTATATGGAGAAACAAAAAACCCAGGATAGCCAAAACAATCTTATACACTAAAGGAACTTCTGGAGGCATTACCATCCCTGACTTCAAACTCTATTACAGAGCTACAGTAATGAAAACAACGTGGTACTGGCATAAAAACAGAGAAGTCGACCAATGGAATCGTATAGAAGACCCGGATTTTAACCCACAAACCTATGAACAACTGATTTTCGATAAAGGAGCTAAAAGTATACAATGGAAGAAAGAAAGCATCTTCAACAAATGGTGCTGGCACAATTGGATGTCAACCTGTAGAAGAATGAAAATAGACCCATATCTATCACCATGCACAAAACTCAAGTCCAAATGGATCAAAGACCTCAATATCAATCTGAACACACTGAACCTGATAGAAGAGAAAATGGGAAGTACCCTACAACATATGGGCACTGGAGATCGCTTCCTATGTATAACCCCAGCAGCACAGACATTAAGGGCAACATTGAATAAATGGGACCTCCTGAAACTGAGAAGCTTCTGTAAAGCAAAGGACACTGTCATTAAGACAAAAAGGCAGCCTACTGACTGGGAGAAGATCTTCACCAACCCCGCAACAGACAAAGGTCTGATCTCCAAAATATATAAAGAACTCAAGAAACTAGACTTTAAAAGGATAATTAACCCAATTAAAAAATGGGGCACTGAACTGAACAGAGAATTCTCAACAGAAGAAGTTAAAATGGCCAAAAGATACTTAAGGTCATGCTCAACCTCCTTAGCGATCAGAGAAATGCAAATCAAAACAACTTTGAGATATCATCTTACACCTGTCAGAATGGCTAAAATCAAAAACACCAAGGACAGCCTTTGCTGGAGAGGTTGTGGAGAAAGGGGTACCCTCATCCATTGCTGGTGGGACTGCAAACTTGTGCAACCACTTTGGAAATCAGTGTGGAGGTTTCTCAGAAACATTGGGATCAACCTACCCCTGGACCCAGCAATACCACTCTTGGGAATATACCCAAGAGATGCCCTATCATATGACAAAAGCATTTGTCCAACTATGTTCATAGCAGCATTATTTGTAATAGCCAGAACCTGGAAGCAACCTAGATGCCCTTCAATGGAAGAATGGATGAAGAAAGTGTGGAATATATACACATTAGAGTACTACTCTGCGGTAAAAATCAATGACTTCTCGAATTTTGCATGCAAATGGATGGAAATAGAAAATACGATCCTTAGTGAGGTAACCCAGACCCAAAAAGAAGAACATGGGATGTACTCACTCATAATTGGTTTCTAGCCATGGATAGGGGCCACTGAGTCTATAATTTGTGATCCTAAAGAAGCTAAACAAGAGGGTAAACCCAAGGAAAAACATATAGATATCCTCCCAGCTATGGGAAATAGACATGACTGATGGGCAAAAAATTGGAATCTTGGGGGTGGGGTGGGATGGGGATGAGGGGTGATGGGGAGAGAAAACTGTGAAGGAGAGGATGAGGGGAACTGGGGGAATCGGGGTGATTGGGGATAAAGGAAGGTTGGATAGGGGAGCAGGGAAACTCATACCTTAGGTAAGGGAGCCACCTAAGGGGTGGCAAGAGACTTGAACTTGGAATGGCTACCAGATGCCCAGGGCAATGTCCCCAGTTAGTTCATTGGGGCACCTGAGGATAGGGAACCTGAAATGAACCTATCCTATAATCATACTGATGAATATCTTGCATATCGCCATAGAACCTTCATCTAGCGATGGATGGAGATAGAGCCAGAGACCCACACTGGAGCACCGGACTGAGCTCCCAAGGTTATAATGAGGAGCAGAAGGAGAGAGAACATGAACAAGGAAGTCAGGACCATGAGGGGTGCACCCAACCACTGAGACAGTGGGGCCGATCTATTGGGAGCTCACCAAGGTCAGCTGGACTGCTACTGAAAAAACATGGGATAAAACCGGACTCTCGGAATGTGGCGGACAATGAGAGCTGACGAGAGGCCAAGGAGAATGGCACAGGAACTTTCAACTGGCGATAGATCGAGAGAGAGACAGAGACCCAAATTGGAGCAACGGTCTGAGCTCTTAAGGTCCAAATGAGGAGCAGAAGGAGGGAGAACATGAGCAAGGAAATCAGGACCACGAGGCGTGCACCCACCCACTGTGACAGTGGAACTGATCTATTGGGAGCTCTTCAAGGCCAGCTGGACTGGGACTGAATAAGCATGGGTTGAAACTGGACTCTCTGAACATGGCGGACAATGAAGGCTGATGAGAAGCCAAGGACAATGGCACTAGGTTTCGATCCTAATACATGAACTGGCTTTGTGGGAGCTTAGCCTGTTTGGATGTTCACCTTCCTGGGCCTGGATGGAAGTGGGAGGACCTTGGTCTTCCTGTAGGGCAGGGAATTTGGACTGCTCTTCAGTATCGAGAGGGAGGGGGAATGGACTGGGGGGAGGAGAAGAGGAGTGGGGATGGGGGAGGGGAGGGGGGGAGGGGGCAATGTGTGGGAGGAGGGGAGGGAAATGGGAAACAGGGAGCAGTTGGAAATTTTAATTAAAAAAGAATTAAAAAAAAGAAAAAAAAAGAAAAAAAATGCCATTATGAAATCTACTACTTTGTAGCTAACTTAAAAATCTTGTAATGGGAAATACTTGTTCCTGTAGCCATCGTCCCACTTGAAATGGAGTCCATGGGGCAGGTGTTGTGCTATATTAGTTCAGACATCTATTACAGTACCAGGCATATGGTCATGCGTAAAGCATTTGCTGAGCCAGTTGTTGCCATGCATGCATCTAATTCCAGCATTTAGAGGACTAAGGAAGGCCCAAAGATTCTGGCTAGAGACTCACCTAATCTGAGCAAGACCTTATCTTAAATAATAATTGCCTATTTGCCAAATACATTTTGATAGCAATTATTGAGCTTTGTATATTATGTCTGTCGGTGATTGGTTTGATTTTATTATGATGCCTATAAGTTGTTGTTACACGCATATAGTAGCCTCTTGATAATTGTGTTTATGTTCTATGACAACTCTCATGTTTAAAAACCATCTGACCTTTAATTATTTGAAAGCATTCATCTGTAAAATAATTTGTTAATAAATCATTTTGTGAGTTAATATTTGATTTTTTTCTGGTTATTTTGACTTTTCCATTTTGATATTTTATTGTTTATGCTGTAATCCCTCTTAATATCTATTTTCTAAAATTTAGAAAGGTTTTTGCTATACATACCAGGGTAACCTTGGCCTTGTTATGTAGCTCAGGCTAACCTTGAACTCAAGATTCTCCTCTCAGCTTCCAGAGTGCTGGGATTACTGGCATGCACCACCATGTCTTGCTCAATTATTTTTAAAATAAATTATGTGTCTAGGTGTTTTGTAAACTTTGTACATCATGTGCACACAATGTTCAAGTAGGCCAGAAGAGGGCATCAGATCCAGGGGACTGGAGTTACTGAGGGTTGTGATTGACCAAGCAGGTGCTGGCAATGAACACAGGCCCTTTGGAAGAACAAGTGCTCTTAACTGCTGAGCTACCTCTTCAGCCTCTCGTCAATTATTATGTACATGTATATTTATGCATATAAACATCTTCACTGCATGTAAGCATGTGTGTTGTGTGCTCCTAGATGAGAAGAACTGCAGTTACAGATGGTTTGAGTTTCTGTGTGAGTGCCAGAAATTGAATTCAGGTCCTCTGCAAGAGCAAACAGTTTTCTTAATCACAGAAAAAACCCTCCAGTCCTACATACATATAGTTTTTCTTTTCTTTTATTCTTCTTTTTTTTTTTGAGTCATGAGTTTACATAGCCCAGAACAATGGATTCTCCTGCTTTCCAAATCTGGGATTATAGGTATGTCCTACTGCACAAATATTTAGATCATCAACTCTTTTGGTTTTATAGGACAGGGTTTCTTTGTGTAGGCTTGGCTGTCTTGGAGCTCACTCTGTAGCCCAGGCTGGCCTCTAACGCATAGAGCTCTTCCTGCCTCTGGCTCGTGAGTGCTGGGATTAAAGGCATGTGCTCCCACCACTACCACCACCGGGCTTCATCAACTTTTTCTTCCTTCATTTCTTTTCCTTCCTTCCTTCCTTCCTTCCTTCCTTCCTTCCTTCCTTCATTCCTTCCTTTTTTCTTTAAAAACTTATTTTTATTTATATGAGTACTCTACCTGCACGTCCAACTTTATGTCAGACGAGGACATGGGATCACACTATAGACAGTTGTGAGCCAGTATGTGGTTACTGGGAACTGAACTCAGCACCTCTGGAAGAGTAAGCAGTGTTCTTAGATGCTGAGCCACCTCTTCAGACCCTCATCAACATTTTCTTATAGACTGATTTTTGTTTAAATTTTTCATGACTCAAACTAACTTGCACTATTACTAAACATAGACCATTTTTCATTTTAAGATTTCCTGGCTGTTATGTATTTTAGATAGGGTCTTACTATGTGACCCTGCCTGACCTGGAACTTGCAATCCCCCCAGTGTCTGATAAGAAAGTGCTGGAATTGATGATACAAGGCACACTCCTGACCTCTCTTTTATTGAGGAAGGGAAAAGGGTCTTCCTAGTAAAAAGTAGTTGTTTTGTTTTGTTTTGTTCTTTTTGGTGGTACTGGGAATTGAGCCCAGGTCTGAAGCCACATGCTAAGAAAGTACTTTACCACAGGGCCATGTTTGTAGCCCATGTCAAATGCCATAGAAATTGTTAACGGTGAAAACAACTTTGTGTGGATTACTTGAATAGCTATTTTTGTAAAACTGTGGGTTTTACTTATACATTGCTTTTAAAAAAGCAATAAAACTGGGTGCTAGTGGCTCACACCTTTAATCCCAGCAAATCCCAGCACTCCTGAGCCAGAGGCAGGCAGATGTCTGTGAGTTCAAGGCCAGCCTGGTCTACAGAGTGAGTTCCACTGACAGCCAGAGCTAGACAGAGAAACCCTGTCTCAGACAAACCAGAATTTAAACCACACTGCAAAATCACTCAAATCAGACAATTTAATACCTTATATAGATGTTGGATATTTTTCTGAATAAATACTTTATCATGGATAGGTCTTGTATCCTTTATTTTTTTAGAACTTGAAAACATACCAAGTTGCATATTAAGAAGGCAATCAAAAACATTTCCTCCTCTGTTCAAGTCTGCATTATTTCAAGGCTATCCATCACACACACACACACACACACACACACACACATCATAAGAACAGCATCAAACATTAGTCTTTAAGCTTTAAATAACTAAAGACAATGCATTCCTAAAAGCAGGAGAGCATACCATGAAGTTACAGCAGTTTTAGGTATAAAATATGGGGGGAATGAAATGTACTTCTGTGACAGGGATATATCTCAGTGTTTTGTTCAGCTTGTGCTCAATCCTCAGCACCACAAATAACAAACCAAATTTCCTTGTGCATGACATTATCAACACATATATTATCCTTAAAGGTGTGTTTCAGGCCCATAGATCTTCTGTACCAAGTAGTCTAAAGGCCTGTTCAATAACCTAAACACTTTCATCTCTATTTATGCCCCTATAACTGCTCCCTTTTTTGTACTCCCTTGTTTGCCATTGTGCCTTAAGGGAAAGTTGTCACCGAGTATCAAGAGTTAATATGCATGAAGAACTTAAGAGCAGTTGACCTATATAAACACTCAATAAATATTCAGAACAACTTGTAAAGGAGAGTCTGCCATTATCTCCATTAAAAAAGTGAAAAGTTCTATTTTATATTCTATGTATATTTTGTTTGTATAGGCATAACCACACATGCACGAGAGTGCCTATGGAGGTCACAAAAGGGGCACCAGATCTCCTTGAGCTGGAGTCACAGGCGGTTGTGACCTGCCCAATGTGGGTACTGGGAACTGAATTTGGGTCCTGTGGTAGAATAGGAACGACTCTAAACCACTGAGCAATCTCCCAGTATCTCCACTCTTTTTCTTTCTTTTTTTGGAAGACAGGTTTTTCTGTGTAGCTCTGGTTGTCTTGGAATTTGTCTGTAGACCAGGCTGGCCTCAAACCCAGAGATTAGACTGCCTCCGTTTAATTAAATACGTGCACCACCGCTCAACCTATCCCCATTCTTATACACAAGGGATTCAAAGTACAAAAAGGTGAGGTCATACCCCAGGTCATACAAATAACAGACTGTTTCCTGTCAATCTGTATCAAACTTCCACACCTCCAATCCAGACAACTGCTGATCTAGACTAGACATGTTCTCCAAGGTATGTATATCTAGGTATCACTACATCAAAACTAAGATGTTGTTTGTTCTTCTCATGCTCATCCTTTCATGCATACATTGCTACCTAGAGACTGGCTGCTAGGACAGTCTGAATGCAGCAGCAGAATAGATTCTAACTGTCTTTCATTAGTCAGATATTAAAGGGATCTGACGTTAAAAGGGGAGACCATGTTTTGCTGCCCAATGAAATTGTTTTGCATTGGAAATATTTTAACTTTATTACATTTATTATTGTGTGTGTGTGTGTGTGTGTGAGAGAGAGAGAGAGAGAGAGAGAGACAGAAAGAGAGCGAGCAGCTTGTGGTCAGTAGCTGCTGATGCAGCAGGTTCTCTTCTACCATGTGGGTCTGGGGATTGAAAGCAGGTGTTTGGGTTTGTTGATAAGTGCCTTTACCTGCTGAGTCATCTTGCTTACCCAGATTTTTTTTTTAATTAAAAGCATTGTAGGTGGTGGTGGCACGCACCTTTAATCTGAGCACTTTGGAAGCAGAGAAAGGTATATCCCAAAGTTCGATGCTAACCTGGTCTACAGAGTGAATGCCAGGAAAACTAGGGCTGCATCGAGAAATCTTGTCTCCAAAACAAACCAAAACAAACAAAGAAGCAAATAAATAAATAAAACCATTTTAGTTTTGAAACCTTATAATAAGATTGTTATTTTAAATTGAGTTTATATTGACATTTTCTTAGATTAGTTGCTAATATAATTAATACTGCCAGACTTAGACAGTAAAACCAAAGCTCTCTGAAGGAATTACTAACCTTTGGAGAGTGAGCGACTCAAGTGTGGAACTAGAGAAGACCCGCTTTCACCATCTGATTCTACAGTTTCTGAGAACTAGGTACAGAACATGGCAGCATGCAGCTGAGATCCATAGTTGGAGGCACTTACGCTTGACGGGTATAAAGGTCTGGTTCGTCGAGGTCCTGAGATCTTAATTCCTGTGTGGAGAGGCAGCCAGCACCACCGGTGGAAATGGAACTGCGCTTCATGCTCAGAACCTAATTCATGATTTCAATATCAGAAAAATGTTCCAGATGCAAGTGGATCATTAAGCAATAATTGTCACTTTTATTCTGAAGTAGAAGAGTAACTAAGTTTATTCCTTTACGATAGTATTTTCCCTGTGTGCTGTATTTGTTTGTCATGTATACTTAAGTCCTCACTAAAGATAACACCTATGCAACTTCAAGTATTCAATACACTCGAGCAAGACAATGCAAAACTGAGCATATATGATTCCTGCATCACACGGCAATCCATGATCGCAAAATTTCAATGTGTTATCCCGAATACATCACTGGTATCTCTTATGTCTATTTCAATGGTAACTCACAGACTGCTTGACAAGAAATCTCAGGCTCCTTAACTCTCCTCAAAATGTTTCCTTTGGCTTCAAAATCAGGATTCATTCTCTTTACCTAATATCTACTTTTCTTGCTTTATGTTTAACCCCATAGTTTAATACCCACTATTGTCTTTCTGGTTCTAATCTCCCTTTCAGTAAAGACAAGCAATCTGTTCCATAACATAATGTAGAGGCTGCTTCCATTCTCAAAATATTTTAGTATCATAAGCATACATATGTCAGACCCTGTCTTCGTCTCTGCAGCACTAGACGCTAGCCACTCAGCTTTTTCTGGTCCTGCCCTGGCTTCTTTCTAGGATAAGACAGAACTCACTGTTGATAAAATTATATATATATATATATGTAGTGAAGAGAAGTCACGCTATGCGATAAGGCTTATACAGGAGGCTTATTGGAAGATGAGAGAGAAGGGACAGAGAAGGCAGAGAGGGGAGCAAACTAGTCCCATGGGGTAAAGAGTGCGGGAGAGAGAGGGAGGTAGACACAGGAGAAGGGGGAGGTTAGGGGTAGGTCCACCTGTTACAAGGAACCATAGCAAATGTGCCCAGAAGTGGCTACAGGTGAAGTGCTCTTAGTGGCTACAGGTGAGGAGGTTTCCTGTCAGGACCCTAAGGACAGGCAGGCCAATGCAGATTCCCAAATACTAACACCAAATAATAACACCCACTTTATTGTTTGTTTGAGCTGGGGACTTTAGCACAATAGGCTGTGCACTGAGTCACATCACTCCTTGTTCGACTGCTTACATTCCACTTAGGTCTTATTCTCAAGCCTTCAGTTTCCCAGACTTTTTCTTCTTACATGGCTTTTCAGATGCTGCATTACCACAGGAACGCAGTGTTTTAACCTGTCCCTCCCAGGCAGTCCTCCCCTTCTCCCCCTCCCTGCGGAACACCTTGGTCAGCAATCAGCATCCTCTTTTCCCTCTCCAGGCGCTGCCCACACAAACTTACTGATCCCTGAACCCAGAACCTGGCAGATGCCGCCCCAGGTCTCTGATGCCACAGAGTTTCTTAGCAGGAACAGAGTTAACCCCATACCAGCAGTTACCTTTCTCTCTGGTTCTTGACCCCCAGCGCCCACTTCCAGTAAAATGCACAACTGCTTAGGAAGACACCCACCAATGCCAACCAGGAGCCATTTGGATTTTAAAGTCTCCGCCTGCGTGACGTCAGAAAGCCTCTTGCGAGTACTCTTAAGCAAGAAGGCTATGCCAGTTCCCAGACAGTGGTGGGAAGTCCTAGGGCAAAAGCTTAGATTTCTAAATCTTGCAGCTGTTGTGCCTCTGGCTAGAATTGTAGTTTTGTCCCTAGCAGCCCTTTTGAGTTTCAGTCTTTCCTAGCCATCAGTGTGTCTCCTCATCTGTATTTGAGACAATCAAGTACTTTTGCAGCAGTGCCCAGTTGTTTTTCATAGTATCTTTTATTGTTGTTTTGTTTTGTAAAATATCCCTGGGCCTGGTGAAATGGCTCCATGGGTAAGAGCACTGCCTGCTCTTCCAAAGAAATGGGTTAAATCCCCAGGACCCATAACTATAACTCTAATTTCAGGAGGTCTGATGCCCTCTTCTGGCCTTGGTGGGCACCAGACACACATGTGGTATACAGACATACATGTAGGCAAAACACTTTATACATAAAATAAAAATAATAAAGATCTTTTTTAAAAAAATAAAGGCAAATAAAAAGTATTCTTGTACAGTTTTATCAGGACCTAAGTTCTCAAAATTCATTTCAACACTCATCTTAGTTTCAAGATGCCTTAAGAAGTACAAAATTTGCTGGTCAGTGGTGGTACATTCCTTTACTCCCAGTACTCAAGAGGCAGAGGCAGGGGGATCTCTGTGAGTTTGAGAAGAGTCTACAGAAGAAATACAAAATCACTTTAGCTAAGACATTTGAATTGGAAGTATTATCTCTGTTTGACCAAGATCTCCCATATTTTGTCATTACAAGGTCAATTAGTAAGACTATTGTAATAGCTATTGCTTATGCATTAACTACTCCTGGATTCTTTTTATAGAAGACTGAAGTGAGAAAGGATTAATGTTCTACGGGTGCTTAAATAAAGCAAGTTTTCACATACTAGTCCTTCTAAAATCATTCCTCATCAAAGAACTCATTGAAACATTTTTTTTTTGTACAAATTTTAAAAAGTTGAAGTCTACAGTCATCAGGCTGGTAGTCATAGACACACAAAAACCTGACAAGCTTGCTTTCTATGTCTACTTCTGAATGCCACTCAGGATCAAGTGAGATAATTGTATCAGGATTTTAGCTTAGTGATACATGGCGTTAATAAATTAAAATTCATGCTAAGGAATGTAGTGGGAAGAAATGATAATGTAATCAAGTTGAATTTAATTTGCTAGATATTTTATAATGACATTTTAAGTCATAAGCAACTGTAATATACTTTACTCTTTTAATTAATGCAGGCCACCTTATTCCCATGTGGTTATGCCGTGGCAGTATCTGTGAAAAATTCTTCAGAGCAGGTAATAGGGATATGTTACATCTCTTTTTATCTTCTTTTTTTTTTTTCTGAGACAAGCTTGTCTATTTAACAGTCTTGGCTGTGTCCCTTTTTTACCTTTTATGTTAATTCTTTAAAAACAACTACTTCTTTATTTTATTTATTGTATTATGTGTAGTTGGAATTTTCCTTTGGGCCACCAAGAAACTCCCAAATAATTTATTATGAATGCTTCTTATTAATTATAAGTGCTTAGTCTTAGCTTAGGCTCGTCCTGCTAGCTTTTTGAACTTAATTTAACCTGTTTCTATTCATCTACATTTTTCCTTGGGGCTTTTTACCTTTCTTTTATTCTGTATGTCTTGGTTTCCTGCTTCCTCCATGTGTGTCTGATTGGCCACTGGTTTCTCCCTGGTATCTCTTTTTCTTTCTTCCTTTCTAAGCCTAAATTCCTCCTGCTACTCAGTTTCCCTGCCTGCAAGTCCTGCCTATACCTCTTTCTTGCTATTGGCCATTTAGCTTTTTGTTAGACTAATCAGGTGCCTTAGGCAGACAAGGTAAAACAGCAACACATTTTTACATATAATTCAACAAATGCAACACGTCTTTACATAGTTATACAAATATTTTGTAACAATGAAACATCATTTCTCCTTTTACTTTTTTTCTTCAAACCCGCTCTTATATGCCTCCTTGTTCCCTTTCAAATTCATGGATTTTTCATTAATTTTGTTACATGCATATGTGTATGTAACCTGCCCAATCTGTATGTTACTTGTCTGTATGCTGTCAGGGTTATAATTAGGTTGAAGGGAGATAAATACACAGGGAGAAAGGAGAGCAAAATAATAGTATGGATATGTGAAAAAAATCACAAGGATTCATACTGTTAAGTACCTAAGAAACTATAACACACGCATACTTTAATTTAGTATAATGTTATTTGTATGTATGATTCAGGGCTCACCATTTGGTATTGGATAAGCATTTCGTGTACTCTTCCCACAGTAGGACTAAAACTGTTTCTCCACTCCCGGCATTTGTGAGTTCCCTATAGTTCTTTGTGTAGGGCTGGTTGGCCCCTTGTCCCTTATAGATTGCCTCTTGTCCTTATTCAGCTCATACTTAAGCAGCCATGTTAATAAGATTTTATTGGTGTAGATTCTGACATTCCTAGGAGATACAATGTCACAGCAAACTCCATGATGCTCTGGCTCTTATAATCTATGTGTCCCCTCCTTTACAATGTTTCGTGATACTTACGTGTAGTGATATTTCATTTGTATTTTAATAAAGAAAGTTTAGCTGAAGATCAGAGAGTAAGTGGTAGCACACACCTTTAATCTCAGTAGCTACACTAGTTTGCCATAGAAACCTGGCGGTGCACGCCTTTAATCCCAGTGGTGCACATCTTTAATCCCAACCTAAAGAATGGAATGCAAGACAGAAGGAGAAAGCTCTCAGACACAGTCTCATCACCCTGTTATTTGATTTCTCTGTTAGATTGCCTTCACATATGCATTTATTTCAGGAAGCATCGACTGTATCAATACCCATGCCACTGCACACTACTTCCGTGGCCTTAGTTTTAGCTGTTTCTCCCTGTATACACTCCCTCGTCCCTCTATTTCTCTCCTTGCATCTCCCCTCACCAGCCTGTACCTTTCTATTCTATTTCTTCTTTCCTGATGAGATGCTTCTCTCCTCCTTAGTCTGTTACTCTATGCTTAATCTCTGTGATTCTGTATATCCACATGTAAGCTAATACATGCCACATTTGGCTTTCTGTGTCTGGGTACCTCACTCAGGGTGATTTCTCCCCCTAGTTCTACCCATTTACTGTGAATTTAATTCTTTTTAATGGCTGAGTAATATTCATTTGTATAAAGGTTCCAATTTTTATCACGAGGTAGATCAGGTCCCATCTCTCTAAGGTAAATCCACACTCATTTCCATAGTGACTGTATGAGTCTGCACTCCTACCAGCAGTGGATGAGTGTACCCCTTATTCTATGTCCTTGCCAGCAGGAACTGTCACTCGTATTATTGATCCTAGGGATTCTGAAAGGTGTAAAGTGGACTCTCAAAGCAGACTTGGTTTGCATTTCACTAATGACTGAGAATGTTGAACATTTAAGTCTTTCTCAGCCACTTAAGATTCCCTATTGAGAATTCTCTGTTTAAAAATTCCCAGTTTTAATTGAGTCATTTGTTTTCTTGATATCTAGCCTTTTGAGTTCTTTATACATTTTGTTTGAGTTTTTTTGTATAATTTTGGATATTAGCTCTCTATTGGGTGTGTAGTTGATAAAAAAATATTTTACCATTCTGTAAGCTGCCACTTTGTCTGAATGATGGGATCTTTTGTCATGCAGAAGCTTTTCAGTTTCATGAGATCCCATTTATTAATTGTTGAAATTAGTGTCTGTGTTAATAGTGTTCTGCTCAGAAGGCCTTTTCCTATGTCATTGATTTCAGGGATCTTCCCTTCTTTTTCTTCTGTTAGGTTCAAGATATCTGGTTTTAGGTTGAGGTCTGTGTGGGAATTCCTTTCCATTAAATATTTTTTGGGATGTGGGGGTGTGTCAGCAATAGGGTGGCTTCTGTGTGCTGACATGATCTCTTATAAGGGAGAGAATGGTCTCCCATGTATTTCTGGTTTCTTCATCAAAGATCAGGAGTCCGTAGGCACTTGAATTACACCTGACTTCTCAGTGGAAACCATGAAAGCCAGAATGTCTTAGATAGATGTGCTGCCAACACTAAGAGACCATGAAGGCAATCCCAGAGTACTATTCGCAGCAAAGCTTGCATTCACCATCAATGGAGAAAAAAGATATTCCAGGACAAAAACAGATTTAAATAATAGGTAGCCACAAACCCAGCCTTACAGAAACTACTAGAAGGCAAAGCACAAACCAAGGAAGCTAAGAACACCCATAATAACACAGACATCTGACAACTCTCCACCACCACAACTCAAAGAAGGGAAACACACACTCTAATAGTAGGTTTCAACACTCCTCTCTCACCAATGGACAGGCTAAACAGACAGAAACTTAATGGAGCAATAAGAGATATCACAGATGTAGTGAAACAAATGAAATTAATAGACATCTATAGAACATTCCACCCAACAGAAAAGAAAATACCTTCTTCTCAGCATCTCATGGAACCTTCTCAAAAATTGATCACATAATCAGTAACAAAGCAAACATTCACAGATACAAAAGAAAATGTAGTAACCAGCTGTGTGCTATTGGATTACCATGGAATAATGCTAGAATTCAACAACAATTCTACCCCCAGAATGCCTACAAACTCATGAAAACTGAACAGTCAACTACTCTCCAGAAGATGACATCAGATACCTTAGAATTAGAGATATAAGGGATTGTGAGCTGCCATATGGGTGCTGTTAACTGAACCTTTGTCCTCTGCAAGAGCGGCAAGTGCTCTTAATCATGGATTCATCAACCCAGCCCTAGAAGGTACTTCATTTTTTCCCTTAAACCCAGATGGCATTAGGAAAGATCCTTTTACAGATGGTGCTGAGAAAACTGGGTATGTACCTGTAGAAGAATGAAATCAGGTCGAGTCTCAAACTACATGAAACATTGAAAATAGATCACAGACTTCATGTGAAGACAGGACATGCTGAAACTGCAGGGAAGACACATCAACTATGTCCCGTGTCAACAATCATCCTATGCAGAGGTAGGAACTTCTGAATGGACTGTGACAGCAGAGAACACAACCCAAGGACTGACACATGGATTATAGCAAACTAAAAACCTGCCTAACAATGGAAGGAACCTCACAACTGAAGAGACAGCTTACAGATTTGAGAAATCATTGCCAACTCTGTATCGCATAGGGTTCTATTATGTAAAAACAGCCAAGATTAAACCAAATCCAATCCATACATGAGGTAATGAGGTGAGCAGACAGTCCTCAAAGGAAGAAATAGAAATGGCAAATAATATTTGATGATGGGTTCAACATCCTAAGCCATCAGGGAAAGGTGAAATTAAAATGATTTATACTCTCACCTTACTAGCTCAGAATGACTTTCATCAAGAAAACAGAACAACAGATGCTGGCAGGAATTTGAGGAAAGAGGAAACTTTACTCACTGCTTGTGAGCATAAATTGCAGCTACTGAGGAAATCAGTAAGTAGGTTTGTCAAAAATGAGAAAGTGGTGGGACAGATGTCTCAGGGAAAAGCACTGGCTGCTCTTACAGAGGAACTGGGTTTGGTTTCCAGCACCCACTTGGTGGCTCAGAACCATCTATAACTCCAGTTCCAGGGAATCCCTTTCTGGCCTCCACAGTCACCACGGATGTACACATATATTGCAGGAAAAATATTCACACACATAAAAATAAAAGATCAACAAATCTTTGAGAACGACAAACAAAACTATCACATGATCTGCCTATATGCCTCAGTGATAAAGAGCACTTCTTGTTCTTCCAGGGGACCAGCATTTGATTCCCAACACTCAAACCAGGCAGTTCACAACCACCTGTAACACAAGCCCCAGGAGGGTCTGACATCTCTCATCTCTGTGGTCACACACACACAGACACACACACACACATATACACAGATTTAAAAGTAAAAAAATGACATTTGTAGGAAAATGGGTGAAATTACAGTTCAGAATGTTAGCTGAAATAAACTGCATTCAGATAAGCACTATGTTTTCTCTCATGTGTGTATTCTTGATTGAAGTTTCTATGTGTGAGTGGGTCGGTGTCCATGTGTGGATGACTCATGAAACTAGAGAACTGTGAGAGGGAAAAAGAGACCTGAAGGATTAGGGTACAGGAACACTGACAGAAGATAATGCAATATTGTACTGGGAGAGCAGAAATTAGGTTGTTGTGGGCAATGGAAAAACAGCAAGAATGGGACAGAGGGGAGGGCAAGGCAAAGGCCAGAGGGCAGGGTGTGGAAGAAGAAAACATGTGTAAAAATGCCATTATGAAATCTACTACTTTGTAGCTAACTTAATAATCTTGTAATGGGAAATACTTGTTCCTGTAGCCATCGTCCCACTTGAAATGGAGTCCATGGGGCAGGTGTTGTGCTATATTAGTTCAGACATCTATTACAGTACCAGGCATATGGTCATGCGTAAAGCATTTGCTGAGCCAGTTGTTGCCATGCATGCATCTAATTCCAGCATTTAGAGGACTAAGGAAGGCCCAAAGATTCTGGCTAGAGACTCACCTAATCTGAGCAAGACCTTATCTTAAATAATAATTGCCTATTTGCCAAATACATTTTGATAGCAATTATTGAGCTTTGTATATTATGTCTGTCGGTGATTGGTTTGATTTTATTATGATGCCTATAAGTTGTTGTACACGCATATAGTAGCCTCTTGATAATTGTGTTTATTTTCTATGACAACTCTCATGTTTAAAAACCATTAGACATTTAATTATTTGAAAGCATTCATCTGTAAAATAATTTGTTAATAAAATCTTTTTTGAGAGTTAATATTTGATTTTTTCTGGTTATTTTGACTTTTCCATTTTGATATTTTATTGTTTATGCTGTAATCCCTCTTAATATCTATTTTCTAAAATTTAGAAAGGTTTTTGCTATACATACCAGGGTAACCTTGGACTTGTTATGTAGCTCAGGCTAACCTTGAACTCAAGATTCTCCTCTCAGCTTCCAGAGTGCTGGGATTACTGGCATGCACCACCATGTCTTGCTCAATTATTTTTAAAATAAATTATGTGTCTAGGTGTTTTGTAAACTTTGTACATCATGTGCACACAATGTTCAAGTAGGCCAGAAGAGGGCATCAGATCCAGGGGACTGGAGTTACTGAGGGTTGTGATTGACCAAGCAGGTGCTGGCAATGAACACAGGCCCTTTGGAAGAACAAGTGCTCTTAACTGCTGAGCTACCTCTTCAGCCTCTCGTCAATTATTATGTACATGTATATTTATGCATATAAACATCTTCACTGCATGTAAGCATGTGTGTTGTGTGCTCCTAGATGAGAAGAACTGCAGTTACAGATGGTTTGAGTTTCTGTGTGAGTGCCAGAAATTGAATTCAGGTCCTCTGCAAGAGCAAACAGTTTTCTTAATCACAGAAAAAACCCTCCAGTCCTACATACATATAGTTTTTCTTTTCTTTTATTCTTCTTTTTTTTTTTGAGTCATGAGTTTACATAGCCCAGAACAATGGATTCTCCTGCTTTCCAAATCTGGGATTATAGGTATGTCCTACTGCACAAATATTTAGATCATCAACTCTTTTGGTTTTATGGGACAGGGTTTCTTTGTGTAGGCTTGGCTGTCTTGGAGCTCACTCTGTAGCCCAGGCTGGCCTCTAACGCATAGAGCTCTTCCTGCCTCTGGCTCCTGAGTGCTGGGATTAAAGGCATGTGCTCCCACCACTACCACCACCGGGCTTCATCAACTTTTTCTTCCTTCATTTATTTTCCTTCCTTCCTTCCTTCCTTCCTTCCTTTTTTTCTTTAAAAACTTATTTTTATTTATATGAGTACTCTACCTGCACGTCCAACTTTGTCAGACGAGGACATGGGATCACACTATAGACAGTTGTGAGCCAGTATGTGGTTACTGGGAACTGAACTCAGCACCTCTGGAAGAGTAAGCAGTGTTCTTAGATGCTGAGCCACCTCTTCAGACCCTCATCAACATTTTCTTATAGACTGATTTTTGTTTAAATTTTTCATGACTCAAACTAACTTGCACTATTACTAAACATAGACCATTTTTCATTTTAAGATTTCCTGGCTGTTATGTATTTTAGATAGGGTCTTACTATGTGACCCTGCCTGACCTGGAACTTGCAATCCCCCCAGTGTCTGATAAGAAAGTGCTGGAATTGATGATACAAGGCACACTCCTGACCTCTCTTTTATTGAGGAAGGGAAAAGGGTCTTCCTAGTAAAAGTAGTTGTTTTGTTTTGTTTTGTTTTGTTCTTTTTGATGGTACTAGGAATTGAGCCCAGGTCTGAAGCCACATGCTAAGAAAGTACTTTACCACAGGGCCATGTTTGTAGCCCATGTCAAATGCCATAGAAATTGTTAACGGTGAAAACAACTTTGTGTGGATTACTTGAATAGCTATTTTTGTAAAACTGTGGGTTTTACTTATACATTGCTTTTAAAAAAACAATAAAACTGGGTGCTAGTGGCTCACACCTTTAATCCCAGCAAATCCCAGCACTCCTGAGCCAGAGGCAGGCAGATGTCTGTGAGTTCAGGGCCAGCCTGGTCTACAGAATGAGTTCCACTGACAGCCAGAGCTAGACAGAGAAACCCTGTCTCAGACAAACCAGAATTTAAACCACACTGCAAAATCACTCAAATCAGACAATTTAATACCTTATATAGATGTTGGATATTTTTCTGAATAAATACTTTATCATGGATAGGTCTTGTATCCTTTATTTTTTTAGAACTTGAAAACATACCAAGTTGCATATTAAGAAGGCAATCAAAAACATTTCCTTCTGTGTTCAAGTCTGCATTATTTCAAGGCTATCCATCACACACGCAAACACACACACACACACACACATCGTAAGAACAGCATCAAACATTAGTCTTTAAGCTTTAAATAACTAAAGACAATGCATTCCTTAAAGCAGGAGAGCATACCATGAAGTTACAGCAGTTTAGGTATAAAATATGGGGGGAATGAAATGTACTTCTGTGACAGGGATGTATCTCAGTGTTTTGTTCAGCTTGTGCTCAATCCTCAGCACCACAAATAACAAACCAAATTTCCTTGTGCATGACATTATCAACACATATATTATCCTTAAAGGTGTGTTTCAGGCCCATAGATCTTCTGTACCAAGTAGTCTAAAGGCCTGTTCAATAACCTAAACACTTTCGTCTCTATTTATGCCCCTATAACTGCTCCCTTTTTGTACTCCCTTGTTTGCCATTGTGCCTTAAGGGAAAGTTGTCACCGAGTATCAAGAGTTAATATGCATGAAGAACTTAAGAGCAGTTGACCTATATAAACACTCAATAAATATTCAGAACAACTTGTAAAGGAGAGTCTGCCATTATCTCCATTAAAAAAGTGAAAAGTTCTATTTTATATTCTATGTATATTTTGTTTGTATAGGCATAACCACACATGCACGAGAGTGCCTATGGAGGTCACAAAAGGGGCACCAGATCTCCTTGAGCTGGAGTCACAGGCGGTTGTGACCTGCCCAATGTGGGTACTGGGAACTGAATTTGGGTCCTGTGGTAGAATAGGAACGACTCTAAACCACTGAGCAATCTCCCAGTATCTCCACTCTTTTTCTTTCTTTTTTTGGAAGACAGGTTTTTCTGTGTAGCTCTGGTTGTCTTGGAATTTGTCTGTAGACCAGGCTGGCCTCAAACCCAGAGATTAGACTGCCTCCGTTTAATTAAATACGTGCACCACCGCTCAACCTATCCCCATTCTTATACACAAGGGATTCAAAGTACAAAAAGGTGAGGTCATACCCCAGGTCATACAAATAACAGACTGTTTCCTGTCAATCTGTATCAAACTTCCACACCTCCAATCCAGACAACTGCTGATCTAGACTAGACATGTTCTCCAAGGTATGTATATCTAGGTATCACTACATCAAAACTAAGATGTTGTTTGTTCTTCTCATGCTCATCCTTTCATGCATACATTGCTACCTAGAGACTGGCTGCTAGGACAGTCTGAATGCAGCAGCAGAATAGATTCTAACTGTCTTTCATTAGTCAGATATTAAAGGGATCTGACGTTAAAAGGGGAGACCATGTTTTGCTGCCCAATGAAATTGTTTTGCATTGGAAATATTTTAACTTTATTACATTTATTATTGTGTGTGTGTGTGTGTGTGTGTGAGAGAGAGAGAGAGAGAGAGACAGAAAGAGAGCGAGCAGCTGGTGGTCAGTAGCTGCTGATGCAGCAGGTTCTCTTCTACCATGTGGGTGTGGGGATTGAAAGCAGGTGTTTGGGTTTGTTGATAAGTGCCTTTACCTGCTGAGTCATCTTGCTTACCCAGATTTTTTTTTAAATTAAAAGCATTGTAGGTGGTGGTGGCACGCACCTTTAATCTGAGCACTTTGGAAGCAGAGAAAGGTATATCCCAAAGTTCGATGCTAACCTGGTCTACAGAGTGAATGCCAGGAAAACTAGGGCTGCATCGAGAAATCTTGTCTCCAAAACAAACCAAAACAAACAAAGAAGCAAATAAATAAATAAAACCATTTTAGTTTTGAAACCTTATAATAAGATTGTTATTTTAAATTGAGTTTATATTGACATTTTCTTAGTTTAATTGCTAATATAATTAATACTGCCAGACTTAGACAATAAAACCAAAGCTCTCTGAAGGAATTACTAACCTTTGGAGAGTGAGCGACTCAAGTGTGGAACTAGAGAAGACCCACTTTCACCATCTGATTCTACAGTTTCTGAGAACTAGGTACAGAACATGGCAGCATGCAGCTGAGATCCATAGTTGGAGGCACTTACGCTTGATGGGTATAAAGGTCTGGTTCGTCGAGGTCCTGAGATCTTAATTCCTGTGTGGAGAGGCAGCCAGCACCACCGGTGGAAATGGAACTGCGCTTCATGCTCAGAACCTAATTCATGATTTCAATATCAGAAAAATGTTCCAGATGCAAGTGGATCATTAAGCAATAATTGTCACTTTTATTATGAAGTAGAAGAGTAACTAAGTTTATTCCTTTACGATAGTATTTTCCCTGTGTGCTGTATTTGTTTGTCATGTATACTTAACTCCTCACTAAAGATAACACCTATGCAACTTCAAGTATTCAATACACTCGAGCAAGACAATGCAAAAACGAACATATATGATTCCTGCATCACACGGCAATCCATGATCGCAAAATTTCAATGTGTTATCCCGAATACATCACTGGTATCTCTTATGTCTATTTCAATGGTAACTCACAGACTGCTTGACAAGAAATCTCAGGCTCCTTAACTCTCCTCAAAATGTTTCCTTTGGCTTCAAAATCAGGATTCATTCTCTTTTCCTAATATCTACTTTTCTTGCTTTATGTTTAACCCCATAGTTTAATACCCACTATTGTCTTTCTGGTTCTAATCTCCCTTTCAGTAAAGACAAGCAATCCGTTCCATAACATAATGTAGAGGCTGCTTCCATTCTCAAAATATTTTAGTATCATAAGCATACCTATGTCAGACCCTGTCTTCGTCTCTGCAGCACTAGACGCTAGCCACTCAGCTTTTTCTGGTCCTGCCCTGGCTTCTTTCTAGGATAAGACAGAACTCACTGTTGATAAAATTATATATATATATATATATATATATATATATATATATATATATATATATGTAGTGAAGAGAAATCACGCTATGCAATAAGGCTTATATAGGAGGCTTATTGGAAGATGAGAGAGAAGGAACAGAGGAGGCAGAGAGGGGAGCAGACTAGTCCCATGGGGTAAAGAGTGCGGGAGAGAGAGGGAGGTAGACACAGGAGAAGGGAGAGGTTAGGGGTAGGTCCACCTGTTACAAGGAACCATAGCAAATGTGCCCAGAAGTGGCTACAGGTGAAGTGCTCTTAGTGGCTACAGGTGAGGAGGTTTCCTGTCAGGACCCTAAGGACAGGCAGGCCAATGCAGATTCCCAAATACTAACACCAAATAATAACACCCACTTTATTGTTTGTTTGAGCTGGGGACTTTAGCACAATAGGCTGTGCACTGAGTCACATCACTCCTTGTTCGACTGCTTACATTCCACTTAGGTCTTATTCTCAAGCCTTCAGTTTCCCAGACTTTTTCTTCTTACATGGCTTTTCAGATGCTGCATTACCACAGGAACGCAGTGTTTTAACCTGTCCCTCCCAGGCAGTCCTCCCCTTCTCCCCCTCCCTGCGGAACACCTTGGTCAGCAATCAGCATCCTCTTTTCCCTCTCCAGGCGCTGCCCACACAAACTTACTGATCCCTGAACCCAGAACCTGGCAGATACCGCCCCAGGTCTCTGATGCCACAGAGTTTCTTAGCAGGAACAGAGTTAACCCCATGCCAGCAGTTACCTTTCTCTCTGGTTCTTGACCCCCAGCGCCCACTTCCAGTAAAATGCACAACTGCTTAGGAAGACACCCACCAATGCCAACCAGGAGCCATTTGGATTTTAAAGTCTCCGCCTGCGTGACATCAGAAAGCCTCTTGCGAGTACTCTTAAGCAAGAAGGCTATGCCAGTTCCCAGACAGTGGTGGGAAGTCCTAGGGCAAAAGCTTAGATTTCTAAATCTTGCAGCTGTTGTGCCTCTGGCTAGAATTGTAGTTTTGTCCCTAGCAGCCCTTTTGAGTTTCAGTCTTTCCTAGCCATCAGTGTGTCTCCTCATCTGTATTTGAGACAATCAAGTACTTTTGCAGCAGTGCCCAGTTGTTTTCCATAGTATCTTTTATTGTTTTGTTTTGTAAAATATCCCTGGGCCTGGTGAAATGGCTCCATGGGTAAGAGCACTGCCTGCTCTTCCAAAGAAATGGGTTAAATCCCCAGGACCCATAACTATAACTCTAATTTCAGGAGGTCTGATGCCCTCTTCTGGCCTTGGTGGGCACGAGACACACGTGTGGTATACAGACATACATGTAGGCAAAACACTTTATACATAAAATAAAAATAATAAAGATCTTTTTTAAAAAAATAAAGGCAAATAAAAAGTATTCTTGTACAGTTTTATCAGGACCTAAGTTCTCAAAATTCATTTCAACACTCATCTTAGTTTCAAGATGCCTTAAGAAGTACAAAATTTGCTGGTCAGTGGTGGTACATTCCTTTACTCCCAGTACTCAAGAGGCAGAGGCAGGGGGATCTCTGTGAGTTTGAGAAGAGTCTACAGAAGAAATACAAAATCACTTTAGCTAAGACATTTGAATTGGAAGTATTATCTCTGTTTGACCAAGATCTCCCATATTTTGTCATTACAAGGTCAATTAGCAAGACTATTGTAATAGCTATTGCTTATGCATTAACTACTCCTGGATTCTTTTTATAGAAGACTGAAGTGAGAAAGGATTAATGTTCTACGGGTGCTTAAATAAAGCAAGTTTTCACATACTAGTCCTTCTAAAATCATTCCTCATCAAAGAACTCATTGAAACATTTTTTTTTGTACAAATTTTAAAAAGTTGAAGTCTACAGTCATCAGGCTGGTAGTCATAGACACACAAAAACCTGACAAGCTTGCTTTCTATGTCTACTTCTGAATGCCACTCAGGATCAAGTGAGATAATTGTATCAGGATTTTAGCTTAGTGATACATGGCGTTAATAAATTAAAATTCATGCTAAGGAATGTAGTGGGAAGAAATGATAATGTAATCAAGTTGAATTTAATTTGCTAGATATTTTATAATGACATTTTAAGTCATAAGCAACTGTAATATACTTTACTCTTTTAATTAATGCAGGCCACCTTATTCCCATGTGGTTATGCCGTGGCAGTATCTGTGAAAAATTCTTCAGAGCAGGTAATAGGGATATGTTACATCTCTTTTTATCTTCTTTTTTTTTTTTCTGAGACAAGCTTGTCTATTTAACAGTCTTGGCTGTGTCCCTTTTTTACCTTTTATGTTAATTCTTTAAAAACAACTACTTCTTTATTTTATTTATTGTATTATGTGTAGTTGGAATTTTCCTTTGGGCCACCAAGAAACTCCCAAATAATTTATTATGAATGCTTCTTATTAATTATAAGTGCTTAGTCTTAGCTTAGGCTCGTCCTGCTAGCTTTTTGAACTTAATTTAACCTGTTTCTATTCATCTACATTTTTCCTTGGGGCTTTTTACCTTTCTTTTATTCTGTATGTCTTGGTTTCCTGCTTCCTCCATGTGTGTCTGATTGGCCACTGGTTTCTCCCTGGTATCTCTTTTTCTTTCTTCCTTTCTAAGCCTAAATTCCTCCTGCTACTCAGTTTCCCTGCCTGCAAGTCCTGCCTATACCTCTTTCTTGCTATTGGCCATTTAGCTTTTTGTTAGACTAATCAGGTGCCTTAGGCAGACAAGGTAAAACAGCAACACATTTTTACATATAATTCAACAAATGCAACACGTCTTTACATAGTTATACAAATATTTTGTAACAATGAAACATCATTTCTCCTTTTACTTTTTTTCTTCAAACCCGCTCTTATATGCCTCCTTGTTCCCTTTCAAATTCATGGATTTTTCATTAATTTTGTTACATGCATATGTGTATGTAACCTGCCCAATCTGTATGTTACTTGTCTGTATGCTGTCAGGGTTATAATTAGGTTGAAGGGAGATAAATACACAGGGAGAAAGGAGAGCAAAATAATAGTATGGATATGTGAAAAAAATCACAAGGATTCATACTGTTAAGTACCTAAGAAACTATAACACACGCATACTTTAATTTAGTATAATGTTATTTGTATGTATGATTCAGGGCTCACCATTTGGTATTGGATAAGCATTTCGTGTACTCTTCCCACAGTAGGACTAAAACTGTTTCTCCACTCCCGGCATTTGTGAGTTCCCTATAGTTCTTTGTGTAGGGCTGGTTGGCCCCTTGTCCCTTATAGATTGCCTCTTGTCCTTATTCAGCTCATACTTAAGCAGCCATGTTAATAAGATTTTATTGGTGTAGATTCTGACATTCCTAGGAGATACAATGTCACAGCAAACTCCATGATGCTCTGGCTCTTATAATCTATGTGTCCCCTCCTTTACAATGTTTCGTGATACTTACGTGTAGTGATATTTCATTTGTATTTTAATAAAGAAAGTTTAGCTGAAGATCAGAGAGTAAGTGGTAGCACACACCTTTAATCTCAGTAGCCACACTAGTTTGCCATAGAAACCTGGCGGTGCACGCCTTTAATCCCAGTGGTGCACATCTTTAATCCCAACCTAAAGAATGGAATGCAAGACAGAAGGAGAAAGCTCTCAGACACAGTCTCATCACCCTGTTATTTGATTTCTCTGTTAGATTGCCTTCACATATGCATTTATTTCAGGAAGCATCGACTGTATCAATACCCATGCCACTGCACACTACTTCCGTGGCCTTAGTTTTAGCTGTTTCTCCCTGTATACACTCCCTCGTCCCTCTATTTCTCTCCTTGCATCTCCCCTCACCAGCCTGTACCTTTCTATTCTATTTCTTCTTTCCTGATGAGATGCTTCTCTCCTCCTTAGTCTGTTACTCTATGCTTAATCTCTGTGATTCTGTATATCCACATGTAAGCTAATACATGCCACATTTGGCTTTCTGTGTCTGGGTACCTCACTCAGGGTGATTTCTCCCCCTAGTTCTACCCATTTACTGTGAATTTAATTCTTTTTAATGGCTGAGTAATATTCATTTGTATAAAGGTTCCAATTTTTATCACGAGGTAGATCAGGTCCCATCTCTCTAAGGTAAATCCACACTCATTTCCATAGTGACTGTATGAGTCTGCACTCCTACCAGCAGTGGATGAGTGTACCCCTTATTCTATGTCCTTGCCAGCAGGAACTGTCACTCGTATTATTGATCCTAGGGATTCTGAAAGGTGTAAAGTGGACTCTCAAAGCAGACTTGGTTTGCATTTCACTAATGACTGAGAATGTTGAACATTTAAGTCTTTCTCAGCCACTTAAGATTCCCTATTGAGAATTCTCTGTTTAAAAATTCCCAGTTTTAATTGAGTCATTTGTTTTCTTGATATCTAGCCTTTTGAGTTCTTTATACATTTTGTTTGAGTTTTTTTGTATAATTTTGGATATTAGCTCTCTATTGGGTGTGTAGTTGATAAAAAAATATTTTACCATTCTGTAAGCTGCCACTTTGTCTGAATGATGGGATCTTTTGTCATGCAGAAGCTTTTCAGTTTCATGAGATCCCATTTATTAATTGTTGAAATTAGTGTCTGTGTTAATAGTGTTCTGCTCAGAAGGCCTTTTCCTATGTCATTGATTTCAGGGATCTTCCCTTCTTTTTCTTCTGTTAGGTTCAAGATATCTGGTTTTAGGTTGAGGTCTGTGTGGGAATTCCTTTCCATTAAATATTTTTTGGGATGTGGGGGTGTGTCAGCAATAGGGTGGCTTCTGTGTGCTGACATGATCTCTTATAAGGGAGAGAATGGTCTCCCATGTATTTCTGGTTTCTTCATCAAAGATCAGGAGTCCGTAGGCACTTGAATTACACCTGACTTCTCAGTGGAAACCATGAAAGCCAGAATGTCTTAGATAGATGTGCTGCCAACACTAAGAGACCATGAAGGCAATCCCAGAGTACTATTCGCAGCAAAGCTTGCATTCACCATCAATGGAGAAAAAAGATATTCCAGGACAAAAACAGATTTAAATAATAGGTAGCCACAAACCCAGCCTTACAGAAACTACTAGAAGGCAAAGCACAAACCAAGGAAGCTAAGAACACCCATAATAACACAGACATCTGACAACTCTCCACCACCACAACTCAAAGAAGGGAAACACACACTCTAATAGTAGGTTTCAACACTCCTCTCTCACCAATGGACAGGCTAAACAGACAGAAACTTAATGGAGCAATAAGAGATATCACAGATGTAGTGAAACAAATGAAATTAATAGACATCTATAGAACATTCCACCCAACAGAAAAGAAAATACCTTCTTCTCAGCATCTCATGGAACCTTCTCAAAAATTGATCACATAATCAGTAACAAAGCAAACATTCACAGATACAAAAGAAAATGTAGTAACCAGCTGTGTGCTATTGGATTACCATGGAATAATGCTAGAATTCAACAACAATTCTACCCCCAGAATGCCTACAAACTCATGAAAACTGAACAGTCAACTACTCTCCAGAAGATGACATCAGATACCTTAGAATTAGAGATATAAGGGATTGTGAGCTGCCATATGGGTGCTGTTAACTGAACCTTTGTCCTCTGCAAGAGCGGCAAGTGCTCTTAATCATGGATTCATCAACCCAGCCCTAGAAGGTACTTCATTTTTTCCCTTAAACCCAGATGTCATTAGGAAAGATCCTTTTACAGATGGTGCTGAGAAAACTGGGTATGTACCTGTAGAAGAATGAAATCAGGTCGAGTCTCAAACTACATGAAACATTGAAAATAGATCACAGACTTCATGTGAAGACAGGACATGCTGAAACTGCAGGGAAGACACATCAACTATGTCCCGTGTCAACAATCATCCTATGCAGAGGTAGGAACTTCTGAATGGACTGTGACAGCAGAGAACACAACCCAAGGACTGACACATGGATTATAGCAAACTAAAAACCTGCCTAACAATGGAAGGAACCTCACAACTGAAGAGACAGCTTACAGATTTGAGAAATCATTGCCAACTCTGTATCGCATAGGGTTCTATTATGTAAAAACAGCCAAGATTAAACCAAATCCAATCCATACATGAGGTAATGAGGTGAGCAGACAGTCCTCAAAGGAAGAAATAGAAATGGCAAATAATATTTGATGATGGGTTCAACATCCTAAGCCATCAGGGAAAGGTGAAATTAAAATGATTTATACTCTCACCTTACTAGCTCAGAATGACTTTCATCAAGAAAACAGAACAACAGATGCTGGCAGGAATTTGAGGAAAGAGGAAACTTTACTCACTGCTTGTGAGCATAAATTGCAGCTACTGAGGAAATCAGTAAGTAGGTTTGTCAAAAATGAGAAAGTGGTGGGACAGATGTCTCAGGGAAAAGCACTGGCTGCTCTTACAGAGGAACTGGGTTTGGTTTCCAGCACCCACTTGGTGGCTCAGAACCATCTATAACTCCAGTTCCAGGGAATCCCTTTCTGGCCTCCACAGTCACCACGGATGTACACATATATTGCAGGAAAAATATTCACACACATAAAAATAAAAGATCAACAAATCTTTGAGAACGACAAACAAAACTATCACATGATCTGCCTATATGCCTCAGTGATAAAGAGCACTTCTTGTTCTTCCAGGGGACCAGCATTTGATTCCCAACACTCAAACCAGGCAGTTCACAACCACCTGTAACACAAGCCCCAGGAGGGTCTGACATCTCTCATCTCTGTGGTCACACACACACAGACACACACACACACATATACACAGATTTAAAAGTAAAAAAATGACATTTGTAGGAAAATGGGTGAAATTTCAATTCAGAATGTTAGCTGAAATAAACTGCGTTCAGATAAGCACTATGTTTTCTCTCATGTGTGTAGCCTTGATTGAAGTTTCTATGTGTGAGTGGGTCGGTGTCCATGTGTGGATGACTCATGAAACTAGAGAACTGTGAGAGGGAAAAAGAGACCTGAAGGATTAGGGTACAGGAACACTGACAGAAGATAATGCAATATTGTACTGGGAGAGCAGAAACTAGGTTGTTGTGGGCAATGGAAAAACAGCAAGAATGGGACAGAGGGGAGGGCAAGGCAAAGGCCAGAGGGCAGGGTGTGGAAGAAGAAAACATGTGTAAAAATGCCATTATGAAATCTACTACTTTGTAGCTAACTTAATAATCTTGTAATGGGAAATACTTGTTCCTGTAGCCATCGTCCCACTTGAAATGGAGTCCATGGGGCAGGTGTTGTGCTATATTAGTTCAGACATCTATTACAGTACCAGGCATATGGTCATGCGTAAAGCATTTGCTGAGCCAGTTGTTGCCATGCATGCATCTAATTCCAGCATTTAGAGGACTAAGGAAGGCCCAAAGATTCTGGCTAGAGACTCACCTAATCTGAGCAAGACCTTATCTTAAATAATAATTGCCTACTTGCCAAATACATTTTGATAGCAATTATTGAGCTTTGTATATTATGTCTGTCGGTGATTGGTTTGATTTTATTATGATGCCTATAAGTTGTTGTACACGCATATAGTAGCCTCTTGATAATTGTGTTTATGTTCTATGACAACTCACATGTTTAAAAACCATCTGACCTTTAATTATTTGAAAGCATTCATCTGTAAAATAATTTGTTAATAAATCATTTTGTGAGAGTTAATATTTGATTTTTTTCTGGTTATTTTGACTTTTCCATTTTGATATTTTATTGTTTATGCTGTAATCCCTCTTAATATCTATTTTCTAAAATTTAGAAAGGTTTTTGCTATACATACCAGGGTAACCTTGGACTTGTTATGTAGCTCAGGCTAACCTTGAACTCAAGATTCTCCTCTCAGCTTCCAGAGTGCTGGGATTGCTGGCATGCACCACCATGTCTTGCTCAATTATTTTTAAAATAAATTATGTGTCTAGGTGTTTTGTAAACTTTGTACATCATGTGCACACAATGTTCAGGTAGGCCAGAAGAGGGCATCAGATCCAGGGGACTGGAGTTACTGAGGGTTGTGATTGACCAAGCAGGTGCTGGCAATGAACACAGGCCCTTTGGAAGAACAAGTGCTCTTAACTGCTGAGCTACCTCTTCAGCCTCTCTTCAATTATTATGTACATGTATATTTATGCATATAAACATCTTCACTGCATGTAAGCATGTGTGTTGTGTGCTCCTAGATGAGAAGAACTGCAGTTACAGATGGTTTGAGTTTCTGTGTGAGTGCCAGAAATTGAATTCAGGTCCTCTGCAAGAGCAAACAGTTTTCTTAATCACAGAAAAAACCCTCCAGTCCTACATACATATAGTTTTTCTTTTCTTTTATTCTTCTTTTTTTTTGAGTCATGAGTTTACATAGCCCAGAACAATGGATTCTCCTGCTTTCCAAATCTGGGATTATAGGTATGTCCTACTGCACAAATATTTAGATCATCAACTCTTTTGGTTTTATGGGACAGGGTTTCTTTCTGTAGGCTTGGCTGTCTTGGAGCTCACTCTGTAGCCCAGGCTGGCCTCTAACGCATAGAGCTCTTCCTGCCTCTGGCTCCTGAGTGCTGGGATTAAAGGCATGTGCTCCCACCACTACCACCACCGGGCTTCATCAACTTTGTCTTCCTTCATTTCTTTTCCTTCCTTCCTTCCTTCCTTTTTTTCTTTAAAAACTTATTTTTATTTATATGAGTACTCTACCTGCACGTCCAACTTTATGTCAGACGAGGACATGGGATCACACTATAGACAGTTGTGAGCCAGTATGTGGTTACTGGGAACTGAACTCAGCACCTCTGGAAGAGTAAGCAGTGTTCTTAGATGCTGAGCCACCTCTTCAGACCCTCATCAACATTTTCTTATAGACTGATTTTTGTTTAAATTTTTCATGACTCAAACTAACTTGCACTATTACTAAACATAGACCATTTTTCATTTTAAGATTTCCTGGCTGTTATGTATTTTAGATAGGGTCTTACTATGTGACCCTGCCTGACCTGGAACTTGCAATCCCCCCAGTGTCTGATAAGAAAGTGCTGGAATTGATGATACAAGGCACACTCCTGACCTCTCTTTTATTGAGGAAGGGAAAAGGGTCTTCCTAGTAAAAAGTAGTTGTTTTGTTTTGTTCTTTTTGGTGGTACTGGGAATTGAGCCCAGGTCTGAAGCCACATGCTAAGAAAGTACTTTACCACAGGGCCATGTTTGTAGCCCATGTCAAATGCCATAGAAATTGTTAACGGTGAAAACAACTTTGTGTGGATTACTTGAATAGCTATTTTTGTAAAACTGTGGGTTTTACTTATACATTGCTTTTAAAAAACAATAAAACTGGGTGCTAGTGGCTCACACCTTTAATCCCAGCAAATCCCAGCACTCCTGAGCCAGAGGCAGGCAGATGTCTGTGAGTTCAAGGCCAGCCTGGTCTACAGAGTGAGTTCCACTGACAGCCAGAGCTAGACAGAGAAACCCTGTCTCAGACAAACCAGAATTTAAACCACACTGCAAAATCACTCAAATCAGACAATTTAATACCTTATATAGATGTTGGATATTTTTCTGAATAAATACTTTATCATGGATAGGTCTTGTATCCTTTATTTTTTTAGAACTTGAAAACATACCAAGTTGCATATTAAGAAGGCAATCAAAAACATTTCCTCCTCTGTTCAAGTCTGCATTATTTCAAGGCTATCCATCACACACACACACACACACACACACACACATCGTAAGAACAGCATCAAACATTAGTCTTTAAGCTTTAAATAACTAAAGACAATGCATTCCTAAAAGCAGGAGAGCATACCATGAAGTTACAGCAGTTTTAGGTATAAAATATGGGGGGAATGAAATGTACTTCTGTGACAGGGATATATCTCAGTGTTTTGTTCAGCTTGTGCTCAATCCTCAGCACCACAAATAACAAACCAAATTTCCTTGTGCATGACATTATCAACACATATATTATCCTTAAAGGTGTGTTTCAGGCCCATAGATCTTCTGTACCAAGTAGTCTAAAGGCCTGTTCAATAACCTAAACACTTTCGTCTCTATTTATGCCCCTATAACTGCTCCCTTTTTGTACTCCCTTGTTTGCCATTGTGCCTTAAGGGAAAGTTGTCACCGAGTATCAAGAGTTAATATGCATGAAGAACTTAAGAGCAGTTGACCTATATAAACACTCAATAAATATTCAGAACAACTTGTAAAGGAGAGTCTGCCATTATCTCCATTAAAAAAGTGAAAAGTTCTATTTTATATTCTATGTATATTTTGTTTGTATAGGCATAACCACACATGCACGAGAGTGCCTATGGAGGTCACAAAAGGGGCACCAGATCTCCTTGAGCTGGAGTCACAGGCGGTTGTGACCTGCCCAATGTGGGTACTGGGAACTGAATTTGGGTCCTGTGGTAGAATAGGAACGACTCTAAACCACTGAGCAATCTCCCAGTATCTCCACTCTTTTTCTTTCTTTTTTTGGAAGACAGGTTTTTCTGTGTAGCTCTGGTTGTCTTGGAATTTGTCTGTAGACCAGGCTGGCCTCAAACCCAGAGATTAGACTGCCTCCGTTTAATTAAATACGTGCACCACCGCTCAACCTATCCCCATTCTTATACACAAGGGATTCAAAGTACAAAAAGGTGAGGTCATACCCCAGGTCATACAAATAACAGACTGTTTCCTGTCAATCTGTATCAAACTTCCCCACCTCCAATCCAGACAACTGCTGATCTAGACTAGACATGTTCTCCAAGGTATGTATATCTAGGTATCACTACATCAAAACTAAGATGTTGTTTGTTCTTCTCATGCTCATCCTTTCATGCATACATTGCTACCTAGAGACTGGCTGCTAGGACAGTCTGAATGCAGCAGCAGAATAGATTCTAACTGTCTTTCATTAGTCAGATATTAAAGGGATCTGACGTTAAAAGGGGAGACCATGTTTTGCTGCCCAATGAAATTGTTTTGCATTGGAAATATTTTAACTTTATTACATTTATTATTGTGTGTGTGTGTGTGTGTGTATCTGTGTGTGTGTGTGAGAGAGAGAGAGAGAGAGAGAGAGAGAGAGACAGAGAGACAGAGAGAGAGAGACAGAAAGAGAGCGAGCAGCTGGTGGTCAGTAGCTGCTGATGCAGCAGGTTCTCTTCTACCATGTGGGTCTGGGGATTGAAAGCAGGTGTTTGGGTTTGTTGATAAGTGCCTTTACCTGCTGAGTCATCTTGCTTACCCAAATTTTTTTTTTTTAAATTAAAAGCATTGTAGGTGGTGGTGGCACGCACCTTTAATCTGAGCACTTTGGAAGCAGAGAAAGGTATATCCCAAAGTTCGATGCTAACCTGGTCTACAGAGTGAATGCCAGGAAAACTAGGGCTGCATCGAGAAATCTTGTCTCCAAAACAAACCAAAACAAACAAAGAAGCAAATAAATAAATAAAACCATTTTAGTTTTGAAACCTTATAATAAGATTGTTATTTTAAATTGAGTTTATATTGACATTTTCTTAGTTTAATTGCTAATATAATTAATACTGCCAGACTTAGACAGTAAAACCAAAGCTCTCTGAAGGAATTACTAACCTTTGGAGAGTGAGCGACTCAAGTGTGGAACTAGAGAAGACCCACTTTCACCATCTGATTCTACAGTTTCTGAGAACTAGGTACAGAACATGGCAGCATGCAGCTGAGATCCATAGTTGGAGGCACTTACGCTTGACGGGTATAAAGGTCTGGTTCGTCGAGGTCCTGAGATCTTAATTCCTGTGTGGAGAGGCAGCCAGCACCACCGGTGGAAATGGAACTGCGCTTCATGCTCAGAACCTAATTCATGATTTCAATATCAGAAAAATGTTCCAGATGCAAGTGGATCATTAAGCAATAATTGTCACTTTTATTCTGAAGTAGAAGAGTAACTAAGTTTATTCCTTTACGATAGTATTTTCCCTGTGTGCTGTATTTGTTTGTCATGTATACTTAAGTCCTCACTAAAGATAACACCTATGCAACTTCAAGTATTCAATACACTCGAGCAAGACAATGCAAAAATGAACATATATGATTCCTGCATCACACGGCAATCCATGATCGCAAAATTTCAATGTGTTATCCCGAATACATCACTGGTATCTCTTATGTCTATTTCAATGGTAACTCACAGACTGCTTGACAAGAAATCTCAGGCTCCTTAACTCTCCTCAAAATGTTTCCTTTGGCTTCAAAATCAGGATTCATTCTCTTTTCCTAATATCTACTTTTCTTGCTTTATGTTTAACCCCATAGTTTAATACCCACTATTGTCTTTCTGGTTCTAATCTCCCTTTCAGTAAAGACAAGCAATCCGTTCCATAACATAATGTAGAGGCTGCTTCCATTCTCAAAATATTTTAGTATCATAAGCATACCTATGTCAGACCCTGTCTTCGTCTCTGCAGCACTAGACGCTAGCCTCTCAGCTTTTTCTGGTCCTGCCCTGGCTTCTTTCTAGGATAAGACAGAACTCACTGTTGATAAAATTATATATATATATATATATATATATATATATATATATATATATATATGTAGTGAAGAGAAGTCACGCTATGCGATAAGTCTTATATAGGAGGCTTATTTTAAGATGAGAGAGAAGGGACAGAGGAGGCAGAGAGGGGAGCAGACTAGTCCCATGGGGTAAAGAGTGCGGGAGAGAGAGGGAGGTAGACACAGGAGAAGGGAGAGGTTAGGGGTAGGTCCACCTGTTACAAGGAACCATAGCAAATGTGCCCAGAAGTGGCTACAGGTGAAGTGCTCTTAGTGGCTACAGGTGAGGAGGTTTCCTGTCAGGACCCTAAGGACAGGCAGGCCAATGCAGATTCCCAAATACTAACACCAAATAATAACACCCACTTTATTGTTTGTTTGAGCTGGGGACTTTAGCACAATAGGCTGTGCACTGAGTCACATCACTCCTTGTTCGACTGCTTACATTCCACTTAGGTCTTATTCTCAAGCCTTCAGTTTCCCAGACCTTTTCTTCTAACATGGCTTTTCAGATGCTGCATTACCACAGGAACGCAGTGTTTTAACCTGTCCCTCCCAGGCAGTCCTCCCCTTCTCCCCCTCCCTGTGGAACACCTTGGTCAGCAATCAGCATCCTCTTTTCCCTCTCCAGGCGCTGCCCACACAAACTTACTGATCCCTGAACCCAGAACCTGCAGATGCCGCCCCAGGTCTCTGATGCCACAGAGTTTCTTAGCAGGAACAGAGTTAACCCCATACCAGCAGTTACCTTTCTCTCTGGTTCTTGACCCCCAGCGCCCACTTCCAGTAAAATGCACAACTGCTTAGGAAGACACCCACCAATGCCAACCAGGAGCCATTTGGATTTTAAAGTCTCCGCCTGCGTGACGTCAGAAAGCCTCTTGTGAGTACTCTTAAACAAGAAGGCTATGCCAGTTCCCAGACAGTGGTGGGAAGTCCTAGGGCAAAAGCTTAGATTTCTAAATCTTGCAGCTGTTGTGCCTCTGGCTAGAATTGTAGTTTTGTCCCTAGCAGCCCTTTTGAGTTTCAGTCTTTCCTAGCCATCAGTGTGTCTCCTCATCTGTATTTGAGACAATCAAGTACTTTTGCGGCAGTGCCCAGTTGTTTTCCATAGTATCTTTTATTGTTGTTTTGTTTTGTAAAATATCCCTGGGCCTGGTGAAATGGCTCCATGGGTAAGAGCACTGCCTGCTCTTCCAAAGAAATGGGTTAAATCCCCAGGACCCATAACTATAACTCTAATTTCAGGAGGTCTGATGCCCTCTTCTGGCCTTGGTGGGCACCAGACACACGTGTGGTATACAGACATACATGTAGGCAAAACACTTTATACATAAAATAAAAATAATAAAGATCTTTTTTAAAAAAATAAAGGCAAAAAAGTATTCTTGTACAGTTTTATCAGGACCTAAGTTCTCAAAATTCATTTCAACACTCATCTTAGTTTCAAGATGCCTTAAGAAGTCCAAAATTTGCTGGTCAGTGGTGGTACATTCCTTTACTCCCAGTACTCAAGAGGCAGAGGCAGGGGGATCTCTGTGAGTTTGAGAAGAGTCTACAGAAGAAATACAAAATCACTTTAGCTAAGACATTTGAATTGGAAGTATTATCTCTGTTTGACCAAGATCTCCCATATTTTGTCATTACAAGGTCAATTAGCAAGACTATTGTAATAGCTATTGCTTATGCATTAACTACTCCTGGATTCTTTTTATAGAAGACTGAAGTGAGAAAGGATTAATGTTCTACGGGTGCTTAAATAAAGCAAGTTTTCACATACTAGTCCTTCTAAAATCATTCCTCATCAAAGAACTCATTGAAACATTTTTTTTTTGTACAAATTTTAAAAAGTTGAAGTCTACAGTCATCAGGCTGGTAGTCATAGACACACAAAAACCTGACAAGCTTGCTTTCTATGTCTACTTCTGAATGCCACTCAGGATCAAGTGAGATAATTGTATCAGGATTTTAGCTTAGTGATACATGGCGTTAATAAATTAAAATTCATCCTAAGGAATGTAGTGGGAAGAAATGATAATGTAATCAAGTTGAATTTAATTTGCTAGATATTTTATAATGACATTTTAAGTCATAAGCAACTGTAATATACTTTACTATTAGAAACTCTTTTAATCAATGCAGGCCACCTTATTCCCATGTGGTTATGCCGTGGCAGTATCTGTGAAAAATTCTTCAGAGCAGGTAATAGGGATATGTTACATCTCTTTATATCTTCTTTTTTTTTCTGAGACAAGCTTGTCTATTTAACAGTCTTGGCTGTGTCCCTTTTTTACCGTTTATGTTAATTCTTTAAAAACAACTACTTCTTTATTTTATTTATTGTATTATGTATAGTTGCAATTTTCCTTTGGGCCACCAAGAAACTCCCAAATAATTTATTATGAATGCTTCTTATTAATTATAAGTGCTTAGTCTTAGCTTAGGCTCGTCCTGCTAGCTTTTTGAACTTAATTTAACCTGTTTCTATTCATCTACATTTTTCCTTGGGGCTTTTTACCTTTCTTTTATTCTGTATGTCTTGGTTTCCTGCTTCCTCCATGTGTGTCTGATTGGCCACTGGTTTCTCCCTGGTATCTCTTTTTCTTTCTTCCTTTCTAAGCCTAAATTCCTCCTGCTACTCAGTTTCCCTGCCTGCAAGTCCTGCCTATACCTCTTTCTTGCTATTGGCCATTTAGCTTTTTGTTAGACTAATCAGGTGCCTTAGGCAGACAAGGTAAAACAGCAACACATTTTTACATATAATTCAACAAATGCAACACGTCTTTACATAGTTATACAAATATTTTGTAACAATGGTACATCATTTCTCCTTTTACTTTTTTTCTTCAAACCCGCTCTTATATGCCTCCTTGTTCCCTTTCAAATTCATGGATTTTTCATTAATTTTGTTACATGCATATGTGTATGTAACCTGCCCAATCTGTATGTTACTTGTCTGTATGCTGTCAGGGTTATAATTAGGTTGAAGGGAGATAAATACACAGGGAGAAAGGAGAGCAAAATAATAGTATGGATATGTGAAAAAAATCACAAGGATTCATACTGTTAAGTACCTAAGAAACTATAACACACACATACTTTAATTTAGTATAATGTTATTTGTATGTATGATTCAGGGCTCACCATTCGGTATTGGATAAGCATTTCGTGTACTCTTCCCACAGTAGGACTAAAACTGATTCTCCACTCCTGGCATTCGTGAGTTCCCTATAGTTCTTTGTGTAGGGCTGGTTGGCTCCTTGTCCCTTTAGCTTGCCTCTTGTCCTTATTCAGCTCATATTTAAGCAGCCATGTTAATGAGATTTTATTGGTGTAGATACTGACATTCCTAGGAGATACAATGTCACAGCAAACTCCATGATGCTCTGGCTCTTATAATCTATGTGTCCCCTCCTTTACAATGTTTCGTGATACTTACGTGTAGTGATATTTCATTTGTATTTTAATAAAGAAAGTTTAGCTGAAGATCAGAGAGTAAGAGGTAGCACACACCTTTAATCTCAGTAGCCACACTAGTTTGCCATAGAAACCTGGCGGTGCACGCCTTTAATCCCAGTGGTGCACATCTTTAATCCCAACCTAAAGAATGGAATGCAAGACAGAAGGAGAAAGCTCTCAGACACAGTCTCATCACCCTGTTATTTGATTTCTCTGTTAGATTGCCTTCACATATGCATTTATTTCAGGAAGCATCGACTGTATCAATACCCATGCCACTGCACACTACTTCCGTGGCCTTAGTTTTAGCTGTTTCTCCCTGTATACACTTCCTCATCCCTCTATTTCTCTCCTTGCACCTCCCCTCACCAGCCTGTACCTTTCTATTCTATTTCTTCTTTCCTGATGAGATGCTTCTCTCCTCCTTAGTCTGTTGCTCTATGCTTAATCTCTGTGATTATGTATATCCACATGTAAGCTAATACATGCCACATTTGGCTTTCTGTGTCTGGGTACCTCACTCAGGGTGATTTCTCCCCCTAGTTCTACCCATTTACTGTGAATTTAATTCTTTATAATGGCTGAGTAATATTCATTTGTATAAAGGTTCCAATTTTTATTATCCATTCATATTCATGTCGTGAATATGTTATCCAATTTCTGGGCATTATTAATAGAGCAGCAATGGACATGGTTGAGTAAGCGTCTCTGTGGTAGGATGAAGGTTCCTTTGGGTAAATGCCCAAGAGTGATAGAGCTGGATCACGAGGTAGATCAGTTCCCATCTCTCTAAGGTACATCCACACTCATTTCCATAGTGACTGTATGAGTCTGCACTCCTACCAGCAGTGGATGAGTGTCCCCCTTATTCTACGTCCTTGCCAGCAGGAACTGTCACTCGTATTATTGATCCTAGGGATTCTGACAGGTGTAAAATGGACTCTCAAAGCAGACTTGGTTTGCATTTCACTAATGACTGAGAATGTTGAACATTTAAGTCTTTCTCAGCCACTTAAGATTCCCTATTGAGAATTCTCTGTTTAAAAATTCCCAGTTTTAATTGAGTCATTTGTTTTCTTGATATCTAGCCTTTTGAGTTCTTTATACATTTTGTTTGAGTTTTTTTGTATAATTTTGGATATTAGCCCTCTATTGGGTGTGTAGTTGATAAAAAATATTTTACCATTCTGTAAGCTCCCACTTTGTCTGAATGATGGGATCTTTTGTCATGCAGAAGCTTTTCAGTTTCATGAGATCCCATTTATTAATTGTTGAAATTAGTGTCTGTGTTAATAGTGTTCTGCTCAGAAAGTCTTTTCCTATGTCATTGATTTCAGGGATCTTCCCTTCTTTTTCTTCTGTTAGGTTCAAGATATCTGGTTTTAGGTTGAGGTCTGTGTGGGAATTCCTTTCCATTAAATATTTTTTGGGATGTGGGGGTGTGTCAGCAATAGGGTGGCTTCTGTGTGCTGACATGATCTCTTATAAGGGAGAGAATGGTCTCCCATGTATTTCTGGTTTCTTCATCAAAGATCAGGAGTCCGTAGGCACTTGAATTACACCTGACTTCTCAGTGGAAACCATGAAAGCCAGAATGTCTTAGATAGATGTGCTGCCAACACTAAGAGACCATGAAGGCAATCCCAGAGTACTATTCGCAGCAAAGCTTGCATTCACCATCAATGGAGAAAAAAGATATTCCAGGACAAAAACAGATTTAAATAATAGGTAGCCACAAACCCAGCCTTACAGAAACTACTAGAAGGCAAAGCACAAACCAAGGAAGCTAAGAACACCCATAACAACACAGACATCTGACAACTCTCCACCACCACAACTCAAAGAAGGGAAACACACAAACTAGAACTCAAAGCATACATCAAACCCCACACTCTAATAGTAGGTTTCAACACTCCTCTCTCACCAATGGACAGGCTAAACAGACAGAAACTTAATGGAGCAATAAGAGATATCACAGATGTAGTGAAACAAATGAAATTAATAGACATCTATAGAACATTCCACCCAACAGAAAAGAAAATACCTTCTTCTCAGCATCTCGTGGAACCTTCTCAAAAATTGATCACATAATCAGTAACAAAGCAAACATTCACAGATACAAAAGAAAATGTAGTAACCAGCTGTGTACTATTGGATTACCATGGAATAATGCTAGAATTCAACAACAATTCTACCCCCAGAATGCCTACAAACTCATGAAAACTGAACAGTCAACTACTCTCCAGAAGATGACATCAGATACCTTAGAATTAGAGATATAAGGGATTGTGAGCTGCCATACGGGTGCTGTTAACTGAACCTTTGTCCTCTGTAAGAGCGGCAAGTGCTCTTAATCATGGATTCATCATCCCAGCCCTAGCAGGTACTTCATTTTTTCCCTTAAACCCAGATGTCATTAGGAAAGATCCTTTTACAGATGGTGCTGAGAAAACTGGGTATGTACCTGTAGAAGAATGAAATCAGGTCGAGTCTCAAAGTACATGAAACATTGAAAATAGATCACAGACTTCATGTGAAGACAGGACATGCTGAAACTGCAGGGAAGACACATCAACTATGTCCCGTGTCAACAATCATCCTATGCAGAGGTAGGAACTTCTGAATGGACTGTGACAGCAGAGAACACAACCCAAGGACTGACACATGGATTATAGCAAACTAAAAACCTGCCTAACAATGGAAGGAACCTCACAACTGAAGAGACAGCTTACAGATTTGAGAAATCATTGCCAACTCTGTATCGCATAGGGTTCTATTATGTAAAAACAGCCAAGATTAAACCAAATACAATCCATACATGAGGTAATGAGGTGAGCAGACAGTCCTCAAAGGAAGAAATAGAAATGGCAAATAATATTTGATGATGGGTTCAACATCCTAAGCCAACAGGGAAAGATGAAATTAAAATGATTTATACTGTCACCTTACTAGCCCAGAATGACTTTCATCAAAAAAACAGAACAACAGATGCTGGCAGGAATTTGAGGAAAGAGGAAACTTTACTCACTGCTAGTGAGCATAAATTGCAGCTACTGAGGAAATCAGTAAGTAGGTTTGTCAAAAATGAGAAAGTGGTGGGACAGATGTCTCAGGGAAAAGCACTGGCTGCTCTTACAGAGGAACTGGGTTTGGTTCCCAGCACCCACTTGGTGGCTCAGAACCATCTATAACTCCAGTTCCAGGGAATCCCTTTCTGGCCTCCACAGTCACCACGGATGTACACATATATTGCAGGAAAAAATATTCACACACATAAAAATAAAAGATGAACAAATCTTTGAGGACGACAACCAAAACTATCACATGATCTGCCTATATGTCTCAGTGATAAAGAGCACTTCTTGTTCTTCCAGAGGACCAGCATTTGATTCCCAACACTCAAACCAGGCAGTTCACAACCACCTGTAACACAAGCCCCAGGAGGGTCTGACATCTCTCATCTCTGTGGTCACACACACACACACACACACACACACACACACACAGATTTAAAAGTAAAAAAAATGACATTTGTAGGAAAATGGGTGAAATTTCAATTCAGAATGTTAGCTGAAATAAACTGCGTTCAGATAAGCACTATGTTTTCTCTCATATGTGTAGCCTTGATTGAAGTTTCTATTTGTGGGTGGGTCGGTGTCCATGTGTGGATGACTCATGAAACTAGAGAACTGTGAGAGGGAAAAAGAGACCTGAAGGATTAGGGTACAGGAACATTGACAGAAGATAATGCAATATTGTACTGGGAGAGCAGAAATTAGGTTGTTGTGGGCAATGGAAAAACAGCAAGAATGGGACAGAGGGGAGGGCAAGGCAAGGCCAGAGGGCAGGGTGTGGAAGAAGAAAACATGTGTAAAAATGCCATTATGAAATCTACTACTTTGTAGCTAACTTAATAATCTTGTAATGGGAAATACTTGTTCCTGTAGCCATCGTCCCACTTGAAATGGAGTCCATGGAGCAGGTGTTGTGCTATATTAGTTCAGACATCTATTACAGTACCAGGCATATGGTCATGCGTAAAGCATTTGCTGAGCCAGTTGTTGCCATGCATGCATCTAATTCCAGCATTTAGAGGACTAAGGAAGGCCCAAAGATTCTGGCTAGAGACTCACCTAATCTGAGCAAGACCTTATCTTAAATAATAATTGCCTATTTGCCAAATACATTTTGATGGCAATTATTGAGATTTGTATATTATGTCTATTGGTGATTGGTTTGATTTTATTATGATGCCTATAACTGTTGTACACGCATATAGTAGCCTCTTGATAATTGTGTTTATGTTCTATGACAACTCTCATGTTTAAAAACCATCTGACCATCCGGGCGGTGGTGGCGCGCGCCTTTAATCCCAGCACTCGGGAGGCAGAGGCAGGCAGATCTCTTTGAGTTCGAGACCAGCCTGGTCTACAAGAGCTAGTTCCAGGATAGGCTCCAAAACCACAGAGAAACCCTGTCTCAAAAAACCAAAAAAAAAAAAAAAAAAAAAAAAACCATCTGACCTTTAATTATTTGAAAGCATTCATCTGTAAAATAATTTGTTAATAAATCTTTTTGTGAGAGATAATATTTGATTTTTTCTGGTTATTTTGACTTTTCCATTTTGATATTTTATTGTTTATGCTGTAATCCCTCTTAATATCTATTTTCTAAAATTTAGAAAGGTTTTTGCTATACATACCAGGGTAACCTTGGACTTGTTATGTAGCTCAGGCTAACCTTGAACTCAAGATTCTCCTCTCAGCTTCCAGAGTGCTGGGATTACTGGCATGCACCACCATGTCTTGCTCAATTATTTTTAAAATAAATTATGTGTCTAGGTGTTTTGTAAACTTTGTACATCATGTGCACACAATGTTCAGGTAGGCCAGAAGAGGGCATCAGATCCAGGGGACTGGAGTTACTGAGGGTTGTGATTGACCAAGCAGGTGCTGGCAATGAACACAGGCCCTTTGGAAGAACAAGTGCTCTTAACTGCTGAGCTACCTCTTCAGCCTCTCGTCAGTTATTATGTACATGTATATTTATGCATATAAACATCTTCACTGCATGTAAGCATGTGTGTTGTGTGCTCCTAGATGAGAAGAACTGCAGTTACAGATGGTTTGAGTTTCTGTGTGAGTGCCAGAAATTGAATTCAGGTCCTCTGCAAGAGCAAACAGTTTTCTTAATCACAGAAAAAACCCTCCAGTCCTACATACATATAGTTTTTCTTTTCTTTTATTCTTCTTTTTTTTTTGAGTCATGAGTTTACATAGCCCAGACAATGGATTCTCCTGCTTTCCAAATCTGGGATTATAGGTATGTCCTACTGCACAAATACTTAGATCATCAACTCTTTTGGTTTTATGGGACAGGGTTTCTTTGTGTAGGCTTGGCTGTCTTGGAGCTCACTCTGTAGCCCAGGCTGGCCTCTAACGCATAGAGCTCTTCCTGCCTCTGGCTCCTGAGTGCTGGGATTAAAGGCATGTGCTCCCACCACTACCACCACCGGGCTTCATCAACTTTTTCTTCCTTCATTTCTTTTCCTTCCTTTTTCTCTTTAAAAACTTATTTTTATTTATATGAGTACTCTACCTGCACGTCCAACTTTATGTCAGACGAGGACATGGGATCACACTATAGACAGTTGTGAGCCAGTATGTGGTTACTGGGAACTGAACTCAGCACCTCTGGAAGAGTAAGCAGTGTTCTTAGATGCTGAGCCACCTCTTCAGACCCTCATCAACATTTTCTTATAGACTGATTTTTGTTTAAATTTTTCATGACTCAAACTAACTTGCACTATTACTAAACATAGACCATTTTTCATTTTAAGATTTCCTGGCTGTTATGTATTTTAGATAGGGTCTTACTATGTGACCCTGCCTGACCTGGAACTTGCAATCCCCCCAGTGTCTGATAAGAAAGTGCTGGAATTGCTGATACAAGGCACACTCCTGACCTCTCTTTTATTGAGGAAGGGAAAAGGGTCTTCCTAGTAAAAAGTAGTTGTTTTGTTTTGTTTTGTTTTGTTCTTTTTGGTGGTACTGGGAATTGAGCCCAGGTCTGAAGCCACATGCTAAGAAAGTACTTTACCACAGGGCCATGTTTGTAGCCCATGTCAAATGCCATAGAAATTGTTAACGGTGAAAACAACTTTGTGTGGATTACTTGAATAGCTATTTTTGTAAAACTGTGGGTTTTACTTATACATTGCTTTTAAAAAAACAATAAAACTGGGTGCTAGTGGCTCACACCTTTAATCCCAGCAAATCCCAGCACTCCTGAGCCAGAGGCAGGCAGATGTCTGTGAGTTCAAGGCCAGCCTGGTCTACAGAGTGAGTTCCACTGACAGCCAGAGCTAGACAGAGAAACCCTGTCTCAGACAAACCAGAATTTAAACCACACTGCAAAATCACTCAAATCAGACAATTTAATACCTTATATAGATGTAGGATATTTTTCTGAATAAATACTTTATCATGGATAGGTCTTGTATCCTTTATTTTTTTAGAACTTGAAAACATACCAAGTTGCATATTAAGAAGGCAATCAAAAACATTTCCTCCTCTGTTCAAGTCTGCATTATTTCAAGGCTATCCATCACACACACAAACACACACACACACACACACACATCGTAACAACAGCATCAAACATTAGTCTTTAAGCTTTAAATAACTAAAGACAATGCATTCCTTAAAGCAGGAGAGCATACCATGAAGTTACAGCAGTTTTAGGTATAAAATATGGGGGGAATGAAATGTACTTCTGTGACAGGGATATATCTCAGTGTTTTGTTCAGCTTGTGCTCAATCCTCAGCACCACAAATAACAAACCAAATTTCCTTGTGCATGACATTATCAACACATATATTATCCTTAAAGGTGTGTTTCAGGCCCATAGATCTTCTGTACCAAGTAGTCTAAAGGCCTGTTCAATAACCTAAACACTTTCGTCTCTATTTATGCCCCTATAACTGCTCCCTTTTTTGTACTCCCTTGTTTGCCATTGTGCCTTAAGGGAAAGTTGTCACCGAGTATCAAGAGTTAATATGCATGAAGAACTTAAGAGCAGTTGACCTATATAAACACTCAATAAATATTCAGAACAACTTGTAAAGGAGAGTCTGCCATTATCTCCATTAAAAAAGTGAAAAGTTCTATTTTATATTCTATGTATATTTTGTTTGTATAGGCATAACCACACATGCACGAGAGTGCCTATGGAGGTCACAAAAGGGGCACCAGATCCCCTTGAGCTGGAGTCACAGGCGGTTGTGACCTGCCCAATGTGGGTACTGGGAACTGAATTTGGGTCCTGTGGTAGAATAGGAACGACTCTAAACCACTGAGCAATCTCCCAGTATCTCCACTCTTTTTCTTTCTTTTTTTGGAAGACAGGTTTTTCTGTGTAGCTCTGGTTGTCTTGGAATTTGTCTATAGACCAGGCTGGCCTCAAACCCAGAGATTAGACTGCCTCCGTTTAATTAAATACGTGCACCACCGCTCAACCTATCCCCATTCTTATACACAAGGGATTCAAAGTACAAAAAGGTGAGGTCATACCCCAGGTCATACAAATAACAGACTGTTTCCTGTCAATCTTTATCAAACTTCCCCACCTACAATCCAGACAACTGCTGATCTAGACCTGACATGTTCTCCAAGGTATGTATATCTAGGTATCACTACATCAAAACTAAGATGTTGTTTGTTCTTCTCATGCTCATCCTTTCATGCATACATTGCTACCTAGAGACTGGCTGCTAGGACAGTCTGAATGCAGCAGCAGAATAGATTCTAACTGTCTTTCATTAGTCAGATATTAAAGGGATCTGACGTTAAAAGGGGAGACCATGTTTTGCTGCCCAATGAAATTGTTTTGCATTGAAAATATTTTAACTTTATTACGTTTATTATTGTGTGTGTGTGTGTGTGTGTGTGAGAGAGAGAGAGAGAGAGAGAGAGAGAGAGACAGAGAGACAGAGAGAGAGAGACAGAAAGAGAGCGAGCAGCTGGTGGTCAGTAGCTGCTGATGCAGCAGGTTCTCTTCTACCATGTGGGTCTGGGGATTGAAAGCAGGTGTTTGGGTTTGTTGATAAGTGCCTTTACCTGCTGAGTCATCTTGCTTACCCAAATTTTTTTTTTTTAAATTAAAAGCATTGTAGGTGGTGGTGGCACGCACCTTTAATCTGAGCACTTTGGAAGCAGAGAAAGGTATATCCCAAAGTTCGATGCTAACCTGGTCTACAGAGTGAATGCCAGGAAAACTAGGGCTGCATCGAGAAATCTTGTCTCCAAAACAAACCAAAACAAACAAAGAAGCAAATAAATAAATAAAACCATTTTAGTTTTGAAACCTTATAATAAGATTGTTATTTTAAATTGAGTTTATATTGACATTTTCTTAGTTTAATTGCTAATATAATTAATACTGCCAGACTTAGACAGTAAAACCAAAGTTCTCTGAAGGAATTACTAACCTTTGGAGAGTGAGCGACTCAAGTGTGGAACTAGAGAAGACCCACTTTCACCATCTGATTCTACAGTTTCTGAGAACTAGGTACAGAACATGGCAGCATGCAGCTGAGATCCATAGTTGAAGGCACTTACGCTTGATGGGTATAAAGGTCTGGTTCGTCGAGGTCCTGAGATCTTAATTCCTGTGTGGAGAGGCAGCCAGCACCACCGGTGGAAATGGAACTGCGCTTCATGCTCAGAACCTAATTCATGATTTCAATATCAGAAAAATGTTCCAGATGCAAGTGGATCATTAAGCAATAATTGTCACTTTTATTATGAAGTAGAAGAGTAACTAAGTTTATTCCTTTACGATAGTATTTTCCCTGTGTGCTGTATTTGTTTGTCATGTATACTTAACTCCTCACTAAAGATAACACCTATGCAACTTCAAGTATTCAATACACTCGAGCAAGACAATGCAAAAACGAACATATATGATTCCTGCATCACACGGCAATCCATGATCGCAAAATTTCAATGTGTTATCCCGAATACATCACTGGTATCTCTTATGTCTATTTCAATGGTAACTCACAGACTGCTTGACAAGAAATCTCAGGCTCCTTAACTCTCCTCAAAATGTTTCCTTTGGCTTCAAAATCAGGATTCATTCTCTTTTCCTAATATCTACTTTTCTTGCTTTATGTTTAACCCCATAGTTTAATACCCACTATTGTCTTTCTGGTTCTAATCTCCCTTTCAGTAAAGACAAGCAATCCGTTCCATAACATAATGTAGAGGCTGCTTCCATTCTCAAAATATTTTAGTATCATAAGCATACCTATGTCAGACCCTGTCTTCGTCTCTGCAGCACTAGACGCTAGCCACTCAGCTTTTTCTGGTCCTGCCCTGGCTTCTTTCTAGGATAAGACAGAACTCACTGTTGATAAAATTATATATATATATATATATATATATATATATATATATATATATGTAGTGAAGAGAAGTCACGCTATGCAATAAGGCTTATATAGGAGGCTTATTGGAAGATGAGAGAGAAGGAACAGAGGAGGCAGAGAGGGGAGCAGACTAGTCCCATGGGGTAAAGAGTGCGGGAGAGAGAGGGAGGTAGACACAGGAGAAGGGAGAGGTTAGGGGTAGGTCCACCTGTTACAAGGAACCATAGCAAATGTGCCCAGAAGTGGCTACAGGTGAAGTGCTCTTAGTGGCTACAGGTGAGGAGGTTTCCTGTCAGGACCCTAAGGACAGGCAGGCCAATGCAGATTCCCAAATACTAACACCAAATAATAACACCCACTTTATTGTTTGTTTGAGCTGGAGACTTTAGCACAATAGGCTGTGCACTGAGTCACATCACTCCTTGTTCGACTGCTTACATTCCACTTAGGTCTTATTCTCAAGCCTTCAGTTTCCCAGACTTTTTCTTCTTACATGGCTTTTCAGATGCTGCATTACCACAGGAACGCAGTGTTTTAACCTGTCCCTCCCAGGCAGTCCTCCCCTTCTCCCCCTCCCTGCGGAACACCTTGGTCAGCAATCAGCATCCTCTTTTCCCTCTCCAGGCGCTGCCCACACAAACTTACTGATCCCTGAACCCAGAACCTGGCAGATACCGCCCCAGGTCTCTGATGCCACAGAGTTTCTTAGCAGGAACAGAGTTAACCCCATGCCAGCAGTTACCTTTCTCTCTGGTTCTTGACCCCCAGCGCCCACTTCCAGTAAAATGCACAACTGCTTAGGAAGACACCCACCAATGCCAACCAGGAGCCATTTGGATTTTAAAGTCTCCGCCTGCGTGACGTCAGAAAGCCTCTTGCGAGTACTCTTAAGCAAGAAGGCTATGCCAGTTCCCAGACAGTGGTGGGAAGTCCTAGGGCAAAAGCTTAGATTTCTAAATCTTGCAGCTGTTGTGCCTCTGGCTAGAATTGTAGTTTTGTCCCTAGCAGCCCTTTTGAGTTTCAGTCTTTCCTAGCCATCAGTGTGTCTCCTCATCTGTATTTGAGACAATCAAGTACTTTTGCAGCAGTGCCCAGTTGTTTTCCATAGTATCTTTTATTGTTTTGTTTTGTAAAATATCCCTGGGCCTGGTGAAATGGCTCCATGGGTAAGAGCACTGCCTGCTCTTCCAAAGAAATGGGTTAAATCCCCAGGACCCATAACTATAACTCTAATTTCAGGAGGTCTGATGCCCTCTTCTGGCCTTGGTGGGCACGAGACACACGTGTGGTATACAGACATACATGTAGGCAAAACACTTTATACATAAAATAAAAATAATAAAGATCTTTTTTAAAAAAATAAAGGCAAATCAAAAGTATTCTTGTACCGTTTTATCAGGACCTAAGTTCTCAAAATTCATTTCAACACTCATCTTAGTTTCAAGATGCCTTAAGAAGTACAAAATTTGCTGGTCAGTGGTGGTACATTCCTTTACTCCCAGTACTCAAGAGGCAGAGGCAGGGGGATCTCTGTGAGTTTGAGAAGAGTCTACAGAAGAAATACAAAATCACTTTAGCTAAGACATTTGAATTGGAAGTATTATCTCTGTTTGACCAAGATCTCCCATATTTTGTCATTACAAGGTCAATTAGCAAGACTATTGTAATAGCTATTGCTTATGCATTAACTACTCCTGGATTCTTTTTATAGAAGACTGAAGTGAGAAAGGATTAATGTTCTACGGGTGCTTAAATAAAGCAAGTTTTCACATACTAGTCCTTCTAAAATCATTCCTCATCAAAGAACTCATTGAAACATTTTTTTTTGTACAAATTTTAAAAAGTTGAAGTCTACAGTCATCAGGCTGGTAGTCATAGACACACAAAAACCTGACAAGCTTGCTTTCTATGTCTACTTCTGAATGCCACTCAGGATCAAGTGAGATAATTGTATCAGGATTTTAGCTTAGTGATACATGGCGTTAATAAATTAAAATTCATCCTAAGGAATGTAGTGGGAAGAAATGATAATGTAATCAAGTTGAATTTAATTTGCTAGATATTTTATAATGACATTTTAAGTCATAAGCAACTGTAATATACTTTACTATTAGAAACTCTTTTAATTAATGCAGGCCACCTTATTCCCATGTGGTTATGCCGTGGCAGTATCTGTGAAAAATTCTTCAGAGCAGGTAATAGGGATATGTTACATCTCTTTTTATCTTCTTTTTTTTTCTGAGACAAGCTTGTCTATTTAACAGTCTTGGCTGTGTCCCTTTTTTACCGTTTATGTTAATTCTTTAAAAACAACTACTTCTTTATTTTATTTATTGTATTATGTATAGTTGCAATTTTCCTTTGGGCCACCAAGAAACTCCCAAATAATTTATTATGAATGCTTCTTATTAATTATAAGTGCTTAGTCTTAGCTTAGGCTCGTCCTGCTAGCTTTTTGAACTTAATTTAACCTGTTTCTATTCATCTACATTTTTCCTTGGGGCTTTTTACCTTTCTTTTATTCTGTATGTCTTGGTTTCCTGCTTCCTCCATGTGTGTCTGATTGGCCACTGGTTTCTCCCTGGTATCTCTTTTTCTTTCTTCCTTTCTAAGCCTAAATTCCTCCTGCTACTCAGTTTCCCTGCCTGCAAGTCCTGCCTATACCTCTTTCTTGCTATTGGCCATTTAGCTTTTTGTTAGACTAATCAGGTGCCTTAGGCAGACAAGGTAAAACAGCAACACATTGTTACATATAATTCAACAAATGCAACACGTCTTTACATAGTTATACAAATATTTTGTAACAATGAAACATCATTTCTCCTTTTACTTTTTTTCTTCAAACCCGCTCTTATATGCCTCCTTGTTCCCTTTCAAATTCATGGAGTTTTCATTAATTTTGTTACATGCATATGTGTATGTAACCTGCCCAATCTGTATGTTACTTGTCTGTATGCTGTCAGGGTTATAATTAGGTTGAAGGGAGATAAATACACAGGGAGAAAGGAGAGCAAAATAATAGTATGGATATGTGAAAAAAATCACAAGGATTCATACTGTTAAGTACCTAAGAAACTATAACACACGCATACTTTAATTTAGTATAATGTTATTTGTATGTATGATTCAGGGCTCACCATTTGGTATTGGATAAGCATTTCGTGTACTCTTCCCACAGTAGGACTAAAACTGTTTCTCCACTCCCGGCATTTGTGAGTTCCCTATAGTTCTTTGTGTAGGGCTGGTTGGCCCCTTGTCCCTTATAGATTGCCTCTTGTCCTTATTCAGCTCATACTTAAGCAGCCATGTTAATAAGATTTTATTGGTGTAGATTCTGACATTCCTAGGAGATACAATGTCACAGCAAACTCCATGATGCTCTGGCTCTTATAATCTATGTGTCCCCTCCTTTACAATGTTTCGTGATACTTACGTGTAGTGATATTTCATTTGTATTTTAATAAAGAAAGTTTAGCTGAAGATCAGAGAGTAAGTGGTAGCACACACCTTTAATCTCAGTAGCCACACTAGTTTGCCATAGAAACCTGGCGGTGCACGCCTTTAATCCCAGTGGTGCACATCTTTAATCCCAACCTAAAGAATGGAATGCAAGACAGAAGGAGAAAGCTCTCAGACACAGTCTCATCACCCTGTTATTTGATTTCTCTGTTAGATTGCCTTCACATATGCATTTATTTCAGGAAGCATCGACTGTATCAATACCCATGCCACTGCACACTACTTCCGTGGCCTTAGTTTTAGCTGTTTCTCCCTGTATACACTCCCTCGTCCCTCTATTTCTCTCCTTGCACCTCCCCTCACCAGCCTGTACCTTTCTATTCTATTTCTTCTTTCCTGATGAGATGCGTCTCTCCTCCTTAGTCTGTTACTCTATGCTTAATCTCTGTGATTCTGTATATCCACATGTAAGCTAATACATGCCACATTTGGCTTTCTGTGTCTGGGTACCTCACTCAGGGTGATTTCTCCCCCTAGTTCTACCCATTTACTGTGAATTTAATTCTTTTTAATGGCTGAGTAATATTCATTTGTATAAAGGTTCCAATTTTTATCACGAGGTAGATCAGGTCCCATCTCTCTAAGGTAAATCCACACTCATTTCCATAGTGACTGTATGAGTCTGCACTCCTACCAGCAGTGGATGAGTGTACCCCTTATTCTATGTCCTTGCCAGCAGGAACTGTCACTCGTATTATTGATCCTAGGGATTCTGACAGGTGTAAAGTGGACTCTCAAAGCAGACTTGGTTTGCATTTCACTAATGACTGAGAATGTTGAACATTTAAGTCTTTCTCAGCCACTTAAGATTCCCTATTGAGAATTCTCTGTTTAAAAATTCCCAGTTTTAATTGAGTCATTTGTTTTCTTGATATCTAGCCTTTTGAGTTCTTTATACATTTTGTTTGAGTTTTTTTGTATAATTTTGGATATTAGCTCTCTATTGGGTGTGTAGTTGATAAAAAAATATTTTACCATTCTGTAAGCTGCCACTTTGTCTGAATGATGGGATCTTTTGTCATGCAGAAGCTTTTCAGTTTCATGAGATCCCATTTATTAATTGTTGAAATTAGTGTCTGTGTTAATAGTGTTCTGCTCAGAAGGCCTTTTCCTATGTCATTGATTTCAGGGATCTTCCCTTCTTTTTCTTCTGTTAGGTTCAAGATATCTGGTTTTAGGTTGAGGTCTGTGTGGGAATTCCTTTCCATTAAATATTTTTTGGGATGTGGGGGTGTGTCAGCAATAGGGTGGCTTCTGTGTGCTGACATGATCTCTTATAAGGGAGAGAATGGTCTCCCATGTATTTCTGGTTTCTTCATCAAAGATCAGGAGTCCGTAGGCACTTGAATTACACCTGACTTCTCAGTGGAAACCATGAAAGCCAGAATGTCTTAGATAGATGTGCTGCCAACACTAAGAGACCATGAAGGCAATCCCAGAGTACTATTCGCAGCAAAGCTTGCATTCACCATCAATGGAGAAAAAAGATATTCCAGGACAAAAACAGATTTAAATAATAGGTAGCCACAAACCCAGCCTTACAGAAACTACTATAAGGCAAAGCACAAACCAAGGAATCTAAGAACACCCATAATAACACAGACATCTGACAACTCTCCACCACCACAACTCAAAGAAGGGAAACACACACTCTAATAGTAGGTTTCAACACTCCTCTCTCACCAATGGACAGGCTAAACAGACAGAAACTTAATGGAGCAATAAGAGATATCACAGATGTAGTGAAACAAATGAAATTAATAGACATCTATAGAACATTCCACCCAACAGAAAAGAAAATACCTTCTTCTCAGCATCTCATGGAACCTTCTCAAAAATTGATCACATAATCAGTAACAAAGCAAACATTCACAGATACAAAAGAAAATGTAGTAACCAGCTGTGTGCTATTGGATTACCATGGAATAATGCTAGAATTCAACAACAATTCTACCCCCAGAATGCCTACAAACTCATGAAAACTGAACAGTCAACTACTCTCCAGAAGATGACATCAGATACCTTAGAATTAGAGATATAAGGGATTGTGAGCTGCCATATGGGTGCTGTTAACTGAACCTTTGTCCTCTGCAAGAGCGGCAAGTGCTCTTAATCATGGATTCATCAACCCAGCCCTAGAAGGTACTTCATTTTTTCCCTTAAACCCAGATGTCATTAGGAAAGATCCTTTTACAGATGGTGCTGAGAAAACTGGGTATGTACCTGTAGAAGAATGAAATCAGGTCGAGTCTCAAACTACATGAAACATTGAAAATAGATCACAGACTTCATGTGAAGACAGGACATGCTGAAACTGCAGGGAAGACACATCAACTATGTCCCGTGTCAACAATCATCCTATGCAGAGGTAGGAACTTCTGAATGGACTGTGACAGCAGAGAACACAACCCAAGGACTGACACATGGATTATAGCAAACTAAAAACCTGCCTAACAATGGAAGGAACCTCACAACTGAAGAGACAGCTTACAGATTTGAGAAATCATTGCCAACTCTGTATCGCATAGGGTTCTATTATGTAAAAACAGCCAAGATTAAACCAAATCCAATCCATACATGAGGTAATGAGGTGAGCAGACAGTCCTCAAAGGAAGAAATAGAAATGGCAAATAATATTTGATGATGGGTTCAACATCCTAAGCCATCAGGGAAAGGTGAAATTAAAATGATTTATACTCTCACCTTACTAGCTCAGAATGACTTTCATCAAGAAAACAGAACAACAGATGCTGGCAGGAATTTGAGGAAAGAGGAAACTTTACTCACTGCTTGTGAGCATAAATTGCAGCTACTGAGGAAATCAGTAAGTAGGTTTGTCAAAAATGAGAAAGTGGTGGGACAGATGTCTCAGGGAAAAGCACTGGCTGCTCTTACAGAGGAACTGGGTTTGGTTCCCAGCACCCACTTGGTGGCTCAGAACCATCTATAACTCCAGTTCCAGGGAATCCCTTTCTGGCCTCCACAGTCACCACGGATGTACACATATATTGCAGGAAAAATATTCACACACATAAAAATAAAAGATAAACAAATCTTTGAGAACGACAAACAAAACTATCACATGATCTGCCTATATGCCTCAGTGATAAAGAGCACTTCTTGTTCTTCCAGGGGACCAGCATTTGATTCCCAACACTCAAACCAGGCAGTTCACAACCACCTGTAACACAAGCCCCAGGAGGGTCTGACATCTCTCATCTCTGTGGTCACACACACACAGACACACACACACACATATACACAGATTTAAAAGTAAAAAAATGACATTTGTAGGAAAATGGGTGAAATTACAGTTCAGAATGTTAGCTGAAATAAACTGCATTCAGATAAGCACTATGTTTTCTCTCATGTGTGTATTCTTGATTGAAGTTTCTATGTGTGAGTGGGTCGGTGTCCATGTGTGGATGACTCATGAAACTAGAGAACTGTGAGAGGGAAAAAGAGACCTGAAGGATTAGGGTACAGGAACACTGACAGAAGATAATGCAATATTGTACTGGGAGAGCAGAAATTAGGTTGTTGTGGGCAATGGAAAAACAGCAAGAATGGGACAGAGGGGAGGGCAAGGCAAAGGCCAGAGGGCAGGGTGTGGAAGAAGAAAACATGTGTAAAAATGCCATTATGAAATCTACTACTTTGTAGCTAACTTAATAATCTTGTAATGGGAAATACTTGTTCCTGTAGCCATCGTCTCACTTGAAATGGAGTCCATGGGGCAGGTGTTGTGCTATATTAGTTCAGACATCTATTACAGTACCAGGCATATGGTCATGCGTAAAGCATTTGCTGAGCCAGTTGTTGCCATGCATGCATCTAATTCCAGCATTTAGAGGACTAAGGAAGGCCCAAAGATTCTGGCTAGAGACTCACCTAATCTGAGCAAGACCTTATCTTAAATAATAATTGCCTATTTGCCAAATACATTTTGATAGCAATTATTGAGCTTTGTATATTATGTCTGTCGGTGATTGGTTTGATTTTATTATGATGCCTATAAGTTGTTGTACACGCATATAGTAGCCTCTTGATAATTGTGTTTATTTTCTATGACAACTCTCATGTTTAAAAACCATTAAACATTTAATTATTTGAAAGCATTCATCTGTAAAATAATTTGTTAATAAAATCTTTTTTGAGAGTTAATATTTGATTTTTTCTGGTTATTTTGACTTTTCCATTTTGATATTTTATTGTTTATGCTGTAATCCCTCTTAATATCTATTTTCTAAAATTTAGAAAGGTTTTTGCTATACATACCAGGGTAACCTTGGACTTGTTATGTAGCTCAGGCTAACCTTGAACTCAAGATTCTCCTCTCAGCTTCCAGAGTGCTGGGATTACTGGCATGCACCACCATGTCTTGCTCAATTATTTTTAAAATAAATTATGTGTCTAGGTGTTTTGTAAACTTTGTACATCATGTGCACACAATGTTCAAGTAGGCCAGAAGAGGGCATCAGATCCAGGGGACTGGAGTTACTGAGGGTTGTGATTGACCAAGCAGGTGCTGGCAATGAACACAGGCCCTTTGGAAGAACAAGTGCTCTTAACTGCTGAGCTACCTCTTCAGCCTCTCGTCAATTATTATGTACATGTATATTTATGCATATAAACATCTTCACTGCATGTAAGCATGTGTGTTGTGTGCTCCTAGATGAGAAGAACTGCAGTTACAGATGGTTTGAGTTTCTGTGTGAGTGCCAGAAATTGAATTCAGGTCCTCTGCAAGAGCAAACAGTTTTCTTAATCACAGAAAAAACCCTCCAGTCCTACATACATATAGTTTTTCTTTTCTTTTATTCTTCTTTTTTTTTTTGAGTCATGAGTTTACATAGCCCGGAACAATGGATTCTCCTGCTTTCCAAATCTGGGATTATAGGTATGTCCTACTGCACAAATATTTAGATCATCAACTCTTTTGGTTTTATGGGACAGGGTTTCTTTGTGTAGGCTTGGCTGTCTTGGAGCTCACTCTGTAGCCCAGGCTGGCCTCTAACGCATAGAGCTCTTCCTGCCTCTGGCTCCTGAGTGCTGGGATTAAAGGCATGTGCTCCCACCACTACCACCACCGGGCTTCATCAACTTTTTCTTCCTTCATTTCTTTTCCTTCCTTCCTTCCTTCCTTCTTTCCTTCCTTCCTTCCTTCCTTTTTTTCTTTAAAAACTTATTTTTATTTATATGAGTACTCTACCTGCACGTCCAACTTTGTCAGACGAGGACATGGGATCACACTATAGACAGTTGTGAGCCAGTATGTGGTTACTGGGAACTGAACTCAGCACCTCTGGAAGAGTAAGCAGTGTTCTTAGATGCTGAGCCACCTCTTCAGACCCTCATCAACATTTTCTTATAGACTGATTTTTGTTTAAATTTTTCATGACTCAAACTAACTTGCACTATTACTAAACATAGACCATTTTTCATTTTAAGATTTCCTGGCTGTTATGTATTTTAGATAGGGTCTTACTATGTGACCCTGCCTGACCTGGAACTTGCAATCCCCCCAGCATCTGATAACAAAGTGCTGGAATTGATGATACAAGGCACACTCCTGACCTCTCTTTTATTGAGGAAGGGAAAAGGGTCTTCCTAGTAAAAAGTAGTTGTTTTGTTTTGTTTTGTTTTGTTTTGTTCTTTTTAATGGTACTAGGAATTGAGCCCAGGTCTGAAGCCACATGCTAAGAAAGTACTTTACCACAGGGCCATGTTTGTAGCCCATGTCAAATGCCATAGAAATTGTTAACGGTGAAAACAACTTTGTGTGGATTACTTGAATAGCTATTTTTGTAAAACTGTGGGTTTTACTTATACATTGCTTTTAAAAAAACAATAAAACTGGGTGCTAGTGGCTCACACCTTTAATCCCAGCAAATCCCAGCACTCCTGAGCCAGAGGCAGGCAGATGTCTGTGAGTTCAGGGCCAGCCTGGTCTACAGAATGAGTTCCACTGACAGCCAGAGCTAGACAGAGAAACCCTGTCTCAGACAAACCAGAATTTAAACCACACTGCAAAATCACTCAAATCAGACAATTTAATACCTTATATAGATGTTGGATATTTTTCTGAATAAATACTTTATCATGGATAGGTCTTGTATCCTTTATTTTTTTAGAACTTGAAAACATACCAAGTTGCATATTAAGAAGGCAATCAAAAACATTTCCTTCTGTGTTCAAGTCTGCATTATTTCAAGGCTATCCATCACACACGCAAACACACACACACACACACATCGTAACAACAGCATCAAACATTAGTCTTTAAGCTTTAAATAACTAAAGACAATGCATTCCTTAAAGCAGGAGAGCATACCATGAAGTTACAGCAGTTTTAGGTATAAAATATGGGGGGAATGAAATGTACTTCTGTGACAGGGATGTATCTCAGTGTTTTGTTCAGCTTGTGCTCAATCCTCAGCACCACAAATAACAAACCAAATTTCCTTGTGCATGACATTATCAACACATATATTATCCTTAAAGGTGTGTTTCAGGCCCATAGATCTTCTGTACCAAGTAGTCTAAAGGCCTGTTCAATAACCTAAACACTTTCGTCTCTATTTATGCCCCTATAACTGCTCCCTTTTTTGTACTCCCTTGTTTGCCATTGTGCCTTAAGGGAAAGTTGTCACCGAGTATCAAGAGTTAATATGCATGAAGAACTTAAGAGCAGTTGACCTATATAAACACTCAATAAATATTCAGAACAACTTGTAAAGGAGAGTCTGCCATTATCTCCATTAAAAAAGAGAAAAGTTCTATTTTATATTCTATGTATATTTTGTTTGTATAGGCATAACCACACATGCACGAGAGTGCCTATGGAGGTCACAAAAGGGGCACCAGATCTCCTTGAGCTGGAGTCACAGGCGGTTGTGACCTGCCCAATGTGGGTACTGGGAACTGAATTTGGGTCCTGTGGTAGAATAGGAACGACTCTAAACCACTGAGCAATCTCCCAGTATCTCCACTCTTTTTCTTTCTTTTTTTGGAAGACAGGTTTTTCTGTGTAGCTCTGGTTGTCTTGGAATTTGTCTGTAGACCAGGCTGGCCTCAAACCCAGAGATTAGACTGCCTCCGTTTAATTAAATACGTGCACCACCGCTCAACCTATCCCCATTCTTATACACAAGGGATTCAAAGTACAAAAAGGTGAGGTCATACCCCAGGTCATACAAATAACAGACTGTTTCCTGTCAATCTGTATCAAACTTCCCCACCTCCAATCCAGACAACTGCTGATCTAGACTAGACATGTTCTCCAAGGTATGTATATCTAGGTATCACTACATCAAAACTAAGATGTTGTTTGTTCTTCTCATGCTCATCCTTTCATGCATACATTGCTACCTAGAGACTGGCTGCTAGGACAGTCTGAATGCAGCAGCAGAATAGATTCTAACTGTCTTTCATTAGTCAGATATTAAAGGGATCTGACGTTAAAAGGGGAGACCATGTTTTGCTGCCCAATGAAATTGTTTTGCATTGGAAATATTTTAACTTTATTACATTTATTATTGTGTGTGTGTGTGTGTGTGTGAGAGAGAGAGAGAGAGAGAGAGAGAGAGAGAGACAGAAAGAGAGCGAGCAGCTGGTGGTCAGTAGCTGCTGATGCAGCAGGTTCTCTTCTACCATGTGGGTCTGGGGATTGAAAGCAGGTGTTTGGGTTTGTTGATAAGTGCCTTTACCTGCTGAGTCATCTTGCTTACCCAGATTTTTTTTTTAATTAAAAGCATTGTAGGTGGTGGTGGCACGCACCTTTAATCTGAGCACTTTGGAAGCAGAGAAAGGTATATCCCAAAGTTCGATGCTAACCTGGTCTACAGAGTGAATGCCAGGAAAACTAGGGCTGCATCGAGAAATCTTGTCTCCAAAACAAACCAAAACAAACAAAGAAGCAAATAAATAAATAAAACCATTTTAGTTTTGAAACCTTATAATAAGATTGTTATTTTAAATTGAGTTTATATTGACATTTTCTTAGTTTAATTGCTAATATAATTAATACTGCCAGACTTAGACAGTAAAACCAAAGCTCTCTGAAGGAATTACTAACCTTTGGAGAGTGAGCGACTCAAGTGTGGAACTAGAGAAGACCCACTTTCACCATCTGATTCTACAGTTTCTGAGAACTAGGTACAGAACATGGCAGCATGCAGCTGAGATCCATAGTTGGAGGCACTTACGCTTGACGGGTATAAAGGTCTGGTTCGTCGAGGTCCTGAGATCTTAATTCCTGTGTGGAGAGGCAGCCAGCACCACCGGTGGAAATGGAACTGCGCTTCATGCTCAGAACCTAATTCATGATTTCAATATCAGAAAAATGTTCCAGATGCAAGTGGATCATTAAGCAATAATTGTCACTTTTATTATGAAGTAGAAGAGTAACTAAGTTTATTCCTTTACGATAGTATTTTCCCTGTGTGCTGTATTTGTTTGTCATGTATACTTAAGTCCTCACTAAAGATAACACCTATGCAACTTCAGGTATTCAATACACTCGAGCAAGACAATGCAAAAATGAACATATATGATTCCTGCATCACACGGCAATCCATGATCGCAAAATTTCAATGTGTTATCCCGAATACATCACTGGTATCTCTTATGTCTATTTCAATGGTAACTCACAGACTGCTTGACAAGAAATCTCAGGCTCCTTAACTCTCCTCAAAATGTTTCCTTTGGCTTCAAAATCAGGATTCATTCTCTTTTCCTAATATCTACTTTTCTTGCTTTATGTTTAACCCCATAGTTTAATACCCACTATTGTCTTTCTGGTTCTAATCTCCCTTTCAGTAAAGACAAGCAATCCGTTCCATAACATAATGTAGAGGCTGCTTCCATTCTCAAAATATTTTAGTATCATAAGCATACCTATGTCAGACCCTGTCTTCGTCTCTGCAGCACTAGACGCTAGCCACTCAGCTTTTTCTGGTCCTGCCCTGGCTTCTTTCTAGGATAAGACAGAACTCACTGTTGATAAAATTATATATATATATATATATATATATATATATATATATATATGTAGTGAAGAGAAGTCACGCTATGCGATAAGGCTTATACAGGAGGCTTATTGGAAGATGAGAGAGAAGGGACAGAGAAGGCAGAGAGGGGAGCAGACTAGTCCCATGGGGTAAAGAGTGCGGGAGAGAGAGGGAGGTAGACACAGGAGAAGGGGGAGGTTAGGGGTAGGTCCACCTGTTACAAGGAACCATAGCAAATGTGCCCAGAAGTGGCTACAGGTGAAGTGCTCTTAGTGGCTACAGGTGAGGAGGTTTCCTGTCAGGACCCTAAGGACAGGCAGGCCAATGCAGATTCCCAAATACTAACACCAAATAATAACACCCACTTTATTGTTTGTTTGAGCTGGGGACTTTAGCACAATAGGCTGTGCACTGAGTCACATCACTCCTTGTTCGACTGCTTACATTCCACTTAGGTCTTATTCTCAAGCCTTCAGTTTCCCAGACTTTTTCTTCTTACATGGCTTTTCAGATGCTGCATTACCACAGGAACGCAGTGTTTTAACCTGTCCCTCCCAGGCAGTCCTCCCCTTCTCCCCCTCCCTGCGGAACACCTTGGTCAGCAATCAGCATCCTCTTTTCCCTCTCCAGGCGCTGCCCACACAAACTTACTGATCCCTGAACCCAGAACCTGGCAGATGCCGCCCCAGGTCTCTGATGCCACAGAGTTTCTTAGCAGGAACAGAGTTAACCCCATACCAGCAGTTACCTTTCTCTCTGGTTCTTGACCCCCAGCGCCCACTTCCAGTAAAATGCACAACTGCTTAGGAAGACACCCACCAATGCCAACCAGGAGCCATTTGGATTTTAAAGTCTCCGCCTGCGTGACGTCAGAAAGCCTCTTGCGAGTACTCTTAAGCAAGAAGGCTATGCCAGTTCCCAGACAGTGGTGGGAAGTCCTAGGGCAAAAGCTTAGATTTCTAAATCTTGCAGCTGTTGTGCCTCTGGCTAGAATTGTAGTTTTGTCCCTAGCAGCCCTTTTGAGTTTCAGTCTTTCCTAGCCATCAGTGTGTCTCCTCATCTGTATTTGAGACAATCAAGTACTTTTGCAGCAGTGCCCAGTTGTTTTTCATAGTATCTTTTATTGTTGTTTTGTTTTGTAAAATATCCCTGGGCCTGGTGAAATGGCTCCATGGGTAAGAGCACTGCCTGCTCTTCCAAAGAAATGGGTTAAATCCCCAGGACCCATAACTATAACTCTAATTTCAGGAGGTCTGATGCCCTCTTCTGGCCTTGGTGGGCACCAGACACACATGTGGTATACAGACATACATGTAGGCAAAACACTTTATACATAAAATAAAAATAATAAAGATCTTTTTTAAAAAAATAAAGGCAAATAAAAAGTATTCTTGTACAGTTTTATCAGGACCTAAGTTCTCAAAATTCATTTCAACACTCATCTTAGTTTCAAGATGCCTTAAGAAGTACAAAATTTGCTGGTCAGTGGTGGTACATTCCTTTACTCCCAGTACTCAAGAGGCAGAGGCAGGGGGATCTCTGTGAGTTTGAGAAGAGTCTACAGAAGAAATACAAAATCACTTTAGCTAAGACATTTGAATTGGAAGTATTATCTCTGTTTGACCAAGATCTCCCATATTTTGTCATTACAAGGTCAATTAGTAAGACTATTGTAATAGCTATTGCTTATGCATTAACTACTCCTGGATTCTTTTTATAGAAGACTGAAGTGAGAAAGGATTAATGTTCTACGGGTGCTTAAATAAAGCAAGTTTTCACATACTAGTCCTTCTAAAATCATTCCTCATCAAAGAACTCATTGAAACATTTTTTTTTGTACAAATTTTAAAAAGTTGAAGTCTACAGTCATCAGGCTGGTAGTCATAGACACACAAAAACCTGACAAGCTTGCTTTCTATGTCTACTTCTGAATGCCACTCAGGATCAAGTGAGATAATTGTATCAGGATTTTAGCTTAGTGATACATGGCGTTAATAAATTAAAATTCATCCTAAGGAATGTAGTGGGAAGAAATGATAATGTAATCAAGTTGAATTTAATTTGCTAGATATTTTATAATGACATTTTAAGTCATAAGCAACTGTAATATACTTTACTATTAGAAACTCTTTTAATTAATGCAGGCCACCTTATTCCCATGTGGTTATGCCGTGGCAGTATCTGTGAAAAATTCTTCAGAGCAGGTAATAGGGATATGTTACATCTCTTTTTATCTTCTTTTTTTTTTCTGAGACAAGCTTGTCTATTTAACAGTCTTGGCTGTGTCCCTTTTTTACCTTTTATGTTAATTCTTTAAAAACAACTACTTCTTTATTTTATTTATTGTATTATGTGTAGTTGGAATTTTCCTTTGGGCCACCAAGAAACTCCCAAATAATTTATTATGAATGCTTCTTATTAATTATAAGTGCTTAGTCTTAGCTTAGGCTCGTCCTGCTAGCTTTTTGAACTTAATTTAACCTGTTTCTATTCATCTACATTTTTCCTTGGGGCTTTTTACCTTTCTTTTATTCTGTATGTCTTGGTTTCCTGCTTCCTCCATGTGTGTCTGATTGGCCACTGGTTTCTCCCTGGTATCTCTTTTTCTTTCTTCCTTTCTAAGCCTAAATTCCTCCTGCTACTCAGTTTCCCTGCCTGCAAGTCCTGCCTATACCTCTTTCTTGCTATTGGCCATTTAGCTTTTTGTTAGACTAATCAGGTGCCTTAGGCAGACAAGGTAAAACAGCAACACATTTTTACATATAATTCAACAAATGCAACACGTCTTTACATAGTTATACAAATATTTTGTAACAATGAAACATCATTTCTCCTTTTACTTTTTTTCTTCAAACCCGCTCTTATATGCCTCCTTGTTCCCTTTCAAATTCATGGATTTTTCATTAATTTTGTTACATGCATATGTGTATGTAACCTGCCCAATCTGTATGTTACTTGTCTGTATGCTGTCAGGGTTATAATTAGGTTGAAGGGAGATAAATACACAGGGAGAAAAGAGAGCAAAATAATACTATGGATATGTGAAAAAAATCACAAGGATTCATACTGTTAAGTACCTAAGAAACTATAACACACACATACTTTAATTTAGTATAATGTTATTTGTATGTATGATTCAGGGCTCACCATTTGGTATTGGATAAGCATTTCGTGTACTCTTCCCACAGTAGGACTAAAACTGTTTCTCCACTCCCGGCATTTGTGAGTTCCCTATAGTTCTTTGTGTAGGGCTGGTTGGCCCCTTGTCCCTTATAGATTGCCTCTTGTCCTTATTCAGCTCATACTTAAGCAGCCATGTTAATAAGATTTTATTGGTGTAGATTCTGACATTCCTAGGAGATACAATGTCACAGCAAACTCCATGATGCTCTGGCTCTTATAATCTATGTGTCCCCTCCTTTACAATGTTTCGTGATACTTACGTGTAGTGATATTTCATTTGTATTTTAATAAAGAAAGTTTAGCTGAAGATCAGAGAGTAAGTGGTAGCACACACCTTTAATCTCAGTAGCCACACTAGTTTGCCATAGAAACCTGGCGGTGCACGCCTTTAATCCCAGTGGTGCACATCTTTAATCCCAACCTAAAGAATGGAATGCAAGACAGAAGGAGAAAGCTCTCAGACACAGTCTCATCACCCTGTTATTTGATTTCTCTGTTAGATTGCCTTCACATATGCATTTATTTCAGGAAGCATCGACTGTATCAATACCCATGCCACTGCACACTACTTCCGTGGCCTTAGTTTTAGCTGTTTCTCCCTGTATACACTCCCTCGTCCCTCTATTTCTCTCCTTGCACCTCCCCTCACCAGCCTGTACCTTTCTATTCTATTTCTTCTTTCCTGATGAGATGCTTCTCTCCTCCTTAGTCTGTTACTCTATGCTTAATCTCTGTGATTCTGTATATCCATATGTAAGCTAATACATGCCACATTTGGCTTTTGTGTCTGGGTACCTCACTCAGGGTGATTTCTCCCCCTAGTTCTACCCATTTACTGTGAATTTAATTCTTTTTAATGGCTGAGTAATATTCATTTGTATAAAGGTTCCAATTTTTATCACGAGGTAGATCAGGTCCCATCTCTCTAAGGTAAATCCACACTCATTTCCATAGTGACTGTATGAGTCTGCACTCCTACCAGCAGTGGATGAGTGTACCCCTTATTCTATGTCCTTGCCAGCAGGAACTGTCACTCGTATTATTGATCCTAGGGATTCTGACAGGTGTAAAGTGGACTCTCAAAGCAGACTTGGTTTGCATTTCACTAATGACTGAGAATGTTGAACATTTAAGTCTTTCTCAGCCACTTAAGATTCCCTATTGAGAATTCTCTGTTTAAAAATTCCCAGTTTTAATTGAGTCATTTGTTTTCTTGATATCTAGCCTTTTGAGTTCTTTATACATTTTGTTTGAGTTTTTTTGTATAATTTTGGATATTAGCCCTCTATTGGGTGTGTAGTTGATAAAAAAATATTTTACCATTCTGTAAGCTGCCACTTTGTCTGAATGATGGGATCTTTTGTCATGCAGAAGCTTTTCAGTTTCATGAGATCCCATTTATTAATTGTTGAAATTAGTGTCTGTGTTAATAGTGTTCTGCTCAGAAAGTCTTTTCCTATGTCATTGATTTCAGGGATCTTCCCTTCTTTTTCTTCTGTTAGGTTCAAGATATCTGGTTTTAGGTTGAGGTCTGTGTGGGAATTCCTTTCCATTAAATATTTTTTGGGATGTGGGGGTGTGTCAGCAATAGGGTGGCTTCTGTGTGCTGACATGATCTCTTATAAGGGAGAGAATGGTCTCCCATGTATTTCTGGTTTCTTCATCAAAGATCAGGAGTCCGTAGGCACTTGAATTACACCTGACTTCTCAGTGGAAACCATGAAAGCCAGAATGTCTTAGATAGATGTGCTGCCAACACTAAGAGACCATGAAGGCAATCCCAGAGTACTATTCGCAGCAAAGCTTGCATTCACCATCAATGGAGAAAAAAGATATTCCAGGACAAAAACAGATTTAAATAATAGGTAGCCACAAACCCAGCCTTACAGAAACTACTAGAAGGCAAAGCACAAACCAAGGAATCTAAGAACACCCATAATAACACAGACATCTGACAACTCTCCACCACCACAACTCAAAGAAGGGAAACACACACTCTAATAGTAGGTTTCAACACTCCTCTCTCACCAATGGACAGGCTAAACAGACAGAAACTTAATGGAGCAATAAGAGATATCACAGATGTAGTGAAACAAATGAAATTAATAGACATCTATAGAACATTCCACCCAACAGAAAAGAAAATACCTTCTTCTCAGCATCTCATGGAACCTTCTCAAAAATTGATCACATAATCAGTAACAAAGCAAACATTCACAGATACAAAAGAAAATGTAGTAACCAGCTGTGTGCTATTGGATTACCATGGAATAATGCTAGAATTCAACAACAATTCTACCCCCAGAATGCCTACAAACTCATGAAAACTGAACAGTCAACTACTCTCCAGAAGATGACATCAGATACCTTAGAATTAGAGATATAAGGGATTGTGAGCTGCCATATGGGTGCTGTTAACTGAACCTTTGTCCTCTGCAAGAGCGGCAAGTGCTCTTAATCATGGATTCATCAACCCAGCCCTAGAAGGTACTTCATTTTTTCCCTTAAACCCAGATGTCATTAGGAAAGATCCTTTTACAGATGGTGCTGAGAAAACTGGGTATGTACCTGTAGAAGAATGAAATCAGGTCGAGTCTCAAACTACATGAAACATTGAAAATAGATCACAGACTTCATGTGAAGACAGGACATGCTGAAACTGCAGGGAAGACACATCAACTATGTCCCGTGTCAACAATCATCCTATGCAGAGGTAGGAACTTCTGAATGGACTGTGACAGCAGAGAACACAACCCAAGGACTGACACATGGATTATAGCAAACTAAAAACCTGCCTAACAATGGAAGGAACCTCACAACTGAAGAGACAGCTTACAGATTTGAGAAATCATTGCCAACTCTGTATCGCATAGGGTTCTATTATGTAAAAACAGCCAAGATTAAACCAAATCCAATCCATACATGAGGTAATGAGGTGAGCAGACAGTCCTCAAAGGAAGAAATAGAAATGGCAAATAATATTTGATGATGGGTTCAACATCCTAAGCCATCAGGGAAAGGTGAAATTAAAATGATTTATACTCTCACCTTACTAGCTCAGAATGACTTTCATCAAGAAAACAGAACAACAGATGCTGGCAGGAATTTGAGGAAAGAGGAAACTTTACTCACTGCTAGTGAGCATAAATTGCAGCTACTGAGGAAATCAGTAAGTAGGTTTGTCAAAAATGAGAAAGTGGTGGGACAGATGTCTCAGGGAAAAGCACTGGCTGCTCTTACAGAGGAACTGGGTTTGGTTCCCAGCACCCACTTGGTGGCTCAGAACCATCTATAACTCCAGTTCCAGGGAATCCCTTTCTGGCCTCCACAGTCACCACGGATGTACACATATATTGCAGGAAAAATATTCACACACATAAAAATAAAAGATAAACAAATCTTTGAGGACGACAACCAAAACTATCACATGATCTGCCTATATGCCTCAGTGATAAAGAGCACTTCTTGTTCTTCCAGAGGACCAGCATTTGATTCCCAACACTCAAACCAGGCAGTTCACAACCACCTGTAACACAAGCCCCAGGAGGGTCTGACATCTCTCATCTCTGTGGTCACACACACACACACAGACACACACACACACATATACACAGATTTAAATGTAAAAAAATGACATTTGTAGGAAAATGGGTGAAATTACAGTTCAGAATGTTAGCTGAAATAAACTGCATTCAGATAAGCACTATGTTTTCTCTCATGTGTGTATTCTTGATTGAAGTTTCTATGTGTGAGTGGGTCGGTGTCCATGTGTGGATGACTCATGAAACTAGAGAACTGTGAGAGGGAAAAAGAGACCTGAAGGATTAGGGTACAGGAACACTGACAGAAGATAATGCAATATTGTACTGGGAGAGCAGAAATTAGGTTGTTGTGGGCAATGGAAAAACAGCAAGAATGGGACAGAGGGGAGGGCAAGGCAAAGGCCAGAGGGCAGGGTGTGGAAGAAGAAAACATGTGTAAAAATGCCATTATGAAATCTACTACTTTGTAGCTAACTTAATAATCTTGTAATGGGAAATACTTGTTCCTGTAGCCATCGTCCCACTTGAAATGGAGTCCATGGGGCAGGTGTTGTGCTATATTAGTTCAGACATCTATTACAGTACCAGGCATATGGTCATGCGTAAAGCATTTGCTGAGCCAGTTGTTGCCATGCATGCATCTAATTCCAGCATTTAGAGGACTAAGGAAGGCCCAAAGATTCTGGCTAGAGACTCACCTAATCTGAGCAAGACCTTATCTTAAATAATAATTGCCTATTTGCCAAATACATTTTGATAGCAATTATTGAGCTTTGTATATTATGTCTGTCGGTGATTGGTTTGATTTTATTATGATGCCTATAAGTTGTTGTACACGCATATAGTAGCCTCTTGATAATTGTGTTTATTTTCTATGACAACTCTCATGTTTAAAAACCATTAGACATTTAATTATTTGAAAGCATTCATCTGTAAAATAATTTGTTAATAAAATCTTTTTTGAGAGTTAATATTTGATTTTTTCTGGTTATTTTGACTTTTCCATTTTGATATTTTATTGTTTATGCTGTAATCCCTCTTAATATCTATTTTCTAAAATTTAGAAAGGTTTTTGCTATACATACCAGGGTAACCTTGGACTTGTTATGTAGCTCAGGCTAACCTTGAACTCAAGATTCTCCTCTCAGCTTCCAGAGTGCTGGGATTACTGGCATGCACCACCATGTCTTGCTCAATTATTTTTAAAATAAATTATGTGTCTAGGTGTTTTGTAAACTTTGTACATCATGTGCACACAATGTTCAAGTAGGCCAGAAGAGGGCATCAGATCCAGGGGACTGGAGTTACTGAGGGTTGTGATTGACCAAGCAGGTGCTGGCAATGAACACAGGCCCTTTGGAAGAACAAGTGCTCTTAACTGCTGAGCTACCTCTTCAGCCTCTCGTCAATTATTATGTACATGTATATTTATGCATATAAACATCTTCACTGCATGTAAGCATGTGTGTTGTGTGCTCCTAGATGAGAAGAACTGCAGTTACAGATGGTTTGAGTTTCTGTGTGAGTGCCAGAAATTGAATTCAGGTCCTCTGCAAGAGCAAACAGTTTTCTTAATCACAGAAAAAACCCTCCAGTCCTACATACATATAGTTTTTCTTTTCTTTTATTCTTCTTTTTTTTTTTTTGATTCATGAGTTTACATAGCCCAGAACAATGGATTCTCCTGCTTTCCAAATCTGGGATTATAGGTATGTCCTACTGCACAAATATTTAGATCATCAACTCTTTTGGTTTTATGGGACAGGGTTTCTTTGTGTAGGCTTGGCTGTCTTGGAGCTCACTCTGTAGCCCAGGCTGGCCTCTAACGCATAGAGCTCTTCCTGCCTCTGGCTCCTGAGTGCTGGGATTAAAGGCATGTGCTCCCACCACTACCACCACCGGGCTTCATCAACTTTTTCTTCCTTCATTTCTTTTCCTTCCTTCCTTCCTTCCTTCCTTCCTTCCTTTTTTTCTTTAAAAACTTATTTTTATTTATATGAGTACTCTACCTGCACGTCCAACTTTGTCAGACGAGGACATGGGATCACACTATAGACAGTTGTGAGCCAGTATGTGGTTACTGGGAACTGAACTCAGCACCTCTGGAAGAGTAAGCAGTGTTCTTAGATGCTGAGCCACCTCTTCAGACCCTCATCAACATTTTCTTATAGACTGATTTTTGTTTAAATTTTTCATGACTCAAACTAACTTGCACTATTACTAAACATAGACCATTTTTCATTTTAAGATTTCCTGGCTGTTATGTATTTTAGATAGGGTCTTACTATGTGACCCTGCCTGACCTGGAACTTGCAATCCCCCCAGCATCTGATAACAAAGTGCTGGAATTGATGATACAAGGCACACTCCTGACCTCTCTTTTATTGAGGAAGGGAAAAGGGTCTTCCTAGTAAAAAGTAGTTGTTTTGTTTTGTTTTGTTTTGTTTTGTTTTGTTCTTTTTAATGGTACTAGGAATTGAGCCCAGGTCTGAAGCCACATGCTAAGAAAGTACTTTACCACAGGGCCATGTTTGTAGCCCATGTCAAATGCCATAGAAATTGTTAACGGTGAAAACAACTTTGTGTGGATTACTTGAATAGCTATTTTTGTAAAACTGTGGGTTTTACTTATACATTGCTTTTAAAAAAACAATAAAACTGGGTGCTAGTGGCTCACACCTTTAATCCCAGCAAATCCCAGCACTCCTGAGCCAGAGGCAGGCAGATGTCTGTGAGTTCAGGGCCAGCCTGGTCTACAGAATGAGTTCCACTGACAGCCAGAGCTAGACAGAGAAACCCTGTCTCAGACAAACCAGAATTTAAACCACACTGCAAAATCACTCAAATCAGACAATTTAATACCTTATATAGATGTTGGATATTTTTCTGAATAAATACTTTATCATGGATAGGTCTTGTATCCTTTATTTTTTTAGAACTTGAAAACATACCAAGTTGCATATTAAGAAGGCAATCAAAAACATTTCCTTCTGTGTTCAAGTCTGCATTATTTCAAGGCTATCCATCACACACGCAAACACACACACACACACACACATCGTAACAACAGCATCAAACATTAGTCTTTAAGCTTTAAATAACTAAAGACAATGCATTCCTTAAAGCAGGAGAGCATACCATGAAGTTACAGCAGTTTAGGTATAAAATATGGGGGGAATGAAATGTACTTCTGTGACAGGGATGTATCTCAGTGTTTTGTTCAGCTTGTGCTCAATCCTCAGCACCACAAATAACAAACCAAATTTCCTTGTGCATGACATTATCAACACATATATTATCCTTAAAGGTGTGTTTCAGGCCCATAGATCTTCTGTACCAAGTAGTCTAAAGGCCTGTTCAATAACCTAAACACTTTCGTCTCTATTTATGCCCCTATAACTGCTCCCTTTTTTGTACTCCCTTGTTTGCCATTGTGCCTTAAGGGAAAGTTGTCACCGAGTATCAAGAGTTAATATGCATGAAGAACTTAAGAGCAGTTGACCTATATAAACACTCAATAAATATTCAGAACAACTTGTAAAGGAGAGTCTGCCATTATCTCCATTAAAAAAGTGAAAAGTTCTATTTTATATTCTATGTATATTTTGTTTGTATAGGCATAACCACACATGCACGAGAGTGCCTATGGAGGTCACAAAAGGGGCACCAGATCTCCTTGAGCTGGAGTCACAGGCGCTTGTGACCTGCCCAATGTGGGTACTGGGAACTGAATTTGGGTCCTGTGGTAGAATAGGAACGACTCTAAACCACTGAGCAATCTCCCAGTATCTCCACTCTTTTTCTTTCTTTTTTTGGAAGACAGGTTTTTCTGTGTAGCTCTGGTTGTCTTGGAATTTGTCTGTAGACCAGGCTGGCCTCAAACCCAGAGATTAGACTGCCTCCGTTTAATTAAATACGTGCACCACCGCTCAACCTATCCCCATTCTTATACACAAGGGATTCAAAGTACAAAAAGGTGAGGTCATACCCCAGGTCATACAAATAACAGACTGTTTCCTGTCAATCTGTATCAAACTTCCCCACCTCCAATCCAGACAACTGCTGATCTAGACTAGACATGTTCTCCAAGGTATGTATATCTAGGTATCACTACATCAAAACTAAGATGTTGTTTGTTCTTCTCATGCTCATCCTTTCATGCATACATTGCTACCTAGAGACTGGCTGCTAGGACAGTCTGAATGCAGCAGCAGAATAGATTCTAACTGTCTTTCATTAGTCAGATATTAAAGGGATCTGACGTTAAAAGGGGAGACCATGTTTTGCTGCCCAATGAAATTGTTTTGCATTGGAAATATTTTAACTTTATTACATTTATTATTGTGTGTGTGTGTGTGTGTGTGAGAGAGAGAGAGAGAGAGAGAGACAGAAAGAGAGCGAGCAGCTGGTGGTCAGTAGCTGCTGATGCAGCAGGTTCTCTTCTACCATGTGGGTCTGGGGATTGAAAGCAGGTGTTTGGGTTTGTTGATAAGTGCCTTTACCTGCTGAGTCATCTTGCTTACCCAGATTTTTTTTTTAAATTAAAAGCATTGTAGGTGGTGGTGGCACGCACCTTTAATCTGAGCACTTTGGAAGCAGAGAAAGGTATATCCCAAAGTTCGATGCTAACCTGGTCTACAGAGTGAATGCCAGGAAAACTAGGGCTGCATCGAGAAATCTTGTCTCCAAAACAAACCAAAACAAACAAAGAAGCAAATAAATAAATAAAACCATTTTAGTTTTGAAACCTTATAATAAGATTGTTATTTTAAATTGAGTTTATATTGACATTTTCTTAGTTTAATTGCTAATATAATTAATACTGCCAGACTTAGACAGTAAAACCAAAGCTCTCTGAAGGAATTACTAACCTTTGGAGAGTGAGCGACTCAAGTGTGGAACTAGAGAAGACCCACTTTCACCATCTGATTCTACAGTTTCTGAGAACTAGCTACAGAACATGGCAGCATGCAGCTGAGATCCATAGTTGGAGGCACTTACGCTTGACGGGTATAAAGGTCTGGTTCGTCGAGATCCTGAGATCTTAATTCCTGTGTGGAGAGGCAGCCAGCACCACTGGTGGAAATGGAACTGCGCTTCATGCTCAGAACCTAATTCATGATTTCAATATCAGAAAAATGTTCCAGATGCAAGTGGATCATTAAGCAATAATTGTCACTTTTATTCTGAAGTAGAAGAGTAACTAAGTTTATTCCTTTACGATAGTATTTTCCCTGTGTGCTGTATTTGTTTGTCATGTATACTTAAGTCCTCACTAAAGATAACACCTATGCAACTTCAAGTATTCAATACACTCGAGCAAGACAATGCAAAAATGAACATATATGATTCCTGCATCACACGGCAATCCATGATCGCAAAATTTCAATGTGTTATCCCGAATACATCACTGGTATCTCTTATGTCTATTTCAATGGTAACTCACAGACTGCTTGACAAGAAATCTCAGGCTCCTTAACTCTCCTCAAAATGTTTCCTTTGGCTTCAAAATCAGGATTCATTCTCTTTTCCTAATATCTACTTTTCTTGCTTTTGTTTAACCCCATAGTTTAATACCCACTATTGTCTTTCTGGTTCTAATCTCCTTTCAGTAAAGACAAGCAATCCGTTCCATAACATAATGTAGAGGCTGCTTCCATTCTCAAAATATTTTAGTATCATAAGCATACCTATGTCAGACCCTGTCTTCGTCTCTGCAGTACTAGACGCTAGCCACTCAGCTTTTTCTGGTCCTGCCCTGGCTTCTTTCTAGGATAAGACAGAACTCACTGTTGATAAAATTATATATATATATATATATATATATATATATATATATATATATATATATGTAGTGAAGAGAAGTCACGCTATGCGATAAGGCTTATACAGGAGGCTTATTGGAAGATGAGAGAGAAGGGACAGAGAAGGCAGAGAGGGGAGCAGACTAGTCCCATGGGGTAAAGAGTGCGGGAGAGAGAGGGAGGTAGACACAGGAGAAGGGGGAGGTTAGGGGTAGGTCCACCTGTTACAAGGAACCATAGCAAATGTGCCCAGAAGTGGCTACAGGTGAAGTGCTCTTAGTGGCTACAGGTGAGGAGGTTTCCTGTCAGGACCCTAAGGACAGGCAGGCCAATGCAGATTCCCAAATACTAACACCAAATAATAACACCCACTTTATTGTTTGTTTGAGCTGGGGACTTTAGCACAATAGGCTGTGCACTGAGTCACATCACTCCTTGTTCGACTGCTTACATTCCACTTAGGTCTTATTCTCAAGCCTTCAGTTTCCCAGACTTTTTCTTCTTACATGGCTTTTCAGATGCTGCATTACCACAGGAACGCAGTGTTTTAACCTGTCCCTCCCAGGCAGTCCTCCCCTTCTCCCCCTCCCTGCGGAACACCTTGGTCAGCAATCAGCATCCTCTTTTCCCTCTCCAGGCGCTGCCCACACAAACTTACTGATCCCTGAACCCAGAACCTGGCAGATGCCGCCCCAGGTCTCTGATGCCACAGAGTTTCTTAGCAGGAACAGAGTTAACCCCATACCAGCAGTTACCTTTCTCTCTGGTTCTTGACCCCCAGCGCCCACTTCCAGTAAAATGCACAACTGCTTAGGAAGACACCCACCAATGCCAACCAGGAGCCATTTGGATTTTAAAGTCTCCGCCTGCGTGACGTCAGAAAGCCTCTTGCGAGTACTCTTAAGCAAGAAGGCTATGCCAGTTCCCAGACAGTGGTGGGAAGTCCTAGGGCAAAAGCTTAGATTTCTAAATCTTGCAGCTGTTGTGCCTCTGGCTAGAATTGTAGTTTTGTCCCTAGCAGCCCTTTTGAGTTTCAGTCTTTCCTAGCCATCAGTGTGTCTCCTCATCTGTATTTGAGACAATCAAGTACTTTTGCAGCAGTGCCCAGTTGTTTTCCATAGTATCTTTTATTGTTGTTTTGTTTTGTAAAATATCCCTGGGCCTGGTGAAATGGCTCCGTGGGTAAGAGCACTGCCTGCTCTTCCAAAGAAATGGGTTAAATCCCCAGGACCCATAACTATAACTCTAATTTCAGGAGGTCTGATGCCCTCTTCTGGCCTTGGTGGGCACCAGACACACGTGTGGTATACAGACATACATGTAGGCAAAACACTTTATACATAAAATAAAAATAATAAAGATCTTTTTTAAAAAAATAAAGGCAAATAAAAAGTATTCTTGTACAGTTTTATCAGGACCTAAGTTCTCAAAATTCATTTCAACACTCATCTTAGTTTCAAGATGCCTTAAGAAGTACAAAATTTGCTGGTCAGTGGTGGTACATTCCTTTACTCCCAGTACTCAAGAGGCAGAGGCAGGGGGATCTCTGTGAGTTTGAGAAGAGTCTACAGAAGAAATACAAAATCACTTTAGCTAAGACATTTGAATTGGAAGTATTATCTCTGTTTGACCAAGATCTCCCATATTTTGTCATTACAAGGTCAATTAGTAAGACTATTGTAATAGCTATTGCTTATGCATTAACTACTCCTGGATTCTTTTTATAGAAGACTGAAGTGAGAAAGGATTAATGTTCTACGGGTGCTTAAATAAAGCAAGTTTTCACATACTAGTCCTTCTAAAATCATTCCTCATCAAAGAACTCATTGAAACATTTTTTTTTGTACAAATTTTAAAAAGTTGAAGTCTACAGTCATCAGGCTGGTAGTCATAGACACACAAAAACCTGACAAGCTTGCTTTCTATGTCTACTTCTGAATGCCACTCAGGATCAAGTGAGATAATTGTATCAGGATTTTAGCTTAGTGATACATGGCGTTAATAAATTAAAATTCATCCTAAGGAATGTAGTGGGAAGAAATGATAATGTAATCAAGTTGAATTTAATTTGCTAGATATTTTATAATGACATTTTAAGTCATAAGCAACTGTAATATACTTTACTATTAGAAACTCTTTTAATTAATGCAGGCCACCTTATTCCCATGTGGTTATGCCGTGGCAGTATCTGTGAAAAATTCTTCAGAGCAGGTAATAGGGATATGTTACATCTCTTTTTATCTTCTTTTTTTTTCTGAGACAAGCTTGTCTATTTAACAGTCTTGGCTGTGTCCCTTTTTTACCTTTTATGTTAATTCTTTAAAAACAACTACTTCTTTATTTTATTTATTGTATTATGTGTAGTTGGAATTTTCCTTTGGGCCACCAAGAAACTCCCAAATAATTTATTATGAATGCTTCTTATTAATTATAAGTGCTTAGTCTTAGCTTAGGCTCGTCCTGCTAGCTTTTTGAACTTAATTTAACCTGTTTCTATTCATCTACATTTTTCCTTGGGGCTTTTTACCTTTCTTTTATTCTGTATGTCTTGGTTTCCTGCTTCCTCCATGTGTGTCTGATTGGCCACTGGTTTCTCCCTGGTATCTCTTTTTCTTTCTTCCTTTCTAAGCCTAAATTCCTCCTGCTACTCAGTTTCCCTGCCTGCAAGTCCTGCCTATACCTCTTTCTTGCTATGGCCATTTAGCTTTTTGTTAGACTAATCAGGTGCCTTAGGCAGACAAGGTAAAACAGCAACACATTTTTACATATAATTCAACAAATGCAACACGTCTTTACATAGTTATACAAATATTTTGTAACAATGAAACATCATTTCTCCTTTTACTTTTTTTCTTCAAACCCGCTCTTATATGCCTCCTTGTTCCCTTTCAAATTCATGGAGTTTTCATTAATTTTGTTACATGCATATGTGTATGTAACCTGCCCAATCTGTATGTTACTTGTCTGTATGCTGTCAGGGTTATAATTAGGTTGAAGGGAGATAAATACACAGGGAGAAAAGAGAGCAAAATAATACTATGGATATGTGAAAAAAATCACAAGGATTCATACTGTTAAGTACCTAAGAAACTATAACACACACATACTTTAATTTAGTATAATATTATTTGTATGTATGATTCAGGGCTCACCATTTGGTATTGGATAAGCATTTCGTGTACTCTTCCCACAGTAGGACTAAAACTGTTTCTCCACTCCCGGCATTTGTGAGTTCCCTATAGTTCTTTGTGTAGGGCTGGTTGGCCCCTTGTCCCTTATAGATTGCCTCTTGTCCTTATTCAGCTCATACTTAAGCAGCCATGTTAATAAGATTTTATTGGTGTAGATTCTGACATTCCTAGGAGATACAATGTCACAGCAAACTCCATGATGCTCTGGCTCTTATAATCTATGTGTCCCCTCCTTTACAATGTTTCGTGATACTTACGTGTAGTGATATTTCATTTGTATTTTAATAAAGAAAGTTTAGCTGAAGATCAGAGAGTAAGTGGTAGCACACACCTTTAATCTCAGTAGCCACACTAGTTTGCCATAGAAACCTGGCGGTGCACGCCTTTAATCCCAGTGGTGCACATCTTTAATCCCAACCTAAAGAATGGAATGCAAGACAGAAGGAGAAAGCTCTCAGACACAGTCTCATCACCCTGTTATTTGATTTCTCTGTTAGATTGCCTTCACATATGCATTTATTTCAGGAAGCATCGACTGTATCAATACCCATGCCACTGCACACTACTTCCGTGGCCTTAGTTTTAGCTGTTTCTCCCTGTATACACTCCCTCGTCCCTCTATTTCTCTCCTTGCACCTCCCCTCACCAGCCTGTACCTTTCTATTCTATTTCTTCTTTCCTGATGAGATGCTTCTCTCCTCCTTAGTCTGTTACTCTATGCTTAATCTCTGTGATTCTGTATATCCACATGTAAGCTAATACATGCCACATTTGGCTTTCTGTGTCTGGGTACCTCACTCAGGGTGATTTCTCCCCCTAGTTCTACCCATTTACTGTGAATTTAATTCTTTTTAATGGCTGAGTAATATTCATTTGTATAAAGGTTCCAATTTTTATTATCCATTCATATTCATGTCTTGAATATGTTATCCAATTTCTGGGCATTATTAATAGAGCAGCAATGGACATGGTTGAGTAAGCGTCTCTGTGGTAGGCTGAAGTTTCCTTTGGGTAAATGCCCAAGAGTGATAGAGCTGGATCACAAGGTAGATCAGTTCCCATCTCTCTAAGGTAAATCCACACTCATTTCCATAGTGACTGTATGAGTCTGCACTCCTACCAGCAGTGGATGAGTGTACCCCTTATTCTATGTCCTTGCCAGCAGGAACTGTCAATCGTATTATTGATCCTAAGGATTCTGACAGGTGTAAAATGGACTCTCAAAGCAGACTTGGTTTGCATTTCACGAATGACTGAGAATGTTGAACCTTTAAGTCTTTCTCAGCCACTTAAGATTCCCTATTGAGAATTCTCTGTTTAAAAATTCCCAGTTTTAATTGAGTCATTTGTTTTCTTGATATCTAGCCTTTTGAGTTCTTTATACATTTTGTTTGAGTTTTTTTGTATAATTTTGGATATTAGCCCTCTATTGGGTGTGTAGTTGATAAAAAAATATTTTACCATTCTGTAAGCTGCCACTTTGTCTGAATGATGGGATCTTTTGTCATGCAGAAGCTTTTCAGTTTCATGAGATCCCATTTATTAATTGTTGAAATTAGTGTCTGTGTTAATAGTGTTCTGCTCAGAAAGTCTTTTCCTATGTCATTGATTTCAGGGATCTTCCCTTCTTTTTCTTCTGTTAGGTTCAAGATATCTGGTTTTAGGTTGAGGTCTGTGTGGGAATTCCTTTCCATTAAATATTTTTTGGGATGTGGGGGTGTGTCAGCAATAGGGTGGCTTCTGTGTGCTGACATGATCTCTTATAAGGGAGAGAATGGTCTCCCATGTATTTCTGGTTTCTTCATCAAAGATCAGGAGTCCGTAGGCACTTGAATTACACCTGACTTCTCAGTGGAAACCATGAAAGCCAGAATGTCTTAGATAGATGTGCTGCCAACACTAAGAGACCATGAAGGCAATCCCAGAGTACTATTCGCAGCAAAGCTTGCATTCACCATCAATGGAGAAAAAAGATATTCCAGGACAAAAACAGATTTAAATAATAGGTAGCCACAAACCCAGCCTTACAGAAACTACTAGAAGGCAAAGCACAAACCAAGGAATCTAAGAACACCCATAATAACACAGACATCTGACAACTCTCCACCACCACAACTCAAAGAAGGGAAACACACACTCTAATAGTAGGTTTCAACACTCCTCTCTCACCAATGGACAGGCTAAACAGACAGAAACTTAATGGAGCAATAAGAGATATCACAGATGTAGTGAAACAAATGAAATTAATAGACATCTATAGAACATTCCACCCAACAGAAAAGAAAATACCTTCTTCTCAGCATCTCATGGAACCTTCTCAAAAATTGATCACATAATCAGTAACAAAGCAAGCATTCACAGATACAAAAGAAAATGTAGTAACCAGCTGTGTGCTATTGGATTACCATGGAATAATGCTAGAATTCAACAACAATTCTACCCCCAGAATGCCTACAAACTCATGAAAACTGAACAGTCAACTACTCTCCAGAAGATGACATCAGATACCTTAGAATTAGAGATATAAGGGATTGTGAGCTGCCATATGGGTGCTGTTAACTGAACCTTTGTCCTCTGCAAGAGCGGCAAGTGCTCTTAATCATGGATTCATCAACCCAGCCCTAGAAGGTACTTCATTTTTTCCCTTAAACCCAGATGTCATTAGCAAAGATCCTTTTACAGATGGTGCTGAGAAAACTGGGTATGTACCTGTAGAAGAATGAAATCAGGTCGAGTCTCAAACTACATGAAACATTGAAAATAGATCACAGACTTCATGTGAAGACAGGACATGCTGAAACTGCAGGGAAGACACATCAACTATGTCCCGTGTCAACAATCATCCTATGCAGAGGTAGGAACTTCTGAATGGACTGTGACAGCAGAGAACACAACCCAAGGACTGACACATGGATTATAGCAAACTAAAAACCTGCCTAACAATGGAAGGAACCTCACAACTGAAGAGACAGCTTACAGATTTGAGAAATCATTGCCAACTCTGTATCGCATAGGGTTCTATTATGTAAAAACAGCCAAGATTAAACCAAATCCAATCCATACATGAGGTAATGAGGTGAGCAGACAGTCCTCAAAGGAAGAAATAGAAATGGCAAATAATATTTGATGATGGGTTCAACATCCTAAGCCATCAGGGAAAGGTGAAATTAAAATGATTTATACTGTCACCTTACTAGCTCAGAATGACTTTCATCAAGAAAACAGAACAACAGATGCTGGCAGGAATTTGAGGAAAGAGGAAACTTTACTCACTGCTAGTGAGCATAAATTGCAGCTACTGAGGAAATCAGTAAGTAGGTTTGTCAAAAATGAGAAAGTGGTGGGACAGATGTCTCAGGGAAAAGCACTGGCTGCTCTTACAGAGGAACTGGGTTTGGTTCCCAGCACCCACTTGGTGGCTCAGAACCATCTATAACTCCAGTTCCAGGGAATCCCTTTCTGGCCTCCACAGTCACCACGGATGTACACATATATTGCAGGAAAAATATTCACACACATAAAAATAAAAGATAAACAAATCTTTGAGGACGACAACCAAAACTATCACATGATCTGCCTATATGCCTCAGTGATAAAGAGCACTTCTTGTTCTTCCAGGGGACCAGCATTTGATTCCCAACACTCAAACCAGGCAGTTCACAACCACCTGTAACACAAGCCCCAGGAGGGTCTGACATCTCTCATCTCTGTGGTCACACACACACACACAGACACACACACACACACATATACACAGATTTAAATGTAAAAAAATGACATTTGTAGGAAAATGGGTGAAATTACAGTTCAGAATCTTAGCTGAAATAAACTGCATTCAGATAAGCACTATGTTTTCTCTCATGTGTGTATTCTTGATTGAAGTTTCTATGTGTGAGTGGGTCGGTGTCCATGTGTGGATGACTCATGAAACTAGAGAACTGTGAGAGGGAAAAAGAGACCTGAAGGATTAGGGTACAGGAACACTGACAGAAGATAATGCAATATTGTACTGGGAGAGCAGAAATTAGGTTGTTGTGGGCAATGGAAAAACAGCAAGAATGGGACAGAGGGGAGGGCAAGGCAAAGGCCAGAGGGCAGGGTGTGGAAGAAGAAAACATGTGTAAAAATGCCATTATGAAATCTACTACTTTGTAGCTAACTTAATAATCTTGTAATGGGAAATACTTGTTCCTGTAGCCATCGTCCCACTTGAAATGGAGTCCATGGGGCAGGTGTTGTGCTATATTAGTTCAGACATCTATTACAGTACCAGGCATATGGTCATGCGTAAAGCATTTGCTGAGCCAGTTGTTGCCATGCATGCATCTAATTCCAGCATTTAGAGGACTAAGGAAGGCCCAAAGATTCTGGCTAGAGACTCACCTAATCTGAGCAAGACCTTATCTTAAATAATAATTGCCTATTTGCCAAATACATTTTGATAGCAATTATTGAGCTTTGTATATTATGTCTGTCGGTGATTGGTTTGATTTTATTATGATGCCTATAAGTTGTTGTACACGCATATAGTAGCCTCTTGATAATTGTGTTTATTTTCTATGACAACTCTCATGTTTAAAAACCATTAGACATTTAATTATTTGAAAGCATTCATCTGTAAAATAATTTGTTAATAAAATCTTTTTTGAGAGTTAATATTTGATTTTTTCTGGTTATTTTGACTTTTCCATTTTGATATTTTATTGTTTATGCTGTAATCCCTCTTAATATCTATTTTCTAAAATTTAGAAAGGTTTTTGCTATACATACCAGGGTAACCTTGGACTTGTTATGTAGCTCAGGCTAACCTTGAACTCAAGATTCTCCTCTCAGCTTCCAGAGTGCTGGGATTACTGGCATGCACCACCATGTCTTGCTCAATTATTTTTAAAATAAATTATGTGTCTAGGTGTTTTGTAAACTTTGTACATCATGTGCACACCATGTGTACATCATGTTCAAGTAGGCCAGAAGAGGGCATCAGATCCAGGGGACTGGAGTTACTGAGGGTTGTGATTGACCAAGCAGGTGCTGGCAATGAACACAGGCCCTTTGGAAGAACAAGTGCTCTTAACTGCTGAGCTACCTCTTCAGCCTCTCGTCAATTATTATGTACATGTATATTTATGCATATAAACATCTTCACTGCATGTAAGCATGTGTGTTGTGTGCTCCTAGATGAGAAGAACTGCAGTTACAGATGGTTTGAGTTTCTGTGTGAGTGCCAGAAATTGAATTCAGGTCCTCTGCAAGAGCAAACAGTTTTCTTAATCACAGAAAAAACCCTCCAGTCCTACATACATATAGTTTTTCTTTTCTTTTATTCTTCTTTTTTTTTTTTTGATTCATGAGTTTACATAGCCCAGAACAATGGATTCTCCTGCTTTCCAAATCTGGGATTATAGGTATGTCCTACTGCACAAATATTTAGATCATCAACTCTTTTGGTTTTATGGGACAGGGTTTCTTTGTGTAGGCTTGGCTGTCTTGGAGCTCACTCTGTAGCCCAGGCTGGCCTCTAACGCATAGAGCTCTTCCTGCCTCTGGCTCCTGAGTGCTGGGATTAAAGGCATGTGCTCCCACCACTACCACCACCGGGCTTCATCAACTTTTTCTTCCTTCATTTCTTTTCCTTCCTTCCTTCCTTCCTTCCTTCCTTCCTTTTTTTCTTTAAAAACTTATTTTTATTTATATGAGTACTCTACCTGCACGTCCAACTTTGTCAGACGAGGACATGGGATCACACTATAGACAGTTGTGAGCCAGTATGTGGTTACTGGGAACTGAACTCAGCACCTCTGGAAGAGTAAGCAGTGTTCTTAGATGCTGAGCCACCTCTTCAGACCCTCATCAACATTTTCTTATAGACTGATTTTTGTTTAAATTTTTCATGACTCAAACTAACTTGCACTATTACTAAACATAGACCATTTTTCATTTTAAGATTTCCTGGCTGTTATGTATTTTAGATAGGGTCTTACTATGTGACCCTGCCTGACCTGGAACTTGCAATCCCCCCAGCATCTGATAACAAAGTGCTGGAATTGATGATACAAGGCACACTCCTGACCTCTCTTTTATTGAGGAAGGGAAAAGGGTCTTCCTAGTAAAAAGTAGTTGTTTTGTTTTGTTTTGTTTTGTTTTGTTTTGTTCTTTTTAATGGTACTAGGAATTGAGCCCAGGTCTGAAGCCACATGCTAAGAAAGTACTTTACCACAGGGCCATGTTTGTAGCCCATGTCAAATGCCATAGAAATTGTTAACGGTGAAAACAACTTTGTGTGGATTACTTGAATAGCTATTTTTGTAAAACTGTGGGTTTTACTTATACATTGCTTTTAAAAAAACAATAAAACTGGGTGCTAGTGGCTCACACCTTTAATCCCAGCAAATCCCAGCACTCCTGAGCCAGAGGCAGGCAGATGTCTGTGAGTTCAGGGCCAGCCTGGTCTACAGAATGAGTTCCACTGACAGCCAGAGCTAGACAGAGAAACCCTGTCTCAGACAAACCAGAATTTAAACCACACTGCAAAATCACTCAAATCAGACAATTTAATACCTTATATAGATGTTGGATATTTTTCTGAATAAATACTTTATCATGGATAGGTCTTGTATCCTTTATTTTTTTAGAACTTGAAAACATACCAAGTTGCATATTAAGAAGGCAATCAAAAACATTTCCTTCTGTGTTCAAGTCTGCATTATTTCAAGGCTATCCATCACACACGCAAACACACACACACACACACATCGTAACAACAGCATCAAACATTAGTCTTTAAGCTTTAAATAACTAAAGACAATGCATTCCTTAAAGCAGGAGAGCATACCATGAAGTTACAGCAGTTTAGGTATAAAATATGGGGGGAATGAAATGTACTTCTGTGACAGGGATGTATCTCAGTGTTTTGTTCAGCTTGTGCTCAATCCTCAGCACCACAAATAACAAACCAAATTTCCTTGTGCATGACATTATCAACACATATATTATCCTTAAAGGTGTGTTTCAGGCCCATAGATCTTCTGTACCAAGTAGTCTAAAGGCCTGTTCAATAACCTAAACACTTTCGTCTCTATTTATGCCCCTATAACTGCTCCCTTTTTTGTACTCCCTTGTTTGCCATTGTGCCTTAAGGGAAAGTTGTCACCGAGTATCAAGAGTTAATATGCATGAAGAACTTAAGAGCAGTTGACCTATATAAACACTCAATAAATATTCAGAACAACTTGTAAAGGAGAGTCTGCCATTATCTCCATTAAAAAAGTGAAAAGTTCTATTTTATATTCTATGTATATTTTGTTTGTATAGGCATAACCACACATGCACGAGAGTGCCTATGGAGGTCACAAAAGGGGCACCAGATCTCCTTGAGCTGGAGTCACAGGCGCTTGTGACCTGCCCAATGTGGGTACTGGGAACTGAATTTGGGTCCTGTGGTAGAATAGGAACGACTCTAAACCACTGAGCAATCTCCCAGTATCTCCACTCTTTTTCTTTCTTTTTTTGGAAGACAGGTTTTTCTGTGTAGCTCTGGTTGTCTTGGAATTTGTCTGTAGACCAGGCTGGCCTCAAACCCAGAGATTAGACTGCCTCCGTTTAATTAAATACGTGCACCACCGCTCAACCTATCCCCATTCTTATACACAAGGGATTCAAAGTACAAAAAGGTGAGGTCATACCCCAGGTCATACAAATAACAGACTGTTTCCTGTCAATCTGTATCAAACTTCCCCACCTCCAATCCAGACAAGTGCTGATCAAGACTAGACATGTTCTCCAAGGTATGTATATCTAGGTATCACTACATCAAAACTAAGATGTTGTTTGTTCTTCTCATGCTCATCCTTTCATGCATACATTGCTACCTAGAGACTGGCTGCTAGGACAGTCTGAATGCAGCAGCAGAATAGATTCTAACTGTCTTTCATTAGTCAGATATTAAAGGGATCTGACGTTAAAAGGGGAGACCATGTTTTGCTGCCCAATGAAATTGTTTTGCATTGGAAATATTTTAACTTTATTACATTTATTATTGTGTGTGTGTGTGTGTGTGTGAGAGAGAGAGAGAGAAAGAGAGAGAGAGACAGAAAGAGAGCGAGCAGCTGGTGGTCAGTAGCTGCTGATGCAGCAGGTTCTCTTCTACCATGTGGGTCTGGGGATTGAAAGCAGGTGTTTGGGTTTGTTGATAAGTGCCTTTACCTGCTGAGTCATCTTGCTTACCCAGATTTTTTTTTTAAATTAAAAGCATTGTAGGTGGTGGTGGCACGCACCTTTAATCTGAGCACTTTGGAAGCAGAGAAAGGTATATCCCAAAGTTCGATGCTAACCTGGTCTACAGAGTGAATGCCAGGAAAACTAGGGCTGCATCGAGAAATCTTGTCTCCAAAACAAACCAAAACAAACAAAGAAGCAAATAAATAAATAAAACCATTTTAGTTTTGAAACCTTATAATAAGATTGTTATTTTAAATTGAGTTTATATTGACATTTTCTTAGTTTAATTGCTAATATAATTAATACTGCCAGACTTAGACAGTAAAACCAAAGCTCTCTGAAGGAATTACTAACCTTTGGAGAGTGAGCGACTCAAGTGTGGAACTAGAGAAGACCCACTTTCACCATCTGATTCTACAGTTTCTGAGAACTAGCTACAGAACATGGCAGCATGCAGCTGAGATCCATAGTTGGAGGCACTTACGCTTGACGGGTATAAAGGTCTGGTTCGTCGAGATCCTGAGATCTTAATTCCTGTGTGGAGAGGCAGCCAGCACCACTGGTGGAAATGGAACTGTGCTTCATGCTCAGAACCTAATTCATGATTTCAATATCAGAAAAATGTTCCAGATGCAAGTGGATCATTAAGCAATAATTGTCACTTTTATTCTGAAGTAGAAGAGTAACTAAGTTTATTCCTTTACGATAGTATTTTCCCTGTGTGCTGTATTTGTTTGTCATGTATACTTAAGTCCTCACTAAAGATAACACCTATGCAACTTCAAGTATTCAATACACTCGAGCAAGACAATGCAAAAATGAACATATATGATTCCTGCATCACACGGCAATCCATGATCGCAAAATTTCAATGTGTTATCCCGAATACATCACTGGTATCTCTTATGTCTATTTCAATGGTAACTCACAGACTGCTTGACAAGAAATCTCAGGCTCCTTAACTCTCCTCAAAATGTTTCCTTTGGCTTCAAAATCAGGATTCATTCTCTTTTCCTAATATCTACTTTTCTTGCTTTATGTTTAACCCCATAGTTTAATACCCACTATTGTCTTTCTGGTTCTAATCTCCTTTCAGTAAAGACAAGCAATCCGTTCCATAACATAATGTAGAGGCTGCTTCCATTCTCAAAATATTTTAGTATCATAAGCATACCTATGTCAGACCCTGTCTTCGTCTCTGCAGTACTAGACGCTAGCCACTCAGCTTTTTCTGGTCCTGCCCTGGCTTCTTTCTAGGATAAGACAGAACTCACTGTTGATAAAATTATATATATATATATATATATATATATATATATATACATATATATATATATATATATATATGTAGTGAAGAGAAGTCACGCTATGCGATAAGGCTTATACAGGAGGCTTATTGGAAGATGAGAGAGAAGGGACAGAGAAGGCAGAGAGGGGAGCAGACTAGTCCCATGGGGTAAAGAGTGCGGGAGAGAGAGGGAGGTAGACACAGGAGAAGGGGGAGGTTAGGGGTAGGTCCACCTGTTACAAGGAACCATAGCAAATGTGCCCAGAAGTGGCTACAGGTGAAGTGCTCTTAGTGGCTACAGGTGAGGAGGTTTCCTGTCAGGACCCTAAGGACAGGCAGGCCAATGCAGATTCCCAAATACTAACACCAAATAATAACACCCACTTTATTGTTTGTTTGAGCTGGGGACTTTAGCACAATAGGCTGTGCACTGAGTCACATCACTCCTTGTTCGACTGCTTACATTCCACTTAGGTCTTATTCTCAAGCCTTCAGTTTCCCAGACTTTTTCTTCTTACATGGCTTTTCAGATGCTGCATTACCACAGGAACGCAGTGTTTTAACCTGTCCCTCCCAGGCAGTCCTCCCCTTCTCCCCCTCCCTGCGGAACACCTTGGTCAGCAATCAGCATCCTCTTTTCCCTCTCCAGGCGCTGCCCACACAAACTTACTGATCCCTGAACCCAGAACCTGGCAGATGCCGCCCCAGGTCTCTGATGCCACAGAGTTTCTTAGCAGGAACAGAGTTAACCCCATACCAGCAGTTACCTTTCTCTCTGGTTCTTGACCCCCAGCGCCCACTTCCAGTAAAATGCACAACTGCTTAGGAAGACACCCACCAATGCCAACCAGGAGCCATTTGGATTTTAAAGTCTCCGCCTGCGTGACGTCAGAAAGCCTCTTGCGAGTACTCTTAAGCAAGAAGGCTATGCCAGTTCCCAGACAGTGGTGGGAAGTCCTAGGGCAAAAGCTTAGATTTCTAAATCTTGCAGCTGTTGTGCCTCTGGCTAGAATTGTAGTTTTGTCCCTAGCAGCCCTTTTGAGTTTCAGTCTTTCCTAGCCATCAGTGTGTCTCCTCATCTGTATTTGAGACAATCAAGTACTTTTGCAGCAGTGCCCAGTTGTTTTCCATAGTATCTTTTATTGTTGTTTTGTTTTGTAAAATATCCCTGGGCCTGGTGAAATGGCTCCGTGGGTAAGAGCACTGCCTGCTCTTCCAAAGAAATGGGTTAAATCCCCAGGACCCATAACTATAACTCTAATTTCAGGAGGTCTGATGCCCTCTTCTGGCCTTGGTGGGCACCAGACACACGTGTGGTATACAGACATACATGTAGGCAAAACACTTTATACATAAAATAAAAATAATAAAGATCTTTTTTAAAAAAATAAAGGCAAATAAAAAGTATTCTTGTACAGTTTTATCAGGACCTAAGTTCTCAAAATTCATTTCAACACTCATCTTAGTTTCAAGATGCCTTAAGAAGTACAAAATTTGCTGGTCAGTGGTGGTACATTCCTTTACTCCCAGTACTCAAGAGGCAGAGGCAGGGGGATCTCTGTGAGTTTGAGAAGAGTCTACAGAAGAAATACAAAATCACTTTAGCTAAGACATTTGAATTGGAAGTATTATCTCTGTTTGACCAAGATCTCCCATATTTTGTCATTACAAGGTCAATTAGTAAGACTATTGTAATAGCTATTGCTTATGCATTAACTACTCCTGGATTCTTTTTATAGAAGACTGAAGTGAGAAAGGATTAATGTTCTACGGGTGCTTAAATAAAGCAAGTTTTCACATACTAGTCCTTCTAAAATCATTCCTCATCAAAGAACTCATTGAAACATTTTTTTTTGTACAAATTTTAAAAAGTTGAAGTCTACAGTCATCAGGCTGGTAGTCATAGACACACAAAAACCTGACAAGCTTGCTTTCTATGTCTACTTCTGAATGCCACTCAGGATCAAGTGAGATAATTGTATCAGGATTTTAGCTTAGTGATACATGGCGTTAATAAATTAAAATTCATCCTAAGGAATGTAGTGGGAAGAAATGATAATGTAATCAAGTTGAATTTAATTTGCTAGATATTTTATAATGACATTTTAAGTCATAAGCAACTGTAATATACTTTACTATTAGAAACTCTTTTAATTAATGCAGGCCACCTTATTCCCATGTGGTTATGCCGTGGCAGTATCTGTGAAAAATTCTTCAGAGCAGGTAATAGGGATATGTTACATCTCTTTTTATCTTCTTTTTTTTTTCTGAGACAAGCTTGTCTATTTAACAGTCTTGGCTGTGTCCCTTTTTTACCTTTTATGTTAATTCTTTAAAAACAACTACTTCTTTATTTTATTTATTGTATTATGTGTAGTTGGAATTTTCCTTTGGGCCACCAAGAAACTCCCAAATAATTTATTATGAATGCTTCTTATTAATTATAAGTGCTTAGTCTTAGCTTAGGCTCGTCCTGCTAGCTTTTTGAACTTAATTTAACCTGTTTCTATTCATCTACATTTTTCCTTGGGGCTTTTTACCTTTCTTTTATTCTGTATGTCTTGGTTTCCTGCTTCCTCCATGTGTGTCTGATTGGCCACTGGTTTCTCCCTGGTATCTCTTTTTCTTTCTTCCTTTCTAAGCCTAAATTCCTCCTGCTACTCAGTTTCCCTGCCTGCAAGTCCTGCCTATACCTCTTTCTTGCTATGGCCATTTAGCTTTTTGTTAGACTAATCAGGTGCCTTAGGCAGACAAGGTAAAACAGCAACACATTTTTACATATAATTCAACAAATGCAACACGTCTTTACATAGTTATACAAATATTTTGTAACAATGAAACATCATTTCTCCTTTTACTTTTTTTCTTCAAACCCGCTCTTATATGCCTCCTTGTTCCCTTTCAAATTCATGGAGTTTTCATTAATTTTGTTACATGCATATGTGTATGTAACCTGCCCAATCTGTATGTTACTTGTCTGTATGCTGTCAGGGTTATAATTAGGTTGAAGGGAGATAAATACACAGGGAGAAAAGAGAGCAAAATAATACTATGGATATGTGAAAAAAATCACAAGGATTCATACTGTTAAGTACCTAAGAAACTATAACACACACATACTTTAATTTAGTATAATATTATTTGTATGTATGATTCAGGGCTCACCATTTGGTATTGGATAAGCATTTCGTGTACTCTTCCCACAGTAGGACTAAAACTGTTTCTCCACTCCCGGCATTTGTGAGTTCCCTATAGTTCTTTGTGTAGGGCTGGTTGGCCCCTTGTCCCTTATAGATTGCCTCTTGTCCTTATTCAGCTCATACTTAAGCAGCCATGTTAATAAGATTTTATTGGTGTAGATTCTGACATTCCTAGGAGATACAATGTCACAGCAAACTCCATGATGCTCTGGCTCTTATAATCTATGTGTCCCCTCCTTTACAATGTTTCGTGATACTTACGTGTAGTGATATTTCATTTGTATTTTAATAAAGAAAGTTTAGCTGAAGATCAGAGAGTAAGTGGTAGCACACACCTTTAATCTCAGTAGCCACACTAGTTTGCCATAGAAACCTGGCGGTGCACGCCTTTAATCCCAGTGGTGCACATCTTTAATCCCAACCTAAAGAATGGAATGCAAGACAGAAGGAGAAAGCTCTCAGACACAGTCTCATCACCCTGTTATTTGATTTCTCTGTTAGATTGCCTTCACATATGCATTTATTTCAGGAAGCATCGACTGTATCAATACCCATGCCACTGCACACTACTTCCGTGGCCTTAGTTTTAGCTGTTTCTCCCTGTATACACTCCCTCGTCCCTCTATTTCTCTCCTTGCACCTCCCCTCACCAGCCTGTACCTTTCTATTCTATTTCTTCTTTCCTGATGAGATGCTTCTCTCCTCCTTAGTCTGTTACTCTATGCTTAATCTCTGTGATTCTGTATATCCACATGTAAGCTAATACATGCCACATTTGGCTTTCTGTGTCTGGGTACCTCACTCAGGGTGATTTCTCCCCCTAGTTCTACCCATTTACTGTGAATTTAATTCTTTTTAATGGCTGAGTAATATTCATTTGTATAAAGGTTCCAATTTTTATTATCCATTCATATTCATGTCTTGAATATGTTATCCAATTTCTGGGCATTATTAATAGAGCAGCAATGGACATGGTTGAGTAAGCGTCTCTGTGGTAGGCTGAAGTTTCCTTTGGGTAAATGCCCAAGAGTGATAGAGCTGGATCACAAGGTAGATCAGTTCCCATCTCTCTAAGGTAAATCCACACTCATTTCCATAGTGACTGTATGAGTCTGCACTCCTACCAGCAGTGGATGAGTGTACCCCTTATTCTATGTCCTTGCCAGCAGGAACTGTCAATCGTATTATTGATCCTAAGGATTCTGACAGGTGTAAAATGGACTCTCAAAGCAGACTTGGTTTGCATTTCACGAATGACTGAGAATGTTGAACCTTTAAGTCTTTCTCAGCCACTTAAGATTCCCTATTGAGAATTCTCTGTTTAAAAATTCCCAGTTTTAATTGAGTCATTTGTTTTCTTGATATCTAGCCTTTTGAGTTCTTTATACATTTTGTTTGAGTTTTTTTGTATAATTTTGGATATTAGCCCTCTATTGGGTGTGTAGTTGATAAAAAAATATTTTACCATTCTGTAAGCTGCCACTTTGTCTGAATGATGGGATCTTTTGTCATGCAGAAGCTTTACAGTTTCATGAGATCCCATTTATTAATTGTTGAAATTAGTGTCTGTGTTAATAGTGTTCTGCTCAGAAAGTCTTTTCCTATGTCATTGATTTCAGGGATCTTCCCTTCTTTTTCTTCTGTTAGGTTCAAGATATCTGGTTTTAGGTTGAGGTCTGTGTGGGAATTCCTTTCCATTAAATATTTTTTGGGATGTGGGGGTGTGTCAGCAATAGGGTGGCTTCTGTGTGCTGACATGATCTCTTATAAGGGAGAGAATGGTCTCCCATGTATTTCTGGTTTCTTCATCAAAGATCAGGAGTCCGTAGGCACTTGAATTACACCTGACTTCTCAGTGGAAACCATGAAAGCCAGAATGTCTTAGATAGATGTGCTGCCAACACTAAGAGACCATGAAGGCAATCCCAGAGTACTATTCGCAGCAAAGCTTGCATTCACCATCAATGGAGAAAAAAGATATTCCAGGACAAAAACAGATTTAAATAATAGGTAGCCACAAACCCAGCCTTACAGAAACTACTAGAAGGCAAAGCACAAACCAAGGAATCTAAGAACACCCATAATAACACAGACATCTGACAACTCTCCACCACCACAACTCAAAGAAGGGAAACACACACTCTAATAGTAGGTTTCAACACTCCTCTCTCACCAATGGACAGGCTAAACAGACAGAAACTTAATGGAGCAATAAGAGATATCACAGATGTAGTGAAACAAATGAAATTAATAGACATCTATAGAACATTCCACCCAACAGAAAAGAAAATACCTTCTTCTCAGCATCTCATGGAACCTTCTCAAAAATTGATCACATAATCAGTAACAAAGCAAGCATTCACAGATACAAAAGAAAATGTAGTAACCAGCTGTGTGCTATTGGATTACCATGGAATAATGCTAGAATTCAACAACAATTCTACCCCCAGAATGCCTACAAACTCATGAAAACTGAACAGTCAACTACTCTCCAGAAGATGACATCAGATACCTTAGAATTAGAGATATAAGGGATTGTGAGCTGCCATATGGGTGCTGTTAACTGAACCTTTGTCCTCTGCAAGAGCGGCAAGTGCTCTTAATCATGGATTCATCAACCCAGCCCTAGAAGGTACTTCATTTTTTCCCTTAAACCCAGATGTCATTAGGAAAGATCCTTTTACAGATGGTGCTGAGAAAACTGGGTATGTACCTGTAGAAGAATGAAATCAGGTCGAGTCTCAAACTACATGAAACATTGAAAATAGATCACAGACTTCATGTGAAGACAGGACATGCTGAAACTGCAGGGAAGACACATCAACTATGTCCCGTGTCAACAATCATCCTATGCAGAGGTAGGAACTTCTGAATGGACTGTGACAGCAGAGAACACAACCCAAGGACTGACACATGGATTATAGCAAACTAAAAACCTGCCTAACAATGGAAGGAACCTCACAACTGAAGAGACAGCTTACAGATTTGAGAAATCATTGCCAACTCTGTATCGCATAGGGTTCTATTATGTAAAAACAGCCAAGATTAAACCAAATCCAATCCATACATGAGGTAATGAGGTGAGCAGACAGTCCTCAAAGGAAGAAATAGAAATGGCAAATAATATTTGATGATGGGTTCAACATCCTAAGCCATCAGGGAAAGGTGAAATTAAAATGATTTATACTCTCACCTTACTAGCTCAGAATGACTTTCATCAAGAAAACAGAACAACAGATGCTGGCAGGAATTTGAGGAAAGAGGAAACTTTACTCACTGCTAGTGAGCATAAATTGCAGCTACTGAGGAAATCAGTAAGTAGGTTTGTCAAAAATGAGAAAGTGGTGGGACAGATGTCTCAGGGAAAAGCACTGGCTGCTCTTACAGAGGAACTGGGTTTGGTTCCCAGCACCCACTTGGTGGCTCAGAACCATCTATAACTCCAGTTCCAGGGAATCCCTTTCTGGCCTCCACAGTCACCACGGATGTACACATATATTGCAGGAAAAATATTCACACACATAAAAATAAAAGATAAACAAATCTTTGAGGACGACAACCAAAACTATCACATGATCTGCCTATATGCCTCAGTGATAAAGAGCACTTCTTGTTCTTCCAGGGGACCAGCATTTGATTCCCAACACTCAAACCAGGCAGTTCACAACCACCTGTAACACAAGCCCCAGGAGGGTCTGACATCTCTCATCTCTGTGGTCACACACACACACACAGACACACACACACACACATATACACAGATTTAAATGTAAAAAAATGACATTTGTAGGAAAATGGGTGAAATTACAGTTCAGAATCTTAGCTGAAATAAACTGCATTCAGATAAGCACTATGTTTTCTCTCATGTGTGTATTCTTGATTGAAGTTTCTATGTGTGAGTGGGTCGGTGTCCATGTGTGGATGACTCATGAAACTAGAGAACTGTGAGAGGGAAAAAGAGACCTGAAGGATTAGGGTACAGGAACACTGACAGAAGATAATGCAATATTGTACTGGGAGAGCAGAAATTAGGTTGTTGTGGGCAATGGAAAAACAGCAAGAATGGGACAGAGGGGAGGGCAAGGCAAAGGCCAGAGGGCAGGGTGTGGAAGAAGAAAACATGTGTAAAAATGCCATTATGAAATCTACTACTTTGTAGCTAACTTAATAATCTTGTAATGGGAAATACTTGTTCCTGTAGCCATCGTCCCACTTGAAATGGAGTCCATGGGGCAGGTGTTGTGCTATATTAGTTCAGACATCTATTACAGTACCAGGCATATGGTCATGCGTAAAGCATTTGCTGAGCCAGTTGTTGCCATGCATGCATCTAATTCCAGCATTTAGAGGACTAAGGAAGGCCCAAAGATTCTGGCTAGAGACTCACCTAATCTGAGCAAGACCTTATCTTAAATAATAATTGCCTATTTGCCAAATACATTTTGATAGCAATTATTGAGCTTTGTATATTATGTCTGTCGGTGATTGGTTTGATTTTATTATGATGCCTATAAGTTGTTGTACACGCATATAGTAGCCTCTTGATAATTGTGTTTATTTTCTATGACAACTCTCATGTTTAAAAACCATTAGACATTTAATTATTTGAAAGCATTCATCTGTAAAATAATTTGTTAATAAAATCTTTTTTGAGAGTTAATATTTGATTTTTTCTGGTTATTTTGACTTTTCCATTTTGATATTTTATTGTTTATGCTGTAATCCATCTTAATATCTATTTTCTAAAATTTAGAAAGGTTTTTGCTATACATACCAGGGTAACCTTGGACTTGTTATGTAGCTCAGGCTAACCTTGAACTCAAGATTCTCCTCTCAGCTTCCAGAGTGCTGGGATTACTGGCATGCACCACCATGTCTTGCTCAATTATTTTTAAAATAAATTATGTGTCTAGGTGTTTTGTAAACTTTGTACATCATGTGCACACAATGTTCAAGTAGGCCAGAAGAGGGCATCAGTTCCAGGGGACTGGAGTTACTGAGGGTTGTGATTGACCAAGCAGGTGCTGGCAATGAACACAGGCCCTTTGGAAGAACAAGTGCTCTTAACTGCTGAGCTACCTCTTCAGCCTCTCGTCAATTATTATGTACATGTATATTTATGCATATAAACATCTTCACTGCATGTAAGCATGTGTGTTGTGTGCTCCTAGATGAGAAGAACTGCAGTTACAGATGGTTTGAGTTTCTGTGTGAGTGCCAGAAATTGAATTCAGGTCCTCTGCAAGAGCAAACAGTTTTCTTAATCACAGAAAAATCCCTCCAGTCCTACATACATATAGTTTTTCTTTTCTTTTATTCTTCTTTTTTTTTTTGAGTCATGAGTTTACATAGCCCAGAACAATGGATTCTCCTGCTTTCCAAATCTGGGATTATAGGTATGTCCTACTGCACAAATATTTAGATCATCAACTCTTTTGGTTTTATGGGACAGGGTTTCTTTGTGTAGGCTTGGCTGTCTTGGAGCTCACTCTGTAGCCCAGGCTGGCCTCTAACGCATAGAGCTCTTCCTGCCTCTGGCTCCTGAGTGCTGGGATTAAAGGCATGTGCTCCCACCACTACCACCACCGGGCTTCACCAACTTTTTCTTCCTTCATTTCTTTTCCTTCCTTCCTTCCTTCCTTCCTTTTTTTCTTTAAAAACTTATTTTTATTTATATGAGTACTCTACCTGCACGTCCAACTTTGTCAGACGAGGACATGGGATCACACTATAGACAGTTGTGAGCCAGTATGTGGTTACTGGGAACTGAACTCAGCACCTCTGGAAGAGTAAGCAGTGTTCTTAGATGCTGAGCCACCTCTTCAGACCCTCATCAACATTTTCTTATAGACTGATTTTTGTTTAAATTTTTCATGACTCAAACTAACTTGCACTATTACTAAACATAGACCATTTTTCATTTTAAGATTTCCTGGCTGTTATGTATTTTAGATAGGGTCTTACTATGTGACCCTGCCTGACCTGGAACTTGCAATCCCCCCAGTGTCTGATAACAAAGTGCTGGAATTGCTGATACAAGGCACACTCCTGACCTCTCTTTTATTGAGGAAGGGAAAAGGGTCTTCCTAGTAAAAAGTAGTTGTTTTGTTTTGTTTTGTTCTTTTTGATGGTACTAGGAATTGAGCCCAGGTCTGAAGCCACATGCTAAGAAAGTACTTTACCACAGGGCCATGTTTGTAGCCCATGACAAATGCCATAGAAATTGTTAACGGTGAAAACAACTTTGTGTGGATTACTTGAATAGCTATTTTTGTAAAACTGTGGGTTTTACTTATACATTGCTTTTAAAAAAAACAATAAAACTGGGTGCTAGTGGCTCACACCTTTAATCCCAGCAAATCCCAGCACTCCTGAGCCAGAGGCAGGCAGATGTCTGTGAGTTCAGGGCCAGCCTGGTCTACAGAATGAGTTCCACTGACAGCCAGAGCTAGACAGAGAAACCCTGTCTCAGACAAACCAGAATTTAAACCACACTGCAAAATCACTCAAATCAGACAATTTAATACCTTATATAGATGTTGGATATTTTTCTGAATAAATACTTTATCATGGATAGGTCTTGTATCCTTTATTTTTTTAGAACTTGAAAACATACCAAGTTGCATATTAAGAAGGCAATCAAAAACATTTCCTTCTGTGTTCAAGTCTGCATTATTTCAAGGCTATCCATCACACACGCAAACACACACACACACACACACACATCGTAACAACAGCATCGAACATTAGATTAGTCTTTAAGCTTTAAATAACTAAAGACAATGCATTCCTTAAAGCAGGAGAGCATATCATGAAGTTACAGCAGTTTAGGTATAAAATATGGGGGGAATGAAATGTACTTCTGTGACAGGGATATATCTCAGTGTTTTGTTCAGCTTGTGCTCAATCCTCAGCACCACAAATAACAAACCAAATTTCCTTGTGCATGACATTATCAACACATATATTATCCTTAAAGGTGTGTTTCAGGCCCATAGATCTTCTGTACCAAGTAGTCTAAAGGCCTGTTCAATAACCTAAACACTTTCGTCTCTATTTATGCCCCTATAACTGCTCCCTTTTTTGTACTCCCTTGTTTGCCATTGTGCCTTAAGGGAAAGTTGTCACCGAGTATCAAGAGTTAATATGCATGAAGAACTTAAGAGCAGTTGACCTATATAAACACTCAATAAATATTCAGAACAACTTGTAAAGGAGAGTCTGCCATTATCTCCATTAAAAAAGTGAAAAGTTCTATTTTATATTCTATGTATATTTTGTTTGTATAGGCATAACCACACATGCACGAGAGTGCCTATGGAGGTCACAAAAGAGGCACCAGATCTCCTTGAGCTGGAGTCACAGGCGGTTGTGACCTGCCCAATGTGGGTACTGGGAACTGAATTTGGGTCCTGTGGTAGAATAGGAACGACTCTAAACCACTGAACAATCTCCCAGTATCTCCACTCTTTTTCTTTCTTTTTTTGGAAGACAGGTTTTTCTGTGTAGCTCTGGTTGTCTTGGAATTTGTCTGTAGACCAGGCTGGCCTCAAACCCAGAGATTAGACTGCCTCCGTTTAATTAAATACGTGCACCACCGCTCAACCTATCCCCATTCTTATACACAAGGGATTCAAAGTACAAAAAGGTGAGGTCATACCCCAGGTCATACAAATAACAGACTGTTTCCTGTCAATCTGTATCAAACTTCCACACCTCCAATCCAGACAACTGCTGATCTAGACTAGACATGTTCTCCAAGGTATGTATATCTAGGTATCACTACATCAAAACTAAGATGTTGTTTGTTCTTCTCATGCTCATCCTTTCATGCATACATTGCTACCTAGAGACTGGCTGCTAGGACAGTCTGAATGCACCAGCAGAATAGATTCTAACTGTCTTTCATTAGTCAGATATTAAAGGGATCTGACGTTAAAAGGGGAGACCATGTTTTGCTGCCAAATGAAATTGTTTTGCATTGGAAATATTTTAACTTTATTACATTTATTTTTGTGTGTGTGTGTGTGAGAGAGAGAGAGAGAGAGAGAGAGAGAGACAGAAAGAGAGCGAGCAGCTGGTGGTCAGTAGCTGCTGATGCAGCAGGTTCTCTTCTACCATGTGGGTCTGGGGATTGAAAGCAGGTGTTTGGGTTTGTTGATAAGTGCCTTTACCTGCTGAGTCATCTTGCTTACCCAGATTTTTTTTTTAAATTAAAAGCATTGTAGGTGGTGGTGGCACGCACCTTTAATCTGAGCACTTTGGAAGCAGAGAAAGGTATATCCCAAAGTTCGATGCTAACCTGGTCTACAGAGTGAATGCCAGGAAAACTAGGGCTGCATCGAGAAATCTTGTCTCCAAAACAAACCAAAACAAACAAAGAAGCAAATAAATAAATAAAACCATTTTAGTTTTGAAACCTTATAATAAGATTGTTATTTTAAATTGAGTTTATATTGACATTTTCTTAGTTTAATTGCTAATATAATTAATACTGCCAGACTTAGACAGTAAAACCAAAGCTCTCTGAAGGAATTACTAACCTTTGGAGAGTGAGCGACTCAAGTGTGGAACTAGAGAAGACCCACTTTCACCATCTGATTCTACAGTTTCTGAGAACTAGGTACAGAACATGGCAGCATGCAGCTGAGATCCATAGTTGGAGGCACTTACGCTTGACGGGTATAAAGGTCTGGTTCGTCGAGGTCCTGAGATCTTAATTCCTGTGTGGAGAGGCAGCCAGCACCACCGGTGGAAATGGAACTGCGCTTCATGCTCAGAACCTAATTTATGATTTCAATATCAGAAAAATGTTCCAGATGCAAGTGGATCATTAAGCAATAATTGTCACTTTTATTCTGAAGTAGAAGAGTAACTAAGTTTATTCCTTTACGATAGTATTTTCCCTGTGTGCTGTATTTGTTTGTCATGTATACTTAAGTCCTCACTAAAGATAACACCTATGCAACTTCAAGTATTCAATACACTCGAGCAAGACAATGCAAAAATGAACATATATGATTCCTGCATCACACGGCAATCCATGATCGCAAAATTTCAATGTGTTATCCCGAATACATCACTGGTATCTCTTATGTCTATTTCAATGGTAACTCACAGACTGCTTGACAAGAAATCTCAGGCTCCTTAACTCTCCTCAAAATGTTTCCTTTGGCTTCAAAATCAGGATTCATTCTCTTTTCCTAATATCTACTTTTCTTGCTTTATGTTTAACCCCATAGTTTAATACCCACTATTGTCTTTCTGGTTCTAATCTCCCTTTCAGTAAAGACAAGCAATCCGTTCCATAACATAATGTAGAGGCTGCTTCCATTCTCAAAATATTTTAGTATCATAAGCATACCTATGTCAGACCCTGTCTTCGTCTCTGCAGCACTAGACGCTAGCCACTCAGCTTTTTCTGGTCCTGCCCTGGCTTCTTTCTAGGATAAGACAGAACTCACTGTTGATAAAATTATATATATATATATATATATATATATATATATATATATATATGTAGTGAAGAGAAGTCACGCTATGCGATAAGGCTTATACAGGAGGCTTATTGGAAGATGAGAGAGAAGGGACAGAGAAGGCAGAGAGGGGAGCAGACTAGTCCCATGGGGTAAAGAGTGCGGGAGAGAGAGGGAGGTAGACACAGGAGAAGGGGGAGGTTAGGGGTAGGTCCACCTGTTACAAGGAACCATAGCAAATGTGCCCAGAAGTGGCTACAGGTGAAGTGCTCTTAGTGGCTACAGGTGAGGAGGTTTCCTGTCAGGACCCTAAGGACAGGCAGGCCAATGCAGATTCCCAAATACTAACACCAAATAATAACACCCACTTTATTGTTTGTTTGAGCTGGGGACTTTAGCACAATAGGCTGTGCACTGAGTCACATCACTCCTTGTTCGACTGCTTACATTCCACTTAGGTCTTATTCTCAAGCCTTCAGTTTCCCAGACTTTTTCTTCTTACATGGCTTTTCAGATGCTGCATTACCACAGGAACGCAGTGTTTTAACCTGTCCCTCCCAGGCAGTCCTCCCCTTCTCCCCCTCCCTGCGGAACACCTTGGTCAGCAATCAGCATCCTCTTTTCCCTCTCCAGGCGCTGCCCACACAAACTTACTGATCCCTGAACCCAGAACCTGGCAGATGCCGCCCCAGGTCTCTGATGCCACAGAGTTTCTTAGCAGGAACAGAGTTAACCCCATACCAGCAGTTACCTTTCTCTCTGGTTCTTGACCCCCAGCGCCCACTTCCAGTAAAATGCACAACTGCTTAGGAAGACACCCACCAATGCCAACCAGGAGCCATTTGGATTTTAAAGTCTCCGCCTGCGTGACGTCAGAAAGCCTCTTGCGAGTACTCTTAAGCAAGAAGGCTATGCCAGTTCCCAGACAGTGGTGGGAAGTCCTAGGGCAAAAGCTTAGATTTCTAAATCTTGCAGCTGTTGTGCCTCTGGCTAGAATTGTAGTTTTGTCCCTAGCAGCCCTTTTGAGTTTCAGTCTTTCCTAGCCATCAGTGTGTCTCCTCATCTGTATTTGAGACAATCAAGTACTTTTGCAGCAGTGCCCAGTTGTTTTCCATAGTATCTTTTATTGTTGTTTTGTTTTGTAAAATATCCCTGGGCCTGGTGAAATGGCTCCGTGGGTAAGAGCACTGCCTGCTCTTCCAAAGAAATGGGTTAAATCCCCAGGACCCATAACTATAACTCTAATTTCAGGAGGTCTGATGCCCTCTTCTGGCCTTGGTGGGCACCAGACACACGTGTGGTATACAGACATACATGTAGGCAAAACACTTTATACATAAAATAAAAATAATAAAGATCTTTTTTAAAAAAATAAAGGCAAATAAAAAGTATTCTTGTACAGTTTTATCAGGACCTAAGTTCTCAAAATTCATTTCAACACTCATCTTAGTTTCAAGATGCCTTAAGAAGTACAAAATTTGCTGGTCAGTGGTGGTACATTCCTTTACTCCCAGTACTCAAGAGGCAGAGGCAGGGGGATCTCTGTGAGTTTGAGAAGAGTCTACAGAAGAAATACAAAATCACTTTAGCTAAGACATTTGAATTGGAAGTATTATCTCTGTTTGACCAAGATCTCCCTATTTTGTCATTACAAGGTCAATTAGTAAGACTATTGTAATAGCTATTGCTTATGCATTAACTACTCCTGGATTCTTTTTATAGAAGACTGAAGTGAGAAAGGATTAATGTTCTACGGGTGCTTAAATAAAGCAAGTTTTCACATACTAGTCCTTCTAAAATCATTCCTCATCAAAGAACTCATTGAAACATTTTTTTTGTACAAATTTTAAAAAGTTGAAGTCTACAGTCATCAGGCTGGTAGTCATAGACACACAAAAACCTGACAAGCTTGCTTTCTATGTCTACTTCTGAATGCCACTCAGGATCAAGTGAGATAATTGTATCAGGATTTTAGCTTAGTGATACATGGCGTTAATAAATTAAAATTCATCCTAAGGAATGTAGTGGGAAGAAATGATAATGTAATCAAGTTGAATTTAATTTGCTAGATATTTTATAATGACATTTTAAGTCATAAGCAACTGTAATATACTTTACTATTAGAAACTCTTTTAATTAATGCAGGCCACCTTATTCCCATGTGGTTATGCCGTGGCAGTATCTGTGAAAAATTCTTCAGAGCAGGTAATAGGGATATGTTACATCTCTTTTTATCTTCTTTTTTTTTTTCTGAGACAAGCTTGTCTATTTAACAGTCTGGGCTGTGTCCCTTTTTTACCTTTTATGTTAATTCTTTAAAAACAACTACTTCTTTATTTTATTTATTGTATTATGTGTAGTTGGAATTTTCCTTTGGGCCACCAAGAAACTCCCAAATAATTTATTATGAATGCTTCTTATTAATTATAAGTGCTTAGTCTTAGCTTAGGCTCGTCCTGCTAGCTTTTTGAACTTAATTTAACCTGTTTCTATTCATCTACATTTTTCCTTGGGGCTTTTTACCTTTCTTTTATTCTGTATGTCTTGGTTTCCTGCTTCCTCCATGTGTGTCTGATTGGCCACTGGTTTCTCCCTGGTATCTCTTTTTCTTTCTTCCTTTCTAAGCCTAAATTCCTCCTGCTACTCAGTTTCCCTGCCTGCAAGTCCTGCCTATACCTCTTTCTTGCTATTGGCCATTTAGCTTTTTGTTAGACTAATCAGGTGCCTTAGGCAGACAAGGTAAAACAGCAACACATTTTTACATATAATTCAACAAATGCAACACGTCTTTACATAGTTATACAAATATTTTGTAACAATGAAACATCATTTCTCCTTTTACTTTTTTTCTTCAAACCCGCTCTTATATGCCTCCTTGTTCCCTTTCAAATTCATGGATTTTTCATTAATTTTGTTACATGCATATGTGTATGTAACCTGCCCAATCTGTATGTTACTTGTCTGTATGCTGTCAGGGTTATAATTAGGTTGAAGGGAGATAAATACACAGGGAGAAAAGAGAGCAAAATAATACTATGGATATGTGAAAAAAATCACAAGGATTCATACTGTTAAGTACCTAAGAAACTATAACACACACATACTTTAATTTAGTATAATGTTATTTGTATGTATGATTCAGGGCTCACCATTTGGTATTGGATAAGCATTTCGTGTACTCTTCCCACAGTAGGACTAAAACTGTTTCTCCACTCCCAGCATTTGTGAGTTCCCTATAGTTCTTTGTGTAGGGCTGGTTGGCCCCTTGTCCCTTATAGATTGCCTCTTGTCCTTATTCAGCTCATACTTAAGCAGCCATGTTAATAAGATTTTATTGGTGTAGATTCTGACATTCCTAGGAGATACAATGTCACAGCAAACTCCATGATGCTCTGGCTCTTATAATCTATGTGTCCCCTCCTTTACAATGTTTCGTGATACTTACGTGTAGTGATATTTCATTTGTATTTTAATAAAGAAAGTTTAGCTGAAGATCAGAGAGTAAGTGGTAGCACACACCTTTAATCTCAGTAGCCACACTAGTTTGCCATAGAAACCTGGCGGTGCACGCCTTTAATCCCAGTGGTGCACATCTTTAATCCCAACCTAAAGAATGGAATGCAAGACAGAAGGAGAAAGCTCTCAGACACAGTCTCATCACCCTGTTATTTGATTTCTCTGTTAGATTGCCTTCACATATGCATTTATTTCAGGAAGCATCGACTGTATCAATACCCATGCCACTGCACACTACTTCCGTGGCCTTAGTTTTAGCTGTTTCTCCCTGTATACACTCCCTCGTCCCTCTATTTCTCTCCTTGCACCTCCCCTCACCAGCCTGTACCTTTCTATTCTATTTCTTCTTTCCTGATGAGATGCTTCTCTCCTCCTTAGTCTGTTACTCTATGCTTAATCTCTGTGATTCTGTATATCCACATGTAAGCTAATACATGCCACATTTGGCTTTCTGTGTCTGGGTACCTCACTCAGGGTGATTTCTCCCCCTAGTTCTACCCATTTACTGTGAATTTAATTCTTTTTAATGGCTGAGTAATATTCATTTGTATAAAGGTTCCAATTTTTATCACGAGGTAGATCAGGTCCCATCTCTCTAAGGTAAATCCACACTCATTTCCATAGTGACTGTATGAGTCTGCACTCCTACCAGCAGTGGATGAGTGTACCCCTTATTCTATGTCCTTGCCAGCAGGAACTGTCACTCGTATTATTGATCCTAGGGATTCTGACAGGTGTAAAGTGGACTCTCAAAGCAGACTTGGTTTGCATTTCACTAATGACTGAGAATGTTGAACATTTAAGTCTTTCTCAGCCACTTAAGATTCCCTATTGAGAATTCTCTGTTTAAAAATTCCCAGTTTTAATTGAGTCATTTGTTTTCTTGATATCTAGCCTTTTGAGTTCTTTATACATTTTGTTTGAGTTTTTTTGTATAATTTTGGATATTAGCCCTCTATTGGGTGTGTAATTGATAAAAAAATATTTTACCATTCTGTAAGCTGCCACTTTGTCTGAATGATGGGATCTTTTGTCATGCAGAAGCTTTTCAGTTTCATGAGATCCCATTTATTAATTGTTGAAATTAGTGTCTGTGTTAATAGTGTTCTGCTCAGAAAGTCTTTTCCTATGTCATTGATTTCAGGGATCTTCCCTTCTTTTTCTTCTGTTAGGTTCAAGATATCTGGTTTTAGGTTGAGGTCTGTGTGGGAATTCCTTTCCATTAAATATTTTTTGGGATGTGGGGGTGTGTCAGCAATAGGGTGGCTTCTGTGTGCTGACATGATCTCTTATAAGGGAGAGAATGGTCTCCCATGTATTTCTGGTTTCTTCATCAAAGATCAGGAGTCCGTAGGCACTTGAATTACACCTGACTTCTCAGTGGAAACCATGAAAGCCAGAATGTCTTAGATAGATGTGCTGCCAACACTAAGAGACCATGAAGGCAATCCCAGAGTACTATTCGCAGCAAAGCTTGCATTCACCATCAATGGAGAAAAAAGATATTCCAGGACAAAAACAGATTTAAATAATAGGTAGCCACAAACCCAGCCTTACAGAAACTACTAGAAGGCAAAGCACAAACCAAGGAAGCTAAGAACACCCATAATAACACAGACATCTGACAACTCTCCACCACCACAACTCAAAGAAGGGAAACACACACTCTAATAGTAGGTTTCAACACTCCTCTCTCACCAATGGACAGGCTAAACAGACAGAAACTTAATGGAGCAATAAGAGATATCACAGATGTAGTGAAACAAATGAAATTAATAGACATCTATAGAACATTCCACCCAACAGAAAAGAAAATACCTTCTTCTCAGCATCTCATGGAACCTTCTCAAAAATTGATCACATAATCAGTAACAAAGCAAACATTCACAGATACAAAAGAAAATGTAGTAACCAGCTGTGTGCTATTGGATTACCATGGAATAATGCTAGAATTCAACAACAATTCTACCCCCAGAATGCCTACAAACTCATGAAAACTGAACAGTCAACTACTCTCCAGAAGATGACATCAGATACCTTAGAATTAGAGATATAAGGGATTGTGAGCTGCCATATGGGTGCTGTTAACTGAACCTTTGTCCTCTGCAAGAGCGGCAAGTGCTCTTAATCATGGATTCATCAACCCAGCCCTAGAAGGTACTTCATTTTTTCCCTTAAACCCAGATGTCATTAGGAAAGATCCTTTTACAGATGGTGCTGAGAAAACTGGGTATGTACCTGTAGAAGAATGAAATCAGGTCGAGTCTCAAACTACATGAAACATTGAAAATAGATCACAGACTTCATGTGAAGACAGGACATGCTGAAACTGCAGGGAAGACACATCAACTATGTCCCGTGTCAACAATCATCCTATGCAGAGGTAGGAACTTCTGAATGGACTGTGACAGCAGAGAACACAACCCAAGGACTGACACATGGATTATAGCAAACTAAAAACCTGCCTAACAATGGAAGGAACCTCACAACTGAAGAGACAGCTTACAGATTTGAGAAATCATTGCCAACTCTGTATCGCATAGGGTTCTATTATGTAAAAACAGCCAAGATTAAACCAAATCCAATCCATACATGAGGTAATGAGGTGAGCAGACAGTCCTCAAAGGAAGAAATAGAAATGGCAAATAATATTTGATGATGGGTTCAACATCCTAAGCCATCAGGGAAAGGTGAAATTAAAATGATTTATACTCTCACCTTACTAGCTCAGAATGACTTTCATCAAGAAAACAGAACAACAGATGCTGGCAGGAATTTGAGGAAAGAGGAAACTTTACTCACTGCTAGTGAGCATAAATTGCAGCTACTGAGGAAATCAGTAAGTAGGTTTGTCAAAAATGAGAAAGTGGTGGGACAGATGTCTCAGGGAAAAGCACTGGCTGCTCTTACAGAGGAACTGGGTTTGGTTCCCAGCACCCACTTGGTGGCTCAGAACCATCTATAACTCCAGTTCCAGGGAATCCCTTTCTGGCCTCCACAGTCACCACGGATGTACACATATATTGCAGGAAAAATATTCACACACATAAAAATAAAAGATAAACAAATCTTTGAGGACGACAACCAAAACTATCACATGATCTGCCTATATGCCTCAGTGATAAAGAGCACTTCTTGTTCTTCCAGGGGACCAGCATTTGATTCCCAACACTCAAACCAGGCAGTTCACAACCACCTGTAACACAAGCCCCAGGAGGGTCTGACATCTCTCATCTCTGTGGTCACACACACAGACACACAGAGATTTAAAAGTAAAAAAATGACATTTGTAGGAAAATGGGTGAAATTTCAATTCAGAATGTTAGCTGAAATAAACTGCGTTCAGATAAGCACTATGTTTTCTCTCATGTGTGTAGCCTTGATTGAAGTTTCTATGTGTGAGTGGGTCGGTGTCCATGTGTGGATGACTCATGAAACTAGAGAACTGTGAGAGGGAAAAAGAGACCTGAAGGATTAGGGTACAGGAACACTGACAGAAGATAATGCAATATTGTACTGGGAGAGCAGAAACTAGGTTGTTGTGGGCAATGGAAAAACAGCAAGAATGGGACAGAGGGGAGGGCAAGGCAAAGGCCAGAGGGCAGGGTGTGGAAGAAGAAAACATGTGTAAAAATGCCATTATGAAATCTACTACTTTGTAGCTAACTTAATAATCTTGTAATGGGAAATACTTGTTCCTGTAGCCATCGTCCCACTTGAAATGGAGTCCATGGGGCAGGTGTTGTGCTATATTAGTTCAGACATCTATTACAGTACCAGGCATATGGTCATGCGTAAAGCATTTGCTGAGCCAGTTGTTGCCATGCATGCATCTAATTCCAGCATTTAGAGGACTAAGGAAGGCCCAAAGATTCTGGCTAGAGACTCACCTAATCTGAGCAAGACCTTATCTTAAATAATAATTGCCTACTTGCCAAATACATTTTGATAGCAATTATTGAGCTTTGTATATTATGTCTGTCGGTGATTGGTTTGATTTTATTATGATGCCTATAAGTTGTTGTACACGCATATAGTAGCCTCTTGATAATTGTGTTTATGTTCTATGACAACTCACATGTTTAAAAACCATCTGACCTTTAATTATTTGAAAGCATTCATCTGTAAAATAATTTGTTAATAAATCATTTTGTGAGAGTTAATATTTGATTTTTTTCTGGTTATTTTGACTTTTCCATTTTGATATTTTATTGTTTATGCTGTAATCCCTCTTAATATCTATTTTCTAAAATTTAGAAAGGTTTTTGCTATACATACCAGGGTAACCTTGGACTTGTTATGTAGCTCAGGCTAACCTTGAACTCAAGATTCTCCTCTCAGCTTCCAGAGTGCTGGGATTGCTGGCATGCACCACCATGTCTTGCTCAATTATTTTTAAAATAAATTATGTGTCTAGGTGTTTTGTAAACTTTGTACATCATGTGCACACAATGTTCAGGTAGGCCAGGGGACTGGAGTTACTGAGGGTTGTGATTGACCAAGCAGGTGCTGGCAATGAACACAGGCCCTTTGGAAGAACAAGTGCTCTTAACTGCTGAGCTACCTCTTCAGCCTCTCGTCAATTATTATGTACATGTATATTTATGCATATAAACATCTTCACTGCATGTAAGCATGTGTGTTGTGTGCTCCTAGATGAGAAGAACTGCAGTTACAGATGGTTTGAGTTTCTGTGTGAGTGCCAGAAATTGAATTCAGGTCCTCTGCAAGAGCAAACAGTTTTCTTAATCACAGAAAAAACCCTCCAGTCCTACATACATATAGTTTTTCTTTTCTTTTATTCTTCTTTTTTTTTTGAGTCATGAGTTTACATAGCCCAGAACAATGGATTCTCCTGCTTTCCAAATCTGGGATTATAGGTATGTCCTACTGCACAAATATTTAGATCATCAACTCTTTTGGTTTTATGGGACAGGGTTTCTTTGTGTAGGCTTGGCTGTCTTGGAGCTCACTCTGTAGCCCAGGCTGGCCTCTAACGCATAGAGCTCTTCCTGCCTCTGGCTCCTGAGTGCTGGGATTAAAGGCATGTGCTCCCACCACTACCACCACCGGGCTTCATCAACTTTTTCTTCCTTCATTTCTTTTCCTTCCTTCCTTCCTTCCTTTTTTTCTTTAAAAACTTATTTTTATTTATATGAGTACTCTACCTGCACGTCCAACTTTATGTCAGACGAGGACATGGGATCACACTATAGACAGTTGTGAGCCAGTATGTGGTTACTGGGAACTGAACTCAGCACCTCTGGAAGAGTAAGCAGTGTTCTTAGATGCTGAGCCACCTCTTCAGACCCTCATCAACATTTTCTTATAGACTGATTTTTGTTTAAATTTTTCATGACTCAAACTAACTTGCACTATTACTAAACATAGACCATTTTTCATTTTAAGATTTCCTGGCTGTTATGTATTTTAGATAGGGTCTTACTATGTGACCCTGCCTGACCTGGAACTTGCAATCCCCCCAGTGTCTGATAACAAAGTGCTGGAATTGCTGATACAAGGCACACTCCTGACCTCTCTTTTATTGAGGAAGGGAAAAGGGTCTTCCTAGTAAAAAGTAGTTGTTTTGTTTTGTTTTGTTCTTTTTGGTGGTACTGGGAATTGAGCCCAGGTCTGAAGCCACATGCTAAGAAAGTACTTTACCACAGGGCCATGTTTGTAGCCCATGTCAAATGCCATAGAAATTGTTAACGGTGAAAACAACTTTGTGTGGATTACTTGAATAGCTATTTTTGTAAAACTGTGGGTTTTACTTATACATTGCTTTTAAAAAAAACAATAAAACTGGGTGGCTCACACCTTTAATCCCAGCAAATCCCAGCACTCCTGAGCCAGAGGCAGGCAGATGTCTGTGAGTTCAAGGCCAGCCTGGTCTACAGAGTGAGTTCCACTGACAGCCAGAGCTAGACAGAGAAACCCTGTCTCAGACAAACCAGAATTTAAACCACACTGCAAAATCACTCAAATCAGACAATTTAATACCTTATATAGATGATGGATATTTTTCTGAATAAATACTTTATCATGGATAGGTCTTGTATCCTTTATTTTTTTAGAACTTGAAAACATACCAAGTTGCATATTAAGAAGGCAATCAAAAACATTTCCTCGTCTGTTCAAGTCTGCATTATTTCAAGGCTATCCATTACACACACAAACACACACACACACACATCGTAACAACAGCATCAAACATTAGTCTTTAAGCTTTAAATAACTAAAGACAATGCATTCCTTAAAGCAGGAGAGCATACCATGAAGTTACAGCAGTTTTAGGTATAAAATATGGGGGGGAATGAAATGTACTTCTGTGACAGGGATATATCTCAGTGTTTTGTTCAGCTTGTGCTCAATCCTCAGCACCACAAATAACAAACCAAATTTCCTTGTGCATGACATTATCAACACATATATTATCCTTAAAGGTGTGTTTCAGGCCCATAGATCTTCTGTACCAAGTAGTCTAAAGGCCTGTTCAATAACCTAAACACTTTCGTCTCTATTTATGCCCCTATAACTGCTCCCTTTTTTGTACTCCCTTGTTTGCCATTGTGCCTTAAGGGAAAGTTGTCACCGAGTATCAAGAGTTAATATGCATGAAGAACTTAAGAGCAGTTGACCTATATAAACACTCAATAAATATTCAGAACAACTTGTAAAGGAGAGTCTGCCATTATCTCCATTAAAAAAGTGAAAAGTTCTATTTTATATTCTATGTATATTTTGTTTGTATAGGCATAACCACACATGCACGAGAGTGCCTATGGAGGTCACAAAAGGGGCACCAGATCTCCTTGAGCTGGAGTCACAGGCGCTTGTGACCTGCCCAATGTGGGTACTGGGAACTGAATTTGGGTCCTGTGGTAGAATAGGAACGACTCTAAACCACTGAGCAATCTCCCAGTATCTCCACTCTTTTTCTTTCTTTTTTTGGAAGACAGGTTTTTCTGTGTAGCTCTGGTTGTCTTGGAATTTGTCTGTAGACCAGGCTGGCCTCAAACCCAGAGATTAGACTGCCTCCGTTTAATTAAATACGTGCACCACCGCTCAACCTATCCCCATACTTATACACAAGGGATTCAAAGTACAAAAAGGTGAGGTCATACCCCAGGTCATACAAATAACAGACTGTTTCCTGTCAATCTGTATCAAACTTCCCCACCTCCAATCCAGACAACTGCTGATCTAGACTAGACATGTTCTCCAAGGTATGTATATCTAGGTATCACTACATCAAAACTAAGATGTTGTTTGTTCTTCTCATGCTCATCCTTTCATGCATACATTGCTACCTAGAGACTGGCTGCTAGGACAGTCTGAATGCAGCAGCAGAATAGATTCTAACTGTCTTTCATTAGTCAGATATTAAAGGGATCTGACGTTAAAAGGGGAGACCATGTTTTGCTGCCCAATGAAATTGTTTTACATTGGAAATATTTTAACTTTATTACATTTATTATTGTGTGTGTGTGTGTGTGTGTGTGTGAGAGAGAGAGAGAGAGAGAGAGAGAGAGACAGAAAGAGAGCGAGCAGCTGGTGGTCAGTAGCTGCTGATGCAGCAGGTTCTCTTCTACCATGTGGGTCTGGGGATTGAAAGCAGGTGTTTGGGTTTGTTGATAAGTGCCTTTACCTGCTGAGTCATCTTGCTTACCCAGATTTTTTTTTAAATTAAAAGCATTGTAGGTGGTGGTGGCACGCACCTTTAATCTGAGCACTTTGGAAGCAGAGAAAGGTATATCCCAAAGTTCGATGCTAACCTGGTCTACAGAGTGAATGCCAGGAAAACTAGGGCTGCATCGAGAAATCTTGTCTCCAAAACAAACCAAAACAAACAAAGAAGCAAATAAATAAATAAAACCATTTTAGTTTTGAAACCTTATAAGATTGTTATTTTAAATTGAGTTTATATTGACATTTTCTTAGATTAGTTGCTAATATAATTAATACTGCCAGACTTAGACAGTAAAACCAAAGCTCTCTGAAGGAATTACTAACCTTTGGAGAGTGAGCGACTCAAGTGTGGAACTAGAGAAGACCCACTTTCACCATCTGATTCTACAGTTTCTGAGAACTAGCTACAGAACATGGCAGCATGCAGCTGAGATCCATAGTTGGAGGCACTTACGCTTGACGGGTATAAAGGTCTGGTTCGTCGAGGTCCTGAGATCTTAATTCCTGTGTGGAGAGGCAGCCAGCACCACCGGTGGAAATGGAACTGCGCTTCATGCTCAGAACCTAATTCATGATTTCAATATCAGAAAAATGTTCCAGATGCAAGTGGATCATTAAGCAATAATTGTCACTTTTATTCTGAAGTAGAAGAGTAACTAAGTTTATTCCTTTACGATAGTATTTTCCCTGTGTGCTGTATTTGTTTGTCATGTATACTTAAGTCCTCACTAAAGATAACACCTATGCAACTTCAAGTATTCAATACACTTGAGCAAGACAATGCAAAAATGAACATATATGATTCCTGCATCACACGGCAATCCATGATCGCAAAATTTCAATGTGTTATCCCGAATACATCACTGGTATCTCTTATGTCTATTTCAATGGTAACTCACAGACTGCTTGACAAGAAATCTCAGGCTCCTTAACTCTCCTCAAAATGTTTCCTTTGGCTTCAAAATCAGGATTCATTCTCTTTTCCTAATATCTACTTTTCTTGCTTTATGTTTAACCCCATAGTTTAATACCCACTATTGTCTTTCTGGTTCTAATCTCCCTTTCAGTAAAGACAAGCAATCCGTTCCATAACATAATGTAGAGGCTGCTTCCATTCTCAAAATATTTTAGTATCATAAGCATACCTATGTCAGACCCTGTCTTCGTCTCTGCAGCACTAGACGCTAGCCACTCAGCTTTTTCTGGTCCTGCCCTGGCTTCTTTCTAGGATAAGACAGAACTCACTGTTGATAAAATTATATATATATATATATATATATATATATATATATATATATATATATGTAGTGAAGAGAAGTCACGCTATGCGATAAGGCTTATACAGGAGGCTTATTGGAAGATGAGAGAGAAGGGACAGAGAAGGCAGAGAGGGGAGCAGACTAGTCCCATGGGGTAAAGAGTGCGGGAGAGAGAGGGAGGTAGACACAGGAGAAGGGGGAAGTTAGGGGTAGGTCCACCTGTTACAAGGAACCATAGCAAATGTGCCCAGAAGTGGCTACAGGTGAAGTGCTCTTAGTGGCTACAGGTGAGGAGGTTTCCTGTCAGGACCCTAAGGACAGGCAGGCCAATGCAGATTCCCAAATACTAACAACAAATAATAACACCCACTTTATTGTTTGTTTGAGCTGGGGACTTTAGCACAATAGGCTGTGCACTGAGTCACATCACTCCTTGTTCGACTGCTTACATTCCACTTAGGTCTTATTCTCAAGCCTTCAGTTTCCCAGACTTTTTCTTCTTACATGGCTTTTCAGATGCTGCATTACCACAGGAACGCAGTGTTTTAACCTGTCCCTCCCAGGCAGTCCTCCCCTTCTCCCCCTCCCTGCGGAACACCTTGGTCAGCAATCAGCATCCTCTTTTCCCTCTCCAGGCGCTGCCCACACAAACTTACTGATCCCTGAACCCAGAACCTGGCAGATGCCGCCCCAGGTCTCTGATGCCACAGAGTTTCTTAGCAGGAACAGAGTTAACCCCATACCAGCAGTTACCTTTCTCTCTGGTTCTTGACCCCCAGCGCCCACTTCCAGTAAAATGCACAACTGCTTAGGAAGACACCCACCAATGCCAACCAGGAGCCATTTGGATTTTAAAGTCTCCGCCTGCGTGACGTCAGAAAGCCTCTTGCGAGTACTCTTAAGCAAGAAGGCTATGCCAGTTCCCAGACAGTGGTGGGAAGTCCTAGGGCAAAAGCTTAGATTTCTAAATCTTGCAGCTGTTGTGCCTCTGGCTAGAATTGTAGTTTTGTCCCTAGCAGCCCTTTTGAGTTTCAGTCTTTCCTAGCCATCAGTGTGTCTCCTCATCTGTATTTGAGACAATCAAGTACTTTTGCGGCAGTGCCCAGTTGTTTTCCATAGTATCTTTTATTGTTGTTTTGTTTTGTAAAATATCCCTGGGCCTGGTGAAATGGCTCCATGGGTAAGAGCACTGCCTGCTCTTCCAAAGAAATGGGTTAAATCCCCAGGACCCATAACTATAACTCTAATTTCAGGAGGTCTGATGCCCTCTTCTGGCCTTGGTGGGCACCAGACACACGTGTGGTATACAGACATACATGTAGGCAAAACACTTTATACATAAAATAAAAATAATAAAGATCTTTTTTAAAAAAATAAAGGCAAAAAAAAGTATTCTTGTACAGTTTTATCAGGACCTAAGTTCTCAAAATTCATTTCAACACTCATCTTAGTTTCAAGATGCCTTAAGAAGTACAAAATTTGCTGGTCAGTGGTGGTACATTCCTTTACTCCCAACACTCAAGAGGCAGAGCCAGGGGGATCTCTGTGAGTTTGAGAAGAGTCTACAGAAGAAATACAAAATCACTTTAGCTAAGACATTTGAATTGGAAGTATTATCTCTGTTTGACCAAGATCTCCCATATTTTGTCATTACAAGGTCAATTAGCAAGACTATTGTAATAGCTATTGCTTATGCATTAACTACTCCTGGATTCTTTTTATAGAAGACTGAAGTGAGAAAGGATTAATGTTCTACGGGTGCTTAAATAAAGCAAGTTTTCACATATTAGTCCTTCTAAAATCATTCCTCATCAAAGAACTCATTGAAACATTTTTTTTTTGTACAAAGTTTAAAATGTTGAAGTCTACAGTCATCAGGCTGGTAGTCATAGACACACAAAAACCTGACAAGCTTGCTTTCTATGTCTACTTCTGAATGCCACTCAGGATCAAGTGAGATAATTGTATCAGGATTTTAGCTTAGTGATACATGGCGTTAATAAATTAAAATTCATGCTAAGGAATGTAGTGGGAAGAAATGATAATGTAATCAAGTTGAATTTAATTTGCTAGATATTTTATAATGACATTTTAAGTCATAAGCAACTGTAATATACTTTACTATTAGAAACTCTTTTAGTCAATGCAGGCCACCTTATTCCCATGTGGTTATGCCGTGGCAGTATCTGTGAAAAATTCTTCAGAGCAGGTAATAGGGATATGTTACATCTCTTTTTATCTTCTTTTTTTTTTCTGAGACAAGCTTGTCTATTTAACAGTCTTGGCTGTGTCCCTTTTTTACCTTTTATGTTAATTCTTTAAAAACAACTACTTCTTTATTTTATTTATTGTATTATGTATAGTTGCAATTTTCCTTTGGGCCACCAAGAAACTCCCAAATAATTTATTATGAATGCTTCTTATTAATTATAAGTGCTTAGTCTTAGCTTAGGCTCGTCCTGCTAGCTTTTTGAACTTAATTTAACCTGTTTCTATTCATCTACATTTTTCCTTGGGGCTTTTTACCTTTCTTTTATTCTGTATGTCTTGGTTTCCTGCTTCCTCCATGTGTGTCTGATTGGCCACTGGTTTCTCCCTGGTATCTCTTTTTCTTTCTTCCTTTCTAAGCCTAAATTCCTCCTGCTACTCAGTTTCCCTGCCTGCAAGTCCTGCCTATACCTCTTTCTTGCTATTGGCCATTTAGCTTTTTGTTAGACTAATCAGGTGCCTTAGGCAGACAAGGTAAAACAGCAACACATTTTTACATATAATTCAACAAATGCAACACGTCTTTACATAGTTATACAAATATTTTGTAACAATGAAACATCATTTCTCCTTTTACTTTTTTTCTTCAAACCCGCTCTTATATGCCTCCTTGTTCCCTTTCAAATTCATGGATTTTTCATTAATTTTGTTACATGCATATGTGTATGTAACCTGCCCAATCTGTATGTTACTTGTCTGTATGCTGTCAGGATTATAATTAGGTTGAAGGGAGATAAATACACAGGGAGAAAGGAGAGCAAAATAATAGTATGGATATGTGAAAAAAATCACAAGGATTCATACTGTTAAGTACCTAAGAAACTATAACACACACATACTTTAATTTAGTATAATGTTATTTGTATGTATGATTCAGGGCTCACCATTTGGTATTGGATAAGCATTTCGTGTACTCTTCCCACAGTAGGACTAAAACTGTTTCTCCACTCCCGGCATTTGTGAGTTCCCTGTATTCTTTGTGTAGGGCTGGTTGGCCCCTTGTCCCCTATAGATTGCCCCTTGTCCTTATTCAGCTCATACTTAAGCAGCCATGTTAATAAGATTTTATTGGTGTAGATTCTGACATTCCTAGGAGATACAATGTCACAGCAAACTCCATGATGCTCTGGCTCTTATAATCTATGTGTCCCCTCCTTTACAATGTTTCGTGATACTTACGTGTAGTGAGATTTCATTTGTATTTTAATAAAGAAAGTTTAGCTGAAGATCAGAGAGTAAGTGGTAGCACACACCTTTAATCTCAGTAGCCACACTAGTTTGCCATAGAAACCTGGCGGTGCACGCCTTTAATCCCAGTGGTGCACATCTTTAATCCCAACCTAAAGAATGGAATGCAAGACAGAAGGAGAAAGCTCTCAGACACAGTCTCATCACCCTGTTATTTGATTTCTCTGTTAGATTGCCTTCACATATGCATTTATTTCAGGAAGCATCGACTGTATCAATACCCATGCCACTGCACACTACTTCCGTGGCCTTAGTTTTAGCTGTTTCTCCCTGTATACACTCCCTCGTCCCTCTATTTCTCTCCTTGCACCTCCCCTCACCAGCCTGTACCTTTCTATTCTATTTCTTCTTTCCTGATGAGATGCTTCTCTCCTCCTTAGTCTGTTACTCTATGCTTAATCTCTGTGATTCTGTATATCCACATGTAAGCTAATACATGCCACATTTGGCTTTCTGTGTCTGGGTACCTCACTCAGGGTGATTTCTCCCCCTAGTTCTACCCATTTACTGTGAATTTAATTCTTTATAATGGCTGAGTAATATTCATTTGTATAAAGGTTCCAATTTTTATTATCCATTCATATTCATGTCTTGAATATGTTATCCAATTTCTGGGCATTATTAATAGAGCAGCAATGGACATGGTTGAGTAAGCGTCTCTGTGGTAGGATGAAGTTTCCTTTGGGTAAATGCCCAAGAGTGATAGAGCTGGATCACGAGGTAGATCAGTTCCCATCTCTCTAAGGTAAATCCACACTCATTTCCATAGTGACTGTATGAGTCTGCACTCCTACCAGCAGTGGATGAGTGTACCCCTTATTCTATGTCCTTGCCAGCAGGAACTGTCACTCGAATTATTGATCCTAGGGATTCTGACAGGTGTAAAATGGACTCTCAAAGCAGACTTGGTTTGCATTTAACTAATGACTGAGAATGTTGAACATTTAAGTCTTTCTCAGCCACTTAAGATTCCCTATTGAGAATTCTCTGTTTAAAAATTCCCAGTTTTAATTGAGTCATTTGTTTTCTTGATATCTAGCCTTTTGAGTTCTTTATACATTTTGTTTGAGTTTTTTTGAATAATTTTGGATATTAGCCCTCTATTGGGTGTGTAGTTGATAAAAAAATATTTTACCATTCTGTAAGCTGCCACTTTGTCTGAATGATGGGATCTTTTGTCATGCAGAAGCTTTTCAGTTTCATGAGATCCCATTTATTAATTGTTGAAATTAGTGTCTGTGTTCTGCTCAGAAAGTCTTTTCCTATGTCATTGATTTCAGGGATCTTCCCTTCTTTTTCTTCTGTTAGGTTCAAGATATCTGGTTTTAGGTTGAGGTCTGTGTGGGAATTCCTTTCCATTAAATATTTTTTGGGATGTGGGGGTGTGTCAGCAATAGGGTGGCTTCTGTGTGCTGACATGATCTCTTATAAGGGAGAGAATGGTCTCCCATGTATTTCTGGTTTCTTCATCAAAGATCAGGAGTCCGTAGGCACTTGAATTACACCTGACTTCTCAGTGGAAACCATGAAAGCCAGAATGTCTTAGATAGATGTGCTGCCAACACTAAGAGACCATGAAGGCAATCCCAGAGTACTATTCACAGCAAAGCTTGCATTCACCATCAATGGAGAAAAAAGATATTCCAGGACAAAAACAGATTTAAATAATAGGTAGCCACAAACCCAGCCTTACAGAAACTACTAGAAGGCAAAGCACAAACCAAGGAAGCTAAGAACACCCATAATAACACAGACATCTGACAACTCTCCACCACCACAACTCAAAGAAGGGAAACACACACTCTAATAGTAGGTTTCAACACTCCTCTCTCACCAATGGACAGGCTAAACAGACAGAAACTTAATGGAGCAATAAGAGATATCACATATGTAGTGAAACAAATGAAATTAATAGACATCTATAGAACATTCCACCCAACAGAAAAGAAAATACCTTCTTCTCAGCATCTCATGGAACCTTCTCAAAAATTGATCACATAATCAGTAACAAAGCAAACATTCACAGATACAAAAGAAAATGTAGTAACCAGCTGTGTACTATTGGATTACCATGGAATAATGCTAGAATTCAACAACAATTCTACCCCCAGAATGCCTACAAACTCATGAAAACTGAACAGTCAACTACTCTCCAGAAGATGACATCAGATACCTTAGAATTAGAGATATAAGGGATTGTGAGCTGCCATATGGGTGCTGTTAACTGAACCTTTGTCCTCTGCAAGAGCGGCAAGTGCTCTTAATCATGGATTCATCAACCCAGCCCTAGAAGGTACTTCATTTTTTCCCTTAAACCCAGATGTCATTAGGAAAGATCCTTTTACAGATGGTGCTGAGAAAACTGGGTATGTACCTGTAGAAGAATGAAATCAGGTCGAGTCTCAAACTACATGAAACATTGAAAATAGATCACAGACTTCACGTGAAGACAGGGCATGCTGAAACTGCAGGGAAGACACATCAACTATGTCCCGTGTCAACAATCATCCTATGCAGAGGTAGGAACTTCTGAATGGACTGTGACAGCAGAGAACACAACCCAAGGACTGACACATGGATTATAGCAAACTAAAAACCTGCCTAACAATGGAAGGAACCTCACAACTGAAGAGACAGCTTACAGATTTGAGAAATCATTGCCAACTCTGTATCGCATAGGGTTCTATTATGTAAAAGCAGCCAAGATTAAACCAAATCCAATCCATACATGAGGTAATGAGGTGAGCAGACAGTCCTCAAAGGAAGAAATAGAAATGGCAAATAATATTTGATGATGGGTTCAACATCCTAAGCTATCAGGGAAAGGTGAAATTAAAATGATTTATACTGTCACCTTACTAGCTCAGAATGACTTTCATCAAGAAAACAGAACAACAGATGCTGGCAGGAATTTGAGGAAAGAGGAAACTTTACTCACTGCTAGTGAGCATAAATTGCAGCTACTGAGGAAATCAGTAAGTAGGTTTGTCAAAAATGAGAAAGTGGTGGGACAGATGTCTCAGGGAAAAGCACTGGCTGCTCTTACAGAGGAACTGGGTTTGGTTCCCAGCACCCACTTGGTGGCTCAGAACCATCTATAACTCCAGTTCCAGGGAATCCCTTTCTGGCCTCCACAGTCACCACGGATGTACACATATATTGCAGGAAAAATATTCACACACATAAAAATAAAAGATAAACAAATCTTTGAGGACGACAACCAAAACTATCACATGATCTGCCTATATAACTCAGTGATAAAGAGCACTACTTGTTCTTCCAGAGGACCAGCATTTGATTCCCAACACTCAAACCAGGCAGTTCACAACCACCTGTAACACAAGCCCCAGGAGGGTCTGACATCTCTCATCTCTGTGGTCACACACACACACACACAGAGATTTAAAAGTAAAAAAATGACATTTGTAGGAAAATGGGTGAAATTTCAATTCAGAATGTTGGCTGAAATAAACTGCGTTCAGATAAGCACTATGTTTTCTCTCATGTGTGTAGCCTTGATTGAAGTTTCTATGTGTGAGTGGGTCGGTGTCCATGTGTGGATGACTCATGAAACTAGAGAACTGTGAGAGGGAAAAAGAGACCTGAAGGATTAGGGTACAGGAACACTGACAGAAGATAATGCAATATGGTACTGGGAGAGCAGAAACTAGGTTGTTGTGGGCAATGGAAAAACAGCAAGAATGGGACAGAGGGGAGGGCAAGGCAAAGGCCAGAGGGCAGGGTGTGGAAGAAGAAAACATGTGTAAAAATGCCATTATGAAATCTACTACTTTGTAGCTAACTTAATAATCTTGTAATGGGAAATACTTGTTCCTGTAGCCATCGTCCCACTTGAAATGGAGTCCATGGGGCAGGTGTTGTGCTATATTAGTTCAGACATCTATTACAGTACCAGGCATATGGTCATGCGTAAAGCATTTGCTGAGCCAGTTGTTGCCATGCATGCATCTAATTCCAGCATTTAGAGGACTAAGGAAGGCCCAAAGATTCTGGCTAGAGACTCACCTAATCTGAGCAAGACCTTATCTTAAATAATAATTGCCTATTTGCCAAATACATTTTGATAGCAATTATTGAGCTTTGTATATTATGTCTGTCGGTGATTGGTTTGATTTTATTATGATGCCTATAAGTTGTTGTACACGCATATAGTAGCCTCTTGATAATTGTGTTTATTTTCTATGACAACTCTCATGTTTAAAAACCATTAGACATTTAATTATTTGAAAGCATTCATCTGTAAAATAATTTGTTAATAAAATCTTTTTTGAGAGTTAATATTTGATTTTTTCTGGTTATTTTGACTTTTCCATTTTGATATTTTATTGTTTATGCTGTAATCCCTCTTAATATCTATTTTCTAAAATTTAGAAAGGTTTTTGCTATACATACCAGGGTAACCTTGGACTTGTTATGTAGCTCAGGCTAACCTTGAACTCAAGATTCTCCTCTCAGCTTCCAGAGTGCTGGGATTGCTGGCATGCACCACCATGTCTTGCTCAATTATTTTTAAAATAAATTATGTGTCTAGGTGTTTTGTAAACTTTGTACATCATGTGCACACAATGTTCAGGTAGGCCAGAAGAGGGCATCAGATCCAGGGGACTGGAGTTACTGAGGGTTGTGATTGACCAAGCAGGTGCTGGCAATGAACACAGGCCCTTTGGAAGAACAAGTGCTCTTAACTGCTGAGCTACCTCTTCAGCCTCTCGTCAATTATTATGTACATGTATATTTATGCATATAAACATCTTCACTGCATGTAAGCATGTGTGTTGTGTGCTCCTAGATGAGAAGAACTGCAGTTACAGATGGTTTGAGTTTCTGTGTGAGTGCCAGAAATTGAATTCAGGTCCTCTGCAAGAGCAAACAGTTTTCTTAATCACAGAAAAAACCCTCCAGTCCTACATACATATAGTTTTTCTTTTCTTTTATTCTTCTTTTTTTTTTGAGTCATGAGTTTACATAGCCCAGAACAATGGATTCTCCTGCTTTCCAAATCTGGGATTATAGGTATGTCCTACTGCACAAATATTTAGATCATCAACTCTTTTGGTTTTATGGGACAGGGTTTCTTTGTGTAGGCTTGGCTGTCTTGGAGCTCACTCTGTAGCCCAGGCTGGCCTCTAACGCATAGAGCTCTTCCTGCCTCTGGCTCCTGAGTGCTGGGATTAAAGGCATGTGCTCCCACCACTACCACCACCGGGCTTCATCAACTTTTTCTTCCTTCATTTCTTTTCCTTCCTTCCTTCCTTCCTTCTTTTTTTTCTTTAAAAACTTATTTTTATTTATATGAGTACTCTACCTGCACGTCCAACTTTATGTCAGACGAGGACATGGGATCACACTATAGACAGTTGTGAGCCAGTATGTGGTTACTGGGAACTGAACTCAGCACCTCTGGAAGAGTAAGCAGTGTTCTTAGATGCTGAGCCACCTCTTCAGACCCTCATCAACATTTTCTTATAGACTGATTTTTGTTTAAATTTTTCATGACTCAAACTAACTTGCACTATTACTAAACATAGACCATTTTTCATTTTAAGATTTCCTGGCTGTTATGTATTTTAGATAGGGTCTTACTATGTGACCCTGCCTGACCTGGAACTTGCAATCCCCCCAGTGTCTGATAACAAAGTGCTGGAATTGATGATACAAGGCACACTCCTGACCTCTCTTTTGTTGAGGAAGGGAAAAGGGTCTTCCTAGTAAAAAGTAGTTGTTTTGTTTTGTTCTTTTTGGTGGTACTGGGAATTGAGCCCAGGTCTGAAGCCACATGCTAAGAAAGTACTTTACCACAGGGCCATGTTTGTAGCCCATGTCAAATGCCATAGAAATTGTTAACGGTGAAAACAACTTTGTGTGGATTACTTGAATAGCTATTTTTGTAAAACTGTGGGTTTTACTTATACATTGCTTTTAAAAAAACAATAAAACTGGGTGGCTCACACCTTTAATCCCAGCAAATCCCAGCACTCCTGAGCCAGAGGCAGGCAGATGTCTGTGAGTTCAAGGCCAGCCTGGTCTACAGAGTGAGTTCCACTGACAGCCAGAGCTAGACAGAGAAACCCTGTCTCAGACAAACCAGAATTTAAACCACACTGCAAAATCACTCAAATCAGACAATTTAATACCTTATATAGATGTTGGATATTTTTCTGAATAAATACTTTATCATGGATAGGTCTTGTATCCTTTATTTTTTTAGAACTTGAAAACATACCAAGTTGCATATTAAGAAGGCAATCAAAAACATTTCCTCCTCTGTTCAAGTCTGCATTATTTCAAGGCTATCCATCACACACACAAACACACACACACACACATCGTAACAACAGCATCAAACATTAGTCTTTAAGCTTTAAATAACTAAAGACAATGCATTCCTTAAAGCAGGAGAGCATACCATGAAGTTACAGCAGTTTTAGGTATAAAATATGGGGGGAATGAAATGTACTTCTGTGACAGGGATATATCTCAGTGTTTTGTTCAGCTTGTGCTCAATCCTCAGCACCACAAATAACAAACCAAATTTCCTTGTGCATGACATTATCAACACATATATTATCCTTAAAGGTGTGTTTCAGGCCCATAGATCTTCTGTACCAAGTAGTCTAAAGGCCTGTTCAATAACCTAAACACTTTCGTCTCTATTTATGCCCCTATAACTGCTCCCTTTTTTGTACTCCCTTGTTTGCCATTGTGCCTTAAGGGTAAGTTGTCACCGAGTATCAAGAGTTAATATGCATGAAGAACTTAAGAGCAGTTGACCTATATAAACACTCAATAAATATTCAGAACAACTTGTAAAGGAGAGTCTGCCATTATCTCCATTAAAAAAGTGAAAAGTTCTATTTTATATTCTATGTATATTTTGTTTGTATAGGCATAACCACACATGCACGAGAGTGCCTATGGAGGTCACAAAAGGGGCACCAGATCCCCTTGAGCTGGAGTCACAGGCGGTTGTGACCTGCCCAATGTGGGTACTGGGAACTGAATTTGGGTCCTGTGGTAGAATAGGAACGACTCTAAACCACTGAGCAATCTCCCAGTATTTCCACTCTTTTTCTTTCTTTTTTTGGAAGACAGGTTTTTCTGTGTAGCTCTGGTTGTCTTGGAATTTGTCTATAGACCAGGCTGGCCTCAAACCCAGAGATTAGACTGCCTCCGTTTAATTAAATACGTGCACCACCGCTCAACCTATCCCCATTCTTATACACAAGGGATTCAAAGTACAAAAAGGTGAGGTCATACCCCAGGTCATACAAATAACAGACTGTTTCCTGTCAATCTTTATCAAACTTCCCCACCTACAATCCAGACAACTGCTGATCTAGACCTGACATGTTCTCCAAGGTATGTATATCTAGGTATCACTACATCAAAACTAAGATGTTGTTTGTTCTTCTCATGCTCATCCTTTCATGCATACATTGCTACCTAGAGACTGGCTGCTAGGACAGTCTGAATGCAGCAGCATAATAGATTCTAACTGTCTTTCATTAGTCAGATATTAAAGGGATCTGACGTTAAAAGGGGAGACCATGTTTTGCTGCCCAATGAAATTGTTTTGCATTGGAAATATTTTAACTTTATTACATTTATTATTGTGTGTGTGTGTGTGTGAGAGAGAGAGAGAGAGAGAGAGAGAGAGAGAGAGAGAGAGACAGAAAGAGAGCGAGCAGCTGGTGGTCAGTAGCTGCTGATGCAGCAGGTTCTCTTCTACCATGTGGGTCTGGGGATTGAAAGCAGGTGTTTGGGTTTGTTGATAAGTGCCTTTACCTGCTGAGTCATCTTGCTTACCCAAATTTTTTTTTTAAATTAAAAGCATTGTAGGTGGTGGTGGCACGCACCTTTAATCTGAGCACTTTGGAAGCAGAGAAAGGTATATCCCAAAGTTCGATGCTAACCTGGTCTACAGAGTGAATGCCAGGAAAACTAGGGCTGCATCGAGAAATCTTGTCTCCAAAACAAACCAAAACAAACAAAGAAGCAAATAAATAAATAAAACCATTTTAGTTTTGAAACCTTATAATAAGATTGTTATTTTAAATTGAGTTTATATTGACATTTTCTTAGTTTAATTGCTAATATAATTAATACTGCCAGACTTAGACAGTAAAACCAAAGCTCTCTGAAGGAATTACTAACCTTTGGAGAGTGAGCGACTCAAGTGTGGAACTAGAGAAGACCCACTTTCACCATCTGATTCTACAGTTTCTGAGAACTAGGTACAGAACATGGCAGCATGCAGCTGAGATCCATAGTTGGAGGCACTTACGCTTGACGGGTATAAAGGTCTGGTTCTTCGAGGTCCTGAGATCTTAATTCCTGTGTGGAGAGGCAGCCAGCACCACCGGTGGAAATGGAACTGCGCTTCATGCTCAGAACCTAATTCATGATTTCAATATCAGAAAAATGTTCCAGATGCAAGTGGATCATTAAGCAATAATTGTCACTTTTATTATGAAGTAGAAGAGTAACTAAGTTTATTCCTTTACGATAGTATTTTCCCTGTGTGCTGTATTTGTTTGTCATGTATACTTAACTCCTCACTAAAGATAACACCTATGCAACTTCAAGTATTCAATACACTCGAGCAAGACAATGCAAAAACGAACATATATGATTCCTGCATCACACGGCAATCCATGATCGCAAAATTTCAATGTGTTATCCCGAATACATCACTGGTATCTCTTATGTCTATTTCAATGGTAACTCACAGACTGCTTGACAAGAAATCTCAGGCTCCTTAACTCTCCTCAAAATGTTTCCTTTGGCTTCAAAATCAGGATTCATTCTCTTTTCCTAATATCTACTTTTCTTGCTTTATGTTTAACCCCATAGTTTAATACCCACTATTGTCTTTCTGGTTCTAATCTCCCTTTCAGTAAAGACAAGCAATCCGTTCCATAACATAATGTAGAGGCTGCTTCCATTCTCAAAATATTTTAGTATCATAAGCATACCTATGTCAGACCCTGTCTTCGTCTCTGCAGCACTAGACGCTAGCCACTCAGCTTTTTCTGGTCCTGCCCTGGCTTCTTTCTAGGATAAGACAGAACTCACTGTTGATAAAATTATATATATATATATATATATATATATATATATATATATATATATATGTAGTGAAGAGAAGTCACGCTATGCAATAAGGCTTATATAGGAGGCTTATTGGAAGATGAGAGAGAAGGAACAGAGGAGGCAGAGAGGGGAGCAGACTAGTCCCATGGGGTAAAGAGTGCGGGAGAGAGAGGGAGGTAGACACAGGAGAAGGGAGAGGTTAGGGGTAGGTCCACCTGTTACAAGGAACCATAGCAAATGTGCCCAGAAGTGGCTACAGGTGAAGTGCTCTTAGTGGCTACAGGTGAGGAGGTTTCCTGTCAGGACCCTAAGGACAGGCAGGCCAATGCAGATTCCCAAATACTAACACCAAATAATAACACCCACTTTATTGTTTGTTTGAGCTGGGGACTTTAGCACAATAGGCTGTGCACTGAGTCACATCACTCCTTGTTCGACTGCTTACATTCCACTTAGGTCTTATTCTCAAGCCTTCAGTTTCCCAGACTTTTTCTTCTTACATGGCTTTTCAGATGCTGCATTACCACAGGAACGCAGTGTTTTAACCTGTCCCTCCCAGGCAGTCCTCCCCTTCTCCCCCTCCCTGCGGAACACCTTGGTCAGCAATCAGCATCCTCTTTTCCCTCTCCAGGCGCTGCCCACACAAACTTACTGATCCCTGAACCCAGAACCTGGCAGACCGCCCCAGGTCTCTGATGCCACAGAGTTTCTTAGCAGGAACAGAGTTAACCCCATGCCAGCAGTTACCTTTCTCTCTGGTTCTTGACCCCCAGCGCCCACTTCCAGTAAAATGCACAACTGCTTAGGAAGACACCCACCAATGCCAACCAGGAGCCATTTGGATTTTAAAGTCTCCGCCTGCGTGACGTCAGAAAGCCTCTTGCGAGTACTCTTAAGCAAGAAGGCTATGCCAGTTCCCAGACAGTGGTGGGAAGTCCTAGGGCAAAAGCTTAGATTTCTAAATCTTGCAGCTGTTGTGCCTCTGGCTAGAATTGTAGTTTTGTCCCTAGCAGCCCTTTTGAGTTTCAGTCTTTCCTAGCCATCAGTGTGTCTCCTCATCTGTATTTGAGACAATCAAGTACTTTTGCAGCAGTGCCCAGTTGTTTTCCATAGTATCTTTTATTGTTGTTTTGTTTTGTAAAATATCCCTGGGCCTGGTGAAATGGCTCCATGGGTAAGAGCACTGCCTGCTCTTCCAAAGAAATGGGTTAAATCCCCAGGACCCATAACTATAACTCTAATTTCAGGAGGTCTGATGCCCTCTTCTGGCCTTGGTGGGCACCAGACACACGTGTGGTATACAGACATACATGTAGGCAAAACACTTTATACATAAAATAAAAATAATAAAGATCTTCTTTAAAAAAATAAAGGCAAATAAAAAGTATTCTTGTACAGTTTTATCAGGACCTAAGTTCTCAAAATTCATTTCAACACTCATCTTAGTTTCAAGATGCCTTAAGAAGTACAAAATTTGCTGGTCAGTGGTGGTACATTCCTTTACTCCCAGTACTCAAGAGGCAGAGGCAGGGGGATCTCTGTGAGTTTGAGAAGAGTCTACAGAAGAAATACAAAATCACTTTAGCTAAGACATTTGAATTGGAAGTATTATCTCTGTTTGACCAAGATCTCCCATAATTTGTCATTACAAGGTCAATTAGCAAGACTATTGTAATAGCTATTGCTTATGCATTAACTACTCCTGGATTCTTTTTATAGAAGACTGAAGTGAGAAAGGATTAATGTTCTACGGGTGCTTAAATAAAGCAAGTTTTCACATACTAGTCCTTCTAAAATCATTCCTCATCAAAGAACTCATTGAAACATTTTTTTTTGTACAAATTTTAAAAAGTTGAAGTCTACAGTCATCAGGCTGGTAGTCATAGACACACAAAAACCTGACAAGCTTGCTTTCTATGTCTACTTCTGAATGCCACTCAGGATCAAGTGAGATAATTGTATCAGGATTTTAGCTTAGTGATACATGGCGTTAATAAATTAAAATTCATCCTAAGGAATGTAGTGGGAAGAAATGATAATGTAATCAAGTTGAATTTAATTTGCTAGATATTTTATAATGACATTTTAAGTCATAAGCAACTGTAATATACTTTACTATTAGAAACTCTTTTAATTAATGCAGGCCACCTTATTCCCATGTGGTTATGCCGTGGCAGTATCTGTGAAAAATTCTTCAGAGCAGGTAATAGGGATATGTTACATCTCTTTTTATCTTCTTTTTTTTTTTTTCTGAGACAAGCTTGTCTATTTAACAGTCTTGGCTGTGTCCCTTTTTTACCTTTTATGTTAATTCTTTAAAAACAACTACTTCTTTATTTTATTTATTGTATTATGTGTATTGGAATTTTCCTTTGGGCCACCAAGAAACTCCCAAATAATTTATTATGAATGCTTCTTATTAATTATAAGTGCTTAGTCTTAGCTTAGGCTCGTCCTGCTAGCTTTTTGAACTTAATTTAACCTGTTTCTATTCATCTACATTTTTCCTTGGGGCTTTTTACCTTTCTTTTATTCTGTATGTCTTGGTTTCCTGCTTCCTCCATGTGTGTCTGATTGGCCACTGGTTTCTCCCTGGTATCTCTTTTTCTTTCTTCCTTTCTAAGCCTAAATTCCTCCTGCTACTCAGTTTCCCTGCCTGCAAGTCCTGCCTATACCTCTTTCTTGCTATTGGCCATTTAGCTTTTTGTTAGACTAACCAGGTGCCTTAGGCAGACAAGGTAAAACAGCAACACATTTTTACATATAATTCAACAAATGCAACACGTCTTTACATAGTTATACAAATATTTTGTAACAATGAAACATCATTTCTCCTTTTACTTTTCTTCTTCAAACCCGCTCTTATATGCCTCCTTGTTCCCTTTCAAATTCATGGATTTTTCATTAATTTTGTTACATGCATATGTGTATGTAACCTGCCCAATCTGTATGTTACTTGTCTGTATGCTGTCAGGGTTATAATTAGGTTGAAGGGAGATAAATACACAGGGAGAAAGGAGAGCAAAATAATAGTATGGATATGTGAAAAAAATCACAAGGATTCATACTGTTAAGTACCTAAGAAACTATAACACACACATACTTTAATTTAGTATAATGTTATTTGTATGTATGATTCAGGGCTCACCATTTGGTATTGGATAAGCATTTCGTGTACTCTTCCCACAGTAGGACTAAAACTGTTTCTCCACTCCCGGCATTTGTGAGTTCCCTATAGTTCTTTGTGTGGGGCTGGTAGGCCCCTTGTCCCTTATAGATTGCCTCTTGTCCTTATTCAGCTCATACTTAAGCAGCCATGTTAATAAGATTTTATTGGTGTAGATTCTGACATTCCTAGGAGATACAATGTCACAGCAAACTCCATGATGCTCTGGCTCTTATAATCTATGTGTCCCCTCCTTTACAATGTTTCGTGATACTTACGTGTAGTGATATTTCATTTGTATTTTAATAAAGAAAGTTTAGCTGAAGATCAGAGAGTAAGTGGTAGCACACACCTTTTATCTCAGTAGCCACACTAGTTTGCCATAGAAACTTGGCGGTGCACGCCTTTAATCCCAGTGGTGCACATCTTTAATCCCAACCTAAAGACTGGAATGCAAGACAGGAGGAGAAAGCTCTCAGACACAGTCTCATCACCCTGTTATTTGATTTCTCTGTTAGATTGCCTTCACATATGCATTTATTTCAGGAAGCATCGACTGTATCAATACCCATGCCACTGCACACTACTTCCGTGGCCTTAGTTTTAGCTGTTTCTCCCTGTATACACTCCCTCGTCCCTCTATTTCTCTCCTTGCACCTCCCCTCACCAGCCTGTACCTTTCTATTCTATTTCTTCTTTCCTGATGAGATGCTTCTCTCCTCCTTATTCTGTTGCTCTATGCTTAATCTCTGTGATTCTGTATATCCACATGTAAGCTAATACATGCCACATTTGGCTTTCTGTGTCTGGGTACCTCACTCAGGGTGATTTCTCCCCCTAGTTCTACCCATTTACTGTGAATTTAATTCTTTTTAATGGCTGAGTAATATTCATTTTTGTAAAGGTTCCAATTTTTATTATCCATTCATATTCATGTCTTGAATATGTTATCCAATTTCTGGGCATTATTAATAGAGCAGCAATGGACATGTTTGAGTAAGCATCTCTGTGGTAGGATGAAGGTTCCTTTGGGTAAATGCCCAAGAGTGATAGAGCTGGATCACGAGGTAGATCAGTTCCCATCTGTCTAAGGTAAATCCACACTCATTTCCATAGTGACTGTATGAGTCTGCACTCCCACCAGCAGTGGATGAGTGTCCCCCTTATTCTACGTCCTTGCCAGCAAGAACTGTCACTCGTATTATTGATCCTAGGGATTCTGACAGGTGTAAAATGGACTCTCAAAGCAGACTTGGTTTGCATTTCACTAATGACTGAGAATGTTGAACATTTAATTCTTTCTCAGCCACTTAAGATTCCCTATTGAGAATTCTCTGATTAGATCTATACCCCAGTTTTAATTGAGTCATTTGTTTTCTTGATATCTAGCCTTTTGAGTTCTTTATACATTTTGTTTGAGTTTTTTTATATAATTTTGGATATTAGCCCTCTATTAGGTGTGTAGTTGATAAAAAATATTTTACCATTCTGTAAGCTGCCACTTGTCTGTATGCTGGGATCTTTTGCCATGTAGAAGGTTTTCATTTTCATGAGATCCCATTTATTAATTGTTGAAATTAGTGTCTGTGCTAATAGTGTTCTGCTCAGAAAGTCTTTTCCTATGTCATTGATTTCAGGAATCTTCCCTTCTTTTTCTTCTGTTAGGTTCAAGATATCTGGTTTTAGGTTGAGGTCTGTGTGTGAATTCCTTTCTACCAAATTTATTTTGGGAGGTGGAGTGTCTCAGCAATAGGGTGGCTTCTTTGTGCTGACATGATCTCTTATAAGGGAGAGGAATGGTCTTCCATGTATTTCTGGTTTCCTCATCAAAGATCAGGTGTCCGTAGGCAGTTGAATTACACCTGACTTCTCAACGGAAAACATGAAAGCCAGAATGTCTTGGATAGATGTGCTTGCAGACACTAAAAGACCATGGAGGCAAGCCCAGAGTACTATTCCCAGCAAAGCTTGCATTCAACATCAATGGAGAAAAAAGATATTCCAGGACAAAAACAGATTTAAACAATAGGTAGCCACAAACCCAGCCTTACACAAAGTACTAGAAGGCAAACCACAAGCCTACAATTCCCATAATAACACAGACATCTGACAACTCTCCACCACCACAACTCAAAGAAGGGAAACACACAAACACTACCACCAAAAAAAATAAATAAAAATAACCAGAGTTGACATCCACTGGCCATTAATATCCCTCAATATCAAATGGACCTAAGAAACAAACCAGTGTGGCTATACATAAGTTCTTTCCCCAATCTCAGGCAGTTTTTAGACAAGCAAGTGTCTCCATTCATTCCCTTTGAGGAACTCTCAGGCCCTGACACTAACACCTGACTGGTGCCTATTGTCAAGGCCAATGGTACTCTCCTCAGCCCCTCCCTGACCTGACCTGACCTGAGAAGCCACACCCCAACCCAGTTCACAGGCTCCTCTTTATCTAACTAACTAACTAACTTACTATACAGCATAAAATGTGGAATCTCTTCTCAATGAAATGCTGTTCGCAGCCATTCAATGAATTTATTCTCAGATCAGATCAGATCCTGTCCAGCAGGGGTGTCTTCTTTCCATTTTTCTTCTTCTTTTGTTTGTTGCAGTCAGTCTAGATGTGCTGGTCTATGGTGTGTGTGTGTGTGTGTGTGTGTGTATGTGTCTGAGAGAGAGAGAGAGAGAGAGAGAAAGAGAGAGAGAGAGAAAGAGAGAGAAACGGAATTGCTATTTATTTGACGAGTTTTAATGATTTAATATTCAGCGATTTCCAGCCTTATTTACCAGCACATTTATTATTACCAGTGAGCACCTTCCTCTGAAAACATTGGAACCCCCCCATCTGTACATGTCATATACGTGTGTGTGTGTGTGTGTGTGTGTGTGTGTGTGTGTCAAATCCCATTTCAGGAGCTGCTTTGCTGACACTCACCCAGCACCAGTGAGATGGAGGCCACCATTTTCTTAGCCAGTTATGTTTCAGGACAGTCAGGAGACAGAAAGAAAGAAGGAAGGAAGAAAAGAAGGAAGGAAGGAAGGAAATAAATGATGTACATTCCCAACGAAAAAAAAATTAAGTAAATTTTAAAAAGTAAAAAAATAATTAAGAAAGTAAGTAAATATATACATAAAAATAGACAAATAAGCAAACAAAGAATAAATAAATGAATAAAATATTATTATTTAATTGAAACTTTCAATAAGTAAATAAATGAGTCAGGCTGAGCAAATAAATAAACAGATGTATGAAAGAAGATAAGGAAGTGAAGGAATAAATGAACAAATAAGTAAGTAAGTAAGTAAATAACTAGGTGGGTCATTTTTTAAAGAAGTAAGTAAATGAGATGGGCTGAACAGATAGATAAGTAAGTAAGCAAGCAAAGAAATACACAAGAAGTCATTGCTCGATCAATCAATCAATAAGCAAGCAAGCAAGCAATAATGAAAAAAATGAGACACATCCATTAATCCATAAAAGACAAAACATGGAAATAAACATGTAAACTGGTCAACCCACCCACGTTCACTCTGACTCTAAGATTATAAGATACACATTGTGAGACATTGACCCCTCCCATGTGTCACATTCTGAGTCAGTGACCCCTCCCATGTGTCACATTCTGAGTCAGTGACCCCCTCCCATGTGTCACATTCTGAGGCAGTGCTGCCCCCTCACGTGTGTCACATTCTGAGGCAGTGGCACCCACAAAGGGGAAGAGTAAGTCCAAAGGAATCTCAAACCTGGAGCCAGGATTGGGGTGTTTTTGAGCAAAGAGGAGATGACTTTTGAGTGACAGGTAAGGGCCTCGTACTGTTGCTGACCTAGTCATTTTCCTGTGATCAGAAGACACCTCTGGGCTCTGGAATCAGGTTGATCTACTCTGGACTGATGGCAGCAATTACAGAGCTTCAGAGGACAATGGAAGAACAAGCTTGCTGGCTGCAGCTCAGAGAGGGTGCCATAAATGGATCTGGAATTTAAGCTTGAAGGATGATTCTTTAAGGTTCCAACTTAAAAATATAAAACCATGAATGCATGAGTGGATGGTGTTGGGCTCAATACCACATTCAAATACTTAAAGCATAATAGGCACACACAGTGTCAAGTTGGGAGCATAGGCCCCAGTCCCTCACATCTGTCCCAGCCCCAAGGCCTGGTCTGGACTCCAAATCCCAGCAGGCCAGGTCCTGACCCCATCCCCAGGGTACTTAAGTGATCTCCAGAAAGAGGAACATTTGGTCTCCCTTTCTTCCTCTCAGGGGCTGTATTTCTGCAGCTTCCAGGTTCCCACTTGGGGCCATCTGAGAGCGCAGATCTGCTATTAAACCTGGATATTTCTCTTTTTTTCTTTTCTTTTTTTTTTCTTTTTTGGATTTTCCGAGACTGGGTTTCTCCATAGCTTTTGGTTCCTGTCCTGGACCTAGCTCTTGTAGACCAGGCGGACCTCGAACTCACAGAGATCCGCTGCCTCTGCCTCCCGAGTGCTGGGATTAAATGCGTGCGCCACCACCATCTGGCTAAACCTGGTATTTCTTAATTTGGCTTGTTTTGATTTAACTTGATGGGGAATTTTTGCATCGCCAGAGAGCTTGCTTTACACAGTTCAAAGCCAGGTCCACTTTTGCTCCTGTAAGCCTCTTACCAAAATCTTTTTAAATTGAGCCTGCTTTGTTCATTTGTATCAGACAGACTCAATTTAAAAAGATGTTTGTATATATATATATATATGTGCCCATGGTTTTTGGTCTCTGCACTTTCACCCCTCCCTTCCCTTAGTAGCCAGTCTCTCAAAGCACCATGCTACCAGAGGCACTGGCCCCTCCCCCACTCCCTCAAGCCCACACTCCCCAACCCACTCCTATGGAGCTACATTCTTTCCCCTTGCTTTCCCAATTTGGAGGTTCAACTTCCACCTTTCCCTTCCCCTACCACCTCACTGCTCCACTGCTGAACTCTCTCTTTACACTGGGCTAGCCCCTCCCATGCTCCCTTTTCTCTTCCAAATCTCCCTCAGGTAGAAAAGCAGCTAGGTTTCTTTTCTACTAATCATTCTGTTTCCTCAGTCGGTACCAGATATTAGGAAAGAGTTAAAAAAAGTTGAGGATGGTCCCCAAACTTCTATATGGGAATTGGAGAATATGGCCTTTAAAGTTTTTAATGCCCGAGAGGAATCAGCTGCGTCTTCCCGACAGACAAAGCTACAACAATCTACAGGCCCAGGACTTAGCAGCTGCCCTAAGGTCACAGGAAGGGGGACAAGGGAAGCCAACCACAGGGCTCTATCAAAGGTGGTCTAAATGGTCAATTGGCACGATATTGCACTACAGCTGCTCTGAGGTTGTGCCCTATCTGCCAGCAACCCAGACACTGGAAATCACAATGCCCCTGTGCGGGCTTGTCCTCTAGGCCATGCCATGGAGGTCTGGCCTCATCACCATTGGCAAGTGAAACTCTGCCAGCCTTCAAATGTCTCAGCCTGGCAGAGGATTGACGCTGCCCAGACTTGGTATATCCCGTAACCCTCTCCTAGCCTAGGGTCATGCTACAAGTGGTGGGTAATTCCATTATTTTTATTTTCACTTGGGCCTTTAGTTTCCCTCACCAATTTCAGCTATGGGGGTAGACAGGACCTGTTCCTCCCCACTTAAAACTCTGCCACTGCCCTACATTCTTGTAGGACAATTATATCCTTAGCCACTTCCCCAAAGCTTTGTTCCACTTCTTGGAGTCCCTTTTAACCCCGCCCATCTCCAAGATTCTATTTTACAGCTTCATTCCTCCTGCCAGACGTGTGCCCAGGCCAACCCACAAGGAGTTCTCCACATACACCAGCTGCGTGGACACCAACCGGGCAAAGATTGGCAGGTTAATTTCACTTAAATGCCTACTCATGAAAAAACTTCGTTATCTCTTAATACTTGTGGACACTTTTACAAGGTGGATAAAAGCATTTCCAGTCTCCAGGGAAACAGCAGATGTGGTGGAGCTCAACATCTCCTGGACAATGGGACTCATCAAACAACAACTGAGCAAGCTTTCCATTGAACTCAGGTTATCTTGGCCCTCGCCTCAGGGCCAACCGGCATTCCCCTATGGGCCTTAGCCCCTTTGGGCTGCTTTATGGCAGGCCCTTTCTCCTTAACCATCACCTTCCAGTTCAAGCTCCTCCACTGGTAGGGCTCCCTTTTAAGGTCCCTTCTCCATTCACACGCTGACAGTTGTCTTCCTGCCACCACACCAGTGGACCCTAATGCCCCTAAACCTGCCCTGCTCTCCCCAGGGCACAGAGTACCCCTCAAACAGTTAACTCCTAGGTCTCTTGAACCTCGATGGACAGGACCTCACATGGTAATCCTCACCACACCCTCAGCTGCCAAGCTCTTGGGACACCCATGCTGGTACCATCTCTCCAGGCTCAAGCGGGCACCTACTCAAGACACTTGGTCTGTCCAGCAGACAAGACCCTCCACCCTCCATTTTTCCAGGATGCCACAATGAAGGGCCTACCTGTTCCTCATCCTGGCACACTCATCTTTAGCAATAACAAGTTTTTTTTTTCCCTAGACACCTGCCTTCTCCTCTCCCCCAAGGAACAGATGCCTGCCTTCTCCGGGATGACACTTCATGGGATGCCTTTCCAGCCACACCTCTTGCTAAACATGGACACCTGGCTCTCCCCTTCCCCACACTGCCCCATGCCTGCAGGAAGTAGCCAGATTTGAGTCTATGCCCTTTTTTCCCCAAAGAGCCCTATGGAAGGTAAGTGCCACTTGGCCACAGACCTGGAGTCCTGCCCAGGGGACTTACAGCCTACCTGGATTGTACTCTGCCTCATTATTTTCTTTTTTTAGGATCCTTGACAGCCTTGTAGGAGCCAGAAAAGACTTTTAAAGGCCTGTAAGAGAACCAAGCTCATGGATATCATGGCACAAGTGAGAAATGAGAGGTGGAGAGAACTCTGGCAGTTGACAGTCTTTCCTTCTGGGTGTCACTGATGTAAAATGTTGGGTTTTGACAATTTGGCAAGACATGTTCTTATGAGCAGTATTCTTTCCCATATGTCAATTATGTGTCCACAGAGTTTAGAGAGAAAGGAACTCGCCCACACTGAGATTTGGGCTTTGGAAAGATAATCTGACAGTGTGTTTTGTTTTGTCTTGACTCACTTTCTTCCTTACTCCCTTTCTCTGTCCTTAACAAACCTTCATTGGCTGTGTGTGTGTATGTGACTGTGTGTGTCTGAGAGAGAGAGAGAGAGAGAGAGAGAGAGAGAGAGAGAGAGAGAGATATGGGGGAATATTTCTGGGGATGGATCCCAATGCCTGTGTTTGCTCTCTAACAGATACACACCATTTAGCTTCACTTCCAAACTCTCACACACAGGAATCATGTATTTTTTCCAACCAGCAAGGATTTCAGACTGGCCAACCATGGTATGCACAAATGGAGACTGGTGACGGTTCTTGTGGGAGTGATGACCCATCTCAGGGGGCTTGGAAAATGCACTTGTTGTCTGGTCAGAGACACCATTGCGCTACCACATACCACTGACAGGCCAAGCCACTAAGGATACCTTCCTGGAACTCATGAGTGCACGTTGTGGAAGCTACCCTGGCACTAAGCCTCTCCACATGCTGCAATGGAGATGGCTTGGAAGGAAACTAAGGCCATGCTCCTATTCCTACATCAGATGTCTCTGAGGTGAAAAATAGGGACCTGGAAGGGCTTTTCAAACAGCAGAGCTCAGAGCCTGCTGACTTTTCACAGGCATCGGCCTGAAGAAGGAAAGCAAGCCACAGCCAGGTCCTCTCTCCTGATCTCTCCAGCCTTGGAGTGTGTGAGCTCTTTGAATCTCCCTCATGATGCCCCTTTCCTTGCTGGTACAGATGTCTTAGGCAGTGCCTACCTTGCCTAGTCTGATTCCTTCCCACATGTTTCATCCACACTTCCCTAGACTCCCATCGGGTTACACACCACAGATGTTTTGGCCTAGCTATTCATGGAGGCTTGCTGACATCATGGCATGACTGATGGCTGACTATGAATACCTGCCTATGGCTTCTGGCACATTCAGCGGGTAGACACATTACAAGTGTACAGCTCCAGAGGGAAAGGTACACTGACTTGTTGGGAAGCCAGGCTATACCTGCAAGTATTACAGATCTGAGGGAAAAGTATCCTGACTTGCCAGGGAGTCAGGCTGTACCTATAGCAGTGAAGGGAGGTGTCCTTGACACCTACAGCTGTGAGAAAAAAGGAATCCTACTTGACGGGTAGTCAGGCTATACCTAAATCTGGGGTATGGTGAGGGATGGTCTCCCCATCAGATGTAGCAAATCCTACAGCTCTCTTAGAATGCACTGGTACAGCTGAGCTCTGCTCCAACCTTCCAAGAGAGCTTCCCAGCTGAGGTATATAGCAGAAATTCTAATTATTCTTAATAAATAAAATCCAGAGTCATATATTAAGGGATGAAAGCTAAAGGATCAGAACATTGCTGCCAGTCACTAAAGAGATGTTTTACCTCTACCAATGTTCAAACCAAAGGGGCAATCTTGTCCTCAGACTGTCTCCTCAGACTGCCTTGAGATCCTGTCTCTTCCCATCTTATATTCCTCTCTCCTCCCAGCTGTATCGCTCCTGTCTCCACCTCCCTGTGCTGGGATTAAAGGCGTGTGATCATAAGTGCTGGGATCACCTTTGTGTGTGGTCTGTTTCTCGTTTAGACAGATTCAATTTTGTGTATCCCTGAGTGGCCTTGAACTCACAGAAATCCATCTGCCACTGTCTCCTGAGTTCTGGGATTAAAGGTTAGTGCCACCACTGCCTGACCTCTAGGGGCTTAGCTCTGCACTCTGATCTTCAGGCAAGCTTTGGTTAAAACACAAACTAAGTATCACTACAGAAGTATCCATTTCTTCTGCTCTGCTCCCCTAAGGGAACATCTCAGCAGAGGTATCCATTTCCTCTCAGCTCTGGCCCAAGATATTACTTCTGCTTCCCTGAAAATAAGAGACACCTGCAGGAATGCAGCAGTCTCCTCCGAATCCAGTGAAAAGTTGTTACTCACCTGGCCTGAGAACTGTTTCTGCTCAGCTTCTTCTTCTGGTTACTATAGAACAGGGTCACTATGAGCTGATAGACAGGCAGTGCTGGCTGAGCATTGGGAGGGAAACAAGCCTTCCACACACAGCAGCATCATGCTATCCCTCTACAGCTGTCAGCACCAAGCCTTCCAGAGAGGCTGGGTTTACTTTCTCAGGGTCACACAGCACTAGGTGTGTCAGACCAGGGCCCACACACTCACCTTAGGGTCATTCTGACTGCCTCCTTCCTTCCTCCAGTACTGTCTCTGTGTTTTCTTTTGGGTAGAAGGGACTCAGGGGACAGATAAAGCATACATATGCAGAGTGGAGGTGGTATTGGGGCTGTTTTCTGCAGGTGTCCAACCCTTTTCAGAGGACCCAAGTGACTTGCTGGTGTAGCCCCTATAGATGGGAAAGCTGTGGATACACAACCTTGTTTTCAGCTCTTGTAGGCCACTCAAGAAGATCCTTCTTCCTGCTGCCTGTTTGGGTGGTTGCAACTTGAGCCTGATCAGGAGCCAGCCTGTGGCAGAGCAAGACAGGTCTGGTTCCTCTCCCGGGAGCAATGACAGAGGAAGGGTCTGACTCAGGTCTCGGTTCCAGACTGTGGTTGAGCGGGGCTAGCTGGGGCCCTGGAGAGAGATGACAAGCAAAACCCTAGAAGCTACAGTCTGCAGTGTAAAGTCCTGATTTGCATCAAAAGCCACCAAACAGGAGGAGGCAGGAGGGGAAAGTCCAGCCCCTGGGATGCATCTCTGGCACTGGCTGAAGGACTCTGGCTCAGCTTCTTCCCCAGAAGTCCATGTGTCTGGAGAATGGAAACCTGAGCTGCTTTTGGTTCTCAAAACCAGTGGAGCAAAGCATGGTGGGTCTCACCTGTAACTCCAACACTTAAAAGGCTGAGGCAGGAGGACTGCTATGAATTCAAGGACAGCCTGGACTACAAGATGAAGAGTGTATGAAAGCACACAAAAGCTGCTGGGCACACACCTGTCATCCCAGTGCTCAGAAGGCTGAGGCAGAAGCCGAAGGACAGTGTTTCAGGTCAGCATTTCCAGCTCAGACTAAACTATTTAGCATAAATTTGTTAAAACCAAATCAAACTAACTAATGTGCTTCCTCTCTCCTCCCACAGCAACAGTACATGAAACTGCTTCAGCAACAGGGCACACTTAGAGAATACTGAGCCTTGTTACACCTGAGGAAAGTTTCCTTGACAAAGTGAGTTCAGAACGCAGGGCCAGTCTCTTGCTCATGTTTTTCCCCATGGCCAAAAATGGTGCTAATGGCTATGGGTAGGTCACCACATGGTTCCCGCCACAATGGGGAAAATCTCTGAGAAAGACTGGCGGGTGTAGTCTAAGTCAACTGTCTGCTTTGGACGGTTCCATCTGGTCAGGATTCCAGGTCCGGGAAACTTGACCAGGATAGCATTGCTGAATCCTCTAGGAAAGTGGGACAGAGCAAAGCAGGTAAGCTAACCCTCCCTGTAACAGCTATTACACTCCCAATAAAACAGTAACCAGGGATTTCCCAGGCAACTCCCATGTGGTGGACAGAAGCCAAGTTTGCAAACTGGGGAGTGAAAATGTGGGAAGGTAGAGTAAAGCATTAGCAACAAAATGCAGGGTGTTTTAACCTCAAGGATCAAAGGTAACAGGAAGGTAGTAATGCCAGCAAACAGTGCCACTAATGGACCCAGCTGAGATGGCTCAGAATGTTGAGGATGGGCAATATTGAAAGAGATATAAGAGGCAGGTTAGGACCTGGGTGAACATGGTGCAGAGGGCACAGGGTCTGCAGCAGTTGCCCCTACCAGGGGGAGGGACTAGGTACTTGGCAGTGGCAAGAAGGGGTGGAGTCCTCTTTCTTGCTTTACACATTCACAAATCTGTTTAAACACATCTCCATCCTGTCTCACAGCAAGCCCCAGGAACACAGTTGAGTCTTCCAACCATGGTGCCACCACACTGGACCAGGACAGCTACAGCGACACATGCACTATGCACACATGCACACAAACACACAGTGGCTGGAATTCCATCAGCTACACTATAATTTCAACCTCTGTAAGCATCAGACACCTTGACCAATGACCAAAATGACCAGCCTCAGCCACACTGACCACCTCACCCAAATGTCAGGATACACAGGAGGCAGAGGCAGTCCACATAGGGAGGAATGCCAAGACATACACAGAGCAGCACTGTTCACTCTGGAAGGTTTCTTTCCACTATGGTGCTCCACAGTAGGCAGCTCTCTCTGGTCCCCATCAGCAGTTCAGCCTTCAGTCCAGTACCAGGGCAGAAAGGGCATTCAGGTCTTTTATGTATGGATGAGCTACCAGGGTCTGGTTGATCTTCAGCTTTTGCTCAGAGTCAGGGAAGATCTTCAGCAGTGCTTCCCTCGGGTCACTGGTATCTGTGGAAGATCTCTGTGCTGACATGAGAGAGTTCTGCTGTATTCTGGGAACAGTAGCCAGGGGTGTAAAGTGTGGCTGCTGAGGAAGCCAAGAGCCTGAAGAGGCTCCCTGGCTCCGGGATGGAGGCCAGTGGCTGGTGTTGGTTACTTGGGTTGTGGGGCTCAAGAATGAGCCCACATTTGGCAGGGCATTGAGTAGCAGTGCATGTGTCTATAGATGAAGTGACCATGGTGAGAACGGCAGGGAGAAACCCTGTAAAGCACATATGGCTGACACTGAGGGTCTGGATGCTAGGTAGTTCCATGTTTTCTGAAGGCCAGAGAGCCAAGGGGATGTAAAATCGGCCCCCATAGAGTGGCCTATAGGGCACCTGGTCCATTTCCAGACCAATGAGGGAACAAGAGCTCCTGGGATGGACAGTCCCTCCCAAGCCTACTGTCTGAGGGTGGGCCATGGTGGTTGGTTCTGCAATGCTCCTGCTTTTCTGGGGGGGGGGTGTTCTAGGCAGTATCAGCTGACTGGGAAAAGTTGCCTCTGGGCAAGAAGGCAACTCCAAGAGGCTCCTGGAATCCCTATCTCCAGTGAGGTCTGGATGGGGCGTGTGTACTCTCAATGCATATGCATCCAGGGGACACCTGTCCTGCTTAGAAACTTTTGCCGATTTTAGCTGCAGGTAAGAACTGGGGCTAATAGTGACATCAACATCAGAAGCTTGACAACCTGCAAATGCTACATTAACATTAGCGGCATCCACTCAAGAAAGAGTGATGACTAGTGGTCACCAAGCATTTGAAGATGACATTAGGTGAGAGGAAAAATGACCAGCAGGCCTGATCCTGCCACCAGGCTACTGAAGGAATGGAACAGGTAGCAAAGAATTCACCTCTAGTATGACCTGGGCCTTGGCTCATCATAGGACACACACACAGCCTCAAACACAGGCCTTGAGGCCTAAAATGCTACGAGGATTTCCAACATAAGATGTGGGATTGAGGAGGTGAAATGGACTAGTTTATAGCAAGCTGCCATTTCCTTGGCTCGAGTCAATGCCTCACCAGTGTGATAAAACCCAAAGGCTATACCTAGGTCTGAGTGGGCCTGAGGAAGCAAGTGCCATAGGAGTGCGAGCTGGGAGCTAATCTAGTCCCAGGACACTGGCAGAGCAGGATTGAGCCAGCGACCTGATCCTGAGCAGCCTAGAAACAGTGAACCCTACCAGAACAGGTACAGGGAGTAACTGCTGAGGATCCACACATGAATCTGGGACCTTCAAGGAAGTAGACCTAAGTCAGGACCCCTGTGAGTCTGGGTGTGAATCTAGAACTTCTGAGGAACTAGGCCTGAGCCAGGACCTCTGCCAGTCTGGGAAGAAATCTGGAATCTCTGAGGCAATAGACAGGAATCAGAGATCTCTGCAGGGCCAGGCATGAGTCTGGGACCTCAAAGGGAGTAAGCCTGAGCCAGGACCTCTGTGGGTCCCAGCATTGGCCTGGACATCAAAGGGAATAGGCAGAAATCAGAGATCTCTGCAGATCCGAGCTTGAGTCTGGGACCTCTAAGGGAGTCAGCCTGAGCCAGATCCTCTGAAGTTCTGAGTGCACCTGAGTCTGGGAACTCTGAGGCAGTAGACTGGAGCCAGAGACCTTTGCAGGACCAACTCCAAGCCAGAGACCTCTGCAGGAGTGCATCCAGAACAGGATTTACAGAAACAGGTCAAAGATGGTAATTTAAGACATAGTAGGCTTGAGAAAGCAAACTCCAAAGGAGCAGAGCAAAGCCCATGAGTGCTGAACTATCTCCAGGAACATGAAGTAACCAATGGGGTAACTAGAACTGTGACACTGACTGTACTATGAAGAACAACCATCTGAGATTTAGATGCACTGACACATAGAAGATTAATCAACAGAATCTCACACAGACCCAACCACATATTAGAGGAAAAGATGAGTAGAAAAGGCAAGAACTCACGCAACATCACAAAGAACAACACAACACCAGTAAAACCTAAAGACCTTACAACACCAAGACTTGAACAACCAAATATAGATAAAGCAGAAGAAAATGATCTAAAAGTAACTTCAAAAGAATGTTTGAAACTCTTAAAGAAATGAGAAATTCCCTCAAAGAAATGGAGGAAAAGACAAACAAAAAAATCAGCAAATCCCTTAAAGAAAACAAAGAAAAAGCAATCAAACATATGAAAGAAACCACTCAAGACATGAAAACTGAAATAGAGAAAATAAGGAAAACACAAGCCAAGGGAATTATAGAAACAGAAATCATGAGAAAATGAGCAGGAACCACAAATGCAAGCATGAACAGCAGAATACAAAAGATTGAAGACAGACTCTCAAGCGCTAAAGATACAATGGAGAAAATAGACTCATCATTTAAAGAAAATATTAAATCTAACAAAAGCTTAACCCAAAATATCCAGGAAATATGGGACACCATGAAAAGGCCAAATCTAAGAATAGTAGGTATAGAAGAAGGTGAAGAAGTTCAACTAAGAGGCACAGAAAATATATTTAACAAAATCATAGAAGAAGACTTTCCCAACCTAAAGAAAGATATGCCTATGAAGATACAAGAAGTTTACAGAACACCAAATAGACTGGATCCAAAAAAACATTCCCTCGCCACATAATAATCAAAACACTAAACATTCAGAGTAAAGAAAGAATATTAAGAGCTGCAAAGAAGAAAGGCCAAGTAACATATAAAGGTAGACTTATCAGAATTACACCTGCTTTCTCATTGAAGACAATGCAAGACAGAAGGGCTTGGTCAAGCATTAAGAGACCACGGATGCCAGCACAGACTAATATACCCAGCAAAACTTTCAATCACCATAGAAGAACAACACAAGATATTTCATGACAAAACCAGATTTAACCAATAATAGCCACAAACACAGCCCTACACAAAATACTAGAAGGGAAACTCCAACCCAAGGAAGTGGGCTACATCAATTTATAAAAACAGACAATTGATGGTCTCATAGCAGCAAACCCCAAAGAAGGGAAAAATGCACAAATTAATATTGCCAAAAATGAATACTAAATTAACAGGAGATAGCCATTACTGCTCATTAATATCCCTAAATATAAATGGACTCAACTCACCTATTAAAAGGCTCAGGCTAACAGATTGGGTATGAAAACAGAATCCTTCCTTCTTCTGCATACAAGACACATCTCAACTTCAAAAACAGACATTATCACAGAGTAAAGGGCTGAGAAAAATATTCCAATCAAATGGACCTAAGAAACAAGCTGGTATAGCTATCCTAATAGCTAACAAAATAGACTTCAAGCTAAAATCAATCAAAAGAAACAAAGAAGGACATTCCATATTAGTCACAGGAAAGATTCATCAAGAGGAAATCTCAATACTGAACCTCTATGCCTCAAATACAAGGGCACCCTTATATGTAAAAGAAACACTTCTAAAGGTTAAATCAGACATTAAACCCCACACACTAATAGTGGGAGACTTCAACACTCCCTTCGCACAACTGGACGGGTCAGTTAGACAAAAAATGAACAGAGAAATAAGAAAACTAGCATGTTATGACTCAAATGACTTAACAGACATATTTGAAATATTCCATCCAAACAGAAAAGAATATATTTTCTTCTCAGCATCTCATGGAACCTTCTCAAAAATTAAAAACAGCTCTCCGTGCTTGGCTTAGGTACAGGCGACATGGCAAAATGCACCAAGAGGTCCGGATTGTCAGGAAATGTGGGACCTGCTATGGTGCCTCCCTCCGGAAAATGGCAAAGAAAATTGAAATCAGCCAGCACACCAAGTACACGTGCTCCTTCTGTGGCAAGAACAAGATTAAGAGAAGAGCCATCGGCATCTGGAACTGTGGTTCCTGCATGAAAACAGTGGCTGGTGGGGCCTGGACCTATAACACGACTTCTGCCGTCGTTAAAAGAAATGGACAATTTTTAGATAAATACCACACACCAAAATTAAATCAAGACCAGGCGAACAATTTAAATAGACCTATAAGTCGCAAGGAAATGGAAGCTGTCATCAAAAACCTCCCAACAAAAAAAAAGCCCAGGACCAGATGATAATACTTATACTCCTTAATGTGTTTCACATAATAGAAACAGAAGAGTCACTGCCAAACTCTTTTTATGAAGTTACAGTTACCCTGATACCAAAACCACACAAAGACTCAACCAAGAAAGAGAATTACAGAACAATCTCACTCATGAACATCTATGCAAAAATTCTCAATAAAATACTGGCAAACTGAATCCAAGAACACATCAATAAAATTGTCCATTATGATCAAGTAGACTTCATCCCAGGTTCAACATAATGAAAATTTATCAATGTAATACATTATATAAATAAACCGAAAGAAAAAAACCACATGATCATTTCATTAGGTGCTGGAAAAACATTTGACAATATTTAACACCCCCTTTATGATAAAGGTCTTGGAGAGATTAGGGATACAAGGATCATACCTAAATATAATAAAAGCAATATACAGCAAGCCAATAGCTAACATCAAACTAAATGGAGAGAAACTCAAACGATTCCACTAAAATCAGGAACAAGACAAGGCTGTCTATTCTCTCCATATCTCTTCAATATAGTGCTTGAAGTTCTAGCAATAGCAATAAGGCAACATAAGGAGATCAAGGGGATTCAAATTGGAAAGGAAGAAGCCAAACTTTTGTTATTTGCAGAAGATATGATAGTGTACATAAGTAACCCCCAAAACTCTACCAAAGAACTCCTACAGCTGATAAATATGTTCAGTGATGTGGCAGGGTACAAGATCAAGTCAAAAAAATCAGTAGCCCTCCTATACACAAGAGATAAAGAAGCAGAGAGGGAATCAGAGAAACATCACCTTTCACGATAGCCACAAATAGCATAAAGTATCTTGGGGTAACAGTAACCAAGGAAGTGAAAGATATATTTGACAATAACTTTAAGGCTTTGAAGAAAGAAATTGAAGAGGGTACCATAAAAATAGAAGGATCTCCCATGCTCTTGGATAGGAAGGATCAACATAGTAAGAATGGCAATTCTACCAGAGGCAATCTATAGATTCAATGAAATCCCCATCAAAATCCCAACAAAATTCTTCACAGATCTTGAAAGAATAATAATCAACTTTATTTGGAAAAACAAAACACCCAGGATAGCCAAAACAATCCTATACAATTGAGGAACTGCGAGAGGCATTACCGTCAATGACATCAAACTCTATTACAGAACTACAGTAATGAAAACAGCTTGGTATTGGCATAAAATCAGAGATGTTGACCAATGGAATCGAATTGAAGACCTGGATATTAATCCACAAACCTATGAACACCAGATTTTTGATAAAGGAGCTAAAATTATACAGTGGAAGAAAGTAAGCATCTTTAATAAATGGTGCTGCATAACTGGATGTCACCTTATAGAAGAATGAAGATAGATCCATATATATCACCATGCACAAGACTCAAGTCCAAATGGATTAAAGACCTTAATATAACTCTGACCACACTGAACATGATAGAAGAGAAAGTGAGATGTAGCCTAAAATACATGGGCACAGGAGACCACTTCCTAAATATAAACCCAGTAGCACAGACAATATGGGTAACAATGAATAATGGGACCTCCTGAAACTGAGAAAATTCCATAAAGCAAAAGACACAGTCATTAAGACAAAAAGGCATCTGAATGGGAGATCTTCACCAACCCCACATCAGACAATGTTCTGATCTCCAAAATATATAAAGAACTCAAGAAAGTAGACATTAAAATTCTAAATAACCCAATTAAATAGTGATGTACTGAAGTAAACAGAAAATTCTCAACAAAAGAATTTCAAATGGCCAAAAGATACTTAAGGACATGTTCAACTTCCTTAGCTATCAGGGAAATGCAAATCAAAACAACTTTGATATACCATCTCCTGCCAGAATGGCTAAGATAAAAAACACTAATGGTAGCTTATGCTGGAAAGGATGTAGAGCAACAAGGTGAACACTCATCCATTTCTGGTGGGAATGCAAACTTGTGCAACCACTTTGGAAATCAGTGTGGCAGTTTCTCAGAAAATTGGGAGTCAACCTACCTCAGGATCCAGCAATACCACTCTTGGGAATATATCCAAGAAATGCCCTATCATACTACAAAAGCATTTGTTAAAACATGTTCATAGCAGCATTATTTGTAATAGCCAGAACCTGGAAACAACTTAGATGCCCCTCAATGGAAGAATGGATAAAGAAAGTTTGACATATCTACACATTAGATTACTACTCAGCAGTAAAAAACAATAACATCTTGAATTTTGCATGCAAATGGATGGAAATAAAAAATACTATCATGAGTGAGATAACTCAAACCCAAAAATATGAATATGGTATGTACTCACTCATTAGTGAATTCTAGCCATAAACAAAGGACACTGAGCCTATAGTTCGTGATCCTAGAGAAGCTAAGTAATGAGGTTAACCCAAAGAAAAACATAAATACATTCTCCTAGAAATAGGAAGCAGACAAGATCTCCAGGTTGGGAGCATGGGGGTGGGGGTGGGGTGGGGGGAAGGGGAGATGGGGAGAGAGAAGGGAGAAGGGGAGGGTTGGGGAGAGCTTGGAGGAATGGGATGGCTGAGATGGAGTACGGACTGATATGGGAGCAGGGGAAAATATATCTTAATTAAGGGAGCCATTTTGGAGTTGGCAAGAGGCTTAGCTCTAGAGGGGTTTCCAGGTGTCCATGGGGATGTCCCCAGCTAGGACCCTGCAGTGGATGAGAGGATGCCTGAAATGGCCTTGTCTTGTAGTCAGACTGATGATTATCTTGAATATCACCATAGAACCTTCATCCAGAGACAGATGGAGATGGAGACAGAGACCCACATCGGAGCACTAGACTGAGCTCCCAAGGTCCAGTTGAAGAGCAGAAAGAGGGAAAATATAAACAAGGAAATCAGGACTGCGAGGTGTTGGTCCACTCACTAAGACAGTGTTCCTGATCTAATGGGAGCTCACCAAAGCCAGCTGGACTGGGACTGAACAAGCATGGGATCAAACTGGATGCTCTGAATGTGGATGACAATTGGGGCAGATTGAGAAGCCAATGATAATGGCACTGGGATTTGTCTCTACTGAATGTACTGGCTTTTTGAGATCTTAGTCTATTTGGATGCATACCTTCCTAAGCCTGGAGGGAAAACAGAGGGCCTTGGACTTCCTATAGGCAGGGTACCCTGCCCTCTCTTAGGACTGGACGGGGAAGGAATGACTGGTGGAGCAGGAGGGAAATGGGAGGAGGGGAGGAAGTGGAAATTTTGAATGGTATTATTTATAAAGAAATAAAAAATAAAGAAAAAAAGAAAGAATTTTAAGAAGACACCAGAAAGTTGAAAGATCTCCCATGCTCATTGGTAGGCAGAATTAACATACTAAAATGGCAATCTTACCAAAAACAATCTACAAATTTAATGCAGTGCCCATCAAAATCCCAGAAAAATTCTTTACAAACCTCAAAATAATGATAATCAACTTCATATGGAAAAGCAAAAAACCAAGGATAGCCAAAACAATCCTGTACAATAAAAGAACTTTTGGAAGCATCACAATCCCTGACTTCAAACTCTACTACAGAGCTACAGTACAGAAAACAGCCTGGTGTTAGCCTAAGAACAGACAGGAGGGCCAATGGAACTGAATTGAAGACATGGATATTAATACACCCACCTTCAAGCACCTGATTTTTGATGAAAAAGCAAAAAATATAAAATGGAAAAAGAAAATATATTTAACAAATGGTGCTGACATAATGGATATCAACATGTAGAATGCAAATAGACCCATATCTATCACCATGCACAAAACTCAAGTTAAATGGATCAAAGACCTCAACATAAAGCCAGACACACTGAACCTTATAGAATAGAAAGTGGGAAGTACACTTGAATGCATTGGCACAGGGAATCACTTCCTAAATATAACTTAAGCAGCACTGACACTGAGAGAAACAATTAATAAATGGGACCTCCTGAAACTGAAAAGCTTCTGTAAAGCAAATGACACGGTCAACAAGAAAAAACGACAGCCCACAGAATGGGAAAAGATCTTCACTAACCCCACATCAGACAGAGATTTGATCTCCAAAATATACAAAGAACTAAAGAAATTGGTCACCAAAAGAAAACATAATTCAATAAAAAATGGAGTACAGACATAAACAGAGAACTCTCAACAGAGGAATCTAAATTGGCTGAAAGATACTTAAGGAAATGCTTAACATCCTTAGTCATCAGAGAAATGCAAATCAAAACAACTCTGAGAATCTATCTAACACCTGTAAGAATGGCCAAGATCAAAAAAACTGATGACAACTTATGCTGGAGAGGTTGCGGAGGAAAAGGGAACACTCCTGCGTTGCTGGTGGGAATGCAAGCTGGTACAGTCCCTTTGGATGTCAATGTGGTAATTTCTCAGAAAACTAGGAAACAACCTTCCTCAAGTCCCAGTAATACCACTTTGGGGTATATATCCTATATCCAAAGGATGCTCAATCATGCAACAAGGACATGTGCTCAACTATGTTCATAGCAGCTTTGTTTTTCATAGCCAGAACTTGGAAACAACCTAAATGCCCCTCGACCAAAGAGTGGATAATGAAAATGTGGTACATTTACACGTTGGAGTACTACACGACAGAAAAAAAAAATGACATCTTGAATTTTGCAGGCAAATGGGTGGAGCTAGAAAACATCATTTTGAATAGGTAACCCAGATACAGAAAGACAATTATCGCAGGTACACACCCATAAGTTGATTTTAAAAATAAAGCAGAGAAAACCAGTCTACAAATCACAATCCCAGAGAACTTAGACAATGAGGGCACTAAGAGAGACATACATAGTCTAATGTATATGGAAAGTAGAATAAGACAAGATCTCCTGAGGAAACTGGGAGCATGGGAACAATGGGGAAGGGCTGAACAGGAGGGAAGAGGCAGGGAGGGTAGCATAGAAAAATGTAGAGTTCAATAAAAATTCAAAAAACCCAAAGGCTCCCAGAGAAATGACAACAAGGCCAGGACACTCCAAGTGTGTTGGTCTCCACTGAAGGAGATGCCTGGGTGAAAATCAACCCACCACAGTGCTCCATCAAGTTCAAACTGATGATCCCAAAGGCTCAGGCTACAAATGACCAGCTTGCAGCCTTGAAAGATGGGACAGAAAGTGTCTTCTCCTTTTGGTACTTAGACGAACCCCATGCAAACATGCCTGGAGATCCACAGAAATATAGCACATTTTGGTTTTAAAACAAAAAAGGTCTGCCTCTAGGTTAGCATGAAGGAGTCTGTGGTTAACAAAGTCACCTGAGAATTCTTAATGTAGAAATAACTTCTACTTATCAATGTCAAACAGAAAAGCAAGCAGGCTTTCCCATGCAGTGATGGTAAACAGTAGCTGTCAGCCCTCACCCCCACCCCCACAGTGGTTTCTGAGCAGGACACAAGTTCACATCAGCATTGGACACTCAGAACAAATGGCTGCAGAAAGTGCATGGGAAAAAATCCCATCCCACACAAAGAACTAGTAGTGACTGTTATCACCAGCTTGAAAACCTGCTTCTTCTGAGATCCTCATGAATGTCTGCGTGCTCTTAGAGTAAAATGAAAAGGATCCCCGCACAGGGCAGGCCTAGACCCTGGCACATGATGCAGAGGCAGAGGGTCAGAGTTTGAGCTTAGCCTGCTGACTCAGAGGAAACAGTCTAAGGCAGGCAGGCAGGCAGGCAAAAAAAACACTGAAAAACATCACACTAAAGAGTAGCCCTGTGGTGCTTGCTTGACTGGCTTCTACATCAGTCACATATCGCAAAGTCTAATTAAGGCTTAGAAAAATTTCAAGTGCCATTTCTAGTTTTCAAGGACAGCATTTGTTGCAAAGCACAACAATTGGTTAAAATTAAAAAAAAAAACCTTTCACATACAAGGGAATACATGGAAATACCTTTAAAAAGCCCTCCTTTAGGAGAACATGAGCAAGGAAATCAGGACCACGAGGCGTGCACCCACCCACTGTGACAGTGGAACTGATCTATTGGGAGCTCTCCAAGGCCAGCTGGACTGGGACTGAATAAGCATGGGTTGAAACTGGACTCTCTGAACAAGGCTGACAATGAAGGCTGATGAGAAGCCAAGGACAATGGCACTAGGTTTCGATCCTAATACATGAACTGGCTTTGTGGGCGCGTAGCCTGTTTGGATGTTCACCTTCCTGGACCTAGATAGAAGTGGGAGGACCTTGGTCTTCCTGTAGAGCAGGGAATTTGGACTGCTCTTCAGTATCGAGAGGGAGGGGGAGTGGACTAGGGGGAGGAGAAGTGGAGTGGGGATAGGGGGAGGGGAGCGGGGGGAGGGGGCAATATGTGGGAGGAGGGGGAGGGAAATGGGAAACGGGGAGCAGTTGGAAATTTTAAGTAAAAAAGAATAAAAAAAAATAAATAAAATTTTGATCCAAAAAAAAAAATTAGGATAAGAACCTGTAAGTACTTTGCCACTGTGTCTAGCAACTACTTGTATATGCCTCCAGGGAAGGTGAAAATGTTGCATTCTTAGTCACTTTAAAGAACCCCAAGGTCGGGGATGGTGGAGCATGCCTGAAAACCAGTACCCAGAGATAAGTGGATCTCTGGGAGTTCAAGTCTAGTCTGGTCTACAAAGTGAGTTCAAGGTCATCTAGAGCTGTTATACAGAGAAACTGTGTCTCGAAAAACCAATAATAAATAAGTAAATAAATAAATTAAAAAAATAAAACTGTTAAAAAATAAAAAAAAAGAAATAAAATAGCCCAGCAGAAAACCAAAAAAAAAAAAAAAAAAAAAAAAAAGCCCTCCTTTAGAAGAAATTCTTCTTGGCGAGGTCTGTTTGTTTCTTCCCAGATCATCAGGAACCATAAACATGTCCCCCATGAAAGTGTCTGAAGCAGTCTACATACAGCACAGAAAGGCACAGTGCTGACCACCAGGCCCCTTCACTGCTAGGAAAATGGAGGAGTGATGCGGAAGATAATTCCCTTACAGGAACAGCCTAAGACCCACTTCCTCTGACTAGGACCCATGTCCTAACAGCCCAGTTGCTGTGATGTCACCAATGGGTCATCCATGGAGAAGGTCAGCACAAACACACTTCAATCACCTCTCAGTGGTGCCACCAGACAGAGAGTAAGCACAGGAGCCCTTAGGAGGCTACTCTACATCCATACCATAACAGGTCACAACTTTGATAATGATGTGTTTATTTATTTCATAGAGTGACCCCAGAACACTGTTCCATTTCACTTTGGTGATAGTCATGGGCTCCAGTAAAGCACACTGTCTCCATTCTTTACGTAAGAGTTTTGAACTGAGTGAGCAGCTGGTATGTGTGTGCTATCTGCATATATACAACTCTGACCATGCACCACCTGCTTAGACAATAATGATGACACTGTCAGTGCTTTTTAGTTATTTTTTAAGTGAATTTTTATGTGTGGATGTTTTGCCTGTGTATTTGCCTGTGCACCATGTGTGTGCTTGATGCCTAAGGAAGTCAGAAGAGGGTATCAGGTCCTCAGGAAGTAGAATTTCTAAGAGTTGTGAGCCACTATGTGGGCTCTAGAGTTTAACCCAGGTTCTCTGGAAGAGCAGCCAGTGCATTTAGCTGCTGAGAGATCTGTCCAACACATATATTGCTTTTTCCAAGTATGGTATAGAACAATGTATGCCATAGCAATTACATGGATATGTATCATGGGCAGAACTCATCAGTGATTCTATAACATCAGCAATGAACACTAGTGGCTTGTATGCTCACCCACTTGAATTAGCTTCCCCACTTTACTCACTAGGTGAAAATACTTTTCAGAGAAAGAGATGCACACCTGTGATCCCAGCACTTGGGACACAGGAGCAGGAGAATCTCGAGTTCTTTGAGCTCCTTTACATTCATATCTTCAAAAAAGTTCTCAGAACTGCAGCCTCCAATTCAGGACTCCTTCCCTCCCTCTCTTTCTCCCTGCTTTCTGTTTTGTTTTTCAAGACAGGGTTTCTCTGTGTAGACCTGGCTGTCCTGAAACTCACTTCATAGACTGGCTGGCCTCGAACCAATAGAGACACACCTGCCTCTGCCTCAGGAGTGCTGAGATTAAAGGCATGTGCTACCCTGACCAGTTTCCCTTTCTCTATTAAGCACACTGCAGTATATCACTGGTTTCCACCATCCCCACAGAACCAGTGGTCTTACTAAGATCACTATTATTACTACTCAGTATTTCACAGACACCTAGGATAGGACCAAACATCATAACCCACACTCCCTCTCTCTCCTTTTCCTATTTCTTTCATTTTTTTTTTCAAACATCATTGCATATAATCCAGGCTGACCTTGAGTTTATTATAACATGGAAACTGATCTTGAACTCCTAAGTCTCCAGTCTCCACATCCTGTGACTGACTCCATTCCTTGACTTTTGCAAAGTTCTTCTGTCCTGAACTTCCAGGACATTGGCTCTACAGGGTTTATCCCTTTCTATTGTCCTTGTTCAGACTCCTTTGCTCTTCTGTCTTTGAGATCTGTAACACCTAAGCCTCAGGCCATCCAGGGCTTGCTCTTTGAATAGATCTTCTCTGTATGCCCTCTCCACTGGAAATCACAATCTTACGACTTTAAAAAGCAACTGGCCTTAAATGCTACTCGTCCATAGATTCTATATCCAATAGAGACCAACCCTCAACTTCCAGGCATGTGTATGAGAGTTCCTGATCTACAGCCTCGACTTTGATGTTTAATAGACACTTCAGAATGTAAGCCTTCCACTCCAGAGGGAAGCTCTGGATCTCATCCTCAGCAGTTTCTTTTCTCATTTAACCTTTTCCAAACCATGAGTCAGTGCTGATGCAGCCCTGTGCCTCCTCCTTCTTTCCCTCCTCTCCTCACTTTAAAAAAGGAACCAACACCCCAAATACTCATTTATTCTTTGTGTATGTGTGTGTGTGTGTGTGTGTGGTATGCCCACGTACCAACATGTGCATATGAAAGTCAAAGGGACAACTTTCTCACTCCTTCCACCTATATTTGGGTCCCAGGGCTCAAACTCAGGTTTCCAGGCTTGGAAAACAAGCACCTTCGCCCTCTGAACTATCTCCTCAGGCTGACTTTGTACTTTTGTAAATACTTGACAACAGCAATTCATTAAAATTCATGATGACTCTCTCACGGTCACATTATCATTTCATGGACTAGCAAGCTGAGGTATAAAGAGGTGAAAAAACATAGTGAATGGCCCATAAATTATTCCTCATCAGTGCATGAATGAATGATTGTGTGATCTCACTTATGTAATGATTACAACCTAGGGATTCCATAGTTGGGATGTCCCCCAATTGAGCTACAGCCATGTGTACTCAAAGTAGCTGGGATACAGAGGCAAGCTTCCATTCAAGTTGGTCCAAGACACATGAGCATTTGGGGACATTGTTCCTTCTCATATCTTTCCCATTTATGGTTATCTAGAAAAACCTCAGGGTGCCCAGGAAGTTAATTGTTATTATTGTGTATTTGCTGTGCTGAGATAAAATCCAGGGTCTTGGACATGCCAGGCAATGGCTTTACCACTGAGCTCCATCAAGCCCTGCCCAGGAGGTTACTAAATCTGTAGTAGGGCTGTGCCTGGCCCACTTTGTCAGCAGACATACTGATGGTATGTCATCTCTTCCTGAGTACTGGAGACAGGCTAATCAATTGTCTCTTTACCCTAAACAGTAGAGCCTTTCAGTAATGATGTCTTATAGTTGAGGAAACTTTCCAGTGGCCTATTGTATGGGATTGACTCTCTCCTGAATTGAGCAATAGGAAAAGAAACTGTTTGTGGAGACCCAAAGCCATAGGAATGGAGGGGGTCACTTGTACAGACCCAGCTGGCCAACACACCTGCTGTGGAATAATCATTTTGTACACTGTGAAGATGTGTCACTCAGATTGGTTTAATAAAAAGCTGAATGGCCAATATCTAGGTAGGATTTCCAGGCACAGAGGATGCTGGGAAGAAGAAGGATAGAGTAGCGAGGAGCCAATGCCAGGGCCGTATTACAAAGTAGTATAGGCATTACAAAGTAAAGGTAACCAAGTCACATAAAAGAAGTAGATTAAAAGAAATGGGTTATTTAAGTTATAAGGGCTAGTTAGAAACAAACCTAAGCTATCAGCAAAACTTTCATAATTAATAAGGCCCTGTATCATGATCTGGGAGCTGGGTAGTTGCATAGAGTAAGACTCACAACACACACCTGCTGAGCTAGGATGCTGCTAGCCCCCATGTGCATATCCCAAATCTTATCTGTCTGTAGCTGTGTTCTGAGCAAATGGAATTCTCAGAGTGAATGGAGAGCCAGTATTGCTCCTTCTTGGAGCTCTTGAATTCTTTGTCTCCTGAAGCTTGGGGAAGGGATTGTTTTGCAAGGTCTGAGGACAGAGAGGTAGTGGGACTCCTAACTACCAGACACATATCCCGTAGGCAGCACTTCCACTGGTGAGGCCAGACTTCCCCTCTAGCTCCTTCTGTCCCTCTACAGTCTGCCCACTGCAGTCAGTGTGGGATCAGCTGTCACCAGACTGCTCAGTGGACAGCTGTCACTTTATAACTGTCGTACATTCCAGTCTGGAAGGTAACCAGGCACTAAAAGCTGCTTTGCTTCAAGTGGCCAGGGCTCCGGACATCTACACAGAATTAAAGCCTTTTAAATGCAATGTTAGCAAAGTGTGTGATTCTATCAACTGGAAAGGCAGTGGCCCCTCCTTCCTGCTTTCCATTTGTATGTATGTCCTCTTTCCAAGCACCATCAAAGTTGTCAACTCGGTGGCAGAGTTCTTGCCCAGCATGACATCAGCACTGCTGACAGTTTTTCCTTGACAGTTTCACCAGTGACGGGAATGGACCAGAAGGCCTAAGTGCCAGTTACCTCAATAACCCACTGCACTGGAGTTGCTTAAATGAAATAATATCCTTTTCAGAATTGAAAATAAATGGCCACATGAAATTCATATGTGAACTTTCCCAAAACTAAGAGGTAGAAACAACTCAAATGCCTATCAATGAATGAATATGGATAAATAAATTGAGGCATATCCATTCATCTACTAGAATGTTACCTAGCCATATAAAGAAGTGAATTTCTGGTACATGCCACCTTGAAATCATTGTGCTGGGTGGAAAATGAAGGCTATGCACAAAGGGACAGTATTGTATCCTCTATTGATGCAAAATGCTGTCAATAGGAAAAGCTAAATAGACAAAAAGTCAAGGGATTGGGAACTGGCTACTTAAGTGTGTGGCTTGCTTTTGGGCTGATGAGAATGCTGAGCTAGACAGCGGTTGCTTGAGAAAGTGCTAGATGTCAGCAATGGCATATTTTCTGTAATACACATTTTACCACAAAAAGTTTTCATAAAAATCAAAAGGGGGAAAATTCAGGAATATGTGGGCATTATCCCAAATCAAAATTTACTCCTCCTTCCCAAAGAGAAAATTAACCAACTAAAATGGTAACTGTCCAAGTGCATACATTTGTCGGAACTCTTTCACTAAACTCTGCCTCAGTTAAAAGTTCACCAATCAGTGCTTGAGCTGGCATCACAGACCCTAAAGCCTGAGCAGTGCAATCAGCATGGCCCTGGGCAGAGGTGACAGGAGAAGTTCTACATTCTGAAAGGGAAATCTCTGAATCTGTGGGAATGTGATCTTTTTTCCAGCAGGGCTGATTGGTGGGCCAGGTCCTCTGTCTGCTGTGCTCTGTCAGCTCTGAGAAGCACACCACAGTCCCTTACACCTCCACAGAGTTCAGAGGGATTCAGGTGTGGAGTTAGAATGGGGACAGATGTTCTGTGTCAGAGGTCATCATGTGTTCCCACCATGCTGTATCCACGTGTCCATGTTGTCAAGGGTTTCCTTTCCAGACCCAGGAAGCTTGAGTATAATCCACCTAACAGTTTTGTTTATTTTTTTTTATTTTTTATTTTTTTGGTTTTTCGAGACAGGGTTTCTCTGTGGCTTTGGAGCCTGTCCTGGAACTAGCTCTTGTAGCCCAGACTGGTTTCGAACTCACAGAGATCCGCCTGCCTCTGCCTCTCTGAGTGCTGGGATTAAAGGCGTGTGCCACCACCTCCCGGCAATGTAACAGTTTTTAAGATGGGTGGAGTGACAGAGGCAGGAGGATTGGCAGTTTGAGGTCAACCTGGGCTCTGAAATGAGACACCATTCTACCCCTTCTTTCCACCCAAGCCCTTCATGATCTGCTGTTGGGCAGCCAATAATGACAAATACCCATGGTCATTAAACACGTTTAAAAGCACAGACTGGAAGAGATAGGAAGAGGATCACTGACTGGACATGTGACATCACGTCCAGGCTACCACCGTCAATGCAAAGTGTTTGAATCACCATGTGTTTGGCAAGTGAAAAGAAGGCCTTTGCTTCTTTTTAAATTAGAAGTTGGTTACTCCAGGAATATGGAAGTCAGGGGCAGGAATAGAAGCTTCCATTAAGACTATTCACAAACTGACACAAACATTGAACAACCTTGACTATACTGATTGACTAGTTGATTTAGCAAGAGTATAGATTGACAGGTAGTCTTAGAAATTTACTTTATATTCCTAATCTGAGTCAGCTAGATTCCTTCAGTACCCCCCCCATCTAATTGAAAGGAACAGCCTCCCAGTTCCCCAGGACCTTTGTCTAGTTTAGTTCCTCTGACTTCTTTTCTGAGCGTTTCATACCGTATAGCAAAGGGGCTGTATGAATAAAATGGTCCAAGGCAAGTGGTGAAGTGGGGGTGTGATTTGAAACTCCAGGGAAAAAATGTAAATAAAAAGGTAATTTAAAAATATTCTAAACCCTACAGTGAATATTGGTTACGTTTCAACCTTTAGAATCTATAATTAGGTCTAGAACTCACATTAAACAGGGCATGGTGGTTTGTGTTTATAATCCTAGTAGGAGTAGAGGCAGAAGGACCAGAATTTCAAGGCTGTCCTCAGCTACAAGTGAACTTGAGGCTAGTTTTGGATTCACATAACCTTGCTTCAAAAAAGGGGGGAGGGGAGAGAAAGAAATAATCAAACTTTCTCCCCTCCACACTAAGCAAGTACATTTTATTAAAATTTTTTTTTATTTTTAAATTTTAATGTGCCCAGGGGTTGAGGAGATGGTTCATTGGGTAAATCAAATTTAGCACACAAGCATGAAGAGCTGAGTTTGGAATCCAAGCATGGCAGCACACATGTGTAACCCAATCACTCCTACAGGAAATAATGGGAGGTGAAGATATAGAAACCCTAAAGCTCACTCACTGGTCAGCTAACCTGGCTCACTCAGGGGAAAAGTAAGAGAGAGGCCTAGTCTCCAGCCACTGGAAGATAAGAGTCAACCATCAAGGTAGCCTTCTGACTGTCACACATGTTCTCTGGAAAACACGTTCCTCCTCTTTTCCTCCTCCCCCTAAACACACACAAACACATGTATACATATACTCAAATGTACACATGTACAGACACAAACACATATACATATACATACACATACACATATACATACATACACACGACCACACAGATTTTGAAAACCAATCCAATTTTCCAAATCACCCTTGACTAAGAACTGCCAGACTCAGTTAATACCATGTACAGTCAGTACACTAAAAGTATTTCTAGAAGACACAGTCAGGGGTGAGGGCCTGTGGCCTGAGTCAATGGTGTCCATTCCCTATTTCATACATGATTCCCATGTAGCTATGTGAGACCATTCAACTTAAACAAGATTGAAGTGGGGTTGACAGGAGGAAGTCTGAAAAGCTTACACTTTTAAAGAAAAAGTTTTGAAGATTTATTTTATTGCTGGGTGAACACCTTTAATTCCAGCACTTGGGAGGCAGAAGCAAGTGAATTTCTGTGAGTTCGAGGCCAGTCTAGTTTACAAAGTGAGTTCCAGGCCAGGTTCCAAAGCTACACAGAGAAATCCTGTCTTGAAGGCCAAAAAAAATAAAAAAATCAAAAGAAAGAAGAAAGAAAGAAAGAAAGAAAGAAAGAAAGAAAGAAAGAAAGAAAGAAAGAAAGAAAGAAAAAGGATTTGTTTTATTTTGTGTGTATGAGTGTTCTGTCCATGTGTCTGTGCACAGCATGTTCCTGGTGTCCTTGGAGGTCAGAAGAGGGAATCAGATCCCATGGATCTGGAGAGTCCACCTACCATGTGGGTGCTAGGAATTGAACCCAGGTCCTCTCCAAGAGCAGCCAGTGCTCTTAACCACGGAGCCGTCTCTCCAGCACACAGCTTACATTTCCTTCTTTCTCTCTAGTGTGTTTGAGTGATATCTGGAGCAGCAGCAGCAGCTTTTCTGTAATGGAGAGAAGATACCTGTGCACATAAAAGCTAATGCACTAAGAACAGCAGAGAGGAAACAGAAAGTAAGGTGCATCTCGGAGGGTTCTGACAGCTGAACTAACAATAAAAGGACTTATTAAGTAACATAAATAGATCCTGTGTAAACCCTGTGATCAGGTTTCTGTAATTTGAGAGCAAAACGTTCACAACTACTGTAGTTACAAGCATAATGAAAAGAGGAAGCTAAAAATGGATGGAAATAGAAAATACTATCCTGAGTGAGGTAACCCAGACCCAAATTATTCACTCATAATTGGTTTCTAGCCATGGATAGGGGCCACTGAGCCTATAATTTGTGATCCTAAAGAAGCTAAATAAGAGGGTGAACCCAAGGAAAAACATATAGTTATCCACCTGGCTATGGGAAGTAGACAAGATTGCCGGGCAAAAAATTGGAATCTTGGGGGTGGGGTGGGATGGGGGTAAGGGGAGATTGGGAGAGAAAAGTGTGAAGGAGAGTATGGGGGGAACTTGGGGAAATGGGATGATTGGGGATAAAGGAAGGTTGGATAGGGGAGCAGGGAAGCACATATCTTAGTTAAGGGAGCCACCTAAGGGTTGGCAAGAGACTTGAACCTGGAGTGGCTACCAGGTGCCCAGGACAATGTCCCCAGTTAGTTCCTTGGGCACCTGAGCATAGGGAACCTGAAATGACCCTATCCTATAGCCATACTGATGAATATCTTACATATCACCATAGAACCTTCATCTAGCGATGGATGGAGATAGAGACAGAGACCCACACTGGAGCACCAGACTGAGCTCCCAAGGTCCTAACGAGGAGCAGAAGGAGAGAGAACATGAACAAGGAAGGCATGACCACGAGGGGTGCACCCACCCATTGAGACAGTGGGGCTGATCTATTGGGAGCTCACCAAGGCCAGCTGGACTGTGACTGAAAAACATGGGATAAAACCGGACTCTCTGACCATGGCGGACAATGAGAGCTGAGGAGAGGCCAAGGACAATGGCACGGAGTTTTGATCCTACTTCATGTTCTGGCTTTGTGGGAGCCTAGACAGTTTGGATGTTCACCTTCCTAGACCTGGATGGAGGGGGGAGGACCTTGGACTTTCCACAGGGCAGGGAACCCTGACTGCTCTTCAGACTGGAGAGGGAGGAGAAGAGGAGTGGGGGGAGGAGGAGAGGGGCGGGAGGAGGGGGAGGGAATTGTGAGGCGGGGAGGAGGCGGAAAATTTTTTTTTCAATAAAAGAAAAAAGAAAAGAGGAAGCTAAAACAGGCACTTTATCCTGGGCCAGTTAGAGTTAGCAGCCTGAAACAAACCCAGGCATACACCAGAAGAGGGGACCTCCACTAAGGAATTGCCTCCAGCAGATCGGCAGCAGGACTTGGGTGCTGTCTCATGCCCTCTGGGTCCTTCCTCCCTGGGACCTCATCTCTGCTTCCTGCTCCAGGACTCAAAGGGATCCCCTGGTGAGCTCATGCAACACATCAGGCTTGCCATCTGGAAGGCACAGACTCTCAGCATCACTGCCATGGCTGAGATGCATAGGGCTTTCAGTCTTACTTTTCACACTGACCTGCAGAATGAGGCACCAAGAAACAAGTCTCTGTGGGCAGCTGCCAGTCAGCAGGCTCATCTGTTCCTTCTCTAGCATCTGCCAAAAGCAGTTTCCCTTTTCTACAGTTCAGTCTTACAATAGAAGACTGGCCTGAGGCAGGTGCTCATTCCTGTCCGGGTCGCTGTGGCCAGAGGAGGACCGCAATATGTCTGGCTTTTCACACACCTGCCTGAGGTACTGGGACTCACTGGGGGGCAGGGAGCTCAGAGTAGTCCTGGTGCAAGAAAGGGGTGAGCTGGCCCTAGAGGCATATTCCTATAACCCCACCTACTTGGGAGACTAAGGGAGGAAGCTCACAAGTTCCAAGGCCACATGAGTAATTTAATGACAACCTGTCTCAAAATAAAAAGAGGCTGGGACAAAAATAAAGGGCTTCCCACGACATGAGAGGTCACAGTCTCTCAGATATCTGTAATGCTGTTTAGCTTTTTGTTAATTTGACACAAGCTGGTGCCATCTTGGAAGAGGTGTCTCAGCTGAGAAAACTTCTCCACCACAGCATCTTCTTGACAGATGATTGATGCAGGAGGGTCCAGCCCATAGTGAGTGGTGACACTCCTGGGCAGGTAGTGTTGGGGTGCGTAAGAAAGCAACCTGAGCAAGCTATGAGGATCAAGCCAGTGAGCAGAGTTCCTCCATCATGTCTGCCTCAGTTCCTGCCTCCAGATTCCTGCCTTGCCGGGATGATGGACTGCTTGCTATAAGCTGTAAACTAAGGCTTTTCCTTGAGCTTCTTTTTGTCATGATGTTTAATCAACAACCAATGGAAAATGAAGGCAGCTGCTGAGGAGCGAGGGATAGCCCTGTTTGCCTTACTGAATCCTCATCTCACCAGGAGAGTAAGGCAGGCTCAGGGGATGTAAAAGAGTTGTCAAGAACTCACCCGGTGTGTGTTAGGGGTGGATATTTCCACAGTTAAGGGCATTCATTGGCAGCTCTTTCACAGGATCCAGGTTTGATTTCCAGCACCCACATGACAGTTCAAAACCTTCTATAGCTCCTGTCTCAGAACTCTGACATTTTGGGCCACCGTCGGTACCAGGAACACCTGTGGTACAGTAATGAGCATAGAAACAGATCCCTCTGGATGAATAAATACAGAGAAATCTGTAGTGTAGATAGAGCAGGAAATTTATAGAATAAGAATGAGTGCAACTTGGTGTAGTATAAAAATATTTCTTCTTGTGTGTGGTGTGGAAAATTACTAAGAGGCAATGTTAAGTAAAACATGTATGAAAAACACCCTTGCCATTTTGAGGTAAATGTATTTTCCAGTAAGACACAAGATGGGCCTCACCCTTCTGTGCCCAGCTGATACAGACTTGGAGGAAACATGTTTACCAGAAACATGGACATGAGAGGGACCTCTCCCCTCAGTGCCCAGTCGATATCAATAGCCTAGGATATCGGGCTATTGGAAGGCAAGTAAACAAGCAGTTGCTAATGTATATAAAAGAGAAGCAAAAGTAAGACAGTCATCTCACCATCACGATGGCTCTGGCAAATTGCTGAGTCTCATAGGGATCCTCCAAAAGCCTTGTCTTCCAGGACTCTGCCACCCAAGAGCAGAATCTTCCAAAGGCCTGCATCCCGAGGTAAGACTGGTACCAGAATACAGACTAACTTCATGATCCAGCACCCAGTACCAGCCAGAGAGCAGAACATCGAATGCCTGCCTCCCAAGAGCAGAATCCTCCAAACGTCCTGCATCCCAAGATAAGATACTATCACCAGACCACACAGACTACGCTGTCAAGCAAGCTTCATGATCAAGCACACAGTGCAGTTGGACTTCCAGATGGAAGAAACCTAACAGTCCCTTTCATCCCTTTACAAAACAGATCAGGTCATATAGTGTGTGTGTGTGTGTGTGTGTGTGTGTGTGTGTGTGTGTGTGTGTTAGCAGGATTATTTAAGTAGGGCACTTTGTAACATGTGTTTAGAGTGTGAGTTGTTAAAAGTTATTGAAACAATGGTATTAATATTAGAGCATGAAATGTTAAGGGAAATCAATATTTTAATACATATGTTTAATGTTTGGTATTAGTATTAGGAAATGTTAATTTATAAGTTACATTAAGCTTAAAGAAGTGCTTCATGAATAATTGATGAGCTGAATTGAGGTTATGAATTGGTTTTAAGTATTAGGATTAGTAGGGTTAATAATTGTGATATTGAATTGCCTGTGTTTTCCCTTCATCAGTCCCCCATGCCTATTAAGATTGTAAACCCCATTGATGCATTGGATATTGAAATTTCTGGTAAAGACAATTCTTTCACTTGGCGTGGTTACTCACTGATCTCTGGGGAGAAGGGCACAAGAGAACAATGAGCTGAGGAAGTCATAGTGATTGAAGTGGCTAAACTCACCAGCTCACGACAGGTACACAGGCATACATGCAAACCAAACACCCATAGAAAACTTTAAAAAAAAGGAGAACACCCAGTTCAGTTCAGACCTGTCCCATATACCTTCTGTACAACACACATCTTTCCTTACTAGCCCACAGTGGGCTGGGCCCTCCCACATCAATCATTCATGATGACTATAGCCAACAGACATGTCCACAGGTATATCTGGTGGAGGCCACACCTCACTTGAGATTCTCTCTTCCCAAGTGAGACCATTTTGTATCAAGTTGACAAATTAACCAGCACAACACCTCCCTCCTCCCAACAAACCACACCTGACTCACCCCCTATCCTGCATGACCAGGAAGACATTGGTGGCTAGGTGGCTCCTTTGGAGAAAGCAGCACCCCATGGGTCAGGGTTGTTCTCTCAGAAGAATGATGTCTTTTTTGGCCAGACATCTCCCAGACACTGGGTCTGGGGTTTTCCAGGTGAATTTCCCACTGTCTCACTCTCTGAACACTGCACTGTCCCCAGCTCCACAGGACAGGTAACGAAAATCACCCCACCTGATTTCTTATTCCATTCAGGGACAGAAACACCAGTGTTCCATTCCTATTTCCTTCTGTAAGTGGAGATCAGGACCCTCTCCAGTTAGGCCTCCCACCCCTCAGGACCCCAGAAAACTACTTCTTCCATCTCAACTGGCCAGGTGGGAGATGCGTTGACTTCCAGAAACACAGGCTAGCTCCCATGACCCTCCTATCTTAGTGCTGGCTTATTAGACTTTCCTCTCATGTTGCCTAAAGGGTGTCCCAGAAGCAGCAGGGGGTCCAACAATGCCTGGTAATGCTGACCAGTGAAGGATCAGGCGTCTCAACCCCACCTTCTCTAGCACAGGTAATCCAAATGCTCTGGGACCATCACAAGACACAAGTGGATGATTAAATAGCACTTTGCTTCATGGAGTTATTAAACACATTATATAAGAGCAACCTCAGGTTATGTATTTCAGTGTGCATGAAAAACGTTCATTCCTCGCTTACACCTGAACCTTCCCTGAAGATCCCTCATCATTTATTTGCAGAATACCCCACATATAAAACTTGAAGCATTTCTGGTGCTAAGCATTTGAATAAGGTATCCTCAGGCCAAGTGTCCTTCCTGCTTTTCCTCTGGGATATTTGTGACATCATATTGACTTAAGCAAATAGAATCAGCTAAGAGATGTTTATTCAGCACCTACTATGCCTCAAGCAATCTTGCTTTAAACTGTTCAGCTACTTTGGGGATGAGAGAAAAATGGAGAATGGACTTGTTCTTGTGGCCCTTGTTGCCCACCCTTCCCCCATCCGGCTCCACACCACAGTCAAAGAGGTTTCCAATGAGCCATAACCCTCTTTTATACAATGACTTTCACTGGCTCCCCACTTACTTAGGCTACAGTCCAAATTACTTTGCATGAGTTAGCTGCTCTTTCTGATCATGCTGACCCTTGAGTGTGTGGTTTCTTCTATGGAGTCTGAGATTTCTGACTCTTCATCTGTGTCCTAGATGTGATGGTGACAATAGGGAAATTCTGGGCTGGGTGGATGGACCTCATAGATGCTTTAGGGAGCTAGCCAGGCAGTGTCCCTGGGGATTATGCAAAGGCATAAGGGGGTGATAGTGGGTAGGTGAAGGAGGTATTTTGTCTCAGTCTGCAGCTCAGGTCAGAGGCAGGCAGAACACAGATGGTCTGGGGGGGGGACTAGACACGCAGGTTCAGACATGCAAAAACCATTGAACATCCTCATCACCTTTTAGCCTCTTGATCCATGCACAACCTGGCAGCATCTGCCTCCCCATGCTCCACTCTTGATCCACACTCAGCAGGACAGTGTCCACTTTCCCCTCTAGGAGTCTGGTCAGGGGCCATAGGATGCTGCAGAGTGGTGGATGAAGCCTATGAAGACTCATATGGAAGTGGGGATAAAGTTCTCCCAGGAATAGTTGAGGTCAGGGTCCTCTGTGGGAGTGATGGAGACCAGGCGTCTACTAACATGGGCTTAGACTCCTACAAGCCCTAGAGTAATCCTTGTCTGGGAAAGAGTAGGTTCTGGATCTCTGAAGCTGTGCTACCTCAGACTTCTTGTGTGACTGCGGAAGGTTGGAGCTAAAAGGAACCATGTGCACAGAGTAAAGACATTGTTCAGGACATTGTAGGAAACAGTAGCTGAGCCTGAGCCAAATCCTCTTAGGACTGCAGGGTTGTCCTTCAGCTAGCAACAGGTTGCTTCAGCCAGTCTGAGCTACAGTGTACTCATCTGTAAAATGGGAATAAGAACACCCATCTTAGACGGTCATTGTACCAATTAAAAGAGCTTATTCTTCTCTTTAGTAAGGACTATTCTCCCAGTTTTTGAAATAAAGTTTTAGTTGGAAACCTAGCCACCTCAGAATGGTCATGCTTTATCCATTTCTAGGGCATCTGTGATGGTTAATGTTGAAGGAATTGAGTGAAGGATGTCTCTGTTAAAATCATCAACCCTTCACATAGTCTGTGCAAAGTGTCCCCTGGGGACCTCACCTCACATTAACACCAACATTTTCTGAATCTGTGACCCATGAGAGCTGTGAGGTTTGAGTACACATGCACAGGCCACTCTCACTCTGTTTTACAAACATTCCTGAACTTTATCCTCAGGCTCAAGGTGAATTTGAAACTCTTTCATTCAAGACAAATGTTATCTCTAACCTCCATGCCTGGGCTGTGTAATGACTCATCTTGAACGTCAATGTGATTAGATAGTGATCTGTGAGATTAATAAAGCATCTCTCTGTGTCTTTGAAGGCATTTATAGAGTTGATTGACATGTAAGACAGTAAATGGACAGGGGAGGACCCAGGATGAATGGGAACAGTGCCATGCAACAGCATAAGTGTGAAAGAGGAGAAACAGCCATCACATGCTAACTCCACTGTTCTGCAGAGAGCACATCAACATGTTGCTGTTGCCCTTGGATGTCATCTCATTCTCCAGTCCCTCAGCACAGCCCTACAGCAGTAGCTTTCAGAGGCTTCTAGCCTTCGTCTTCAGAACAATGCACATGCCTATCAAATATGCTATACTTATAAAATGCAACATTTAATTGTCAATTATTCCCATCAAAGTCTGGGTGAGAAAAAGAATTCATAAGATTAGGCTATAAACAAACTGGTTTTTTTCTCCCTTTCCTCTGATTAAAGTCAGTTACAATGCTGTGAAATGTCTTGGAACATGTGACAGGGAATGGGGAGAAGTGTTTGGTCAAGAGCCAACAAGAAACTAGGTCCTCAGCCCAATAGACTGAGATACTGAACTCTGCATATAACTGTGTATGAAAGTAAGATGAAGCCTATCAGTCTTCATTTCTCATCACTAAAGTCAAGGTGTTGGCTGAACTTTCTGAAACTCTAGCAGAAAATCTATGTTCCTATCTCTAGAAACTTTCTGCCTTCTTTGGTTAACAGCCCCTTTCCCCTTAAAGGGCAAGAGTGTTGAGTCTGGTTGAATCTCTCATATGGTATCACATTGGCACTCCCTTCATGTTTCCCTCTTGCATTTAAAAGCAACCTAGAGATTATACTTAACCCACACAGATAATCTATTCCAAGGGCCATCTAATGAAACCTTACACAACTTTAATTCTGACTTTTCATGTGCTATTAACACACTTATAGATTCTAAGGGTTAGATTGGGCATCTCAAATGTTCTCATGATTGTTGACTATATGAAGTAATGGACTGTTATCAATTTATTAAATCATTCACAATGCATATATTATATACACATCATTTACAGAAAACAAGGGTTCCTCATTCTTGTAACCATCATGTCATTTTAGTTTGCTTTAAACTCTAGGTCATGCTGCCAGTTTGCTTTAATAGCACAGACTATACTCTGGCATTGAAAACAAGAAATCCATGCAAAAAACAACACCCTAGAAACCACTGGAGGGGGTGGAAGAGGTTTGGGATTCTTGCCCACACCCTCTCCAGATAGTTATACCACTTGATCAGTCCAGTAGCTACATGGAAAAGATTTATTTACAGAGATTCTCTTTTTCATATTAATTTATTACTTAATTAGCTTATTAATTTTGTGTCTAAGTGTGTGTGCTCATGGGGGTGTGCACACACATGTACATTTCCTAAATCGCACATTTAGTGTCAGGTCTTTTGTACCACTATCTGGGTCCTAGAACTTGAATTCAGCTTGTCAGGCTTGGCAGCATGCACCTTTGCACAATAAGCTATCTCACTAACCCTTGTTTACTGGGATTTACTTTATGTGACCTCATTCTGAGCTCATTCAGGGACTAAGCTGTATGCAGGATGATTATTTTTTGGAGAGCCACTGGATGAGAAAAATGAAGCCATTTGAGTTGCCAAGAGGCTGAACAAAAGCATAAAGGAAATTTTTAGGAATGAGATGTCTACGAGGTCTTTGAAAACTTTAAACCTATGCCTACAAATTTACTACAAAAATGTGCATACCGGCCAATAAAAGTAGACATACATTCTGAACAGATACTTCGTTACAAAAGATTGACAGGTGACAAATATGCATATCTGCAGATAATTCAACATTTTTACCCATTTGGGAAATACCACTGAAAACTATAACGAGACTATGCTGCAAACAACAAGCACTGAAGAAGATATGGAGAGCTAAGGGCAGGTTAGCCTGAAGTTACATGTAAATTAACCTCGAAACTTCATAATCCTGCTCCTAATGAAACTAGAGAAGTGAGCCCTACACTTCCATAAAGACATGTATGTCTCATAATCTTCCCAAACTATTCAATTCTTGAAACTATTCGGTGTAGAATTAAAAATACAACTCACATGACTTTATAGGGAGGAAGTTTCAGAGATCCTTCATGAAATCCTAAATTCACATTCTGAAATTCACCTGCATTTACTATTTAAACCATTTTTATATCAAAATGTAAACTGAGGGTAATGTTTATTAACATTCCATTTCCTAGGTAGCAGGGAGAATGACTTAGGTCACATCCACACCTATGCCTGCTCTGTCACATAGACTGAAAAACACCTCTTCCCCAGGGGATCTCTTAAATCACAATAGAAGGAACAGAATGGCATCAGCATAGCCTGACCACTTACTTAGGATGGTGTCAAGTTGTCTCACTCTCAAAAGGCTAGGAGACTCCTTTCTGTGTAGTAGATGCAAATTGTGCCTTGCCAGGTCACTCAGAATTCTGAATGCCATACAATGTAAGAAAATGGGCCTGTATAATCCACCCTCTACTATCCATTCCCTTATATTAACTTTAATAAAGCCTGTGCTTCTGCAACAGGGTAGATGACTGTGTTTGCCTTAGGCAAAGATCTACCGACGCTTACCATCAGAAACTAGCATTCTAATCATGCAAGTTCCTGTCTTAGGCATCTGGGGAGAAGCTTCAAACCCATCTCTGACCTTTGTGAATAAAATAGATTAAGGGAGAGAATACCTTTGGGCTCTGTGTCTCGGAGCCATACTTTTTTTGTCAGGAGAGATCATAATGTTTATGAATAATCATGCTCCTAAAGGCTATAGTCTCCTATTTAAAGGAGAGGAAGATTGCCTGAGTTGAAAATGTTTCTTCTGCTGGTCTAGAGCACCTCTTGATAATTTTATCAAAATCTAGACTTCTTAACACATGCATTAAGTCCAAACATTTACAGGACATGTCAAAACTTTTCTCAACATCTTATAAACAGTTACAAACATTATCAGGTAAATACTATAATTCTAGAATGGGAATTAACAATAAACCCACAATTTAACATATCACACTTTTTTTAAATCCATAGTAATCAAAAGACAATAAAAGATTTTTCGATAGGTGAGAGTCCAATGACATTGCTGCTATCAAATACCAGTTCCAGTCTCTGAGCCGCAGTTAAACCCTCAGGCCTGCCCCCCTCTTGAGTGAAGAAGGGCTTCAATCATTTCTTATTTTGTGTCTTTTCTTCCATGAGGAGAAAGCTTAGGTCTTAGTTTGCAGGTCCAATATTTTAATCAAAATGAGTTCTGTGTCGCAAAGATTAAAACAGTCAAATGTTCAGTCTACATTTGAGCTCCAAAGTAAACAGGATTCAGACTGCAAACAAGTTGTAGTCAACATACAGCAGGACCTCTGTGACTGTGTGTGTGTCCCAAGTATCTGGAAGCAGCTCAGAATGGCATCCAGCAATGCAGAGTGTTGTCATCAGGTCCTGTGAATCAGGCACTCTTCTCTATGGGGGTGGAGAAGACTGTGGGCTTTTTATCCAACTCCTTTCACTCCGATTCCCCTATGGGGATGTCATCAGCTATGACGTCATCGGGACTGCCACTCCTTTCCTGTACATGCAGTCATCTCATCCAGCTTTATTTTCTTTCTGTGAAAAAAGGCACAAACACTTTCTGGACCCCAAATTAATATAGGGCTGGGTCTTTTTGTAATTCATCGCAAGCATTTTTTTCACCTTGCCTTAACAAAGGTCACTTTGGTGCCACCATGTCAGAATCTGTTTGCAACGTTTATCCATTTAAGCTGTTTTCAAGAAGTTACAGGCACACTCCCAATTCCTTTTTATTATTAACCATATATGCAGTTCTTCCATTGGATGAACCATCTGTAAGATTTAGCAGAATATCCTTTAAAGAATCTTTACCAAAATATAGCTGTGCAAATAACAGCAACAATCAGCTGGGAAAAGATTATTAATCTGGCTTTTAATTGAACAAACACAATTGTCCAAGAATCTTTACTTTAAAATTATCAATTAATTTAGTGCTTATTATAAGAAACATCAGTCATAGTCAGTACTCTGCTAAAACATCCCCTAGATTCCATATGCTCTTTTGTTCTGTTCAATTCTCTGCTTTAAATTAAGAGTTTAATGTCTAACTGGCAGAATGGGAAGGTGCAGTCATAAAAAGCAAACCATTTTTTTTTTCATAAAACTGCTATATAAGTAAGTTTTGTATTCAATATACATGCTTGCAAAGGCTGAATCAAAATTAATATAATGTACTCTTTGATTATTGTATAGTATATTCTATCTGCTTGAGTACCTGTTTGGCAGCTTCTATAAGCTGTCTATTGGAAATTGGCTCAATGCTTCCTCTAAGAATTTTACTTAGTGGCTATAGGAATAAGAATATTATGAAGACTTTAGCCATTGTATCCATTTAAAAGTTTTTAAACTATGCTCCTTATAAGTTGTAAGTCTGCCTAGCTTACAGGAAAGTAGAAATAAGAAAGCACATTCAAAATATGGTGCTGGCATAACTGGGCATCAACATGTAGAAGAATGAAAATAGATCCATATTTATCTTTGTGCGTGACACTCAAGTCTAAATGAATCAAAGTCCTCAACATAAAACCAAACACACTGAACCTCACAGAAGAATAGGTTACAAGTACACTAAAATGCATTGGTGTATCTCAAATATAGCCCCAGTGGCACAGACATTGAAACAACTAATAAACAATATCTCTTAAAACTGAGAAGCTTCTCTAAAGCAAAGTATACATTCAACAAGATAAAATGACAGCTTATAGAATGGGAAAAGATCTTTACTAATCAACTCCAAAGCATACAAAGATCTCAAGAAATTGGTCATCAAAAGAAAAACTAATCCAACAAAAGTACAGGGTACAGACCTAAACAGAAGACTCTCAGCAGATGAATCTAAAATGACTGAAAGACATTTAAAAGATGTTCAACATCCTTAGCCTTTAAAGAATGCAAATCAAACAACTCTGAGAGTCCATATTATACCTATAAGAATGGCCAAGTTTTAAAACACTGATGTCAACTTATGCTAAAGAGAATGCGGGGTAAAGCAAAAACTCCTGTGCTGCTGGTGGGAATGCAAATTGGCACAGCCACTTTGGATTCTAGTATAACAATTTATATATATATTATGTATATATATACATATACATTATATATATATTATATATACAACAATCTGTCTGCAGTATGTCTGCAGGCCAGAAGAAGGCACCAGACCTCATTACAAATGGTTGTGAGCCACCATGTTGTTGCCGGGAATTGAACTCAGGACCTATGGAAGAGCAGGCAATGCTCTTAACCACTGAGCCATCTTTCCAGCCCCTAGTATAGCAATTTCTCAGAACATTAGACAATAAACTACCTTAAAACTCAGGAATACAACTTTTGGGCCTATACACAAAAGATTCTCCACCTTACCATAAGGACATGTGCTCAACTATGTTAACAGAATTATTTTGTCATAACCAGAACCTGAAAATAACATAAACTCACCTCTTCTACACAGATGATAAATGAGTTGAGATAGAAATCAGAGAAACATCATCCTTTACTAATAACTACAAATAGCATAAAATATCTTTGAGTAACTCTAAACAAGTGAAAAAAATCTGTATGACAAGAACTTTTAAATCTTTGAAAAAACAAAGTTAAGACATCAGAAAATGGAAAGATTTCCCATGCTCTTGGGATGGTAGAACCAACATAGCAACAAATGACAATTTTATCAAAAGCAATCTGCAGATTCAATGCAAACACCCATTAAAAATATAGCAGAATTCTTCACAGACCGCAATAGAATAATCCTCAACTTCATAATGAAAACAAAACCTCAGGATAGCCTAAACAATCCTGTACAATAATGGAACTTCTGAAGCATCACAATCTCTTGACTTTAAACTTCACTACAGAGCCACAGTACTGAAAACAGCTTGATATTGGCAGGACATGCTCCCTCCATCTGCCACTTGGCTTTGTCTTTCTGGGTCTTTGTCTTTCTAGGGAGCAGGTGGTGCCCATTCCTCATTCAAGCTCCAGTGGGTGTAGCTGTGCTGATTCTTGCTATCTTTTCTTATTTATGTTAACTTGTAATCATAAAATTAGGAGAATTCCTGAATCTTCTCCTCTGTCCTATTGGCCGACTCTGGGTGCTGACTATGGGAGGTAATATTAGCTCTCTGAACTTTGTCTCCTGCTTGCCTTACATACAGGCAGGTTAGACTCAGCTCACTACTTCGTGTGGGTCAAACTCAGTTAGCTACAGTGCATGTGCGAGGACAATTTCAGTGGTAACCTAGGTCATTTTTGGGCCAAATGCCATATTCCCTTCATTCTTTCTACCCATTCAGCAGCATTAAAAGCTGCATCTTTGTGATCATAATGCCTACACACTCTAAATATCTCTGCCTTTGTTTCTGCTCCACTTTAACGTCCTTTAGCTGCCAACATACATAACTGAATACTGTCTCCTTGTCACATATATATACCTTATAGTTTATGATTTTTATTCCTGATTTATTCTCCCACTTACATGCTTTTTTAAATTCTACCCCTTATTTCTGAGCACTCATTCCTTACCTTTCCATCTGTGGTGCAATTTTCTCATGGGTTCCTCACGTTCTCCTCCATATTTCTGGTGATTCTTCCATGTGTTTGGAGGTTCATCTATCAGCCTCACATTGTGGGGTGCCAATATTCAGGGATCAGCCCAGACATAAACTCTTTCTCATTCCAGAGTGGAGGTGTGGAATGAAAACACAATTCACACAACTATACTGGGAGGGAGTTTCAGGGATCCTTCATGAAATCCTAAACTCACATCCTAAAATTCATCCTCGTTTATTATTCAAATAGCTTTTATATCAAAATGCAAACTGAGGGAGAAGTTTAGCATTCTGTTTCCAAGGTAGCAGGGAGAATGACTTAGGTCACATCCACATCTATGCCTGTTCTGTCACATAGACTGAAAAACCATGCTTGAGAGCTAAATTACAATAGAAGGAGCAGATAAACATATTAGCATATCCTGACCACCTGCTTAGGAAAGCATCAGGTTGTCTCACTTTCAAAAGTCTAAGCCACCACCGTCTGTGTGGCAGGTGCAAATTGTGCCCTGCCAGGTTGCTCAGCATTCTGACTGTCATACAGCTTGTATAATCCGCCCCCTACAATATCCCATTCATAAATGTCACCTGGTTCAACAACACCTTCTGTCATAAAAGAGGCCTTGGTGGAAGATGGAGTAGACAACTTGAGAGGCTTCATGGTGTTTGTGATTTATATTTTAAAATTAGACTGAATGCTACTCTGTTGTTGTGACAGCATTTATGTGACACCCTATCATTGTAGGGGAAGCCCAGCCCAAGGGGGCATGTTTGCCTTGGGCTAATGTTTATGTATAAATCTGGCAGTGTGAACCCTGCTGGCCCTTTTGTACTTCTGGTTTCATCGCTGGATCGCTGGTGTTGTAAGCTATTTTCTTCATTAAAGTTTCATATTTCATTAGTAAGTTAGCCTGGTTATTATGCCTCATCATATCATGTTTTCTGTTATCTGAGGTAGGATCTTACTCTCAATTTGTCTCAAATTTATAATCATTCTGCCTCAACTTTAGAATTTCTGGGTTTAGAAGCATGTACCATCATACCCAATAAATGTATTTCTCAAAGTGGATTGTCAGATCTATATAATTTGCATTTATAATGGACATGTAATGTGAGCTTATATAACTACTACTAGGTTGCCCTCTCTAGAAGCAACTACAGAGCTTAAATCGACCTAACAGCATCTTCCAGTTTCCTCTCTCTCAAAACTTTGTATTTGTGCCTTTCATGGTGTCATGCTGATATAGAGTGAAAGTTTGCAAGGACTAAGTTCTTAATAAGCCACTTTGATGAACGTGGCACATGTCTCCTCCTTTAAACATTATCCCTAGTCCCAAATCATTTCCCTATCTTGGCAACCAGTTTAACAATGACTTCAGTCCTAAAAGTGATCCAGATGGAAGAGACAAGGTAGAATTTAGCAACCTCACAGTAAATTTTTTTTTTTTTGGTTTTTCAAGACAGGGTTTCTCTGTGGTTTTGGAGCCTGTCCTGGAACTAGCTCTGTAGACCAGGCTGGTCTCGAACTCACAGAGATCCGCCTGCCTCTGCCTCACAAGTGCTGGGATTAAAGGCGTGCGCCATCACCGCCCGGCCCTCACAGTAAATTTTAAAAAATCAGTTTATTAGGATACAACCTTTTTCTCCTTTTTTCCTTCGGAATGATAGTTTCTATTTTAATTATCATAAAATCACTCGAACTTATGCTTTTGTTATTTCTCAGACAAGAAAGACAATGTCATTCTACATTCCTAATGTTTATCAAATTACTGGGCCTGGGGAATGATATGGGTGCAGGCTGAGTCATGCAAGCTTCTGGTCCATGCTGAGTCACAGGAACACCAAGTTGATGACAATCAACATCAGGTACTGGATCCTCACTGGAACTTGACACAATAGGTTTGGCCAGTTCTGCAGAGTAGTAGCAAAGTCTATTCTACCTATGTGTGGACTTGACTTGCTTAGGGTCCCTGTCATATACAAGAAGCAGTAAGATGTTGAGAAAGTGACTAGCTACTTTTAATTTTCTCCTCTTTGCAAGAAAGCAGAGCTATAGGGTAGCCTCCCAGACATGGCCAAAGGGGTTTTGTGGTCTAGGTGTTGTGAGGCTGGGAGAAATGAGATGAGGTGAGAGGAGGTAAAGAGAAGCAGAGCAAGAACTGTGGGATGGTAGGTGTGCAGTGCTGACCGCAAGGCCCTCGCTTGTCACTCATGAGTAGGCCAGGAAGGCCAGAGTGTCTCACTTTTCCTGTGTGGAGCCAGAGGCCTGCAAATGTGCAGACCCCCAGTGTTCAGATACTCCTTAATGTTTGTCCCCCTTGAGATGCTCCAGATCCTTCCCACCAACACTACATCCCACCAGAAAGTGCCAGCCTCCAAATAGAGCCACACAAAACACATCCACTATAAATAACATGAGGTTTAAGCCCACCCCAGAGGTACTCTGGCCCAATGAGAAACTAGGGAGGGAGTGTTCTACCCCCTCTCCCTCAACATGTGCATTCGGTCTGGAACACTGAGCATGTGCACACTAGAGACTGTTAAAAGAGCTGCCAAGGAACTGCTGAGGCAGTGGAGAAGGAGGTCTGTGAAATTCAGCATGGTGAGAGCAGCCCCCAGGCCATGGAGACCTGACTCAGGGCCTCTGACTGGTGGGTCTCACAGCTGGTAGACCACCATCTCCTCAGAGTCTTGTGACTCCTCACAGCCCATGTTCTCATGAGGGTGAGATGTCCTCTGTGAAGATTCAGAGGTGACTGAATGCAATTCCTGCCTTGAATCCCAGCCCTGCAGAGGCTGACAAAACAGATGCAAGAATTTGAGGCCAGCCCCATCTAGGGCTCCAGTCTCAAAAGAATACAGCTAAATGGAGTGACAGATGAGGATTGCAGAGAGAGCTTTGTTTTTGTTTTTGTCAATGCACTTGACCAAGAGAACAAGCAATGGTGTTGGTTCCAGCAGTTTCTACAAGCTACAAAGCTTCCTAGCCTACTGCTCAGCATAAGAAAGTGAAAGTTACTGAGCCCATTGGTGTTTTAAGAATCTCTCATAGCACAAGTTGCTCTCTGCTTTGCTCTATAACAGAAGTTGCCCTTGAACACCTGGTAGGCCTCCCCTCTGCCTCCTCCTTGCAAGGATTACAAGCATTTGTCACCAGCTCCACCCAGCTTCCCAAAGAATCTTCATGTGGTTGTGGTGCTGCTGTTTCTCATGAAATGTGGTTTATAAGTGGGATACTTTGTTCACATTAGGAAGTAAATTTATTCTAATGCAAGTGGTTGCCATGCATTCCTCTGAGTGGTCAGAGCTTGACCACTTATTACATTTGATAAGCAGAATGCTCTCATGAGTACCTAGTGTAATGTTGCATACATATTTGTGTTTCATTATATGAATGTTTGCACTTGAAGATACTGTCTCAGATATGATGGTTGTGGAAACCTCTTTTCAGTATACAGAAAATGAAACTCTGTCCCTTATCTTCTACCACACAGGCTCTGCAACAAATGGGTCATGGATGTCAGAATGAGACCTGACACCCTGAAAATGCCAAAGGACATGGTGTTGGGGGAGAGACCTGTATTTCAAAATCTGCATTTTGTTTACAGCCAACTTGAGCTCACAAGTTAAGAAAAAAATTTACTTCTATCCTCTCTGCAGGGTCTGGGAAATCAACCTGGCCTCTTATCTCCTAGCAGAGACCTGCAGGCACCAGGCTCTGGAATCAGTTAGCATTTTCCTTTGTTAGTCAACAATCGCAGACCCTCAGTATTTACTTATCAGCTAGGAATGTATGTCTCCAGACCGGAATTTCAGCAGAGCAGAGTTTCCTGACACCTCTCTCCCATTTTTGCCCATTTGCTATATAACAGCCTCTGAGAGGAAATAAAGGGAACGGCTTCAGAAATCCTGTCTTGCCATCATTTCTCGTGTCTCCTTTTATTCCTCTCCACTAGGTTTATCAAGGACCCCCGTTCATATCCCGCAGGTCAGGATAATATGGTAGAGAAAATATTCCCACTTCTAAGCACAGGTAAGGGTTTTCTGAATAGGATCCTCATCTAATAGGAAATGTGACAAAAAATTAACAAATAAGATCTCATGAAATTAAAACTTTTCATTAAAAGGCAAAAAAATATGAAAAAATCACTGGTGCAACAGTGACATGAGAGTTAGTGTATAATTAGTTTCCTTCCGATCTGCACTACAAAAAATTAGTACAGTACACAGTACCTGATCAGAAGACCATGGCTGGAAGGGTCATAGCCCTTTAAGATTACACTACTAGTTCTGCTTTGTGGAACAAAATAGATCTCTTCAGCTCTCAATCTTAGTCAGAGGTTCTTCTTTCTGTAGTAGGTAGCCATAAATACACAGCCTCGAAACCTCAAAATGCTGAAGTGACCATGAACACTAAGTTCTGTATGGGGCATGAAGAAAAGCCACTCACCATAGATTTAGAGAGTATTATAGAAATAGGTCCTGAATATTGTGACTGAGGATGGGGTACTTGCTGTGAAATGTTATCTTTTGGACATGACACAGCCATAGTTAACTCACAAGAGTCATGACCACCTGCAGCTTCAGGTAAACATCTTCAGGACTAACCTTGAGCATATCTATCTGTACTGAACCAAACAACTAGAAGAGGAAGTCTGCAGGTGGAGGAAAAAGCCCACTATGCTTTTGTATCTGTGTTGATGGTAACACGACCCTTCTGCAATGTATTTGGATAGAAAATCAAAAGGAATCTAGAAATTGACCATTGGTATTATTTACCAGTTCCCCCTTTCATTACCTGACTGCCTCCCAGGGAAGACAGTGCAAAACCTAGTCCCTCAAATTAATGAGTTTATTGAAGTTAATAACAGGAGTACAGGTAAGCAATTACTTACAGTAATATGAATGACTCAAATGCAACAGCATCACCAAGGCTCATATTAAAATGGGTGATTCATGAAAATCAGAAGCCTGAGTATCTCTGCATGACTCACTGCTTCAGCTGTCCTGCTCAGCACCTATATAACCTTGGAAGGGGAAGGGCCTTATTAATCTTATCAGTTTCAGTTTTCCCAGCCATGGTTTAATGCCTGAGACTTAGGAACCTCCTTCTTTTTTTATAGAACTTTCTGAGCCAAAGGAAGAGCATACAAGTTGGATATCTATTATCAAATAGCCAGTCCTGAAAACATACTTGCTAGCTATACAGAATGACTGGTTTACAGTTAGCAATACATAACTGCATGCATATACACATGTGCCGTGCCAGCGTGGGCTGGAACCAAGAGTCTCAGTGGAGGGTGTCCAGGTTGAATGAATACACAGAGCATGAGGTTGAGGTGGAACAGCTTCCTTCATTGTCTGCTGGACTGGTTTTATACCATGGCACCAAATGAGGAGGGGGCTGCGAAGGGATTGTAACCTGACCCTGACAGAGATCAAGGAATGGTCACCATGCACTCAAAATTCCTTCCTTCCCCACCCCAGGAGCAGAGGGAATTTATTATGTTTTCCTTGCAGATCAGCACCTCAATGGGGGCAGGGATATCAACTCGGGGCTGCAGTTCCCACAATTCCCCCTACTTTATTTTATAATGAGGGATCCTGTCTTAGGTCCTGTGGGAGAAGTACCTTCCCTTACCAGTCATAGGGCCCCCATGCCCTGTCTTAGGTGGGGAGTCTCCCCACAGGTTGCCCGTCCTTGGAGACCCTCATATTTTCAGCATCTGCAGCCACACCTCATGACTTCTGGGAGAGTCATGCACCAGACTGAGTAACACCTGATGGTGGACAAGCTCAGTCAGGGTGAAGATGTTTAAGACTCATTTTAAGAGGAGCAGGCCTACTGCCACCCCTACTAGTTCCAAGATCCCCAGGGATAAGGCACCTCCCCATCGCTGTGCCCAACCCCCAATCTGGGCCATGGTATTCCACCATCCCTCAGCAGATACAGGTTTAACACGAGTTTCATTAATTGCAATAATTTGATGTACCAAAGAGTGGGTAAAGTTTACAAAGGAATCATTCCAAGGTCCCCTAAGGTAAGCATTAAGGCATTGCACCTCAAAGGACATATTTTTTACTTCCATAAGGGTCACACAGGCAGAATGATAAAAATGAGAACAAGAGGCTTGTTGTACCATCCACAACACATGAATCTGTTCTTGTAATAAGGCCGTTTGCTGATATAAATTTAACATGCCCAATTGAATATGTGAGTTAATGGTATTTTGGGTTTCTAAGGCCTGGGTAACATAGGCAGCAAGAGTGTTAACAGTCTCTGCAGTAGCTGCACTCTGGGACACGGTGATTCTTGCAATGGTGGTGGCTGTGGCTGATATGGCGATAGCTGTGATGACTGTAGTGGTGATCCCAAAGTCTCTCCTTTCTCTTTACAAGATAAGCTCTCGTCCATCTTGTGGGTCTTCTACCACCAGGGGAACCAGGGCAGGAATTCTCACCATCAGCATGGACTCATCTGTCGGGGACCAGCAGTTGCTCAAAAAGCAGGAGCTGGAAGAACAATTAAGGACACCATCCTCCCCAACCGACCCATTAAAGGATACAAACATAAAGGGAAGTAGAACACAAGCTAGGCTGACAATAGAGAAATTCATTCCCACTGCATAATTAATCTGGAGGGAGGTTTCAAAGATGTCCAATTTGTGTTCCATCAGGCTGCAGCACTGAAGGCCAAGCCCCTTTGAAGGGCTAAAGGTCTAATATTTGTACATGCATGAGGGCCGCAGAGAAACATGCCTGTGAACATAGGTGAAACTCCTGCCATATTTGGATTTCTATGGGAAAAATCAAAGGCCCCTCCCAAGGAGTTTTTAAAGGTAGGTCGGTGACCAAACCACCATAAATATTTATCTCCCTCCAATTTCCATGGTTCCTTAGGAGCACAATTTCCCCAAGGCAATGGTAAGTATAATTTGAAGGATTGTGGTGTCTTCCAACATAAGGGAGCTGGTCTCGGAGGGGTAGGGAATCCAGAAACATTTCTTTTAAAATTTATTGGGTAAAAGATATCTCTCAATCCAAAACAGGGATGCCCAGAAGATTTAGAAGAAAAGTCTCCCAGAGAATAATTACTAAAGACCACACATGGCCCAGAAAGGGAGACACTAGGCATCACTGAAATATTGTTAATCCTCCGGAAGCAGAGGGCATGGGATATATCAAATGTTAAATTATCCAGTGAGGATCTTTCTAATGCTGTATTTGCTGCAGGAACTCCCAAGGTATAATTGGTGGAGTAAAAGGATGGAAAAACAGAGCTTATTTTACTTACCGGCATCAGTATGGGTGGATTCCTCACCAGTGCCCAGCTCAGGCCTCCCTCGATGTTCTTCACTTGAACCCATATTATCAGGGCCAGTAGGGCCCGACTCCACTGGCCGAACATTTCACTCCAGCACTCAGATGGGTTTTTTTTGGTTCCTGGAGGGAAGACACAAATGGCTCCCCTCACCCTAGCCAACATAGGTGTAGGTGATTGCCATTGTCCCATGATACTATCTTTCCATATAACCCAGCCCAGAGATTGGGAGGGTTCTGCCAATGTCTTTCCATTGCTGTTAGACCTTGTTTATCTACTGTTAGAAAATTTAAAATGTATAAAATTGTAGATAATTGGGTATTTGGGGAGGTGATATACTCCCCCTTCTTTATTTTACAAAAAAAGCTGTTTAAGGGTAGCATGTGTGCGCTCCGTTATAGCCTGTTCAGTGGGATTATGTGGAATTCCAAAGGTATGTATAATTTGTTGTTCTTGGCAAAATTTTGCAAACTGTTGGCTGGTATAAGCTGGTCCGTTGTCTGTTTTGAGAAAGTCTGGGATGCCCATATAGGCAAAAGCCTGTAGGCAATGGGCAATAATGTCCTTAATCTTTTTCCCTGAATGTAGGGAGGCATAAATTACCTTGGAATAAGTATCTACAGAGACATGTACAAATTTAAGTCTGCCAGCTTGGGACAAATGGGTAACATCCATCTGCCAAAGGTGGTTAGGATGGAGGCCTGGAGGATTAACACCTTCGTTGTGGGCATTATGAAATGGAGCACAAGCTGGACATTGGGACGTGATTTGAATAGCCATGGCTAGAGAACACCCAGAGTGAAACTTTAGAGAAGAGGCATTTAAATGATACTTTTCATGAAGATGACAGGCTCGTTGTTCCTCAGAAAGGAACAGTGCCATTGGGCAGGTGAGGGAATCAGCAAGCTTATTTCCCTCTGCCAAGGGCCCTGGCAGATTAGTATGGGCCCGAATGTGGCCAACAAAGGCAGGAAACACTCTTTGGCATATAAGACTTTGTAGCTGAACCAAAAGGTGGAAAACCTGAGAGGTAGATAATATGTATGGTGAGGTTTCCAATGGCCCGACAATCCTTGCCACATATATACTATCAGTATACAAGTTGAAGGGTTGATCCTTGAAAAGAGAAAAGGCCATAAGGCAGGACATGAGTTCTGCAGCTTGGGCAGAAATTGGACCTAGGGGCTGCTTTTCTTTAATTGGATCAGAGACTACCATTACATAGCCCTTGGAAGAACCGTCAGTGAACACCGACCACACTCCTTTAAGGGGGGAGGTTTTAATAATTTTTGGAAAAATAACAGGATGATTCTTAAAAAATGAAATTAAATGGGAATTAGGATAATGGTTATCAAAAATGGCTCCAGTGGTGGTGATGAACAAGTGGTGGTCCATCCATCTTGAACCCTCTGTAGCCTTGTTATTTCCTCTTTTTGATAAGGGATTAGAAATTTATTTGGGATCCTGCCAAAAACTTGTAAACTAAAATCATATGCCTTCCATAGGAGCTGTAGCACCATTTCATAATAAGGAGTCTCCACCTTCTTAGGGGAAACGGATAAATGCAGCCAATAAATGTGTCCCCCTTGCAAAAAAAAACTCCAGTAGGTGAAAATTGTGAAGAAAAGACCATGAAATAAAAAGGCCACGGAGATATGCTCGCTCAAGAGCATTAAGCAAGGCATATAGGACTTCTTTTGCCGCTGGAGTCATGATCCTGGGGGAGGCAGGGGAAGGGTCCCCAGGCAGCATGTCATAAAGGGGCTTAAGAGCTCCTGTAGGAATGGAAAGGGAGGAATGGATCCACTCAACATCTCCCAATAATCTCTGCCAGTCATGGAGGGTCTGTAAATGGGAGCAATCCAGCTGCAGTCTCTGAGGCTGAAGCCCAATGAATTGGATTTGAAAGCCCAGATAGGAGTGGGGGTGCCTGCATCTGCACCTTCTCTGGGGCCAAAATGAACCCATGTCCCTCCAGAAAGGTCTGTGACTCTGCAAACATTAATAAACTTTCCTCTTTTATTGGTGCTGCCAGAAATATATCATCCAAATAAAGGACAACATGGAAGGAGGAAAACTTATGCCTAAGTGGATCCAAACAAGCTGCAACATACATTTGACAAATTGGAAGACTGGCAGCCCTGCCCTGGATTGTTAGGGTCAGGAATTTTTATCACAGGGGCAATCACTGGGCAGCACTTAACGCCTCCATGGGGAGCCTCCTCCTAGTGGAGCCTCCTCCTAGCCCAACCAAATGGGAGGGACTGGAGAGGTCCTGAATTGCTCAGAAAGAGGATAGGGAGGGGGCTTGTCCTGCTCCCCAGAGGTCTCCTTTGTCTTTTCTTTTAAACGGGCCCTGCATAATTCCTGCTGTAGCACTGCGATTTCTCCCTCCAAAACTTCTTCTTCTGAACCTGTTGATTCCCCCAAGCTCTCTTCAAAATCAGACAAAAAGGGTAGAGGCGTGTTTGCGCAGAAGAATTTTGCTTGGGAACTCCGTCCAAGGATTCACTTCCCTTTCCCCCTGTCTGGAGGTTTTTGCTTTCTTTGAATCTTTCTCTCTTCTACCTTGTCGGGCCTCCCCTCAGCAGGCTGAGAGAGCAGTTTGGCCTCTGCATCAGAGGCATTATCAGAACAAAGGGAAGCCTTAGTCTCACTCTCTTGAATTTCAGATAATACCTCTTTTGTTGCTTCCAAAGCCTGCTTAACCCAGACTTTCCTCTGTAAGCAAAGTATCCCTGATCAGTCTTCAAAGGGAGAATGTGGCCATTGGCAGGACCTCAGGCCCCTCCTTTCTCAACGTTTTCTGAAGATCCCTGTGGACCTGTTCCCATTCAGAAATATTGAGGGCTCCACTGGTGACGAACCAGGGACTCCACGTCTCTATAGTTTTAAAAAAATCTTCTAAAGTCTTAGTTTTTACAGCTGTCCCCTGCTCTTTCAATAATCTCTTTAACTGAAACTTTAACTCCCATTTACCTGGGATATTTTCCATTTCTTAATTAATTTTTTAAATATATATCTCCCCAATCCGTCCCCACTGGTGTACAGGATGACCCAGTCCACTGTACCTCACTTTCTGATCTCGGTTGGGACCTCCAGATGCCACACCAGCGTGGGCTGGAACCAAGAGTCTCAGTGGAGGGTGTCCAGGTTGAATGAATACACAGAGCATGAGGTTGAGGTGGAACAGCTTCCTTAATAGTCTGCTGGGCTGGTTTTATACCATGGCACCAAATGAGGAGGGGGCTGCGAAGGGACTGTAACCTGACCCTGGCAGGGATCAAGGAATGGTCACCATGCACTCAAAATTCCTTCCTTCCCCCGCTCCAGGAGCAGAGGGAATTTATTATGTTTTCCTTGCAGATAAGCACCTCAAATGGGAGCAGGGATATCAACTCGGGGCTGCAGTTCCCCCACACATGCATGTAACAATTAATAAAAAGAGATGACATAAATTATACCTGTGACCCTGACAGTTGATGCACATGGTTGTGTGCATAGTCCTTCTCCCATTATGAACCCCACTCCACACACCATGCTGACAATGCCTTGCCCCAATGTACTCTCTCCCCAGGCTCGAGCGAGGTTTCGATGACAGTGGTGATAGACCAAATGCTCAGAACCCCAGTCACTGGTGCTGCAGCCAGTGCAGCCTGGATAGCTGAGACTGGTGGGGGGTGCCGGGATTGAGACACAGAGGCTTCTTTTCAGGTGGAAGCACAGCAACCTTTGTTTTGCCCAGCAACCTTTTATACCTCTTCTCCTTCTGTGGAGACCCACTGGCCAGAAAGAACACAAACATCCTTGTCAATAACAGACCACAAGGAAGTTCCCCTGTGGGTCAGGGGGAGTGAGGGCAACTGGATCACAACAACTCCCCCCATTTTATTTTATAATACCTTGCCTGTCATGGGGAATAGCCATCTAATATTCCCTGTATTAAGTAGCATCCTGCTGCCAAAGTATTGCCCATCTGTGGCTACCCAGACACATAGCCCTAAACCAAGTATCCCCAGGACTGACAGTGCCAAGGAGCCAGACCAGCACTGTAACCATCTAGCATGCACTAACTGGATGGTAAAATTAACAAAAGCAGTATTCCAAACCCTCTCATATGATGGTTGAATTCCATAACAGTAGCAGAAGCACACAATACAGTGCATGAGTAACTCACAACTGTTGAAAAGTCCAAAGATAATCCACTTGCTCCTGAACCAGAGCTACTTCTTGGTTCAAGGTCAATATGCCCAATTGAATATTTCCAATAAGATCATTTTGAATGTCCAATGCATTGCTGACTCTTTCAGCAAGCTGGTTGACAGTCTCAGCTGTCTGCACAGTCTGTGAGAGAGCAAGTCTGGCAGCAGTAGCTGTGGTGGCAAAGCTCTGCTCCAGCTGCCTTCTGGCCCCAGCCGCACTCACTCTGGATCCAAACTGCTGCATGGAGTGGAGCAGAACTCGGGGAAGCAAGCTCACTGCTCCTGCGCCGGAACCATTGAAGGGGCCCCACTTTATCAATTTTTTAGGGAATTTGGGCATCATCAACCTGTCTGGCTACTTCCTGCTGAGCAGGGGCGCTGCATTCATGGTAGTATTTTACATCAACATTTCAGGAGTTCTCAGTGATTTACACCACATAAATGTGCAATGAATCCACAGATTCTCATCCTCTGTGGAGACAAAAGCTGAACCTCTTTTCCAAAGTATCAAATCCTTAGGCCTGTATTTTAAAGTCAAAATACCTTTTGTAGCAGTTCCCAGAATCAAATGTCTTTCTCCAGTCCAGAACACAAAAGACAACACAATCAACACAATAACATATATCTCTACACATTCTATCTTTTGAGGCCCTCAATTCACGTTCCTGCCTCCTCTTTATTTCTTCCCTACTGGCTAATCTTCCAGAGGGCATCCCTCAGAGCATCTCTGGGGATGAAGACACACATACTCCTTTTAATCAGACTTGGTTTGTTCCCAGTCTGGAACATTTAAACCCCCTCCTGCACAAAATCTTTGGCTGTCTTCCTTGTTACTTCCATGCCTTGTTGCTTTAAGAGTTCCAGTTACTTTTTGAGGCCTTTCAATTCACTCTCCTACCTCTTTATACTTGCTTATCCCTTGGAGGAAGTCCCTCAGAGTTATCTCTGGGGATGAAAAATAAAAACACTTTACCTTCCCCAGTATGCTCCTTGGACTGAGGGACCCTGTTCACAAATCCCCACTTTCTAGATCTCAGTGGAACCTCCACCTGCTGCAGCCAGCACAGCCTGTGATTTCTTGGCCTGTTGTCCATCCCTACCTCACCCAAGGCTACCAGGAGCCCTGGTAGGAAACCAGCCACTCCCAGGGATTAGTTAGAGGAGTAAGTAAGGAATGCTTTGCTCACAGGTCATGTGTGCAGTTGGCAGGCTTGTGCATGTGGTAGCCATCTTTCAATAGCTTGAAAAGCTCTTCCACTGGGATGCCAGGATATGGTGAGCCCCCCAGTGTAAAGATCTCCCAGAGCAGGACTCCAAAGGACCATCTGTATGGGAGTGAGGGCAGAGGCCTGTTACTCCTGGTCAATAACTGTAGCAGTTTTACAACAGGACAGGTTACCAATGGGCAAGGAAGGGTATGTGGATGAGAGGCATGGCAGGGCTATGCTGTTGTCTCAAATGAGAAGACAGAATACAGCCTGAGTGGGAAAGAACCCTAAAGGCTGTGATAGGTGTGACTTGAGTCTTGCTATCCCCATCCTATGTTGGGACACATACACATCACTCTGGTGGGTGTAGACTCCGTCAAACAGGGAAGCTGGTACCATCCACTTCACAGGTAGCCGGCCCTAGGCAGAGGGAGAGTTGTTGGCTGTCAGGTGTCCCCTGGTGGAGCACCGTACCCAAACCACCCTGGAATGGGGCTTACATCTGTGGTCTTCCTGTAGTATTCCAGATTGTGCACATCACGGGCCAGGCCAAAATCTGCAATCTTCATCATATTGTCCTCAGTCACCAACACGTTTCTGGCAGCCAAGTCTCTGTGAATACACCGAAGAGGCATGAAAGGAACCTGTGCTAAACTGACAGCTCCCTAGCCTAAGCAAGCTTGACATCCACTCTTCCATTCAGAAAGACCCTACCTCGCCTGTGCCCTAGCTCTGCTCACCTTCTGAGAAGCCAGGTACCTCGGGCCACCTGATAGGCACAGGACACTAGATCTTTGCAGGTAAGCTGTTTTTCTGGCAGCCTGGAGTCACCATCATATTCCATGCTTAGGGCCCTTTGTGCCTGCAGGAACTCCTAGAGGTTGCCCCTGGCAGCATATTCCATCTGCACATACAATGGTCCTGGAAGCACAGATACCTCGGAGATGTTGTGTGACTCAGGGGTCCCGATCTAACTGTCCACCCACCTGCTGTACTTACCACCCTGTGTGCAGGCCCCCAGCAGGTTGATAATGTTCTTGTGCTTGCCAATAACTTTCATCATCTCCATCTCAGACACCATGTCCAACAAGTCCTGGTCATTGGCACCATCTGTGTTGAAAGCGGGAATGTCAGGTGGTGGCCCTGCAGCCCCCACTGCCCTGCGCTACTTCTCTCCCTCCTCACCTTTCAGCATTTACACAGCCACAGTGACAGGCTTGACAGTGTTGTCCATGTTAAAGCCAACAGCCTCTGCCATAAAAACCTGGCCAAAGCAGCCTTCTAGAGAATTACCAAGTGTCAGCCTGTCCGAAGAAGCAGAGGCAGTGAGTATGTGCCCAGGACCGCCAGCCCTCATGGCCCTGTGCCACTGCATTCATAGCTGGCAATGGGCTCTTGCTCATGAAGACAGAGTAACCTGAATTTCACTCTGGACCCCACCTCCAACAGGCCTCTGCCTGGTAGCCATCTAGCCCCCAGCCACAGAACCTCCTCCAAGTATACATAAAACCCCACCAGCACTGACTGAGTTCTAGATATTTCCCACTTTGGGTTGGCTGGCAGCTCAAGCTCAGAAATACTGGCCATTACAGTATGTTCTCTTGAAACTGGGTGGATGATGTGGACCAAGGGTATGTCAGAGTTCATGGAGGTCACCTGCTTGAATCATTGAGGACAGGTTGGTGCCAGACAATGGATGCTGGTATTTGGGAAAGGATTGAAGTGGTGTAACTCCCACGAGTAGCAAGGTCAAGTCCATGTGAGGCAGTATGTAGAGCCAAGAAGAGGGATGCTAAAACAGTGGTTACTGAAGACTCAAAGTTGTTTTGAGTAACTTGGGATCCATGTGGAGGATAGGAATATGGAAGGGTCAGCTCATCTGACTGCAGAGAAATGAGTACTAAGCAGGCCACAGGTACTGCTGGGAATTTAGGACGTTCAAGGTACAACAGAGAGATCAAAACTTGGTATCTACTTTCAGTTACCTGTTGCTCAGGTGTGAAGCAGAAGCTATTGTCAACACTGGGAGCCCCCAGGTTCTTTCTTGAGACTCTACGCAGGTAGCAGAGTGTCACAGCTGCAGTCAAGACTAAGATGGAGAAGCCCACCCAGAAGCTGATGGTGCCTGCAGATAACCTGCCAGCTGCACTGCTCTCTGCCAGCTCTCTCTCAGCTGCAAAGACATAAAAGTTGGGGCCTCATCCAGCCTTGTGGGACCTCCCATTGCCCTGAGCTCTAGGTACCTGTTGGGGAGCAAAGCTACTGGGATACTCAGAGTTTGGTTACCTATGTCCCCAACTCACATTGGTAGCCCAAAATATCTATGAGTCAGCAGGGACCAGACTCAGGAGAGAAGCCTGGCAGAGCCAGAAGCATCCACACCACCACCAAGGCTCCCAGGAGATGCCAGAGCCTCAAGGCTAGACTGTAGAAATCCAACTAGAGGACTATGGGGGAGGCCTTTGCAAGATCAAGATGAGGAAGGGTGACACTCCCATACCAAGCACAAGGCCAGGGTGATTACCACAGGATGGATTGCAGTAAGTCATAAGTGCACCCCTGCTGTCCCTGTCTCTGGCAGCTTTGTTATGTTCTGAGCCAGCACCATAAGAGGACAAATGGAGCAGCAGCAGCAACAACAAATACCTGGCAGTACCTCCAGCCATGAAGAGTGATGGGAAAATCTGAAATAATTGCCTGCCAGACAGGTGTACTCCCCTGAGTCCTCAAAGGTGATATTGCGCAAAGACAGAACTTCTAGCTCCTTGTTGCTTGTGTTAACGCCTGATGTCTACAAAGAGAGAACAGAAATCAATAGGCAAGCACCAGCACATCCCTTTGGGTACCACAGCACCATCCACACAGAGATGATCAGACAGGCTTCAAGGAAAATGCCACCTCTGCTACCACCTTGACACCTACAGCTCTACCACTGCAATGGATGCCCTCTGCATCCTGAACCAAGGCACAGAGCATAAAACCAGTCCCTCTATTGGTGGATAGTTCCCTGTCCCAAGGTAAGCATTGGGCACTTGGGCAGCATGGTGCCACAAAGAAGCAACATGCAGAGTTAGTACAGAAAAAAGATGGGCAGACAGATGTATGGAGAGAAAACCAGAGGAAATTGGTGTCAGCCAGAGAATGGTGGGAAGTTGATGTTCTGAAGCAGCACAGGGCTCAGCCCCTGGAAGGTTCTGAAAACTTCTAAGCAAGAGAACAGTACAGACCTGAGGGGCTTTGAAGGAGGTAGGAAGTCAGTGCTGGCTGGGAGCTACCAGTATTATCAAGGCATCAGAAGCAGAAGATGAGTCAGAGGTGGGTCAGTTATCACCTACTTGAGGACTGTGAACATACCACCAAAATGCCTTCTCAGCCATGCTTATGAAATTGATGGTTCAACAAATGTTCTTGCCCCATCCCATTCTGACACACTGAAAGATAAAGGTGTGCATCTGCCTTCAGATTGTCACTGATCCAGGACATCTCTAGAAGAAAATGAGGACAAGACAGGGCAAGGGAGATGCCAAAGAATGGGTTGGGGAAGGAAGCACTGGAAAGCTGCCTGAAGTGAGGCACATAAAGGCAGTGGTGGGTGTGGTTTCAAAGACTGGCCTCCTTCATGTCCACTCTCCCTACACACACACACACACACACACACATACACACACACACATATACACATGGAGAGGGAGAGAAACACACACACACACAGAGAGAGAGAGAGGAGAGAGAGAGAGAGAGAGAGAGAGAGAGAGAGAGAGAGAGAGAGAGAGAGAGAGAGAAAGGGAACCCATACTCTTCAAATTTTCATCCCAAGGGTCATATCACATCAGCCTGTGCTCACGAAACCACACACCCACAGTGGGAGGTACACTGGACATGGCCCTAGTGGTCTCTCCCAACAGCCAGGATACCAACTCCTGCCAACACCTGTTCCTCTCTCCCATCAGACCTCCAAGTCTCTCTTTCCTGTGCTGCAAAGCCCAAACTCTCTCTCTCTCTCTCTCTCACGTGGCCCCCACCTGAGGCTATGAAGCAAAGCTCCAGGCAGAGGGAGGCAGGAAGAGTTCGTCAAGGCAGGGTGGAGCTAGTGCTACAGTGCAGGCAGCGGGAGAGTGGACAGCCAGTCCTCTGATGTCAGAGGGCACTAGTACAGCAGACATCCTCCTGTCCTGAGCACCAAAACTATCACCCAAGAGAAGCCTTCTGTAGACCCAAGCCTCAGAGCAAACAGGGAAACAAGTCCTACGGGAGGGCACAAGTAACACAGAGCCTGCCTGCAGCTCAGAACAGGTGATAAGTTCTGAGACTCAGGTGCCCCTTCACAGAAACTCCAACACATGGGTCCCAGTCCCAAGGTATTCCTCAGCCAAAGAGGGACTTAAGGACCAGGGCAAGGCAGTTCCAGCTAACCCATCCACCCAACCAGCTGCCAACAACAGAGCCCACCTTGAGTACAGTGACATAGGGCTTGCCATCCGGGCCTGTCTTACTGCCATTCACCTCAACATGCTTCAGCCACTGGATGTGTGGTTGGGCATCACTGTACACCTTGCAGTGGAACTCTACATCACTTCCTAGGGTGGCTGTCTGGTTTTCTGGCAGCTCAGCCTGCAAAATGGGCCGATGTGGGAAGTGCTCTGTAAGACACAGACAGGTCAGGTGCAGTGGGTCCAATCCCCTGAGGCTGACCTGCTTTAGTCACCCAGTCTGGCTCTTACCCAGTACATCCAGTGTGTAAGTCTGCTGGATGCTCCCAAACTTGTTCTTAACCATGCAGGTATAGTAGCCACTCTCCATGACCAGGCTCCAGTGCTGGTGCCTAAGCTGCAGGTAAACTTAGTAGGTGAGTGACTGTGGATGCCCAAAAATGTGAGCCTGTTTTCATCCTGACAGATAGTTAGGCTATGCAAACATACTTCTGCTCTTTCTTTTGTAATATAAGGTTACTTAGGAAGTGACTGCTTTCAGGATACTTGGTCTAGAGTGGCTTCGCTACTTAAACAACAAAATGCTAATGACTTGACACCTCAAAGTGTTAAAGTAATTAACTGTTTTACATGTAGTTTGTATCAAGTTAAAAAAGTCTTTTGTTGCCGCCTTCTCCTTTTGTATTTGAATATAAACATATAAGGAAAACTAAACAGGGAAAATTTCAGTATTCACTGGAATGCCCTCCTGGTACTTTTCTATGGTTTCAGTTTTATTACTTTTTACTTTACTTCTATTTCTAAAATCTCATGCCCCTACCCAGGCAAGAGGTATTTTTGTCAAGGCTGATCAATGACAAATGATATGGGCTATACCCTCTGTATTCAGGCTCGACCTATCTGTGCCCCTTTCGCAGACTTACCTTGATGCCCCCCATGTGATGCTCCCCTCGGAATTCCTTGCCATTCTTCAGCCAGGAGATGGAGGGGGTGGGGTTGCCAGCAGCTGCACAGTGGAAGCGTACAGTGCTGGTGGCTGGCACAGCCAGCAGTTTCATATCCATACGGTCTGGCCGAGTCCAGTAAGGGGCCCCTGATGGCAGAAGTGCTCATAACAGCATGATCAGTACACCCTTGCGAAGCTACCCTACCAGCACCCCCTCAAGCCTCATCCCTCATCTGTATTGAGACTCCTTTGTTTTGTCTGAACACTGCATCCACAGCTACCCCACTCTCAGTCTTGGGCTATTCTCTTCTCTCCCTCTGAGTCAGACTCACAGGTGTAGGGACCCAGGAAGTAGAACCCAGTAGGATGTAGATCCTGGGAGGCAACTAGGCCAGGTCATTCCACCAGTACACCAAACCTGAGTCAGCCTGTATAGTGCCCAGTGAAGGCAGGTACCCTTCAGGTCATGCTTCCCCTCCACTGAGTTCCCTCCTTCCTCTTGGCTGGGTGGAGGATGCTGTTGTGGAATATCAATTGAAGATGAGTTACATTTTTATATGTTGTGGAACAATTGTTTCATGATGCAAAGATGTGTTTCACTCTTTTATGTTGTATTTGCTTAACTTGGTGAAGCTGTGTTACTCTGTCTGGTCTAATAAAGAGCTAAATGACCAATAGTAGGGCAAGAGAGGGAAACAGGCAGGGCTCGCAGGCAGAGAGGATAAAGAGAAGGAGAAAGTTTAAGAAGGAACAAGAAAAGAAAGAGGAGGATGCAAAGGTCCAGTCACCCAGCTACACAGCCACAGAGTAAGAAGTAAAGAAAGGAATATAGAATAGAGAAAGATAAAACCCCAGAAGCAAAGTGTAGATGGGATAATTTAAGTTAAGAAAAGTTGGCTAGAAATAAGCCAAGTCAAGGTCATACAATCATAACTAAAGAGTGTCCATGTGTTTATTTGGAGCTGGGCGGTGGGCTCTCAAAGAGTAGAGCAAAAGCAACCAGCAACAGGATGCCATATTGTTTGGACTCATGAGGAAGCTGAGGGAGGCAACAAATTTCCAAAACAGAGAACAAAGGCAGGGGCAGGGTCTTCCACAGTGACTCAATCAGAGAACCCTATGCAACTCTGGGAGGAGGAACTGTCATATGAAGTAGGAGAAAAGTGTGTAGACACTGGTGAGGTGTCCCTCCAGGCTCCAAATTTGGCCAGTAGGCTTGAGAGAAGAGTGCCACAATGGGAGACTACAGCGACTTAATGGTGCCTAATGCCAGGTAAGGTCAAGAAGATGACCCTTCAGGCACCTTACCTAAGTGTTTATGGTGCAAAAACACTAAATACAACCTGAGAAGGCCAGGATGACAGAAGAAAACAGGAAATTACAAACACATTGGTAATTGTTGGGGCAGAAGCTAGAGACCAACTGGGTTAGAAATTCTGCTCTGAACATCCTGATAGCCAAAGTTGAAACGGAAAATAAGAAACTGACCCACTTCTCAGGACTACTACCTTTTTATGGCTTCAGTCCTAGAATCTAAGTCCATTTCTATGAGGGTTGTGAAACCTCAAACAAGTCCCTATACCTTCTCTCTTCTCCCGCACACTCATAAGACACATTACCCTGTTTTCCCATTAAGTTGTCACTCTGATTCCTCTCAGTCCCTTGTCCACTGTACCCCAGAAGGTTCTAGGTGGTCTGAGGACTCAGTTAACAGCAGCCTAGTCTCAGAATCATAACCACTCCACATACAATGTCTGGACCCATGATGTTGTCTCTCTCTCTCTCTCTGCCCAGACCCTGAATTTCCTGTAAACAACTTGTTATGCTTGCAGCTGCTCTGTCTGAGCAAAACAACTTGTTTTTCCTGTGTTTGTAGCTGCTCTGAGAATGAGACCTTCAGGAGTTCCTGATGGCAGGAGAGTAGTTTTTGGTGGGTTTGCCTGGGGCATGGCTACCAGTTAATGATCCATATATAAGTGGCTCTGGTACACAGTAAAGGGGAATTCTTGTTTCAAGGATGACCCATGTCTTCATCTGTGTGTCTTTGTGTATTTAAACCTCCAGGCCCTTGCCTGGCTCGTGGATGGTCCTTTAGTGCAGGCTCCACAATACAGGTGCAGTGTAATAGTACACGTAGTACTACGGATGGTCTCTCTCTCTCTCTCTCTCTCTCTCTCTCTCTCTCTCTCTCTCCATGGTTCTAGCCCATACCATGGGCACTGCCATGTGCACTTATATACTCACACCAAATCTGTGGTGCCCCCTTTACAATGTATGCCTCAGCATGGCACTGCTCCCCTCCTGCTGGTCTGCAGCAACAGCCACTAGTTCTGTGAATCTGCTGTGGAACAATGGTTTCTACCCTGTCACTTGTATTTTAATAAAATGCTGGTTGGTGAGTAGCCAGGCAGGAAAGTATAGGCAGGACAACTGGACAGAAGTAGAGGTGGGTCAATGAGAACAGAATTCTGGGAAGAGGAAAGCTCTTTCTGCCATCCTGGCCCTGACACAGAAGAAGCAAGATGTGAATGCCTCTCTGTAAAAGGTACTGAGCAATGTGACTAATGCAGATAAGAATAATGGGCTAATATAAGTTATGAGTTAATAAGCAGCCTGAGCTAATGGGCCAATCTGTTTATAACTAATGTAGACCTCTGTTTGATTTCTTTGGGACTTAATGATTATGGGAACCAGGCAGGAAAGAAACCCAAACAGCATGAATCCCTGGATCTATGTACTCGTCAGTGACAACCTGAGCACCTTGCTTGGTTTACTCACGTTCCTTCCCACCAGAACTTATCAAAATCCCTGCCAAGCAGCCCTGCCTCCTCACTGCCCCTGGAGCACTGTCTACCTGTAGAAGTGCCCCTTAACAACAGGACTACAGGAAGGAAGCAGCCTGATCCTGACCAGCTCAGTATGCCTAGGCTCTGATCTTACCTGTGTCTTCAACCACATTCTCTCCATCTTCTTCATCTCCTGAGGATGGAGCATCCGCAATAGTTATAAGCAAGCAGTGGTCCTGTGACGCTCCTACATCTGCAGACCTGCTGCTCCCTATTTTCAGAATACACTGCTCTCCATCTTTAGGGACCACTGCTCCCTGCCTTTGCAAGGCCATTCATTCAAATAGCACAGAATTGGAGGTATCCCCTCTGATGTGGGGAATTAAGCCAGCAACACTCTTGAGTGAGGGATATTGGAGCCATGCTGCCTAGGACTGCCCTGACCTCCCTAGCAATGCAGCTGCTCAACACAGTTGTCAGCCCCAGCCACCAAGAACTTACCTGTCACATGCACAGTGAAGCAGCACAGGACATCCTGAGTGAGCTGCTGCTGGCACATGTAGAACCCGGCATTGTCATGGGAGACGTTCTGATGGAGGAATTACTTTCATTTAATAAAGAAACTGCCTTGGCCCATTTATAGGCCAGCCCTTAGGTGGGTGGAGTAAACAGAACAGAACGCTGGGAGAAAGAAGCCGAGTCAGGAGTCGCCATGATTCTCTCACTCCAGACAGACGCAGGTTAAGATCTTTCCTGGTAAGCCAGCTCGTGGTACTACACAGAATATTAGAAATGGGTTAGATCAATATGTAAGAGCTAGCCAATAAGAGGCTGGAACTAATGGGCCAGGCAGTGATTAAAAGAATACAGTTTCCGTGTAATTATTTCGGGGCATAAGCTAGCCATGCGGGCGGCCGGGTGTCGGGGACGCAGCCCTGCCGCTATTATTACAATAGAATGTTCAGCACTTGTAACCTCTGGGGCCCCACCAGGATGTGGTGGGAAGCTATCAGCTCTGTGTCATCCTTAGACCAGACAGTGCAGCCTGTGCTGGCACCTCCAGGCACAGAGCAGAACAGCTCCATGGTGTCCCCGCAGCCAAAGACCACTTGCTCTTGCTGGCTAGGCTCAGGGCCTGGGGCCTCTGTGGATGAAATGGAAAGTTGTGAAACAGATTCTTCAAAGTAGCATGCTGAAGGCCCATACTTTGCTTTGCAAACTAGCAAAGCTGTGGCAGGCAAGTGAGGGCCATGCTCCTGGGGCTTGGGGTTCTGCCAGACAATGTTCAAACCAGGAGTGGGCAGACTATTTCAGTAAGAGCCCAGGGGTGTGAGTGCCTCAACTCTGTCAGTGGTGTGTGTTAAGGTTTCTGTCTCTGTCCTGGAGGAGGAAGCTGTCTTCCAAGGATGATATGGAAGAGACACAGCTGCTTAGGAGAAGCCTAGATTGGATTCACACATTCCAGGGTAGGAGTGTGATGATTAGAATTATTAAGCAAAGAGAAACAGAGATGAGAGAGAAATAAAAGATAAACCACAGAAGAGCATCAGGAGGGAAATTTCATGAATACTGAACCACTCCTTTATTTTCCATATGTCTTTTCACACCCCACTCCAAAGAGGTAAAGGGGGAGGCAACAGACTTCATCAACATGATGAAACAAATAAACAGAGCACCTCTGATCTTTGTTCAAGATGAAGCTGATACACCTCTGTAGTTAAAATACCAATTAGTCACTCTAGGTCAGGACCTCTTGTTTTGTAGTCACTTGTTGTCAACAACTTTGAAAAAGCAAAACAAGCTCAAACTCTCTGACCTCTAATCAAGGTGGAATGGACTCACATCTGTGTGCCCTGACACACAGCAGCACTCCTGGTAGCTGAAAGATCTGAAAATGTCAAGAAGGGTGGGGGCAGCTCTATGGTACAGCACCTGCCTGGAATGTCTGAAGCTTTAAACTCCTATACCTGGGGTCCCCATTTCACAAATGAGGACCATGCTTTGGCTAGGGGATGTCAGAGGGGCCATGTGAGCCAACCAGAGCTAGAATCACAGTCAAGTGGAGATAGTCACCCATCCTGAGAGGTAAGAAACTGGAGTTCTAGGGTGGTTAGACACAGGTAGCCATATATCTCTCCCCTACCCAGATGGTGCCCAGCTCATGAGGAGACCCAAAGACCTCACACCTAGGGACACACCACCCAGATTTCCCTGCTAGGACCTAACAATGACCATCAGAGGCACAGATGGGCTCGGGGGCCAGGACAGGAGCAGGTAGTCCTGCTGGTTAGACCTCCTTCCTTAGATTCAGATGGACTGGTTAACATGTCACTTGCCATTCTGCAGATGCATAGCCTACATTCAATGCCCAAATGTCCATTCAACCTAAACCAATACCAGTGCTGCCCATTCCAGAGTCATCCCACCAAGATTCCAACAGCCCGAGAGACTGTCCTCAAAAGTATCCATGAAGCTTGTGTCCCATGGAGCCAGGAAGATTTTGTTTGTCCCTTAGTGGGCCTCACAGTAAGGGATCTTCTATCCTGACCTACAGTTCTCCTGCTGCCATGTTCTATGGAGGCAATACAATGCTGGAAGCTTCCTGAGGCACCAAAGAAGACCAAGAACTGTCTAGTCAGTGGCCTCAGGGCAACCATGACCCAAAAGCAACAGTTGTGATTTAGTCTGAGCAAGATAAAAGGTCAAGCTATTCACACAAGTCCTCTCATCAGGAGAGTGACTGGGGAAAGACACAACATTCCACAGGATGGAGAGGCAAATGCCTGGTTGTATGAGGTGGGGAAGGGAAATGGCCCTGAATCAGCTGAGCTGACATTTGATCTATCCACCCATACTGTCCACTAGGAGCCAGCACAACCCAGATACCTGGACTTTGGGGGCCTCAGGCAACAGCAAATCCAACCCTGTGATCCCATTCCAGTGTCACAGGGCCTATAGGAGCCTGTGTTGTGAGTTACGCAGGTAATAAGGGAAACACAGTGTGGGATGTGGTTTGAGACAACACAGTATATGGTATATGCTGAGGAGGTAGTATCAGATCATGGTCTAATGGAGCCCTCACACCCCCATCAGCCTTGAGACCTTCAAAAACACAGATATTTTAGATTACAATTCATAACACTAGCAAAATAACAGTTAAGAAGTAGCAATAAAAATAATTTAATGGTTAGAGGTTACCATAACATGAGGAACTGTGTTAATGGAAAATTAATTAGGGAACATGAAAACCACTGGAGGCTACTCTCTACCCCTACTGAGAACCCAGAACCCAGATTGCCCTGCCTACCAGGAGTGGCCAGTGTGGTTGGGGCCTAGCCCTGCTCCAGAACCCTTAGGTCCAGCCAGCTCCTGCTTGGTGATTTATGTTCCCAGAGAGAGTCAGCCATGTCTTTGTATTTTCATTGCCAGGCCCATCTAGTTAAGGAATAGGATGCAGTTTATTGGCCTGTAAACTCCCTGGGTGGGGCAGGGCTGGTGCATTTCCACCAATCCACCTTCATTGCCTGGAGCACAGAGAGGGTCTGTGCTTTCCTCTGGACCTGAGATCACTGACACCAGACACAGGGAACAATATCTTCTAAAATTGATATGGTCCCCTGTCACTGGCCATTTGGCTGCTGGGGAAGCACTAATATGCAAGCCGAGGCTCAAAGAGGGTGCTGATTTCCTGACAAATGCTGTCATAGCAGCTGAATGGCACACACACTCAACCTTCCAGTCCACTTCCATTCACCAAAAAAAGTTCCAGGCCAGGCAGTGGTGGCTCATGCCTTTAATCCCCGAACTTGGGAGGCAGAGGCAGGTAAATTTTTGTGAGTTCAAGCCAAACTTGATCTAAAAGAGCTAGCTTCAAGATAGGCTCCATAGCTAGAGAAAAACCCTGTCTCGGAAAAAAAAAAGGAAAAAGAAAAAGTTCCAGGAGCCCCCAGCTGCTGAGTTAGAAAGGTACTTGAGTTACTCGCCCCCACTTGCCCCTTCCTGGGAGCCTGAGCTGAGCTGCCATCAACTGGGTAGAGGAGAAAGAGGCCGAGCTGTGCCACCAGGGTACAAAAGCCAAGGTTCAAAGGAGCGACTGTTGGGACATCTGCTCCAGTGGGGAAACAGCTCACCATGTACTGTGTGGCACCATCAGGCCAGTGGCCTGCATTGCCACACCATGCCCAGGCACAGTGGGCAGGGGGCAGAGGTTAGGAAGAGCCCGTACACATATTTCCCTCGGGGAGGTAAAGCCTCAGACTCTGGCTTTGTTTGATGGAATGCAGTGTCCCATCAGACTTTGCTGGCCAGCCAGTCTGTGCAGCTGAGCTGCGATCCTGGGACAAGTGCCCCTCACCTCCCAGAGTGTGGTCTACAGAGGTATGCCTCTGAAAGACCACCCTCAAGACACCTACAGGCAAAGAGAGGAGTGGAAGACCTGAAGCTGTCACCATATCATGTGAGACACTGGGTGACAAAAGCTGAGCTTTGGCGGAGTCCTCTGCCTACCCCCAAACTCCAGCCTTCATTTTGGCTTAAGATGAGCAAGAACTGTCCTGGTGACCTTGGAAACCAACAACAGGCAGTTTTTGTCAACAATGGGAATCATGGAAACCCAGCAAGTGGCACTCTGACTGCTTAGGCTGAGGAGCCTGAGGTTCCCTGTCACAGTGATCCATTCTATGGGGTGCCTTACACTTGGTAGTGATCCTGAGACTCCAGATGCCTCATACACTGACACACAGCAATCTGTAGATTTGAGAGAAGAACCGAACTCACTGCTCCCCATGGTGCTACTCAACCTGACATCCCCTACTCACTCAGGGGCTATCTGCCATTCCCAAAGCTTCTGATGGCCACATCATCACCCCACATGTATCCCACCCTGCAGCCAGGCACACCGAGTCAGTCCATACCTGGCAGTTTCCTCACAAGTCTCTGCTCTGTGCTAGGAGGTTGGGAGGCAGCTCTGGTCCCAACCACTATGCATAGCACTAGCAAGCAAGCCAGGACTCCCATGGCTGGAGATGGCAGTGGCATCCTCATGCACAAGGCATGAGGGTGTTACATCCCCAACGCTTAACTTCTGGTCCAGTGTGGGTAGATTCACTCTGGAGAGTCTGTGGGAGGAGACCAGCAAGTTTTTTTGAGCAGGTATTGTGGGAGAGGTCTAGGGGGTGGGGGCAGGGGATGGGGAAGACAGGAGGGCCTCAAGTACCTGAAAAAGCAAACCAGACCATTCTACCTTCTGTGGTCTCTCTCTTTTCTTTCCCTCCACTGAGACAGAGCTCTCCAATATATTTTCTCTAAGTTTTATTTTTTCTTTTGACTACAACTGGTAAAATTAAGGTAAATTTAATTATGATGTTCTGGATCCATTTACTCTTAAACCCTCTCAGCAGTTTTCTAGGATGTTTGTTAAGCAGGCTTTGGGAGACTTCTAACTAAATGTTTCATTGTATTCTTTTTGAAAAGGGTTTCCCCCTCCCGACCCACAGGGACTGGCCTTCCTGAGAAATAAACAGGTTGTTACTCTTCAGACTCCTGCAGAACAAGCAATCAAGGCCCCAGGGCCATCATCCCTTGCCACAGCAGAATCATGCCCTCTAGGGTCTCTCTGCAGTCCACTGGTTCTCCAGGTATCACCTATGGCAGTCTTGCTCTGTCACTCTCGGACAGTTGGCCCTTGCACCCATCATCCATGTGTGACCCTCAGTGAGACCAGCAGACAAAACTTCCTTTAAGTTAAAAGATTGAAAAACAATACAAGTTTATTTATAGTAACATTGCCACAAGAGCCTTCTTTGACTATCTGAGAGCTACTACAAAAGGGGAAGGCTTGATAGAGTTTTTAAAGGCACAAACCTCAATTTTCTCAACTCCTGGGGTATTTTTGCTATGTGAGAAATTATCCTGTTCTTGTTTTTTAGAGCACGCAAGGATAAGTGAGATTACAGAAGCAGAATGAGCATCTGAATAATATTTTAAAATAACAATTATACAGTACGGAACAATTGTGAGAAACGATCCAGGTGGCTCTGGGATCAGTCTTCCCTTTAGATTGCTATTGAGACTCAAATGCTGAGGGCCATGACTTAGGGTTGTAGTCCAGACATCCTGTGGTTAATAATCCTTAGGCTGAGAATAAAGCCTTGCTGACTCCAATGTTTTTCTTTTTTCACATAACTTAGTTTGACACTCAGTTTGAAATGGAGCTAGTTTTTAACCACTACATAAGTAAACAGACCCAGTTTCTGATTTTAGAGTAGCCAGCTTGGGGGTCAGGCAGGTGGGCTCAGCATTTGCACACAGAAGGCTGTAGACAGCCTTCAACACAGGCTGCTGATTTCTTACCCCTCAAACAAAGGGCTGTTAAAACTAGGTCCTGTGTGGCCAGGAGAATATGAAGTCGGCAGTTGTGATAGCTCCTAACAGAACCCTCACTAGTCAGTAGTACTGATGTCTCTAGTTCAAATTCTCAATTTATTCATGTTTGATGACATAGGCAAATGGAGACTTAAGTGAACAGTATCTTTAGAAATTGGGCCTTACTGTCAGGTTGTAAAGGTTTAACAACAGCATACATAATAACATACGATATTTGGGTGGTGTACTATGTGAGTCCTTTAGGAACAACTCAATAAGATGTAGCATATTCCTAGTCCTGGAAATTTGATTTTATAGCATATGATATCTAACTGGAGTACTGTCTTCGCCATCACATAGTAACCATCTTTAAATATTTTATATATGTGCATATTTCAGGAAACTTCTAGAGTTCCAGGTATCAATAGAGCTTTTCAACCTCCCTGTTTTAGCCAATATTCCATTGCCATATAAAGACATCATAACCATAACAACTCTTATAAAAGAAAGCATTTAATGGGGCTTGCTTACACTTTCAGAGGCTTAGTCCAATATCAGTATGGTGGGAAGCATGGTGGCATGCAGGCAGACATGGTGCTGGAGGAGCTGAAAGTTCTACATCTAGATCAGCAGCGAGCAGGTCTGGACCCCCAGTGACACGCTTCCTCTAACAAAGCTGTACCTACTCCAATAAGACTATACCTCCTAATACTTTCAAAAATGCCACTTCCTGATGTCAAATATAAAAATATATTAGCCTATGGGGGCCATTCTTATTCAAATGACCACACTTCCCATATACCTTCCTTTACTTTGCCCACCCACCTACATCCTCCATTGAATCTTCCCTTATCCTGTTGTAACACTTTATTCAATTTTCTCTTTTTTGAAGAGCCCCTACCCTACCAACCCCTTTGTAGAACCTGGCCTCTGTTTATATCCTAAATGAAACACACATTTAAAGATAGCATCCATGTATAAAGTGGGAAAAAACACATTATTTGTCTGTTTTGGTCTTGGTTACCTCACTTAGTAGGATTTTTTCAATTCCATTGTTTACCTGCAAATTTTGTAATTACATTTTGTTTTCACAGCTGAATAATATCCCATTGTATAAATGGATTATATTTCCATTATCCCTTCCTCTCTTGATAGACATCTAAGCTGTTTCCACTTTCTGGAGAGAAAAGCAGTGAACATTGGTGTGCTGATGCAGGTGAGGCCCTTTGTGTGTATGTCCAAGAGTTGTAGAGCTGGATTCAGAGGTATATCTATTTTCAACCCTGAGAAGCCTCCTCACTGATTCAGTAGTGGCTGTACCAGTTTGCACTCCCACCAGCAATGATAAGTGTTCCTCTTTCCCCACATCCTCAGAAGCATGCGCTATCATTTCTTTCTTTCATCTGGGCCATTATGGATGGAATAAGATGAAACCTCCAGGTAGTTACAGTTTTTGTTTCCATGGTGGTTAAGGATGTCAAACCATCTGCTCTATTCACATGCAGGGGACATATTACATACAGTGACACACTCATACATGTGAAATAAAACAACAAATCTTTACAAAAAAAGTTGAAACAAACAAACAAACAAAAAAAAACAGGACTGGGCTGGCAATAAGGCTCTGCAAGTAAAGGCGCTTGTTGCCAGGCCTGACAACCTGAGTTTGGTGCTCAGAATATTCATGATGAAAGGAAAGAACAAACTCCAGCAAGTTGTTCTTTGACCTCCAGGACACACCCCTCCAATAAATAAATAAAAAGTACCAAACTGCACAAATCAATAAAATTCTAACAATGACAAAAACAAATACATAAACCTTTGAAAATTGTGGATCAGATGGTCAAATTTCTCTCCCATACCACCTTAAACTGTTAGTAGACCAGAAATCCCCGCAAATCTATTGTCATTTCTTTCTGGATACTTCCAGTGATTTTTGTTGTTATCGTTTTTTTTTTTTTTAATGATTTATTTACTTATATTTAATGGGCATTTGTGCTTTGCCTGCAGAAATGTTTGGGTGAAGGTGTTGGATTCCCTGAAACTGGAATTACAGGCAGTTTTGAGCAGCCATGTGTGTGCTGGGAATTGAACCTGGGTCCTTGGAAGAGGAGCCAGTGTTCTTATCTGCTGAGCTAAGTTTCCAGCCTTTTGTTATTGTTTGAGAAAGGATCTCACTCTGGCCCAGGCTGGCTCCAGAATCCTCCTCTCTCAGCCTGCGAAATGCTGGGATTCTAGGCTTGACCCAATATAAAGAATTTTTTTAAGTAAAAATAAGTTGCTAGCATACAAGTTCAAGACCCAGGAAGGAGAAGGCAGGGTAAGGCACAACCAACTTAACTTCTTAGTCACACAGAAGGGATACCCAAATCTTCTAAAATAGACAAAGAAGAGAAAAATCAATGTGAATGTCTGTACAGAACACGAGACTGAGCAGATAGATGGGTCAGTATATAAAGGTGCTTGCCACTAAGTCTGATGACCTGAGTTCAGTCCTCAGAACCCCCAAGGCAGAAGGAAAAATTGACTCAAGTTTTCTTCTGACCTCCACACACATGCACTCACACACATACATGCCATAGTGGGAAGTGGCCCATGAATTTAATCCCAGTTCACAGGAGGCAAAGGCAGGTGATACTCTGTGAGGTTAAGTTCCAGGAAAGCCAGGGCTCCATTGAGAAACTCCATTTCAGAAAGGCAAAAGAAAAAGAAAAAAGAAAAATGTGACCTAGAATAGTCCACAACACTAGAAGGATGAACCTGCCTGACTAGTGAAGGAGGCCAAAGATGCCTCTTAGATGGTCTTCATCTAGGTGGTCAGCTGTGGTGGCGCAAATGAATGTAGACAGATTATATAGATATATACAGCTTTAATAAGGAAATAGACTTACAGGACCACAGGTTCCCGTGGAGTACTAGAAAAGCGGAGCAAAAGAAAAGGGGCTGCTGGGCTCATGCCCGGCAGATTTATCCGTAAACATTAGCCCGAGGCGAACACGCCCCCAATGGGTGAGGCTATGTCCCTACATCTCCCCCTTTTGTCTAAATAAGATAGAACCAAACCAAATACAACTATATACAATAATAACAAATAATAAATATAACAAACAATATTGAGAACAAAACTTTTGCTAAACATTCTATCTTAAGGAGTCTAAATAACATAGAGAGTAACTACAATTATATAATCTTTAACTCCGTCAAAGATCTGAGAAGGGAATAAATATTACTTAACAATCGAGAGATATCCAAAATGTGTAACAATTGACAGAGACAACTGACTACCTGGGCAATCACCCAAAGTCTCGTTTGTAATGTTGAGTCAACCAACTTTGGCTAAGGCCTAACATAACTGGCATACCATTATTAAAGGCAAGGAACTTTCTTAGGACTATCCTACCCTGTCTTGGCAAGATAAGACAATCCTGTTTTATCCACTTAGGGATATTTTGTATCTTACCATTGTCTTTTTTAATGTCTGAATCTCCTGTCCAGAATTATGTTTTAAAGCCTTTATTGAGGATTTTAAAGTATGAAGTTTGTCCATTAGAGATAACGTCTCATCTTTGGACATAATTTTTATAGCATATACCGTGCCTTTTTGTATAGATAATCTTTTTGTCAATCTGTCATAAGCTTTAGACAAAATCCGATTGTTACATTTATCAGTTTTGATTCTCTTAGTTAATGTTTTTGTTTCTACTGAAAGGGACTGAAGCTTACGATCCAAATCAGCTGTTTTTTTTTATAGTAATAAATTTTTTTTTAATATCAGCCGTTAATATTTTAGTTCCTACTGAAAGGGACTGAAGCTTATGATCCAAATCAGCTGTTTTCTCTTTTATAGTAATTAATTTTTCCTTAACATCAGCCTGTACCTCTTTTAAATTTTTTTTAGTTTGTCGAGTTGTGTTAAACAAAGATCTGTTCTCTGTCTGGAGAACTTTAAACTGATTTTTGAGAAGATTGTTGTCATTCTCAATTGTTTTTAAGCATTTAACCTTGTCTCGTAAAGACTTTATCATATTTTTATTATCAAACCATACAGTACCAAGGAAAACTACGAATCCCAGAAAGATCCATATCTGTGGGCTGACAGACACTTCTTGTAAAATCTCCCACATGGTACAACTGAAAAGGCTGTTAAAGTCTTGAATGGTAATGTTTTTAGACATTTTTCTTATTTATAAAAGAAAATTATGTACCTGTAATGAAGTTTTCCTGTCAGTGGTGGCTAAAGAAATGCACCTGAGTCCACGTGGTCTAAGCCAGAGCCGGTCTGAAACAATTAACTCAAAACAAAAATTATTGTACTGCCTGTTAAGGGAAGGGGTTGGCGGCTTTTGCTTCAAAACCGCAGGTGCTTTACTTAAATCAGGCAGTGAGGGTTTGGAAGAAGCAAGGAGCTATTAACTGCTCTGTGGGGGTCGCTGCTCTGCGACTGTAGTGGCCTGGAGCGGGGGAAGGGAAAGCGAGCACAGAGCGTGCTGTAAATCGCCTTCCTGAGCTCAGGCAACTAGCCGGGAAAGGTGGAGCTTGCGCCCCCCCTGCGCCAGGTCGGGGGCAAAATAGCCCGACGTTGGGATGCCAAATGTGGTGGCGCAAATGAATGTAGACAGATTATATAGATATATACAGCTTTAATAAGGAAATAGACTTACAGGACCACAGGTTCCCGCGGAGTACTGGAAAAGCGGAGCAAAAGAAAAGGGGCTGCTGGGCTCATGCCCGGCAGATTTATCCGTAAACATTAGCCCGAGACAAACACGCCCCCAATGGGTGGGGCTATGTCCCTACAGTCAGCTTAGCCCAAGTATCTTTGGCAGGAGAGAAGATCCCAGAATTCACCAACCTTGTGACAGGACTATGGTTCCTCAAGAGTACAATGAATTCCAGGCTAAAGGAATGGTATTCCTAGAAGTTACAACCAGGGTGTGATGGTGAATACCTCTGAATTGCAGTAATTGGGAGGCAGATGCAGGTGCATCTCTTTGAGCTTGAGGCCAGCCTGCTCTACATAGCAAGTCCAAGGCCCACTAGGGCTACATAGTAAGACTCTGAAACAAAGAAAGGAAGTTAGAACCAGATGGACTTTATGATACAGACCTAAAACTCAGCATTTGGTAGGTGATGGCAGAAAGATCAAGATCAAGACCATGCTCAGCTATATAGTGAATTTGAGGACACTATGATTATATAAGATACTAACTCAAAAATAAAAGCAAAACTCTCAATCAAACAATACAAACCAAAAGCATCTCCTTGTGCTCTAGGAATGGAGACCTACAGACAAGAGACACGCATACCTACAGACAGAAAGTCAATTCTTTTTCATTTTTACAAAGTGATCACAGTTTCCAAGTTACCTCATGTTATCAGGTGGATATTCCAACAAGGCATGGAATGCTGGTGATATGGCAGGCCCTGTATCAACAGACTTACTGGTGTCATCTCAGTTCAACCTCTAACAGTCCTGTAATATGGTTACCATTTTTATGCCCATTGTACAGAATGGGGAACAGAGGCTCAGGGGAAATTAAGTAACTCATAGACAACAGTGCTATGAAATGTAGGAGGGAAAGATTCAAATTCAGGTCTTCTTGACTCTAAACCACATATGCTAAGTGTTTGGACTGCCCACTCTACAGCCTCCGGCATGCTTTACTGCCTTGTTCCTCACTGTTCTATGACTTCTCCCTCTTAGTGAATTAGTCATGTGTTGACACATCTAGTCTCAGTCTAGTGGGTTGTTTATTTATTTTTTTTTCTTTTATTTATTTTTTATTCTTTTTTAATTAAAATTTCCACCTGCTCCCCGTTTCCCATTTCCCTCCCCTCCTCCCAAATATTGCCCCCTCCCCCCACTCCCCTCCCCCTATCCCCACTTCTCTTCTCCTCCCCCCCACACCATTCCCCCTCCCTCTCGATACTGAAGAGCAGTCCAAATTCTCTGCCCTGCGGGAAGACGAAGGTCTTCTATCTACGTCCAGGAAGGTGAGCTTCTAAACAGGCTAAGCTTCCACAAAGCCAGTTCATGTATTAGGATTGAAACCTAGTGCCATTGTCCTTGGCTTCTCATCAGTCTTCATTGACCTCCATGCTCAGAGAGTCCGGAATCAACCCATGCTTATTCAGTCCCAGACCAGCTGGCCTTGGTGGGCTCCTAATAAATCAGTTCCACTGTCACAGTGGGTGGGTGCATCCCTCGTGGTCCTGATTTTTTGCTCTTGTTCTCCCTCCTTCTGCTCCTCATTTGGACCTTAAGAGCCCAGACCGTTGCTCCAAATTGAGAATCTGTCTCTACCTCGATCCATCGCCAGATGAAGGTTCTAAGGTGATATGCAAGATATTCATCAGTATAGGATAGGGTCATTTCAGGTTCCCTCTCCTTAGTTGCCCAAGGTACCAGCTAGGGACATATTCCTGGACACCTGCGAACCCCTCTAGAGTCAAGTCTCTTGCCAACCCTAAGATGGCTCCCTTAGATAGGATATATACTTCGCTGCTCCCGTATCCATCCTTCCTATATCCCAACCATCCCAATCCCCCGAGCTCCTCCCATCCTCCCCTTCTCATATTTCTCATCCCATTTCCCCTTTGCCCCATGCCACCTCACCCGCAAGTTCCCAGTTTTTGCCCTGCAATCTTGTCTACTTCCCCCTCTCCATGCGGATGACTATATGATTTTCTTTGGGTTCACTTTCTTATTTAACTTCTATAGGATCACACATTATATGCTTAATGTCTTTTATTTATGGCTAGAATCCGATTATGAGTGAGTACATCCCATGTTCCTCTTTTTGGGTCTGGGATACCTCACTCAGGATAGTGTTTTCTATTTCCATCCATTTGCACACAAAATTCGAGAAGTCATTGTTTTTTACTGCTGAGTAGTACTCTAATATGTATATATCCCACACTTTCTTCATCCATTCCTCCATTGAAGGGCATCTAGGTTGTTTCCAGGTTTTGGCTATTACAAACAATGCTGCTATGAACATAGTTGAACAGATACTTTTGTCATTTGATGTGGCATCTCTTGGGTATATTCCCAATAGTGGTATTACTGGATCTTGGGGTAGGTTGATCCCAAATTTCCTGAGAAATCGCCACACTGATTTCCAAAGTGGTTGCACAAGTTTGCATTCCCACCAGCAATGAATGAGTGTGCCTCTTTCTCCACAACCTCTCCAGCAAAGGCTATCATTGGTGTTTTTGATTTTAGCCATTCTGACAGGTGTAAGATGGTATCTCAAAGTTGTTTTAATTTGCATTTCCCTTATCGCTAAGGAGGTTGAGCATGACCTTAGGTGTCTTTTGGCCATTTGAATTTCTTCTGTTGAGAATTCTCTGTTCAGATCAGTGCCCCATTTTTTTATTGGGTTCATTAGCATTTTAAAGTTTAGTTTCTTGAGTTCTTTATATATTTTGGTGATCAGACCTTTGTCTGTTGCAGGGTTGGTGAAGATCTTCTCCCAGTCAGTGGGTTGCCTTTTTGTCTTAGTGACAGTGTCCTTTGCTTTACAGAAGCTACTCAGTTTCAGGAGGTCCCATTTATTCAATGTTGCCCTTAATGTCTGTGCTGCTGGGGATAAACGTAGGAAGTGATCTCCTGTACCCATATGTTGTAGAGTACTTCCAACTTTTTCTTCTATCAGGTTCAGTGTGTTCAGACTAATATTGAGGTCTTTAATCCATTTGGACTTGAGTTTTGTGCATGGTGATAGATATGGATCTATTTTCATTCTTCTACACGTTGACAACCAGTTCTGCCAGCACCATTTGTTGAAGATACTCTCTTTTTTCCATTGAATACTTTTAGCTCCTTTATCAAAAATTAGGTGTTCATAAGTTTGTGGGTTAAAATCAGGGTCTTCTACTCGGTTCCATTGATCGACTTCTCTGTTTTTATGCCAATACCAAGCTGTTTTCAATACTGAGGCTCTGTAATAGAGTTTGAGGTCAGGGATGGTAATGCCTCCAGACGATCCTTTATTATATAAGATTGTTTTGGCTATCCTGGGTTTTTTGTTTCTCCATATAAAGTTGATTATTGTCCTCTCAAGATCTGTGAAGAATTTTGATGGGATTTTAATGGGGATTGCATTGAATCTATAAATTGCCCTTGGTAGAATTGCCATTTTTACTATGTTGATCCTCCCTATCCAAGAGCAAGGGAGATCCTTCCATTTTCTGGTATCCTCCTCAATTTCTTTCTTCATTGACTTAAAGTTCTTGTCAAATAGATCCTTTACTTCCTTGGTTAGGGTTACCCCAAGATAGTTTATGCTATTTGTGGCTATCGTGAAGGGTGATGCTTCTCTGATTTCCTTCTCTGCTTCCTTATCCTTTGTGTATAGGAGGGCAACTGATTTTTTGGAATTGATCTTGCATCCTGCAACGCTACTAAAGGTGTTTATCAGCTGAAGGAGTTCTTTGCTGGAGTTTTTGGGGTCGCTTATGTACACTATCATATCGTCTGCAAATAATGAAAGTTTAACTTCTTCCTTTCCGATTTGAATCCCTTTGATCCCCTTATGTTGTCTTATTGCTATTGCTAAAATTTCAAGCACTACATTAAAGAGGTATGGAGAGAGTGGACAACCTTGTCGTGTTCCTGATTTTAGTGGAATAGCTTTGAGTTTCTCTCCATTTAATTTGATGTTAGCTGACGGCTTGCTATAAATAGCTTTTATTATATTTAGGAACGACCATTGTATTCCTAATCTCTCTAAGACCTTTATCATAAAGGGATGTTGAATTTTGTCAAATGCTTTTTCCGCATCTAATGAAATGATCATATGGTTTTTTTCTTTCAGATTATTTATATGATGGATTACATTGATAGATTTTCGTATGTTGAACCAGCCCTGCATCTCTGGGATGAAGCCTACTTGATCATAATGGATAATTTTTCTAATGTGTTCTTGGATTCGGTTTGCCAGTATTTTATTGAGTATTTTTGCGTCGATGTTCATGAGTGAGATTGGCCTGTAGTTCTCTTTCTTGGTTGTGTCTTTGTGTGGTTTTGGTATCATAGTAACTTCAGCTTCATAAAAGGAATTTGGCAATGACTTCTCTGTTTCAATATTGTGAAATACATTAAGGAGTATAGGTATTAGGTCTTCTTGGAAGTTCTGGTAGAATTCTGCATTAAAGCTGTCTGGACCTGGGCTTTTTTTGGTGGGGAGATTTTTTATAACAACTTCTAATTCTTCGCGACTAACAGGTCTATTTAGATTGTTCACCTGGTCCTGGTTTAACTTTGGTATATGGTACTTATCTAAAAAAGTGTCCATTTCTTTTACATTTTCCAATTTTGTGGCATACAGGTTTTTGTAGTAAGATCTAATGATTCTCTGAATTTCGTCTGTGTCTGTGGTTATGTCTCCCTTTTCGTTTCTGATTTTGTTAATTTGCGTATTCTCTCTCCGCCGTTTGATTAGTTTGGATAGGGGTTTATCAATCTTATTGATTTTCTCCAAGAACCAGCTTTTTGTTTCATTGATTCTTTGGATTGTTTTCTGTGTTTCTATTTTGTTGATTTCAGCCCTCAATTTGATTATTTCCAGTCTTCTACTTCTCCTAGGTGAGTCTGCTTCTTTTCTTTCTAAAGCTTTAAGGTGGGCTATTAGGTCTCCAATGTGTGCTTTCTCCGTTTTCTTTATGTGGGCACTTAATGCTATGAACTTTCCTCTTAGCACTGCTTTCATAGTGTCCCATAGGTTTGAGTATGTTGAGTCTTCGTTTTCATTGAATTCAAGAAAGACTTTAATTTCTTTATTTCTTCCTTGATCCAGGTGTGGTTCAGTAGTTGACTGTCCAATTTCCATGAGTTCATAGGCTTTCTGGGGATAGCATTGTTGTTGAATTCTAACTTTAATCCATGGTGATCTGATAAGACACAGGTGGTTACCGATATTTTTTTGTAACTGTGTAAGTTTGCTTTGTTACCGAGTATGTGGTCTATTTTCGAGAAGGTTCCATGAGCTGCAGAGAAGAAGGTATATTCTTTCTTATTTGAGTGGAATGTTCTAAAGATGTCTGTTAAGTCCATTTGATTCATTACCTCCCTTAATCCTCTTATTTCTCTGTTAGGTTTCTGTCTGATTAACCTGTCCATTGGTGAGAGAGGAGTGTTGAAATCTCCTACTATTAGTGTGTGTGGTTTGATGACTGCCTTGAGTTTTAGTAACGTTTCTTTTACATAAGTGGGTGCTTTTATATTAGGGGCATAGATATTCAGGATTGAGACTTCATCCTGGTGAATTGTTCCTGTTATGAGTAAAAAATGTCCATCTCCATCTCTTTTGATTGATTTTAGTTTGAAGTCAACTTTCTTAGAAATTAGTATGGCCACACCTGCTTGTTTCTTAGGTCCGTTTGCTTGATAAACCTTTTCCCAGCCCTTTACTTTGAGTAGATGTCTGTCTTTGTGGTTGAGGTGTGTTTCTTGTAAGCAACAGAATGTTGGATCCTGTTTTCGTATCCAATCTCTTAGCCTGTGCCTCTTTATAGGTGAGTTGAGTCCATTGATATTAAGTGATATTAATGACCAGTGGTTGTTAACTCCGGTCATTTTTCCTTTCTTTCTTTCTTTCTTTTGGTAGTAGAGTTTGTGTGTTTCCCTTCTTCAAGTTGTGCTGGTGAAGGGTCATTAGATGTCTGAGTTATTGTGGGCATTGTTGGACTCCTTGGTTTGTGATTTTCCTTCAATTACTTTCTGAAGGGCTGGATTTGTGGCTACGTATTGTTTAAATTTGTTTTTATCCTGGAAAATTTTGTTTTCTCCATTTATAGTGAATGAAAGCTTGACTGGGTATAGTAGTCTGGGCTTGCATCCATGGTCTCGTAGTTTCTGCAGTATATCTATCCAGGACCTTCTGGCTTTCATGGTTTCCATAGAGAAATCAGGTGTAAGTCTGATAGGTTTACCTTTATAGGTAACTTGACCTTTTTCCTTTGCAGCTCTTAATATTCTTTCTTTATTCTGTATGTTTTGTGTTTTGATTATTATATGACGAGGAGATGTTTTTTTTGATCCAGTCGATTTGGTGTTCTGTATGCTTCTTGGACCTTCAAAGGAATATCTTTCTTAAGGTTGGGAAAGTTTTCTTCTATAATTTTATTAAATATATTTTCTGGACCATTAGCTGTAGATCTTCTCCTTCTTCTATCCCTATTATTCTTAGGTTTGGTCTTTTTATTGTGTCCCAGATTTCCTGAATGTTTTGTGATGAGAATTTGTTGGTTATGCTGTTTTCTTTTATGAGAGTGTTTATTTTCTCTATGGTATCTTCAGTGTCTGAGATTCTTTCTTCTATCTCTTGTAATCTGTTGGTGGTACTTGTCTCTGTAGTTCCTGTTCGTTTATTCAAATTTTCCATCTCCATCCTTCCCTCGGTTTGTGTTTTCTTTATTACTTCCTCTTCATTCTTCAAGTCTTGAACCGTTTCCCTTACCTGTTTGATTACTTTTTCTTGTTTCTCTTGGTTTTCTTGGGTATCTTTGAGAAATTTATTCATTTCCTCTACCTTTTTGTTTGTAATCTCTAATTGGTTGTGGCAGTTTTTCACTTCCTGTTTAAGGTCCTCTATTATTTTCATAAAATTCACTTTTGAGTCGAATTCTTCTAATTCTTGTGGATTAGGGTGTACACTTCTCATTTCGGGATTCCTGGATCCTGGTGATGTCACGTTGCCTTTCAAGTTGTTGGGGGAATTCTTGCATTGGCGCCTGCCCATCTTTTCCTTCAAATGGAGCCAGGAGAGGCCTGATGTCTTGGACCAGTCTTTGCTGTGACTAACTCTCTAGGTGTATCTCCTCAGTGTAGGGGCAGGAACCGTTCCCTTCCAGGTGAACTCCTCAACACCAAAACATGTATGCGTGGTATTCCAATGACCCGCGTAAAGAAGGCCGAATGCAAGGGGTCGGGCGGGGTCGAGTAGAACACAGGCGACACTGCAGTACAAGCTGGAGGTGCCTGCACTCCCTTTCGGGGGTTACTGAGGCCTGCCCGCTAGGCAGGCACTCACTGCTCTGGTTGGGTAGCCTTAGTGTAGGGGCGTTTGTGCTCTCTACCGGGACCGTCCGCCCCAGGATAGTACACACTCACCCGTCCCGATGAAACTTCTTGGCACCTACACAGGAACTCCTGGATGCCCCAATGAGCCAGGGACTAAGGGAAGTAGGGCGCAGGCAGAGCAGGTCCAGGAGATCACAGCAGAGACTGCAGCCCCAGCAGCGGGGGGGGGGGGGGGGGGGGGGGGGGGGGGGGGCCTGCTTTCCCTGGCGGGGACCTTGAGGCCTGCCCTCTAGTCAGGCACTCACTGGTCTGGGCTGGTAGCCTTAGTGAAAGGGCAGGAAACTGTTCCACAGCTAAGGACCTTGCAGACAAGGCAGGCTTGGGGGTGGGGGTGGGGGCGGGTGTGTAGGAGAGAAAGCCCTGCAGCAGGAGCTGGGGGAGGGGCGTTTGTGCTCTCTACCGGGACCTTCTGCCCCAGGATAGCACACACTCACCCGTCCCGATGAAACTTCTCGGCACCTACACAGGAACTCCTGGATGCCCCAATGAGCCAGGGACAAAGGGAAGTAGGGCGCAGGCAGAGCAGGTCCAGGAGATCACAAGCAGAGACTGCAACCCCAGCAGCAGGGGCCTGCTTCCCCTGGTGGGGACCTTGAGGCCTGCCCTCTAGTCAGGCACTCACTGGTCTGGGCTGGTAGCCTTAGTGAAAGGGCAGGAAACTCTGGGTTGTTTATTTAACTGATCGATGTTGCTCCCCATTTGAAGTATATACAAACACACCCTTATATTTATGAATATATATTATATAATATCAGTATATTAGTGAATATGTATTATATATATATTCCTACTCTCCCTAAATAATTAAACAAATAATATTATTATTTCAAATGCCTATCAGTAGAGTAGATCTTCACACATTCATTATATGAAAATTTATTTTAAAATGGCAGAATAGAGGGCTGGAGATATGGCTCAGAGGTTAAGAGCATTCCCTGCTCTTCCAAAGGTCCTGATTTCAATTCCTAGCAACCACATGGTGGCTCACAACCATCAGTAATGGGGTTTGGTGTTTTCTTCTGGCCGGCAGACAGACACACAAACAGAATATTGTATACATAATAAATAAATAAATAAATATTTTTAAAAATGTCAAAATAGAGAAATAAATGTTTATAATAATGAAAAAAATTATAGACAGCTCAAAACTGTCTGTAACTCCAATTCCAGAGGATCTGACACTCTCACAGAGGCATACATGAAGGCAAAACACCAATACATATAAAATAATTAAAAAATAAAATTAAATTTTTGTAGGAGCCAGTGGGGACGGGAGCACCACAAGAAATCCCACAGAACTAACTAACCTGGGATGATAGTGACTCACAGAGAATGAACCACCATCAAGAGAGCATGCATGGGACTGACCTAGGCCCCCTGTATACATGTTACAGTTGTGTAACTTGGTGTTCTTGTGGGACTCCTAACAGTGGGTGCAGGGCCTGTCCCTGTTGCTTGCTTTAGGGACCCATTCTTCCTACAGGATTGCTAAATCCATTCTTAATAGAAGAGGACATGCCTAATATCGCCACTACTTGATAGAATATGTCTGGCAGGTATCCATATGAAGTCCACCTTTTTCTGAAGGTTAAAGGAGGAGGAGGAATGGATGGGGAGTGGGAGCAGTGGAGGTAGGAGGGAGTTACTGAGAAGAGAGGAGGGAGGGGAAATTTTGATTGGGATGTAAAAATAAAAAATAATAAAAATAAACTCATGCCCAAAAAGGAGAATATCAATGGTTATCATACTTAAACTTGAGGTATTAAAAGAATGGCCCTCTAGGGACATTGGCACTTACTGTAATTTTAAAATGTGTTTGGAGTTGTATAGAAATAGTTAAATAAAATTAGTCATAATTTTGTTCGGATCTAATACATAATGTGTTTCCCTTCTTCTTGGAATAGTTATATCATGTTTAGGGATTATTATGACCTGGTATTCACCCACCTGAAATAAATAAGTGTAGTTCTAAAAAGAGTTTGAGCTCCTGCTGCTCTTGCAGAGGGCTGAATTTCAGTTCCCAGCATCTATATGGCAGAACACAATAATTTGTAACTTCAGTTCTGTGGGATTCAATGCTCTCTCTGGCCTCCAAGAGTACCTATATTCATGTGAACACACAGCCCTTGCACCCACCAAAAACAAAACAAAAGGCCACAGCATCTTGGGTCTGCTCCTTCTTGGTGTAGTCCATCTCTGTTTTTTACATCACTGCTTATGTTAATCAGAGCATCTGGAGAATCCAATCCCCACTTCTTGTCTTCATGTATTTCATGTATACTCCCTCAGTATACAAGTATAATCTTATAAGATTCCTCTGGAGCTGTACACTTGTAATGTGTCTACCCGCAGAATGTGCCAGAAGCCATAGGCAGGTATTCATAGTCAGCCATCAGTCATGCCATGATGTCAGCAAGCCTCCATGAATAGCTAGGCCAAAACATCTGTGGTGTGTAACCCGATGGGAGTCTAGGGAAGTGTGGATGAAACATGTGGGAAGGAATCAGACTAGGCAAGGTAGGCACTGCCTAAGACATCTGTACCAGCAAGGAAAGGGGCATCATGAGGGAGATTCAAAGAGCTCACACACTCCAAGGCTGGAGAGATCAGGAGAGAGGACCTGGCTGTGGCTTGCTTTCCTTCTTCAGGCCGATGCCTGTGAAAAGTCAGCAGGCTCTGAGCTCTGCTGTTTGAAAAGCCCTTCCAGGTCCCTATTTTTCACCTCAGAGACATCTGATGTAGGAATAGGAGCATGGCCTTAGTTTCCTTCCAAGCCATCTCCATTGCAGCATGTGGAGAGGCTTAGTGCCAGGGTAGCTTCCACAACGTGCACTCATGAGTTCCAGGAAGGTATCCTTAGTGGCTTGGCCTGTCAGTGGTATGTGGTAGCGCAATGGTGTCTCTGACCAGACAACAAGTGCATTTTCCAAGCCCCCTGAGATGGGTCATCACTCCCACAAGAACCGTCACCAGTCTCCATTTGTGCATACCATGGTTGGCCAGTCTGAAATCCTTGCTGGTTGGAAAAAATACATGATTCCTGTATGTGAGAGTTTGGAAGTGAAGCTAAATGGTGTGTATCTGTTAGAGAGCAAACACAGGCATTGGGATCCATCCCCAGAAATATTCCCCCATCTCTCTCTCTCTCTCTCTCTCTCTCTCTCTCTCTCTCTCTCTCCTCTCTCTCTCTCTCTCTCAGACACACACACACATACACACACACACACAGCCAATGAAGGCTTGTTAAGGACAGAGAAAGAGAGTAAGGAAGAAAGTGAGTCAAGACAAAACAAAACACACTGTCAGATTATCTTTCCGAAGCCCAAATCTCAGTGTGGGCGAGTTCCTTTCTCTCTAAACTCTGTGGACACATAATTGACATATGGGAAAGAATACTGCTCATAAGAACATGTCTTGCCAAATTGTCAAAACCCAACATTTTACATCAGTGACACCCAGAAGGAAAGACTGTCAACTGCCAGAGTTCCCTCCACCTCTCATTTCTCACTTGTGCCATGATATCCATGAGCTTGGTTCTCTTACAGGCCTTTAAAAGTCTTTTCTGGCTCCTACAAGGCTGTCAAGGATCCTAAAAAAAGAAAATAATGAAGCAGAGTACAATCCAGGTAGGCTGTAAGTCCCCTGGGCAGGACTCCAGGTCTGTGGCCAAGTGGCACTTACATTCCATAGGGCTCTTTGGGGAAAAAAGGGCATAGACTCAAATCTGGCTACTTCCTGCAGGCATGGGGCAGTGTGGGGAAGGGGAGAGCCAGGTGTCCATGTTTAGCAAGAGGTGTGGCTGGAAAGGCATCCCATGAAGTGTCATCCCGGAGAAGGCAGGCATAACAGATGCCTTGGGGGAGAGGAGAAGGCAGGTGTCTAGGGAAAAAAAACTTGTTATTGCTAAAGATGAGTGTGTCAGGATGAGGAGCAGGTAGGCCCTTCATTGTGGCATCCTGGAAAAATGGAGGGTAGAGGGTCTTGCCTGCTGGACAGACGAAGTGTCTTGAGTAGGTGCCCGCTTGAGCCTGGAGAGATGGTACCAGCATGGGTGTCCCAAGAGCTTGGCAGCTGAGGGTGTGGTGAGGATTACCATGTGAGGTCCTGTCCATCGAGGTTCAAGAGACCTAGGAGTTAACTGTTTGAGGGGTACTCTGTGCCCTGGGGAGAGCAGGGCAGGTTTAGGGGCATTAGCGTCCACTGGTGTGGTGGCAGGAAGACAACTGTCAGCGTGTGAATGGAGAAGGGACCTTAAAAGGGAGAGGTAGGGTAGGTACCCCACCAGTGGAGGAGCTTGAACTGGAAGGTGATGGTTAAGGAGAAAGGGCCTGCCATAAAGCAGCCCAAAGGGGCTAAGGCCCATAGGGGAATGCCGGTTGGCCCTGAGGCAAGGGCCAAGATAACCTGAGTTCAATGGAAAGCTTGCTCAGTTGTTGTTTGATGAGTCCCATTGTCCAGGAGATGTTGAGCTCCACCACATCTGCTGTTTCCCTGGAGACTGGAAATGCTTTTATCCACCTTGTAAAAGTGTCCACAAGTATTAAGAGATAACGAAGTTTTTTCATGAGTAGGCATTTAAGTGAAATTAACCTGCCAATCTTTGCCCGGTTGGTGTCCACGCAGCTGGTGTATGTGGAGAACTCCTTGTGGGTTGGCCTGGGCACACGTCTGGCAGGAGGAATGAAGCTGTAAAATAGAATCTTGGAGATGGGCGGGGTTAAAAGGGACTCCAAGAAGTGGAACAAAGCTTTGGGGAAGTGGCTAAGGATATAATTGTCCTACAAGAATGTAGGGCAGTGGCAGAGTTTTAAGTGGGGAGGAACAGGTCCTGTCTACCCCCATAGCTGAAATTGGTGAGGGAAACTAAAGGCCCAAGTGAAAATAAAAATAATGGATTTACCCACCACTTGTAGCATGACCCTAGGCTAGGAGAGGGTTACGGGATATACCAAGTCTGGGCAGCGTCAATCTTCTGCCAGGCTGAGACTTTTGAAGGCTGGCAGAGTTTCACTTGCCAATGGTGATGAGGCCAGACCTCCATGGCATGGCCTAGAGGACAAGCCAGCACAGGGGCATTGTGATTTCCAGTGTCTGGGTTGCTGGCAGATAGGGCACAACCTCGGAGCAGCTGTAGTGCAATATCGTGCCATTTGACCATTTAGACCACCTTTGATAGAGCCCCGTGGTTGGCTTCCCTTGTCCCCCTTCCTGTGACCTTAGGGCAGCTGCTAAGACCTGGGCCTGTAGATTGTTGTAGCTTTGTCTGTCGGGAAGACTCAGCTGATTCCTCTCGGGCATTAAAAACTTTAAAGGCCATATTCTCCAATTCCCATATAGGAGTTTGGGGACCATCCTCAACTTTTTTAAACTCTTTCCTAATATCTGGTACCGACTGAGGAAACAGAATGATTAGTAGAAAAGAAACCTAGCTGCTTTTCTACCTGAGGGAGATTTGGAAGAGAAAAGGGAGCATGGGAGGGGCTAGCCCAGTGTAAAGAGAGAGTTCAGCATGGAGCAGTGAGGTGGTAGGGGAAGGGAAAGGTGGAAGTTGAACCTCCAAATTGGGAAAGCAAGGGGAAAGAATGTAGCTCCATAGGAGGGGGTTGGGGAGTGTGGGCTTGAGGGAGTGGGGGAGGGGCCAGTGCCTCTGGTAGCATGGTGCTATGAGAGACTGGCTACTAAGGGAAGGGAGGGGTGAAAGTGCAGAGACCAAAAACCATGGGCACATATATATATATATACAAACATCTTTTTAAATTGAGTCTGTCTGATACAAATGAACAAAGTAGGCTCAATTTAAAAAGATTTTGGTAAGAGGCTTACAGGGGGAAAAGTGGACCTGGCTTTGAACTGTATAAAGCAAGCTCTCCGGCGATGCAAAAATTCCCAATCAAGTTAAATCAAAACAAGCCAAATTAAGAAATACCAGGTTTAGCCAGATGGTGGTGGCGCACGCATTTAATCCCAGCACTCGAGAGGCAGAGGCAGGTGGATCTCTGTGAGTTTGAGGTCCGCCTGGTCTACAAGAGCTAGTTCCAGGACAGGAACCAAAAGCTATGGAGAAACCCAGTCTCAGAAAATCCAAAAAAGAAAAAAAAAAGAAAAGAAAAAAAAAGAAATATCCAGGTTTAATAGCAGATCTGCACTCTCAGATGGCCCCAAGTGGGAACCTGGAAGCTGCAGGAATACAGCCCCTGAGAGGAAGAAAGGGAGACCAAATGTTCCTCTTTCTGGAAATCACTTAAGTACCCTGGGGATGTGTCGCGGCCCCCCTCGACCAGCAAGGAGGATGCGCAACACCGGAGCTCTTCTTGCTAAGCAGTTTATTCCAGGACTTTATTCACAGCAATCTTTTCCCTTCTCTTTCTCTCCTTCTGTCTCTTCCTCTCTCCTCTGGGCAAACCTCTCCCAGCCCTTAAGTAGGCCTGGGCCGCCAACCTCAGATTGCCAGGTGGGCACTGCCCATAGGTCCACGCATATGCAAGCAGCTGACAGTCATTGCATGATAATAGCATAAGTCAGGCTTTAGCCATAGGAGTTGATTATCACAGAGAGCACTCGCTTTCGGGATTGCGGAGGGCGGGAGCCAGCACCATCAGGTGCGACTCCACGCAGCTCTCTACATTGCCATCAGGTGTGGCTTCATGCAGCTCGCTACAGGGATGGGGTCAGGACCTGGCCTGCTGGGATTTGGAGTCCAGACCAGGCCTTGGGGCTGGGACAGATGTGAGGGACTGGGGCCTATGCTCCCAACTTGACACTGTGTGTGCCTATTATGCTTTAAGTATTTGAATGTGGTATTGAGCCCAACACCATCCACTCATGCATTCATGGTTTTATATTTTTAAGTTGGAACCTTAAAGAATCATCCTTCAAGCTTAAATTCCAGATCCATTTATGGCACCCTCTCTGAGCTGCAGCCAGCAAGCTTGTTCTTCCATTGTCCTCTGAAGCTCTGTAATTGCTGCCATCAGTCCAGAGTAGATCAACCTGATTCCAGAGCCCAGAGGTGTCTTCTGATCACAGGAAAATGACTAGGTCAGCAACAGTACGAGGCCCTTACCTGTCACTCAAAAGTCATCTCCTCTTTGCTCAAAAACACCCCAATCCTGGCTCCAGGTTTGAGATTCCTTTGGACTTACTCTTCCCCTTTGTGGGTGCCACTGCCTCAGAATGTGACACACGTGAGGGGGCAGCACTGCCTCAGAATGTGACACATGGGAGGGGTCACTGACTCAGAATGTGACACATGGGAGGGGGTCACTGACTCAGAATGTGACACATGGGAGGGGTCACTGACTCAGAATGTGACACATGGGAGGGGTCACTGACTCAGAATGTGACACATGGGAGGGGTCAATGTCTCACAATGTGTATCTTATAATCTTAGAGTCAGAGTGAACGTGGGTGGGTTGACCAGTTTACATGTTTATTTCCATGTTTTGTCTTTTATGGATTAATGGATGTGTCTCATTTTTTTCATTATTGCTTGCTTGCTTGCTTATTGATTGATTGATCGAGCAATGACTTCTTGTGTATTTCTTTGCTTGCTTACTTACTTATCTATCTGTTCAGCCCATCTCATTTACTTACTTCTTTAAAAAATGACCCACCTAGTTATTTACTTACTTACTTACTTACTTATTTGTTCATTTATTCCTTCACTTCCTTATCTTCTTTCATACATCTGTTTATTTATTTGCTCAGCCTGACTCATTTATTTACTTATTGAATGTTTCAATTAAATAATAATATTTTATTCATTTATTCATTCTTTGTTTGCTTATTTGTCTATTTTTATGTATGTATTTACTTACTTTCTTAATTATTTTTTTACTTTTTAAAATTTACTTAATTTTTTTTTCGTCGGGAATGTACATCATTTATTTCCTTCCTTCCTTCTTTCCTTCCTTCCTTCTTTCTTTCTGTCTCCTGACTGTCCTGAAACATAACTGGCTAAGAAAATGGTGGCCTCCATCTCACTGGTGCTGGGTGAGTGTCAGCAAAGCAGCTCCTGAAATGGGATTTGACACACACACACACACACACACACACACGTATATGACATGTACAGATGGGGGGGTTCCAATGTTTTCAGGGGAAGGTGCTCACTGGTAATAATAAATGTGCTGATAAAAAAGGCTGGAAATCGCTGAATATTAAATCATTAAAACTCTTCAAATAAATAGCAATTCCGTTTCTCTCTCTTTCTTTCTCTCTCTCTCTCTTTCTCTCACTCTCTCTCTCTCTCTCAGACACATACACACACACACACACACACACCATAGACCAGCACATCTAGACTGACTGCAACAAACAAAAGAAGAAGAAACATGGAAAGAAGACACCCCTGTTGGACAGGATCTGATCTGATCTGAGAATAAATTCATCGAATGGCTGCGAACAGCATTTCATTGAGAAGAGATTCCACATCTTACTCTGTATAGTAAGTTAGTTAGTTAGTTAGTTAGTTAGTTAGTTAGTTAGTTAGATAAAGAGGAGCCTGTGAACTGGGTTGGGGTGTGGCTCCTCAGGTCAGGTCAGGTCAGGGAGGGGCTGAGGAGTGTACCATTGGCCTTGACAATAGGCACCAGTCAGGTGTTAGTGTCAGGGCCTGAGAGTTCCTCAAAGGGAATGAATGGAGACCCTTGCTTGTCTAAAAACTGCCTGAGCTTGGGGAAAGAACTTGTGTATAGCCACACTGGCTTGTTTCTTAGGTCCATTTGATATTGAGGGATATTAATGACCAGTGGATGTCAACTCTGGTTATTTTTATTTATTTTTTTGGTGGTAGTGTTTGTGTGTTTCCCTTCTTTGAGTTGTGGTGGTGGAGAGTTGTCAGATGTCTCTGTTATTATGGGAGTTGTTGGCATCCTTGGTTTGTGCTTTGCCTTCTAGTACTTTGTGTAAGGCTGGGTTTGTGGCTACCTATTGTTTAAATCTGTTTTTGTCCTGGAATATCTTTTTTCTCCATTGATGTTGAATGCAAGCTTTTCTGGGAATAGTACTCTGGGCTTGCCTCCATGGTCTCTTAGTGTCTGCCAGCACATCTATCCAAGACATTCTGGCTTTCATGGTTTCCATTGAGAAGTCAGGTGTAATTCAAGCACCTAGGGACACCTGATCTTTGATGAAGAAACCAGAAATACATGGAAGACCATTCCTCTCCCTTATAAGAGATCATGTCAGCACAAAGAAGCCACCCTATTGCTGAGACACTCCACCTCACCTCCCAAAATAAATTTGATGGAAAGGAATTCCCACACAGACCTCAACCTAAAACCAGATATCTTGAACCTAACAGAAGAAAAAGAAGGGAAGATCCCTGAAATCAATGACATAGGAAAAGACTTTCTGAGCAGAACACTATTAACACAGACACTAAGATCAACAATTAATAAATGGGATCTCATGAAACTGAAAAGCTTCTGCATGGCAAAAGATACCATCATACAGACAAGTGGCAGCTTACAGAATGGTAAAATATTTTTTATCAACTACACACCTAATAGAGGGCTAATATCCAAAATTATATTAAAAAAATTAAACAAAATGAATAAAGAACTCAAAAGGCTAGATATCAAGAAAACAAATTACTCAATTAAAACTGGGGTATAGATCTAAACAGAGAATTCTCAATAGGGAATCTTAAGTGGCTAGGAAAGACTTAAATGTTCAACATTCTCAGTCATTAGTGAAATGCAAACCAAGTATGCTTTGAGAGTCCATTTTACACCTGTCAGAATCCCTAACATCAATAACACGAGTGACAGTTCCTGCTGGCAAGGACGTAGAATAAGGGGGACACTCATCCACTGCTGGTGGGAGTGCAGACTCATACAGTTACTATGGATATGAGTGTGGGGGCAACTTAGACAGATGGGAACTGATCTACCTCGTGATCCAGCTCTATCACTCTTGGGCATTTACCCAAAGGACACTTTATCCTACCACAGAGACGCTTACTCAACCATGTCCATTGCTGCTCTATTAATAATGCCCAGAAATTGGATAACATATTCAAGACATGAATATGAATGGATAATAAAAATTGGAACCTTTACACAAATGAATATTACTCAGCCATTAAAAATAATTAAATTCACAGTAAAAGGGTAGAACTAGGGGGAGAAATCACCCTGAGTGAGGTACCCAGACACAGAAAGCCAAATGTGGCATGTATTAGCTTACATGTGGATATACAGAATCACAGAGATTAAGCATAGAGTAACAGACTAAGGAGGAGAGAAGCATCTCATCAGGAACGAAGAAATAGAATAGAAAGGTACAGGCTGGTGAGGGGATGTGCAAGGAGAGAAACAGAGGGACGAGGGAGTGTATACAGGGAGAAACAGCTAAAACTAAGGCCACTGAAGTAGTGTGCAGTGGCATGGGTATTGATACAGTTGATGCTTCCTGAAATAAATGCATATTTGAAGGCAATCTAACAGAGAAATCAAATAACAGGGTGATGAGACTGTGTCTGAGAGCTTTCTCCTTCTGTCTTGCATTCCACTCTTTAGGTTGGGATTAAAGATGTGCACCACTGGGATTAAAGGCGTGCACCGCCAGGTTTCTATGGCAAACTAGTGTGGCTACTGAGATTAAAGGTGTGTGCTACCACTTACTCTTCAGCCAAACTTTCTTTATTAAAATACAAATGAAATATCACTACACGTAAGGCTCATGAAACATTGTAAAGGAGGGGACACATAGATTATAAGAGCCAGAGCATCATGGAGTTTGCTGTGACATTGTATCTCCTAGGAATGTCAGATTCTACACCAATAAAATCTTATTAACATGGCTGCTTAAGTATGAGCTGAATAAGGACAAGAGGCAATCTATATTCTCCCTCCTTCTGCTCCTCATTTGGACCTTAAGAGCTCAGACCATTGCTCCAAATTGAGTCTCTGTCTCTACCTCGATCCATCGCCAGATGAAGGTTCTAAGGTGATATGTAAGATATTTATCAGTATAGGATAGGGTCATTTCAGGTTCCCTCTCCTCAGTTGCCCAAGGTACCAGCTGGGGACATCTCCCTGGACACCTGCGAACCCCTCTAGAGTCAAGTTTCTTGCCAACCCTAAGATGGCTCCCTTAGTTAGTTCGCTGCTCCTGTATCCTCCCTTCCTATATCCCAACCATCCCAATCCCCCGAGAAATCAGGACCACGAGGGATGCACCCACCCACTGTGACAGTGGAACTGATTTATTGTGAGCCCACCAAGGCCAGCTGGTCTGGGACTGAATAAGCATGGGTTGAAACTGGACTCTCTGAGCATGGTGGACAATGAAGACTGATGAGAAGCCAAGGACAATGGCACTAGGTTTCGATCCTAATACATAAACTGGCTTTGTGGGTGCTTAGCCTGTTTAGACGCTCACCTTCCTGGAAATAAATAGAAGACCTTCGTCTTCCCGCAGGGCAGAGAATTTGGACTGCTCTCCAGTATCAAGAGGGAAGGGGAATGGTGTGGGGGGAGGAGAAGAGGAGTGGGCATAGGGGGAGGGGACTGGAGGGAGGGGGCAATATTTGGGAGGAGGGGAGGGAAATGGGAAACGGGGAGCAGGTGGAAATTTTAATTAAAAAAATAAAAAATAAAAAATAACCTTAAATTTGTATCAATATACAAAACTATCTTTAACTAGAGTAAAAAACATATATATATATATCTATATATATATCTCATAAACCCCTCAAATTTGTATCAATATATAAAATTTTATACCAATGAAAATATTTAAGACAAAAAAAAAGAGGCAATCTATAAGGGACAAGGGGCCAACCAGCCCTACACAAAGAACTATAGGGAACTCACAAATGCTGGGAGTGGAGAAACAGTTTTAGTCCTACTGTGGGAAGAGTACATGAAATGCTTATCCAATACCAAATGGTGAGCCCTGAATCATACATACAAATAACATTATACTAAATTAAAGTATGTGTGTGTTATAGTTTCTTAGGTACTTAACAGTATGAATCCTTGTGATTTTTTTCATATATCCATACTATTATTTTGCTCTCCTTTCTCCCTGTGTATTTATCTCCCTTCAACCTAATTATAACCCTGACAGCATACAGACAAGTAACATACAGATTGGGCAGGTTACATACACATATGCATGTAACAAAATTAATGAAAAATCCATGAATTTGAAAGGGAACAAGGAGGCATATAAGAGCGGGTTTGAAGAAAAAAAGTAAAAGGAGAAATGATGTTTCATTGTTACAAAATATTTGTATAACTATGTAAAGATGTGTTGCATTTGTTGAATTTTATGGAAAAATGTGTTGCTGTTTTACCTTGTCTGCCTAAGGCACCTGGTTAGTCTAACAAAAAGCTAAATGGCCAATAGCAAGAAAGAGGTATAGGCAGGACTTGCAGGCAGGGAAACTAAGTAGCAGGAGGAATTTAGGCTTTAAAGGAAGAAAGAAAAAGAGATACCAGGGAGAAACCAGTGGCCAATCAGACACACATGGAGGAAGCAGGAAACCAAGACATGCAGAATAAAAGAAAGGTAAAAAGCCCCAAGGAAAAATGTAGATGAATAGAAACAGGTTAAATTAAGTTCAAAAAGCTAGCAGGACGAGCCTAAGCTAAGACTAAGCACTTATAATTAATAAGAAGCATTCATAATAAATTATTTGGGAGTTTCTTGGTGGCCCAAAGGAAAATTCCAACTACACATAATACAATAAATAAAATAAAGAAGTAGTTGTTTTTAAAGAATTAACATAAAAGGTAAAAAAGGGACACAGCCAAGACTGTTAAATAGACAAGCTTGTCTCAGAAAAAAAAAGAAGATAAAAAGAGATGTAACTTATCCCTATTACCTGCTCTGAAGAATTTTTCACAGATACTGCCACGGCATAACCACATGGGAATAAGGTGGCCTGCATTAATTAAAAGAGTTTCTAATAGTAAAGTATATTACAGTTGCTTATGACTTAAAATGTCATTATAAAATATCTAGCAAATTAAATTCAACTTGATTACATTATCATTTCTTCCCACTACATTCCTTAGGATGAATTTTAATTTATTAACGCCATGTATCACTAAGCTAAAATCCTGATACAATTATCTCACTTGATCCTGAGTGGCATTCAGAAGTAGACATAGAAAGCAAGCTTGTCAGGTTTTTGTGTGTCTATGACTACCAGCCTGATGACTGTAGACTTCAACTTTTTAAACTTTGTACAAAAAAAATGTTTCAATGAGTTCTTTGATGAGGAATGATTTTAGAAGGACTAGTATGTGAAAACTTGCTTTATTTAAGCACCCGTAGAACATTAATCGTTTCTCATTTCAGTCTTCTATAAAAAGAATCCAGGAGTAGTTAATGCATAAGCAATAGCTAATACAATAGTCTTACTAATTGATTTGTAATGACAAAATATGTGAGATCTGGGCCAAACAGAGATAATACTTCCAATTCAAATGTCTTAGCTAAAGTGATTTTGTATTTCTTCTGTAGACTCTTCTCAAACTCACAGAGATCCCCCTGCCGCTGCCTCTTGAGTGCTGGGAGTTAAGGAATACACCACCACTGACCCGCAAATTTTGTACTTCTTAAGGCATCTTGAAACTATGATGAGTGTTGAAATGAATTTTAAGAACTTTTAGTAATGTAAACTGTACTGGAATACTTTCTGTTTGCCTTTTTTAAAAAAAATATCTTTATTATTTTTATTTTATGTATAAAGTGTTTTGCCTACATTTATGTCTGTATACCACACGTGTGTCTTGTGCCCACCAAGGCCAGAAGAGGGCATCAGACCTCCTGAAATTAGAGTTATAGTTATGGGTCCTGGGGAATTATCCCATTTCTTTGGAAGAGCAGGCAGTGCTCTTACCCATGGAGCCATTTCACCAGCCCCAGGGATATTTTACAAAACAAAACAACATTAAAAGATACTATGGAAAACAAATCGGCACTGCTGCAAAAGTACTTAATTGTCTCAAACACAGATGAGGAGACACAGTGATGGCTAGGAAAGGCTGAAACTCAAAAGGGTTGCTAGGGACAAAACTACAATTCTAGCCAGAGGCACAACAGCTGCAAGATTTAGAAATCTAAGCTTTTGCCCTAGGACTTCTCACCACTGTCTGGGAATGGGCATAGCCTTCTTTCCTAAGAGTACTTGCAACAGGCATTCTGAAGTCACGTGGGCGGAGACTTTAAAATCCAAATGGCTCTTGGTTGGCATTGGTGGGTGTCTTCCTAAGCAGTTTTGCATTTTACTGGAAGTGGGAGCTGGGGGTCAAGAACCAGAGAGAAAGGTAACTGCTTGCATGGGGTTAATTCTGTTCCTGCTAAGAAACTCTGTGGCATCAGAGACCTGGGGCGGCATCTGCCAGGCTCTGGGTTCAGGGATCAGTAAGTTTGTGTGGGCAGAGCCTGGAGAGGGAAAAGAGGATGCTGATTGCTGACCAAGGTGTTCCCCAGGGAGGGGGGGAAGGGGAGGACTGCCTGGGAGGGACAGGTTAAAACGCTGCTTTCCTGTGGTAATGCAGCATCTGAAAAGCCATATAAAAAGAAAAAGTCTGGGAAACTGAAGGCTTGAGAATAAACCTAAGTGGAATGTAAGCAGCAAAACAAGGAGTGATGTGACTCAGTGCACAGCCTATTGTGCTAAAGTCCCCAGCTCAAACAAACAATAAAGTGGGTGTTATTATTTGGTGTTAGTATTTGGGAATCTGCATTGGCCTGCCTGTCCTTAGGGTCCTGACAGGAAACCTCCTCCCCTGTAGCCACTAAGAGCACTTCACCTGTAGCCACTTCTGGGCACATTTGCTATGGTTCCTTGTAACAGGTAGACCTACCCCCTAACGTCCCCCTTCTCCTGTGTCTACCTCCCTCTCTCTCCTGCACTCTTTACCCCATGGGACTAGTCTGCTCCCCTCTCTGCCTCCTCTGTCCCTTCTCTCTCATCTTCCAATAAGCCTCCTATATAAGCCTTATCGCATAGCGTGACTTCTATTCACTACATATATATATATATATATATATATATATATATATATATATATATATATAATTTTATCAACAGTGAGTTCTGTCTTATCCTAGAAAGAAGCCAGGGCAGGACCAGAAAAAGCTGAGTGGCTAGCGTCTAGTGCTGCAGAGACGAAGACAGGGTCTGACATAGGTATGCTTATGATACTAAAATATTTTGAGAATGGAAGCAGCCTCTACATTATGTTATGGAACGGATTGCTTGTCTTTACTGAAAGGGAGATTAGAACCAGAAAGACAATAGTGGGTATTAAACTATGGGGTTAAACATAAAGCAAGAAAAGTAGATATTAGGAAAAGAGAATGAATCCTGATTTTGAAGCCAAAGGAAACATTTTGAGGAGAGTTTAGGAGCCTGAGATTTCTTGTCAAGCAGTCTGTGAGTTACCATTGAAATAGACATAAGAGATACCAGGGATGTACTCGGGATAACACATTGAAATATTGTAATCATGGATTGCCGTGTGATGCAGGAATCATATATGTTCGTTTTTGCATTGCCTTGCTCAAGTGTATTGAATACTTGAAGTTGCATAGGTGTTATCTTTAGTGAGGACTTAAGTATACATGTCAAACAAATACAGCACACAGAGAAAATACTATTGTAAAGGAATACAATAACTAAGTTTTTAGTTACTCTTCTACTTCAGAATAAAAGTGATAATTATTGCTTAATGATCCACTTGCATCTGGAACATTTTTCTGATATTGAAATCCTGAATTAGGTTTTGAGCATGAAGCGCAATTCCATTTCCACCAGTGGTGCTGGCTGCCTCTCCACACAGGAATTAAGATCTCAGGATCTCGATGAACCAGACCTTTATACCCGTCAAGCGTAAGTGCCTCCAACTATGGATCTCAGCTGCATGCTGCCACGTTCTGTACCTAGTTCTCAGAAACTGTAGAATCAGATGGTGAAAGTGGGTCTTCTCTAGTTCCACACGTGAGTCGCTCACTCTCTAAGGTTAGTAATTCCTTCAGAGAGCTTTGGTTTTACTGTCTAAGTCTGGCAGTATTAATTATATTAGCAATTAAACTAAGAAAATGTCAATATAAACTCAATTTAAAATAACAAACTCATTATAAGGTTTCAAAACTAAAATGGTTTTATTTATTTACTTGTTTATTATTTGTTTGGGTTTGGTTTTTGGAGACGAGATTTCTCGATGTAGCCCTAGCTTTCCTGGCACTCACTCTGTAGACCAGGCTAGCATCGAGCTTTGAGATCTACCTGTCTGTGCCTCCAAAGTGCTCTGATTAAAGGTGCATGCCACCACCACCTACAATGCTTTTAATTAAAAAAGAAATCTGGGTAAGCAAGATGACTCAGCAGGTAAAGGCACTTATCAACAAACCCAAACACCTGCTTTCAATCCCCAGACCCACATGGGAGAAGAGAACCTGCTGCTTCAGCAGCTACTGACCACCAGCTGCTCTCTCTCTACCTCTCTCTCTCTCTCTCTCTCTCTCTCTCTCTCTTACACACACACACACAAAAAAAAAATAATAAATGTAATAAAATTAAAATATTTCCAATGCAAAACAATTTCATTGGGCAGCAAAACATGGTCTCCCCTTTTAACGTCAGATCCCTTTAATATCTGACTAAAGAAAGACAGTTAGAATCTATGTCTGCTGCTGCATTCAGACTTTCCTAGCAGCCAGTCTCTAGGAAGCAATGTATGCATGAAAGGATGAGCATGATAAGAACAAATAGCATCTTAGTTTTGATGTAGTGATACCTAGATATATACACCTTCGAGAACATGACTAGACTAGATAACCAGTTGTCTGGATTGGAGGTGGGGAAGTTTGATACAGATTGACAGGAAACAGTCTGTTATTTGTAGGACCTGGGGTATGACCTCACCTTTTTGTACTTTGAATCCCTTGTGTATAGGAATGGAGATAGGTTGAGCGGTGGTGCACATATTTAATTAAATGGAGGTAGTCTAATCTCTGGGTTTGAGGCCAGCCTGGTCAACACACAAATTCCAAGACAACCAGAGCTACACAGAAAAACCTGTCTTCCAAAAAAAGAAAGAAAAAGAGTGGAGATACTGGGAGATTGCTCCTTGGTTTAGAGTCATTCCTATTCTACCACAGGACCCAAATTCAGTTCCCAGTACCCACATTGGGCAGGTCACAACCACCTCTGACTCCAGCTCAAGGAGATCTGATGCCCCTTTTGTGACCTCCATAGGCACTCTCGTTCATGTGTGGTTATGCCTATGCAGACAAAATATACATAGAATATAAAATAGAACTTTTCAGTTTTTTAATGGAGACAATGGCAGACTCTCCTTTACAAGTAGTTCTGAATATTTATTAAGTGTTCATATAGGTCAACTGCTCTTAAGTTCCTCATGCGTATTAACTCTTGATAATCGAAGACAACTTTCCCTTAAGGCACAATGGCAAACAAGGGAATACAAACAAGGGAGCAGTTATAGGGGCATAAATAGAGATGAAAGTGTTTAGGTTATTGAACAGGCCTTTAGACTACTTGGTACAGAAGATCTATGGGCCTGAAACACACCTTTAAGGATAATATATGTGTTGATAATGTCATGCACAAGGAAATTTGGTTTGTAATTTGTGGTGCTGAGGATTGAGCACAAGCTGAACAAAACAATGAGATATATCCCTGTCACAGAAGTACATTTCATTCCCCCCATATTTTATACCTAAAACTGCTGTAACCTCATGGTATGCTTTCCTGCTTTAAGGAATGCATTGTGTTTAGTTATTTAATGCTCAAAGACTAATGTTTGATGTTGTTGTTACGATTTGTGTGTGTGTGTTTGTGTGTGTGTGATGGATAGCCTTGAAATAATGCAGACTTGAACACAGAAGGAAATGTTTTTGATTGCCTTCTTAATATGCAACTTGGTATGATTTCCAGCTGTAAAACAATAAAGGATACAAGACCTATCCATGATAAAGTATTTATTCAGAAAAATATCCAACATCTATATAAGGTATCAAATTGTCTGATTTTAGTGATTTTGCAGCGTGGTTTAAATTCTGGTTTGTCTGAGACAGGGTTTCTCTGTCTAGCTCTGGCTGTCAGTGGAACTCACTCTGTAGACCAGGCTGGCCTTGAACTCACAGACATCTGCCTGCCTCTGGCTCAGGAGTGCTGGGATTTGCTGGGATTAAAGGTGTGAGCCACTACCACCCAGTTTTATTGTTTTTTTTAAAAGCAATGTATAAGTAAAACCCACAGTTTTACAAAAATAGCTATTCAAGTAATCCACACAAAGTTGTTTTCACCGTTAACAATTTCTATGGCATCTGACATGGGCTACAAACACGGCCTTGTGGTAAAGTACTTTCTTAGCATGTGGCTTCAGACCTGGGCTCAATTCCCAGTACCACCAAAAAGAACAAAACAAAACAACTACTTTTTACTAGGAAGACCCTTTTCCCTTCCTCAATAAAAGAGAGGTCAGGAGTGTGCCTTGTATCAGCAATTCCAGCACTTTGTTATAAGATGCTGGGGGGATTCCAAGTTCCAGGTCAGGCAGGGTCACTTAGTAAGACCCTATCTAAAATACATAACAGCCAGGAAATCTTAGAATGAAAAATGGTCTATGTTTAGTAATAGTGCAAGTTAGTTTGAGTCATGAAAAATTTAAACAAAAATCAGTCTATAAGAAAATGTTGATGAGGGTCTGAAGAGGTGGCTCAGCATCTAAGAACACTGCTTACTCTTCCAGAGGTGCTGAGTTCAGTTCCCAGTAACCACATACTGGCTCACAACTGTCTATAGTGTGATCCCATGTCCTCGTCTGACAAAGTTGGACGTGCAGGTAGAGTACTCATATAAATAAAAATAAGTTTTTAAAGAAAAAAAGGAAGGAAGGAAGGAAGGAAGGAAGGAAGGAAGGAAGGAAAAGAAATGAAGGAAGAAAAAGTTGATGAAGCCCGGTGGTGGTAGTGGTGGGAGCGATGCCTTTAATCCCAGCACTCAGGAGCCAGAGGCAGGAAGAGCTCTATGCGTTAGAGGCCAGCCTGGGCTACAGAGTGAGCTCCAAGACAGCCAAGCCTACACAAAGAAACCCTGTCCCATAAAACCAAAAGAGTTGATGATCTAAATATTTGTGCAGTAGGACATACCTATAATCCAGATTTGGAAAGCAGGAGAATCCATTGTTCTGGGCTATGTAAACTCATGACTCAAAAAAAAAAAGAAGAATAAAAGAAAAGAAAAACTATATGTATGTAGGACTGGAGGGTTTTTTCTGTGATTAAGAAAACTGTTTGCTCTTGCAGAGGACCTGAATTCAATTTCTGGCACTCACACAGAAACTCAAACCATCTGTAACTGCAGTTCTTCTCATCTAGGAGCACACAACACACATGCTTACATGCAGTGAAGATGTTTATATGCATAAATATACATGTACATATTAATTGACGAGAGGCTGAAGAGGTAGCTCAGCAGTTAAGAGCACTTGTTCTTCCAAAGGGCCTGTGTTCATTGCCAGCACCTGCTTGGTCAATCACAACCCTCAGTAACTCCAGTCCCCTGGATCTGATGCCCTCTTCTGGCCTACTTGAACATGATGTACACATGGTGTGCACATGATGTACAAAGTTTACAAAACACCTAGACACATAATTTATTTTAAAAATAATTGAGCAAGACATGGTGGTGCATGCCAGTAATCCCAGCACTCTGGAAGCTGAGAGGAGAATCTTGAGTTCAGGGTTAGCCTGAGCTACATAACAAGTCCAAGGTTACCCTGGTATGTATAGCAAAAACCTTTCTAAATTTTAGAAAATAGATATTAAGAGGGATTACAGCATAAACAATAAAATATCAAAATGGAAAAGTCAAAATAACCAGAAAAAATCAAATATTAACTCTCAAAAAAGATTTTATTAACAAATTATTTTACAGATGAATGCTTTCAAATAATTAAATGTCTAATGGTTTTTAAACATGAGAGTTGTCATAGAAAATAAACACAATTATCAAGAGGCTACTATATGCGTGTACAACAACTTATAGGCATCATAATAAAATCAAACCAATCACCGACAGACATAATATACAAAGCTCAATAATTGCTATCAAAATGTATTTGGCAAATAGGCAATTATTATTTAAGATAAGGTCTTGCTCAGATTAGGTGAGTCTCTAGCCAGAATCTTTGGGCCTTCCTTAGTCCTCTAAATGCTGGAATTAGATGCATGCATGGCAACAACTGGCTCAGCAAATGCTTTACGCATGACCATATGCCTGGTACTGTAATAGATGTCTGAACTAATATAGCACAACACCTGCCCCATGGACTCCATTTCAAGTGGGATGATGGCTACAAGAACAAGTATTTCCCATTACAAGATTATTAAGTTAGCTACAAAGTAGTAGATTTCATAATGGCATTTTTACACATGTTTTCTTCTTCCACACCCTGCCCTCTGGCCTTTGCCTTGCCCTCCCCTCTGTCCCATTCTTGCTGTTTTTCCATTGCCCACAACAACCTAATTTCTGCTCTCCCAGTACAATATTGCATTATCTTCTGTCAGTGTTCCTGTACCCTAATCCTTCAGGTCTCTTTTTCCCTCTCACAGTTCTCTAGTTTCATGAGTCATCCACACATGGACACCGACCCACTCACACATAGAAACTTCAATCAAGGCTGCACACATGAGAGAAAACATAGTGCTTATCTGAACGCAGTTTATTTCAGCTAACATTCTGAATTGAAATTTCACCCATTTTCCTACAAATGTCATTTTTTTACTTTTAAATCTGTGTGTGTGTGTGTGTGACCACAGAGATGAGAGATGTCAGACCCTCCTGGGGCTTGTGTTACAGGTGGTTGTGAACTGCCTGGTTTGAGTGTTGGGAATCAAATGCTGGTCCTCTGGAAGAACAAGAAGTGCTCTTTATCACTGAGGCATATAGGCAGATCATGTGATAGTTTTGGTTGTCGTCCTCAAAGATTTGTTTATCTTTTATTTTTATGTGTGTGAATATTTTTCCTGCAATATATGTGTACATCCGTGGTGACTGTAGAGGCCAGAAAGGGATTCCCTGGAACTGGAGTTATAGATGGTTCTGGGCCACCAAGTGGGTGCTGGGAACCAAACCCAGTTCCTCTGTAAGAGCAGCCAGTGCTTTTCCCTGAGACATCTGTCCCACCACTTTCTCATTTTTGACAAACCTACTTACTGATTTCCTCAGTAGCTGCAATTTATGCTCACTAGCAGTGAGTAAAGTTTCCTCTTTCCTCAAATTCCTGCCAGCATCTGTTGTTCTGTTTTCTTGATGAAAGTCATTCTGAGCTAGTAAGGTGAGAGTATAAATCATTTTAATTTCACCTTTCCCTGATGGCTTAGGATGTTGAACCCATCATCAAATATTATTTGCCATTTCTATTTCTTCCTTTGAGGACTGTCTGCTCACCTCATTACCTCATGTATGGATTGGATTTGGTTTAATCTTGGCTGTTTTTACATAATAGAACCCTATGCGATACAGAGTTGGCAATGATTTCTCAAATCTGTAAGCTGTCTCTTCAGTTGTGAGGTTCCTTCCATTGTTAGGCAGGTTTTTAGTTTGCTATAATCCATGTGTCAGTCCTTGGGTTGTGTTCTCTGCTGTCACAGTCCATTCAGAAGTTCCTACCTCTGCATAGGATGATTGTTGACACGGGACATAGTTGATGTGTCTTCCCTGCAGTTTCAGCATGTCCTGTCTTCACATGAAGTCTGTGATCTATTTTCAATGTTTCATGTAGTTTGAGACTCGACCTGATTTCATTCTTCTACAGGTACATACCCAGTTTTCTCAGCACCATCTGTAAAAGGATCTTTCCTAATGACATCTGGGTTTAAGGGAAAAAATGAAGTACCTTCTAGGGCTGGGTTGATGAATCCATGATTAAGAGCACTTGCCGCTCTTGCAGAGGACAAAGGTTCAGTTAACAGCACCCATATGGCAGCTCACAATCCCTTATATCTCTAATTCTAAGGTATCTGATGTCATCTTCTGGAGAGTAGTTGACTGTTCAGTTTTCATGAGTTTGTAGGCATTCTGGGGGTAGAATTGTTGTTGAATTCTAGCATTATTCCATGGTAATCCAATAGTACACAGCTGGTTACTACATTTTCTTTTGTATCTGTGAATGTTTGCTTTGTTACTGATTATGTGATCAATTTTTGAGAAGGTTCCATGAGATGCTGAGAAGAAGGTATTTTCTTTTCTGTTGGGTGGAATGTTCTATAGATGTCTATTAATTTCATTTGTTTCACTACATCTGTGATATCTCTTATTGCTCCATTAAGTTTCTGTCTGTGTAGCCTGTCCATTGGTGAGAGAGGAGTGTTGAAACCTACTATTAGAGTGTGTGTTTCCCTTCTTTGAGTTGTGGTGGTGGAGAGTTGTCAGATGTCTGTGTTATTATGGGTGTTCTTAGCTTCCTTGGTTTGTGCTTTGCCTTCTAGTAGTTTCTGTAAGGCTGGGTTTGTGGCTACCTATTATTTAAATCTGTTTTTGTCCTGGAATATCTTTTTTCTCCATTGATGGTGAATGCAAGCTTTGCTGCGAATAGTACTCTGGGATTGCCTTCATGGTCTCTTAGTGTTGGCAGCACATCTATCTAAGACATTCTGGCTTTCATGGTTTCCACTGAGAAGTCAGGTGTAATTCAAGTGCCTACGGACTCCTGATCTTTGATGAAGAAACCAGAAATACATGGGAGACCATTCTCTCCCTTATAAGAGATCATGTCAGCACACAGAAGCCACCCTATTGCTGACACACCCCCACATCCCAAAAAATATTTAATGGAAAGAATTCCCACACAGACCTCAACCTAAAACCAGATATCTTGAACCTAACAGAAGAAAAAGAAGGGAAGATCCCTGAAATCAATGACATAGGAAAAGACTTTCTGAGCAGAACACTATTAACACAGACACTAATTTCAACAATTAATAAATGGGATCTCATGAAACTGAAAAGCTTCTGCATGACAAAAGATCCCATCATTCAGACAAAGTGGCAGCTTACAGAATGGTAAAATATTTTTTTATCAACTACACACCCAATAGAGGGCTAATATCCAAAATTATACAAAAAAACTCAAACAAAATGTATAAAGAACTCAAAAGGCTAGATATCAAGAAAACAAATGACTCAATTAAAACTGGGAATTTTTAAACAGAGAATTCTCAATAGGGAATCTTAAGTGGCTGAGAAAGACTTAAATGTTCAACATTCTCAGTCATTAGTGAAATGCAAACCAAGTCTGCTTTGAGAGTCCACTTTACACCTGTCAGAATCCCTAGGATCAATAATACGAGTGACAGTTCCTGCTGGCAAGGACATAGAATAAGGGGTACACTCATCCACTGCTGGTAGGAGTGCAGACTCATACAGTCACTATGGAAATGAGTGTGGATTTACCTTAGAGAGATGGGACCTGATCTACCTCGTGATAAAAATTGGAACCTTTATACAAATGAATATTACTCAGCCATTAAAAAGAATTAAATTCACAGTAAATGGGTAGAACTAGGGGGAGAAATCACCCTGAGTGAGGTACCCAGACACAGAAAGCCAAATGTGGCATGTATTAGCTTACATGTGGATATACAGAATCACAGAGATTAAGCATAGAGTAACAGACTAAGGAGGAGAGAAGCATCTCATCAGGAACGAAGAAATAGAATAGAAAGGTACAGGCTGGTGAGGGGAGGTGCAAGGAGAGAAATAGAGGGACGAGGGAGTGTATACAGGGAGAAACAGCTAAAACTAAGGCCACGGAAGTAGTGTGCAGTGGCATGGGTATTGATACAGTCGATGCTTCCTGAAATAAATGCATATGTGAAGGCAATCTAACAGAGAAATCAAATAACAGGGTGATGAGACTGTGTCTGAGAGCTTTCTCCTTCTGTCTTGCATTCCATTCTTTAGGTTGGGATTAAAGATGTGCACCACTGGGATTAAAGGCGTGCACCGCCAGGTTTCTATGGCAAACTAGTGTGGCTACTGAGATTAAAGGTGTGTGCTACCACTTACTCTCTGATCTTCAGCTAAACTTTCTTTATTAAAATACAAATGAAATATCACTACACGTAAGTATCACGAAACATTGTAAAGGAGGGGACACATAGATTATAAGAGCCAGAGCATCATGGAGTTTGCTGTGACATTGTATCTCCTAGGAATGTCAGAATCTACACCAATAAAATCTTATTAACATGGCTGCTTAAGTATGAGCTGAATAAGGACAAGAGGCAATCTATAAGGGACAAGGGGCCAACCAGCCCTACACAAAGAACTATAGGGAACTCACAAATGCCGGGAGTGGAGAAACAGTTTTAGTCCTACTGTGGGAAGAGTACACAAAATGCTTATCCAATACCAAATGGTGAGCCCTGAATCATACATACAAATAACATTATACTAAATTAAAGTATGCATGTGTTATAGTTTCTTAGGTACTTAACAGTATGAATCCTTGTGATTTTTTTCACATATCCATACTATTATTTTGCTCTCCTTTCTCCCTGTGTATTTATCTCCCTTCAACCTAATTATAACCCTGACAGCATACAGAAAAGTAACATACAGATCGGGCAGGTTACATACACATATGCATGTAACAAAATTAATGAAAAATCCATGAATTTGAAAGGGAACAAGGAGGCATATAAGAGCGGGTTTGAAGAAAAAAAGTAAAAGGAGAAATGATGTTTCATTGTTACAAAGTATTTGTATAACTATGTAAAGACGTGTTGCATTTGTTGAATTATATGTAAAAATGTGTTGCTGTTTTACCTTGTCTGCCTAAGGCACCTGATTAGTCTAACAAAAAGCTAAATGGCCAATAGCAAGAAAGAGGTATAGGCAGGACTTGCAGGCAGGGAAACTGAGTAGCAGGAGGAATTTAGGCTTAGAAAGGAAGAAAGAAAAAGAGATACCAGGGAGAAACCAGTGGCCAATCAGACACACATGGAGGAAGCAGGAAACCAAGACATACAGAATAAAAGAAAGGTAAAAAGCCCCAAGGAAAAATGTAGATGAATAGAAACAGGTTAAATTAAGTTCAAAAAGCTAGCAGGACGAGCCTAAGCTAAGACTAAGCACTTATAATTAATAAGAAGCATTCATAATAAATTATTTGGGAGTTTCTTGGTGGCCCAAAGGGAAATTCCAACTACACATAATACAATAAATAAAATAAAGAAGTAGTTGTTTTTAAAGAATTAACATAAAAGGTAAAAAAGGGACACAGCCAAGACTGTTAAATAGACAAGCTTGTCTCAGAAAAAAAAAAAAGAAGATAAAAAGAGATGTAACATATCCCTATTACCTGCTCTGAAGAATTTTTCACAGATACTGCCACGGCATAACCACATGGGAATAAGGTGGCCTGCATTAATTAAAAGAGTTTCTAATAGTAAAGTATATTACAGTTGCTTATGACTTAAAATGTCATTATAAAATATCTAGCAAATTAAATTCAACTTGATTACATTATCATTTCTTCCCACTACATTCCTTAGGATGAATTTTAATTTATTAACGCCATGTATCACTAAGCTAAAATCCTGATACAATTATCTCACTTGATCCTGAGTGGCATTCAGAAGTAGACATAGAAAGCAAGCTTGTCAGGTTTTTGTGTGTCTATGACTACCAGCCTGATGACTGTAGACTTCAACTTTTTAAAATTTGTACAAAAAAAAATGTTTCAATGAGTTCTTTGATGAGGAATGATTTTAGAAGGACTAGTATGTGAAAACTTGCTTTATTTAAGCACCCGTAGAACATTAATCCTTTCTCACTTCAGTCTTCTATAAAAAGAATCCAGGAGTAGTTAATGCATAAGCAATAGCTATTACAATAGTCTTGCTAATTGACCTTGTAATGACAAAATATGGGAGATCTTGGTCAAACAGAGATAATACTTCCAATTCAAATGTCTTAGCTAAAGTGATTTTGTATTTCTTCTGTAGACTCTTCTCAAACTCACAGAGATCCCCCTGCCTCTGCCTCTTGAGTACTGGGAGTAAAGGAATGTACCACCACTGACCAGCAAATTTTGTACTTCTTAAGGCATCTTGAAACTAAGATGAGTGTTGAAATGAATTTTGAGAACTTAGGTCCTGATAAAACTGTACAAGAATACTTTTTTTTGCCTTTATTTTTTTAAAAAAGATCTTTATTATTTTTATTTTATGTATAAAGTGTTTTGCCTACATGTATGTCTGTATACCACACGTGTGTCTGGTGCCCACCAAGGCCAGAAGAGGGCATCAGACCTCCTGAAATTAGAGTTATAGTTATGGGTCCTGGGGATTTAACCCATTTCTTTGGAAGAGCAGGCAGTGCTCTTACCCATGGAGCCATTTCACCAGGCCCAGGGATATTTTACAAAACAAAGCAACAATAAAAGATACTATGGAAAACAACTGGGCACTGCTGCAAAAGTACTTGATTGTCTCAAATACAGATGAGGAGACACACTGATGGCTAGGAAAGACTGAAACTCAAAAGGGCTGCTAGGGACAAAACTACAATTCTAGCCAGAGGCACAACAGCTGCAAGATTTAGAAATCTAAGCTTTTGCCCTAGGACTTCCCACCACTGTCTGGGAACTGGCATAGCCTTCTTGCTTAAGAGTACTCGCAAGAGGCTTTCTGACGTCACGCAGGCGGAGACTTTAAAATCCAAATGGCTCCTGGTTGGCATTGGTGGGTGTCTTCCTAAGCAGTTGTGCATTTTACTGGAAGTGGGCGCTGGGGGTCAAGAACCAGAGAGAAAGGTAACTGCTGGTATGGGGTTAACTCTGTTCCTGCTAAGAAACTCTGTGGCATCAGAGACCTGGGGCGGCATCTGCCAGGTTCTGGGTTCAGGGATCAGTAAGTTTGTGTGGGCAGCGCCTGGAGAGGGAAAAGAGGATGCTGATTGCTGACCAAGGTGTTCCGCAGGGAGGGGGAGAAGGGGAGGACTGCCTGGGAGGGACAGGTTAAAACACTGCGTTCCTGTGGTAATGCAGCATCTGAAAAGCCATGTAAGAAGAAAAAGTCTGGGAAACTGAAGGCTTGAGAATAAGACCTAAGTGGAATGTAAGCAGTCGAACAAGGAGTGATGTGACTCAGTGCACAGCCTATTGTGCTAAAGTCCCCAGCTCAAACAAACAATAAAGTGGGTGTTATTATTTGGTGTTAGTATTTGGGAATCTGCATTGGCCTGCCTGTCCTTAGGGTCCTGACAGGAAACCTCCTCACCTGTAGCCACTAAGAGCACTTCACCTGTAGCCACTTCTGGGCACATTTGCTATGGTTCCTTGTAACAGGTGGACCTACCCCTAACCTCTCCCTTCTCCTGTGTCTACCTCCCTCTCTCTCCCGCACTCTTTACCCCATGGGACTAGTCTGCTCCCCTCTCTGCCTCCTCTGTCCCTTCTCTCTCATCTTCCAATAAGCCTCCTATATAAGACTTATCGCATAGCGTGACTTCTCTTCACTACATATATATATATATATATATATATATATATATATATATATATATATATAATTTTATCAACAGTGAGTTCTGTCTTATCCTAGAAAGAAGCCAGGGCAGGACCAGAAAAAGCTGAGAGGCTAGCGTCTAGTGCTGCAGAGACGAAGACAGGGTCTGACATATGTATGCTTATGATACTAAAATATTTTGAGAATGGAAGCAGCCTCTACATTATGTTATGGAACGGATTGCTTGTCTTTACTGAAAGGGAGATTAGAACCAGAAAGACAATAGTGGGTATTAAACTATGGGGTTAAACATAAAGCAAGAAAAGTAGATATTAGGAAAAGAGAATGAATCCTGATTTTGAAGCCAAAGGAAACATTTTGAGGAGAGTTAAGGAGCCTGAGATTTCTTGTCAAGCAGTCTGTGAGTTACCATTGAAATAGACATAAGAGATACCAGTGATGTATTCGGGATAACACATTGAAATTTTGCGATCATGGATTGCCGTGTGATGCAGGAATCATATATGTTCATTTTTGCATTGTCTTGCTCGAGTGTATTGAATACTTGAAGTTGCATAGGTGTTATCTTTAGTGAGGACTTAAGTATACATGACAAACAAATACAGCACACAGGGAAAATACTATCGTAAAGGAATAAACTTAGTTACTCTTCTACTTCAGAATAAAAGTGACAATTATTGCTTAATGATCCACTTGCATCTGGAACATTTTTCTGATATTGAAATCATGAATTAGGTTCTGAGCATGAAGCACAGTTCCATTTCCACCGGTGGTGCTGGCTGCCTCTCCACACAGGAATTAAGATCTCAGGACCTCGACGAACCAGACCTTTATACCCGTCAAGTGTAAGTGCCTCCAACTATGGATCTCAGCTGCATGCTGCCATGTTCTGTACCTAGTTCTCAGAAACTGTAGAATCAGATGGTGAAAGTGGGTCTTCTCTAGTTCCACACTTGAGTCGCTCACTCTCCAAAGGTTAGTAATTCCTTCAGAGAGCTTTGGTTTTACTGTCTAAGTCTGGCAGTATTAATTATATTAGCAATTAAACTAAGAAAATGTCAATATAAACTCAATTTAAAATAACAATCTTATTATAAGGTTTCAAAACTAAAATGGTTTTATTTATTTATTTGCTTCTTTGTTTGTTTTGGTTTGTTTTGGAGACAAGATTTCTCGATGCAGCCCTAGTTTTCCTGGCATTCACTCTGTAGACCAGGTTAGCATCGAACTTTGGGATATACCTTTCTCTGCTTCCAAAGTGCTCAGATTAAAGGTGCGTGCCACCACCACCTACAATGCTTTTAATTTAAAAAAAAATCTGGGTAAGCAAGATGACTCAGCAGGTAAAGGCACTTATCAACAAACCCAAACACCTGCTTTTAATCCCCAGACCCACATGGTAGAAGAGAACCTGCTGCATCAGCAGCTACTGACCACCAGCTGCTCGCTCTCTTTCTGTCTCTCTCTCTCTCTCTCTCTCTCTCTCTCTCTCTCTCTCTCTCTCTCACACACACACACACAATAATAAATGTAATAAAGTTAAAATATTTCCAATGCAAAACAATTTCATTGGGCAGCAAAACATGGTCTCCCCTTTTAACGTCAGATCCCTTTAATATCTGACTAATGAAAGTTAGAATCTATTCTGCTGCTGCATTCAGACTGTCCTAGCAGCCAGTCTCTAGGTAGCAATGTATGCATGAAAGGATGAGCATGAGAAGAACAAACAACATCTTAGTTTTGATGTAGTGATACCTAGATATACATACCTTGGAGAACATGTCTAGTCTTGATCAGCACTTGTCTGGATTGGAGGTGGGGAAGTTTGATACAGATTGACAGGAAACAGTCTGTTATTTGTATGACCTGGGGTATGACCTCACCTTTTTGTACTTTGAATCCCTTGTGTATAAGAATGGGGATAGGTTGAGCGGTGGTGCACGTATTTAATTAAACGGAGGCAGTCTAATCTCTGGGTTTGAGGCCAGCCTGGTCTACAGACAAATTCCAAGACAACCAGAGCTACACAGAAAAACCTGTCTTCCAAAAAAAGAAAGAAAAAGAGTGGAGATACTGGGAGATTGCTCAGTGGTTTAGAGTCGTTCCTATTCTACCACAGGACCCAAATTCAGTTCCCAGTACCCACATTGGGCAGGTCACAACCGCCTGTGACTCCAGCTCAAGGAGATCTGGTGCCCCTTTTGTGACCTCCATAGGCACTCTCGTGCATGTGTGGTTATGCCTATACAAACAAAATATACATAGAATATAAAATAGAACTTTTCACTTTTTTAATGGAGATAATGGCAGACTCTCCTTTACAAGTTGTTCTGAATATTTATTGAGTGTTTATATAGGTCAACTGCTCTTAAGTTCTTCATGCATATTAACTCTTGATACTCGGTGACAACTTTCCCTTAAGGCACAATGGCAAACAAGGGAGTACAAAAAAGGGAGCAGTTATAGGGGCATAAATAGAGACGAAAGTGTTTAGGTTATTGAACAGGCCTTTAGACTACTTGGTACAGAAGATCTATGGGCCTGAAACACACCTTTAAGGATAATATATGTGTTGATAATGTCATGCACAAGGAAATTTGGTTTGTTATTTGTGGTGCTGAGGACTGAGCACAAGCTGAACAAAACACTGAGATATATCCCTGTCACAGAAGTACATTTCATTCCCCCCATATTTTATACCTAAAACTGCTGTAACTTCATGGTATGCTCTCCTGCTTTTAGGAATGCATTGTCTTTAGTTATTTAAAGCTTAAAGACTAATGTTTGATGCTGTTCTTATGATGTGTGTGTGTGTGTGTGTGTGTTTGTGTGTGTGATGGATAGCCTTGAAATAATGCAGACTTGAACAGAGGAGGAAATGTTTTTGATTGCCTTCTTAATATGCAACTTGGTATGTTTTCAAGTTCTAAAAAATAAAGGATACAAGACCTATCCATGATAAAGTATTTATTCAGAAAAATATCCAACATCTATATAAGGTATTAAATTGTATGATTTGAGTGATTTTGCAGTGTGGTTTAAATTCTGGTTTGTCTGAGACAGGGTTTCTCTGTCTAGCTCTGGCTGTCAGTGGAACTCACTCTGTAGACCAGGCTGGCCTTGAACTCACAGACATCTGCCTGCCTCTGGCTCAGGAGTGCTGGGATTTGCTGGGATTAAAGGTGTGAGCCACTAGCACCCAGTTTTATTGTTTTTTTAAAAGCAATGTATAAGTAAAACCCACAGTTTTACAAAAATAGCTATTCAAGTAATCCACACAAAGTTGTTTTCACCGTTAACAATTTCTATGGCATTTGACATGGGCTACAAACATGGCCCTGTGGTAAAGTACTTTCTTAGCATGTGGCTTCAGACCTGGGCTCAATTCCCAGTACCACCAAAAAGAACAAAACAAAACAAAACAACTACTTTTTACTAGGAAGACCCTTTTCCCTTCCTCAATAAAAGAGAGGTCAGGAGTGTGCCTTGTATCAGCAATTCCAGCACTTTCTTATCAGACACTGGGGGGATTGCAAGTTCCAGGTCAGGCAGGGTCACATAGTAAGACCCTATCTAAAATACATAACAGCCAGGAAATCTTAAAATGAAAAATGGTCTATGTTTAGTAATAGTGCAAGTTAGTTTGAGTCATGAAAAATTTAAACAAAAATCAGTCTATAAGAAAATGTTGATGAGGGTCTGAAGAGGTGGCTCAGCATCTAAGAACACTGCTTACTCTTCCAGAGGTGCTGAGTTCAGTTCCCAGTAACCACATACTGGCTCACAACTGTCTATAGTGTGATCCCATGTCCTCGTCTGACATAAAGTTGGACGTGCAGGTAGAGTACTCATATAAATAAAAATAAGTTTTTTAAGAAAAAAAAGAAGGAAGAAAGGAAGGAAGGAAGGAAAAGAAATGAAGGAAGAAAAAGTTGATGAAGCCCGGTGGTGGTAGTGGTGGGAGCACATGCCTTTAATCCCAGCACTCAGGAGCCAGAGGCAGGAAGAGCTCTATGCGTTAGAGGCCAGCCTGGGCTACAGAGTGAGCTCCAAGACAGCCAAGCCTACACAAAGAAACCCTGTCCCATAAAACCAAAAGAGTTGATGATCTAAATATTTGTGCAGTAGGACATACCTATAATCCCAGATTTGGAAAGCAGGAGAATCCATTGTTCTGGGCTATGTAAACTCATGACTCAAAAAAAAAAGAAGAATAAAAGAAAAGAAAAACTATATGTATGTAGGACTGGAGGGTTTTTTCTGTGATTAAGAAAACTGTTTGCTCTTGCAGAGGACCTGAATTCAATTTCTGGCACTCACACAGAAACTCAAACCATCTGTAACTGCAGTTCTTCTCATCTAGGAGCACACAACACACATGCTTACATGCAGTGAAGATGTTTATATGCATAAATATACATGTACATAATAATTGACGAGAGGCTGAAGAGGTAGCTCAGCAGTTAAGAGCACTTGTTCTTCCAAAGGGCCTGTGTTCATTGCCAGCACCTGCTTGGTCAATCACAACCCTCAGTAACTCCAGTCCCCTGGATCTGATGCCCTCTTCTGGCCTACCTGAACATTGTGTGCACATGATGTACAAAGTTTACAAAACACCTAGACACATAATTTATTTTAAAAATAATTGAGCAAGACATGGTGGTGCATGCCAGCAATCCCAGCACTCTGGAAGCTGAGAGGAGAATCTTGAGTTCAAGGTTAGCCTGAGCTACATAACAAGTCCAAGGTTACCCTGGTATGTATAGCAAAAACCTTTCTAAATTTTAGAAAATAGATATTAAGAGGGATTACAGCATAAACAATAAAATATCAAAATGGAAAAGTCAAAATAACCAGAAAAAAATCAAATATTAACTCTCACAAAATGATTTATTAACAAATTATTTTACAGATGAATGCTTTCAAATAATTAAAGGTCAGATGGTTTTTAAACATGTGAGTTGTCATAGAACATAAACACAATTATCAAGAGGCTACTATATGCGTGTACAACAACTTATAGGCATCATAATAAAATCAAACCAATCACCGACAGACATAATATACAAAGCTCAATAATTGCTATCAAAATGTATTTGGCAAGTAGGCAATTATTATTTAAGATAAGGTCTTGCTCAGATTAGGTGAGTCTCTAGCCAGAATCTTTGGGCCTTCCTTAGTCCTCTAAATGCTGGAATTAGATGCATGCATGGCAACAACTGGCTCAGCAAATGCTTTACGCATGACCATATGCCTGGTACTGTAATAGATGTCTGAACTAATATAGCACAACACCTGCCCCATGGACTCCATTTCAAGTGGGACGATGGCTACAGGAACAAGTATTTCCCATTACAAGATTATTAAGTTAGCTACAAAGTAGTAGATTTCATAATGGCATTTTTACACATGTTTTCTTCTTCCACACCCTGCCCTCTGGCCTTTGCCTTGCCCTCCCCTCTGTCCCATTCTTGCTGTTTTTCCATTGCCCACAACAACCTAGTTTCTGCTCTCCCAGTACAATATTGCATTATCTTCTGTCAGTGTTCCTGTACCCTAATCCTTCAGGTCTCTTTTTCCCTCTCACATTTCTCTAGTTTCATGAGTCATCCACACATGGACACCGACCCACTCACACATAGAAACTTCATTCAAGGCTACACACATGAGAGAAAACATAGTGCTTATCTGAATGCAGTTTATTTCAGCTAACATTCTGAATTGAAATTTCACCCATTTTCCTACAAATGTCATTTTTTTACTTTTAAATCTGTGTGTGTGTGTGTGTGACCACAGAGATGAGAGATGTCAGACCCTCCTGGGGCTTGTGTTACAGGTGGTTGTGAACTGCCTGGTTTGAGTGTTGGGAATCAAATGCTGGTCCTCTGGAAGAACAAGAAGTGCTCTTTATCACTGAGGCATATAGGCAGATCATGTGATAGTTTTGGTTGTCGTCCTCAAAGATTTGTTTATCTTTTATTTTTATGTGTGTGAATATTTTTCCTGCAATATATGTGTACATCCGTGGTGACTGTAGAGGCCAGAAAGGGATTCCCTGGAACTGGAGTTATAGATGGTTCTGAGCCACCAAGTGAGTGCTGGGAACCAAACCCAGTTCCTCTGTAAGAGCAGCCAGTGCTTTTCCCTGAGACATCTGCCCCACCACTTTCTCATTTTTGACAAACCTACTTACTGATTTCCTCAGTAGCTGCAATTTATGCTCACTAGCAGTGAGTAAAGTTTCCTCTTTCCTCAAATTCCTGCCAGCATCTGTTGTTCTGTTTTCTTGATGAAAGTCATTCTGAGCTAGTAAGGTGAGAGTATAAATCATTTTAATTTCACCTTTCCCTGATGGCTTAGGATGTTGAACCCATCATCAAATATTATTTGCCATTTCTATTTCTTCCTTTGAGGACTGTCTGCTCACCTCATTACCTCATGTATGGATTGGATTTGGTTTAATCTTGGCTGTTTTTACATAATAGAACCCTATGCGATACAGAGTTGGCAATGATTTCTCAAATCTGTAAGCTGTCTCTTCAGTTGTGAGGTTCCTTCCATTGTTAGGCAGGTTTTTAGTTTGCTATAATCCATGTGTCAGTCCTTGGGTTGTGTTCTCTGCTGTCACAGTCCATTCAGAAGTTCCTACCTCTGCATAGGATGATTGTTGACACGGGACATAGTTGATGTGTCTTCCCTGCAGTTTCAGCATGTCCTGTCTTCACATGAAGTCTGTGATCTATTTTCAATGTTTCATGTAGTTTGAGACTCGACCTGATTTCATTCTTCTACAGGTACATACCCAGTTTTCTCAGCACCATCTGTAAAAGGATCTTTCCTAATGACATCTGGGTTTAAGGGAAAAAATGAAGTACCTTCTAGGGCTGGGTTGATGAATCCATGATTAAGAGCACTTGCCGCTCTTGCAGAGGACAAAGGTTCAGTTAACAGCACCCATATGGCAGCTCACAATCCCTTATATCTCTAATTCTAAGGTATCTGATGTCATCTTCTGGAGAGTAGTTGACTGTTCAGTTTTCATGAGTTTGTAGGCATTCTGGGGGTAGAATTGTTGTTGAATTCTAGCATTATTCCATGGTAATCCAATAGTACACAGCTGGTTACTACATTTTCTTTTGTATCTGTGAATGTTTGCTTTGTTACTGATTATGTGATCAATTTTTGAGAAGGTTCCATGAGATGCTGAGAAGAAGGTATTTTCTTTTCTGTTGGGTGGAATGTTCTATAGATGTCTATTAATTTCATTTGTTTCACTACATCTGTGATATCTCTTATTGCTCCATTAAGTTTCTGTCTGTTTAGCCTGTCCATTGGTGAGAGAGGAGTGTTGAAACCTACTATTAGAGTGTGTGTTTCCCTTCTTTGAGTTGTGGTGGTGGAGAGTTGTCAGATGTCTGTGTTATTATGGGTGTTCTTAGATTCCTTGGTTTGTGCTTTGCCTTCTAGTAGTTTCTGTAAGGCTGGGTTTGTGGCTACCTATTATTTAAATCTGTTTTTGTCCTGGAATATCTTTTTTCTCCATTGATGGTGAATGCAAGCTTTGCTGCGAATAGTACTCTGGGATTGCCTTCATGGTCTCTTAGTGTTGGCAGCACATCTATCTAAGACATTCTGGACTAAGGCTACCAGCCCAGACCAGTGAGTGCCTGACTAGAGGGCAGGCCTCAAGGTCCCCACCAGGGGAAGCAGGCCCCTGCTGCTGGGGTTGCAGTCTCTGCTTGTGATCTCCTGGACCTGCTCTCCCTGCCCCCTATTTCCCTTGGTCCCGGGCTCATTGGGGCCACCAGGAATCCCTGCATAGGTGCTGAGAAGTCCCATCTGGATGGGTGAGTGTGTGCTATCCTGGGGCGCACTGTCCCGGTAGAGAGCACAAACGCCCCCCCCCCAGCTCCTGCTGCAAGGCTTTCTTTCCTACACACCCGCCCCCCACCCCCACCCCCAAGCCTGCCTTGTCTGCAAGGTCCTTAGCTGTGGAACAGTTTCCTGCCCTTTCACTAAGGCTACCAGCCCAGAGCAGTGAGTGCCTGACTAGAGGGCAGGCCTCAAGGTCCCCGCCAGGGAAAGCGGGCCCCTGCTGCTGGGGCTGCAGTCTCTGCTGTGATCTCCTGGACCTGCTCTGCCTGCACCCTACTTCCCTTTGTCCCTGGCTCATTGTGGCATCCAGGAGTTCCTGTGTAGGTGCCGAGAAGTTTCATCGGGACGGGTGAGTGTGTACTATCCTGGGGCGGACGGTCCCGGTAGAGAGCACAAACGCCCCTACACTAAGGCTACCCAACCAGAGCAGTGAGTGCCTGCCTAGCGGGCAGGCCTCAGCAACCCCCGAAAGGGAGTGCAGGCACCTCCAGCTTGTACTGCAGTGTCGCCTGTGTTCTACTCGACCCCGCCCGACCCCTTGCATTCGGCCTTCTTTACGCGGGTCATTGGAATACCACGCATCCATGTTTTGGTGTTGAGGAGTTCATCTGGAAGGGAACGGTTCCTGCCCCTACACTGAGGAGATACACCTAGAGAGTTAGTCACAGCAAAGACTGGTCCAAGACATCAGGCCTCTCCTGGCTCCATTTGAAGGAAAAGATGGGCAGGCGCCAATGCAAGAATTCCCCCAACAACTTGAAAGGCAACGTGACATCACCAGGATCCAGGAATACCGAAATGAGAAGTGTACACCCTAATCCAGAAGAATTAGAAGAATTCGACTCAAAAGTGAATTTTATGAAAATAATAGAGGACCTTAAACAGGAGGTGAAAAACTGCCACAACCAATTAGAGATTACAAACAAAAAGGTAGAGGAAATGAATAAATCTCTCAAAGATACCCAAGAAAACCAAGAGAAACAAGAAAAAGTAATCAAACAGGTAAGGGAAACGGTTCAAGACTTGAAGAATGAAGTGGAAGTAATAAAGAAAACACAAACCGAGGGAAGGATGGAGTTGGAAAATTTGAATAAACGAACAGGAACTACAGAGACAAGTTCCACCAACAGATTACAAGAGATAGAAGAAAGAATCTCAGACACTGAAGATACCATAGAGAAAATAAACACTCTCATCAAAGAAAACAGCATAACCAACAAATTCTCATCACAAAACATTCAGGAAATCTGGGACACAATAAAAAGACCAAACCTAAGAATAATAGGGATAGAAGAAGGAGAAGAAGTACAGCTCAATGGTCCAGAAAATATATTTAATAAAATTATAGAAGAAAACTTTCCCAACCTTAAGAAAGATATTCCTTTGAAGGTCCAAGAAGCATACAGAACACCAAATCGACTGGATCAAAAAAAAACATCTCCTCGTCATATAATAATCAAAACACAAAACATACAGAATAAAGAAAGAATATTAAGAGCTGCAAAGGAAAAAGGTCAAGTTACCTATAAAGGTAAACCTATCAGACTTACACCTGATTTCTCTATGGAAACCATGAAAGCCAGAAGGTCCTGGATAGATATACTGCAGAAACTACGAGACCATGGATGCAAGCCCAGACTACTATACCCAGCCAAGCTTTCATTCACTATAAATGGAGAAAACAAAATTTTCCAGGATAAAAACAAATTTAAACAATACGTAGCCACAAATCCAGCCCTTCAGAAAGTAATTGAAGGAAAATCACAAACCAAGGAGTCCAACAATGCCCACAATAACTCAGACATCTAATGACCCTTCACCAGCACAACTTGAAGAAGGGAAACACACAAACTCTACTACCAAAAGAAGGAAAGAAAGAAAGAAAGGAAAAATGACCGGAGTTAACAACCACTGGTCATTAATATCACTTAATATCAATGGACTCAACTCACCTATAAAGAGGCACAGGCTAAGAGATTGGATACGAAAACAGGATCCAACATTCTGTTGCTTACAAGAAACACACCTCAACCACAAAGACAGACATCTACTCAAAGTAAAGGGCTGGGAAAAGGTTTATCAAGCAAATGGACCTAAGAAACAAGCAGGTGTGGCCATACTAATTTCTAAGAAAGTTGACTTCAAACTAAAATCAATCAAAAGAGATGGAGATGGACATTTTTTACTCATAACAGGAACAATTCACCAGGATGAAGTCTCAATCCTGAATATCTATGCCCCTAATATAAAAGCACCCACTTATGTAAAAGAAACGTTACTAAAACTCAAGGCAGTCATCAAACCACACACACTAATAGTAGGAGATTTCAACACTCCTCTCTCACCAATGGACAGGTCAATCAGACAGAAACCTAACAGAGAAATAAGAGGATTAAGGGAGGTAATGAATCAAATGGACTTAACAGACATCTATAGAACATTCCACTCAAATAAGAAAGAATATACCTTCTTCTCTGCAGCTCATGGAACCTTCTCGAAAATAGACCACATACTCGGTAACAAAGCAAACTTACACAGTTACAAAAAAATATCGGTAACCACCTGTGTCTTATCAGATCACCATGGATTAAAGTTAGAATTCAACAACAATGCTATCCCCAGAAAGCCTATGAACTCATGGAAATTGGACAGTCAACTACTGAACCACACCTGGATCAAGGAAGAAATAAAGAAAGAAATTAAAGTCTTTCTTGAATTCAATGAAAACGAAGACTCAACATACTCAAACCTATGGGACACTATGAAAGCAGTGCTAAGAGGAAAGTTCATAGCATTAAGTGCCCACATAAAGAAAACGGAGAAAGCACACATTGGAGACCTAATAGCCCACCTTAAAGCTTTAGAAAGAAAAGAAGCAGACTCACCTAGGAGAAGTAGAAGACTGGAAATAATCAAATTGAGGGCTGAAATCAACAAAATAGAAACACAGAAAACAATCCAAAGAATCAATGAAACAAAAAGCTGGTTCTTGGAGAAAATCAATAAGATTGATAAACCCCTATCCAAACTAATCAAACGGCGGAGAGAGAATACGCAAATTAACAAAATCAGAAACGAAAAGGGAGACATAACCACAGACACAGACGAAATTCAGAGAATCATTAGATCTTACTACAAAAACCTGTATGCCACAAAATTGGAAAATGTAAAAGAAATGGACACTTTTTTAGATAAGTACCATATACCAAAGTTAAACCAGGACCAGGTGAACAATCTAAATAGACCTGTTAGTCGCGAAGAATTAGAAGTTGTTATAAAAAACCTTCCCACCAAAAAAAGCCCAGGTCCAGACGGCTTTAATGCAGAATTCTACCAGAACTTCCAAGAAGACCTAATACCTATACTCCTTAATGTATTTCACAATATTGAAACAGAGAAGTCATTGCCAAATTCCTTTTATGAAGCTGAAGTTACTCTGATACCAAAACCACACAAAGACACAACCAAGAAAGAGAACTACAGGCCAATCTCACTCATGAACATCGACGCAAAAATACTCAATAAAATACTGGCAAACCGAATCCAAGAACACATTAGAAAAATTATCCATTATGATCAAGTAGGCTTCATCCCAGAGATGCAGGGCTGGTTCAACATACGAAAATCTATCAATGTAATCCATCATATAAATAATCTGAAAGAAAAAAACCATATGATCATTTCATTAGATGCGGAAAAAGCATTTGACAAAATTCAACATCCCTTTATGATAAAGGTCTTAGAGAGATTAGGAATACAAGGGTCGTTCCTAAATATAATAAAAGCAATTTATAGCAAGCCGTCAGCTAACATCAAATTAAATGGAGAGAAACTCAAAGCTATTCCACTAAAATCAGGAACACGACAAGGTTGTCCACTCTCTCCATACCTCTTTAATATAGTGCTTGAAATTCTAGCAATAGCAATAAGACAACATAAGGGGATCAAAGGGATTCAAATCGGAAAGGAAGAAGTTAAACTTTCATTATTTGCAGACGATATGATAGTGTACATAAGCGACCCCAAAAACTCCAGCAAAGAACTCCTTCAGCTGATAAACACCTTTAGTAGCGTTGCAGGATACAAGATCAATTCCAAAAAATCAGTTGCCCTCCTATACACAAAGGATAAGGAAGCAGAGATGGAAATCAGAGAAGCATCACCCTTCACGATAGCCACAAATAGCATAAAATATCTTGGGGTAACCCTAACCAAGGAAGTAAAGGATCTATTTGACAAGAACTTTAAGTCAATGAAGAAAGAAATTGAGGAGGATACCAGAAAATGGAAGGATCTCCCTTGCTCTTGGATAGGGAGGATCAACATAGTAAAAATGGCAATTCTACCAAGGGCAATTTATAGATTCAATGCAATCCCCATTAAAATCCCATCAAAATTCTTCACAGATCTTGAGAGGACAATAATCAACTTTATATGGAGAAACAAAAAACCCAGGATAGCCAAAACAATCTTATATAATAAAGGATCGTCTGGAGGCATTACCATCCCTGACCTCAAACTCTATTACAGAGCCTCAGTATTGAAAACAGCTTGGTATTGGTATAAAAACAGAGAAGTTGATCAATGGAACCGAGTAGAAGACCCTGATTTTAACCCACAAACTTATGAACACCTAATTTTTGATAAAGGAGCTAAAAGTATTCAATGGAAAAAAGAGAGCATCTTCAACAAATGGTGCTGGCAGAACTGGTTGTCAACGTGTAGAAGAATGAAAATAGATCCATATCTATCACCATGCACAAAACTCAAGTCCAAATGGATTAAAGACCTCAATATTAGTCTGAACACACTGAACCTGATAGAAGAAAAAGTTGGAAGTACTCTACAACATATGGGTACAGGAGATCACTTCCTACGTTTATCCCCAGCAGCACAGACATTAAGGGCAACATTGAATAAATGGGACCTCCTGAAACTGAGTAGCTTCTGTAAAGCAAAGGACACTGTCACTAAGACAAAAAGGCAACCCACTGACTGGGAGAAGATCTTCACCAACCCTGCAACAGACAAAGGTCTGATCACCAAAATATATAAAGAACTCAAGAAACTAAACTTTAAAATGCTAATGAACCCAATAAAAAAATGGGGCACTGATCTGAACAGAGAATTCTCAACAGAAGAAATTCAAATGGCCAAAAGACACCTAAGGTCATGCTCAACCTCCTTAGCGATAAGGGAAATGCAAATTAAAACAACTTTGAGATACCATCTTACACCTGTCAGAATGGCTAAAATCAAGAACACCAATGATAGCCTTTGCTGGAGAGGTTGTGGAGAACGAGGCACACTCATTCATTGCTGGTGGGAATGCAAACTTGTGCAACCACTTTGGAAATCAGTGTGGCGATTTCTCAGGAAATTTGGGATCAACCTACCCCAAGATCCAGTAATACCACTATTGGGAATATACCCAAGAGATGCCACATCAAATGACAAAAGTATCTGTTCAACTATGTTCATAGCAGCATTGTTTGTAATAGCCAAAACCTGGAAACAACCTAGATGCCCTTCAATGGAGGAATGGATAAAGAAAGTGTGGAATATATACATATTAGAGTACTACTCAGCAGTAAAAAACAATGACTTCTCGAATTTTGCGTGCAAATGGATGGAAATAGAAAACACTATCCTGAGTGAGGTATCCCAGACCCAAAAAGAGGAACATGGGATGTACTCACTCATAATCGGTTTCTAGCCATAAATAAAAGACATTAAGCATATAATGTGTGATCCTATAGAAGTTAAATAAGAAAGTGAACCCAAAGAAAATCATATAGTCATCCGCATGGAGAGGGGGAAGTAGACAAGATTGCAGGGCAAAAACTGGGAACTTGCGGGTGAGGTGGCATGGGGCAAAGGGGAAATGGGATGAGAAATATGAGAAGGGGAGGATGGGAGGAGCTCGGGGGATTGGGATGGTTGGGATATAGGAAGGATGGATACGGGAGCAGCGAAGTATATATCCTATCTAAGGGAGCCATCTTAGGGCTGGCAAGAGACTTGACTCTAGAGGGGTTCGCAGGTGTCCAGGAATATGTCCCCAGCTGGTACCTTGGGCAACTAAGGAGAGGGAACCTGAAATGACCCTATCCTATACTGATGAATTTCTTGCATATCACCTTAGAACCTTCATCTGGCGATGGATCGAGGTAGAGACAGATTCTCAATTTGGAGCAACGGTCTGAGCTCTTAAGGTCCAAATGAGGAGCAGAAGGAGGGAGAACAAGAGCAAAAAATCAGGACCACGAGGGATGCACCCACCCACTGTGACAGTGGAACTGATTTATTAGGAGCCCACCAAGGCCAGCTGGTCTGGGACTGAATAAGCATGGGTTGATTCCGGACTCTCTGAGCATGGCGGTCAATGAAGACTGATGAGAAGCCAAGGACAATGGCACTAGGTTTCAATCCTAATACATGAACTGGCTTTGTGGGAGCTTAGCCTGTTTAGAAGCTCACCTTCCTGGACGTAGATAGAAGACCTTCGTCTTCCCGCAGGGCAGAGAATTTGGACTGCTCTTCAGTATCGAGAGGGAGGGGGAATGGTGTGGGGGGAGGAGAAGAGGAGTGGGGATAGGGGGAGGGGAGTGGGGGGAGGGGGCAATATTTGGGAGGAGGGGAGGGAAATGGGAAACGGGGAGCAGGTGGAAATTTTAAAAAAATAAATAAAAGAAAAAAAAAAAAAAAAAAAAAAAAAAAAAAAAAAAAAAAGACATTCTGGCTTTCATGGTTTCCACTGAGAAGTCAGGTGTAATTCAAGTGCCTACGGACTCCTGATCTTTGATGAAGAAACCAGAAATACATGGGAGACCATTCTCTCCCTTATAAGAGATCATGTCAGCACACAGAAGCCACCCTATTGCTGACACACCCCCACATCCCAAAAAATATTTAATGGAAAGGAATTCCCACACAGACCTCAACTTAAACCAGATATCTTGAACCTAACAGAAGAAAAAGAAGGGAAGATCCCTGAAATCAATGACATAGGAAAAGACTTTCTGAGCAGAACACTATTAACACAGACACTAATTTCAACAATTAATAAATGGGATCTCATGAAACTGAAAAGCTTCTGCATGACAAAAGATCCCATCATTCAGACAAAGTGGCAGCTTACAGAATGGTAAAATATTTTTTTATCAACTACACACCCAATAGAGGGCTAATATCCAAAATTATACAAAAAAACTCAAACAAAATGTATAAAGAACTCAAAAGGCTAGATATCAAGAAAACAAATGACTCAATTAAAACTGGGAATTTTTAAACAGAGAATTCTCAATAGGGAATCTTAAGTGGCTGAGAAAGACTTAAATGTTCAACATTCTCAGTCATTCGTGAAATGCAAACCAAGTCTGCTTTGAGAGTCCATTTTACACCTGTCAGAATCCTTAGGATCAATAATACGATTGACAGTTCCTGCTGGCAAGGACATAGAATAAGGGGTACACTCATCCACTGCTGGTAGGAGTGCAGACTCATACAGTCACTATGGAAATGAGTGTGGATTTACCTTAGAGAGATGGGAACTGATCTACCTTGTGATCCAGCTCTATCACTCTTGGGCATTTACCCAAAGGAAACTTCAGCCTACCACAGAGACGCTTACTCAACCATGTCCATTGCTGCTCTATTAATAATGCCCAGAAATTGGATAACATATTCAAGACATGAATATGAATGGATAATAAAAATTGGAACCTTTATACAAATGAATATTACTCAGCCATTAAAAAGAATTAAATTCACAGTAAATGGGTAGAACTAGGGGGAGAAATCACCCTGAGTGAGGTACCCAGACACAGAAAGCCAAATGTGGCATGTATTAGCTTACATGTGGATATACAGAATCACAGAGATTAAGCATAGAGTAACAGACTAAGGAGGAGAGAAGCATCTCATCAGGAAAGAAGAAATAGAATAGAAAGGTACAGGCTGGTGAGGGGAGGTGCAAGGAGAGAAATAGAGGGACGAGGGAGTGTATACAGGGAGAAACAGCTAAAACTAAGGCCACGGAAGTAGTGTGCAGTGGCATGGGTATTGATACAGTCGATGCTTCCTGAAATAAATGCATATGTGAAGGCAATCTAACAGAGAAATCAAATAACAGGGTGATGAGACTGTGTCTGAGAGCTTTCTCCTTCTGTCTTGCATTCCATTCTTTAGGTTGGGATTAAAGATGTGCACCACTGGGATTAAAGGTGTGCACCGCCAGGTTTCTATGGCAAACTAGTGTGGCTACTGAGATTAAAGGTGTGTGCTACCACTTACTCTCTGATCTTCAGCTAAACTTTCTTTATTAAAATACAAATGAAATATCACTACACGTAAGTATCACGAAACATTGTAAAGGAGGGGACACATAGATTATAAGAGCCAGAGCATCATGGAGTTTGCTGTGACATTGTATCTCCTAGGAATGTCAGAATCTACACCAATAAAATCTTATTAACATGGCTGCTTAAGTATGAGCTGAATAAGGACAAGAGGCAATCTATAAGGGACAAGGGGCCAACCAGCCCTACACAAAGAACTATAGGGAACTCACAAATGCCGGGAGTGGAGAAACAGTTTTAGTCCTACTGTGGGAAGAGTACACGAAATGCTTATCCAATACCAAATGGTGAGCCCTGAATCATACATACAAATAACATTATACTAAATTAAAGTATGTGTGTGTTATAGTTTCTTAGGTACTTAACAGTATGAATCCTTGTGATTTTTTTCACATATCCATAGTATTATTTTGCTCTCTTTTCTCCCTGTGTATTTATCTCCCTTCAACCTAATTATAACCCTGACAGCATACAGACAAGTAACATACAGATCGGGCAGGTTAAATACACATATGCATGTAACAAAATTAATGAAAAATCCATGAATTTGAAAGGGAACAAGGAGGCATATAAGAGCGGGTTTGAAGAAAAAAAGTAAAAGGAGAAATGATGTTTCATTGTTACAAAATATTTGTATAACTATGTAAAGACGTGTTGCATTTGTTGAATTATATGTAAAAATGTGTTGCTGTTTTACCTTGTCTGCCTAAGGCACCTGATTAGTCTAACAAAAAGCTAAATGGCCAATAGCAAGAAAGAGGTATAGGCAGGACTTGCAGGCAGGGAAACTGAGTAGCAGGAGGAATTTAGGCTTAGAAAGGAAGAAAGAAAAAGAGATACCAGGGAGAAACCAGTGGCCAATCAGACACACATGGAGGAAGCAGGAAACCAAGACATACAGAATAAAAGAAAGGTAAAAAGCCCCAAGGAAAAATGTAGATGAATAGAAACAGGTTAAATTAAGTTCAAAAAGCTAGCAGGACGAGCCTAAGCTAAGACTAAGCACTTATAATTAATAAGAAGCATTCATAATAAATTATTTGGGAGTTTCTTGGTGGCCCAAAGGGAAATTCCAACTACACATAATACAATAAATAAAATAAAGAAGTAGTTGTTTTTAAAGAATTAACATAAAAGGTAAAAAAGGGACACAGCCAAGACTGTTAAATAGACAAGCTTGTCTCAGAAAAAAAAAAAAGAAGATAAAAAGAGATGTAACATATCCCTATTACCTGCTCTGAAGAATTTTTCACAGATACTGCCACGGCATAACCACATGGGAATAAGGTGGCCTGCATTAATTAAAAGAGTTTCTAATAGTAAAGTATATTACAGTTGCTTATGACTTAAAATGTCATTATAAAATAGCTAGCAAATTAAATTCAACTTGATTACATTATCATTTCTTCCCACTACATTCCTTAGGATGAATTTTAATTTATTAACGCCATGTATCACTAAGCTAAAATCCTGATACAATTATCTCACTTGATCCTGAGTGGCATTCAGAAGTAGACATAGAAAGCAAGCTTGTCAGGTTTTTGTGTGTCTATGACTACCAGCCTGATGACTGTAGACTTCAACTTTTTAAAATTTGTACAAAAAAAAATGTTTCAATGAGTTCTTTGATGAGGAATGATTTTAGAAGGACTAGTATGTGAAAACTTGCTTTATTTAAGCACCCGTAGAACATTAATCCTTTCTCACTTCAGTCTTCTATAAAAAGAATCCAGGAGTAGTTAATGCATAAGCAATAGCTATTACAATAGTCTTGCTAATTGACCTTGTAATGACAAAATATGGGAGATCTTGGTCAAACAGAGATAATACTTCCAATTCAAATGTCTTAGCTAAAGTGATTTTGTATTTCTTCTGTAGACTCTTCTCAAACTCACAGAGATCCCCCTGCCTCTGCCTCTTGAGTACTGGGAGTAAAGGAATGTACCACCACTGACCAGCAAATTTTGTACTTCTTAAGGCATCTTGAAACTAAGATGAGTGTTGAAATGAATTTTGAGAACTTAGGTCCTGATAAAACTGTACAAGAATACTTTTTTTTGCCTTTATTTTTTTAAAAAAGATCTTTATTATTTTTATTTTATGTATAAAGTGTTTTGCCTACATGTATGTCTGTATACCACACGTGTGTCTGGTGCCCACCAAGGCCAGAAGAGGGCATCAGACCTCCTGAAATTAGAGTTATAGTTATGGGTCCTGGGGATTTAACCCATTTCTTTGGAAGAGCAGGCAGTGCTCTTACCCATGGAGCCATTTCACCAGGCCCAGGGATATTTTACAAAACAAAACAACAATAAAAGATACTATGGAAAACAACTGGGCACTGCTGCAAAAGTACTTGATTGTCTCAAATACAGATGAGGAGACACACTGATGGCTAGGAAAGACTGAAACTCAAAAGGGCTGCTAGGGACAAAACTACAATTCTAGCCAGAGGCACAACAGCTGCAAGATTTAGAAATCTAAGCTTTTGCCCTAGGACTTCCCACCACTGTCTGGGAACTGGCATAGCCTTCTTGCTTAAGAGTACTCGCAAGAGGCTTTCTGACGTCACGCAGGCGGAGACTTTAAAATCCAAATGGCTCCTGGTTGGCATTGGTGGGTGTCTTCCTAAGCAGTTGTGCATTTTACTGGAAGTGGGCGCTGGGGGTCAAGAACCAGAGAGAAAGGTAACTGCTGGTATGGGGTTAACTCTGTTCCTGCTAAGAAACTCTGTGGCATCAGAGACCTGGGGCGGCATCTGCCAGGTTCTGGGTTCAGGGATCAGTAAGTTTGTGTGGGCAGCGCCTGGAGAGGGAAAAGAGGATGCTGATTGCTGACCAAGGTGTTCCGCAGGGAGGGGGAGAAGGGGAGGACTGCCTGGGAGGGACAGGTTAAAACACTGCTTTCCTGTGGTAATGCAGCATCTGAAAAGCCATGTAAGAAGAAAAGGTCTGGGAAACTGAAGGCTTGAGAATAAGACCTAAGTGGAATGTAAGCAGTCGAACAAGGAGTGATGTGACTCAGTGCACAGCCTATTGTGCTAAAGTCCCCAGCTCAAACAAACAATAAAGTGGGTGTTATTATTTGGTGTTAGTATTTGGGAATCTGCATTGGCCTGCCTGTCCTTAGGGTCCTGACAGGAAACCTCCTCACCTGTAGCCACTAAGAGCACTTCACCTGTAGCCACTTCTGGGCACATTTGCTATGGTTCCTTGTAACAGGTGGACCTACCCCTAACCTCTCCCTTCTCCTGTGTCTACCTCCCTCTCTCTCCCGCACTCTTTACCCCATGGGACTAGTCTGCTCCCCTCTCTGCCTCCTCTGTCCCTTCTCTCTCATCTTCCAATAAGCCTCCTATATAAGACTTATCGCATAGCGTGACTTCTCTTCACTACATATATATATATATATATATATATATATATATATATATATATAATTTTATCAACAGTGAGTTCTGTCTTATCCTAGAAAGAAGCCAGGGCAGGACCAGAAAAAGCTGAGAGGCTAGCGTCTAGTGCTGCAGAGACGAAGACAGGGTCTGACATAGGTATGCTTATGATACTAAAATATTTTGAGAATGGAAGCAGCCTCTACATTATGTTATGGAACGGATTGCTTGTCTTTACTGAAAGGGAGATTAGAACCAGAAAGACAATAGTGGGTATTAAACTATGGGGTTAAACATAAAGCAAGAAAAGTAGATATTAGGAAAAGAGAATGAATCCTGATTTTGAAGCCAAAGGAAACATTTTGAGGAGAGTTAAGGAGCCTGAGATTTCTTGTCAAGCAGTCTGTGAGTTACCATTGAAATAGACATAAGAGATACCAGTGATGTATTCGGGATAACACATTGAAATTTTGCGATCATGGATTGCCGTGTGATGCAGGAATCATATATGTTCATTTTTGCATTGTCTTGCTCGAGTGTATTGAATACTTGAAGTTGCATAGGTGTTATCTTTAGTGAGGACTTAAGTATACATGACAAACAAATACAGCACACAGGGAAAATACTATCGTAAAGGAATAAACTTAGTTACTCTTCTACTTCAGAATAAAAGTGACAATTATTGCTTAATGATCCACTTGCATCTGGAACATTTTTCTGATATTGAAATCATGAATTAGGTTCTGAGCATGAAGCACAGTTCCATTTCCACCGGTGGTGCTGGCTGCCTCTCCACACAGGAATTAAGATCTCAGGACCTCGACGAACCAGACCTTTATACCCGTCAAGCGTAAGTGCCTCCAACTATGGATCTCAGCTGCATGCTGCCATGTTCTGTACCTAGTTCTCAGAAACTGTAGAATCAGATGGTGAAAGTGGGTCTTCTCTAGTTCCACACTTGAGTCGCTCACTCTCCAAAGGTTAGTAATTCCTTCAGAGAGCTTTGGTTTTACTGTCTAAGTCTGGCAGTATTAATTATATTAGCAATTAAACTAAGAAAATGTCAATATAAACTCAATTTAAAATAACAATCTTATTATAAGGTTTCAAAACTAAAATGGTTTTATTTATTTATTTGCTTCTTTGTTTGTTTTGGTTTGTTTTGGAGACAAGATTTCTCGATGCAGCCCTAGTTTTCCTGGCATTCACTCTGTAGACCAGGTTAGCATCGAACTTTGGGATATACCTTTCTCTGCTTCCAAAGTGCTCAGATTAAAGGTGCGTGCCACCACCACCTACAATGCTTTTAATTTAAAAAAAAATCTGGGTAAGCAAGATGACTCAGCAGGTAAAGGCACTTATCAACAAACCCAAACACCTGCTTTTAATCCCCAGACCCACATGGTAGAAGAGAACCTGCTGCATCAGCAGCTACTGACCACCAGCTGCTCGCTCTCTTTCTGTCTCTCTCTCTCTCTCTCTCTCTCTCTCTCTCTCTCTCTCTCTCTCTCTCTCACACACACACACACACACAATAATAAATGTAATAAAGTTAAAATATTTCCAATGCAAAACAATTTCATTGGGCAGCAAAACATGGTCTCCCCTTTTAACGTCAGATCCCTTTAATATCTGACTAATGAAAGTTAGAATCTATTCTGCTGCTGCATTCAGACTGTCCTAGCAGCCAGTCTCTAGGTAGCAATGTATGCATGAAAGGATGAGCATGAGAAGAACAAACAACATCTTAGTTTTGATGTAGTGATACCTAGATATACATACCTTGGAGAACATGTCTAGTCTTGATCAGCACTTGTCTGGATTGGAGGTGGGGAAGTTTGATACAGATTGACAGGAAACAGTCTGTTATTTGTATGACCTGGGGTATGACCTCACCTTTTTGTACTTTGAATCCCTTGTGTATAAGAATGGGGATAGGTTGAGCGGTGGTGCACGTATTTAATTAAACGGAGGCAGTCTAATCTCTGGGTTTGAGGCCAGCCTGGTCTACAGACAAATTCCAAGACAACCAGAGCTACACAGAAAAACCTGTCTTCCAAAAAAAGAAAGAAAAAGAGTGGAGATACTGGGAGATTGCTCAGTGGTTTAGAGTCGTTCCTATTCTACCACAGGACGCAAATTCAGTTCCCAGTACCCACATTGGGCAGGTCACAACCGCCTGTGACTCCAGCTCAAGGAGATCTGGTGCCCCTTTTGTGACCTCCATAGGCACTCTCGTGCATGTGTGGTTATGCCTATACAAACAAAATATACATAGAATATAAAATAGAACTTTTCACTTTTTTAATGGAGATAATGGCAGACTCTCCTTTACAAGTTGTTCTGAATATTTATTGAGTGTTTATATAGGTCAACTGCTCTTAAGTTCTTCATGCATATTAACTCTTGATACTCGGTGACAACTTTCCCTTAAGGCACAATGGCAAACAAGGGAGTACAAAAAAGGGAGCAGTTATAGGGGCATAAATAGAGACGAAAGTGTTTAGGTTATTGAACAGGCCTTTAGACTACTTGGTACAGAAGATCTATGGACCTGAAACACACCTTTAAGGATAATATATGTGTTGATAATGTCATGCACAAGGAAATTTGGTTTGTTATTTGTGGTGCTGAGGACTGAGCACAAGCTGAACAAAACACTGAGATATATCCCTGTCACAGAAGTACATTTCATTCCCCCCATATTTTATACCTAAAACTGCTGTAACTTCATGGTATGCTCTCCTGCTTTTAGGAATGCATTGTCTTTAGTTATTTAAAGCTTAAAGACTAATGTTTGATGCTGTTCTTATGATGTGTGTGTGTGTGTGTGTGTTTGTGTGTGTGATGGATAGCCTTGAAATAATGCAGACTTGAACAGAGGAGGAAATGTTTTTGATTGCCTTCTTAATATGCAACTTGGTATGTTTTCAAGTTCTAAAAAATAAAGGATACAAGACCTATCCATGATAAAGTATTTATTCAGAAAAATATCCAACATCTATATAAGGTATTAAATTGTCTGATTTGAGTGATTTTGCAGTGTGGTTTAAATTCTGGTTTGTCTGAGACAGGGTTTCTCTGTCTAGCTCTGGCTGTCAGTGGAACTCACTCTGTAGACCAGGCTGGCCTTGAACTCACAGACATCTGCCTGCCTCTGGCTCAGGAGTGCTGGGATTTGCTGGGATTAAAGGTGTGAGCCACTAGCACCCAGTTTTATTGTTTTTTTAAAAGCAATGTATAAGTAAAACCCACAGTTTTACAAAAATAGCTATTCAAGTAATCCACACAAAGTTGTTTTCACCGTTAACAATTTCTATGGCATTTGACATGGGCTACAAACATGGCCCTGTGGTAAAGTACTTTCTTAGCATGTGGCTTCAGACCTGGGCTCAATTCCCAGTACCACCAAACAGAACAAAACAAAACAAAACAACTACTTTTTACTAGGAAGACCCTTTTCCCTTCCTCAATAAAAGAGAGGTCAGGAGTGTGCCTTGTATCAGCAATTCCAGCACTTTCTTATCAGACACTGGGGGGATTGCAAGTTCCAGGTCAGGCAGGGTCACATAGTAAGACCCTATCTAAAATACATAACAGCCAGGAAATCTTAAAATGAAAAATGGTCTATGTTTAGTAATAGTGCAAGTTAGTTTGAGTCATGAAAAATTTAAACAAAAATCAGTCTATAAGAAAATGTTGATGAGGGTCTGAAGAGGTGGCTCAGCATCTAAGAACACTGCTTACTCTTCCAGAGGTGCTGAGTTCAGTTCCCAGTAACCACATACTGGCTCACAACTGTCTATAGTGTGATCCCATGTCCTCGTCTGACATAAAGTTGGACGTGCAGGTAGAGTACTCATATAAATAAAAATAAGTTTTTTAAGAAAAAAAAGAAGGAAGAAAGGAAGGAAGGAAGGAAAAGAAATGAAGGAAGAAAAAGTTGATGAAGCCCGGTGGTGGTAGTGGTGGGAGCACATGCCTTTAATCCCAGCACTCAGGAGCCAGAGGCAGGAAGAGCTCTATGCGTTAGAGGCCAGCCTGGGCTACAGAGTGAGCTCCAAGACAGCCAAGCCTACACAAAGAAACCCTGTCCCATAAAACCAAAAGAGTTGATGATCTAAATATTTGTGCAGTAGGACATACCTATAATCCCAGATTTGGAAAGCAGGAGAATCCATTGTTCTGGGCTATGTAAACTCATGACTCAAAAAAAAAAGAAGAATAAAAGAAAAGAAAAACTATATGTATGTAGGACTGGAGGGTTTTTTCTGTGATTAAGAAAACTGTTTGCTCTTGCAGAGGACCTGAATTCAATTTCTGGCACTCACACAGAAACTCAAACCATCTGTAACTGCAGTTCTTCTCATCTAGGAGCACACAACACACATGCTTACATGCAGTGAAGATGTTTATATGCATAAATATACATGTACATAATAATTGACGAGAGGCTGAAGAGGTAGCTCAGCAGTTAAGAGCACTTGTTCTTCCAAAGGGCCTGTGTTCATTGCCAGCACCTGCTTGGTCAATCACAACCCTCAGTAACTCCAGTCCCCTGGATCTGATGCCCTCTTCTGGCCTACCTGAACATTGTGTGCACATGATGTACAAAGTTTACAAAACACCTAGACACATAATTTATTTTAAAAATAATTGAGCAAGACATGGTGGTGCATGCCAGCAATCCCAGCACTCTGGAAGCTGAGAGGAGAATCTTGAGTTCAAGGTTAGCCTGAGCTACATAACAAGTCCAAGGTTACCCTGGTATGTATAGCAAAAACCTTTCTAAATTTTAGAAAATAGATATTAAGAGGGATTACAGCATAAACAATAAAATATCAAAATGGAAAAGTCAAAATAACCAGAAAAAAATCAAATATTAACTCTCACAAAATGATTTATTAACAAATTATTTTACAGATGAATGCTTTCAAATAATTAAAGGTCAGATGGTTTTTAAACATGTGAGTTGTCATAGAACATAAACACAATTATCAAGAGGCTACTATATGCGTGTACAACAACTTATAGGCATCATAATAAAATCAAACCAATCACCGACAGACATAATATACAAAGCTCAATAATTGCTATCAAAATGTATTTGGCAAGTAGGCAATTATTATTTAAGATAAGGTCTTGCTCAGATTAGGTGAGTCTCTAGCCAGAATCTTTGGGCCTTCCTTAGTCCTCTAAATGCTGGAATTAGATGCATGCATGGCAACAACTGGCTCAGCAAATGCTTTACGCATGACCATATGCCTGGTACTGTAATAGATGTCTGAACTAATATAGCACAACACCTGCCCCATGGACTCCATTTCAAGTGGGACGATGGCTACAGGAACAAGTATTTCCCATTACAAGATTATTAAGTTAGCTACAAAGTAGTAGATTTCATAATGGCATTTTTACACATGTTTTCTTCTTCCACACCCTGCCCTCTGGCCTTTGCCTTGCCCTCCCCTCTGTCCCATTCTTGCTGTTTTTCCATTGCCCACAACAACCTAGTTTCTGCTCTCCCAGTACAATATTGCATTATCTTCTGTCAGTGTTCCTGTACCCTAATCCTTCAGGTCTCTTTTTCCCTCTCACATTTCTCTAGTTTCATGAGTCATCCACACATGGACACCGACCCACTCACACATAGAAACTTCAATCAAGGCTACACACATGAGAGAAAACATAGTGCTTATCTGAACGCAGTTTATTTCAGCTAACATTCTGAATTGAAATTTCACCCATTTTCCTACAAATGTCATTTTTTTACTTTTAAATCTGTGTGTGTGTGTGTGTGACCACAGAGATGAGAGATGTCAGACCCTCCTGGGGCTTGTGTTACAGGTGGTTGTGAACTGCCTGGTTTGAGTGTTGGGAATCAAATGCTGGTCCTCTGGAAGAACAAGAGTGCTCTTTATCACTGAGGCATATAGGCAGATCATGTGATAGTTTTGGTTGTCGTCCTCAAAGATTTGTTTATCTTTTATTTTTATGTGTGTGAATATTTTTCCTGCAATATATGTGTACATCCGTGGTGACTGTGGAGGCCAGAAAGGGATTCCCTGGAACTGGAGTTATAGATGGTTCTGAGCCACCAAGTGAGTGCTGGGAACCAAACCCAGTTCCTCTGTAAGAGCAGCCAGTGCTTTTCCCTGAGACATCTGCCCCACCACTTTCTCATTTTTGACAAACCTACTTACTGATTTCCTCAGTAGCTGCAATTTATGCTCACTAGCAGTGAGTAAAGTTTCCTCTTTCCTCAAATTCCTGCCAGCATCTGTTGTTCTGTTTTCTTGATGAAAGTCATTCTGAGCTAGTAAGGTGAGAGTATAAATCATTTTAATTTCACCTTTCCCTGATGGCTTAGGATGTTGAACCCATCATCAAATATTATTTGCCATTTCTATTTCTTCCTTTGAGGACTGTCTGCTCACCTCATTACCTCATGTATGGATTGGATTTGGTTTAATCTTGGCTGTTTTTACATAATAGAACCCTATGCGATACAGAGTTGGCAATGATTTCTCAAATCTGTAAGCTGTCTCTTCAGTTGTGAGGTTCCTTCCATTGTTAGGCAGGTTTTTAGTTTGCTATAATCCATGTGTCAGTCCTTGGGTTGTGTTCTCTGCTGTCACAGTCCATTCAGAAGTTCCTACCTCTGCATAGGATGATTGTTGACACGGGACATAGTTGATGTGTCTTCCCTGCAGTTTCAGCATGTCCTGTCTTCACATGAAGTCTGTGATCTATTTTCAATGTTTCATGTAGTTTGAGACTCGACCTGATTTCATTCTTCTACAGGTACATACCCAGTTTTCTCAGCACCATCTGTAAAAGGATCTTTCCTAATGACATCTGGGTTTAAGGGAAAAAATGAAGTACCTTCTAGGGCTGGGTTGATGAATCCATGATTAAGAGCACTTGCCGCTCTTGCAGAGGACAAAGGTTCAGTTAACAGCACCCATATGGCAGCTCACAATCCCTTATATCTCTAATTCTAAGGTATCTGATGTCATCTTCTGGAGAGTAGTTGACTGTTCAGTTTTCATGAGTTTGTAGGCATTCTGGGGGTAGAATTGTTGTTGAATTCTAGCATTATTCCATGGTAATCCAATAGTACACAGCTGGTTACTACATTTTCTTTTGTATCTGTGAATGTTTGCTTTGTTACTGATTATGTGATCAATTTTTGAGAAGGTTCCATGAGATGCTGAGAAGAAGGTATTTTCTTTTCTGTTGGGTGGAATGTTCTATAGATGTCTATTAATTTCATTTGTTTCACTACATCTGTGATATCTCTTATTGCTCCATTAAGTTTCTGTCTGTTTAGCCTGTCCATTGGTGAGAGAGGAGTGTTGAAACCTACTATTAGAGTGTGTGTTTCCCTTCTTTGAGTTGTGGTGGTGGAGAGTTGTCAGATGTCTGTGTTATTATGGGTGTTCTTAGATTCCTTGGTTTGTGCTTTGCCTTCTAGTAGTTTCTGTAAGGCTGGGTTTGTGGCTACCTATTATTTAAATCTGTTTTTGTCCTGGAATATCTTTTTTCTCCATTGATGGTGAATGCAAGCTTTGCTGCGAATAGTACTCTGGGATTGCCTTCATGGTCTCTTAGTGTTGGCAGCACATCTATCTAAGACATTCTGGCTTTCATGGTTTCCACTGAGAAGTCAGGTGTAATTCAAGTGCCTACGGACTCCTGATCTTTGATGAAGAAACCAGAAATACATGGGAGACCATTCTCTCCCTTATAAGAGATCATGTCAGCACACAGAAGCCACCCTATTGCTGACACACCCCCACATCCCAAAAAATATTTAATGGAAAGGAATTCCCACACAGACCTCAACCTAAAACCAGATATCTTGAACCTAACAGAAGAAAAAGAAGGGAAGATCCCTGAAATCAATGACATAGGAAAAGACTTTCTGAGCAGAACACTATTAACACAGACACTAATTTCAACAATTAATAAATGGGATCTCATGAAACTGAAAAGCTTCTGCATGACAAAAGATCCCATCAATCAGACAAAGTGGCAGCTTACAGAATGGTAAAATATTTTTTTATCAACTACACACCCAATAGAGGGCTAATATCCAAAATTATACAAAAAAACTCAAACAAAATGTATAAAGAACTCAAAAGGCTAGATATCAAGAAAACAAATGACTCAATTAAAACTGGGAATTTTTAAACAGAGAATTCTCAATAGGGAATCTTAAGTGGCTGAGAAAGACTTAAATGTTCAACATTCTCAGTCATTCGTGAAATGCAAACCAAGTCTGCTTTGAGAGTCCATTTTACACCTGTCAGAATCCTTAGGATCAATAATACGATTGACAGTTCCTGCTGGCAAGGACATAGAATAAGGGGTACACTCATCCACTGCTGGTAGGAGTGCAGACTCATACAGTCACTATGGAAATGAGTGTGGATTTACCTTAGAGAGATGGGAACTGATCTACCTTGTGATCCAGCTCTATCACTCTTGGGCATTTACCCAAAGGAAACTTCATCCTACCACAGAGACGCTTACTCAACCATGTCCATTGCATCTCTATTAATAATGCCCAGAAATTGGATAACATATTCAAGACATGAATATGAATGGATAATAAAAATTGGAACCTTTATACAAATGAATATTACTCAGCCATTAAAAAGAATTAAATTCACAGTAAATGGGTAGAACTAGGGGGAGAAATCACCCTGAGTGAGGTACCCAGACACAGAAAGCCAAATGTGGCATGTATTAGCTTACATGTGGATATACAGAATCACAGAGATTAAGCATAGAGTAACAGACTAAGGAGGAGAGAAGCATCTCATCAGGAAAGAAGAAATAGAATAGAAAGGTACAGGCTGGTGAGGGGAGGTGCAAGGAGAGAAATAGAGGGACGAGGGAGTGTATACAGGGAGAAACAGCTAAAACTAAGGCCACGGTGTAGTGTGCAGTGGCATGGGTATTGATACAGTCGATGCTTCCTGAAATAAATGCATATGTGAAGGCAATCTAACAGAGAAATCAAATAACAGGGTGATGAGACTGTGTCTGAGAGCTTTCTCCTTCTGTCTTGCATTCCATTCTTTAGGTTGGGATTAAAGATGTGCACCACTGGGATTAAAGGCGTGCACCGCCAGGTTTCTATGGCAAACTAGTGTGGCTACTGAGATTAAAGGTGTGTGCTACCACTTACTCTCTGATCTTCAGCTAAACTTTCTTTATTAAAATACAAATGAAATATCACTACACGTAAGTATCACGAAACATTGTAAAGGAGGGGACACATAGATTATAAGAGCCAGAGCATCATGGAGTTTGCTGTGACATTGTATCTCCTAGGAATGTCAGAATCTACACCAATAAAATCTTATTAACATGGCTGCTTAAGTATGAGCTGAATAAGGACAAGAGGCAATCTATAAGGGACAAGGGGCCAACCAGCCCTACACAAAGAACTATAGGGAACTCACAAATGCCGGGAGTGGAGAAACAGTTTTAGTCCTACTGTGGGAAGAGTACACGAAATGCTTATCCAATACCAAATGGTGAGCCCTGAATCATACATACAAATAACATTATACTAAATTAAAGTATGTGTGTGTTATAGTTTCTTAGGTACTTAACAGTATGAATCCTTGTGATTTTTTTCACATATCCATAGTATTATTTTGCTCTCTTTTCTCCCTGTGTATTTATCTCCCTTCAACCTAATTATAACCCTGACAGCATACAGACAAGTAACATACAGATCGGGCAGGTTAAATACACATATGCATGTAACAAAATTAATGAAAAATCCATGAATTTGAAAGGGAACAAGGAGGCATATAAGAGCGGGTTTGAAGAAAAAAAGTAAAAGGAGAAATGATGTTTCATTGTTACAAAATATTTGTATAACTATGTAAAGACGTGTTGCATTTGTTGAATTATATGTAAAAATGTGTTGCTGTTTTACCTTGTCTGCCTAAGGCACCTGATTAGTCTAACAAAAAGCTAAATGGCCAATAGCAAGAAAGAGGTATAGGCAGGACTTGCAGGCAGGGAAACTGAGTAGCAGGAGGAATTTAGGCTTAGAAAGGAAGAAAGAAAAAGAGATACCAGGGAGAAACCAGTGGCCAATCAGACACACATGGAGGAAGCAGGAAACCAAGACATACAGAATAAAAGAAAGGTAAAAAGCCCCAAGGAAAAATGTAGATGAATAGAAACAGGTTAAATTAAGTTCAAAAAGCTAGCAGGACGAGCCTAAGCTAAGACTAAGCACTTATAATTAATAAGAAGCATTCATAATAAATTATTTGGGAGTTTCTTGGTGGCCCAAAGGGAAATTCCAACTACACATAATACAATAAATAAAATAAAGAAGTAGTTGTTTTTAAAGAATTAACATAAAAGGTAAAAAAGGGACACAGCCAAGACTGTTAAATAGACAAGCTTGTCTCAGAAAAAAAAAAAAGAAGATAAAAAGAGATGTAACATATCCCTATTACCTGCTCTGAAGAATTTTTCACAGATACTGCCACGGCATAACCACATGGGAATAAGGTGGCCTGCATTAATTAAAAGAGTTTCTAATAGTAAAGTATATTACAGTTGCTTATGACTTAAAATGTCATTATAAAATATCTAGCAAATTAAATTCAACTTGATTACATTATCATTTCTTCCCACTACATTCCTTAGGATGAATTTTAATTTATTAACGCCATGTATCACTAAGCTAAAATCCTGATACAATTATCTCACTTGATCCTGAGTGGCATTCAGAAGTAGACATAGAAAGCAAGCTTGTCAGGTTTTTGTGTGTCTATGACTACCAGCCTGATGACTGTAGACTTCAACTTTTTAAAATTTGTACAAAAAAAAATGTTTCAATGAGTTCTTTGATGAGGAATGATTTTAGAAGGACTAGTATGTGAAAACTTGCTTTATTTAAGCACCCGTAGAACATTAATCCTTTCTCACTTCAGTCTTCTATAAAAAGAATCCAGGAGTAGTTAATGCATAAGCAATAGCTATTACAATAGTCTTGCTAATTGACCTTGTAATGACAAAATATGGGAGATCTTGGTCAAACAGAGATAATACTTCCAATTCAAATGTCTTAGCTAAAGTGATTTTGTATTTCTTCTGTAGACTCTTCTCAAACTCACAGAGATCCCCCTGCCTCTGCCTCTTGAGTACTGGGAGTAAAGGAATGTACCACCACTGACCAGCAAATTTTGTACTTCTTAAGGCATCTTGAAACTAAGATGAGTGTTGAAATGAATTTTGAGAACTTAGGTCCTGATAAAACTGTACAAGAATACTTTTTTTTGCCTTTATTTTTTTAAAAAAGATCTTTATTATTTTTATTTTATGTATAAAGTGTTTTGCCTACATGTATGTCTGTATACCACACGTGTGTCTGGTGCCCACCAAGGCCAGAAGAGGGCATCAGACCTCCTGAAATTAGAGTTATAGTTATGGGTCCTGGGGATTTAACCCATTTCTTTGGAAGAGCAGGCAGTGCTCTTACCCATGGAGCCATTTCACCAGGCCCAGGGATATTTTACAAAACAAAACAACAATAAAAGATACTATGGAAAACAACTGGGCACTGCTGCAAAAGTACTTGATTGTCTCAAATACAGATGAGGAGACACACTGATGGCTAGGAAAGACTGAAACTCAAAAGGGCTGCTAGGGACAAAACTACAATTCTAGCCAGAGGCACAACAGCTGCAAGATTTAGAAATCTAAGCTTTTGCCCTAGGACTTCCCACCACTGTCTGGGAACTGGCATAGCCTTCTTGCTTAAGAGTACTCGCAAGAGGCTTTCTGACGTCACGCAGGCGGAGACTTTAAAATCCAAATGGCTCCTGGTTGGCATTGGTGGGTGTCTTCCTAAGCAGTTGTGCATTTTACTGGAAGTGGGCGCTGGGGGTCAAGAACCAGAGAGAAAGGTAACTGCTGGTATGGGGTTAACTCTGTTCCTGCTAAGAAACTCTGTGGCATCAGAGACCTGGGGCGGCATCTGCCAGGTTCTGGGTTCAGGGATCAGTAAGTTTGTGTGGGCAGCGCCTGGAGAGGGAAAAGAGGATGCTGATTGCTGACCAAGGTGTTCCGCAGGGAGGGGGAGAAGGGGAGGACTGCCTGGGAGGGACAGGTTAAAACACTGCTTTCCTGTGGTAATGCAGCATCTGAAAAGCCATGTAAGAAGAAAAGGTCTGGGAAACTGAAGGCTTGAGAATAAGACCTAAGTGGAATGTAAGCAGTCGAACAAGGAGTGATGTGACTCAGTGCACAGCCTATTGTGCTAAAGTCCCCAGCTCAAACAAACAATAAAGTGGGTGTTATTATTTGGTGTTAGTATTTGGGAATCTGCATTGGCCTGCCTGTCCTTAGGGTCCTGACAGGAAACCTCCTCACCTGTAGCCACTAAGAGCACTTCACCTGTAGCCACTTCTGGGCACATTTGCTATGGTTCCTTGTAACAGGTGGACCTACCCCTAACCTCTCCCTTCTCCTGTGTCTACCTCCCTCTCTCTCCCGCACTCTTTACCCCATGGGACTAGTCTGCTCCCCTCTCTGCCTCCTCTGTCCCTTCTCTCTCATCTTCCAATAAGCCTCCTATATAAGACTTATCGCATAGCGTGACTTCTCTTCACTACATATATATATATATATATATATATATATATATATATATATATATATATAATTTTATCAACAGTGAGTTCTGTCTTATCCTAGAAAGAAGCCAGGGCAGGACCAGAAAAAGCTGAGAGGCTAGCGTCTAGTGCTGCAGAGACGAAGACAGGGTCTGACATAGGTATGCTTATGATACTAAAATATTTTGAGAATGGAAGCAGCCTCTACATTATGTTATGGAACGGATTGCTTGTCTTTACTGAAAGGGAGATTAGAACCAGAAAGACAATAGTGGGTATTAAACTATGGGGTTAAACATAAAGCAAGAAAAGTAGATATTAGGAAAAGAGAATGAATCCTGATTTTGAAGCCAAAGGAAACATTTTGAGGAGAGTTAAGGAGCCTGAGATTTCTTGTCAAGCAGTCTGTGAGTTACCATTGAAATAGACATAAGAGATACCAGTGATGTATTCGGGATAACACATTGAAATTTTGCGATCATGGATTGCCGTGTGATGCAGGAATCATATATGTTCATTTTTGCATTGTCTTGCTCGAGTGTATTGAATACTTGAAGTTGCATAGGTGTTATCTTTAGTGAGGACTTAAGTATACATGACAAACAAATACAGCACACAGGGAAAATACTATCGTAAAGGAATAAACTTAGTTACTCTTCTACTTCAGAATAAAAGTGACAATTATTGCTTAATGATCCACTTGCATCTGGAACATTTTTCTGATATTGAAATCATGAATTAGGTTCTGAGCATGAAGCACAGTTCCATTTCCACCGGTGGTGCTGGCTGCCTCTCCACACAGGAATTAAGATCTCAGGACCTCGACGAACCAGACCTTTATACCCGTCAAGCGTAAGTGCCTCCAACTATGGATCTCAGCTGCATGCTGCCATGTTCTGTACCTAGTTCTCAGAAACTGTAGAATCAGATGGTGAAAGTGGGTCTTCTCTAGTTCCACACTTGAGTCGCTCACTCTCCAAAGGTTAGTAATTCCTTCAGAGAGCTTTGGTTTTACTGTCTAAGTCTGGCAGTATTAATTATATTAGCAATTAAACTAAGAAAATGTCAATATAAACTCAATTTAAAATAACAATCTTATTATAAGGTTTCAAAACTAAAATGGTTTTATTTATTTATTTGCTTCTTTGTTTGTTTTGGTTTGTTTTGGAGACAAGATTTCTCGATGCAGCCCTAGTTTTCCTGGCATTCACTCTGTAGACCAGGTTAGCATCGAACTTTGGGATATACCTTTCTCTGCTTCCAAAGTGCTCAGATTAAAGGTGCGTGCCACCACCACCTACAATGCTTTTAATTTAAAAAAAAATCTGGGTAAGCAAGATGACTCAGCAGGTAAAGGCACTTATCAACAAACCCAAACACCTGCTTTTAATCCCCAGACCCACATGGTAGAAGAGAACCTGCTGCATCAGCAGCTACTGACCACCAGCTGCTCGCTCTCTTTCTGTCTCTCTCTCTCTCTCTCTCTCTCTCTCTCTCTCACACACACACACACACACACAATAATAAATGTAATAAAGTTAAAATATTTCCAATGCAAAACAATTTCATTGGGCAGCAAAACATGGTCTCCCCTTTTAACGTCAGATCCCTTTAATATCTGACTAATGAAAGTTAGAATCTATTCTGCTGCTGCATTCAGACTGTCCTAGCAGCCAGTCTCTAGGTAGCAATGTATGCATGAAAGGATGAGCATGAGAAGAACAAACAACATCTTAGTTTTGATGTAGTGATACCTAGATATACATACCTTGGAGAACATGTCTAGTCTTGATCAGCACTTGTCTGGATTGGAGGTGGGGAAGTTTGATACAGATTGACAGGAAACAGTCTGTTATTTGTATGACCTGGGGTATGACCTCACCTTTTTGTACTTTGAATCCCTTGTGTATAAGAATGGGGATAGGTTGAGCGGTGGTGCACGTATTTAATTAAACGGAGGCAGTCTAATCTCTGGGTTTGAGGCCAGCCTGGTCTACAGACAAATTCCAAGACAACCAGAGCTACACAGAAAAACCTGTCTTCCAAAAAAAGAAAGAAAAAGAGTGGAGATACTGGGAGATTGCTCAGTGGTTTAGAGTCGTTCCTATTCTACCACAGGACCCAAATTCAGTTCCCAGTACCCACATTGGGCAGGTCACAACCGCCTGTGACTCCAGCTCAAGGAGATCTGGTGCCCCTTTTGTGACCTCCATAGGCACTCTCGTGCATGTGTGGTTATGCCTATACAAACAAAATATACATAGAATATAAAATAGAACTTTTCACTTTTTTAATGGAGATAATGGCAGACTCTCCTTTACAAGTTGTTCTGAATATTTATTGAGTGTTTATATAGGTCAACTGCTCTTAAGTTCTTCATGCATATTAACTCTTGATACTCGGTGACAACTTTCCCTTAAGGCACAATGGCAAACAAGGGAGTACAAAAAAGGGAGCAGTTATAGGGGCATAAATAGAGACGAAAGTGTTTAGGTTATTGAACAGGCCTTTAGACTACTTGGTACAGAAGATCTATGGGCCTGAAACACACCTTTAAGGATAATATATGTGTTGATAATGTCATGCACAAGGAAATTTGGTTTGTTATTTGTGGTGCTGAGGACTGAGCACAAGCTGAACAAAACACTGAGATATATCCCTGTCACAGAAGTACATTTCATTCCCCCCATATTTTATACCTAAAACTGCTGTAACTTCATGGTATGCTCTCCTGCTTTTAGGAATGCATTGTCTTTAGTTATTTAAAGCTTAAAGACTAATGTTTGATGCTGTTCTTATGATGTGTGTGTGTGTGTGTGTGTGTTTGTGTGTGTGATGGATAGCCTTGAAATAATGCAGACTTGAACAGAGGAGGAAATGTTTTTGATTGCCTTCTTAATATGCAACTTGGTATGTTTTCAAGTTCTAAAAAATAAAGGATACAAGACCTATCCATGATAAAGTATTTATTCAGAAAAATATCCAACATCTATATAAGGTATTAAATTGTCTGATTTGAGTGATTTTGCAGTGTGGTTTAAATTCTGGTTTGTCTGAGACAGGGTTTCTCTGTCTAGCTCTGGCTGTCAGTGGAACTCACTCTGTAGACCAGGCTGGCCTTGAACTCACAGACATCTGCCTGCCTCTGGCTCAGGAGTGCTGGGATTTGCTGGGATTAAAGGTGTGAGCCACTAGCACCCAGTTTTATTGTTTTTTTAAAAGCAATGTATAAGTAAAACCCACAGTTTTACAAAAATAGCTATTCAAGTAATCCACACAAAGTTGTTTTCACCGTTAACAATTTCTATGGCATTTGACATGGGCTACAAACATGGCCCTGTGGTAAAGTACTTTCTTAGCATGTGGCTTCAGACCTGGGCTCAATTCCCAGTACCACCAAACAGAACAAAACAAAACAAAACAACTACTTTTTACTAGGAAGACCCTTTTCCCTTCCTCAATAAAAGAGAGGTCAGGAGTGTGCCTTGTATCAGCAATTCCAGCACTTTCTTATCAGACACTGGGGGGATTGCAAGTTCCAGGTCAGGCAGGGTCACATAGTAAGACCCTATCTAAAATACATAACAGCCAGGAAATCTTAAAATGAAAAATGGTCTATGTTTAGTAATAGTGCAAGTTAGTTTGAGTCATGAAAAATTTAAACAAAAATCAGTCTATAAGAAAATGTTGATGAGGGTCTGAAGAGGTGGCTCAGCATCTAAGAACACTGCTTACTCTTCCAGAGGTGCTGAGTTCAGTTCCCAGTAACCACATACTGGCTCACAACTGTCTATAGTGTGATCCCATGTCCTCGTCTGACATAAAGTTGGACGTGCAGGTAGAGTACTCATATAAATAAAAATAAGTTTTTTAAGAAAAAAAAGAAGGAAGAAAGGAAGGAAGGAAGGAAAAGAAATGAAGGAAGAAAAAGTTGATGAAGCCCGGTGGTGGTAGTGGTGGGAGCACATGCCTTTAATCCCAGCACTCAGGAGCCAGAGGCAGGAAGAGCTCTATGCGTTAGAGGCCAGCCTGGGCTACAGAGTGAGCTCCAAGACAGCCAAGCCTACACAAAGAAACCCTGTCCCATAAAACCAAAAGAGTTGATGATCTAAATATTTGTGCAGTAGGACATACCTATAATCCCAGATTTGGAAAGCAGGAGAATCCATTGTTCTGGGCTATGTAAACTCATGACTCAAAAAAAAAAGAAGAATAAAAGAAAAGAAAAACTATATGTATGTAGGACTGGAGGGTTTTTTCTGTGATTAAGAAAACTGTTTGCTCTTGCAGAGGACCTGAATTCAATTTCTGGCACTCACACAGAAACTCAAACCATCTGTAACTGCAGTTCTTCTCATCTAGGAGCACACAACACACATGCTTACATGCAGTGAAGATGTTTATATGCATAAATATACATGTACATAATAATTGACGAGAGGCTGAAGAGGTAGCTCAGCAGTTAAGAGCACTTGTTCTTCCAAAGGGCCTGTGTTCATTGCCAGCACCTGCTTGGTCAATCACAACCCTCAGTAACTCCAGTCCCCTGGATCTGATGCCCTCTTCTGGCCTACCTGAACATTGTGTGCACATGATGTACAAAGTTTACAAAACACCTAGACACATAATTTATTTTAAAAATAATTGAGCAAGACATGGTGGTGCATGCCAGCAATCCCAGCACTCTGGAAGCTGAGAGGAGAATCTTGAGTTCAAGGTTAGCCTGAGCTACATAACAAGTCCAAGGTTACCCTGGTATGTATAGCAAAAACCTTTCTAAATTTTAGAAAATAGATATTAAGAGGGATTACAGCATAAACAATAAAATATCAAAATGGAAAAGTCAAAATAACCAGAAAAAAATCAAATATTAACTCTCACAAAATGATTTATTAACAAATTATTTTACAGATGAATGCTTTCAAATAATTAAAGGTCAGATGGTTTTTAAACATGTGAGTTGTCATAGAACATAAACACAATTATCAAGAGGCTACTATATGCGTGTACAACAACTTATAGGCATCATAATAAAATCAAACCAATCACCGACAGACATAATATACAAAGCTCAATAATTGCTATCAAAATGTATTTGGCAAGTAGGCAATTATTATTTAAGATAAGGTCTTGCTCAGATTAGGTGAGTCTCTAGCCAGAATCTTTGGGCCTTCCTTAGTCCTCTAAATGCTGGAATTAGATGCATGCATGGCAACAACTGGCTCAGCAAATGCTTTACGCATGACCATATGCCTGGTACTGTAATAGATGTCTGAACTAATATAGCACAACACCTGCCCCATGGACTCCATTTCAAGTGGGACGATGGCTACAGGAACAAGTATTTCCCATTACAAGATTATTAAGTTAGCTACAAAGTAGTAGATTTCATAATGGCATTTTTACACATGTTTTCTTCTTCCACACCCTGCCCTCTGGCCTTTGCCTTGCCCTCCCCTCTGTCCCATTCTTGCTGTTTTTCCATTGCCCACAACAACCTAGTTTCTGCTCTCCCAGTACAATATTGCATTATCTTCTGTCAGTCTTCCTGTACCCTAATCCTTCAGGTCTCCTTTTCCCTCTCACATTTCTCTAGTTTCATGAGTCATCCACACATGGACACCGACCCACTCACACATAGAAACTTCAATCAAGGCTACACACATGAGAGAAAACATAGTGCTTATCTGAACGCAGTTTATTTCAGCTAACATTCTGAATTGAAATTTCACCCATTTTCCTACAAATGTCATTTTTTTACTTTTAAATCTGTGTGTGTGTGTGTGTGACCACAGAGATGAGAGATGTCAGACCCTCCTGGGGCTTGTGTTACAGGTGGTTGTGAACTGCCTGGTTTGAGTGTTGGGAATCAAATGCTGGTCCTCTGGAAGAACAAGAGTGCTCTTTATCACTGAGGCATATAGGCAGATCATGTGATAGTTTTGGTTGTCGTCCTCAAAGATTTGTTTATCTTTTATTTTTATGTGTGTGAATATTTTTCCTGCAATATATGTGTACATCCGTGGTGACTGTGGAGGCCAGAAAGGGATTCCCTGGAACTGGAGTTATAGATGGTTCTGAGCCACCAAGTGAGTGCTGGGAACCAAACCCAGTTCCTCTGTAAGAGCAGCCAGTGCTTTTCCCTGAGACATCTGCCCCACCACTTTCTCATTTTTGACAAACCTACTTACTGATTTCCTCAGTAGCTGCAATTTATGCTCACTAGCAGTGAGTAAAGTTTCCTCTTTCCTCAAATTCCTGCCAGCATCTGTTGTTCTGTTTTCTTGATGAAAGTCATTCTGAGCTAGTAAGGTGAGAGTATAAATCATTTTAATTTCACCTTTCCCTGATGGCTTAGGATGTTGAACCCATCATCAAATATTATTTGCCATTTCTATTTCTTCCTTTGAGGACTGTCTGCTCACCTCATTACCTCATGTATGGATTGGATTTGGTTTAATCTTGGCTGTTTTTACATAATAGAACCCTATGCGATACAGAGTTGGCAATGATTTCTCAAATCTGTAAGCTGTCTCTTCAGTTGTGAGGTTCCTTCCATTGTTAGGCAGGTTTTTAGTTTGCTATAATCCATGTGTCAGTCCTTGGGTTGTGTTCTCTGCTGTCACAGTCCATTCAGAAGTTCCTACCTCTGCATAGGATGATTGTTGACACGGGACATAGTTGATGTGTCTTCCCTGCAGTTTCAGCATGTCCTGTCTTCACATGAAGTCTGTGATCTATTTTCAATGTTTCATGTAGTTTGAGACTCGACCTGATTTCATTCTTCTACAGGTACATACCCAGTTTTCTCAGCACCATCTGTAAAAGGATCTTTCCTAATGACATCTGGGTTTAAGGGAAAAAATGAAGTACCTTCTAGGGCTGGGTTGATGAATCCATGATTAAGAGCACTTGCCGCTCTTGCAGAGGACAAAGGTTCAGTTAACAGCACCCATATGGCAGCTCACAATCCCTTATATCTCTAATTCTAAGGTATCTGATGTCATCTTCTGGAGAGTAGTTGACTGTTCAGTTTTCATGAGTTTGTAGGCATTCTGGGGGTAGAATTGTTGTTGAATTCTAGCATTATTCCATGGTAATCCAATAGTACACAGCTGGTTACTACATTTTCTTTTGTATCTGTGAATGTTTGCTTTGTTACTGATTATGTGATCAATTTTTGAGAAGGTTCCATGAGATGCTGAGAAGAAGGTATTTTCTTTTCTGTTGGGTGGAATGTTCTATAGATGTCTATTAATTTCATTTGTTTCACTACATCTGTGATATCTCTTATTGCTCCATTAAGTTTCTGTCTGTTTAGCCTGTCCATTGGTGAGAGAGGAGTGTTGAAACCTACTATTAGAGTGTGTGTTTCCCTTCTTTGAGTTGTGGTGGTGGAGAGTTGTCAGATGTCTGTGTTATTATGGGTGTTCTTAGATTCCTTGGTTTGTGCTTTGCCTTCTAGTAGTTTCTGTAAGGCTGGGTTTGTGGCTACCTATTATTTAAATCTGTTTTTGTCCTGGAATATCTTTTTTCTCCATTGATGGTGAATGCAAGCTTTGCTGCGAATAGTACTCTGGGATTGCCTTCATGGTCTCTTAGTGTTGGCAGCACATCTATCTAAGACATTCTGGCTTTCATGGTTTCCACTGAGAAGTCAGGTGTAATTCAAGTGCCTACGGACTCCTGATCTTTGATGAAGAAACCAGAAATACATGGGAGACCATTCTCTCCCTTATAAGAGATCATGTCAGCACACAGAAGCCACCCTATTGCTGACACACCCCCACATCCCAAAAAATATTTAATGGAAAGGAATTCCCACACAGACCTCAACCTAAAACCAGATATCTTGAACCTAACAGAAGAAAAAGAAGGGAAGATCCCTGAAATCAATGACATAGGAAAAGACTTTCTGAGCAGAACACTATTAACACAGACACTAATTTCAACAATTAATAAATGGGATCTCATGAAACTGAAAAGCTTCTGCATGACAAAAGATCCCATCAATCAGACAAAGTGGCAGCTTACAGAATGGTAAAATATTTTTTTATCAACTACACACCCAATAGAGGGCTAATATCCAAAATTATACAAAAAAACTCAAACAAAATGTATAAAGAACTCAAAAGGCTAGATATCAAGAAAACAAATGACTCAATTAAAACTGGGAATTTTTAAACAGAGAATTCTCAATAGGGAATCTTAAGTGGCTGAGAAAGACTTAAATGTTCAACATTCTCAGTCATTCGTGAAATGCAAACCAAGTCTGCTTTGAGAGTCCATTTTACACCTGTCAGAATCCTTAGGATCAATAATACGATTGACAGTTCCTGCTGGCAAGGACATAGAATAAGGGGTACACTCATCCACTGCTGGTAGGAGTGCAGACTCATACAGTCACTATGGAAATGAGTGTGGATTTACCTTAGAGAGATGGGAACTGATCTACCTTGTGATCCAGCTCTATCACTCTTGGGCATTTACCCAAAGGAAACTTCATCCTACCACAGAGACGCTTACTCAACCATGTCCATTGCTGCTCTATTAATAATGCCCAGAAATTGGATAACATATTCAAGACATGAATATGAATGGATAATAAAAATTGGAACCTTTATACAAATGAATATTACTCAGCCATTAAAAAGAATTAAATTCACAGTAAATGGGTAGAACTAGGGGGAGAAATCACCCTGAGTGAGGTACCCAGACACAGAAAGCCAAATGTGGCATGTATTAGCTTACATGTGGATATACAGAATCACAGAGATTAAGCATAGAGTAACAGACTAAGGAGGAGAGAAGCATCTCATCAGGAAAGAAGAAATAGAATAGAAAGGTACAGGCTGGTGAGGGGAGGTGCAAGGAGAGAAATAGAGGGACGAGGGAGTGTATACAGGGAGAAACAGCTAAAACTAAGGCCACGGTGTAGTGTGCAGTGGCATGGGTATTGATACAGTCGATGCTTCCTGAAATAAATGCATATGTGAAGGCAATCTAACAGAGAAATCAAATAACAGGGTGATGAGACTGTGTCTGAGAGCTTTCTCCTTCTGTCTTGCATTCCATTCTTTAGGTTGGGATTAAAGATGTGCACCACTGGGATTAAAGGCGTGCACCGCCAGGTTTCTATGGCAAACTAGTGTGGCTACTGAGATTAAAGGTGTGTGCTACCACTTACTCTCTGATCTTCAGCTAAACTTTCTTTATTAAAATACAAATGAAATATCACTACACGTAAGTATCACGAAACATTGTAAAGGAGGGGACACATAGATTATAAGAGCCAGAGCATCATGGAGTTTGCTGTGACATTGTATCTCCTAGGAATGTCAGAATCTACACCAATAAAATCTTATTAACATGGCTGCTTAAGTATGAGCTGAATAAGGACAAGAGGCAATCTATAAGGGACAAGGGGCCAACCAGCCCTACACAAAGAACTATAGGGAACTCACAAATGCCGGGAGTGGAGAAACAGTTTTAGTCCTACTGTGGGAAGAGTACACGAAATGCTTATCCAATACCAAATGGTGAGCCCTGAATCATACATACAAATAACATTATACTAAATTAAAGTATGTGTGTGTTATAGTTTCTTAGGTACTTAACAGTATGAATCCTTGTGATTTTTTTCACATATCCATAGTATTATTTTGCTCTCTTTTCTCCCTGTGTATTTATCTCCCTTCAACCTAATTATAACCCTGACAGCATACAGACAAGTAACATACAGATCGGGCAGGTTAAATACACATATGCATGTAACAAAATTAATGAAAAATCCATGAATTTGAAAGGGAACAAGGAGGCATATAAGAGCGGGTTTGAAGAAAAAAAGTAAAAGGAGAAATGATGTTTCATTGTTACAAAATATTTGTATAACTATGTAAAGACGTGTTGCATTTGTTGAATTATATGTAAAAATGTGTTGCTGTTTTACCTTGTCTGCCTAAGGCACCTGATTAGTCTAACAAAAAGCTAAATGGCCAATAGCAAGAAAGAGGTATAGGCAGGACTTGCAGGCAGGGAAACTGAGTAGCAGGAGGAATTTAGGCTTAGAAAGGAAGAAAGAAAAAGAGATACCAGGGAGAAACCAGTGGCCAATCAGACACACATGGAGGAAGCAGGAAACCAAGACATACAGAATAAAAGAAAGGTAAAAAGCCCCAAGGAAAAATGTAGATGAATAGAAACAGGTTAAATTAAGTTCAAAAAGCTAGCAGGACGAGCCTAAGCTAAGACTAAGCACTTATAATTAATAAGAAGCATTCATAATAAATTATTTGGGAGTTTCTTGGTGGCCCAAAGGAAAATTCCAACTACACATAATACAATAAATAAAATAAAGAAGTAGTTGTTTTTAAAGAATTAACATAAAAGGTAAAAAAGGGACACAGCCAAGACTGTTAAATAGACAAGCTTGTCTCAGAAAAAAAAAAGAAGATAAAAAGAGATGTAACATATCCCTATTACCTGCTCTGAAGAATTTTTCACAGATACTGCCACGGCATAACCACATGGGAATAAGGTGGCCTGCATTAATTAAAAGAGTTTCTAATAGTAAAGTATATTACAGTTGCTTATGACTTAAAATGTCATTATAAAATATCTAGCAAATTAAATTCAACTTGATTACATTATCATTTCTTCCCACTACATTCCTTAGGATGAATTTTAATTTATTAACGCCATGTATCACTAAGCTAAAATCCTGATACAATTATCTCACTTGATCCTGAGTGGCATTCAGAAGTAGACATAGAAAGCAAGCTTGTCAGGTTTTTGTGTGTCTATGACTACCAGCCTGATGACTGTAGACTTCAACTTTTTAAAATTTGTACAAAAAAAATGTTTCAATGAGTTCTTTGATGAGGAATGATTTTAGAAGGACTAGTATGTGAAAACTTGCTTTATTTAAGCACCCGTAGAACATTAATCCTTTCTCACTTCAGTCTTCTATAAAAAGAATCCAGGAGTAGTTAATGCATAAGCAATAGCTATTACAATAGTCTTACTAATTGACCTTGTAATGACAAAATATGGGAGATCTTGGTCAAACAGAGATAATACTTCCAATTCAAATGTCTTAGCTAAAGTGATTTTGTATTTCTTCTGTAGACTCTTCTCAAACTCACAGAGATCCCCCTGCCTCTGCCTCTTGAGTACTGGGAGTAAAGGAATGTACCACCACTGACCAGCAAATTTTGTACTTCTTAAGGCATCTTGAAACTAAGATGAGTGTTGAAATGAATTTTGAGAACTTAGGTCCTGATAAAACTGTACAAGAATAATTTTTATTTGCCTTTATTTTTTTAAAAAAGATCTTTATTATTTTTATTTTATGTATAAAGTGTTTTGCCTACATGTATGTCTGTATACCACACGTGTGTCTGGTGCCCACCAAGGCCAGAAGAGGGCATCAGACCTCCTGAAATTAGAGTTATAGTTATGGGTCCTGGGGATTTAACCCATTTCTTTGGAAGAGCAGGCAGTGCTCTTACCCATGGAGCCATTTCACCAGGCCCAGGGATATTTTACAAAACAAAACAACAATAAAAGATACTATGGAAAACAACTGGGCACTGCTGCAAAAGTACTTGATTGTCTCAAATACAGATGAGGAGACACACTGATGGCTAGGAAAGACTGAAACTCAAAAGGGCTGCTAGGGACAAAACTACAATTCTAGCCAGAGGCACAACAGCTGCAAGATTTAGAAATCTAAGCTTTTGCCCTAGGACTTCCCACCACTGTCTGGGAACTGGCATAGCCTTCTTGCTTAAGAGTACTCGCAAGAGGCTTTCTGACGTCACGCAGGCGGAGACTTTAAAATCCAAATGGCTCCTGGTTGGCATTGGTGGGTGTCTTCCTAAGCAGTTGTGCATTTTACTGGAAGTGGGCGCTGGGGGTCAAGAACCAGAGAGAAAGGTAACTGCTGGTATGGGGTTAACTCTGTTCCTGCTAAGAAACTCTGTGGCATCAGAGACCTGGGGCGGCATCTGCCAGGTTCTGGGTTCAGGGATCAGTAAGTTTGTGTGGGCAGCGCCTGGAGAGGGAAAAGAGGATGCTGATTGCTGACCAAGGTGTTCCGCAGGGAGGGGGAGAAGGGGAGGACTGCCTGGGAGGGACAGGTTAAAACACTGCTTTCCTGTGGTAATGCAGCATCTGAAAAGCCATGTAAGAAGAAAAAGTCTGGGAAACTGAAGGCTTGAGAATAAGACCTAAGTGGAATGTAAGCAGTCGAACAAGGAGTGATGTGACTCAGTGCACAGCCTATTGTGCTAAAGTCCCCAGCTCAAACAAACAATAAAGTGGGTGTTATTATTTGGTGTTAGTATTTGGGAATCTGCATTGGCCTGCCTGTCCTTAGGGTCCTGACAGGAAACCTCCTCACCTGTAGCCACTAAGAGCACTTCACCTGTAGCCACTTCTGGGCACATTTGCTATGGTTCCTTGTAACAGGTGGACCTACCCCTAACCTCCCCCTTCTCCTGTGTCTACCTCCCTCTCTCTCCCGCACTCTTTACCCCATGGGACTAGTCTGCTCCCCTCTCTGCCTTCTCTGTCCCTTCTCTCTCATCTTCCAATAAGCCTCCTGTATAAGCCTTATCGCATAGCGTGACTTCTCTTCCCTACATATATATATATATATATATATATATATATATATATATATATATAATTTTATCAACAGTGAGTTCTGTCTTATCCTAGAAAGAAGCCAGGGCAGGACCAGAAAAAGCTGAGTGGCTAGCGTCTAGTGCTGCAGAGACGAAGACAGGGTCTGACATAGGTATGCTTATGATACTAAAATATTTTGAGAATGGAAGCAGCTCTACATTATGTTATGGAACGGATTGCTTGTCTTTACTGAAAGGGAGATTAGAACCAGAAAGACAATAGTGGGTATTAAACTATGGGGTTAAACATAAAGCAAGAAAAGTAGATATTAGGAAAAGAGAATGAATCCTGATTTTGAAGCCAAAGGAAACATTTTGAGGAGAGTTAAGGAGCCTGAGATTTCTTGTCAAGCAGTCTGTGAGTTACCATTGAAATAGACATAAGAGATACCAGTGATGTATTCAGGATAACACATTGAAATTTTGCGATCATGGATTGCCGTGTGATGCAGGAATCATATATGTTCATTTTTGCATTGTCTTGCTCGAGTGTATTGAATACTTGAAGTTGCATAGGTGTTATCTTTAGTGAGGACTTAAGTATACATGACAAACAAATACAGCACACAGGGAAAATACTATCGTAAAGGAATAAACTTAGTTACTCTTCTACTTCAGAATAAAAGTGACAATTATTGCTTAATGATCCACTTGCATCTGGAACATTTTTCTGATATTGAAATCATGAATTAGGTTCTGAGCATGAAGCGCAGTTCCATTTCCACTGGTGGTGCTGGCTGCCTCTCCACACAGGAATTAAGATCTCAGGACCTCGACGAACCAGACCTTTATACCCGTCAAGCGTAAGTGCCTCCAACTATGGATCTCAGCTGCATGCTGCCATGTTCTGTAGCTAGTTCTCAGAAACTGCAGAATCAGATGGTGAAAGTGGGTCTTCTCTAGTTCCACACTTGAGTCGCTCACTCTCCAAAGGTTAGTAATTCCTTCAGAGAGCTTTGGTTTTACTGTCTAAGTCTGGCAGTATTAATTATATTAGCAATTAAAATAAGAAAATGTCAATATAAACTCAATTTAAAATAACAATCTTATTATAAGGTTTCAAAACTAAAATGGTTTTATTTATTTATTTGCTTCTTTGTTTGTTTTGGTTTGTTTTGGAGACAAGATTTCTCGATGCAGCCCTAGTTTTCCTGGCATTCACTCTGTAGACCAGGTTAGCATCGAACTTTGAGATATACCTTTCTCTGCTTCCAAAGTGCTCAGATTAAAGGTGCGTGCCACCACCACCTACAATGCTTTTAATTTAAAAAAAAAAATCTGGGTAAGCAAGATGACTCAGCAGGTAAAGGCACTTATCAACAAACCCAAACACCTGCTTTCAATCCCCAGACCCACATGGTAGAAGAGAACCTACTGCATCAGCAGCTACTGACCACCAGCTGCTCGCTCTCTTTCTGTCTCTCTCTCTCTCTCTCTCTCTCTCTCTCTCTCTCTCTCTCTCTCACACACACACACACACACACACACACACAATAATAAATGTAATAAAGTTAAAATATTTCCAATGCAAAACAATTTCATTGGGCAGCAAAACATGGTCTCCCCTTTTAACGTCAGATCCCTTTAATATCTGACTAATGAAAGACAGTTAGAATCTATTCTGCTGCTGCATTCAGACTGTCCTAGCAGCCAGTCTCTAGGTAGCAATGTATGCATGAAAGGATGAGCATGAGAAGAACAAACAACATCTTAGTTTTGATGTAGTGATACCTAGATATACATACCTTGGAGAACATGTCTAGTCTAGATCAGCAGTTGTCTGGATTGGAGGTGGGGAAGTTTGATACAGATTGACAGGAAACAGTCTGTTATTTGTATGACCTGGGGTATGACCTCACCTTTTTGTACTTTGAATCCCTTGTGTATAAGAATGGGGATAGGTTGAGCGGTGGTGCACGTATTTAATTAAACGGATGCAGTCTAATCTCTGGGTTTGAGGCCAGCCTGGTCTACAGACAAATTCCAAGACAACCAGAGCTACACAGAAAAACCTGTCTTCCAAAAAAAGAAAGAAAAAGAGTGGAGATACTGGGAGATTGCTCAGTGGTTTAGAGTCGTTCCTATTCTACCACAGGACCCAAATTCAGTTCCCAGTACCCACATTGGGCAGGTCACAAGCGCCTGTGACTCCAGCTCAAGGAGATCTGGTGCCCCTTTTGTGACCTCCATAGGCACTCTCGTGCATGTGTGGTTATGCCTATACAAACAAAATATACATAGAATATAAAATAGAACTTTTCACTTTTTTAATGGAGATAATGGCAGACTCTCCTTTACAAGTTGTTCTGAATATTTATTGAGTGTTTATATAGGTCAACTGCTCTTAAGTTCTTCATGCATATTAACTCTTGATACTCGGTGACAACTTTCCCTTAAGGCACAATGGCAAACAAGGGAGTACAAAAAAGGGAGCAGTTATAGGGGCATAAATAGAGACGAAAGTGTTTAGGTTATTGAACAGGCCTTTAGACTACTTGGTACAGAAGATCTATGGGCCTGAAACACACCTTTAAGGATAATATATGTGTTGATAATGTCATGCACAAGGAAATTTGGTTTGTTATTTGTGGTGCTGAGGATTGAGCACAAGCTGAACAAAACACTGAGATACATCCCTGTCACAGAAGTACATTTCATTCCCCCCATATTTTATACCTAAACTGCTGTAACTTCATGGTATGCTCTCCTGCTTTAAGGAATGCATTGTCTTTAGTTATTTAAAGCTTAAAGACTAATGTTTGATGCTGTTGTTACAATGTGTGTGTGTGTGTGTGTTTGTGTGTGTGATGGATAGCCTTGAAATAATGCAGACTTGAACACAGAAGGAAATGTTTTTGATTGCCTTCTTAATATGCAACTTGGTATGTTTTCAAGTTCTAAAAAAATAAAGGATACAAGACCTATCCATGATAAAGTATTTATTCAGAAAAATATCCAACATCTATATAAGGTATTAAATTGTCTGATTTGAGTGATTTTGCAGTGTGGTTTAAATTCTGGTTTGTCTGAGACAGGGTTTCTCTGTCTAGCTCTGGCTGTCAGTGGAACTCATTCTGTAGACCAGGCTGGCCCTGAACTCACAGACATCTGCCTGCCTCTGGCTCAGGAGTGCTGGGATTTGCTGGGATTAAAGGTGTGAGCCACTAGCACCCAGTTTTATTGTTTTTTTAAAAGCAATGTATAAGTAAAACCCACAGTTTTACAAAAATAGCTATTCAAGTAATCCACACAAAGTTGTTTTCACCGTTAACAATTTCTATGGCATTTGACATGGGCTACAAACATGGCCCTGTGGTAAAGTACTTTCTTAGCATGTGGCTTCAGACCTGGGCTCAATTCCTAGTACCATCAAAAAGAACAAAACAAAACAAAACAAAACAACTACTTTTTACTAGGAAGACCCTTTTCCCTTCCTCAATAAAAGAGAGGTCAGGAGTGTGCCTTGTATCAGCAATTCCAGCACTTTGTTATCAGACACTGGGGGGATTGCAAGTTCCAGGTCAGGCAGGGTCACATAGTAAGACCCTATCTAAAATACATAACAGCCAGGAAATCTTAAAATGAAAAATGGTCTATGTTTAGTAATAGTGCAAGTTAGTTTGAGTCATGAAAAATTTAAACAAAAATCAGTCTATAAGAAAATGTTGATGAGGGTCTGAAGAGGTGGCTCAGCATCTAAGAACACTGCTTACTCTTCCAGAGGTGCTGAGTTCAGTTCCCAGTAACCACATACTGGCTCACAACTGTCTATAGTGTGATCCCATGTCCTCGTCTGACAAAGTTGGACGTGCAGGTAGAGTACTCATATAAATAAAAATAAGTTTTTAAAGAAAAAAAGGAAGGAAGGAAGGAAGGAAGGAAGGAAGGAAGGAAGGAAGGAAGGAAGGAAAAGAAATGAAGGAAGAAAAAGTTGATGAAGCCCGGGGGTGGTAGTGGTGGGAGCACATGCCTTTAATCCCAGCACTCAGGAGCCAGAGGCAGGAAGAGCTCTATGCGTTAGAGGCCAGCCTGGGCTACAGAGTGAGCTCCAAGACAGCCAAGCCTACACAAAGAAACCCTGTCCCATAAAACCAAAAGAGTTGATGATCTAAATATTTGTGCAGTAGGACATACCTATAATCCCAGATTTGGAAAGCAGGAGAATCCATTGTTCTGGGCTATGTAAACTCATGACTCAAAAAAAAAAAAGAAGAATAAAAGAAAAGAAAAACTATATGTATGTAGGACTGGAGGGTTTTTTCTGTGATTAAGAAAACTGTTTGCTCTTGCAGAGGACCTGAATTCAATTTCTGGCACTCACACATAAACTCAAACCATCTGTAACTGCAGTTCTTCTCATCTAGGAGCACACAACACACATGCTTACATGCAGTGAAGATGTTTATATGCATAAATATACATGTACATAATAATTGATGAGAGGCTGAAGAGGTAGCTCAGCAGTTAAGAGCACTTGTTCTTCCAAAGGGCCTGTGTTCATTGCCAGCACCTGCTTGGTCAATCACAACCCTCAGTAACTCCAGTCCCCTGGATCTGATGCCCTCTTCTGGCCTACTTGAACATTGTGTGCACATGATGTACAAAGTTTACAAAACACCTAGACACATAATTTATTTTAAAAATAATTGAGCAAGACATGGTGGTGCATGCCAGTAATCCCAGCACTCTGGAAGCTGAGAGGAGAATCTTGAGTTCAAGGTTAGCCTGAGCTACATAACAAGTCCAAGGTTACCCTGGTATGTATAGCAAAAACCTTTCTAAATTTTAGAAAATAGATATTAAGAGGGATTACAGCATAAACAATAAAATATCAAAATGGAAAAGTCAAAATAACCAGAAAAAATCAAATATTAACTCTCAAAAAAGATTTTATTAACAAATTATTTTACAGATGAATGCTTTCAAATATTAAATGTCCGAGCTCCTCCCATCCTCCCCTTCTCGTATTTCTCATCCCATTTCCCCTTTGCCCCATGCCACCTCACCCGCAAGTTCCCAGTTTTTGCCCTGGAATCTTGTCTACTTTCCCCTCTCCATGCGGATGACTATATGATTTTCTTTGGGTTCACTTTCTTATTTAGCTTCTATAGGATCACACATTATATGCTTAATGTCTTTTATTTTATGGCTAGAAACCGATTATGAGTGAGTACATCCCATGTTCCTCTTTTTGAGTCTGGGATACCTCACTCAGGATAGTGTTTTCTATTTCCATCCATTTGCACACAAAATTCGAGAAGTCATTGTTTTTTACTGCTGAGTAGTACTCTAATATGTTTATATTCCACACTTTCTTCATCCATTCCTCCATTGAAGGGCATCTAGGTTGTTTCCAGGTTTTGGCTATTACAAACAATGCTGCTATGAACATAGTTGAACAGATACTTTTGTCATTTGATGTGGCATCTCTTGGGTATATTCCCAATAGTGGTATTACTGGATCTTGGGGTAGGTTGATCCCAAATTTCCTGAGAAATCTCCACACTGATTTCCAAAGTGGTTGCACAAGTTTGCATTCCCACCAGCAATGAATGAGTGTGCCTCTTTCTCCACAACCTCTCCAGCAAAGGCTATCATTGGTGTTCTTGATTTTAGCCATTCTGACAGGTGTAAGATGGTATCTCAAAGTTGTTTTAATTTGCATTTCCCTTATCGCTAAGGAGGTTGAGCATGACCTTAGGTGTCTTTTGGCCATTTGAATTTCTTCTGTTGAGAATTCTCTGTTCAGATCAGTGCCCCATTTTTTTATTGGGTTCATTAGCATTTTAAAGTTTAGTTTCTTGAGTTCTTTATATATTTTGGTGATCAGACCTTTGTCTGTTGCAGGGTTGGTGAAGATCTTCTCCCAGTCAGTGGGTTGCCTTTTTGTCTTAGTGACAGTGTCCTTTGCTTTACAGAAGCTACTCAGTTTCAGGAGGTCCCATTTATTCAATGTTGCCCTTAATGTCTGTGCTGCTGGGGATAAACGTAGGAAGTGATCTCCTGTACCCATATGTTGTAGAGTACTTCCAACTTTTTCTTCTATCAGGTTCAGTGTGTTCAGACTAATATTGAGGTCTTTAATCCATTTGGACTTGAGTTTTGTGCATGGTGATAGATATGGATCTATTTTCATTCTTCTACACGTTGACAACCAGTTCTGCCAGCACCATTTGTTGAAGATGCTCTTTTTCCATTGAATACTTTTAGCTCCTTTATCAAAAATTAGGTGTTCATAAGTTTGTGGGTTAAAATCAGGGTCTTCTACTCGGTTCCATTGGTCGACTTCTCTGTTTTTATGCCAATACCAAACTTTTTTCAATACTGAGGCTCTGTAATAGAGTTTGAGGTCAGGGATGGTAATGCCTCCAGACGATCCTTTATTATATAAGATTGTTTTGGCTATCCTGGGTTTTTGTTTCTCCATATAAAGTTGATTATTGTCCTCTCAAGATCTGTGAAAAATTTTGATGGGATTTTGATGGGGATTGCATTGAATCTATAAATTGCCCTTGGTAGAATTGCCATTTTTACTATGTTGATCCTCCCTATCCAAGAGCAAGGGAGATCCTTCCATTTTCTGGTATCCTCTTCAATTTCTTTCTTAGCTCGGAGGATTGGGATGGTTGGGATATAGGAAGGATGGATACGGGAGCAGCGAAGTATATATCCTATCTAAGGGAGCCATCTTAGGGTTGGCAAGAGACTTGACTCTTGAGGGGTTTGCAGGTGTCCAGGAATATGTCCCCAGCTGGTACCTTGGGCAACTAAGGAGAGGGAACCTGAAATGACCCTATCCTATACTGATGAATATCTTGCATATCACCTTAGAACCTTCATCTGGCGATGGATCGAGGTAGAGACAGAGTCTCAATTTGGAGCAACGGTCTGAGCTCTTAAGGTCCAAATGAGGAGCAGAAGGAGGGAGAACATGAGCAAAAAATCAGGACCACGAGGGATGCACCCACCCACTGTGACAGTGGAACTGATTTATTGGGAGCCCACCAAGGCCAGCTGGTCTGGGACTGAATAAGCATGGGTTGATTCCGGACTCTCTGAGCATGGCGGTCAATGAAGACTGATGAGAAGCCAAAGACAATGGCACTAGGTTTCGATCCTAATACATGAACTGGCTTTGTGGGAGCTTAGCCTGTTTGGACGCTCACCTTTCTGGACGTAGATAGAAGGACCTTGGTCTTCCCGCAGGGCAGGGAATTTGGACTGCTCTTCAGTATCGAGAGGGAGGGGGAATGGAGTGGGGGGAGGAGAAGAAGAGTGGGGATAGGGGGAGGGAAGTGGGGGGAGGGCAATATTTGGGAGGAGGGGAGGGAAATGGGAAATGGGGAGCAGGTGGAAATTTTAATTAAAAAAGAATAAAAATAAATAAATAAGTAAAAAAAAATAATTAAATGTCTAATGGTTTTTAAACATGAGAGTTGTCATAGAAAATAAACACAATTATCAAGAGGCTACTATATGCGTGTACAACAACTTATAGGCATCATAATAAAATCAAACCAATCACCGACAGACATAATATACAAAGCTCAATAATTGCTATCAAAATGTATTTGGCAAATAGGCAATTATTATTTAAGATAAGGTCTTGCTCAGATTAGGTGAGTCTCTAGCCAGAATCTTTGGGCCTTCCTTAGTCCTCTAAATGCTGGAATTAGATGCATGCATGGCAACAACTGGCTCAGCAAATGCTTTACGCATGACCATATGCCTGGTACTGTAATAGATGTCTGAACTAATATAGCACAACACCTGCCCCATGGACTCCATTTCAAGTGGGACGATGGCTACAGGAACAAGTATTTCCCATTACAAGATTATTAAGTTAGCTACAAAGTAGTAGATTTCATAATGGCATTTTTACACATGTTTTCTTCTTCCACACCCTGCCCTCTGGCCTTTGCCTTGCCCTCCCCTCTGTCCCATTCTTGCTGTTTTTCCATTGCCCACAACAACCTAATTTCTGCTCTCCCAGTACAATATTGCATTATCTTCTGTCAGTGTTCCTGTACCCTAATCCTTCAGGTCTCTTTTTCCCTCTCACAGTTCTCTAGTTTCAGGAGTCATCCACACATGGACACTGACCCACTCACACATAGAAACTTCAATCAAGGCTGCACACATGAGAGAAAACATAGTGCTTATCTGAATGCAGTTTATTTCAGCTAACATTCTGAATTGAAATTTCACCCATTTTCCTACAAATGTCATTTTTTTACTTTTAAATCTGTGTGTGTGTGTGTGACCACAGAGATGAGAGATGTCAGACCCTCCTGGGGCTTGTGTTACAGGTGGTTGTGAACTGCCTGGTTTGAGTGTTGGGAATCAAATGCTGGTCCTCTGGAAGAACAAGAAGTGCTCTTTATCACTGAGGCATATAGGCAGATCATGTGATAGTTTTGGTTGTCGTCCTCAAAGATTTGTTTATCTTTTATTTTTATGTGTGTGAATATTTTTCCTGCAATATATGTGTACATCCGTGGTGACTGTGGAGGCCAGAAAGGGATTCCCTGGAACTGGAGTTATAGATGGTTCTGAGCCACCAAGTGGGTGCTGGGAACCAAACCCAGTTCCTCTGTAAGAGCAGCCAGTGCTTTTCCCTGAGACATCTGTCCCACCACTTTCTCATTTTTGACAAACCTACTTACTGATTTCCTCAGTAGCTGCAATTTATGCTCACTAGCAGTGAGTAAAGTTTCCTCTTTCCTCAAATTCCTGCCAGCATCTGTTGTTCTGTTTTCTTGATGAAAGTCATTCTGAGCTAGTAAGGTGAGAGTATAAATCATTTTAATTTCACCTTTCCCTGATGGCTTAGGATGTTGAACCCATCATCAAATATTATTTGCCATTTCTATTTCTTCCTTTGAGGACTGTCTGCTCACCTCATTACCTCATGTATGGATTGGATTTGGTTTAATCTTGGCTGTTTTTACATAATAGAACCCTATGCGATACAGAGTTGGCAATGATTTCTCAAATCTGTAAGCTGTCTCTTCAGTTGTGAGGTTCCTTCCATTGTTAGGCAGGTTTTTAGTTTGCTATAATCCATGTGTCAGTCCTTGGGTTGTGTTCTCTGCTGTCACAGTCCATTCAGAAGTTCCTACCTCTGCATAGGATGATTGTTGACACGGGACATAGTTGATGTGTCTTCCCTGCAGTTTCAGCATGTCCTGTCTTCACATGAAGTCTGTGATCTATTTTCAATGTTTCATGTAGTTTGAGACTCGACCTGATTTCATTCTTCTACAGGTACATACCCAGTTTTCTCAGCACCATCTGTAAAAGGATCTTTCCTAATGACATCTGGGTTTAAGGGAAAAAATGAAGTACCTTCTAGGGCTGGGTTGATGAATCCATGATTAAGAGCACTTGCCGCTCTTGCAGAGGACAAAGGTTCAGTTAACAGCACCCATATGGCAGCTCACAATCCCTTATATCTCTAATTCTAAGGTATCTGATGTCATCTTCTGGAGAGTAGTTGACTGTTCAGTTTTCATGAGTTTGTAGGCATTCTGGGGGTAGAATTGTTGTTGAATTCTAGCATTATTCCATGGTAATCCAATAGCACACAGCTGGTTACTACATTTTCTTTTGTATCTGTGAATGTTTGCTTTGTTACTGATTATGTGATCAATTTTTGAGAAGGTTCCATGAGATGCTGAGAAGAAGGTATTTTCTTTTCTGTTGGGTGGAATGTTCTATAGATGTCTATTAATTTCATTTGTTTCACTACATCTGTGATATCTCTTATTGCTCCATTAAGTTTCTGTCTGTTTAGCCTGTCCATTGGTGAGAGAGGAGTGTTGAAACCTACTATTAGAGTGTGTGTTTCCCTTCTTTGAGTTGTGGTGGTGGAGAGTTGTCAGATTTCTGTGTTATTATGGGTGTTCTTAGATTCCTTGGTTTGTGCTTTGCCTTCTAGTAGTTTCTGTAAGGCTGGGTTTGTGGCTACCTATTATTTAAATCTGTTTTTGTCCTGGAATATCTTTTTTCTCCATTGATGGTGAATGCAAGCTTTGCTGCGAATAGTACTCTGGGATTGCCTTCATGGTCTCTTAGTGTTGGCAGCACATCTATCTAAGACATTCTGGCTTTCATGGTTTCCACTGAGAAGTCAGGTGTATTTCAAGTGCCTACGGACTCCTGATCTTTGATGAAGAAACCAGAAATACATGGGAGACCATTCTCTCCCTTATAAGAGATCATGTCAGCACACAGAAGCCACCCTATTGCTGACACACCCCCACATCCCAAAAAATATTTAATGGAAAGGAATTCCCACACAGACCTCAACCTAAAACCAGATATCTTGAACCTAACAGAAGAAAAAGAAGGGAAGATCCCTGAAATCAATGACATAGGAAAAGACTTTCTGAGCAGAACACTATTAACACAGACACTAATTTCAACAATTAATAAATGGGATCTCATGAAACTGAAAAGCTTCTGCATGACAAAAGATCCCATCATTCAGACAAAGTGGCAGCTTACAGAATGGTAAAATATTTTTTTATCAACTACACACCCAATAGAGGGCTAATATCCAAAATTATACAAAAAAACTCAAACAAAATGTATAAAGAACTCAAAAGGCTAGATATCAAGAAAACAAATGACTCAATTAAAACTGGGAATTTTTAAACAGAGAATTCTCAATAGGGAATCTTAAGTGGCTGAGAAAGACTTAAATGTTCAACATTCTCAGTCATTCGTGAAATGCAAACCAAGTCTGCTTTGAGAGTCCATTTTACACCTGTCAGAATCCTTAGGATCAATAATACGATTGACAGTTCCTGCTGGCAAGGACATAGAATAAGGGGTACACTCATCCACTGCTGGTAGGAGTGCAGACTCATACAGTCACTATGGAAATGAGTGTGGATTTACCTTAGAGAGATGGGAACTGATCTACCTTGTGATCCAGCTCTATCACTCTTGGGCATTTACCCAAAGGAAACTTCAGCCTACCACAGAGACGCTTACTCAACCATGTCCATTGCTGCTCTATTAATAATGCCCAGAAATTGGATAACATATTCAAGACATGAATATGAATGGATAATAAAAATTGGAACCTTTATACAAATGAATATTACTCAGCCATTAAAAAGAATTAAATTCACAGTAAATGGGTAGAACTAGGGGGAGAAATCACCCTGAGTGAGGTACCCAGACACAGAAAGCCAAATGTGGCATGTATTAGCTTACATGTGGATATACAGAATCACAGAGATTAAGCATAGAGTAACAGACTAAGGAGGAGAGAAGCATCTCATCAGGAAAGAAGAAATAGAATAGAAAGGTACAGGCTGGTGAGGGGAGGTGCAAGGAGAGAAATAGAGGGACGAGGGAGTGTATACAGGGAGAAACAGCTAAAACTAAGGCCACGGAAGTAGTGTGCAGTGGCATGGGTATTGATACAGTCGATGCTTCCTGAAATAAATGCATATGTGAAGGCAATCTAACAGAGAAATCAAATAACAGGGTGATGAGACTGTGTCTGAGAGCTTTCTCCTTCTGTCTTGCATTCCATTCTTTAGGTTGGGATTAAAGATGTGCACCACTGGGATTAAAGGCGTGCACCGCCAGGTTTCTATGGCAAACTAGTGTGGCTACTGAGATTAAAGGTGTGTGCTACCACTTACTCTCTGATCTTCAGCTAAACTTTCTTTATTAAAATACAAATGAAATATCACTACACGTAAGTATCACGAAACATTGTAAAGGAGGGGACACATAGATTATAAGAGCCAGAGCATCATGGAGTTTGCTGTGACATTGTATCTCCTAGGAATGTCAGAATCTACACCAATAAAATCTTATTAACATGGCTGCTTAAGTATGAGCTGAATAAGGACAAGAGGCAATCTATAAGGGACAAGGGGCCAACCAGCCCTACACAAAGAACTATAGGGAACTCACAAATGCTGGGAGTGGAGAAACAGTTTTAGTCCTACTGTGGGAAGAGTACAAGAAATGCTTATCCAATACCAAATGGTGAGCCCTGAATCATACATACAAATAACATTATACTAAATTAAAATATGTGTGTGTTATAGTTTCTTAGGTACTTAACAGTATGAATCCTTGTGATTTTTTTCACATATCCATAGTATTATTTTGTTCTCTTTTCTCCCTGTGTATTTATCTCCCTTCAACCTAATTATAACCCTGACAGCATACAGACAAGTAACATACAGATCGGGCAGGTTACATACACATATGCATGTAACAAAATTAATGAAAAATCCATGAATTTGAAAGGGAACAAGGAGGCATATAAGAGCGGGTTTGAAGAAAAAAAGTAAAAGGAGAAATGATGTTTCATTGTTACAAAATATTTGTATAACTATGTAAAGACGTGTTGCAATTGTTGAATTATATGTAAAAATGTGTTGCTGTTTTACCTTGTCTGCCTAAGGCACCTGATTAGTCTAACAAAAAGCTAAATGGCCAATAGCAAGAAAGAGGTATAGGCAGGACTTGCAGGCAGGGAAACTGAGTAGCAGGAGGAATTTAGGCTTAGAAAGGAAGAAAGAAAAAGAGATACCAGGGAGAAACCAGTGGCCAATCAGACACACATGGAGGAAGCAGGAAACCAAGACATACAGAATAAAAGAAAGGTAAAAAGCCCCAAGGAAAAATGTAGATGAATAGAAACAGGTTAAATTAAGTTCAAAAAGCTAGCAGGACGAGCCTAAGCTAAGACTAAGCACTTATAATTAATAAGAAGCATTCATAATAAATTATTTGGGAGTTTCTTGGTGGCCCAAAGGGAAATTCCAACTACACATAATACAATAAATAAAATAAAGAAGTAGTTGTTTTTAAAGAATTAACATAAAAGGTAAAAAAGGGACACAGCCAAGACTGTTAAATAGACAAGCTTGTCTCAGAAAAAAAAAAGAAGAAAAAAAGAGATGTAACATATCCCTATTACCTGCTCTGAAGAATTTTTCACAGATACTGCCACGGCATAACCACATGGGAATAAGGTGGCCTGCATTAATTAAAAGAGTTTCTAATAGTAAAGTATATTACAGTTGCTTATGACTTAAAATGTCATTATAAAATATCTAGCAAATTAAATTCAACTTGATTACATTATCATTTCTTCCCACTACATTCCTTAGGATGAATTTTAATTTATTAACGCCATGTATCACTAAGCTAAAATCCTGATACAATTATCTCACTTGATCCTGAGTGGCATTCAGAAGTAGACATAGAAAGCAAGCTTGTCAGGTTTTTGTGTGTCTATGACTACCAGCCTGATGACTGTAGACTTCAACTTTTTAAAATTTGTACAAAAAAAAATGTTTCAATGAGTTCTTTGATGAGGAATGATTTTAGAAGGACTAGTATGTGAAAACTTGCTTTATTTAAGCACCCGTAGAACATTAATCCTTTCTCACTTCAGTCTTCTATAAAAAGAATCCAGGAGTAGTTAATGCATAAGCAATAGCTATTACAATAGTCTTACTAATTGACCTTGTAATGACAAAATATGGGAGATCTTGGTCAAACAGAGATAATACTTCCAATTCAAATGTCTTAGCTAAAGTGATTTTGTATTTCTTCTGTAGACTCTTCTCAAACTCACAGAGATCCCCCTGCCTCTGCCTCTTGAGTACTGGGAGTAAAGGAATGTACCACCACTGACCAGCAAATTTTGTACTTCTTAAGGCATCTTGAAACTAAGATGAGTGTTGAAATGAATTTTGAGAACTTAGGTCCTGATAAAACTGTACAAGAATACTTTTTATTTGCCTTTATTTTTTTAAAAAAGATCTTTATTATTTTTATTTTATGTATAAAGTGTTTTGCCTACATGTATGTCTGTATACCACACGTGTGTCTGGTGCCCACCAAGGCCAGAAGAGGGCATCAGACCTCCTGAAATTAGAGTTATAGTTATGGGTCCTGGGGATTTAACCCATTTCTTTGGAAGAGCAGGCAGTGCTCTTACCCACGGAGCCATTTCACCAGGCCCAGGGATATTTTACAAAACAAAACAACAATAAAAGATACTATGGAAAACAACTGGGCACTGCTGCAAAAGTACTTGATTGTCTCAAATACAGATGAGGAGACACACTGATGGCTAGGAAAGACTGAAACTCAAAAGGGCTGCTAGGGACAAAACTACAATTCTAGCCAGAGGCACAACAGCTGCAAGATTTAGAAATCTAAGCTTTTGCCCTAGGACTTCCCACCACTGTCTGGGAACTGGCATAGCCTTCTTGCTTAAGAGTACTCGCAAGAGGCTTTCTGACGTCACGCAGGCGGAGACTTTAAAATCCAAATGGCTCCTGGTTGGCATTGGTGGGTGTCTTCCTAAGCAGTTGTGCATTTTACTGGAAGTGGGCGCTGGGGGTCAAGAACCAGAGAGAAAGGTAACTGCTGGTATGGGGTTAACTCTGTTCCTGCTAAGAAACTCTGTGGCATCAGAGACCTGGGGCGGCATCTGCCAGGTTCTGGGTTCAGGGATCAGTAAGTTTGTGTGGGCAGCGCCTGGAGAGGGAAAAGAGGATGCTGATTGCTGACCAAGGTGTTCCGCAGGGAGGGGGAGAAGGGGAGGACTGCCTGGGAGGGACAGGTTAAAACACTGCGTTCCTGTGGTAATGCAGCATCTGAAAAGCCATGTAAGAAGAAAAAGTCTGGGAAACTGAAGGCTTGAGAATAAGACCTAAGTGGAATGTAAGCAGTCGAACAAGGAGTGATGTGACTCAGTGCACAGCCTATTGTGCTAAAGTCCCCAGCTCAAACAAACAATAAAGTGGGTGTTATTATTTGGTGTTAGTATTTGGGAATCTGCATTGGCCTGCCTGTCCTTAGGGTCCTGACAGGAAACCTCCTCACCTGTAGCCACTAAGAGCACTTCACCTGTAGCCACTTCTGGGCACATTTGCTATGGTTCCTTGTAACAGGTGGACCTACCCCTAACCTCCCCCTTCTCCTGTGTCTACCTCCCTCTCTCTCCCGCACTCTTTACCCCATGGGACTAGTCTGCTCCCCTCTCTGCCTTCTCTGTCCCTTCTCTCTCATCTTCCAATAAGCCTCCTGTATAAGCCTTATCGCATAGCGTGACTTCTCTTCACTACATATATATATATATATATATATATATATATATATATATATATATATATATATATATATATATAATTTTATCAACAGTGAGTTCTGTCTTATCCTAGAAAGAAGCCAGGGCAGGACCAGAAAAAGCTGAGTGGCTAGCGTCTAGTGCTGCAGAGACGAAGACAGGGTCTGACATAGGTATGCTTATGATACTAAAATATTTTGAGAATGGAAGCAGCCTCTACATTATGTTATGGAACGGATTGCTTGTCTTTACTGAAAGGGAGATTAGAACCAGAAAGACAATAGTGGGTATTAAACTATGGGGTTAAACATAAAGCAAGAAAAGTAGATATTAGGAAAAGAGAATGAATCCTGATTTTGAAGCCAAAGGAAACATTTTGAGGAGAGTTAAGGAGCCTGAGATTTCTTGTCAAGCAGTCTGTGAGTTACCATTGAAATAGACATAAGAGATACCAGTGATGTATTCGGGATAACACATTGAAATTTTGCGATCATGGATTGCCGTGTGATGCAGGAATCATATATGTTCATTTTTGCATTGTCTTGCTCGAGTGTATTGAATACTTGAAGTTGCATAGGTGTTATCTTTAGTGAGGACTTAAGTATACATGACAAACAAATACAGCACACAGGGAAAATACTATCGTAAAGGAATAAACTTAGTTACTCTTCTACTTCAGAATAAAAGTGACAATTATTGCTTAATGATCCACTTGCATCTGGAACATTTTTCTGATATTGAAATCATGAATTAGGTTCTGAGCATGAAGCGCAGTTCCATTTCCACCGGTGGTGCTGGCTGCCTCTCCACACAGGAATTAAGATCTCAGGATCTCGACGAACCAGACCTTTATACCCATCAAGCGTAAGTGCCTCCAACTATGGATCTCAGCTGCATGCTGCCATGTTCTGTACCTAGTTCTCAGAAACTGTAGAATCAGATGGTGAAAGTGGGTCTTCTCTAGTTCCACACTTGAGTCGCTCACTCTCCAAAGGTTAGTAATTCCTTCAGAGAGCTTTGGTTTTACTGTCTAAGTCTGGCAGTATTAATTATATTAGCAATTAAACTAAGAAAATGTCAATATAAACTCAATTTAAAATAACAATCTTATTATAAGGTTTCAAAACTAAAATGGTTTTATTTATTTATTTGCTTCTTTGTTTGTTTTGGTTTGTTTTGGAGACAAGATTTCTCGATGCAGCCCTAGTTTTCCTGGCATTCACTCTGTAGACCAGGTTAGCATCGAACTTTGGGATATACCTTTCTCTGCTTCCAAAGTGCTCAGATTAAAGGTGCGTGCCACCACCACCTACAATGCTTTTAATTTAAAAAAAAAATCTGGGTAAGCAAGATGACTCAGCAGGTAAAGGCACTTATCAACAAACCCAAACACCTGCTTTCAATCCCCAGACCCACATGGTAGAAGAGAACCTGCTGCATCAGCAGCTACTGACCACCAGCTGCTCGCTCTCTTTCTGTCTCTCTCTCTCTCTCTTTCTCTCTCTCTCACACACACACACACACACAATAATAAATGTAATAAAGTTAAAATATTTCCAATGCAAAACAATTTCATTGGGCAGCAAAACATGGTCTCCCCTTTTAACGTCAGATCCCTTTAATATCTGACTAATGAAAGACAGTTAGAATCTATTCTGCTGGTGCATTCAGACTGTCCTAGCAGCCAGTCTCTAGGTAGCAATGTATGCATGAAAGGATGAGCATGAGAAGAACAAACAACATCTTAGTTTTGATGTAGTGATACCTAGATATACATACCTTGGAGAACATGTCTAGTCTAGATCAGCAGTTGTCTGGATTGGAGGTGGGGAAGTTTGATACAGATTGACAGGAAACAGTCTGTTATTTGTATGACCTGGGGTATGACCTCACCTTTTTGTACTTTGAATCCCTTGTGTATAAGAATGGGGATAGGTTGAGCGGTGGTGCACGTATTTAATTAAACGGAGGCAGTCTAATCTCTGGGTTTGAGGCCAGCCTGGTCTACAGACAAATTCCAAGACAACCAGAGCTACACAGAAAAACCTGTCTTCCAAAGAAAGAAAGAAAAAGAGTGGAGATACTGGGAGATTGCTCAGTGGTTTAGAGTCATTCCTATTCTACCACAGGACCCAAATTCAGTTCCCAGTACCCACATTGGGCAGGTCACAAGCGCCTGTGACTCCAGCTCAAGGAGATCTGGTGCCCCTTTTGTGACCTCCATAGGCACTCTCGTGCATGTGTGGTTATGCCTATACAAACAAAATATACATAGAATATAAAATAGAACTTTTCACTTTTTTAATGGAGATAATGGCAGACTCTCCTTTACAAGTTGTTCTGAATATTTATTGAGTGTTTATATAGGTCAACTGCTCTTAAGTTCTTCATGCATATTAACTCTTGATACTCGGTGACAACTTTCCCTTAAGGCACAATGGCAAACAAGGGAGTACAAAAAAGGGAGCAGTTATAGGGGCATAAATAGAGACGAAAGTGTTTAGGTTATTGAACAGGCCTTTAGACTACTTGGTACAGAAGATCTATGGGCCTGAAACACACCTTTAAGGATAATATATGTGTTGATAATGTCATGCACAAGGAAATTTGGTTTGTTATTTGTGGTGCTGAGGATTGAGCACAAGCTGAACAAAACACTGAGATACATCCCTGTCACAGAAGTACATTTCATTCCCCCCATATTTTATACCTAAACTGCTGTAACTTCATGGTATGCTCTCCTGCTTTAAGGAATGCATTGTCTTTAGTTATTTAAAGCTTAAAGACTAATGTTTGATGCTGTTGTTACGATGTGTGTGTGTGTGTGTGTGTTTGCGTGTGTGATGGATAGCCTTGAAATAATGCAGACTTGAACACAGAAGGAAATGTTTTTGATTGCCTTCTTAATATGCAACTTGGTATGTTTTCAAGTTCTAAAAAAATAAAGGATACAAGACCTATCCATGATAAAGTATTTATTCAGAAAAATATCCAACATCTATATAAGGTATTAAATTGTCTGATTTGAGTGATTTTGCAGTGTGGTTTAAATTCTGGTTTGTCTGAGACAGGGTTTCTCTGTCTAGCTCTGGCTGTCAGTGGAACTCATTCTGTAGACCAGGCTGGCCCTGAACTCACAGACATCTGCCTGCCTCTGGCTCAGGAGTGCTGGGATTTGCTGGGATTAAAGGTGTGAGCCACTAGCACCCAGTTTTATTGTTTTTTTAAAAGCAATGTATAAGTAAAACCCACAGTTTTACAAAAATAGCTATTCAAGTAATCCACACAAAGTTGTTTTCACCGTTAACAATTTCTATGGCATTTGACATGGGCTACAAACATGGCCCTGTGGTAAAGTACTTTCTTAGCATGTGGCTTCAGACCTGGGCTCAATTCCTAGTACCATCAAAAAGAACAAAACAAAACAAAACAAAACAACTACTTTTTACTAGGAAGACCCTTTTCCCTTCCTCAATAAAAGAGAGGTCAGGAGTGTGCCTTGTATCAGCAATTCCAGCACTTTGTTATCAGACGCTGGGGGGATTGCAAGTTCCAGGTCAGGCAGGGTCACATAGTAAGACCCTATCTAAAATACATAACAGCCAGGAAATCTTAAAATGAAAAATGGTCTATGTTTAGTAATAGTGCAAGTTAGTTTGAGTCATGAAAAATTTAAACAAAAATCAGTCTATAAGAAAATGTTGATGAGGGTCTGAAGAGGTGGCTCAGCATCTAAGAACACTGCTTACTCTTCCAGAGGTGCTGAGTTCAGTTCCCAGTAACCACATACTGGCTCACAACTGTCTATAGTGTGATCCCATGTCCTCGTCTGACAAAGTTGGACGTGCAGGTAGAGTACTCATATAAATAAAAATAAGTTTTTAAAGAAAAAAAGGAAGGAAGGAAGGAAGGAAGGAAAAGAAATGAAGGAAGAAAAAGTTGATGAAGCCCGGTGGTGGTAGTGGTGGGAGCACATGCCTTTAATCCCAGCACTCAGGAGCCAGAGGCAGGAAGAGCTCTATGCGTTAGAGGCCAGCCTGGGCTACAGAGTGAGCTCCAAGACAGCCAAGCCTACACAAAGAAACCCTGTCCCATAAAACCAAAAGAGTTGATGATCTAAATATTTGTGCAGTAGGACATACCTATAATCCCAGATTTGGAAAGCAGGAGAATCCATTGTTCTGGGCTATGTAAACTCATGACTCAAAAAAAAAAGAAGAATAAAAGAAAAGAAAAACTATATGTATGTAGGACTGGAGGGTTTTTTCTGTGATTAAGAAAACTGTTTGCTCTTGCAGAGGACCTGAATTCAATTTCTGGCACTCACACAGAAACTCAAACCATCTGTAACTGCAGTTCTTCTCATCTAGGAGCACACAACACACATGCTTACATGCAGTGAAGATGTTTATATGCATAAATATACATGTACATAATAATTGACGAGAGGCTGAAGAGGTAGCTCAGCAGTTAAGAGCACTTGTTCTTCCAAAGGGCCTGTGTTCATTGCCAGCACCTGCTTGGTCAATCACAACCCTCAGTAACTCCAGTCCCCTGGATCTGATGCCCTCTTCTGGCCTACTTGAACATTGTGTGCACATGATGTACAAAGTTTACAAAACACCTAGACACATAATTTATTTTAAAAATAATTGAGCAAGACATGGTGGTGCATGCCAGTAATCCCAGCACTCTGGAAGCTGAGAGGAGAATCTTGAGTTCAAGGTTAGCCTGAGCTACATAACAAGTCCAAGGTTACCCTGGTATGTATAGCAAAGACCTTTCTAAATTTTAGAAAATAGATATTAAGAGGGATTACAGCATAAACAATAAAATATCAAAATGGAAAAGTCAAAATAACCAGAAAAAATCAAATATTAACTCTCAAAAAAGATTTTATTAACAAATTATTTTACAGATGAATGCTTTCAAATAATTAAATGTCTAATGGTTTTTAAACATGAGAGTTGTCATAGAAAATAAACACAATTATCAAGAGGCTACTATATGCGTGTACAACAACTTATAGGCATCATAATAAAATCAAACCAATCACCGACAGACATAATATACAAAGCTCAATAATTGCTATCAAAATGTATTTGGCAAATAGGCAATTATTATTTAAGATAAGGTCTTGCTCAGATTAGGTGAGTCTCTAGCCAGAATCTTTGGGCCTTCCTTAGTCCTCTAAATGCTGGAATTAGATGCATGCATGGCAACAACTGGCTCAGCAAATGCTTTACGCATGACCATATGACTGGTACTGTAATAGATGTCTGAACTAATATAGCACAACACCTGCCCCATGGACTCCATTTCAAGTGGGACGATGGCTACAGGAACAAGTATTTCCCATTACAAGATTATTAAGTTAGCTACAAAGTAGTAGATTTCATAATGGCATTTTTACACATGTTTTCTTCTTCCACACCCTGCCCTCTGGCCTTTGCCTTGCCCTCCCCTCTGTCCCATTCTTGCTGTTTTTCCATTGCCCACAACAACCTAATTTCTGCTCTCCCAGTACAATATTGCATTATCTTCTGTCAGTGTTCCTGTACCCTAATCCTTCAGGTCTCTTTTTCCCTCTCACAGTTCTCTAGTTTCATGAGTCATCCACACATGGACCCGACCCACTCACACATAGAAACTTCAATCAAGAATACACACATGAGAGAAAACATAGTGCTTATCTGAATGCAGTTTATTTCAGCTAACATTCTGAACTGTAATTTCACCCATTTTCCTACAAATGTCATTTTTTTACTTTTAAATCTGTGTATATGTGTGTGTGTGTGTCTGTGTGTGTGTGTGTGACCACAGAGATGAGAGATGTCAGACCCTCCTGGGGCTTGTGTTACAGGTGGTTGTGAACTGCCTGGTTTGAGTGTTGGGAATCAAATGCTGGTCCCCTGGAAGAACAAGAAGTGCTCTTTATCACTGAGGCATATAGGCAGATCATGTGATAGTTTTGTTTGTCGTTCTCAAAGATTTGTTTATCTTTTATTTTTATGTGTGTGAATATTTTTCCTGCAATATATGTGTACATCCGTGGTGACTGTGGAGGCCAGAAAGGGATTCCCTGGAACTGGAGTTATAGATGGTTCTGAGCCACCAAGTGGGTGCTGGGAACCAAACCCAGTTCCTCTGTAAGAGCAGCCAGTGCTTTTCCCTGAGACATCTGTCCCACCACTTTCTCATTTTTGACAAACCTACTTACTGATTTCCTCAGTAGCTGCAATTTATGCTCACAAGCAGTGAGTAAAGTTTCCTCTTTCCTCAAATTCCTGCCAGCATCTGTTGTCCTGTTTTCTTGATGAAAGTCATTCTGAGCTAGTAAGGTGAGAGTATAAATCATTTTAATTTCACCTTTCCCTGATGGCTTAGGATGTTGAACCCATCATCAAATATTATTTGCCATTTCTATTTCTTCCTTTGAGGACTGTCTGCTCACCTCATTACCTCATGTATGGATTGGATTTGGTTTAATCTTGGCTGTTTTTACATAATAGAACCCTATGCGATACAGAGTTGGCAATGATTTCTCAAATCTGTAAGCTGTCTCTTCAGTTGTGAGGTTCCTTCCATTGTTAGGCAGGTTTTTAGTTTGCTATAATCCATGTGTCAGTCCTTGGGTTGTGTTCTCTGCTGTCACAGTCCATTCAGAAGTTCCTACCTCTGCATAGGATGATTGTTTACACGGGATATAGTTGATGTGTCTTCCATGAAGTTTCAGTATGTCCTGTCTTCACATGAAGTCTGTGATCTATTTTCAATGTTTCATGTAGTTTGAGACTCGACCTGATTTCATTCTTCTACAGGTACATACCCAGTTTTCTCAGCACCATCTGTAAAAGGATCTTTCCTAATGACATCTGGGTTTAAGGGAAAAATAAAGTACCTGCTAGGGCTGGGATGATGAATCCATGATTAAGAGCACTTGCTGCTCTTGCAGAGGACAAAGGTTCAGTTAACAGCACCCATATGGCAGCCCACAATCCCTTATATCTCTAATTCTAAGGTATCTGATGTCATCTTCTGGAGAGTAGTTGACTGTTCAGTTTTCATGAGTTTGTAGGCATTCTGGGGGTAGAATTGTTGTTGAATTCTAGCATTATTCCATTGTAATCCAATAGTACGCAGCTGGTTACTACATTTTCTTTTGTATCTGTGAATGTTTGCTTTGTTACTGATTATGTGATCAATTTTTTTTTTTTGGTTTTTTCGAGACAGGGTTTCTCTGTGGTTTTGGAGCCTGTCCTGGAACTAGCTCTTGTAGACCAGGCTGGTCTCGAACTCACAGAGATCCGCCTGCCTCTGCCTCCCGAGTGCTGGGATTAAAGGCGTGCGCCACCACCGCCCGGCTATGTGATCAATTTTTGAGAGGGTTCCATGAGATGCTGAGAAGAAGGTATTTTCTTTTCTGTTGGGTGGAATGTTCTATAGATGTCTATTAATTTCATTTGTTTCACTACATCTGTGATATCTCTTATTGCTCCATTAAGTTTCTGTCTGTTTAGCCTGTCCATTGGTGAGAGAGGAGTGTTGAAACCTACTATTAGAGTGTGTGTTTCCCTTCTTTGAGTTGTGGTGGTGGAGAGTTGTCAGATTTCTGTGTTATTATGGGTGTTCTTAGATTCCTTGGTTTGTGCTTTGCCTTCTAGTAGTTTCTGTAAGGCTGGGTTTGTGGCTACCTATTATTTAAATCTGTTTTTGTCCTGGAATATCTTTTTTCTCCATTGATGGTGAATGCAAGCTTTGCTGCGAATAGTACTCTGGGATTGCCTTCATGGTCTCTTAGTGTTGGCAGCACATCTATCTAAGACATTCTGGCTTTCATGGTTTCCACTGAGAAGTCAGGTGTAATTCAAGTGCCTACAGACTCCTGATCTTTGATGAAGAAACCAGAAATACATGGGAGACCATTCTCTCCCTTATAAGAGATCATGTCAGCACACAGAAGCCACCCTATTGCTGACACACCCCCACATCCCAAAAAATATTTAATGGAAAGGAATTCCCACACAGACCTCAACCTAAAACCAGATATCTTGAACCTAACAGAAGAAAAAGAAGGGAAGATCCCTGAAATCAATGACATAGGAAAAGACTTTCTGAGCAGAACACTATTAACACAGACACTAATTTCAACAATTAATAAATGGGATCTCATGAAACTGAAAAGCTTCTGCATGACAAAAGATCCCATCATTCAGACAAAGTGGCAGCTTACAGAATGGTAAAATATTTTTTTATCAACTACACACCCAATAGAGGGCTAATATCCAAAATTATACAAAAAAACTCAAACAAAATGTATAAAGAACTCAAAAGGCTAGATATCAAGAAAACAAATGACTCAATTAAAACTGGGAATTTTTAAACAGAGAATTCTCAATAGGGAATCTTAAGTGGCTGAGAAAGACTTAAATGTTCAACATTCTCAGTCATTCGTGAAATGCAAACCAAGTCTGCTTTGAGAGTCCATTTTACACCTGTCAGAATCCTTAGGATCAATAATACGATTGACAGTTCCTGCTGGCAAGGACATAGAATAAGGGGTACACTCATCCACTGCTGGTAGGAGTGCAGACTCATACAGTCACTATGGAAATGAGTGTGGATTTACCTTAGAGAGATGGGAACTGATCTACCTTGTGATCCAGCTCTATCACTCTTGGGCATTTACCCAAAGGAAACTTCAGCCTACCACAGAGACGCTTACTCAACCATGTCCATTGCTGCTCTATTAATAATGCCCAGAAATTGGATAACATATTCAAGACATGAATATGAATGGATAATAAAAATTGGAACCTTTATACAAATGAATATTACTCAGCCATTAAAAAGAATTAAATTCACAGTAAATGGGTAGAACTAGGGGGAGAAATCACCCTGAGTGAGGTACCCAGACACAGAAAGCCAAATGTGGCATGTATTAGCTTACATGTGGATATACAGAATCACAGAGATTAAGCATAGAGTAACAGACTAAGGAGGAGAGAAGCATCTCATCAGGAAAGAAGAAATAGAATAGAAAGGTACAGGCTGGTGAGGGGAGGTGCAAGGAGAGAAATAGAGGGACGAGGGAGTGTATACAGGGAGAAACAGCTAAAACTAAGGCCACGGAAGTAGTGTGCAGTGGCATGGGTATTGATACAGTCGATGCTTCCTGAAATAAATGCATATGTGAAGGCAATCTAACAGAGAAATCAAATAACAGGGTGATGAGACTGTGTCTGAGAGCTTTCTCCTTCTGTCTTGCATTCCATTCTTTAGGTTGGGATTAAAGATGTGCACCACTGGGATTAAAGGCGTGCACCGCCAGGTTTCTATGGCAAACTAGTGTGGCTACTGAGATTAAAGGTGTGTGCTACCACTTACTCTCTGATCTTCAGCTAAACTTTCTTTATTAAAATACAAATGAAATATCACTACACGTAAGTATCACGAAACATTGTAAAGGAGGGGACACATAGATTATAAGAGCCAGAGCATCATGGAGTTTGCTGTGACATTGTATCTCCTAGGAATGTCAGAATCTACACCAATAAAATCTTATTAACATGGCTGCTTAAGTATGAGCTGAATAAGGACAAGAGGCAATCTATAAGGGACAAGGGGCCAACCAGCCCTACACAAAGAACTATAGGGAACTCACAAATGCCGGGAGTGGAGAAACAGTTTTAGTCCTACTGTGGGAAGAGTACACGAAATGCTTATCCAATACCAAATGGTGAGCCCTGAATCATACATACAAATAACATTATACTAAATTAAAGTATGTGTGTGTTATAGTTTCTTAGGTACTTAACAGTATGAATCCTTGTGATTTTTTTCACATATCCATACTATTATTTTGCTCTCCTTTCTCCCTGTGTATTTATCTCCCTTCAACCTAATTATAACCCTGACAGCATACAGACAAGTAACATACAGATCGGGCAGGTTACATACACATATGCATGTAACAAAATTAATGAATAATCCATGAATTTGAAAGGGAACAAGGAGGCATATAAGAGCGTGTTTGAAGAAAAAAAGTAAAAGGAGAAATGATGTTTCATTGTTACAAAATATTTGTATAACTATGTAAAGACGTGTTGCATTTGTTGAATTATATGTAAAAATGTGTTGCTGTTTTACCTTGTCTGCCTAAGGCACCTGATTAGTCTAACAAAAAGCTAAATGGCCAATAGCAAGAAAGAGGTATAGGCAGGACTTGCAGGCAGGGAAACTGAGTAGCAGGAGGAATTTAGGCTTAGAAAGGAAGAAAGAAAAAGAGATACCAGGGAGAAACCAGTGGCCAATCAGACACACATGGAGGAAGCAGGAAACCAAGACATACAGAATAAAAGAAAGGTAAAAAGCCCCAAGGAAAAATGTAGATGAATAGAAACAGGTTAAATTAAGTTCAAAAAGCTAGCAGGACGAGCCTAAGCTAAGACTAAGCACTTATAATTAATAAGAAGCATTCATAATAAATTATTTGGGAGTTTCTTGGTGGCCCAAAGGAAAATTCCAACTACACATAATACAATAAAATACAATAAATAAAATAAAGAAGTAGTTGTTTTTAAAGAATTAACATAAAAGGTAAAAAAGGGACACAGCCAAGACTGTTAAATAGACAAGCTTGTCTCAGAAAAAAAAAAGAAGATAAAAAGAGATGTAACATATCCCTATTACCTGCTCTGAAGAATTTTTCACAGATACTGCCACGGCATAACCACATGGGAATAAGGTGGCCTGCATTAATTAAAAGAGTTTCTAATAGTAAAGTATATTACAGTTGCTTATGACTTAAAATGTCATTATAAAATATCTAGCAAATTAAATTCAACTTGATTACATTATCATTTCTTCCCACTACATTCCTTAGGATGAATTTTAATTTATTAACGCCATGTATCACTAAGCTAAAATCCTGATACAATTATCTCACTTGATCCTGAGTGGCATTCAGAAGTAGACATAGAAAGCAAGCTTGTCAGGTTTTTGTGTGTCTATGACTACCAGCCTGACCAGCCTGATGACTGTAGACTTCAACTTTTTAAAATTTGTACAAAAAAAAATGTTTCAATGAGTTCTTTGATGAGGAATGATTTTAGAAGGACTAGTATGTGAAAACTTGCTTTATTTAAGCACCCGTAGAACATTAATCCTTTCTCACTTCAGTCTTCTATAAAAAGAATCCAGGAGTAGTTAATGCATAAGCAATAGCTATTACAATAGTCTTACTAATTGACCTTGTAATGACAAAATATGGGAGATCTTGGTCAAACAGAGATAATACTTCCAATTCAAATGTCTTAGCTAAAGTGATTTTGTATTTCTTCTGTAGACTCTTCTCAAACTCACAGAGATCCCCCTGCCTCTGCCTCTTGAGTACTGGGAGTAAAGGAATGTACCACCACTGACCAGCAAATTTTGTACTTCTTAAGGCATCTTGAAACTAAGATGAGTGTTGAAATGAATTTTGAGAACTTAGGTCCTGATAAAACTGTACAAGAATACTTTTTATTTGCCTTTATTTTTTTAAAAAAGATCTTTATTATTTTTATTTTATGTATAAAGTGTTTTGCCTACATGTATGTCTGTATACCACATGTGTGTCTGGTGCCCACCAAGGCCAGAAGAGGGCATCAGACCTCCTGAAATTAGAGTTATAGTTATGGGTCCTGGGGATTTAACCCATTTCTTTGGAAGAGCAGGCAGTGCTCTTACCCACGGAGCCATTTCACCAGGCCCAGGGATATTTTACAAAACAAAACAACAATAAAAGATACTATGGAAAACAACTGGGCACTGCTGCAAAAGTACTTGATTGTCTCAAATACAGATGAGGAGACACACTGATGGCTAGGAAAGACTGAAACTCAAAAGGGCTGCTAGGGACAAAACTACAATTCTAGCCAGAGGCACAACAGCTGCAAGATTTAGAAATCTAAGCTTTTGCCCTAGGACTTCCCACCACTGTCTGGGAACTGGCATAGCCTTCTTGCTTAAGAGTACTCGCAAGAGGCTTTCTGACGTCACGCAGGCGGAGACTTTAAAATCCAAATGGCTCCTGGTTGGCATTGGTGGGTGTCTTCCTAAGCAGTTGTGCATTTTACTGGAAGTGGGCGCTGGGGGTCAAGAACCAGAGAGAAAGGTAACTGCTGGTATGGGGTTAACTCTGTTCCTGCTAAGAAACTCTGTGGCATCAGAGACCTGGGGCGGCATCTGCCAGGTTCTGGGTTCAGGGATCAGTAAGTTTGTGTGGGCAGCGCCTGGAGAGGGAAAAGAGGATGCTGATTGCTGACCAAGGTGTTCCGCAGGGAGGGGGAGAAGGGGAGGACTGCCTGGGAGGGACAGGTTAAAACACTGCGTTCCTGTGGTAATGCAGCATCTGAAAAGCCATGTAAGAAGAAAAAGTCTGGGAAACTGAAGGCTTGAGAATAAGACCTAAGTGGAATGTAAGCAGTCGAACAAGGAGTGATGTGACTCAGTGCACAGCCTATTGTGCTAAAGTCCCCAGCTCAAACAAACAATAAAGTGGGTGTTATTATTTGGTGTTAGTATTTGGGAATCTGCATTGGCCTGCCTGTCCTTAGGGTCCTGACAGGAAACCTCCTCACCTGTAGCCACTAAGAGCACTTCACCTGTAGCCACTTCTGGGCACATTTGCTATGGTTCCTTGTAACAGGTGGACCTACCCCTAACCTCCCCCTTCTCCTGTGTCTACCTCCCTCTCTCTCCCGCACTCTTTACCCCATGGGACTAGTCTGCTCCCCTCTCTGCCTTCTCTGTCCCTTCTCTCTCATCTTCCAATAAGCCTCCTGTATAAGCCTTATCGCATAGCGTGACTTCTCTTCACTACATATATATATATATATATATATATATATATATATATATATATATATATATAATTTTATCAACAGTGAGTTCTGTCTTATCCTAGAAAGAAGCCAGGGCAGGACCAGAAAAAGCTGAGTGGCTAGCGTCTAGTACTGCAGAGACGAAGACAGGGTCTGACATAGGTATGCTTATGATACTAAAATATTTTGAGAATGGAAGCAGCCTCTACATTATGTTATGGAACGGATTGCTTGTCTTTACTGAAAGGAGATTAGAACCAGAAAGACAATAGTGGGTATTAAACTATGGGGTTAAACATAAAGCAAGAAAAGTAGATATTAGGAAAAGAGAATGAATCCTGATTTTGAAGCCAAAGGAAACATTTTGAGGAGAGTTAAGGAGCCTGAGATTTCTTGTCAAGCAGTCTGTGAGTTACCATTGAAATAGACATAAGAGATACCAGTGATGTATTCGGGATAACACATTGAAATTTTGCGATCATGGATTGCCGTGTGATGCAGGAATCATATATGTTCATTTTTGCATTGTCTTGCTCGAGTGTATTGAATACTTGAAGTTGCATAGGTGTTATCTTTAGTGAGGACTTAAGTATACATGACAAACAAATACAGCACACAGGGAAAATACTATCGTAAAGGAATAAACTTAGTTACTCTTCTACTTCAGAATAAAAGTGACAATTATTGCTTAATGATCCACTTGCATCTGGAACATTTTTCTGATATTGAAATCATGAATTAGGTTCTGAGCATGAAGCGCAGTTCCATTTCCACCAGTGGTGCTGGCTGCCTCTCCACACAGGAATTAAGATCTCAGGATCTCGACGAACCAGACCTTTATACCCGTCAAGCGTAAGTGCCTCCAACTATGGATCTCAGCTGCATGCTGCCATGTTCTGTAGCTAGTTCTCAGAAACTGTAGAATCAGATGGTGAAAGTGGGTCTTCTCTAGTTCCACACTTGAGTCGCTCACTCTCCAAATGTTAGTAATTCCTTCAGAGAGCTTTGGTTTTACTGTCTAAGTCTGGCAGTATTAATTATATTAGCAATTAAACTAAGAAAATGTCAATATAAACTCAATTTAAAATAACAATCTTATTATAAGGTTTCAAAACTAAAATGGTTTTATTTATTTATTTGCTTCTTTGTTTGTTTTGGTTTGTTTTGGAGACAAGATTTCTCGATGCAGCCCTAGTTTTCCTGGCATTCACTCTGTAGACCAGGTTAGCATCGAACTTTGGGATATACCTTTCTCTGCTTCCAAAGTGCTCAGATTAAAGGTGCGTGCCACCACCACCTACAATGCTTTTAATTTAAAAAAAAAATCTGGGTAAGCAAGATGACTCAGCAGGTAAAGGCACTTATCAACAAACCCAAACACCTGCTTTCAATCCCCAGACCCACATGGTAGAAGAGAACCTGCTGCATCAGCAGCTACTGACCACCAGCTGCTCGCTCTCTTTCTGTCTCTCTCTCTCTCTCTCTCTCTCTCTCTCACACACACACACACACACAATAATAAATGTAATAAAGTTAAAATATTTCCAATGCAAAACAATTTCATTGGGCAGCAAAACATGGTCTCCCCTTTTAACGTCAGATCCCTTTAATATCTGACTAATGAAAGACAGTTAGAATCTATTCTGCTGCTGCATTCAGACTGTCCTAGCAGCCAGTCTCTAGGTAGCAATGTATGCATGAAAGGATGAGCATGAGAAGAACAAACAACATCTTAGTTTTGATGTAGTGATACCTAGATATACATACCTTGGAGAACATGTCTAGTCTAGATCAGCAGTTGTCTGGATTGGAGGTGGGGAAGTTTGATACAGATTGACAGGAAACAGTCTGTTATTTGTATGACCTGGGGTATGACCTCACCTTTTTGTACTTTGAATCCCTTGTGTATAAGAATGGGGATAGGTTGAGCGGTGGTGCACGTATTTAATTAAACGGAGGCAGTCTAATCTCTGGGTTTGAGGCCAGCCTGGTCTACAGACAAATTCCAAGACAACCAGAGCTACACAGAAAAACCTGTCTTCCAAAGAAAGAAAGAAAAAGAGTGGAGATACTGGGAGATTGCTCAGTGGTTTAGAGTCATTCCTATTCTACCACAGGACCCAAATTCAGTTCCCAGTACCCACATTGGGCAGGTCACAAGCGCCTGTGACTCCAGCTCAAGGAGATCTGGTGCCCCTTTTGTGACCTCCATAGGCACTCTCGTGCATGTGTGGTTATGCCTATACAAACAAAATATACATAGAATATAAAATAGAACTTTTCACTTTTTTAATGGAGATAATGGCAGACTCTCCTTTACAAGTTGTTCTGAATATTTATTGAGTGTTTATATAGGTCAACTGCTCTTAAGTTCTTCATGCATATTAACTCTTGATACTCGGTGACAACTTTCCCTTAAGGCACAATGGCAAACAAGGGAGTACAAAAAAGGGAGCAGTTATAGGGGCATAAATAGAGACGAAAGTGTTTAGGTTATTGAACAGGCCTTTAGACTACTTGGTACAGAAGATCTATGGGCCTGAAACACACCTTTAAGGATAATATATGTGTTGATAATGTCATGCACAAGGAAATTTGGTTTGTTATTTGTGGTGCTGAGGATTGAGCACAAGCTGAACAAAACACTGAGATACATCCCTGTCACAGAAGTACATTTCATTCCCCCCATATTTTATACCTAAACTGCTGTAACTTCATGGTATGCTCTCCTGCTTTAAGGAATGCATTGTCTTTAGTTATTTAAAGCTTAAAGACTAATGTTTGATGCTGTTGTTACGATGTGTGTGTGTGTGTGTGTGTTTGCGTGTGTGATGGATAGCCTTGAAATAATGCAGACTTGAACACAGAAGGAAATGTTTTTGATTGCCTTCTTAATATGCAACTTGGTATGTTTTCAAGTTCTAAAAAAATAAAGGATACAAGACCTATCCATGATAAAGTATTTATTCAGAAAAATATCCAACATCTATATAAGGTATTAAATTGTCTGATTTGAGTGATTTTGCAGTGTGGTTTAAATTCTGGTTTGTCTGAGACAGGGTTTCTCTGTCTAGCTCTGGCTGTCAGTGGAACTCATTCTGTAGACCAGGCTGGCCCTGAACTCACAGACATCTGCCTGCCTCTGGCTCAGGAGTGCTGGGATTTGCTGGGATTAAAGGTGTGAGCCACTAGCACCCAGTTTTATTGTTTTTTTAAAAGCAATGTATAAGTAAAACCCACAGTTTTACAAAAATAGCTATTCAAGTAATCCACACAAAGTTGTTTTCACCGTTAACAATTTCTATGGCATTTGACATGGGCTACAAACATGGCCCTGTGGTAAAGTACTTTCTTAGCATGTGGCTTCAGACCTGGGCTCAATTCCTAGTACCATCAAAAAGAACAAAACAAAACAAAACAAAACAAAACAACTACTTTTTACTAGGAAGACCCTTTTCCCTTCCTCAATAAAAGAGAGGTCAGGAGTGTGCCTTGTATCAGCAATTCCAGCACTTTGTTATCAGATGCTGGGGGGATTGCAAGTTCCAGGTCAGGCAGGGTCACATAGTAAGACCCTATCTAAAATACATAACAGCCAGGAAATCTTAAAATGAAAAATGGTCTATGTTTAGTAATAGTGCAAGTTAGTTTGAGTCATGAAAAATTTAAACAAAAATCAGTCTATAAGAAAATGTTGATGAGGGTCTGAAGAGGTGGCTCAGCATCTAAGAACACTGCTTACTCTTCCAGAGGTGCTGAGTTCAGTTCCCAGTAACCACATACTGGCTCACAACTGTCTATAGTGTGATCCCATGTCCTCGTCTGACAAAGTTGGACGTGCAGGTAGAGTACTCATATAAATAAAAATAAGTTTTTAAAGAAAAAAAGGAAGGAAGGAAGGAAGGAAGGAAGGAAAAGAAATGAAGGAAGAAAAAGTTGATGAAGCCCGGTGGTGGTAGTGGTGGGAGCACATGCCTTTAATCCCAGCACTCAGGAGCCAGAGGCAGGAAGAGCTCTATGCGTTAGAGGCCAGCCTGGGCTACAGAGTGAGCTCCAAGACAGCCAAGCCTACACAAAGAAACCCTGTCCCATAAAACCAAAAGAGTTGATGATCTAAATATTTGTGCAGTAGGACATACCTATAATCCCAGATTTGGAAAGCAGGAGAATCCATTGTTCTGGGCTATGTAAACTCATGACTCAAAAAAAAAAAAAAGAAGAATAAAAGAAAAGAAAAACTATATGTATGTAGGACTGGAGGGTTTTTTCTGTGATTAAGAAAACTGTTTGCTCTTGCAGAGGACCTGAATTCAATTTCTGGCACTCACACAGAAACTCAAACCATCTGTAACTGCAGTTCTTCTCATCTAGGAGCACACAACACACATGCTTACATGCAGTGAAGATGTTTATATGCATAAATATACATGTACATAATAATTGACGAGAGGCTGAAGAGGTAGCTCAGCAGTTAAGAGCACTTGTTCTTCCAAAGGGCCTGTGTTCATTGCCAGCACCTGCTTGGTCAATCACAACCCTCAGTAACTCCAGTCCCCTGGATCTGATGCCCTCTTCTGGCCTACTTGAACATTGTGTGCACATGATGTACAAAGTTTACAAAACACCTAGACACATAATTTATTTTAAAAATAATTGAGCAAGACATGGTGGTGCATGCCAGTAATCCCAGCACTCTGGAAGCTGAGAGGAGAATCTTGAGTTCAAGGTTAGCCTGAGCTACATAACAAGTCCAAGGTTACCCTGGTATGTATAGCAAAAACCTTTCTAAATTTTAGAAAATAGATATTAAGAGGGATTACAGCATAAACAATAAAATATCAAAATGGAAAAGTCAAAATAACCAGAAAAAATCAAATATTAACTCTCAAAAAAGATTTTATTAACAAATTATTTTACAGATGAATGCTTTCAAATAATTAAATGTCTAATGGTTTTTAAACATGAGAGTTGTCATAGAAAATAAACACAATTATCAAGAGGCTACTATATGCGTGTACAACAACTTATAGGCATCATAATAAAATCAAACCAATCACCGACAGACATAATATACAAAGCTCAATAATTGCTATCAAAATGTATTTGGCAAATAGGCAATTATTATTTAAGATAAGGTCTTGCTCAGATTAGGTGAGTCTCTAGCCAGAATCTTTGGGCCTTCCTTAGTCCTCTAAATGCTGGAATTAGATGCATGCATGGCAACAACTGGCTCAGCAAATGCTTTACGCATGACCATATGCCTGGTACTGTAATAGATGTCTGAACTAATATAGCACAACACCTGCCCCATGGACTCCATTTCAAGTGGGACGATGGCTACAGGAACAAGTATTTCCCATTACAAGATTATTAAGTTAGCTACAAAGTAGTAGATTTCATAATGGCATTTTTACACATGTTTTCTTCTTCCACACCCTGCCCTCTGGCCTTTGCCTTGCCCTCCCCTCTGTCCCATTCTTGCTGTTTTTCCATTGCCCACAACAACCTAATTTCTGCTCTCCCAGTACAATATTGCATTATCTTCTGTCAGTGTTCCTGTACCCTAATCCTTCAGGTCTCTTTTTCCCTCTCACAGTTCTCTAGTTTCATGTGTCATCCACACATGGACACCGACCCACTCACACATAGAAACTTCAATCAAGAATACACACATGAGAGAAAACATAGTGCTTATCTGAATGCAGTTTATTTCAGCTAACATTCTGAACTGTAATTTCACCCATTTTCCTACAAATGTCATTTTTTTACATTTAAATCTGTGTATATGTGTGTGTGTGTGTCTGTGTGTGTGTGTGTGACCACAGAGATGAGAGATGTCAGACCCTCCTGGGGCTTGTGTTACAGGTGGTTGTGAACTGCCTGGTTTGAGTGTTGGGAATCAAATGCTGGTCCTCTGGAAGAACAAGAAGTGCTCTTTATCACTGAGGCATATAGGCAGATCATGTGATAGTTTTGGTTGTCGTCCTCAAAGATTTGTTTATCTTTTATTTTTATGTGTGTGAATATTTTTCCTGCAATATATGTGTACATCCGTGGTGACTGTGGAGGCCAGAAAGGGATTCCCTGGAACTGGAGTTATAGATGGTTCTGAGCCACCAAGTGGGTGCTGGGAACCAAACCCAGTTCCTCTGTAAGAGCAGCCAGTGCTTTTCCCTGAGACATCTGTCCCACCACTTTCTCATTTTTGACAAACCTACTTACTGATTTCCTCAGTAGCTGCAATTTATGCTCACTAGCAGTGAGTAAAGTTTCCTCTTTCCTCAAATTCCTGCCAGCATCTGTTGTTCTGTTTTCTTGATGAAAGTCATTCTGAGCTAGTAAGGTGAGAGTATAAATCATTTTAATTTCACCTTTCCCTGATGGCTTAGGATGTTGAACCCATCATCAAATATTATTTGCCATTTCTATTTCTTCCTTTGAGGACTGTCTGCTCACCTCATTACCTCATGTATGGATTGGATTTGGTTTAATCTTGGCTGTTTTTACATAATAGAACCCTATGCGATACAGAGTTGGCAATGATTTCTCAAATCTGTAAGCTGTCTCTTCAGTTGTGAGGTTCCTTCCATTGTTAGGCAGGTTTTTAGTTTGCTATAATCCATGTGTCAGTCCTTGGGTTGTGTTCTCTGCTGTCACAGTCCATTCAGAAGTTCCTACCTCTGCATAGGATGATTGTTGACACGGGACATAGTTGATGTGTCTTCCCTGCAGTTTCAGCATGTCCTGTCTTCACATGAAGTCTGTGATCTATTTTCAATGTTTCATGTAGTTTGAGACTCGACCTGATTTCATTCTTCTACAGGTACATACCCAGTTTTCTCAGCACCATCTGTAAAAGGATCTTTCCTAATGACATCTGGGTTTAAGGGAAAAAATGAAGTACCTTCTAGGGCTGGGTTGATGAATCCATGATTAAGAGCACTTGCCGCTCTTGCAGAGGACAAAGGTTCAGTTAACAGCACCCATATGGCAGCTCACAATCCCTTATATCTCTAATTCTAAGGTATCTGATGTCATCTTCTGGAGAGTAGTTGACTGTTCAGTTTTCATGAGTTTGTAGGCATTCTGGGGGTAGAATTGTTGTTGAATTCTAGCATTATTCCATGGTAATCCAATAGCACACAGCTGGTTACTACATTTTCTTTTGTATCTGTGAATGCTTGCTTTGTTACTGATTATGTGATCAATTTTTGAGAAGGTTCCATGAGATGCTGAGAAGAAGGTATTTTCTTTTCTGTTGGGTGGAATGTTCTATAGATGTCTATTAATTTCATTTGTTTCACTACATCTGTGATATCTCTTATTGCTCCATTAAGTTTCTGTCTGTTTAGCCTGTCCATTGGTGAGAGAGGAGTGTTGAAACCTACTATTAGAGTGTGTGTTTCCCTTCTTTGAGTTGTGGTGGTGGAGAGTTGTCAGATTTCTGTGTTATTATGGGTGTTCTTAGATTCCTTGGTTTGTGCTTTGCCTTCTAGTAGTTTCTGTAAGGCTGGGTTTGTGGCTACCTATTATTTAAATCTGTTTTTGTCCTGGAATATCTTTTTTCTCCATTGATGGTGAATGCAAGCTTTGCTGCGAATAGTACTCTGGGATTGCCTTCATGGTCTCTTAGTGTTGGCAGCACATCTATCTAAGACATTCTGGCTTTCATGGTTTCCACTGAGAAGTCAGGTGTATTTCAAGTGCCTACGGACTCCTGATCTTTGATGAAGAAACCAGAAATACATGGGAGACCATTCTCTCCCTTATAAGAGATCATGTCAGCACACAGAAGCCACCCTATTGCTGACACACCCCCACATCCCAAAAAATATTTAATGGAAAGGAATTCCCACACAGACCTCAACCTAAAACCAGATATCTTGAACCTAACAGAAGAAAAAGAAGGGAAGATCCCTGAAATCAATGACATAGGAAAAGACTTTCTGAGCAGAACACTATTAACACAGACACTAATTTCAACAATTAATAAATGGGATCTCATGAAACTGAAAAGCTTCTGCATGACAAAAGATCCCATCATTCAGACAAAGTGGCAGCTTACAGAATGGTAAAATATTTTTTTATCAACTACACACCCAATAGAGGGCTAATATCCAAAATTATACAAAAAAACTCAAACAAAATGTATAAAGAACTCAAAAGGCTAGATATCAAGAAAACAAATGACTCAATTAAAACTGGGAATTTTTAAACAGAGAATTCTCAATAGGGAATCTTAAGTGGCTGAGAAAGACTTAAATGTTCAACATTCTCAGTCATTCGTGAAATGCAAACCAAGTCTGCTTTGAGAGTCCATTTTACACCTGTCAGAATCCTTAGGATCAATAATACGAGTGACAGTTCCTGCTGGCAAGGACATAGAATAAGGGGTACACTCATCCACTGCTGGTAGGAGTGCAGACTCATACAGTCACTATGGAAATGAGTGTGGATTTACCTTAGAGAGATGGGAACTGATCTACCTTGTGATCCAGCTCTATCACTCTTGGGCATTTACCCAAAGGAAACTTCAGCCTACCACAGAGACGCTTACTCAACCATGTCCATTGCTGCTCTATTAATAATGCCCAGAAATTGGATAACATATTCAAGACATGAATATGAATGGATAATAAAAATTGGAACCTTTATACAAATGAATATTACTCAGCCATTAAAAAGAATTAAATTCACAGTAAATGGGTAGAACTAGGGGGAGAAATCACCCTGAGTGAGGTACCCAGACACAGAAAGCCAAATGTGGCATGTATTAGCTTACATGTGGATATACAGAATCACAGAGATTAAGCATAGAGTAACAGACTAAGGAGGAGAGAAGCATCTCATCAGGAAAGAAGAAATAGAATAGAAAGGTACAGGCTGGTGAGGGGAGGTGCAAGGAGAGAAATAGAGGGACGAGGGAGTGTATACAGGGAGAAACAGCTAAAACTAAGGCCACGGAAGTAGTGTGCAGTGGCATGGGTATTGATACAGTCGATGCTTCCTGAAATAAATGCATATGTGAAGGCAATCTAACAGAGAAATCAAATAACAGGGTGATGAGACTGTGTCTGAGAGCTTTCTCCTTCTGTCTTGCATTCCATTCTTTAGGTTGGGATTAAAGATGTGCACCACTGGGATTAAAGGCGTGCACCGCCAGGTTTCTATGGCAAACTAGTGTGGCTACTGAGATTAAAGGTGTGTGCTACCACTTACTCTCTGATCTTCAGCTAAACTTTCTTTATTAAAATACAAATGAAATATCACTACACGTAAGTATCACGAAACATTGTAAAGGAGGGGACACATAGATTATAAGAGCCAGAGCATCATGGAGTTTGCTGTGACATTGTATCTCCTAGGAATGTCAGAATCTACACCAATAAAATCTTATTAACATGGCTGCTTAAGTATGAGCTGAATAAGGACAAGAGGCAATCTATAAGGGACAAGGGGCCAACCAGCCCTACACAAAGAACTATAGGGAACTCACAAATGCTGGGAGTGGAGAAACAGTTTTAGTCCTACTGTGGGAAGAGTACACGAAATGCTTATCCAATACCAAATGGTGAGCCCTGAATCATACATACAAATAACATTATACTAAATTAAAGTATGTGTGTGTTATAGTTTCTTAGGTACTTAACAGTATGAATCCTTGTGATTTTTTTCACATATCCATAGTATTATTTTGTTCTCTTTTCTCCCTGTGTATTTATCTCCCTTCAACCTAATTATAACCCTGACAGCATACAGACAAGTAACATACAGATCGGGCAGGTTACATACACATATGCATGTAACAAAATTAATGAAAAATCCATGAATTTGAAAGGGAACAAGGAGGCATATAAGAGCGGGTTTGAAGAAAAAAAGTAAAAGGAGAAATGATGTTTCATTGTTACAAAATATTTGTATAACTATGTAAAGACGTGTTGCAATTGTTGAATTATATGTAAAAATGTGTTGCTGTTTTACCTTGTCTGCCTAAGGCACCTGATTAGTCTAACAAAAAGCTAAATGGCCAATAGCAAGAAAGAGGTATAGGCAGGACTTGCAGGCAGGGAAACTGAGTAGCAGGAGGAATTTAGGCTTAGAAAGGAAGAAAGAAAAAGAGATACCAGGGAGAAACCAGTGGCCAATCAGACACACATGGAGGAAGCAGGAAACCAAGACATACAGAATAAAAGAAAGGTAAAAAGCCCCAAGGAAAAATGTAGATGAATAGAAACAGGTTAAATTAAGTTCAAAAAGCTAGCAGGACGAGCCTAAGCTAAGACTAAGCACTTATAATTAATAAGAAGCATTCATAATAAATTATTTGGGAGTTTCTTGGTGGCCCAAAGGGAAATTCCAACTACACATAATACAATAAATAAAATAAAGAAGTAGTTGTTTTTAAAGAATTAACATAAAAGGTAAAAAAGGGACACAGCCAAGACTGTTAAATAGACAAGCTTGTCTCAGAAAAAAAAAAGAAGAAAAAAAGTGATGTAACATATCCCTATTACCTGCTCTGAAGAATTTTTCACAGATACTGCCATGGCATAACCACATGGGAATAAGGTGGCCTGCATTAATTAAAAGAGTTTCTAATAGTAAAGTATATTACAGTTGCTTATGACTTAAAATGTCATTATAAAATATCTAGCAAATTAAATTCAACTTGATTACATTATCATTTCTTCCCACTACATTCCTTAGGATGAATTTTAATTTATTAACGCCATGTATCACTAAGCTAAAATCCTGATACAATTATCTCACTTGATCCTGAGTGGCATTCAGAAGTAGACATAGAAAGCAAGCTTGTCAGGTTTTTGTGTGTCTATGACTACCAGCCTGATGACTGTAGACTTCAACTTTTTAAAATTTGTACAAAAAAAAATGTTTCAATGAGTTCTTTGATGAGGAATGATTTTAGAAGGACTAGTATGTGAAAACTTGCTTTATTTAAGCACCCGTAGAACATTAATCCTTTCTCACTTCAGTCTTCTATAAAAAGAATCCAGGAGTAGTTAATGCATAAGCAATAGCTATTACAATAGTCTTACTAATTGACCTTGTAATGACAAAATATGGGAGATCTTGGTCAAACAGAGATAATACTTCCAATTCAAATGTCTTAGCTAAAGTGATTTTGTATTTCTTCTGTAGACTCTTCTCAAACTCACAGAGATCCCCCTGCCTCTGCCTCTTGAGTACTGGGAGTAAAGGAATGTACCACCACTGACCAGCAAATTTTGTACTTCTTAAGGCATCTTGAAACTAAGATGAGTGTTGAAATGAATTTTGAGAACTTAGGTCCTGATAAAACTGTACAAGAATACTTTTTATTTGCCTTTATTTTTTTAAAAAAGATCTTTATTATTTTTATTTTATGTATAAAGTGTTTTGCCTACATGTATGTCTGTATACCACACGTGTGTCTGGTGCCCACCAAGGCCAGAAGAGGGCATCAGACCTCCTGAAATTAGAGTTATAGTTATGGGTCCTGGGGATTTAACCCATTTCTTTGGAAGAGCAGGCAGTGCTCTTACCCACGGAGCCATTTCACCAGGCCCAGGGATATTTTACAAAACAAAACAACAATAAAAGATACTATGGAAAACAACTGGGCACTGCTGCAAAAGTACTTGATTGTCTCAAATACAGATGAGGAGACACACTGATGGCTAGGAAAGACTGAAACTCAAAAGGGCTGCTAGGGACAAAACTACAATTCTAGCCAGAGGCACAACAGCTGCAAGATTTAGAAATCTAAGCTTTTGCCCTAGGACTTCCCACCACTGTCTGGGAACTGGCATAGCCTTCTTGCTTAAGAGTACTCGCAAGAGGCTTTCTGACGTCACGCAGGCGGAGACTTTAAAATCCAAATGGCTCCTGGTTGGCATTGGTGGGTGTCTTCCTAAGCAGTTGTGCATTTTACTGGAAGTGGGCGCTGGGGGTCAAGAACCAGAGAGAAAGGTAACTGCTGGTATGGGGTTAACTCTGTTCCTGCTAAGAAACTCTGTGGCATCAGAGACCTGGGGCGGCATCTGCCAGGTTCTGGGTTCAGGGATCAGTAAGTTTGTGTGGGCAGCGCCTGGAGAGGGAAAAGAGGATGCTGATTGCTGACCAAGGTGTTCCGCAGGGAGGGGGAGAAGGGGAGGACTGCCTGGGAGGGACAGGTTAAAACACTGCGTTCCTGTGGTAATGCAGCATCTGAAAAGCCATGTAAGAAGAAAAAGTCTGGGAAACTGAAGGCTTGAGAATAAGACCTAAGTGGAATGTAAGCAGTCGAACAAGGAGTGATGTGACTCAGTGCACAGCCTATTGTGCTAAAGTCCCCAGCTCAAACAAACAATAAAGTGGGTGTTATTATTTGGTGTTAGTATTTGGGAATCTGCATTGGCCTGCCTGTCCTTAGGGTCCTGACAGGAAACTTCCTCACCTGTAGCCACTAAGAGCACTTCACCTGTAGCCACTTCTGGGCACATTTGCTATGGTTCCTTGTAACAGGTGGACCTATCCCTAACCTCCCCCTTCTCCTGTGTCTACCTCCCTCTCTCTCCCGCACTCTTTACCCCATGGGACTAGTCTGCTCCCCTCTCTGCCTTCTCTGTCCCTTCTCTCTCATCTTCCAATAAGCCTCCTGTATAAGCCTTATCGCATAGCGTGACTTCTCTTCACTACATATATATATATATATATATATATATATATATATATATATATATATAATTTTATCAACAGTGAGTTCTGTCTTATCCTAGAAAGAAGCCAGGGCAGGACCAGAAAAAGCTGAGTGGCTAGCGTCTAGTGCTGCAGAGACGAAGACAGGGTCTGACATAGGTATGCTTATGATACTAAAATATTTTGAGAATGGAAGCAGCCTCTACATTATGTTATGGAACGGATTGCTTGTCTTTACTGAAAGGGAGATTAGAACCAGAAAGACAATAGTGGGTATTAAACTATGGGGTTAAACATAAAGCAAGAAAAGTAGATATTAGGAAAAGAGAATGAATCCTGATTTTGAAGCCAAAGGAAACATTTTGAGGAGAGTTAAGGAGCCTGAGATTTCTTGTCAAGCAGTCTGTGAGTTACCATTGAAATAGACATAAGAGATACCAGTGATGTATTCGGGATAACACATTGAAATTTTGCGATCATGGATTGCCGTGTGATGCAGGAATCATATATGTTCATTTTTGCATTGTCTTGCTCGAGTGTATTGAATACTTGAAGTTGCATAGGTGTTATCTTTAGTGAGGACTTAAGTATACATGACAAACAAATACAGCACACAGGGAAAATACTATCGTAAAGGAATAAACTTAGTTACTCTTCTACTTCAGAATAAAAGTGACAATTATTGCTTAATGATCCACTTGCATCTGGAACATTTTTCTGATATTGAAATCATGAATTAGGTTCTGAGCATGAAGCGCAGTTCCATTTCCACCGGTGGTGCTGGCTGCCTCTCCACACAGGAATTAAGATCTCAGGATCTCGACGAACCAGACCTTTATACCCATCAAGCGTAAGTGCCTCCAACTATGGATCTCAGCTGCATGCTGCCATGTTCTGTAGCTAGTTCTCAGAAACTGTAGAATCAGATGGTGAAAGTGGGTCTTCTCTAGTTCCACACTTGAGTCGCTCACTCTCCAAAGGTTAGTAATTCCTTCAGAGAGCTTTGGTTTTACTGTCTAAGTCTGGCAGTATTAATTATATTAGCAATTAAACTAAGAAAATGTCAATATAAACTCAATTTAAAATAACAATCTTATTATAAGGTTTCAAAACTAAAATGGTTTTATTTATTTATTTGCTTCTTTGTTTGTTTTGGTTTGTTTTGGAGACAAGATTTCTCGATGCAGCCCTAGTTTTCCTGGCATTCACTCTGTAGACCAGGTTAGCATCGAACTTTGGGATATACCTTTCTCTGCTTCCAAAGTGCTCAGATTAAAGGTGCGTGCCACCACCACCTACAATGCTTTTAATTTAAAAAAAAAATCTGGGTAAGCAAGATGACTCAGCAGGTAAAGGCACTTATCAACAAACCCAAACACCTGCTTTCAATCCCCAGACCCACATGGTAGAAGAGAACCTGCTGCATCAGCAGCTACTGACCACCAGCTGCTCGCTCTCTTTCTGTCTCTCTCTCTCTCTCTTTCTCTCTCTCTCACACACACACACACACACAATAATAAATGTAATAAAGTTAAAATATTTCCAATGCAAAACAATTTCATTGGGCAGCAAAACATGGTCTCCCCTTTTAACGTCAGATCCCTTTAATATCTGACTAATGAAAGACAGTTAGAATCTATTCTGCTGCTGCATTCAGACTGTCCTAGCAGCCAGTCTCTAGGTAGCAATGTATGCATGAAAGGATGAGCATGAGAAGAACAAACAACATCTTAGTTTTGATGTAGTGATACCTAGATATACATACCTTGGAGAACATGTCTAGTCTAGATCAGCAGTTGTCTGGATTGGAGGTGGGGAAGTTTGATACAGATTGACAGGAAACAGTCTGTTATTTGTATGACCTGGGGTATGACCTCACCTTTTTGTACTTTGAATCCCTTGTGTATAAGAATGGGGATAGGTTGAGCGGTGGTGCACGTATTTAATTAAACGGAGGCAGTCTAATCTCTGGGTTTGAGGCCAGCCTGGTCTACAGACAAATTCCAAGACAACCAGAGCTACACAGAAAAACCTGTCTTCCAAAGAAAGAAAGAAAAAGAGTGGAGATACTGGGAGATTGCTCAGTGGTTTAGAGTCATTCCTATTCTACCACAGGACCCAAATTCAGTTCCCAGTACCCACATTGGGCAGGTCACAACCGCCTGTGACTCCAGCTCAAGGAGATCTGGTGCCCCTTTTGTGACCTCCATAGGCACTCTCGTGCATGTGTGGTTATGCCTATACAAACAAAATATACATAGAATATAAAATAGAACTTTTCACTTTTTTAATGGAGATAATGGCAGACTCTCCTTTACAAGTTGTTCTGAATATTTATTGAGTGTTTATATAGGTCAACTGCTCTTAAGTTCTTCATGCATATTAACTCTTGATACTCGGTGACAACTTTCCCTTAAGGCACAATGGCAAACAAGGGAGTACAAAAAAGGGAGCAGTTATAGGGGCATAAATAGAGACGAAAGTGTTTAGGTTATTGAACAGGCCTTTAGACTACTTGGTACAGAAGATCTATGGGCCTGAAACACACCTTTAAGGATAATATATGTGTTGATAATGTCATGCACAAGGAAATTTGGTTTGTTATTTGTGGTGCTGAGGATTGAGCACAAGCTGAACAAAACACTGAGATACATCCCTGTCACAGAAGTACATTTCATTCCCCCCATATTTTATACCTAAACTGCTGTAACTTCATGGTATGCTCTCCTGCTTTAAGGAATGCATTGTCTTTAGTTATTTAAAGCTTAAAGACTAATGTTTGATGCTGTTGTTACGATGTGTGTGTGTGTGTGTTTGCGTGTGTGATGGATAGCCTTGAAATAATGCAGACTTGAACACAGAAGGAAATGTTTTTGATTGCCTTCTTAATATGCAACTTGGTATGTTTTCAAGTTCTAAAAAAATAAAGGATACAAGACCTATCCATGATAAAGTATTTATTCAGAAAAATATCCAACATCTATATAAGGTATTAAATTGTCTGATTTGAGTGATTTTGCAGTGTGGTTTAAATTCTGGTTTGTCTGAGACAGGGTTTCTCTGTCTAGCTCTGGCTGTCAGTGGAACTCATTCTGTAGACCAGGCTGGCCCTGAACTCACAGACATCTGCCTGCCTCTGGCTCAGGAGTGCTGGGATTTGCTGGGATTAAAGGTGTGAGCCACTAGCACCCAGTTTTATTGTTTTTTTAAAAGCAATGTATAAGTAAAACCCACAGTTTTACAAAAATAGCTATTCAAGTAATCCACACAAAGTTGTTTTCACCGTTAACAATTTCTATGGCATTTGACATGGGCTACAAACATGGCCCTGTGGTAAAGTACTTTCTTAGCATGTGGCTTCAGACCTGGGCTCAATTCCTAGTACCATCAAAAAGAACAAAACAAAACAAAACAAAACAACTACTTTTTACTAGGAAGACCCTTTTCCCTTCCTCAATAAAAGAGAGGTCAGGAGTGTGCCTTGTATCAGCAATTCCAGCACTTTGTTATCAGACGCTGGGGGGATTGCAAGTTCCAGGTCAGGCAGGGTCACATAGTAAGACCCTATCTAAAATACATAACAGCCAGGAAATCTTAAAATGAAAAATGGTCTATGTTTAGTAATAGTGCAAGTTAGTTTGAGTCATGAAAAATTTAAACAAAAATCAGTCTATAAGAAAATGTTGATGAGGGTCTGAAGAGGTGGCTCAGCATCTAAGAACACTGCTTACTCTTCCAGAGGTGCTGAGTTCAGTTCCCAGTAACCACATACTGGCTCACAACTGTCTATAGTGTGATCCCATGTCCTCGTCTGACAAAGTTGGACGTGCAGGTAGAGTACTCATATAAATAAAAATAAGTTTTTAAAGAAAAAAAGGAAGGAAGGAAGGAAGGAAGGAAGGAAGGAAGGAAGGAAAAGAAATGAAGGAAGAAAAAGTTGATGAAGCCCGGTGGTGGTAGTGGTGGGAGCACATGCCTTTAATCTCAGCACTCAGGAGCCAGAGGCAGGAAGAGCTCTATGCGTTAGAGGCCAGCCTGGGCTACAGAGTGAGCTCCAAGACAGCCAAGCCTACACAAAGAAACCCTGTCCCATAAAACCAAAAGAGTTGATGATCTAAATATTTGTGCAGTAGGACATACCTATAATCCCAGATTTGGAAAGCAGGAGAATCCATTGTTCTGGGCTATGTAAACTCATGACTCAAAAAAAAAAAAAAAGAAGAATAAAAGAAAAGAAAAACTATATGTATGTAGAACTGGAGGGTTTTTTCTGTGATTAAGAAAACTGTTTGCTCTTGCAGAGGACCTGAATTCAATTTCTGGCACTCACACAGAAACTCAAACCATCTGTAACTGCAGTTCTTCTCATCTAGGAGCACACAACACACATGCTTACATGCAGTGAAGATGTTTATATGCATAAATATACATGTACATAATAATTGACGAGAGGCTGAAGAGGTAGCTCAGCAGTTAAGAGCACTTGTTCTTCCAAAGGGCCTGTGTTCATTGCCAGCACCTGCTTGGTCAATCACAACCCTCAGTAACTCCAGTCCCCTGGATCTGATGCCCTCTTCTGGCCTACTTGAACATTGTGTGCACATGATGTACAAAGTTTACAAAACACCTAGACACATAATTTATTTTAAAAATAATTGAGCAAGACATGGTGGTGCATGCCAGTAATCCCAGCACTCTGGAAGCTGAGAGGAGAATCTTGAGTTCAAGGTTAGCCTGAGCTACATAACAAGTCCAAGGTTACCCTGGTATGTATAGCAAAAACCTTTCTAAATTTTAGAAAATAGATATTAAGAGGGATTACAGCATAAACAATAAAATATCAAAATGGAAAAGTCAAAATAACCAGAAAAAATCAAATATTAACTCTCAAAAAAGATTTTATTAACAAATTATTTTACAGATGAATGCTTTCAAATAATTAAATGTCTAATGGTTTTTAAACATGAGAGTTGTCATAGAAAATAAACACAATTATCAAGAGGCTACTATATGCGTGTACAACAACTTATAGGCATCATAATAAAATCAAACCAATCACCGACAGACATAATATACAAAGCTCAATAATTGCTATCAAAATGTATTTGGCAAATAGGCAATTATTATTTAAGATAAGGTCTTGCTCAGATTAGGTGAGTCTCTAGCCAGAATCTTTGGGCCTTCCTTAGTCCTCTAAATGCTGGAATTAGATGCATGCATGGCAACAACTGGCTCAGCAAATGCTTTACGCATGACCATATGCCTGGTACTGTAATAGATGTCTGAACTAATATAGCACAACACCTGCCCCATGGACTCCATTTCAAGTGGGACGATGGCTACAGGAACAAGTATTTCCCATTACAAGATTATTAAGTTAGCTACAAAGTAGTAGATTTCATAATGGCATTTTTACACATGTTTTCTTCTTCCACACCCTGCCCTCTGGCCTTTGCCTTGCCCTCCCCTCTGTCCCATTCTTGCTGTTTTTCCATTGCCCACAACAACCTAATTTCTGCTCTCCCAGTACAATATTGCATTATCTTCTGTCAGTGTTCCTGTACCCTAATCCTTCAGGTCTCTTTTTCCCTCTCACAGTTCTCTAGTTTCATGAGTCATCCACACATGGACACCGACCCACTCACACATAGAAACTTCAATCAAGAATACACACATGAGAGAAAACATAGTGCTTATCTGAATGCAGTTTATTTCAGCTAACATTCTGAACTGTAATTTCACCCATTTTCCTACAAATGTCATTTTTTTACATTTAAATCTGTGTATATATGTGTGTGTGTGTGTCTGTGTGTGTGTGTGTGACCACAGAGATGAGAGATGTCAGACCCTCCTGGGGCTTGTGTTACAGGTGGTTGTGAACTGCCTGGTTTGAGTGTTGGGAATCAAATGCTGGTCCTCTGGAAGAACAAGAAGTGCTCTTTATCACTGAGGCATATAGGCAGATCATGTGATAGTTTTGGTTGTCGTCCTCAAAGATTTGTTTATCTTTTATTTTTATGTGTGTGAATATTTTTCCTGCAATATATGTGTACATCCGTGGTGACTGTGGAGGCCAGAAAGGGATTCCCTGGAACTGGAGTTATAGATGGTTCTGAGCCACCAAGTGGGTGCTGGGAACCAAACCCAGTTCCTCTGTAAGAGCAGCCAGTGCTTTTCCCTGAGACATCTGTCCCACCACTTTCTCATTTTTGACAAACCTACTTACTGATTTCCTCAGTAGCTGCAATTTATGCTCACTAGCAGTGAGTAAAGTTTCCTCTTTCCTCAAATTCCTGCCAGCATCTGTTGTTCTGTTTTCTTGATGAAAGTCATTCTGAGCTAGTAAGGTGAGAGTATAAATCATTTTAATTTCACCTTTCCCTGATGGCTTAGGATGTTGAACCCATCATCAAATATTATTTGCCATTTCTATTTCTTCCTTTGAGGACTGTCTGCTCACCTCATTACCTCATGTATGGATTGGATTTGGTTTAATCTTGGCTGTTTTTACATAATAGAACCCTATGCGATACAGAGTTGGCAATGATTTCTCAAATCTGTAAGCTGTCTCTTCAGTTGTGAGGTTCCTTCCATTGTTAGGCAGGTTTTTAGTTTGCTATAATCCATGTGTCAGTCCTTGGGTTGTGTTCTCTGCTGTCACAGTCCATTCAGAAGTTCCTACCTCTGCATAGGATGATTGTTGACACGGGACATAGTTGATGTGTCTTCCCTGCAGTTTCAGCATGTCCTGTCTTCACATGAAGTCTGTGATCTATTTTCAATGTTTCATGTAGTTTGAGACTCGACCTGATTTCATTCTTCTACAGGTACATACCCAGTTTTCTCAGCACCATCTGTAAAAGGATCTTTCCTAATGACATCTGGGTTTAAGGGAAAAAATGAAGTACCTTCTAGGGCTGGGTTGATGAATCCATGATTAAGAGCACTTGCCGCTCTTGCAGAGGACAAAGGTTCAGTTAACAGCACCCATATGGCAGCTCACAATCCCTTATATCTCTAATTCTAAGGTATCTGATGTCATCTTCTGGAGAGTAGTTGACTGTTCAGTTTTCATGAGTTTGTAGGCATTCTGGGGGTAGAATTGTTGTTGAATTCTAGCATTATTCCATGGTAATCCAATAGCACACAGCTGGTTACTACATTTTCTTTTGTATCTGTGAATGTTTGCTTTGTTACTGATTATGTGATCAATTTTTGAGAAGGTTCCATGAGATGCTGAGAAGAAGGTATTTTCTTTTCTGTTGGGTGGAATGTTCTATAGATGTCTATTAATTTCATTTGTTTCACTACATCTGTGATATCTCTTATTGCTCCATTAAGTTTCTGTCTGTTTAGCCTGTCCATTGGTGAGAGAGGAGTGTTGAAACCTACTATTAGAGTGTGTGTTTCCCTTCTTTGAGTTGTGGTGGTGGAGAGTTGTCAGATTTCTGTGTTATTATGGGTGTTCTTAGATTCCTTGGTTTGTGCTTTGCCTTCTAGTAGTTTCTGTAAGGCTGGGTTTGTGGCTACCTATTATTTAAATCTGTTTTTGTCCTGGAATATCTTTTTTCTCCATTGATGGTGAATGCAAGCTTTGCTGCGAATAGTACTCTGGGATTGCCTTCATGGTCTCTTAGTGTTGGCAGCACATCTATCTAAGACATTCTGGCTTTCATGGTTTCCACTGAGAAGTCAGGTGTATTTCAAGTGCCTACGGACTCCTGATCTTTGATGAAGAAACCAGAAATACATGGGAGACCATTCTCTCCCTTATAAGAGATCATGTCAGCACACAGAAGCCACCCTATTGCTGACACACCCCCACATCCCAAAAAATATTTAATGGAAAGGAATTCCCACACAGACCTCAACCTAAAACCAGATATCTTGAACCTAACAGAAGAAAAAGAAGGGAAGATCCCTGAAATCAATGACATAGGAAAAGACTTTCTGAGCAGAACACTATTAACACAGACACTAATTTCAACAATTAATAAATGGGATCTCATGAAACTGAAAAGCTTCTGCATGACAAAAGATCCCATCATTCAGACAAAGTGGCAGCTTACAGAATGGTAAAATATTTTTTTATCAACTACACACCCAATAGAGGGCTAATATCCAAAATTATACAAAAAAACTCAAACAAAATGTATAAAGAACTCAAAAGGCTAGATATCAAGAAAACAAATGACTCAATTAAAACTGGGAATTTTTAAACAGAGAATTCTCAATAGGGAATCTTAAGTGGCTGAGAAAGACTTAAATGTTCAACATTCTCAGTCATTCGTGAAATGCAAACCAAGTCTGCTTTGAGAGTCCATTTTACACCTGTCAGAATCCTTAGGATCAATAATACGATTGACAGTTCCTGCTGGCAAGGACATAGAATAAGGGGTACACTCATCCACTGCTGGTAGGAGTGCAGACTCATACAGTCACTATGGAAATGAGTGTGGATTTACCTTAGAGAGATGGGAACTGATCTACCTTGTGATCCAGCTCTATCACTCTTGGGCATTTACCCAAAGGAAACTTCAGCCTACCACAGAGACGCTTACTCAACCATGTCCATTGCTGCTCTATTAATAATGCCCAGAAATTGGATAACATATTCAAGACATGAATATGAATGGATAATAAAAATTGGAACCTTTATACAAATGAATATTACTCAGCCATTAAAAAGAATTAAATTCACAGTAAATGGGTAGAACTAGGGGGAGAAATCACCCTGAGTGAGGTACCCAGACACAGAAAGCCAAATGTGGCATGTATTAGCTTACATGTGGATATACAGAATCACAGAGATTAAGCATAGAGTAACAGACTAAGGAGGAGAGAAGCATCTCATCAGGAAAGAAGAAATAGAATAGAAAGGTACAGGCTGGTGAGGGGAGGTGCAAGGAGAGAAATAGAGGGACGAGGGAGTGTATACAGGGAGAAACAGCTAAAACTAAGGCCACGGAAGTAGTGTGCAGTGGCATGGGTATTGATACAGTCGATGCTTCCTGAAATAAATGCATATGTGAAGGCAATCTAACAGAGAAATCAAATAACAGGGTGATGAGACTGTGTCTGAGAGCTTTCTCCTTCTGTCTTGCATTCCATTCTTTAGGTTGGGATTAAAGATGTGCACCACTGGGATTAAAGGCGTGCACCGCCAGGTTTCTATGGCAAACTAGTGTGGCTACTGAGATTAAAGGTGTGTGCTACCACTTACTCTCTGATCTTCAGCTAAACTTTCTTTATTAAAATACAAATGAAATATCACTACACGTAAGTATCACGAAACATTGTAAAGGAGGGGACACATAGATTATAAGAGCCAGAGCATCATGGAGTTTGCTGTGACATTGTATCTCCTAGGAATGTCAGAATCTACACCAATAAAATCTTATTAACATGGCTGCTTAAGTATGAGCTGAATAAGGACAAGAGGCAATCTATAAGGGACAAGGGGCCAACCAGCCCTACACAAAGAACTATAGGGAACTCACAAATGCTGGGAGTGGAGAAACAGTTTTAGTCCTACTGTGGGAAGAGTACACGAAATGCTTATCCAATACCAAATGGTGAGCCCTGAATCATACATACAAATAACATTATACTAAATTAAAGTATGTGTGTGTTATAGTTTCTTAGGTACTTAACAGTATGAATCCTTGTGATTTTTTTCACATATCCATAGTATTATTTTGTTCTCTTTTCTCCCTGTGTATTTATCTCCCTTCAACCTAATTATAACCCTGACAGCATACAGACAAGTAACATACAGATCGGGCAGGTTACATACACATATGCATGTAACAAAATTAATGAAAAATCCATGAATTTGAAAGGGAACAAGGAGGCATATAAGAGCGGGTTTGAAGAAAAAAAGTAAAAGGAGAAATGATGTTTCATTGTTACAAAATATTTGTATAACTATGTAAAGACGTGTTGCATTTGTTGAATTATATGTAAAAATGTGTTGCTGTTTTACCTTGTCTGCCTAAGGCACCTGATTAGTCTAACAAAAAGCTAAATGGCCAATAGCAAGAAAGAGGTATAGGCAGGACTTGCAGGCAGGGAAACTGAGTAGCAGGAGGAATTTAGGCTTAGAAAGGAAGAAAGAAAAAGAGATACCAGGGAGAAACCAGTGGCCAATCAGACACACATGGAGGAAGCAGGAAACCAAGACATACAGAATAAAAGAAAGGTAAAAAGCCCCAAGGAAAAATGTAGATGAATAGAAACAGGTTAAATTAAGTTCAAAAAGCTAGCAGGACGAGCCTAAGCTAAGACTAAGCACTTATAATTAATAAGAAGCATTCATAATAAATTATTTGGGAGTTTCTTGGTGGCCCAAAGGGAAATTCCAACTACACATAATACAATAAATAAAATAAAGAAGTAGTTGTTTTTAAAGAATTAACATAAAAGGTAAAAAAGGGACACAGCCAAGACTGTTAAATAGACAAGCTTGTCTCAGAAAAAAAAAAGAAGATAAAAAGAGATGTAACATATCCCTATTACCTGCTCTGAAGAATTTTTCACAGATACTGCCACGGCATAACCACATGGGAATAAGGTGGCCTGCATTAATTAAAAGAGTTTCTAATAGTAAAGTATATTACAGTTGCTTATGACTTAAAATGTCATTATAAAATATCTAGCAAATTAAATTCAACTTGATTACATTATCATTTCTTCCCACTACATTCCTTAGGATGAATTTTAATTTATTAACGCCATGTATCACTAAGCTAAAATCCTGATACAATTATCTCACTTGATCCTGAGTGGCATTCAGAAGTAGACATAGAAAGCAAGCTTGTCAGGTTTTTGTGTGTCTATGACTACCAGCCTGATGACTGTAGACTTCAACTTTTTAAAATTTGTACAAAAAAAAATGTTTCAATGAGTTCTTTGATGAGGAATGATTTTAGAAGGACTAGTATGTGAAAACTTGCTTTATTTAAGCACCCGTAGAACATTAATCCTTTCTCACTTCAGTCTTCTATAAAAAGAATCCAGGAGTAGTTAATGCATAAGCAATAGCTATTACAATAGTCTTACTAATTGACCTTGTAATGACAAAATATGGGAGATCTTGGTCAAACAGAGATAATACTTCCAATTCAAATGTCTTAGCTAAAGTGATTTTGTATTTCTTCTGTAGACTCTTCTCAAACTCACAGAGATCCCCCTGCCTCTGCCTCTTGAGTACTGGGAGTAAAGGAATGTACCACCACTGACCAGCAAATTTTGTACTTCTTAAGGCATCTTGAAACTAAGATGAGTGTTGAAATGAATTTTGAGAACTTAGGTCCTGATAAAACTGTACAAGAATACTTTTTATTTGCCTTTATTTTTTTAAAAAAGATCTTTATTATTTTTATTTTATGTATAAAGTGTTTTGCCTACATGTATGTCTGTATACCACACGTGTGTCTGGTGCCCACCAAGGCCAGAAGAGGGCATCAGACCTCCTGAAATTAGAGTTATAGTTATGGGTCCTGGGGATTTAACCCATTTCTTTGGAAGAGCAGGCAGTGCTCTTACCCACGGAGCCATTTCACCAGGCCCAGGGATATTTTACAAAACAAAACAACAATAAAAGATACTATGGAAAACAACTGGGCACTGCTGCAAAAGTACTTGATTGTCTCAAATACAGATGAGGAGACACACTGATGGCTAGGAAAGACTGAAACTCAAAAGGGCTGCTAGGGACAAAACTACAATTCTAGCCAGAGGCACAACAGCTGCAAGATTTAGAAATCTAAGCTTTTGCCCTAGGACTTCCCACCACTGTCTGGGAACTGGCATAGCCTTCTTGCTTAAGAGTACTCGCAAGAGGCTTTCTGACGTCACGCAGGCGGAGACTTTAAAATCCAAATGGCTCCTGGTTGGCATTGGTGGGTGTCTTCCTAAGCAGTTGTGCATTTTACTGGAAGTGGGCGCTGGGGGTCAAGAACCAGAGAGAAAGGTAACTGCTGGTATGGGGTTAACTCTGTTCCTGCTAAGAAACTCTGTGGCATCAGAGACCTGGGGCGGCATCTGCCAGGTTCTGGGTTCAGGGATCAGTAAGTTTGTGTGGGCAGCGCCTGGAGAGGGAAAAGAGGATGCTGATTGCTGACCAAGGTGTTCCGCAGGGAGGGGGAGAAGGGGAGGACTGCCTGGGAGGGACAGGTTAAAACACTGCGTTCCTGTGGTAATGCAGCATCTGAAAAGCCATGTAAGAAGAAAAAGTCTGGGAAACTGAAGGCTTGAGAATAAGACCTAAGTGGAATGTAAGCAGTCGAACAAGGAGTGATGTGACTCAGTGCACAGCCTATTGTGCTAAAGTCCCCAGCTCAAACAAACAATAAAGTGGGTGTTATTATTTGGTGTTAGTATTTGGGAATCTGCATTGGCCTGCCTGTCCTTAGGGTCCTGACAGGAAACCTCCTCACCTGTAGCCACTAAGAGCACTTCACCTGTAGCCACTTCTGGGCACATTTGCTATGGTTCCTTGTAACAGGTGGACCTACCCCTAACCTCCCCCTTCTCCTGTGTCTACCTCCCTCTCTCTCCCGCACTCTTTACCCCATGGGACTAGTCTGCTCCCCTCTCTGCCTTCTCTGTCCCTTCTCTCTCATCTTCCAATAAGCCTCCTGTATAAGCCTTATCGCATAGCGTGACTTCTCTTCACTACATATATATATATATATATATATATATATATATATATATATATATATATATATATATATAATTTTATCAACAGTGAGTTCTGTCTTATCCTAGAAAGAAGCCAGGGCAGGACCAGAAAAAGCGGAGTGGCTAGCGTCTAGTACTGCAGAGACGAAGACAGGGTCTGACATAGGTATGCTTATAATACTAAAATATTTTGAGAATGGAAGCAGCCTCTACATTATGTTATGGAACGGATTGCTTGTCTTTACTGAAAGGGAGATTAGAACCAGAAAGACAATAGTGGGTATTAAACTATGGGGTTAAACATAAAGCAAGAAAAGTAGATATTAGGAAAAGAGAATGAATCCTGATTTTGAAGCCAAAGGAAACATTTTGAGGAGAGTTAAGGAGCCTGAGATTTCTTGTCAAGCAGTCTGTGAGTTACCATTGAAATAGACATAAGAGATACCAGTGATGTATTCGGGATAACACATTGAAATTTTGCGATCATGGATTGCCGTGTGATGCAGGAATCATATATGTTCATTTTTGCATTGTCTTGCTCGAGTGTATTGAATACTTGAAGTTGCATAGGTGTTATCTTTAGTGAGGAGTTAAGTATACATGACAAACAAATACAGCACACAGGGAAAATACTATCGTAAAGGAATAAACTTAGTTACTCTTCTACTTCAGAATAAAAGTGACAATTATTGCTTAATGATCCACTTGCATCTGGAACATTTTTCTGATATTGAAATCATGAATTAGGTTCTGAGCATGAAGCGCAGTTCCATTTCCACCGGTGGTGCTGGCTGCCTCTCCACACAGGAATTAAGATCTCAGGACCTCGACGAACCAGACCTTTATACCCATCAAGCGTAAGTGCCTCCAACTATGGATCTCAGCTGCATGCTGCCATGTTCTGTAGCTAGTTCTCAGAAACTGTAGAATCAGATGGTGAAAGTGGGTCTTCTCTAGTTCCACACTTGAGTCGCTCACTCTCCAAAGGTTAGTAATTCCTTCAGAGAGCTTTGGTTTTACTGTCTAAGTCTGGCAGTATTAATTATATTAGCAATTAAACTAAGAAAATGTCAATATAAACTCAATTTAAAATAACAATCTTATTATAAGGTTTCAAAACTAAAATGGTTTTATTTATTTATTTGCTTCTTTGTTTGTTTTGGTTTGTTTTGGAGACAAGATTTCTCGATGCAGCCCTAGTTTTCCTGGCATTCACTCTGTAGACCAGGTTAGCATCGAACTTTGGGATATACCTTTCTCTGCTTCCAAAGTGCTCAGATTAAAGGTGCGTGCCACCACCACCTACAATGCTTTTAATTTAAAAAAAAAATCTGGGTAAGCAAGATGACTCAGCAGGTAAAGGCACTTATCAACAAACCCAAACACCTGCTTTCAATCCCCAGACCCACATGGTAGAAGAGAACCTGCTGCATCAGCAGCTACTGACCACCAGCTGCTCGCTCTCTTTCTGTCTCTCTCTCTCTCTCTCTCTCTCTCTCTCTCTCTCTCACACACACAATAATAAATGTAATAAAGTTAAAATATTTCCAATGCAAAACAATTTCATTGGGCAGCAAAACATGGTCTCCCCTTTTAACGTCAGATCCCTTTAATATCTGACTAATGAAAGACAGTTAGAATCTATTCTGCTGCTGCATTCAGACTGTCCTAGCAGCCAGTCTCTAGGTAGCAATGTATGCATGAAAGGATGAGCATGAGAAGAACAAACAACATCTTAGTTTTGATGTAGTGATACCTAGATATACATACCTTGGAGAACATGTCTAGTCTAGATCAGCAGTTGTCTGGATTGGAGGTGGGGAAGTTTGATACAGATTGACAGGAAACAGTCTGTTATTTGTATGACCTGGGGTATGACCTCACCTTTTTGTACTTTGAATCCCTTGTGTATAAGAATGGGGATAGGTTGAGCGGTGGTGCACGTATTTAATTAAACGGAGGCAGTCTAATCTCTGGGTTTGAGGCCAGCCTGGTCTACAGACAAATTCCAAGACAACCAGAGCTACACAGAAAAACCTGTCTTCCAAAAAAAGAAAGAAAAAGAGTGGAGATACTGGGAGATTGCTCAGTGGTTTAGAGTCATTCCTATTCTACCACAGGACCCAAATTCAGTTCCCAGTACCCACATTGGGCAGGTCACAAGCGCCTGTGACTCCAGCTCAAGGAGATCTGGTGCCCCTTTTGTGACCTCCATAGGCACTCTCGTGCATGTGTGGTTATGCCTATACAAACAAAATATACATAGAATATAAAATAGAACTTTTCACTTTTTTAATGGAGATAATGGCAGACTCTCCTTTACAAGTTGTTCTGAATATTTATTGAGTGTTTATATAGGTCAACTGCTCTTAAGTTCTTCATGCATATTAACTCTTGATACTCGGTGACAACTTTCCCTTAAGGCACAATGGCAAACAAGGGAGTACAAAAAAGGGAGCAGTTATAGGGGCATAAATAGAGACGAAAGTGTTTAGGTTATTGAACAGGCCTTTAGACTACTTGGTACAGAAGATCTATGGGCCTGAAACACACCTTTAAGGATAATATATGTGTTGATAATGTCATGCACAAGGAAATTTGGTTTGTTATTTGTGGTGCTGAGGATTGAGCACAAGCTGAACAAAACACTGAGATACATCCCTGTCACAGAAGTACATTTCATTCCCCCCATATTTTATACCTAAACTGCTGTAACTTCATGGTATGCTCTCCTGCTTTAAGGAATGCATTGTCTTTAGTTATTTAAAGCTTAAAGACTAATGTTTGATGCTGTTGTTACGATGTGTGTGTGTGTGTGTTTGCGTGTGTGATGGATAGCCTTGAAATAATGCAGACTTGAACACAGAAGGAAATGTTTTTGATTGCCTTCTTAATATGCAACTTGGTATGTTTTCAAGTTCTAAAAAAATAAAGGATACAAGACCTATCCATGATAAAGTATTTATTCAGAAAAATATCCAACATCTATATAAGGTATTAAATTGTCTGATTTGAGTGATTTTGCAGTGTGGTTTAAATTCTGGTTTGTCTGAGACAGGGTTTCTCTGTCTAGCTCTGGCTGTCAGTGGAACTCATTCTGTAGACCAGGCTGGCCCTGAACTCACAGACATCTGCCTGCCTCTGGCTCAGGAGTGCTGGGATTTGCTGGGATTAAAGGTGTGAGCCACTAGCACCCAGTTTTATTGTTTTTTTAAAAGCAATGTATAAGTAAAACCCACAGTTTTACAAAAATAGCTATTCAAGTAATCCACACAAAGTTGTTTTCACCGTTAACAATTTCTATGGCATTTGACATGGGCTACAAACATGGCCCTGTGGTAAAGTACTTTCTTAGCATGTGGCTTCAGACCTGGGCTCAATTCCTAGTACCATCAAAAAGAACAAAACAAAACAAAACAACTACTTTTTACTAGGAAGACCCTTTTCCCTTCCTCAATAAAAGAGAGGTCAGGAGTGTGCCTTGTATCAGCAATTCCAGCACTTTGTTATCAGACGCTGGGGGGATTGCAAGTTCCAGGTCAGGCAGGGTCACATAGTAAGACCCTATCTAAAATACATAACAGCCAGGAAATCTTAAAATGAAAAATGGCCTATGTTTAGTAATAGTGCAAGTTAGTTTGAGTCATGAAAAATTTAAACAAAAATCAGTCTATAAGAAAATGTTGATGAGGGTCTGAAGAGGTGGCTCAGCATCTAAGAACACTGCTTACTCTTCCAGAGGTGCTGAGTTCAGTTCCCAGTAACCACATACTGGCTCACAACTGTCTATAGTGTGATCCCATGTCCTCGTCTGACAAAGTTGGACGTGCAGGTAGAGTACTCATATAAATAAAAATAAGTTTTTAAAGAAAAAAAGGAAGGAAGGAAGGAAGGAAGGAAGGAAGGAAGGAAGGAAGGAAGGAAAAGAAATGAAGGAAGAAAAAGTTGATGAAGCCCGGTGGTGGTAGTGGTGGGAGCACATGCCTTTAATCCCAGCACTCAGGAGCCAGAGGCAGGAAGAGCTCTATGCGTTAGAGGCCAGCCTGGGCTACAGAGTGAGCTCCAAGACAGCCAAGCCTACACAAAGAAACCCTGTCCCATAAAACCAAAAGAGTTGATGATCTAAATATTTGTGCAGTAGGACATACCTATAATCCCAGATTTGGAAAGCAGGAGAATCCATTGTTCTGGGCTATGTAAACTCATGACTCAAAAAAAAAAAAAGAAGAATAAAAGAAAAGAAAAACTATATGTATGTAGGACTGGAGGGTTTTTTCTGTGATTAAGAAAACTGTTTGCTCTTGCAGAGGACCTGAATTCAATTTCTGGCACTCACACAGAAACTCAAACCATCTGTAACTGCAGTTCTTCTCATCTAGGAGCACACAACACACATGCTTACATGCAGTGAAGATGTTTATATGCATAAATATACATGTACATAATAATTGACGAGAGGCTGAAGAGGTAGCTCAGCAGTTAAGAGCACTTGTTCTTCCAAAGGGCCTGTGTTCATTGCCAGCACCTGCTTGGTCAATCACAACCCTCAGTAACTCCAGTCCCCTGGATCTGATGCCCTCTTCTGGCCTACTTGAACATTGTGTGCACATGATGTACAAAGTTTACAAAACACCTAGACACATAATTTATTTTAAAAATAATTGAGCAAGACATGGTGGTGCATGCCAGTAATCCCAGCACTCTGGAAGCTGAGAGGAGAATCTTGAGTTCAAGGTTAGCCTGAGCTACATAACAAGTCCAAGGTTACCCTGGTATGTATAGCAAAAACCTTTCTAAATTTTAGAAAATAGATATTAAGAGGGATTACAGCATAAACAATAAAATATCAAAATGGAAAAGTCAAAATAACCAGAAAAAAATCAAATATTAACTCTCACAAAATGATTTATTAACAAATTATTTTACAGATGAATGCTTTCAAATAATTAAAGGTCAGATGGTTTTTAAACATCAGAGTTGTCATAGAACATAAACACAATTATCAAGAGGCTACTATATGCGTGTAACAACAACTTATATGCATCATAATAAAATCAAACCAATCACCGACAGACATAATATACAAAGCTCAATAATTGCTATCAAAATGTATTTGGCAAATAGGCAATTATTATTTAAGATAAGGTCTTGCTCAGATTAGGTGAGTCTCTAGCCAGAATCTTTGGGCCTTCCTTAGTCCTCTAAATGCTGGAATTAGATGCATGCATGGCAACAACTGGCTCAGCAAATGCTTTACGCATGACCATATGCCTGGTACTGTAATAGATGTCTGAACTAATATAGCACAACACCTGCCCCATGGACTCCATTTCAAGTGGGACGATGGCTACAGGAACAAGTATTTCCCATTACAAGATTATTAAGTTAGCTACAAAGTAGTAGATTTCATAATGGCATTTTTACACATGTTTTCTTCTTCCACACCCTGCCCTCTGGCCTTTGCCTTGCCCTCCCCTCTGTCCCATTCTTGCTGTTTTTCCATTGCCCACAACAACCTAATTTCTGCTCTCCCAGTACAATATTGCATTATCTTCTGTCAGTGTTCCTGTACCCTAATCCTTCAGGTCTCTTTTTCCCTCTCACAGTTCTCTAGTTTCATGAGTCATCCACACATGGACACCGACCCACTCACACATAGAAACTTCAATCAAGGCTGCACACATGAGAGAAAACATAGTGCTTATCTGAATGCAGTTTATTTCAGCTAACATTCTGAATTGAAATTTCACCCATTTTCCTACAAATGTCATTTTTTACTTTTAAATCTGTGTGTGTGTGTGTGTGTGTGTGTGTGTGACCACAGAGATGAGAGATGTCAGACCCTCCTGGGGCTTGTGTTACAGGTGGTTGTGAACTGCCTGGTTTGAGTGTTGGGAATCAAATGCTGGTCCTCTGGAAGAACAAGAAGTGCTCTTTATCACTGAGGCATATAGGCAGATCATGTGATAGTTTTGGTTGTCATCCTCAAAGATTTGTTTATCTTTTATTTTTATGTGTGTGAATATTTTTCCTGCAATATATGTGTACATCCGTGGTGACTGTGGAGGCCAGAAAGGGATTCCCTGGAACTGGAGTTATAGATGGTTCTGAGCCACCAAGTGGGTGCTGGGAACCAAACCCAGTTCCTCTGTAAGAGCAGCCGGTGCTTTTCCCTGAGACATCTGTCCCACCACTTTCTCATTTTTGACAAACCTACTTACTGATTTCCTCAGTAGCTGCAATTTATGCTCACTAGCAGTGAGTAAAGTTTCCTCTTTCCTCAAATTCCTGCCAGCATCTGTTGTTCTGTTTTCTTGATGAAAGTCATTCTGAGCTAGTAAGGTGACAGTATAAATCATTTTAATTTCACCTTTCCCTGATGGCTTCACCTTTCCCTGTCCATTGGTGAGAGAGGAGTATTAAAGTCTCCTACTATTAATGTGTGCGGTTTGATGGCTGCCTTGAGTTTTAACAATGTTTCTTTTATGTACGTGGGTGCTTTTATATTAGGGGCGTAGATATTCAGGATTGAGATTTCATCCTGATGAATTGTTCCTGTTATGAGTAGAAAATGTCCCTCTCCATCTCTCCTGAATGATTTAAGTTTGAAGTCAACTTTGTTAGAAATTAGTATGGCCACACCTGCTTGTTTCCTAGGTCCATTTACTTGATAAGCCTTATCCCAGGCCTTTACTCTGAGTAGGTGCCTGTCTTTGTGGTTGTGGTGTGTTTCTTGTAAACAGCAGAATGTTGGATCCTGTTTTCATATCCAATCTCTTAGTCTGTGCCTTTTTATAGGTGAGTTGAGTCCATTGACATTAAGTGATATTAATGACCAGTGGTTGTTAACTCCGGTCATTTTTTTAGTAGTAGATTTTGTGTGTTTCCCTTCTTTGAGATGTGCTGGTAAAGGATCTCTAGATGTCTGAGTTACTGTGGTCATTGTTGGACTCCTTGATTAGTGATTTTCCTTCTATTACTTTCTGTAAGGCTGAATTTGTGGCTACGTATTGTTTAAATTTGTTTTTATACTGGAAAATTTGTTTTCTCCATTTATTGTGAATGAAAGCTTGGCTGGGTATAGTAGTCTGGGCTTGCATCCATGGTCTCTTCGTTTCTGCAGTACATCTATCCTGGACCTTCTGGCTTTCTTGGTTTCCATAGAGAAGTCAGGTGTATGTCTGATAGGTTTACCTTTATAAGTAACTTGGCCTTTTTCCTTTGCTGCTCTTAGTATTCTTTCTTTATTCTGTATGCTTTGTGTTTTGATTACTATATGGCGAGAGGATGTTTTTTTTTGATCCAGCCTATTCGGTGTTCTCTATGCTTCTTGAACCTTCATAGGTATATCTTTCTTTAGGTTGGGAAAGTTTTCTTCTATAATTTTATTAAATATATTTTCTGGACCATTGAGCTGTGCTTCTTCTCCTTCTTCTATTCCTATTATTCTTAGGTTTGGTCTTTTTATTGTGTCCCATATTTCCTGAATGTTTTGTGATGAGAATTTGTTGGCCTTGCTGTTTTCTTTGATCAGCGTGTTTATTTTCTCTATGGTATCTTCAGAATCTGAAATTCTTTCTTCTATCTCTTGTATTCTGTTGGTTATGCTTGCTTCTTTAGTCTCTATTCGTTTACCTAGATTTTCCCTGTCCAGCTGGCCTTCTGTTTGTGTTTTCTTCTTTGCCTCCATTTCAGTTTTTAAGTCTTGAACTGTTTCCATTATCTGTTTGATTGTTTTTCCTTGGTTTCCTAGGGTATCATTCACTGATTTACTCAATTCTTCAAACTTTCTGTTATACTTCTCATCCATTTCTATAAGGGCATTTTTTACATGTTGTTTAAGGGCGTCAATCACTTTCATAAAGTCAATTTTATCTACTTCTTCATGATTAAGGTGTTCATGTCCTCGTGTTGGGAGGTCGCTGGGTTCTGGTGGTTTCATATAGTTTTTCAGATTGTTGGGTGAATTCTTGCATTGGCGCCTGCCCATCTCTTTCTCCGAATGCTCCCCTATGGATCTTCTTTTAACGGATCAGGTCTCCTTGCCTACTGATGTACTTTCCCAGTGATGGCACCCTGCAGTGATAGCTCTCCTGGTGCTCCAGTGATGTCTCTCCTGGTATCAATATCAGATCTCCGTGCCCAAAGACGGCTCTCCTGGTACCCATATTAGCTCTCCCACTGATGGCTCTCCTGGTGCCAAGATCAGATCTCCGTGCAGGTTGGGTAGTTTGTAAACAAAGGCCTTACCTTGCTTGGTGCGGGCAGGCTGGAGAAACAAAGGAAGTCTCGCCTGCCTACTTGCCCTGAGGATTTGCCCCCAGCGCCAGACAGACTGAGCTGGATGGTGTTATGTGCCCAAAGAGGAAAGGGGGCAGAAGGAAGAAGGGTTCTGGATGCAAGCTGGGTGGGACAAGAAGAGAGAGGCAGTATGCAGGGTGTAGAGCCCCTGCAGGGAGCCCAGGGAGTATAGGGTGGGGGATGAGGAACTTCAGAGTTCCCTGTCCAGGGCTGCTTCCCCCGCTGCCGGTCCGGTCACAAACTCACCCTGCTGCTGTCTCTCCTGGTGCCTAGATCAGATCTCCGTGCAGGTTGGGTAGTTTGTAAACAAAGGCCTTACCTTGCTTGGTGCGGGCAGGCTGGAGAAACAAAGGAAGTCTCGCCTGCCTACTTGCCCTGAGGATTTGCCCCCAGCGCCAGACAGACTGAGCTGGATGGTGTTATGTGCCCAAAGAGGAAAGGGGGCAGAAGGAAGAAGGGTTCTGGATGCAAGCTGGGTGGGACAAGAAGAGAGAGGCAGTATGCAGGGTGTAGAGCCCCTGCGGGGAGCCCAGGGAGTATAGGGTGGGGGATGAGGAACTTCAGAGTTCCCTGTCCAGGGCAAGGATTACCTTTATAACAAGACCATGCCTTCAAGCTCCCATTTTTTTGGAATAGATTCATTCATAGGGCTCTCACCTGCCTGAAGTCTCATGTCTTTGTATCATTAGTATCTGACTCTGGGGACTAAGTTACCAACATGAATTCTGCAGAATAAACATTCAAATTGTCCTAGTCCATTATAACAGAAGTTTAGGTGATAGAACGTAAAGCACAAACCATGAGGAACATAATGTACAGCCTGGTATGGCCTTTAATCCCAGAATTCCAAAGGCCAAGGCAAATAGATCCTCTGAATTCAATGCTACCCTGATCTACATGCTCCCATTTTTTTGGAATAGATACCAGGCCAGCCAAAGCTACTCAGTCCTGGTCTCAAGAAAACATAAAGTGCAGCCTGGGTACCATTGTTTATAGTTGCAAAACCATAGCAGTAAGGTCTGATGAAAACGATGAGATTGTCTTATTTTGATTTCCTGATACTTGAATAAAACACAGAATAAAACTAATGAAGGGGGCTGGAGAGATGGCTAAGAGCACTGTCTGCTCTTCCAGAGGACCCCAGTTCAATTACCAGCAACTACATGGTGGCTCACAACCAGCACATTGTATGCATAGGAGATAAATAAATCTTTCAAAAAAAAAAAGACACTAACAGAGGGAAGAGTTTATTACATTAATCATCAAGGGAATTAAGGGCAGAAACTCAAGCAGGAGCAGAGGTGGGAACTATGAAGCCAAGCTGTTTACTGACTCGTTCTCCATAGTTTGCTCAGCTTGCTTTCTACTACAGTCCAGTATTACCTACTTGGGTGGCACTGCCCACAGAGGACTAGCCCTCTCCCATCAGTCATGAGTTAAAGGAGTGCTTCATAGATATGCCCATGGGCCAGCCTAATGGAGACTTTTCCTTTATTGAGGTTCCATCTTTCCAGATGACTCTAGTTTGTATCTGGTTGACAAAGCTAACCAGCAGAGAGATGAAGTTTAAAAGTATTATAAAGAAAGACAAGCACAGATCAGATGTGGTGCTGCACATGTGTGATCCCAACACTTCAGGAAACTGAGGAAGGAAAGCTGTTTGTTTGGAGACACAGGGACGAAAGGAGATTTAGTGACAGATAATGACTAATGTACTTATAGAAGTACATTGAATGTAGGAAAATGAAAAGGTTTTTGAGGAGAATCCTATACTCAGCTGTTAAACACTGTGCAAAGTAATTTGTGTAATGTGAACGAATACACAAAAATTAATGATGAATAAGATCTTCAGAGTAGACTCAAATATCTTCAAACAGGTATGCATGCAGTGTAGCTTTAAAATACACTTTTACTGTAGCCTTTATGCTTGCTAACACGGTTGCTCGTTATCTTCCTGTTTCTCATAGGTATCTCTTTGCACTATCCAAGAGCTCCCTCTATGCAGTGGAAGCCCCTCATACCTGGCCTAACATCCTGGCAGCCTTGGTATGGCTGATAGACTGCATCAAGGTATTTGATTGATAGTTTAAATCTTACCTTTAAACGTTTAGTTTTTGTTTTGTTTTGTTTTTCCTCACAATGAATTTCTATTCTCTCCCTATCTGACTTTTGCAACTTGTCTCCAAACCTGCTTCTGCTTTCAAAGCACGTCTGATTTGAAGTTCTTCAAACTGTTAGTGTAAGAACGGTGAGCAGGGAGAAGCTCTGCTTGACAAATTGTTTTCCTGTGGTGTTAGAGTTTAGACAAAAATGAACCCATCGTTTTTCTTTGAGAAATTCATTTTGTCATTTTTCAAAAATAGAATCAGTGTTAATCACAAAAAATAGGGAAATATAGAATGAATATTTTCCCAACTTACAGATAACTTTTAAGTCATTTTCTTTGGATATAGCTTTCTTTCTTTCTTTCTTTCTTTCTTTCCTTCCTTCTTTCTTTCTTTGGTATTAGGTGTTGAACCATGGGTCGCTCTACCATTGAGGTGCACTTCAGCCCTGGATATTGGTTTCAAAGTCCTGTTTACTCTAAAACTGTGTACAGTCATGTTTTACTTGCTGATGTTCTGTCACTGATGGATGGCATGGTGGTCCCATAAGATTATTACAGATATGAACTAATTTCTGTCACTTAGTGATGGAGCCATTGCAAAATTGCTCATCTCTGGTGATGCTGATATAAACCTGTGCTGCAGCCATATAAGAGTATAACACATAAGTTAATGTTGCCTGACATGTTTACCCTACTTATTTTATAGAGTGTATGACATTTTTTTAAACAAATGTTTTTTTTTATTGTAAAACAGTACCATGTAAATCTGTAGCAGCCTCTTTTTTCTACATATTAACAAGTTTTCCTCCAAGGAAACTTATAGCAATTAAAAATACTCAGCCTCCAGATGTGATAGCACACTTTTTTGAGTCCTAGCACTTGGGGCAGAGGCAGGCAGATCTCTGAGTACAGGGACAGCCTGGTCTATGCAGAGACAGCCCTTCTCTACACAGCCATGGGTGAGCATTGTGTGCCTATGGAGAGGCATTACTGTTTCAGACTCTACCTATGTGGAAACTTTAAAGCTGTTTGTTTTCTCAGTTTTATATCCCGCTACGTGATTTTGCTATTAATTTGAAACTTTTCTTTTTTGGTTGGTTGGTTGGTTTTTTCTGTGAGTGAATCTCACCAAGTTGCCTAGTCTGTACTCTGGGGTCAAAGGTCAAATAATCTTCCCACTGCAATCTGGTAAATAGCTGGAACTACAGGTATGTGCCACTGCATCCAGCTTTTAATCCAGCATTTTATTTGAACCTTTTTGTATGAAATTCTTTCTGTCTCAAACTGAGCCAATGATTTGGGAAGGAATATTGTTGGGTTTGGTTTGGTTTTGTTGTCAGGTTGCTGTGCCTTTGAGAAAAGAATGGCTGGGATATGGTGAGTGGGCGTTTTGGTTCATCATTTTGGAATAGAAACTGTATTTCACTGGTAGTCTTAACTGGGATCACCAGTCCTTGGCATTATATCCAGGTTTGGTTTTTGTTGTTGTTTTTTGTTGTTGTTGTTTTTGTTGTTGTTGGTTTTTGGAGTGGACTTCGTATTCCCTAGATTTATGGTCACCCATGTTAGTGTTAGAGCCTCTTTTATTCTGTGTAGGCACTCTTCAGCTGAACCGCACTTCCCAGTCCTGATGATGCCTTTGAAGGCTTTAACTTGTTATTTCTGTGTGTGTGAGCGATGTGTAAACATACTTATCCTGTGGCACACATGTGAAAGTCATAGCATAATATTTTGGAGTTGGTTACTGAGTCTGGTCTGTTGTTCATGTTTTTAATAACTGACAACATGAAAAAAAGAATATTGCTATTTTTTATATTTTTATTTTTTTTTAAAGTTGAACTTCAAAGTTTCACACAAGAGTAATTGCCTGGGCTGGAGAGATGGCACAGAGGATAAAAGCATTGACTGCTTTTTCAGAGGTCCTGAGTTCAATTTCAGCAACCCCATGGTGGCTCACAACCATTATAAGATCTGATGCCCTCTTCTGACATGCAGACAGAACACTGTATACATAGCAAATAAATCTTTTTTTTTTTTGGCTGTTGAAGTCACAAGGGCCCAGTCTTTAATGAGAGGCAAGGGGAGGGAAGGAGAGGGAAGGAAACTGGTGCACTCTGGGGTGCTCCAGGCATCTTCCTGCAACCTCCTGCAAGGGATCTCGGGGTCCAGGGATGTCCTGTTTCAGGTCCCGAGCTTGAAGCCTCTCTGGGCATGGCCCAGGCGCTGGAGTCCTGGTCCATATCTGCCCAGAGTCCGGAGGCCTCCTGAGTGTTCTGTGTCCGCCGGGGTGGGGGGGTGAGGGGGTTGGGGGGATGAGGGGTGGAGGGGTGGGAGTGTGATGGGGGTGGGGGGATAAGGGGAGGGGCCTTGACACCACTGCAGCTCACCTGAGCTCTGGTACCCAGAGCACCATCAGCTTATACCTGTGTGAAGCCTCTGTGTGAAGTACCTGTGTGACCTGGACCTTGGATCCCCTGCGGTGATTGCAGCTCCTCCTCTGGTTGCACAAGTGGAGGCAGAGGCTGCAGAGCAGCAGCAAGGGGAAAAGCCGCGGTTTTTTTGTTGTTGTCGTTCTTTTTTCTTCTTTTTCTGCTTCTCCCGCGCGCTGGGAGCCAGCTACAAGCGTGGCAGGAAAAAAAAATTGCCTTTTTTCCTTTTGCAATGATGCAAAAAATAATGATATTACTGTGTATTTGCATGTGCATGGGCACATGTACACATGCTACAACATATATGTGGAATCAAGCCCAGGTTGCCAAAACTGTATATCATGCTTTTACCTCCTTCTCGCTAGCACTTTTTTCCCTTTTATCTTATCAATTTACAAAAACTTATCTCCACTTCCTACTACTGGAACTGCAAATGCTCATCTCCACATTCAGCTTTTACATGGTTCCCTTAGCACAAATTCAAATAAATACCTGCAGTCAGCTATGAGGGTAAGCTGAGCAATCCAAGAACAGAGTGGCCAGGCACTAGAGAGAACTTTAACTTCTACCAATGCTTAGACCTAAGGGGCAATCCTCTCCTTGGGCTCCCTCCTCAGGCTCTCTCCTCAGACTAAAGGGACAATCCTCAGAATACTCTGAGCTCTTGTCTCCTCCCCTCTTATATTCCTCTCTCCATCCAGCCCTATCACTCCTGTCTCCACCTCTCTAGTGGTGGGATTGAAGGTGTGGGATCACCTCTGCAGGAGCTCTGTTTCTCTTTTAGACATTCAGTCATGTGTAACCCAGAGTGGTCTTGAACTAACAGATCCCTCTGTCTTTCTCCTTAGTCCTGGGATTAAAGGTATGTGCCTTCTAGTGGTTTACTCTGCACTCTGATCTTCAGGCAAGCTTTCTTTTTTAAAACATAAAAAACCCATCACAATAGTTATTGGGCCTCCAAACTCAATTCGTCATGCTTGTATGGTAAGCATTTTATCCACAGAACATTTTCCCAGCCTATCGATATTATTTAAAATTCTGTGTTTTGCTTACCCCTCCCCCATTGGCTTCAAATTGCATTCATAAACATTAGGGAAACATTCCCATCTTGACAATATTTAACGTTAACATTTGGGGAAGTATTGATTTTCTCATTTATTCATCTCTATTTCTTCAGTAAGATATAGCTTTCTTAATATCAAGTATCATGTTTTTAAGTTCCATTTGTTTTGATGTTTTCTTAACTATATTTCTATGCTGAGACTTGTAGTGATATTTCAAGACTTTCTTGTCTCACTAGTCTTAATAAACTATCTTACCCCATTCTAAATCATTTTCTATTACTACCACTGTTTAAAAAGAAAGGTTGTTTTGTATGTAACAAAAATTATGATATATTCAGATAAAAGGTAGTGTTTTCCCTACAGAAGTGGATGTGCTGTTATCTCAAAAATGGCTTATTAAGCCAGGCTTACTGATTCTGGCCTGTAATCTCATCTAATTAGGAAGCTAAGGCAGAAGAATCACAGGTATCTGTCCTTACAGGTGCTTCTACAAAGAGAGGTTTAGGCCAGCCTGTGCAACTTAGATCCTGTCACAAGATAAAAAGGAAAAGAGAACTTAAGAATAGCTCAGTGATAGTTTGCTCGTCTAGCATACATATGACTGTTAATTCAGCGCCCCCAACCCCAATGAAGTTACTGCTGGCTGGTGATGGAAGAGAGTATAGGGAGCTTGTCTAAGCAAGTATTAGATCCTGACATAATGGTTGTAGGAACAATTGAAAATGTTCCTTTAAAATATTATTTTTACTTATCTTTGCTTGTGAAAATCTGTGTGAGGCCAGAAGAGAGCACTGGGTCCACTAGAACCAATGTCACAGGCATTTGTGAGATATACGAACTTGAGTCCTCAAGAAAATCACCAAGCACTCTTAACAATTTGAGCCCTCTCTCCAATTCTGAATATATTATTATTCTCTTCACCTCCATATATAATATATTGACTGATGGCCTCTGTCCATTATTTGTTATTTTTTCTGATCCCAAATTGCTTCATAATATTTTATAAGTGGCTTGATAGTTTCTCTCATTCTTCACTGTGCCTCTTTGCTCACTTGGCACACAGTCTGTCTGCATAGCAGCAATTTGACCATGGCCCCATCTCTTTTAGAGACTAAATAAAAAGGTTGCATGAGCTCCAAAATCAATTTTGGTTAGGGCCTGGCTTGGATTTCCTGTGCCCTGAACAATGCTCAGAAATAGTATTTTGTTAGAGAATACCACCTTCACCTGGTGGGAGCTCCATTCTATAGCATTAGGTGAAGACTCTATCTCAAAACAATGTTATCAAAGCACTTGCGAGATGACTTGATTAAGAGAACTTCCTACCCTTCCGAGAACCAGAGTCCCTGCACCCACACCAGGTAGCTCTTAATTACCTATAACTCCAGCTACAGTGAGTCCAGTGCCCTCTTCTGACCTTGTAGAACACTGTATATATAATAAACAAATCTTTAAAAAAGAATGAATTTTACAAACTATTAAACCACTAATCTAGTGTGCTGTTTGTTTACTATTTAGATTTATCGTGCCAAGAAAGAAAGCACACCTTGTGGAGAAGAAACAGAAGATGGAATTAAGCATGATAAGGTACTATAAATTACTATAAACAATATATAAAGAGGATACTTTTATATTCTTCACTAAAAGGTGTTCTTTTCTAAGTTCCAGGAGAGTCAAGGCTTCACAGAGAAACCCTGTTTCAGGGGAAAAAAAGAAAGAGGGGGGAGGCTAGAGGAAGTTAACAAGTCATTATATTTTCATGTAAATTATTTTTCTCTCAGTGTTATGTAGTGATGGGGGAATATCACTTTGACACCTATGGCACAAAAGATCAGTGGGGAAAACCAACATTCCTCAAGATGCACTAGGGATGTAAGAGTAGAGAACAGTTCAGCTGTTGTAACTATCCTCCATCTGTCCAGGGAGTACATGGACATAAAAATATCAAGTGTAGCAGGTGGAAAGGTCGAGACTTGAGATCCCTAGAGCGTGTCAGCCAGCCAAACTGATCAAACCAGGGAGAGATCTTATCTAAGACATTAGATGAAAGCAGCTGAGTAAGGCTCACAATGTAACCTCTGACTTCTGTATGCACACATGCATATACTCATGACCACATAAACACGCATAACACACACAAGGGAAAATTCATTGTGATCTAATATGGAAAACATTTAGTGAGTTATTTAATATTTCTCTATATAATTAAATATGTAAATTAATCTACTCAGATATTTTTTACATACCTACTGTGTGCCAGGCACCAAAAATGCAGTAATAAAGAACAGAAAATTTTGACTTTATTCTATTAGAAAGAAAGTAATGATAATTAAATGAGGAACCATTAGGCAAATAACAACAGGTGCTATGAAAGAAAGCTGAAGCAGGTTGAGGGCCATAAGCTATTCCATGGAGTAAAATAACACTTGCTATTTTAGAAGGTAGTATCTACTGCATTGGGGGAAGGCAAAGGATAAGGTACTGAAAACCTGAAGGATGCTGTAGGTTGATTCTGATGAAGTGTTTGGGCTCTTTTCCAGAGGATTTATATAATGACTCCAAGCTGGAGTCATTAGAGGCAGAAAACAAAGCACTCCATGAAGAGATTGCAAGATTGGAGAAAGAAAGAGAAAAAGAACAAGTTAGTAACCATGTTTTTGAACTTACTTGACAACTCTTTAGACTTTTGAGCCTGTTTGAGAAGACCTTCTTATGAAAGGTGTTTTTAAATGGGTTAACAAATAAGCTTCTTAGAGGTAAAATAGTATAGACTTTCAGTGAAGCCATGTGTGGTATCTGCGGTACTTTGTTTTCCCTTGTGGTCTATCAGTCGTGGACTAATGGTGCTCAGAATATGATGAAGGACTCCTGCCTGTTTATATAAGGCCCAAACTACCCTTTGGACAGGGTCCCTGGGGTATTTACTTGCAAGGAGCATTGTTTTCAAGAGGTTCTGAGTTTAGGTAGTGAAAACACGGTGGTATAGTGTATACATATAGAGTATACTGTAATATGCATGATTTTATAAAAGCAAGATGATAATGTGGGTGTTTATTTAAATATGTAAGGGTATTTTGCCTACATGTATATCTGTGTACCACATTCACACTGTGCCAGTGGAGAAGAGAAGAAGATGTCAAATCTGAACTCAAGATACAGAGAGTTGTTAAATTGAATTCAGGTCCTGTGAAAGCGGGCATTGCTTGTAACCCTGATAACACAATCTAACTTTATCTTAGTTTTATTAGTGGAGCACCTAGATTGTTCTGAAAAGTAATCAGATATTAAGTATTTGAGTTTCTACTTTATACTTGGTTTTTCCCTATCTGGAACTGAAGTCTTTCATTAAATTATTACGTTACAGTAGTAATACCAAAGTTTTTTTTTTTTTTTTAGTTCTTTTGACTGATTCTAAGGTAAGTGTAAATAATATTGCTTTCTTAAAAATACAGAATGCTTCTTGGTAAAAATAACTAATTTAGTACTTTTTTTCTTCAAGAATTGTCTACTATCATTAAAGAAATTGAACACTTCCTTGTAGTCAGATGTTGAAAAGTGTAAAGCATACATGAGCAGTTTGGAGTCACATTTCTCCATCCTAGATAAGAAACTGAGTGGCCTCGATGAGGAAATTAGTAGATTAGGTAAGCAAAGCTAAGGGATCATTTAGATTGTCCTATGGGCCTCTGTAAATAGCTATGTGATCTTTTCCTTCTTTGATAACTTTCTGTAGTAGTTATGAAGTTTTCAGTATTAGTTCTTTCAACCAGGCATAGGAGCACACACCTTTAATCCTAGCATGTGGGAAGCAGAGGCAGGTTGATCTCTGTGAGGCTGAAGCCAGCCTGGTCTACAAAATGAGTTCCAGAGTTGTATCGTGAGACCCTGTCTCAAAAAAAACCAAACTAATAATTGTCTGCATTTTCATCCTGCCTGGTTTCTGTCCTCCCACCAGGTCCCACAGACATTTATCCCCAAAGAAATCACACAGAGGTCTATAGTAATGACAAACTGATTGGCCCATCAACTCAGGCTTCTTATTAACTCTTATAACTTATATTAACACATTATTTTTATCTATGTTGGCCACATGGCTCAGTTCAGCTGAGCAATCACATCTTCCTTCTTCTGTGGTTGGGACAGGACTGGGGAGGAATGAATTCTTCTTTTCTGTTTTACCCACCTCTACTTCCTGACTGGATACTGGCCAATCAACGTTTATTTAAAACATGATTGAAGAACTCTACAGCCTTACTAAGGAATCTTCATCTGCCTCCCCACAGACTATTTTCCATCCATTCAAATACATTTTCTTTTGTCTTGCCATTTCCCTAAGTCACTTATGTTCTTTGCTGAAGATGTTGTATCAGTTGAAATTCTAAGCAACCCTCTGAGAATTCTTTATCTTCTAAGTTGCTCCAGTGTGCCCCCTGCCGTGTGTGTGTGTATGTGTGCATGTGTGAGTGTGCATGTGCGTGTGCGCAAATGTGTGTGTGTTCATATATTTGTATCTACTTGTAATTTCTTTTTTTATTGAAAAAATTTTCTGCCTCCTCCCCGCCTCCCATTTCCCTCCCCCTCCTCCCAGCCCTCCCCCCTCCCCCCACTCCTCTTCTCCTCCCTCTCCAGTCCCAAGAGCAGTCAGGGTTCCCTGCCCTGTGGAAAGTCCAAGGTCCTCCCCCCTCCATCCAGGTCTAGGAAGGTGAACATCCAAACTGTCTATGCTCCCACAAAGCCAGAACATGAAGTAGGATCAAAACCCGTGCAAGAGTTGTCTCCAGAGGTTATGTTTGTCTTTGTAAATATATACCTTGATTTAAGCACATAGGGGGCAGGTAGCTTTTCTTTATGTGCTAATTTTAAATTATCTGTGATTCAATAGTCTCTTATAATTAGAGGAAGACATAGTCAATGCTTCCATAAAAACAAGTACTAAATTGTTAGGATGAAAAGGGAAGATGGCCTTGTGGGATGATGAAATTCTGTAGCTTGCTTCTGCAGGCAGATGCAATGGAGTCCTATTCGTCTATGAACACTCCTACAAAACCCCCCAAAGACCATGAATCTTCCCACCTCTAACCCCTTACCTGTTTTGTGTATCCAGAGATGATTATGAATATAATAAACAAATGACAACATGAAAAAAATAAAACATGATTGACCGAATATATACAATTGTCCTGCAACAAATAATAATTATTTTTTCTCTCATACCTCCAAATGTAATATAAGAGTCAATAATATGTGCTTGCCAAAGGACTCAGGAAGAATCTGTTTTTTTTCCAGCTTTTATGGGTGATAGCTTATGTGGGTTTATGTCCACATCACTCTAATCTCTACCTTCATCTTCTTACTGTCTTTTTTCTGCATCCTCTTTTTTCTTCCTTTTTAAGGCTATATTTGTATCCCATGCTGGTTTTGAATTGAAGATCCTCTGGCCCCAGCATCCAGGGCTCATAATAATACATAACCTAAGCTCACCTCAAACTCAAAATATTGCCTCCAAAAATCAGAATTATAAATTGCCACCACATCCTTCTCTTTTCTCCCCTCTCTCTGTCTTTTCTTTTTTCTTTTTTTTCCTTTTGGTTTGTTGGTTTGTGTTTTTTCTTCCAAGATAGGGTTTCCCTTTGTAGTGTTGGCTACCCTGGAACTCTCTTTGTAGACTAGGCTGGCCTTGAACTCACAGAGATCTGCCTCCCGAGTGCTGGGATTAAAGGTGTGTGCCATCACTGCCCACCTTTTTTTTTAAGTTTTATATGTATGTTAAGTTTATGTGTACCACTTGTGTACCTGATATCCTCAGGTCAGAAGAGGGTGTCAGATCTGCTGGAACTGGAGTTACAGATGGTTGTAAGCTACCCATGTAGGCTCTGGGAACTAAACCTGGGCGCTATGGAAGAGCACTATGTTCTTCAAATGTTGTGCATCTCTCTGGTCCCTAAGTCATCATCTTCCTATCTGCATGAATTCTCCATTTACCTCTATCTTACAGTGGTACCTATGGTGATGTTTAAGGCACACCTGCATAATCGAGGGTTCTCTCATGTCAGCATTCCCAATCACTTGCGTGAGGACCATTTTCCAGATTAGGCAATTTTTACAAATTCAAGAGATGTGGAGACCTTCCCAGCCCACTGTACTTCCAGCGTTCTCAGTACATGACATTTTTAGTTTTGAACAGTCTAACTGAGCAAACCCGTTTGACAGTACACTTATCTCAGGGTCTCAAGTACTAGGATTATAAGTGAGAGCATTGTTCTTTTTCTCTGTAAAAGCTTTACTTTGAAACATAATCACGCTGAAGTTAGAGCAGTGTTCCTTTTCTCTGTATGATTTAGTGAGAAACACACATGTGTTTCTCTGGAAAGAGAAGCATTTGTTTGGGACATGTCAAAGGATTGTTAGAGGTGAGAGAAGTTTTGGTTTTCTCTGTAAAAGCTTTATTTTGATAGATAATCACGTTCTTTTGTAAGTGTACTAATTTCATGAGAAGCTTTATTGAGAAATGCACATATGTTTCTCTGAAAAGAGAAGTAGTTGTTTGGAACAGTTCAAAAGATTGTTAGAAACACGAGCAGTGTTCCTTTTCTCTTTACAAGCTTGAATTTGAAGGATAATCAGGTACTTTTGAAAGTGTATTAATTTCATGACAATCTCTAGTGAGGAACGCACACGTGTTTCTCTGAAAATAGAATCAGTTGTTTGGGACATGTAAAAGTATTGTTAGAATCGAGTCTAGAGTTTCTTTTCTCTGTACAAGCTTTACTTTGAAAGATAACCATGTTCTTTTCAAAGTGTATTAATTTCATGAAAAGCTCTAGTGAATAATGCACATGTGTTTTTCTGACAAGAAAAGCAGTTGTTTCGGCCACGTGAAAGCATTGTTAGAAATGATAGAAGTGATTTTCCTTCTATTACTTTCTGTAGGGCTGGATTTGTGGCAACGTATTGTTTAAATTTGTTCTTATCCTGGAATGTCTTGTTTTCTCCATTGATAGTGAACGATAGCTTGGCTGGGTATAGTAGTTTGGGTTTGCATCCATGATCTCTTAGTTTCTGTAGTACCTCTATCCAGGACCTTCTGGCTTTCATGGTTTCCACACACTGAGGCAATGGGGATGATCTATCGGGAACTCACCAAGGCCAGCTGGCCGGGGACTGAAAAAGCATGGGACAAAACCGGTCTTGCTGAACATAATGGACAATGAGGACTACTGAGAACTGAAGAACAATGGCAATGGGTTCTTGATCCTATTGCATGTAATGGCTTTGTGGGAGCCCAGGTAGTTTGGATGCTCACCTTAATAGACCTGGATGGAGGTGGGTGGTCCTTGGACCTCCCACAGGGCAGAGAAACCTGCTTACTCTTTGGGCTGAGGAGGAAGGAAGACTTGATTGGGGGAGGGGGAGGGAATGGGAGGTGGTGGCGGGGAAGAGGCAGAAATCTTTAATAATTAAATTAATTAATTAATAAAAAAAATAAAATAAAAAAAAATAAAAATTAAAAAAATAAATAAAAAAAAAGAAAATGATCATCTTTATATGGAAAAACAAAAAAACCATGAAAAAAAAAAAGAAATGATAGAAGTGGGCTTTACTCTGTACAAGCTTTCCTTTGAAACATCATCACATTGTTTTGAAATTGCATATATTTCATGAAAAGCTTTAGTGAGGAACGCACATGTATTTCTCTGAAAAGAGAAGCCATTGTTTGGGACATGGCAAAGCATTGTTAGAGGTGAGAGCAGTGGGCTTTTCTCTGTACAAGCTTTATTTTGAAAGATAATCACGTTCATTTGAAAGTGTATTAATTTCATGAAAAGCTTTAGTGAGAAAAACACAAGAGTTTTTCTGAGAAGAGAAGCAGTTGTTTGGGACATGTCTAAGGAGAGTTCAAAGTGAGAGCCGAGATCCTTTTCTCTGTACAAGCTTTACTTTGAAAGATAATGACGATCTGTTTAAAGTACATTAATTTAATGAAATGCTTTAGTGAGAAACTCACATGTGTTTCTCTGGAAAGAGAAGCAATTGTTTGAGTCATGTTAAAGCATTGTTAAAAGTGAGAACAGTGGGCTATTCTCTATACAGCTTTACTTTGAAAGATAATCTCATTCTTTTGAAAGTGTATTAATTTCATGAGAAGCTTTAGTGAGAAATGCACATGTGTTTCTTTGAAAAGAGAAGCAATTGTTTGGGACATGTCAAAGGACTGTTAGAATTGAGAGCGTTGTTTCTTTTCTCTGTAGAAGCTTTACTTTGAAAGATAATCATGCTCTTTGAAAGTGTACTAATTTTATGAGAAGCTTTAGTGAGAAATGCATATGTGTTTCTCTGAAAAGAGAAGCAGATGTTTGGGACATGTCAAAACATTGTTTGAAGTGAGAACAGTGTGCTTTTTTCTGTACAAGCTTTACTTTGAAAGATAATACATTCTTTTGAAAGTGTATTAATTTCATGAAAATCGTTAGTGAGAAACGCACATGTGTTTTTCAGAAAAGAGAAGCATTTCATTGGGTCATGTCAAAGGATTGTTAGAAGAGAGAGAAAAGAGAGCCATTAGCATTTCTGTGTACAAGCTTGAATTTGAAGGATAATCAGTTTCTTGGAAATTATATGAATTTAATGAGAAGCTTTAGTGAGAAATGCCCATGTGTTTCTTTGAAAACGGCAGCAGTTGTATTGTGAAATGTCAAAGCATTTTGAGAAGTGAGAGTTTTACCTTTTCTGTGTACATGTTTGAATTTGAAGGATAATCAGGTACTTTTGAAAGTGTATTAATTTCATGAAAATCTCTAGTGAGAAACACACAAGTGTTTCTCTGAAAAGAGAATCAGTTGTTTGCAACATTTAAAATATTGATAGAATTCAGTGTAGAGTTGCTTTTCTCTGTACAAGCTATGATTTGAAAGATACACACGCCCTTTTGAAAGTGTATTAATTTCATGAAAAGCTCTAGTAAGAAACACACATGTATTTCTCTGAAATAGAAGCACTTGTTTGGGAAATATCAAAGGATTGTTAGAAGTAAGAGCCATTCGTTTTTTTTGTGTACAAGCTTGAATTTGAAAGATAATCACTTTCTTTGAAAGTGTATGAATTTCATGAGAAGTTTTAATGAGGAATGCACATGTTTGTCTCTGAAAAGAGAAGTAGTTGTTTCGGGAAATTTCAAATCATTGTGAGAAGTGAGAGCCAATACCTTTTCTGCGTACAAGCTTGAATTTAAGGATAATCACGTTTTTTGGATATGTATTAATTTCCTGAAAATCTCTTCTGAGAAACGCACATGTGTTTCTTTGAAAAAAGATGCAGTTGTTTAGGCTATGTCAAAGGATTGTTAGATGTGAGATCAGTGTTCTTTTTCTCTGTACAAGCTTAACTTTGAAAGATAATCAGTTTCTTAGATAGTGCATGAATTTCATGAACAGCTTAAGTTAGAAACGCATATGTGATTCTCTGAAAAGAGAAGCAATTGTTTGAGAAATGGCAAAACATTGTTAGAAGTGAGAACAGTGGGCTTTTCTCTGTACAAGCTTTACTTTGAAAGATATCATGTTGTTTTGAAAGTGTATAAATTTCATGAAATGCTTTATTGAGAATCACAAGTGTTTTTCTGAAAAGAGCAGCCGTTTTTTGGGGCATGTCAAAGGATAGTTAGAAGTAAAAGCAGAGATCCTTTTCTCTGAACAAGCTTTACGTTGAAAGATAATCTTGTTCTTTTAAAAAGTGTACTAATTCTATGAGTAGCTTTAGTGAGAAACGTGCATGTGGTTCTCTGAAATGAGAATCAATTTTTGGGACATCTCAAAGGGTTGTTAGAAGTGAGAGCCTTATTCTTTTTCTCTGTGCAAGATTTACTTTGAAAGATAATCACGTTCTTTGAAAGTGTTTTAATTTAATGAGACGCTCTAGTCAGAAACGCACATGTGTTTTTCTGAAAAATGAAGCAGTTGTATGGGACATGTCAAAGGATTGTTAGAATTGAGTGTAGAGTTCCTTTTCTCAGTTCAAACTTTACTTGGAAAGATAATGACTTTCATTTAAAAGTGTATTAATTTCACGAAATGCTTTAGTGAGAAACGTACATGTGTTTCTCTGAAATAAAAGCAGTTGTTTGTGATATGTCAAAACATTGTTAGATGCAAGAACGTTGTTAGTTTTCTCTGTAGAAGCTTTAATTTGAAAGATAATCTCATCCTTTTGAAAGTGCACTAATTTCATGAGAAGCTTTAATGAGAAATGCACATGTGTTTCTCTGAAAAGAGAAGCAGTTGTTTGTGCCATGTCAAAGGATTGTTAGAAGTGAGAGCAGTGTTCCTTTTCTCTATACAAGCTTGAATTTGAAGGATAATCATGTTCTTTTGAAAGTGTATCAATTTCATAAACATCTCTAGTCAGAAACGCACACGTGTTTCTCTGAAATGAGAATTAGTTGTTTGGGACATGTAAAAGTATAGATATAACTGAGTGTAGAGTTGCTTTTCTCTGTACAAGCTTTACTTTGAAAGATAATCACGTTCTTTTGAAAGTGTATTAATTTCATAAAAAGCTCTAGTGAGAAAGGCACATGTGTTTCTCTGACAAAAAAGCAGGTGTTTCGGCCATGTGAAAGCATTGTTAGAAATGACAGCATTGGGCTTTTCTCTGTACAAGCTATCCTTTGAAACATCATCACATTCTTTTGACATTGTATATATTTCATGAAAACCGTTAGTGAGGAACGCACATGTATTTCTCGGAAAAACGAAGCAGTTGTTTGGGACATGGCAAAGCATTGTTAGAAGCGAGAGCAGTGGGCTTTTCTCTGTACAAGCTTTACATTGAAAGATAATCACATTCTTTTGAAAGTGTATTAATTTCATGAAAAGCTTTAGTGAGAAACACACAGGTGTTTTTCTGAGAAGAGAAGCAGTTGTTTAGGACATGTCAAAGGATAGTTTGAAGTGAGAGCCGAAATCCTTTTCTCTGTATAAGCTTTACTTTGAAAGATAATGACGTTCTTTTTATAGTGTATTAATTTCATGAAATGCCTTAGTGAGAAACGCACTTGTGTTTCTCTGAAAAGATAAGCAGTACTTTGGGCATTGGGAAACCATTGTTACAGGTGAGAGCATTGTTACTTTTCTCTGTAGAAGTTTTTCTTTGAAAGAAATCACATTTATTTGAAAGTGTACTAATTTCATGAGAAGCTTTAGTGAGAAACGCACATGTGTTTCGCTGAAAATAGAAGCAGTTGTTTGGGATATGTCAAAGGATTGATAAGTGAGAGCATTGCTACTTTTCTCTGTAGAAGCTTTCCTTTGAAAGATAATGATGTTCTTTTTAAAGTGTATTAATTTCACGAAATGCTTTAGTGAGAAACGCGCATGTGTTACTCTGAAAAGAGAAGTAGTTGTTTGGGCAAAGGGAAAGCATTGTTAGAGGTGAGAGCATTGTTACTTTTCTCTGTAGAAGCTTTCCTTTGAAAGATAATCACATTCTTTTGAAAGTGTACTAATTTCATGAGAATATTTAGTGAGAAACTCACATGCGTTTCTCTGAAAAGAGAAGCAGTTGTTTGGGATATGTCAAAGGATTGTTAGAAGTGAGAGCACTGTTCCTTTTCTCTGTACAAGCTTAAATTTGAAGTATAATCACGTTCTTTTTAAAGTGTATTAATTTCATGAAATTCTTTATTGAGAAATGAACATGTGTTTCTCTGAAAAGGGAAGCCGTTGTTTGGGACATGACAAAGGATTGATATAAGAGAGAGCATTGTTACTTTTCTCTGTAGAAGGTTTCCTTTGAAAGATAATGACATTCTTTGAAAGTGTACTAATTTCATGAGATGCTATATTGAGTAACACACATGAGTTTCTCTGAAAAGAGAAGCAGTTGTTTGGGACATGTCAAAGGGTTGATAGAAGTGAGACCATTGTTACTTTTCTCTGAAGAAGCATTAATTTGAAAGATAATTACATTCTTTAGAAATTATTCTAGTTTCATGAGAAATTTTTGTGAGAAACACACATGTCTTTCTCTGATAAAAGAAGCAGTTGTTTGGTACATGTCAAAGGATTGTTAGACGTGAGAGAAAGTATGCTCTTCTCTGTACAAGCTTTACAAGAAAAATAATCAGTTGCTTTGAAAGTCTATGAATTTCATAACAAGCTTTAGTGAAAAAAACACATGTGTTATTCTGAAAAGAGAAGCAGTTGTTTTGGCCATTTAAAAGCATTGTGAGAAGTGAGAGCTATTAGCTTTTCATTGTACAACTTTTACTTTGAAAGATAATCGTGTTGTTTTGAAATTGTATTAATTTCATGGAAAGCTTTCATGAGAAGCACACATGTGTTTCTCTGAAAAGAGAAGCAGTTTCTTGGGCATTGTGAAAACATTGTTAGATGTGAGAGCAGTGGGCTTTTCTCTGTACTAGCTTTACTTTGAAAGTTAATCTCGTTCTGTTGAAAGTGTACTAATTTCATGAGCAGCTTGAGGGAGAAATGCACAGGTGTTTCTCTGAAAAGAGAAGGAGTTGTTTGGGACATATCAAAGGATTTTTAGAATTGACATCCTTGTTACTTTTCTCTGTAGAAGCTTTCTTTGAAAGATAATGACGTTCTTTTTAAAGTGTATTAATTTCACAAAATGCTTTAGTGAGAAACACACCTGTGTTTCTCTGAAAAGAGAAGCAGTTGTTTGGGCAATGGGAAAGCATTGTTAGAGGTGAGAGCACTATTCCTTTTCTCTGTACAAGCTTAAATTTGAAGTATAATCACGTTCTTTTGCAAGTTTATTAATTTCATGAAAATCTCTAGTGAGAAGCACACATGAGTTTCACTGAAAAGAGAATCAGTTGTTTGGGACATGTAAAAGTAATGTTAGAATTGAGTGTAGTTGTGCTTTTCTCTGTACAAGCTTTACCTAAAAGATAATCTTGTTCTTTTTAAAGTGTACTAATTTCATGAGAAGCTATTGTGAGTAACACACATGTGTTTCTCTGAAAAGAGAAGCAGTTGTTTGGGACAAGACAAAGCATTGTTATAAGAGAGAGCATTGTTACTTTTCTCTTTAGAAGCTTTCCTTCGAAAAATAATCACGTTCTTTTGAAAGTGTACTAATTTCATGAGAAGCTATTGTGAATAACACACATGTGTTTCTCTGAAAAGAGATGCAGTTGTTTGGGACATGTCAAAGGATTGATAGAAGTGAGAGCATTGTTACTTTTCTCTGTAGTAACTTTAATTTGAAAGATAATCATATTCTTTAGAAAGTATACTAGTTTCATGAGATGTTTTAGTGAGAAATGTACATGTCTTTCTCTGACGAAAGAAGCAGTTGTTTGGCACAAGTCAAAGGATTGTTAGAAGTGAGAGAAGGTATGCTTTTCTCTGTACAAGCTTTACATGAAAGATAATTAGTTGCTTTGAAATCTATGAATTTCATAAGAAGCTTTAGTGAGAAAAGCACATGTGTTATTCTGAAGAGAAGCAGTTGTTTCTGCCATGTCAAAGCATTTTTAGAAGTGAGAACCATTAGCTTTTATTTGTAAACGTTTTACTTTGAAAGATAATCATGTTGTTTTGAAATTGTATTACTTTCATGGAAAGCTTTCCTGAGAAATACACATGTGTTTCTCTGAAAAGAGAAGCAGTTTTTTGGGCAATGTGAAAACATTGTTAGAAGTGAGAGCATTGTTACTTTTCTCTGTAGAAATTTTCCTTTGAAAGATGATCACGTTCATTGAAAGTGTACCAATTTCATGAAAATCTCTAGTGAGAAACTCACACGTGTTTCTCGGAAAGGAGAAGTAGTTGTTTGGGAAATGTAAAAGTATTGTTATAATTGAGTGTAGAGTTGCTTTTCTCTGTACAAGCTTTAATTTGAAAGATAATCTCGTTCTTTTGAAATTGTGTAATTTAATGAAAAGCTTTCGTGAGAAGCGCTCATGTGTTTCTCTGAGAAGAGAAGCAGTTTGGGACATGGTGAGAAAAGCATATGTGTTTCTCTCAAAAAAAAACGCAGTTGTTTGTGACATGTCAAAGCATTGTTAAAAGGGAGACCATTGTTCCTTTTCTCTGTAGAAG